>NC_092138.1:14220352-15470352 GCF_043159975.1 Macaca nemestrina | reverse complement strand
GTACTTCAATTGGAATTGAGCCTAGTTTGGGCTCCAGTTTGGACATAGACCCAAGTCAAACCAAAGAAATCAGCTGAAGTGTGAGCACAACTAATTAGAATAATCTCCAGGGATATCAAGAAGAAGGAACTCCCTGCTGGTGTTTCTAGGGTCGGGGAAAAGCATCCTGGAACTGTTAGTGCCCATCTTTGGCCCCTCACTAGCCAGCTCAGAGGTAAAAGGTGGAGAAACGATGCCTCATGTCATAGTTTGAACATTTAGATGCAGCCTGGAATATTTTGTTACCTGAACCAATACATTTTATCACCAATGTCTACCACCATCCCCTTTTTAAGCTATTTTAGTTTGGTTTCTGTTACTTGGAACAGAAAGAGTAATGATTAGTGTAAACACAAATACAAAAACTGCTTTTGAAAGATTACCACCAGAAACCTTGCAGCATTAACTGAGCGTGGTGGTGTCCCTAGGTTAGAAAATGCTTTGTCAAGCACAATTTTCTCAGATTTCCAGGCTTCTCTGGCCTTCCTTCCTAAAACGGATCTCTTTCCAGGTAGGTGTTCTCTGATCTCCACACACTGTCTTCTCTGCTTTAAGCCTCTCCCTAGCTCATCAATCACCCATGTATAAAGCCAAGTGCTAGCCTTCTACATTTACCCTTTCCCAGCCTTTAATTGTCTAAACCCATCTCATGTGTCAGCTCAGCCCAGGAGAGAGCAATGGGAAACAGAGATTTATATGGCACCGTGTACTTTATATTTAATAACTGATCTGTCATGGCATTTATCTGCATAAAAAGGTGGGTAATCCGTGAGTGGCTTGGCAGCCGCAGACTCCAGTGAGTTATGCTTCCTGTTCTCTATCTTATGAAGATGGACAGCTTGGTAGATACCAACTCTCACATGTTCAGAAATCTTCAAATATATCCCTGAATCTCTTACTTGGAAAAATGTAAAGTAACCTCACCAGGAAACAGTGACTTATAGGAACACAATATATGATGACATGGTAGAAAAGAATAGAAGCTGTATGGCTAGCAGGCTTTTAGTGCAGATCCAATAGCTTGCAGGGGGTTTTTCATACAGATGCTTTTGAGACCTGGACCATCCTGTGATATGTAGATTAATTTTATTCCCTACTGCAAAGGCTCAGAGTTACAAAGCTACTAAGTGACAACGCTAGAACATGCCCAACTTCAAATTCCCAGTTCTTTTCCATTATACTTTGTTTTTCTCCAGGTAGTTTACAACCATGAACTTGGAAGGACAAAGCAAGGTAAAACTGACATTTTGGTTCAATAGATTTTGTGTCATTTATATGCCAGTTAACAACTTTGTAACATAAAACGAGAGACTTACAGATGATAAAGTAAACAAAATCTGGCCTGACCCTCAAGGCTTCAGATTATCATTATTCTATCAATAATCTATAAATGTGTCATATATTATCTGTCTGCTACCATCAGGTCACATTGTGTTTTGCCTTTTTATATTTACGTTTACAAATATAATTTGCAAGTGAACTACTTTCAGAGAGTTCCAACACCAAGTCCGATTCTAGGGTAGTTAAAGACTATGGTGCATCAGATGGACCATCTGGAGTTAAAAACACAGCCGTATATCCTGAAGGCACTTGCGTATCTTCCTTAGGCATCTGGGAGGAAATTCTCAGGGAATTAAAGGTCTTAGAGGACTAGAGGTGTGGTTACTTTCCTAACAACCTTCTTATTTTGCAGCACCTAATGCTCTTGAATTTTCTTGCACAGTGACCTGGTTCTGAGTGACCACACAGTGCCTGGCCAATGGCAGTCACTTAGAAGTTGTTGAAATAAATACATGATTAAGACACAGAACACCAAATGTTTCATTAGAGAGTGCTGCCATCTTCTCTGTTAGTCGAAGGTTAGAGAAATAGAGTTGAGAACAAAGATGGTGCGTAGCTCTAAACCGGGTTAGATTTGAAGATTGTGTGTCTTGCTTAGGGAGTTCAAATCACTAACCCTACAAATCATGTGTAGAGAAAAGAAGAAGAAGGTGGTTTGTCCTCAGGATTTCCATCAGGACCAGTTCTCCAGAGATAAATGCCAAGGGAGGAAGAGAAGAAGCTTAGAGACCCTGGTAGTTTCATCTGCTCTGGATTAGTCCTATTTCCAGGGTGGCATAGGGACAACAAAGTAGATGATGGTTGAGGAACAGCTGAAATCCAAGAACAGTCATTTTCCCACAGATGTGTCAAAGGGGAGGGCACCCTCTGGAGGCTCCCAGCTAGAAAGCCAGCATCTTGGCCCTAGTCTTTTTCGAGGGGTGACCGTATCTGGGAGTGGCTTTAGCTTAAGGGCTTTGGCAGTTCCTGGCAAAGGGAGCAGCTGGTATAGAACAACTAGGCCATACATTTGCCACACTCTATATGGTTTAGGAGCCATTGGCTTGCCATCTGTACAGGCATCTTTACCCTCTTGTGAATGGGGAACAGGAAGCTCTAGACAGTAACTTCTCACCTTAAGAGCAACCCCACCATCTGGAACTTCTGTAGTCCTATGTTCCCCACTTAATAGATGATTCTGTTCCTTGATCCAGCTGGTAGATTAGTTATTCTGCTGTCAAAATATTTGTTGCACTTGCCTTAGGGGTACATCTTACAAGTAAGGTGTTTGTCAGAACATCTAACAGGACAAGAAGGGGGACATACAACTAAGCTTCCAATAAATGGTTGTGTGACAACTGACTGCTATTGTACCCACTTGATTATAAATGTGTTTTGTAAGTATGGCAGAATTTATTCTTAGGACTTGATTTCATGAATAAATACAATCTTTGAGAAAACAATAGCCCCACATACTTATAACTATCAGAAGCTACTGGTATATACCAAAATAACTTAAAAAATTGAATGGGCAAACTGGCTTAGATCCAGTCTGCAATATGTGCTTTACCACCACCATTTTTTAACCTAAAATACCGGCTCTTCAGCTTACTAGTTCCGTAATTATGAACAAGTCATTTAGCTCTATCTGAGCTCATTTGTAAATTCATTCACTTATCTTTTTAGCTTTTCTTTGGTATGTATTGAGATTCTATGTGCTAGCAACTGAATTTGGTGTTATGAAAGGACTAATATCTACTTCAAACAGTAATTCCAAATATTAAGATAACTTATAAAATCTCCTAGCACAGAGGAGTAGTTAATAAATTCCTACTGTATGTGAATTTGGAAACAAAACATGCTGGAGGGTGAGGGAAAGAAAAGCTTTTTTGGGGGGATTTGATTCATCTAGGTGCATTATTACTAAAGACTTCAGAGGTGTATTTTTTTCCCTAAACAATAAAATGTAGGTATTAGTCTAATTGCCCAAAGGCTAAGTAAAATGAAGTTGAAGATCAGCATTTACCCATGGACACATATTTTCCTTTTTGCTTTGGAATCCAGTCCATGATATAAGCTATATTCAGATAGAGCCTACAGATAAGGAAAGCCACCCTTTAAAGAGCATGCTGAGAGGTGCCCTAACTGCAGGTGAACAGCAGGGTTTCCCTGGAAGCCTCTCCAAAGCAATCCTGAGTGACTGTGCACACACAGTACCCAGTGCACACCCTGCTCCGCAAAGGATCCCCTCCCTACTTCCCCATAGTCTCTCCAGTAGGTAGTTCAGTTTATACCACATGAATGGTTGAAAAGTACTGCTCAGTTACCTGAAGAAATTTATTATTTCTGTACTCTTCTACTCTGAATACTTAGAGTGGGACTGGAATGAAAATTTTCAAAATATCAAGAAGTGTGTGGATATCCTAAAGCCAAAATGAAAAGCCAAAAAAAAAAAAAAAAAACCAACTCATACAAGTTGCTTTGCTTGGTGAATCAATGGGGGCTAAATGTCTTACTGATAATGGGAGATGTGGTGTGTTTTATAAGGGCTGAATAATCCTTCAGTGAGGCAAAGTGAAGGTTTCTCTCATAGGAAGCTGCTGACTAATGTGAGGTGGGTGAACTCTTTGGAAGCGCCTTGAGCAAATGCACCTGGTACCCAAGCAAGGAGCCATTTATTAAAAAGCAGCCTGGGTGCCGCAGTGAAGGAAGAAAAGTTTAGGGCAACTGTGCATTGTACCTACTTTGCTTCCCCAAGAATCAGACCTTGCAGCATTGTTGAAATTAGGAAGTATCAGAGAATTCTGTATTGTAATCAGTTTCTACATAATCTTGCACAGTGCAAAAGTAGAGACAATCTTCTTTAAGCTACGAGCTTTATATTCTTCTTTGACCTCATATTGAAACTCCAGAAATCTACCCTTCATTCTGCTTTTTATCTCACCTGGCCTGGTTGGGTGCCCCTATGAATATAGATAGCTTTAGATCTTTGCCTTCTCTTCTTCAATGAAACTTGGCTTCCTAAAAAGATAAAGGAGGATGCTTTCAGAACCTATGACTCTTCTTACCATTTCTTTATGTCTTTGAACAATGGCTTGAAAGAGAGACACTGTGTTAAATGCAAAGTGAGGAAAAAATTTTTGATCAAATCTCTAATTTTTTTCTAAGTCTACATGTATAAAATTCTGCTAAAGAACTTTCAAAGACATTTTTAAGGAGAGTGAATTATGGAAACATTTATTTTTATAACTAATTTCAGAAAAGTTGAAAAAAATTTAGCTCTATCCAAACAGAGTTTAGTAGGTATGGAATAAAGTCATTTTCATTTATCTAGGAAAATGTAACTAGATAGTCAAACAATAATAGGAGAGAAAGTCTGAAATACACTGATATTAAAATTCAACAGTGTGCTTAAAAGCATTTTCCAGATTTATTGTAAGGGGGCTATAATTATAAAGTAATTTAGTAACAAGTTAAATACCAACAATGTTGATAATAATGACAATGCCAGTCAGCTACAGTGGTTCATGTTCACTTTTTAAAAAGAAGTGTTAGAAAATCTAAACCAATAACTGTCATTCCAATGCATTAAATTTTCTTAATGTTGTGGAGGCCATTTTTGAACCAATTTTGAAAGTATAAAACTTTAGAACTTACCTTTGGAAATAAGAATTCACCTGGTCTAGATGCAGTGGGCAAGATCAGCTCCAAAAGTAACATCTTAAAGTAGAGCTTTGATCTTTTCAAGTGATCTCGGCAAAATGGTAGACAAAGAAATTCCAATCACTCATTCTTCAACAAACACATCAAAAACCCCAAGCAGAAACTAACTGAACCAACCTTTTAAAAACTCTGGAAAATAGTCAAAGATTCATAGCTAACAAGCTAATGCCTGATCAAGAAAAAGCCATCTTTAAAACGGAAAGAAAGTTTTGGGGCATTTAACTTGCTCTTGTCCCACTCCTATTCCCCACCAGTATGGCAGTGGTTTTGGTCTTCAAGCAGCATATTAGTTCTCAGTTCCCAACCTCAAACTGGAGGGAACATAGCAGGACTTATTTGTAAATTTGCCTACTTCTAGTCTAACTTGTCTGGGGAATATCTAAAAGATAGATGTGAGGTTCTTGTCTGTGTTTCACCCAACTTGAAACTTAGGCAGAAAAAGCGGTGGGTACTGCTTGTAAAAGCTGCAAGGTGACTACAGACCTACAGATGCCTGGAGCAAGAGATTATATAGTGAGACATATAGTAGATTATCTTGGGCCCAAAGGAGGAGGTGGAGTGAGTAGCTTTGGGAAATTAAGACATTCAAAAGCAGTCATGTATATGGGGGAATTGAAAAAGTCACATACACACATATCCAGACAAGATGTATGCTCAAAAAAGGCCAGAAAAGGCCTTGAACTTTTACCTCAGAATGACCCCTAGGCTCGTAACAAACCTAACTAATTGTTGAAGGAGTTTTCCAGCACAGACCCAATCTCTAAAGACTAGGAGAGTTTCTGGCACTCAAGGAAATCTCTGTCCAAACATTTGCTGAACACAGAGACTTCAATAATTATGCATAATAAGAAATAGTATTTCCAAAAATAGTTTGGAAAAGTCTCAAAAGCAATGAACTACTACAGCCCTCAACAATTTTTAAAACGAGTATATGGAAAAGAAGGAGAATCTTATTTCCAAAGTTTTCCATGTTTAATAAACTACCCAATTTTAACTAAAAATATTACAAGGCATACAAAGAAACAGGAACACATAGCTCATTCAAAAGAACAAAATAAACTGACAGAAATTATCCATCAGGAAATCCAGACACCAAACTTACTAAACAACGACTTTAAAACAGATGTCTTAAATGTGCACAAAAAGCTGAAAGACAGCATGAACAAAGACCTAAATGGAATCAGGAAAACAATGTATGAACAAAATGAGAATTTCAATAAGGAGGTGGAAATTATAAAAAGGAATAAAACAGAAATTCTGGAGCAAAAAATATAACTGACATTAAAAATTCACTGGAGATATTCAGTATAAGCTTTGAGCAGAGAGAAAAGTAGCCATCCAATTTGAAGACAAGAAAATTAAAATTATCAAGTCTGAGAAACTGGAAGAAAAATAATAAAGAAAAATGAACAGTGCCTAAGGGACTTGTAAGACAACATTAAATTGACCAATATATGCAGCATGGGAATTTCAGAAAAAGAAGTGAGAGAGAACATGGCAGAAAGAATATTTGCAGAAATCGTGGCCAAAAGCTTCCCAAGTTGGATGAAAGACATGAATCTACAAATCCAAGAAGCACAACAAACTGCAAGTATGATAATCTCAAAGAGACCAACAAGAAGATATATTATAATCAACTGTCAAAAACAAAAACCAAAGACAGAAAACTTGAAAGCAGCAAGAGAGACTAGTCACATAAAAAAATTCTCAGTAAGATTATCAGCCAACTTCTCATCAGAAATATTTGAGTCCAGAAGTCAGTGGCATGTTTAAAGAGCTGAAAGAAAAAAAAAACAGTCAACCAATAATTGTGTATCTGGCAAAACTACCCTTCAAAATGAGGTACAAATTAAGACATTTCCAGATAAACAAAAGCTGAGAGAGTTCATTGTCATTAGACCTGCCTTGTAAGAAACACAAAAAGGAGTCCGTTAGATTGAAATGAAAGGATGCTAGAGAGTAACTTGAGGCCATATAAAGAAACAAATATCCCTAGTAAAGGTAAATGTATGGGTAAATATAAAAGCCAGTAATTTGGCTTTTATTATTTTGGCTTATAATTCCACTTTTTATTTCCTGCAGTACTTAAAAAATAAATGCATAGAAATAATTACAGATAAATATAATTTGGCACAGAATGGATACAGATGTAATTTGTAACATTAATAACATAACAGGGGATTAGGGTGGCATAGCAGTAGGGTTTTCTATGCAATTGAAGTTAAGCGTTATCAATTCAAATTAGATTGTTATAACTTTAGGATATTATATGAAATTGCCATGGTAGCTACAAAGAAATTATCTGTAGAATAGACACAAATGGAAATGAGAGGGGTATAAAAATATGTCACTACAAAAATATAACTAAATAAAAAGGAAGGCTGTAATGGAGAAAATTAGAAGCAAAACAGCTAGAAGACATACAGAATATAAATAAGAAAATTGCAATAGTATATCCTTCCCTGTCACTACTCACTTTAAATGTAAATGGATTTAACTCTCCAGTGAAAAGACAAAAATTACCAGAACGGACAAAACAGCATGATCCAACTATATGGTGCCTGTAAGAGACCCGTGTAGACCTAAGGGTGCAAATATTAATAGGTCAAAGTGGAATGATGAAAAAAATGCATTCCCTGAAAATAGTAACAAAAAGAGTTGGGTTGTTATACTAACATCAGACAAAATAAATTTTTAGTAAAAAATTTACAAAATACATAGACAGACATTATACATTGGAAAAGAGGTCAACTAATTAAAAAGACCTAGCAACTATAAACATATGTACACCAAACAACAGAGCACTCCAAATACATAAAATAAACTGATGAAGAGAGAAATAAACAATTCTACAATTACAGTTAGAGATTTAAATAACCCACATTTAATAATGGCTAGAATAGGCAGATAAATAAATTAATAAAAAATGAACTGGACAACACAATAAACCAATTAAACTTAACAGACATACAAAACACTGCACCCAACAACAGAAAAATGCATATTTTTCTCAGGTGCAATTGAACATTCTCCAAGAGAAGACCATATGTTATAACAAAAAATCAAATCTTAATAACTTAAAAAAAATGAAAATCATATGAAGTATCTTTTCCAATCACAATGGATCAAAACTAGAAATCAAAAGCAAAAGGAAAACTGGAAAATCCACAAATGTGTAGAAAATAACAATGCACTCTAAATCAACCAATGTTTTTAAGTAGAAAATCACAAGTAAAGTGAGAAAATATCTTAAGACCAGTGAAAATTGAAACATAACATATCAAAGTTTATGGGATGCAGTAAAAGAAGTGCTAAGAGGGAAAATTAAAGCTAAAATGAATATTTTTAAAAACGATCTCAGTATCATAACATAAGGAACTTGAAAAAGAGAACAAAGTAAATCCAAAGTTAACAGAAGGAAAGTAATAATACACATTAGAACAGGGATAAATAATATAGAAAAACAATAGAGAAAATCAATAAAACCAGTCATTGTGTCTGAAAAATCAATGAAACTTTAGTAGATATACTCAGAATAAAAGAGCAAAGTCCAAAATTAATAAAATCAAAAATGAAATGGGAATATGTCCACCAATTGTACAGAGTTATAAAGGATCATAAAGGAATACAATGAATAATTGTACACCAACAAATTGGATGACCTAGATAAAATATGACAAATTCCTAGAAACACACAATCTACCACAACTGACTCATAAAGGAATGAAAAATCTGTACAGACCTATAACTAGTAAGGAGATAAAATCAATAATCAAAAAGTTTCCAACAAAGAAAAGCCCAGGACCAGAGGATTTCACTGGTGAATTCTCCTAAGCATTTGAAGAGAATTAACACCAATCCTTCTTAAATTTTTCCAAAAATATTGAAGGAGTGGGAATACTTCCTAATTCATTCTATAAAGTCAGTGTTACCCTGATACTAAAAGCCTGACAAAGGTATTACAAGAAAAAAAGACTACAGGTAAACATTCCTTATGAATATTGATATAAAAATTCTCAACAAAATGCTTGCCAATATTTAATTCAGTAAAATATTAAAAGGATTACACACCATGACCAAGTGGATTTTATTCTTGGAATGTAAGAATGGTTCGACATGTAAAAATTAATCAGTGTAATACACCATATTAATAGAATGAAGGAAAAAGACTACAAAGTACAGTTATCTCAATTGATGCAGAAAAATCATTCAACAAAATTCAACACCAATTTATAATAAAAATACTCAATAAGCTAAGAATAGAAGGAAACTTCCTCAACATGAAAAATAGAAAAATTCATAAAGGGCATTATACACAATGGCAAAAGACTGAGAGCTTTTTCTCTAAGATCAGGAATAAGGCAACGATGCACATGATCACCACCTCCACAGTTATGGAGTTCTAGCCAGAGCAATTAGGCATGAAAAACAAATAAAAGTCATACAAATTAGAAAGAAAGAAGCAATTATTTCTGTTTTCAGATAATATCATCTTGTACATAGAAAACCCTAAATATTCCATGAAAACACTGTTAGAACAAGTGAATTCAGCAAGGTAGCAAGAAATAAAATCTACACACAAAAATTGGTTGCGTTTCTCTACATTAACAATGAACAATCTGAAAAGGAAATTGGCCGGGCACGGTGGCTCAAGCCTGTAATCCCAGCACTTTGGGAGGCTGAGACGGGTGGATCACGAGGTCAGGAGATCGAGACCATCCTGGCTAACACCGTGAAAACCCGTCTTTACTAGAAAATACAAAATAACTAGCCGGGCGAGGTGGCGGGGCGCCTGTAGTCCCAGCTACTCAGGAGGCTGAGGCAGGAGAATGGCGTGGACCCGGGAGGCGGAGCTTGCAGTGAGCTGAGATCCGGCCACTGCACTCCAGCCTGGGAGACAGAGCGAGACTCCGTTTCAAAAAAAAAAAAAAAAGAAATTATGAAAATAATTCCATTTATCACAGTATTATAAAGAATAAAATACTTAGGAATTAGCCAAAAAAGTAAAGATTTGTACAATGAAAAGTATAAAACTTTGATGAGAGAAATGTAAAAAGACATGAATAAATAGAAACATATTTCATTTTAATGGTTTGGAAGATAATATTCTTAAAATGCAAATACTACCCAAATTTATCTATAGATTCGATGGAATCCCTGTCAAAGTCCCAATGACCTTTTTTTTCTGGAAGAAATAGAAAAGTCCATCCTAAACTTCACATAGAATCTCAAGGGACCCCAGAAGAGTCAAGCAATCTTATACACCAACAACAAAAATAAACAAAACTAAAACACTCACAGTTCCTGATGGCAGGAGAATTGTTTGAACCCAGGAGGCAGAGGTTTCAGTGAGGCAAGATCATGCTATTGCACTCCAGCCTGGACAACAAAAGCAAAACTTAATCTCAAAAAAAAAAAAAAAAAAAAAGAACTTACAGCAAACCTACAGTAATCAAAACAGTGTGGTACTGCCATAAAGACAGACATATATACCAATGGAATAAAATAGAAATTCCAGAAATAAACCCTGATGAGAGAAAGTAAGGAGGTCCCAGACTCTTTAATAATCAGATCTCATGGTAATAATTACCACAGGGCAGGCACCAAGCCATTCATGAAGGATCTACCCTCATGACCCCAAAACCTCCCATTAGACCCCACCTCCTACAGTGGGGATCATATTTCTCTTTTATTTATCTATTTATTTATTTTTGAGATAGAGTTTCCTCAGTCACCCAGACTGAAGTGCAGTGGTGTGATCTAGGCTCACTGCAGCCTCAACCTCCTGGACTCAGGTGATCCTCCTACCTCAGCCTCCTGAGTAGGTGGGACCACAGGCACACACCACCACACTCAGCTGATTTTTTTTAGTGTGTGTGTGTGTGTGTGTATGTATGTGTGTGTGTGTGTGTGTATATATATATACAGGCAGGTTTTGTACTCCTGAGTTCAAGCAAGCTTCCTACCTGAGCTTCCCAAATTGCTGGGATTACAGGCATGAGCCACTGCTCCCAGAGGGTCTCACATTTTCACATGAGCTCTGAAGGGGACAAACATCCAGCCTACATTAAATAGGTTTACAGTTTTGTGTCTTACTTTTAAATCTTTGATCCATTTTGAGTGGTCTTAGGTTGGGGTCCAACTTTATTAATGTGCATATGGCTATCTAGTTTTCCTGGCAATATTTGTTTAAAAGACTGTCTTTTCCCCATTGAATGGTGTTGGCACTCTCGCTTCTTCTCTTGCCATGTGACACACCTGCTCCCCTCTGCCTTCTGCCATGAATAAAAGCCTCCTGAGGTCTCACTAGAAGCCAAGCAGATAGAGATGCCATACTTGTATAGCCTGCAGAACCATGAGTCAAATAAAATTCCTTTCTTTACAATTACCCAATGTCAGGTATTCCTTTGTAGCAATGCAAAACAGACTAATACACTCTAAGAAGAAAACATGTGGCAAAGATTCACAGCATTGAACTTGGCAGTGATTTTTCAGATATGACACCAATGATACAAGCAACAAAAGAAGAAAATAAACAAATTGGACTTCATGAAAATTAACAAATGTTGTGCATCAAAAGACACTATCAACAGAGTAAAAAGTCAATACACAGAATGTAAACATTTGAAAATCATATATTTGGTAAGGGATTAATACCCAGAATATATAAAGAACTACAAAAATAAGCAACCCAATTAAAAAAGGTGTAAAGGGCTTGAATAGACACTCATCCACAGAAGATATACAAATATTAATAGTTTATAAGCACATAAAACATATTTAACATCACTAGCCATCAGAGAAATGCAAACCAGAACCACAGTGAGATATCACTTCACATCTACTTAGGATGACTATTATCAAAAAAACGAAAAATAACAAGTGTTGGCAAGGATTGGAGAAATTATAAGCTTTGTTCATTGCTGGTTGGAATGTAAAATGACATATCCACTGCGAAAAATTGTATGGTGATTTCTCAAAAAGTTAAGCAAGGAATTCTCATATGATTTAGGATTTTCTTTCCTAAAAATATACCGGAAAGAATTTCAATTGGAGATTCAAACAGACCAATGTTTTATGTTTATAGAAATATTATTCACAATAGTAAAAAGGTGGAAACAAGCTCAAAGTCCATGCCCATTAACAGATTAATGATGCACACAGATTAAATTGTGATACACACACACACACACACACATACACATACCGTAGAAGATCTCAACACTGTTGCATTGGGGATTATGTTTCCAACACATGAATTTTGGGGGACACAGACCATCGTGAACATATGTGCCCACACACACACACACAATGGAATTCTATTTAGTCATAAAAAGGAATGAAATTCTGATACATGCTACAATATAGGTGAAACTTAGAAACATTATACTAAGCAAATAAGTCAAAGGTAAAATGACAAATATTGTATGATTCTGCTTACATAAGTTACACAGGGTAAATTTATAGAGACAGAAAGTAGAACAGGAACTACCAGGGGCTAGGAGAAGAGAGGAATGGAAATTATTGTTTAATGGGAACAGAGTTTCTATGTGGGATGATGAAAGAGTTCTAAAAATGGATAGTTGTGACAGTTGCACATCATGAATGTACTTAATGCCACTAAATTGTTTAAAGTGTTGAAAATGGTAAATTTTACATTATGTATATTCCGTCACAATTTTTTTTTCAAGTAGAAACTTTAAAAAAGAAAGATTCTCTCTGTGACGTGTATTTTACTTTTTCTATCAACAACTGAGCCTGGGCAACAGGTCCCTTCTTTGTGCTCTGACATCTCCTTGTACTTGTTCAGTCATAATATGTGTGACATTACATTTTAATTGCCTATTTTGTTCTCCTCACTAGATAATAAGCTTCACGAGGGCTGATACTATGTCTGACGTGCTCTCTGATACATCCAATGTCTGGCACTGTGCTTGACGTCAGTAGCTGCTCAGTAAATATTTGTTGTAGCAAACTGGAGTCCATTGTTTTTACTAGGACTCCAAATCACCTCTTCAGAAACTCACTTTAGTTTATTTAAGAAAAATAGACTATTGTAGATACCACAATACACTTTTAAAAGTCAAATACAAGCTTCCAAGGAAACTCAATTGCTTTATCTATTCTGTCTTACTTTTGTTACTTAATAAAAACACTTAAGAAAACACAAAAGTTAGTCACATGGAAGCTTGTGCTATCTTTTGCTACATTAGTGTGTCTATTCGGAAATTTCTGTGATCTTCAGGACCACTTGAAACATAGTTTTTTGCCTTATTGACTTAGGCCTACCCATTAGTGCCAAAAAGGGGCAGCTGCAGGTATAAGGTACAGATTCCCTAACCTAAAGAGTTGTGCAAGGAAAGAGGTCTGGTTTGGGTTTTTTGGGCATTCTCCATCATTTCCAGGAATGTTTTCAGCAAGTCACAGGGGCTGCCTACACATGTATGAGTTGTGATTTAAAAATGTAATTGGAATAACTGCGGTAGCTGATCTCCACAGATGTCTTCTTGATGAATGACACCACCCCTATTTGTACCTTTGCATAATCAGCTCCCACACTGGTCTACTCTGACCACGCATAGTAAGTCCTCACTTTACGGCATCAACAGGTTCTTGGAAACTGTATCTTTAAGAAAAACAACATACTCCAAAACTAATTTATACTGTAGACTAATTGATATAAGCAAAAGTCAAGATCTGCGGCATATTTCTGGTTCAAAAACATCATCAAACTTCTAAATAAAGACCAAAACACTTCTCATATTAAACATTGAAGTAAATGTGAGCTATATATACATTTAGTATTCCAGTTCCGGGTCATGGGTGACTGGAGTCTGTCCTGGCAGCTCGGGCACAAGGCAGGAACTCACCCGGACATGTTGTCATCCCATCTAAGGGCACAGTCATGCCCACACTCTCACTCAGTCTGAAATCGTTTAGACACACCAGTTCACCTAGCGTGCACATCTTTGGGATGTAGTTGGAAGCCGGAGTACCTGGAGAAAGCATGGAGAGAATGTGCAAACTCCGTGGAGACGGTGACCCCAGCAGGGAATTGGTTACCTTTTTTCCCTCATTATCGTTATAACAAAAGCACTTTGAATGAAACAACATTACTCAAAGATCTGTTGTTAAAAAAAAAAAAAAATGGCCCCAGCCATATGGCCCTAGACATATGATCCATCCAGATGAGGCTTCAGCCTCATGGCACCAAGACAAGCCAGTCCTACTATGCCCTGCCAAGTTCCTGACCGACAGAATTGGGAGCATAAGAAAACGGCTGTGTTTTATACCACTCAAAATTGAGGAGGTTTATTACATAATTGGAACAACGCTTTTAAGTGTTTGTTTGAAAATAATCACATTGCTTCAGGCTCACAAATATATAAACGTGTGTTCTGGGAGCACCTAAAAAGATTTCAGCTTCCGCTCTACCACTTAGGAAAGTCACCTGATCCTTTTTATCTTCCATTTTATCACCTGTAAATGGGATAATAAGTAATATTTCCCTTATGCTGTGGTTGTGATACTGCAGGTGAAAACACTTAGTAAACTCTGAACTGCTGTACAAAATTTCCAGTGGCAGTGGTGATCCCAGGCGGTGACAGTGGAGTTGTGTGCAGTGATGATGGCGGTGGTTGTGGTTGAAGTTTAATCAGGTGGCAGTCAATGTTTTCTGTAAACATGAGAGCAAACCATACATCTGCAAGAATATTCTTGAGTCTAAGCATTGAAAAGTGCTCTGTGAGATACAGAAGCATGGGACAGTCCTTGACCTTAAAACCTGACAAAATCATTCAAATAACAATATTGAAGTTCATAAAAGATCAATATATATTTTCTTGAAAAATAAAATAAAAAAATGAGACCCTACGGACGGGTGTGGTGGCTCCCTCCTGTAATCCCAGCACTTTGGGAGACCGAGGCGGGTGGATCACCTGAGGTCAGGAGTTTGAGACCAGCCTGACCAATATGGTGAAACCCGAATCTACTAAAAATACAAAAATTAGCCATGTGTGGTGGTGTGTGCCTGTAGTCCCAACTACGGGGGAGGCTGGCTGAGACAGGAGAATTGCTTGAACCTGGGAGGCGGTTGCAGTGAGCCAAGATCGCACCACTGCACTCCAGCCTGTGTGACAGAGCAAGACTCCATCTAAATAAACAAGCAAACAAAAAAAACAACAACAACAACAAAAATTAGACCCTGTGGTGTGGACTCCATTTGTTGCAGGAGTTGAGAAAAATCTATATGGCTTTATAGAGGAGGTAGTTATCCTGGAAACAGGGATGGATATTCCCTGAAAACCGTGATGAATGGCTACAGGAAAGAGAGGCCCTTACCAAACAAAGGGGAGGAGGAGCATGAATAAGGGAGACACGAACGTGCGAATGCTGGCGCAGATGTGCTTCAAGGTCTGTCCAGCTTAAAGTGAGAATGTTCCCAGAAACATCGAACGTTCCAGCGTCACTGCCTGCTCTGTGCAGCATGCACTTGGAGCCCTCTTTGATCTGGTTCCAAGGCCTCGCTTGTTTTTGTGTCTGAAACAAAACAGGGCAGGCACCAGTCATCTTTTTTCTATTCAGGTGGACAGCATTAACCATCCCCTTTCTGGGCATGGTTTGCATTTTAGAAATTCATGTCTTGGTCAGCGGGGAAATGAGAGAATGGGAGAGTCAGAAAACATTTTTCCCATAGAATCATTAGTACTAATAGTGGTTAAATTCCCATGCTTTCAGGAAAAGTGTGTAAAATCCAGCCATTATCGTTGGTGATTTGGGGGAAATAATGTATGTATCCTATGTGGGATGGCCATGTCATTTCTCTTCCTAGGACAGGAGGAGTGATGAGGGCAGTGGAACACCTCAGATGCCCGCTAATTGTCCTGCCTTCCCCATCGCCCTTGCTCTGATTCTTCTCTGTCTAATGGCTAGCTACTAAGAGCACCATGAGCCTCTCTCCCAGGTCAATCCATGAGACCCTCCTCAGGAATGAGGGGCTTCCCAACCCCTTTTTCACTGGCTTCCAGGAATTTGTCCTGCTGCCTGCCTCTCTTTCACCCCTACTCTTCGTGGTTTCACATCGCGCTCTCTGCTCTCAGGCCACAGGCAGGGGCTGCTTCCTCCTGTCCTCAGTTCTCTGAAGATGACACAAGACCCTTCCATGGCTTTCTAAGTACTTCTGTTCCTACCACCATAGGAGGCAGGAGGAGATGGGGCGGAAAGCAGGGAGACACCGTAGCTTTACGTCTTTCCTGACAGCCGGTTTATGGACGGAGCCAGGTGCTGTTCCCTAGGCTTCAGCTCTATCAGTGCCAGGCACAGCTAGGAAGGTCCATGACTTTCTGTCTTTTCCCTCGAAAGAACTCTGGGCTCTGTTTATGCAAAAATGCTCTGCATCAGCATTGCCTCTGACTCATTCCTCCTTGCATTTTCTCTGTCCTCTAAGTGACACGGAGAAGGACTATGCCTCAGAGCTACTTCCGTGGAAGAGTTGGCAATAATCATAACTGCCATGGACTGATTGAGTGTCTACTGTGTTAGGAACTCTACTAAGCTCAAACTTAATATAACAGGTAAAATTAATGAGCTCGTGTGCCATATTATGGATGAGACTTTCATATATATATTGTCTCTTTTAATAGTCCAGCAACCCCACAATGTAGGAATCATTAGTGCCATTCTGAAGAGGAGGCGGCCAAGGTTCAGAGAGTAAAGTGGCTTGTCCAAAGTCCCATAGTTCCCATTCTCTCTGCGTCCAAACCCCTCCTCTCACCTGCAGACTTGGTGGAGGCCCTTGTCTCTCCCGTTCAAGCAAGGCATCACAACTCCTCCCTATGTAATGCCCAATTTTTCCTTCTTTTCTCCTTGCCCCAAACCCAGACCCATCCCAGTCATATGGTACCCCCTGCCAATGTCTCCTTTTTCTGCCAATCATAGATGCCAAGACCAAAGGGAGTACAAGTCCAGGCTGTGTTGGTGGTGGTCCAGAGATCTTCCCAACATGGCCTAAAACCAAGTCTTCTTCAGCTCCCACAGAACAATTTCCCCCAAGAAAAAGGCTTAGAAGTGGAGGCTGCATCATCACAAATTCCTTTCACTGGGAGACTGATGCTTGGATCCAACTTCTCACCCCATACTTCAACTCTGATAAAACTTGGATTTTAGGGGAGATGATTTGACAGTATTTCCCCACCCTTTTCAATTATATACACTTTTAACCTTTTAACGGCATGCCACAGGACACTTCTAGACTCATCTTCCTCTACCAACTGCTCCGTGATTCAATGATCTGCCCATTCATGTCTTCACAAAAACCTCAGATACTAGTCATCTTCTTTTCTTGTATTTCATCCTCTGTGTTAAAAATTGTTAAGGAGGATGAGAAAAACAGTTATCCTATGCCTATTCTCAGGTCACAGGTCTCAGTAATCGAGATATTGAGGTGCAGGGAAAAGAGAAAGTAGAGGGAGATCCCTGGTGCCAGTGGGGAAAGACAATGGATGTGCTATGGTGCTCCAGCTGCCCCCACAAGAGTTGGCATGAGGACTAAACGAGATAAAGAGTGGCAAAGATTGTTAAGGAGGCTGAGGCAGGAGAATGGTGTGAACCCAGGAGGCAGAGCTTGGCGGTGAGCCAAGATTGTGCCTCTGCACTCCAGTCTGGGCGACAGAGTGAGACTCCGTCTCAAAAAAAAAAAACCAAAAAACAAAAAACAAAACAAAACAAAAAAACAAAAAACTCTCCAGTGGTATGATATACTATATAGAGAGGTATGATAATACTATATATAGCAAAGCTCCTCAATGTTAACATTGTTTTATATTTTGAAGTTTCTGAAGACAAAACATATCTTCCAATTAATAGATGCACTGACTTTAGTAAGAATTTTTTTTCACCTACCACCAAAAGGTGCTGCTAATGCAGAGGTAGATTTTATGAGAGATGGCATCTTAGGATCCAGACCATTCCATATATGTTAGTTTGACACCCTCAAGTGAGGAGCTAGAGATGAGACTGAAGTTGTGTCTTGTTCAATAAGAGTATATTCTGAGATATATGGCCCCACCTGAGCCATGTCATGGAGGAAAGTCTTTAGTTACTACCATGCCAAGCTGAAGAAGAAAAACAGAAAGTGAGGACAAGCTCTAAACTACATCAGGGCAAGGGAGTGCAAGATGAGACCCACATCACTCTTTAACTTTTACTAGGACTAGGGCAAAAAGTACAATGAAAAGCCCTTGTGCCCTCCCACTTTCTCTTCTCACCCCAGATCAGTTCTACAAGAAAAGGGTCTTCACATACATGCATGTGGGCACACAGGCCTGTGCTTACTGACCACATCTACTGACCCCAGCAGCCATTGTTTAGCTACCCTCCAGGCTAGGTGTGGCATATCAGTGGCATGGTTCACCCTTGAATAGTTCTGGGAAAGAGGCTCACACAAGCTCAGGAAGCATGCTCAGGGCCCTTTGGGCAGGGAATTCCAAAATCCCAGTATTTGTAGTATAGTCTAGATGGTAGTCTCAGGAAAGGCAGCCATCTAACTCTGAGAAGTTAGAGAAAGCACAGTTCAGAACATTGCTGTTACTTCTGACATCAACTACAATTTCAGGGATTCTGAAGACTACCCTCAGTTTTGATTATACTAAAAGGGCTCATAGAACGCACTGAAAGCTGTTATACTCAAGGTTATGGTTTATTACAAGGAAGAAGATAGACTAAAAGTAACCAAAGGAAGAGATGCATGCATGGGGCAGGGTTCAGGATGCTTCCAAAGGTAGAACTTCCAGTTTTCCTCTCCCCATGGAATCATAAACAGCGCTAACTCCTCTCAGTAATAATGTGTGACAATATTGCAGAGTACTGACAACCGGGGAATTTCCCCAAGCCTTGGTACTCAGACTTTTTCTGGGAGTTCAGTGATATACATGGTTGCTCACATAATTGAACTTTAGTCTTGTGCCCCTCTAGAGGCCCAGCTGATCTCTTTAGTTTCCATCTCCTCTGGAGATAGAGCAGATAACGTGTGACACAAAGCCCTGTTCATAAAACACACTGTTAGATTGTCCATTGAGTCTGAAGGTCCCCAGGTAAAAAACGACACTCTTCCTTGAAATAACTTCCCCAGAGACCAGGCCAAAGGGCAAAACTTTCTTTGAGTAAGGTTAATTCTTTTGTACATAGCTTCACATTTCTGACTCATGGAGGTGCTCAGACTAACCAGAAAAGATACAAGGTGCCCCACTACATTTGAAATGTAAGTAAATAATAAATGCTATTTCAGTATAAGTATGTCCCAAATGCTGCATGGGACATACTTACACTTTTAAAAACTTGTTTGAAATTGGAACTTAACTAGATGTCTTTATCTTTATTCACTAAGCCTGGCAATCCCAATGGGCAGGGTCAAGGATAGAGGTAGTCCAGGACTGTACCTTCTACAGGATGATCCTCTGAATAGTGAAATTGTCTGGGCCCAAGGGTAGACCTGGGCAGCATATCTATTAGTATATATTTCCTGCAAACCTAAAGCAGAGTTGAGGACAGAAAAAAGGTCAGTTCCAGGGTCTCTAGCCAGGGATGACAGTTCAAAGCAGGCAGAGTTTAAGAACACAGCTGTGGCCAAAACTAGCACATTGACAAGGAGATAAGGGCCAGAGGACCAGAGCAGAGCTGGTCACTCCAGACACAGCATACGGCCAGTAGCCTGTCTCCATGAGTCAGTTTTAGATATCCCAAACTCACCCCTGTCAGCAAACCTCTGTTGGAGTCTCCCTCCTTGGACTCAGGCATACGTAGGTTTACATCCCAGTTTTACTACTGATTAGCTATTGTCCTGGGAAGATTATTTTCCAGTTTCCTCTTCTATAAATTGGGAATACAACATGTTTCAGAAAAATTTTGGAGAAAACCTGAGCTACTTTGTACAAATCTTCTAGCATGTAATAGTGGCTTAAGAAAATTTACTTATTTTCCTCCATTTTAAATGAACTTTTTTTGTTGTTGTGAAGGTATACACTTTGAAGACACCTGTGAGAGAAACTAACTGATGGAACTGATGAAATGAATTATTATTATTATTATTATTATTATTCTGCTAAGGAAGTGAAATACGGGTTGGTTATGTTTCCCATCCCTGTTCTAAGTCTTTGCAGCCTCTGCAGGCTTAAAAGAGAACAACTCACAAGAATAGAAAACAACTATATCCATATGGGAAAAAATGTCACCAACATCCCACATGACTAATTTCTTAGAAACCACTCCCCGAAACACCAACCACTTAATATTGTTTGTGCTGTGGCCTTTGTTCCCAAGCAAGACATGTATTCTAAAAGTTCACATGTTCTTCATCAAGAGTAATCTTCAAACCCAGAGGGAAAGATCTCGAAAGCATTTGAGTTAATACATGCCTCTCGCTAATGTAACCAAAATATTCCAGTGTTTTCCCTTAATACTCTCAATTTACAACTAGCAGACAGATGCTTCTTCTCAAAGGCCTTCATAAATCTTCCCATATGAGATGAAAATGAAGGATTTATTCTTGCCCATCTTTTAATTTTACTCAACACTCAATGAGTTATTCTTACAGCTGGCATTTCAAATGTATTAGTAGAATTTATCACTCAAAGGCTTATGCAAGGACTAAATTACACTAATGAATTGACTATGAATTTGAAGTCTAACATGAGGCCAAATATTTTCTGGCTTCATTTCTGTATCTCAGCAAATGGCTTAATTTGCTCCCTACTTATCCATTACTGCTAAATTGTCTTGCTATTATTGTAGCAAATGGCTGCAAACCCTGTCTTGCCCTAAGGCTCAGGCTGAGTGGAGTGGAATGAGGACGTTTGCCATAGACAAGAAAGGTAAAAAACCTGCCATCCACTCACTTTTGTTGAGCTGGAGGAGGCAGGAAGGGATCATAGTCCAACCCACCCTTTTCAGTGCCTCTAATAGTCACAGGCTATTCTTAACAGCTGGCATTTCCAATACATTAATGGAATTTATCATTGAGAAGCTTATGAAAAGGTTAAATTACACTAATGAACTGACTTTGCATTTAAAGTTGAACATGAAGCCAAATATGTTCTAGCTTAGGATTTCTTTCTTTTTTGTATCTCAGCAAACTACTTAATTTTCTTCCTACTCACCCATTATTGCTAAATTGTCTTGCTATTATAGCAATGCCTGCTAGCAGTGTTATAGTTAAGAGTCTGTGCATGTTTTCATTATAAGTGCCTATTTTCTGCGATTCAAACTAAATGGGGAACTATGGAAATCTCATAGGGCTCTCAAACTTTGCTAGAATTAGTCCAGTCTTAGAACTTTCCTTTTGTGCACATTAAAAACCAGGCCTTTCAGAGGAAGAAGTCAGGTATTTTCCAAAACTGTCTACTTTGTGTCCACTTTCTCTTGTGTGCTAGGTTTAATTTTAGATGAAAACTTTGTTGATGTTTATTTTAGCATCTTTCTATTTTCTTTCCCATGTTCATTGCTCTTTTGTATTTCAGTGAAGATTCTTATACCTCATACTTGATTGTGAAGAGTATATTCTCTAACAATCAGACAAGGAACAAGACTCAAAAGGGTAGAGGACTTCTGAAAAGTTTTCATCTGTGAAATAAAAATGAGAAAATAAAATAATCAACCTCAATTCCTTAAATTATATAACATGCAGAGTGAAAAGATTAAAAATCTTGGAATTCAGAATTAAGTTTGTGAGGGAGGGACAACCAGAAAACCAAAACCAAAACCAAAGAAAACCCAAACAAAAAACCCCTTTGCCTTAGCTCAGACTTCTAAAATCTCCAAGACTAGGAATCTCTATTCTAGTATCACCTTCCATACTATAGTAGGTCTTGGAGAGGCCTCAGTACTGCTAGACGGTCTCATCCCCAAATTCTGTCTTTTCTTTAGACATAAGAGGTCACTCTTCTTGTTCCTTCTCCTTGCAAATAGAGTTCAGCCAGAGATCTTCCCAACATGGCCTAAAACCCAAGACTTCAGCTCCCATAGAACAATGTCCCCCAAGCCAAAGGCTAAGAGGTGGAGTCTGCATCATCACAAATTCCTTTCACTGGGAGACTGACACTTGGATTCAACTTCTCATCCCATGATTCAACTCTGGTAGAACTTGTATTTTAGCAGGAATAATCTGACAGTATTTCCCCACCCTTTTCAGTTATACACACTCTTGAACTTTTAATTGCATGCCACAGGACACTTCTAGACTCATCTCCCTCTACCAGTTGCTCCCGGATTCAATGATCTGCCCTTTCATCTCTTCACAAAAATCTCAGATACTGGCCATCTTCTTTTCTTGTAATTCATCCTCTGTGTTAAAAATTGTTAAGGAGGAATAAGAAAACCAATTATCCCATGACATACAGAGGCTCTCTCACATAATGTCATGGGTCAAGTTATACTGAGTGGGGAAGCAAGGCCTTCTCTGTGTCATCTGGACCATTCTGTAGTTTCTTGTGATACTCTTGGGTTCCACTGATATCTTTCTGAACATACTCCAAGACTATGAAAATTATTTCCATTAGGAGTCACTAGCAAGAAGATACTTATGAATTTATCCAACAATTCATTTTCTTTCTGATAACCTTGACTTTCTGAATAACCTCCCAATTCCAGTTACTCCAGAGTACCCTATAGGCCCAGCACAGAATTTGTTGCAACTTTTGAATGTTCAGAATCAGGTTCTGCTTCAGTTTCAACTTTAGGGAACAGACCTTCCCAGACATTCATAGCTCTCCCACGTTGCATATGAGGACAATGGAAGGCCCTATCCATGCATTCTGCTTTGCATTCAGATCTTTTGTTATGCTTTCTTTTTATATATGAAGGAAAATAACTTTTCCACCTATTAGGTTAAACTTAACAGGTGGCATTGTGTGCCACTCTCAGGTTCAAAATGATTTCTCATTTGCATGTGCCAAGAGTGAAAGCAGAGAACAATCATGTTTGTGGAGTCTTCTGTCACGGGGAGAAATATCCCAACTTCATGATTTCTCAGAGGCGCTGGCTGAGTAGAGCTATTCAGAGTGAGACGAGGCTAAAGAAGCCCTGATTACTTTAAAAAATTCTTAGTGCATTTTAAAATTGTAATTTTTTGTTAAAGTTTCCTTACAGGGAAGACCCTGTTCTTTTGGCCTATGTCAACCTCATCATTTGACTCCTTACCTTTTCGGGGAACAGAATAATGCCATCTCTGATTAAGATCTGTGTGGCAATTGGAGAAAATTCCAAAGATATATGAAGCAAGGAAAAGCCAAAGGATCAGAGGTAATAAGTTGTAATAAGTGAGTTCTGCTTTAAGTCTAGGGAATTTTTCCTTTTGCCAAGGCAAGTTTACTTTGCATTTTGAAGATATATTGGATGGAAAGGCCACCAATCATTCATTCTCTTAGACATTTATATATATGAAAATAATATTTTTTACATTTACATTCAGGTAGAAAACAGCATGCCCTAATTCTAATAGCAAGTGATGCCAGGGAAAACAAGGTACTGCACCTTGCCAAAGTGAAGGACATTAGCCATAGCAGCAAAAAGTAAAACATACACGTGACATGCAAGTGATTGCAAAGGGAGGCTAATGTTCAAACTTTGTGGTTTGATTTTCCATTTCATTTCTTTTTTGGTGAGCCTAAATTCATTTTTCTAGGAAATTATGGCCATGTTGCATATGCATTGATGGTGGAAAATTCTGGACCATATGTCAGCAAAAGCCAACCCATCCTTCTTTTTTTTTTTTTTTTTTTTTTTTTGAGACGGAGTCTCGCTCTGTCACCCAGGCTGGAGTGCAGTGGCCGGATCTCAGCTCACTGCAAGCTCCGCCTCCCGGGTTCACGCCATTCTCCTGCCTCAGCCTCCCGAGTAGCTGGGACTACAGGCGCCCGCCACCTCGCCCGGCTAGTTTTTTGTATTTTTTTAGTAGAGACGGGGTTTCACCGTGTTAACCAGGATGGTCTCGATCTCCCGACCTCGTGATCCGCCCGTCTCGGCCTCCCAAAGTGCTGGGATTACAGGCTTGAGCCACCGCGCCCGGCCAAGCCAACCCATCCTTCTACAGTTGTTCTCCAGTCAAATTTGTTAATTGTCCAAGAAGGAATACACACACACTCATATATACACACTCATACATACACACACACACACACACACACATAAATAATTGCCAGTATGACTGAGCAACTGAAAGGTTTTGCATGATTGGCTAACAGTTCAAGATGCTACAGTCAGATATATTAGAAGATCTGGGAGACATTCTTTCAGGGATGCCCGTCTCCTGCTATCCCATGCAAGACCCTACATTTCCTGGCTCCATATTTTTGCTCCCATTGTTCCTTCTTTTTAAATTTCTCTTCTCTGCTTCCTTTGTACCAATCCCGCAGAACCTAGGCCAAATATCACTTCTTAAACTTTTATCTTCTCCCAATTCTGAAGTATTTACTGCCTCCACTGAATACTGTAGCAAACATACCTATAAGGAGACACTGGAAAGAGTAAAGTGTGTTGATTATGAGCAAAGGCCTTTAACATATAAAGATCTGGACTTAAGTACTAGCTCAGCCTCTGACTGTTATAGCCGTATGACACCTAGCAAATGTTTTAAACTTTTTAAGTCTCGTTTTCCACTTCTATAAAATGAGTAAAATAAAATTGATCTTGTGGTGTTGTTGATATGATCAAGTGAGATAATGGAAGTAAAGCATTTAACCAAATGTCTGTTCTATAGAGAATATGCAATAAATGTTGACTGTTGATACTACATCAGAGCACTTCCCACTTTCTTCCTAAATTCTATGCATAGCTCTATATCCACCACCCTCCCACCTCCCCCCACCAAATTCTAAATTCAACTAAACTGAATCAGGTTTTCTATACCTATGCCTTTCCCAGAGGTCCTAGGACAGTGCCTTGCACTGAATACATTTGTTAAATAGAGGAATGGTGGAGATTTTGAGCTAGCAACTTGTGTTTGGCTCTTGAAATGCATGATCTTTTCGGATTACCTTGGTGAGGTCAATGGCAAATAGGTATCACGTTTCAGAATGCAAATAAGGAGACACAAGAAACACAGTGGATAAGTGTTAGGACTGAGGACATTTCAGAGGATGACGTGTGTGTCCTTGTTCATCTATAACCTCTCAAAAAATAAATAAATAAAAATAATACAGACACTCAATAAAAAAGTATGTACTGGGTCTGTGAAAACCAAACTGCCAGTCAATCTGGTTGACTCAGTGGAACAACAGTTTTTGAAATGTCAACATTTTGTATGAAACATCTGGTTGTTGACAGAATTAGCCATTATAGGAACTAGTTGTCAGTCAGCTCTTGGATACCCAGGCACTAAGCTCTATTTTGAGCCTTTGGATTAATTGCTGAAGCTGAATTTATAGGCAAAGATTTCTCATTATTTTAAATTCTGAGCATGAACAAAAAGTGTGTGTAATTAACAAAAACTAATAAGTATATACTTGAACTATTTTATTCACAGGTCAAATTGGGGGCTGGTCATTTTATCATTCTAATGATGTAAGATGGTGTTAAAATTCTAGGTTGCTAGTTCTCCAGGCCTCAGAGAATTCTCACCTCAGTAGAAGGTGAAAACTTAATTTTTCTCAGTATTTAACATTCATAAGACTTATTAAAAAACATACCGTAGCACCGCGACTTTTAATTTCCTCATGGCTTATGTAAATATGAGGCCGTCTACAGCTGGGTACGTGTGGGGTTTTCTTCACTCTATCCCTCTTTAAGAGAATTGTTTTTGAAAAATCATCTTTAATTTAGAGAAGCATTGTGCAAAATAGAAGCGTGTACACTGCCATCTGCCAAAATGTGTCAGAAGGCTCCCTGTGGCGAAGCTCACAGCATCCTGTGGTTTTCAACATCATTACTTGAGGGATTCAGCAAGGTTCCTCCTAAACACTGTTGAGGCTTTGCTGAACATTTGGCAGCAATGAGATTACTTTAAGCAGCTCATTTTGGTTATAGCCTGAAAAGATTTCCTGCTTTTATGACGTAACCCCCTTTCTAAGAGGGTGGGGGTGAGAAGGAGATGGGGCAGTTGGCCATTGCAGAGGAGGGAAGGAGCCCTTCCTTTAGACTCACTTGAGGAGTTCTGGAAAGTGAGACATCCTGTTCTAAAAGACATGACTCAAGGCAAGGCCGCTTTAGGATTCACCTTGGTAAGAAACTAGACTCAAGAGACAGAACAGAGTAGAAGTTAGAGCTACTGGTTTGATTTCCTGATTTTTACCATCAACATCTGCTGCAGTGGGAAGATTATAGACTGGGTCCCCACTGGGATGCATGTTAGCACACACAGACGCATACATTCAAACGACATGTCATGTACAGCTAGAATAATCTTCCTTAAATATTACTTTTCTAATTCTTTGTACAAAATCCTTCAGCCGTGTAAGTTTTCAAATCAAAACCCTTCAAGTCAGTCATTCAAGATTTTTGTCAATTTCCCTGCCCCCTCACCACCCTGCTGCTCTTCCCTTCATTTCATTATTCCTGAACGTGATGCCTAGAACCCGACTAATCTATCTGCACCTACACCCTTTGCTATGCATCTAGTGCCTTTCTATCCCATAACCCAGTAGTTTCCACATTTTTAAACCTGAAAATCCTTTCAGAAAATGGAATTGTAAATAGAAATTGATTTTGTCAAATGGGTAAAAGCAGAACTATTCTGTTTAAACAGGAATGGGGGGCTCTCATCTCTGTCTCTTGAGGTCCCCATTGCTCTCCTTGCCATTTTACAGTGGTAACATGAGTTCCCCTGTGTACGTGTAGGTGTTACCAAACACATTTAAAAACCAAGGGTCTAATCTCTTTCTTAGTCGCCTCTCCAAACACCAACCAAACTCACTTGCTCTATTAAAGTCCTATGTATCTACTTCCATGGATTCAGATTGCCCCTTTACCCTGCATCCCCTCGGCATTTCCTGCTTTGTTTTGTAAAACAGTACAAAACAGGTGACTTGATATTCTGCTTCTTAAAGACAAAATGGCTTCACTTTATCCCTCCCATTCATCTCTAACTCCTGTAACATGAGCAGGGGCTGGCATAACAGTCCATTGAATAAAGAAGTATAGAAGTTACTCTCTTTCAAATTACAAAGGTTTCAATTTATAAATTTTCATGGATGTAAGCAATGCTGTGTACCAAAGGCACGACTCTTCCTATCACCATTAGATGGCGATGCCAATTGCGTTTGGACATTTAAATCTTGGCCACTGTCTTGATCCTGAAGGAGTGTCTTTTAACAGATGGATGTAAATGCATGTTGAGTGGCACTTTTCAACATGGACTTAATATAGCTTATAACGTTACTAAAAGTATGTAAGTAAATTTACATGTTTATAAATTTAAAAAACTAGTTCAAAAATAATGTTAATCAGTAAGAACTTACTTCATATACTGAAATAAGCAGCTGGAGTTCAAAGCTGTAGCCAAAGAAAAGCTAACAACTCTACCTTTTAAAGAACCATCAACAAGTGGAACCAACCAGCTACCGGACCTTTCTAAGAGTCACTTAAAAATACTGGCTGCTACAACTTCATCCTTCACCCCAGCTCCCATTCTCCTACCTGCAAATTTAAGGAAAAGGCTGGGGGAAGGGGCAGAGAGAGAAAGTTATGAGAATCAGTGGTGGCAGCAGCCTTGCGAATATTATGTTTTTGTGTTAAGAAGTTTTGGGGTTTTTTTCTGCTGTCTTCAAGCCAAGTGAAGGGTCCTCAAAGAGAATCACTTAAAATGAACGGGGTTGCTTGCAAAGACAAGACCCTGCACATCCTTCTTCTTATAGACATGGCCCAGACAGTGGACTTGCTGCTCTGCGCTTTATTTTGCTGAACCAGGGAAACATGAATTGAGAGATGAGAGGTTGAAGAGAAGGGGAGGTAGTGGAGCAGCCAGCCTTCCTATTATTGGGCTTGCAAAGAGGTTGAAGCTTCCTCTGAGTTTAGTGGACACTGAAGAAGATATCTGGACCAGGGTCAACTTGCAGGGTGAGAAGTCTGTCTGACAGGCAAACAGAATGCCAGAAGTGAGCTGCTGTGGTGTATACTGACAACAGGCACAAAGCTGCTGTTGTTGATGGGTGGAGGGTGGAAGAAGACAAGGAGATGTGAGGAGCCCCAAAGGGCCCTGCAAAAACTTACACATGCCCCCTAGGTGTGTGGATGACTGGGCACTGAGGCCAGCCAGCGTTGGCCAGAGAAGCAACAAAAACCCACAGAAAAAGATCAGCCATGGATAAACATCAAGAGATGGGTGCTCTTTTCCCCCAGTGTCTTCCCTATACTTTAGCATTGTAGGAATCAGGCCCTTGAAAGGGAAGGGCTGGTACAAATTCAAGTTAGGGTATGTCTAATGTTAGAGGTAGCACTAAAGTTAAGGGAGGAACTAAGATAAAATCTGAGAAGAGAATTCTCTAATCTCTTTCTTAGTAGCCTTTCCAAACACCAACCAATTATAAGCCAGACTTTGATTAAAGGACCTGGAAAACCACCAAGCTTTCCATGTCATTAAGGGATCTTTAGGGTCATTTGGGCAGAACATGGTTAAACAGTGCTTGGAAAAATGAAATTGTTTCATGTTCTTATCCCCAGTGAGTTGAGGATGCCCAATAAAAAGTTAATTATATTAAGTTATAATGAGAAAAAGGAAGCCAAATGGTAAACATTGTTGTATACGAATTTTAAGAGAACCCCAAAGCAACAAAAATCTATAGTTAGAATTTTTACAGCCCATCTGCCTTGACCAACCTACAGATTGGTCACCTATATAATGTCACTTTGGACTCATGAACAAATGGCTTTTTTGAAACTTGTTGGTAAAGAGAGGTACTTATTTCAGTATATGAAGTAAGTGCTTACTGATTAACATTATTTTTGAACTAGTTTTTTAAATTTATAAACATATAAATTTACTTACATACTTTTAGTAATTTTATAAGCTATATTCCATAGATTTTATAAGTTGTATATTAGAAGTCAAATAGGTCAGATAGCATAATGTAAAAAGTTAAAGTCCCACCTGCCACATGTTCACTTTCCACCTCTGACCATTTATTATCAGTCTCTTGTTTGTTTTTCCAGAAATGTTCCATGTCTCTAAAGCATGTAGACATCTGAATGTATTTGTCTTCTTTATAGCAAAAAATAGCATTTACCAGACACAGTGTTCTACAACTTGCTTTTTTCATTAAAACTGTGTCTTAGGCATGCCCTTATGTCAGCACACATCAATTCACCTCATTCCTTTTAAGCACTACATAATATTCCACTTTATTTTTGCCTCATGCTTTAACCATATTCTCCATTTATGGACTTCTAGCTCAAGGACATGTTTTTAATGTGCTGTCACATAATAAATCAATGATTATTCTCTCACACATATTTGCCTACTTCTAAAATGAGAGCCTCATTTAACATTAGTGAATTTACAAACTAATGTTACATCGAATGATATTCTTCTGAATGCAGAATCTGAAGTATTACATAATATTAAAAACTTGGCAAGTAATAAGAGATTAAATTATACTCCATATAGTTGATATTATTACAGAATTTTAAAATGCTGCATTTTAACCCTCAAAGTTGGCAGTCCATATATGACAAAAGCCAATAGTCTTATTTAACCACTGCACCCCATAGTACCATGCTTGATAACAGAGTGTACTAAGAGAACACACGTGCCTCCTTAAGCAGAGATATGATGAGAATGAATAGGGTAATATGTTCAGTCTCCTTGGGATGGGAGATTGCAGACGCTAGCATAAACAGTGTGACTCTTTCCTCTCTGGTTCACCCAGGCTCCATAGATGATAACGCAAAATCGCTGCAGCGAAGTTTATCTTCTGTTTGTTTGTGTTCTTCAAAGTAATCTCAACCTTTCTCAGTTTATCTGAGGTCAAAATACCTTCTGTTTTAATGAACCAGGGTAAAGGGCAGAGAATGTTACCACCAAGGCTGCCTCTGAGCTGCCTCTAATATCTGAGACCATACATATTTTTCCTTAAGATAAGTTTCTGTATCAGCATACAACTCTTATTCTGGTTTTAAGCTACTCACCATCCCCTGTTACCGTCACTCCTGCCCACTCACTCTGACTGCTCACCCGAAACCTGGACTAGCCCTGCCAGAAGCCCAGCCCTCCCTGGAAAATAACTTGTGTCTGAAAATGGTGTTTATCTGAGGCTTGTTTATACTCAGTAGTATGTAAGTTGAGAGACCTCATAGCGGAAGCCCCTCTTATTGAGAGGTGTGTCTGTGTGAGCATACGTGTATGTATAAAAAGACATTTCAGTTTTCAATAAACTGTTTACTGTTCAAACATTAAATAAATGTAGAACTGTTTTAATCAGCTGAACAAATATTTAATGTACACTCCAGCATAAGAGCTATGTTTAAAAATATCCTCTATGCTGCTAAGACACAGGGAATTTATGGAAACCAGTGACCTAAAAGGTAAAATAAACATTCATGGGGGGGGGGAAAATGAAGCACATAGTTTTAAATTTAAACTGATCTCCCTACTCTTTTACTAGCATCCATTAGTATTTTATCCCTCTGTGTGTGTGTGTGTGTGTGTGTGTGTGTGTGTGTGTGTGTGTGTAAGTGCTGATTGGATTACGCATCTGCTTACATTTTCTACAACAGCTAGTGGTCAGGTAACTACCAAATTAATTTCCAGTAAATTGCTGTGCGAAGGTAAAACACAGCGAAGTTCATATTCTGTCCAGGACTGCGATTCTTGGATTAAGTGTTTGTTTGCTCTTTATGTTCCAAACACTGGAGGTCATTCATGACAGGAGTAGCTGGGTTTCTGTCCACAGCTGTTCCAAGGAATTGTCTAAAACTCTGACCGGAAATGCTAAGTTCTTAGAAAACATTTAATCCTCAGTAGATTCTGTGTAAATATCGTAGAAACTTGGAAGAAAGTGTGTATTGTTAGAAAAACAATCTCTTACAAAGATACATGGGAAACTCCTTTAATAAAACAGATGCCACACTCTTTTCACTAATTTTATTTTTAGTTGTATCTGCAAAGAAGAATGAAAAATAAAGGCCTTAAAGTGGCTGGCCATGTGTTTCAACTCTGATTGTCCTGCTAGTCCTGCTAATTTAATTCCACGAGCAGACCTCTAATTGAGAGCTTCTTCTGTGCCTACATTGGTGGAGAACAGAGAAATGCAAGAGCATTGGCAGTACTTGGTTGCCCGTGGCATTAATTTCTCTTAGTATTTGGTGGTAGTTTAGATAAAGCAGCTTGTAGGGGCTGTGTATTACATGGCCACAAACTCATTTGCTTTTTCTGTAAGTACCATACCCACCCCAGGTCACCAAAAGGATCTTTAACAGGAGTTTACTTCCCATCTGACCAGATCGTGGATGTAGTCAATTCAATTTGGCATTCAGGAATTTAAAATACCAGAGTTACTGGCTTTCAAATATGTGCCTTTTTTCAGGCAGATGTAGCTTTTCATTTTCCTTCTGGTATACAATAGCTACTCATTAAATATAAAACTTGAAGTTTTTAAGTAATTTTGTTTTTGCCATTTCTTTTGGAACTTGGCACCATCCACATGTTTATTAAGAAAGTTTATTGCCATTGGTCCAAAAAGAAGTTCTTCAATTTTAGTTGGAATCTAAGTTGTAACTGGCTCCCTCTAACTCAGTGACAATTCATCCTTCTGTCCATTATCACTGATAAAGTCATCATGTTTCTGAGAAGACTAGGAAAATAACACTTCAGAGCCTAAGTTCAGCTGTTCATAACCATAATGAAGAGGAACTGGAAGCTGAGAATTAAAAAGAGAAGAAAGGAAAGGAAGTTACTTAGCAATCAGAAGAAACACAGTGTTTATGAGATGATTAGAAACCCATTTGAAGTGCTTTTTCCTAACTAGCTTTAGCAAAAAGGAAGTTGTCAACTTAAGTCAATGAATACAACCCTATATCCACATGACTGTGAAGCAATTAATGCACCTTAATACCATAATGAAATGGTTAGAAATTACAAAAAAGCCTCTTCCAAATTTGGGGCTGTTTTTCCATGAGGAGGCTTTGATGTCTGTGCTGTCAGACAAAGCTGGCTCTTATGTCAACAGAAAGATGATGTGCTTGGCGACAGATCCACAGGCATAATGCAAATATACCTGCCCTCCTTCTCAATGACCTCTGAAATAACTACTGTATTTGAGCTGAAAAAATAGAAAATTAGAATGTTTTCTTATTTAGCTTCAGGTAGAGGCTTGGCTATAGCAATCTCTGAAGCACCATGGAAAATATATGGCACTTCCCACTGTGTTTTTAGACATACAATACATAAATACAGAGATAGCGATGAAAAAAGGTCTCCATGCTAGTGTGGCTTAATTCAGGCTATTTTCCTGTCACTCTTAGCTTAGCTTGCTATACCTGATTTGAGGGTACAGTATTAACATACTATCATCCTGAGGTGGTTTAATTCAGGCTTATTTTCCTTCTCCATCCCAGCTTTCTATACCTGACATGTGGGTATGGTATTAACATATCATCCACATAATGAGGGCTTGCCTGGACAGAATAACAACCTTAAAGGTAGATCCCCTGTGTGCTTTTCAGACTTGGACTTTTGCATACCAGCCTAGAGAATAGAATTAGATTCTATTCAGCATTTACATTAGTCATTTTCTCCTCCTGGAATTCATTTCAAAACAATCGCTTCTTCAGGTTTTCCTTCTATCCTGCTGTTTTGTTTAGTGTTATTATTTCACTTCCTCTCCATACTGCAAGCCGTAGGTATAAGACAGCCCATCCATCTATTAACAATTAATTATTATCATTATAAATGTTACTTCCCTTGGTTTCTTACTCTTTAGTCAGGCTTGAATTTAAGGTGATCAGGGCACAAAGGGAGGCTTAAGCAGGACCTGCAGACATCTCCACATAGCCCAGTGGATGAGCTTTTCCTTGCAGGCAGGGAGGCAGGCTTATCCTGGAAGACCAGGGACTCACCTGAACCGTCTAGATTATGACCACTGTGTTCACTGTGGCAGCCTGGAGGACTGAGAAGTTAACCCAACACACTCCGATGGCTTCACAATTGCCCAGGAGTGGAGATTGGGAGATAACAGGCTTAGCCACACTAACCACTTACTTTATAACTCAGCCTGTTACAGATGGAGGTATTCTTCCTGACCCTCCAGGCATTCCTGCAATAAGCTGGGGAAGCTGTGTAAGCATCTGCAGTATCCCAGAACTGTTCCAGAGAGGCCTTCACAGTTGGCCCTTCACAGACCTTGGAGAGATGTACCTGTGCACTCCACTGACTACAGCCAGGTTTACTCAGTAGAAGCCCCCCTATCCAAACAGAGTGGGTTTCTAGTCAGAAACGAGCATCATCACAGGCTGGTAAACACAAACAAAGCACCCCACATGGCCCCTTTCTTTTGAAGGGTAGTGCAAATCCAAGGGTCAGCGAGCAGGAGAATATCACCAAACAAACGGAAGCTGTGTTTGCTCACCATGACACAAGAGCAGCGCATGTCTCGGGGAGGATTTTCTGTAGCGTGTCCAAAATAAACGGACATGGGTGAGTGGGTGAGGGTGGGGTGGTATTCCTGCTTCAAAGTCTCCTCCACGCTGCTCCTGGAGCAAGAGACCTCTTCAGGATTTCTCCCCACAAGAAAGCACTTAGGAGCTTGCCATTTGTGGATTCACTGTCTTTATCTGTTTCAAACTGGAAGAGATGACAGCCCTTCTGTTTGTTTTCTGTTGATGTTAAACAGATGCACGGGTCTATTACAGCCACATGGGCCTAGTTCAAGATGAGGCAGCAATAGGAATGTAGTTGCTCCTGGGCCAATGTGGAGAGAATGAATTTGCCTATTATTTTGTATCTGCATTCAATATTTTTATTTTAAGGTTCCAGTATTCCCAGTGTATCAAACTATACCTACTCTTAGCTCTTTTCAGAAGCCAAGAGTTCTCAGCAGACCATGACATAGACTCCAGGAATTATCTGTGACTTCAAAATCAGCTATTATTACTTCAGGAGATAAGATCGAGTCTGCAAGGATTTTCTCAAACCATGATTTGGCTGTGAAAGGCAATGAAACAGGAGAAGAAAGAGTTGGGGGAAGTAAGAATGGAAAAAAAGCAGATGTTGGGTTGGTCTTTAATTATTTATATATTTTTAACATTTGAACTTCATTTGAACCAGTTTGAATTCTTTGGGCTTTCTGATGGCTGGGCATCATAGTGAACAAAGCTGCCACCCACGTGGCAAACGTGAGAAAATCCTCACGTTTTCTAAAAAGGATTTAAATTTAGATATTTTACAGCTCTGCTTCTGGAGTAAGATGCAATAAAAACTGAATTGAAGATATTTTAGGCTGCAGAATTTTTACACTTTTTTTCCTGTGTAAAATGAGATTTTTGTAGGCAATAGAAGTCTCAGATCATTTTTGGAAGTGGGTAGGGGTATAAAATATAAATGGATTAAATTAGTAATATGATGACAACCTGGATTCAAAAGTGTCTGTGAAGTTTGCACAGATAACATTACCTCAGAATTTTTCCCTTAGAGAAAAACAATTCTGAGATGGAAATGAAACTGTGGCAGACATATTCCATCAGGTGGAGGACAGCTGGCTCCTGGCTTACAAATACCCAGGTGGAAAGTCATTTTGAGAAACCCAACTCTAGAGGCTTGAATATGCCTGAAGTTTCCAGGAATAGATGTCAAAACAGGACAAGCTTCTGGAGACAAGGAAACTCAGATTGGCCCTTTATGCCACTGCCCTCCCACTGCGCTGAGTAGGATAGTCCATCTTAAAGAGCATCAAGAGTTACAATATTCTGCAAGTTATTTCTCTGAACTCCCCTGCTTGCCAGATGGTATTTTCTTCCCCATAGTGATTCAACTATATGATGACCAGGTACCCAGATTTTACTATGGAGGTCTGTACACAATTGAGAACAATCTTATATAGAAGCAATATGTGTCCCAAAAGATAACGTCAGCTTCTTATGACAAAAAAAAAAAGCTTTTGTTATGAAAATTTTCACTTAACACTATGCATTAATGTTCGTTTGCTTGTTTGTTTGCTTTGCACATTTTTCAAGACTTGGGATTATAATCGCCCATTTTCCACCAATAAATACTATAGCAATGGATACACAATGAAAACCAATCATTCTACAAAATTCAATGTGCTAAACTGAACATCTGCAAACAGTTGTTATCTATTTAACAAATCCTCTAATGGAATGGCTAAACTTTAAAAATCTTTTTTTTTTCTGTGATTAGATATGTGTCCAAAAGGAAAAATATACATATCTTAGATTCGGAGCCTAATTAGTCCATTTTCACCCTGCTGATAAAGACATACCCGAGACTGGGTAATTTATAAAGAAAATGAGGTTTAATGGAGTCACATTTCCACGTCGCTGGGATCATGCCTCCCGATCATGGTGGAAAGCGAAATGTATGTCTTACATGGCAGCAGGCAAGACAGAATGCGAACCAAGCGCGAGGGGCTTCCCAAGATGAGATTTGGGTGGGGACACAGCCAAGCCATATCAGAGCCTATATGTATGTTTATATATAGATTCCAAATCTAATTTTGAAATAAAGATATAAACGATTTTTAGCTTTTTAAAAAATGAAGCTAAAATATGATTTTTATGAACAAATTACCTTTGGATTATCAAATAAAATGTTGCATGTCTTTAATGAAAGCAGTGAGCTAGTATGTGAGTAAAACTACACATCTTAAAGCTGTGATCATCTAAGGCTTTGCTAAGGGAATTCCAGTTGATAACATGATCCATCCTCTTAATTAATAGCCACTTGGGAAGTACTAATGAAAGACTAACATGTATTAATTCATTCAATACACATGAGAGTCCAGTTATACATCCAGTGATACATCAGGTGCTGTAAAGGAGCTTGTAAAGGAGTTTAGTGGAGAAAGTGGGCATGTAAAGACTAATTATATGTAGGGTGAACAGTTCAAAAACAGAGGCCTGTATGACGTATTAGAAGCAGGAAAAGATAACCAGGGATGGCTTCACAGAGAAGGTGTTCTCTGAGCTCAAGTTTAAGGTACAAGTAAATCTTAACCACGCCCCCAAAATGTAGAAAATGCCAACTCCATGGGCAGGTGCACTGTAGGGGCTCAATGATCGTAAGTTCTGTTATTCCCTCTCCTAATGTTCTTTTAAGCTGTGGGTTGTTATTGTTAAAACGTCTCTAGATCTCCCAGACTTCAACCTTGGCAGTCACGAATTCAATAATTAAAATTTTCCCATAACTGACACAAAGACACAATTATATTAAACATTAAATCTTAACTTGGTTGCCTTCAAAAAACTATACAGTCTAGAAAGATGATCCCAACATCTCCATTGTATACTTTATATACACCTCATATACAGTATTCTGTTCTGGTTATCAAATTCTCAGAGACATGAGGAAACATAAATCTGTACAGGGGATAGCGACAAGACGATGAAGGAATTTCAAGCTTTGCAAATAGAGTCAGTAGAAAGAACTATGTGTGTTTAGCCTACATTAAAAGGAAAACATTGCTTTTTATAATTTAAAATCTATCATGTGGTAGACACATTTGACTTATCCTGAATGTTTCCAAGTAATGTATTCAAGGCTAGGTAATAGAAGTCATAGGGTGATAAAATGTGGCTCAATTTAGGGAAGAACTTTCTAATGCTCAAACTCCTCATCAAGCTTAGAGCAAACAGTCTGATAGGGACTTAATGAGATATATTCAAATGTCACCTAATTGGCTGGACGGAGGCACAGAAAAGTCCATTGCAGCATTGATATTCTGCGATTCTATAATATCTAATAGAAGCTGGATTTTGTTTTGTTTTTATTTAGTTATCCTTTTTCAGTCTAACAAATGATTCATGGAGAATATCAAGTAAGTCATTCTGTGAAATTTTTGCACCTCAAATTGTGTATGTAATATCCTATTATTCATATACATATAGAAACATGTTGGTGACTAATATTCACTCCTTAATATTTGTATGGTAAGTGAAGTCAAAAAATACTCTTGATGTTAATTGACAGCCTTTGTAAATACCCCCATCAGTTTGGAATAGAAACAGGACCCTTGCAAAGATCAGAAGGCAATGTCCTACAGTGAGAAAATTGATACCATGAAACAGCAATTCTCTTTGAAGCTCAGAGAAGAGGTCCACAGAGGAAATTTAAACACAGAAAAGCCAAGATTTGCCAACTATGGGGGAAAAAATGTCAGCATCTGAAACTATTTCAAGCAAAAGTCTAATTTCTAGCAGTGGTAAATTGTCAAGACTGGGCTTGACAGGTCAAGAGGACCAGTGAAGGGTGCTTTCCTCCCCTAAATCTCGTGTCTTAAACAACTCTCATAGCAACTGGTTAGGAGGGTCAGAGGACCCAAGAAGCCAAAAGGCATTTGTCTAAGTATCTGTGGAGTTCACAGCCCATGTTATCCTTGGACATTACCCAATGACCTGGTGTGGACAGAATCCACTGGGCTTAGTTTCATGGAGATAAGCAAACACTAACAGCAACTGAAAGTAAACTTCAGAAACACATTTTTATAAAGGAGCCTGTGAGTCTGAGATTACACTTATAAAATCATCTGTACAAACACTCCTGGGAGCACCCCTCCCCCCAGCCAAATCATATGTATATGTATACACACAAGCCTTTTGAATTTTTATTTACATAACATAAAATTAATCATTTTAAAGTGAACAATTTAGTGGCATTTAGTACACTCACAATGTTGAACAACCACTGCATTTATTTAGCTACAAATATTTTTATCACACCAAAAGGAAACCTCATACACGTAGCACTCCTCTCCCTGCCTTTCCCAACGTGTAACAATCACCAATCTGCTTTCTGTCTCTAGGGATTTACCCATTCTTGATATTTTATATAAATGAAATACAATGGAGAAGTGGTCTTTTTTCACTTAGACAATTTTTTTAAAGATTAAAAAATCATTTATATACATTTTTTACTATGCTTTATTTTGGGGTCCAAATTTCCTTATTTTGGATATTAAAAACAGCACTGTCTGTCTGTGTGGCTCTCCACAAAGTACCTTTACTCCCTTCGTATACTTTGATCATTACAGCTATTTTACAAAGCACTCAGGGATAACCTTATTATCACTATTTTACAGGTGAGAATATTGAGGCAAAGTGATATGCTCCAGCACCCCCACAGCAAAGTTGTGCAATGATCTCTGGGCCCCTCATTCCACTGTCTTTTCTGCAGCACCACACAGGTTCCTATCTGAGCTCTTACTAATGCATGTAGCCAAGCCTTCTCACACTCAGAAGATCCTCACACTCAGAAGATATTCTAATATAGCCTAGGATCTGTATTTTTTTTTAATTTCAAGAGCATATTTTAAATGAACAAAATAAATGGAAATAGCTTTTGGATGTATCATTACTATTTGCACTTAATAGAGAGCTGTTTTGACACATAACAGTTACATATGACTGGAAGTAAACTGTGCACACAAGACCAAGTGCACACTATTCCAAGTCCAAATCTCCTCTTGGAGTCAGTTGGAAGTCAGCTCAGCTGCCAAGTCTTCAGGTCTTGCGTGTTGTCTAGAGCTTGGCTTTTCTGTCTGTACAGTAAGAAAGTTGGATAGAAATTACCCCTCAGGTGTCTTCCAGATCAATATTTTACAACACTTAGCTAAGCACCAGCTCAAACTCAACACTGAACTCTTGTGCTCCATCCACACAAGGCAAATTACAACTATTTGAAAGAAGAGTCAATCAAAACTTTTCTTTCATTATCAATGCCAACAGCCATCCCATTTTGCTGAAAATTTTCAGGACATCGTGAACATTCTTTATCAAACTCATTACCCCATCTAGATTTTATTGACTAAATATTTTGTATGTAAACAGACAATGCATAAAAAGGTCCTAGTAATTTGGTGATGGCCACATTCTTGCCTTTCCTGTATAAGGCAACATTTCAGATGAGGAGCTCATTCCATGGTAGAGCTGTTCATATTCATTGCTCTTGAATTGTACGCAGTCAAATTAGAAGGACTGCCAAACAGCATTTTTAGCATGTTCATAGACATGTGTTTCCAACCTGGTGCTTAAGCCCAATCATTAACTTGCCATCAACCAAAAATTAATATCTGAATCTTGTTACGTCCCCTCTATAGATTTTGCCGGCTTAGGTTTTATTTTTAGTGGTGGCTTCTGCAATTCACCCAGGATAGGGGAGTAGTCAGATTTAGCAGGGCTAGACTGCCATCTAGAGACCAGAATTTGAGTTCCAACATCTTGCTCCTCAGTGAGCTTGCTCTTTAACAAAAGCAGCAACCTGCCGAATGAAGCTTGGCAAGGTGGGAGATGTACCCCGAATCTAGACATCATCAAGAGCAAGGAGCTTGTGGCCCGGCTCTGAAAGCCCTCCAGTCACTGAAGGTTAGGCAGGACCTTAATGACAATGAGTAGATAGAACCCTGTCCCCTGGCTCTGGAGTGAGCTCTTAAACTGTCTTATAAGCAGAACCCCATTTGCTGGAAGTGGAAACTGCACTCCTTGCCAGTTCGAATTTTTACCCAGAAAGGAAGGAGTTCTTCTCTAGAGAAGAGAAGGCTAAAAATGTCTTTCATTTTATGTGAGAATCCAGTATCCATATTTCTCATGAAACTCAAATCTGCCTTTCATTTTTCTGCTTCAGCCTAACTTAAGTTTGTGTATCTTGGCCACATTTGATACCATCTTCTGCTTTTTGTGACTGCAGTTTAAAAGGACCAGTGGTCCCTAAGTTTTTGAAATTTGGATGTAAAGATATTGTTTCTAGTGTTTCCATCGAAGGTGCATAGTTTGGAAATCCCTCTCCCTGTCTTTTTTCCCAAAACTGTCCTTTAGGGCCCCATGCTAAGCCCATCTGTTCCATCAGACAGTCCTTTGCTGAATGTGAAAAGGCTGGCTGGAGAGGTGCAGAGCTGAGACTGAGGTGGCTGAGATTTATTAACTCATGTCCATTTGGTAACTGTGTCTATAAGTTCCGCCCTGGGAATGTTTTAGAAATCAAAAATAGCAACTATTATTGTTAACCTCAAAATCGTAGGCCACAAGAGATCCCAATTTGCTGATAATTAAATAGTCAACTCTGTCCAACAGAATGTCATCCAAGAGTTTTTCAGCTAATGATGAGAGTAACAAAAAAAAAAAAAAAAGAGAGAGAGAGAGAGAAAACAAAAGGTGGACTATCTTGAAAGACTTTTATAAATAGAGGCTAAAGTGCACCATATGCATCCAAAATTCTAGTGATATCATATCTGGCTAAAGCTCACATCTTGGGAACTTTTAAATCCAAGAATTGCTTTTGATGCAGGTATTACATGATTTTTGGAAAACAGACACTTCTGTGTAGTATGGTAGAAGAGGCTTGAGTTTTAGAATTCAAGCACCTGAGCTTTGGGTCTCTGCTCTCTCACTCACAAGAAAGCCTGGGTAAGCTTCAATTTCCTCATCTATAAAAGTTGGGGAAAATGACATGAAGTCAATATGACGATTAAACAGAATAACCTCTTTGAAAGTGGCCCACACATAGTTGGTGCTTAACAAATGCTTACATCATTTCTTTCCTTTAAGGTCTGACATCTGCCTTCCTTACCTGAGCCGTGCTCTGCAGCTGGAAACAAGGATGTCAATAATATTTGTTCTGATAATTTTGCTTCATCCCTAGAATGCTAAATCTTCTAAAGCAGTGCTTCTCAAGCTTGAATGTGCATATGAATCACTGGAGAATCTTATTAAAATACAGATCTAGTAGGTCTGAGATGTTTCTTGGAATTCTACATCTCCAACAAGCTTCCAAAGGATGCTGTTGGTTTGGGGACTACATTTTGACTAGCAAGGCTCTAAATCAGGGGTTGGCTAACTACTACCCATGGGTGAACCTCCTGTGTCTGTAAATAAAGTTTTATTGGAATGCAGCCACACCTGTTCATTTACATATTACTTCTAGCTATTTTCCTGCTATAACAGTAGGATTTATGATCTGGTTCCTAACCCTTCTTGACCGCTGCTCGAAACCATTCTCTTTTTTGTTCCTGATGTGTAAACTAAGTTAATCACCTGCAGGAGCACTTGGAGGGCTGAGAGAGGAAAGAGAGGAGTAGATTAAGAGGGAAGGGTTGCTACGTGTATTAGGTTCTCATTGCTACTGTTCTAAATTGTCACAAACTTAGTGGCTTAAAACAACACATATTTACTACAATATAACCCTATATGCCAAGCCATCAGCAATGCTGCATTCCTTCGGGAGGTTCTAGGGGAAAATCCATTTCCTTGCCTTTTCCAGCTTCTAGAGGCTGCCTACATTGCTTGGCTCATGGTCTTTTCCTCCTTCTTCAAAGTCAGCATGGTAGCATCTTTCTGACTCTTCATCTGTTGTCGTATCTCTCTCTGACCACAGCTATGAAAAGGACCTTTAAGGGCTCATGATTAAGTTAGACTCAGCTAGATAATCCAGGGAAATCTCCTCATCTCAAGACTCTTAACTTAATCACTTTTTCCATGTAAGATAACATATTCACAGGTGCTGAGGATTAAAGTGTGAATATCTTTGGGGATTCTGCCTACCACACTACCCCAAAGCATATTCTTCAAAACAACAATTTTCCAATCATTTCTCTTTTGTAATATGTTAACACAGCAGTCTTGATGATGAAAAGACGTTGGATGAAGTCACATGATGCAAAGACCATGTAACATGTAGAGAAGGTAGTCAAACGTTTACCTTTCTGTACTTCCCTGACTAAACAAGGGAAGTACAAGGTGTACAAAGATACCTCGTACATCTGTGCAAGTAGACACTGCATAACTCCGGGAGTGCCCTGAAGTTGCTCAGCGCACAAACTTTAAAACCATAGATGGAAGCGCTGTCCTTTCCATCCCAGCTGCCTCATCCTGGGATTAGAATTTGTCTACCCCTCTAGCTATTGATCATGATTAAATTGAATTCTTTAGAAATATTCTCATTAGCTCGCACTGTATATAAAATAATTTGCTCACTTTAAGCATGCTGTAAAAAAAAAAAAAATCAACCTGAAAAAAAAAATGTAGGGAAACATGCATTACTAGGCATGGGATGAGACCACTTGAGTAGCAAGAAGTCACCCAGCCTTGGGCTGGTACACAGTGTCCTCACCACAACAAGATCAAGCAACCCAGAAAGATTTGGGTTGGAATCTCCCAAGATTCCAAGAGGGAGAGAAAATGTCTACCTTTGGCCCTGGGGCAAGAAAGCAGGAATAGGAATAAAGAGAAGAGGAAGGTGCCTTCACAGAAATACTTCTCAGTTGCACCTGTAGCCTCACAAGAAAGATTTCAGATATGAATCCCTGGCAACTGCCTTCTAGGCTGTTAAGTTTAATCCTTCACATTTTGAGTATGTCATGGTACTCCATAAAAAAATAAAAATGAAAATAAAAAAATTTTAAAAAGCTTATTGCATAAGCCACTGTGACTCTCCTAAGCTCATTCTATTCAACAATGCCAGCAATATAGTAACAGACAAGTGACCAAGAAAGTATATGTGACCCAGCCATTGTATAAGATTTTATTTTGCTGAAGGTCAAGATAAATTATCATGAAATCCTTGAATATACTGTTACAGGGTTCCTGGGGACAAAAGGTTTCCTTTCAGAAGAGCTTCTCAGAAGCAAAATGTGCTGTGTTTCAATCCTCAGCTAACTTTTAGTTAATGACTCTTGCCTTTTCTCCTACCAGCTCTGCTTATTAAAAGGAGAATGCAATCTGGAGTGTGTGCTGTCAGAATGAACAGCAGGGTCAGTCACTAATCCGAAGTTGTATGCCCCAGGATGCCTGCTACAGAATGGGGAACTGCTTACATTTGATTAACCTTCCAGGTAGAGAAATGGAGGCAGCTAGGGGTCTGCAGCTACATGACATGGTATAATAGTCATTTTAAAATATGGCATTCCTGGGGAGATGCAAGAAAAGTCACAGCATGAGGTGCTGACTTAGTATAGCGAATGAAGATGGTGTCTACACAATGGCGAGTAAGCCTTTGGGGGAAGAACATCACCAACCTGGGCATTCATTTTCTTCAATATATTTGTAACAATATGATAATCCCTTACATCTGTATGGTGCTTTATGAAGAGCATAATGCTTCAAGGGCATCACCCCATTTGATCTTCACCACTGTCTTTTGTGTCAAAGAGTTAGAATCCAGGAGTGCATTCCCCATTTAAAAAAAAAAAAATCATGATTAACTGTCAAAGCACTTTTTTCTTTCCAAGGCCTTTTCTTTGACAATTTCTTTAGGTATAAACAATGAAGAGGGGGGAAATATCATTGGATGGGGAATGGGGGAGTTGGGGTAGTTAGAGAGTAGATAAAATCATACAATGTTTGGAAAGACATCTCCTGAAAACGTTTCTCTCAGGCAGGAATGCTCATGGGTCAAAGAAAGCACAAGGTCACTTTTATTTCTGAGGCACCAGGAACAATAAGAATAAAAGACTTTACATGTTGTCTTTCCTAGTAGACGATGAGTTCCAGGTGGGCAGCGGTGCAGTAAAACACCTAGCACTTTTGTAGATACTCAAATAACATTTGCCGACCAAATGGATGAATGGAATAAACAAAGCAAGAAGATCACCATAAAATTATCAAAACACAGTGATGCCACTGTCACGTTCGATCAAATACATGTGAGAAAGCTTGTGAAATACATATTCGCAGTGGCATCTTTTAAATACATTTGTTCTGACTCTCTAACCTGAGTTGTTATCATTAGTTTGATGCCATAATTTTACCATAAACCTGCTGTGGGTACCTCAAGTAATGCGTATTTTAATAATTGATTCCTTCAGCCAGCTATGCCCAGTGTATAGACTAGAACGTCTTCATTCTAACAAAACTCTGACGACAGAAATAGGAGCTTAAAAGTCTACAGTTTCCTCTCCTGCCTCATATTTTTGTTATTAAGCAAATATTCCTAATAATTCCTTTTCTACTTTAGAGTCAAAGAGCATCCTGGCTCTTCTTCCACCACTGGGCCTATTCCACCAACAAGCCTCTGAATTCTCACTTACTTACCAGTAGCCTCTTAAATTTGTGACAACAGATGAAAATCCACTCTTTTGCACCTTGTTTACCCAGATCAAGGCACACACTGTTATAAAGCCACTTTTGGTTGAAGAAAGAATTAAGAATCTGCCTTGTCGGTACTAGATTCAATTTTCCAAACCTAATTTTTAAAAAGGCTGTTACTACAAACCAAACCTTCATGCAAAAACCCAGCAAGAATCAGCCTTTTTTTAAGGAGTTTCAAATTCCTTTGTGTGACAACCATGGTTTAATAAATATGCCAAAATAGACATTGTTCTAGAGAGAAAGCAATAGAGATAAGAAATAACAGTGGGCACTTTTGCTTGAGTTGAGGTTGTAATTTCAAATAGAAGTACAGTATAAATTCTTTGGAAAGGAAAACTTGCTGGAATGTTAACTTTTTAGTCATCAGAAGATACTTGTGGACATTCGTCTTTAATCTCTAATTTTCTGTACAGCTATTTGTTAGCCTGATAACAGTGTGTTTTTTGTTGTTCTCCATTAACCAGTGCTATAGTTTTATGAGGCATGTAGAGAAAGCGGAGGAGGATATCACCCTCCTTAGGAGTGTTATTATATTTTGTTGTTGTTGATTTTCAAAGGAATTTGGACAACCACCTTTGTTCAGGGGAAAAGGGAAAAGAAATGTTTTATTGCTGGCCAACTCCAAAATGTAGCAGTTGGCAGGACAAAAACCATTTCTTAAGTTTGAAAGAGATGATAAAAAGCAGTCTTAGCTATCTAAATAACTATGAAATCTTCATGACTTCTTTCTCAAAAGAAGGAAAAGAAAGGGAAAAAATAAGCATGTGGAAGAGTATTGTTCCTTTCTTTTTTTACAAAAGAGCCTTGAAATATGTTTAAAAATATTTTATGAGGTCACACTAAAAAAAAAGAGTAATTGGAAGAAAAATTCTGCTTGTCTAAGCGAAGAGCACATTTGTAGCGGTAGGGTAAATGTTTTATCGATTGAAAAGCTGGGAAACTCAAGTCATTACTCACCACGGGCTAAAGAATAATTGCTAATGCTCTGGCGGAAAGATTAAAAACAGTTTCTGGAAGTATTTCTTACAATGATCAATGGTGTATCATCCCAGGCCATTGGATCTTCAATAACATTTTTCCCTTTTGGGATACAATCAATTTTTATAATATGATTCATTTGCCAGTGGGCATGCTTTCTTCATACGATGAAAAGGCACTTATGCATCTTATATTGTTGAAAAGTAATCTTATACAGCCAAAGATCAGGCTGTGGTGTAGAAACTCACCTGAATTCATCTCTATTTCAAATGGGTTTGTGAAATCTTCTAGGGTGGAGGTTGTTTGGGGGTGGGGGAAAGGCGGTGGGCAGTTGCTAGCTTCTTTGTTATTGCTTCGTTAACTCTTTAAAAATACTTTTAGCACACTCTGAAAACAGTCGTGATCGTCGTAACACTAAGATAGTGACGGAAGATGCTATATTAGATTTGAGCATATGCTGCTGTAAGCTTGACTCATTTACAACACTAATTACCATGGCAGAGCCCTCAGGTCAAGGGTTGGCTTACAGCTGTCTACTGGCTGCCCACATCTGACAAGGCCTTCAGCATCCTGCAGCAGAGCTCAACTTCGCTCCACTGCTGCTGAATCCATCAGTGCATCTCTGCTTTAATAAATAACAGCTTCAGTCATGAGAGGATGTGCTCATTCCAAAGTTTCTCCCAGGAGAAAAAGCACTGAAAGCTTGGGCACAGCCACTTTTAGGCTCCAGCTTGCCATTCGACTTGTGGTGAGAGAACAGGATGACCCCACGTCCAGGATCTGCCAAATGAAGAGGGAAAAAAGAAGAGGATGAAGGAGAAAAAGAGCAATACAGCCAAGCCCAGCAAGTGATACAATGTTCTTTTGATGGGTGACATGCACCCCAACCTGGAATTTTGTTTGCCTCTTAGAACAATAACGTTTATGAGATTACAGAATGGTTAATTCCCTTTCTCCCTATTCCAAAGTCTCCTCAATCAACACTCTGGCCTTATACCCATGGCACTGAACATCCAAATTAAAATAAAAGAAAACAAAATAATTCTTGAAAATATGGCTTAGATTGCTTATATTTCAAATATCTCCTTGTTTGATAGTGATATTATACCCAGCCTAGTTTCCTGACCACAGCCCCACAAGTGTTTCCATTTGAATGTTTACCATGGTCTAGACACACTCACTCACTACTTTTCAGTTTTGCCTGTTTCTAGTCTATTTATTTGGTGAACCCGGGTCATTAGATTCTTATTTCTTTTTTGAAAATTTCAGAAGAAAAAATATTTAATCTCAAAAATATAAAAATTGAAATATATTATTAACATGTCTACAATGATTTAGAGATTTTACTAAATAAAAAAGCCCTTATGTTTCTTCATAAGGTCATTGCAATTTTAGTTTTCCCAAAAGGAAATTTTAAATCATTCTTCTCATCATAAAAAAGAAATGGTATTCTTTTTTTTTTTTAGTACTTGCTTAAGCCCAGCACCAAGTAAAAGCCAAATACTCATCAGATACATCTTATAAATATTCAGCTTTTTATTTGTTTTTACAACAACCCTACGAAAGTACGGTTTTTGCTTTTTCTTTTTTACAAATTAGGAAATTGAGACATAAAGAGGTTAAGTAACACTACTAACCATGGCCACCAAGCTAGGTTCTGGCAGAGCTCAGGATGGAACCAGCTCTGTCTACTCTGATGGCAAGGTTCTCACCTCACTGTGTTTCACACGCCATCAGTTTTACTGGCTCCCAATTTGCTCAGAGTATGGATATAATCATATAGGTTAACTTACACTTCTGAACCCAGAATTCAAGACCTTCCCTAATCTGTTCCTCATGAACCCCCCTACCAGTGTTATCTTTGGTAACTGATACTCTAAATCTTCCATGCCTGACGAAATGTTCTTTTTGCTATTTTGTCTACTTGTGCCTTATATCTTTCTTCCTTTCCAACATTACTTCTGCTGCTGCAAATATCACATCCCAAATTGACCCTGCTAGAAGTTCTTTCTCACCACTCTGAACTTCTACTCCTCTTTGTTTTATACTACTTTGAGAGTATTTTGTGTTTCCTTATAGTCATCTAAATATGTCATGTATTTTATTTCTATATTTGCATCCATCTTGGTGTCTAACATCATGCAAGGTTCACAATAAGGTCTGAATTAACGTTTGCTGAATAAATGAATAAAAGGTAGACATAACAATGTCGGTCCATCAGGAATAACAGATACTCTATTGAGAATGCCTTTTTAAAACTGTTTTATTTTTTAATTTTTTTAAAATTTTTGGAGACGGAGTCTTTCTGTGTCACCCAGGCTGCAGTGCAATGGTGCGATCTCGGCTCACTGCAACCTCTGCCTCCTGGGTTCAAGTGATTATCCTGCCTCTGGGATTACAGGCGTGCACCACCACGCCTGGCTAATTTTTTGCATTTTTATTAGAGACAAGGTTTCACCATGTTGGCCAGGCTGGTCTCAATCTCCTGACAGGTGATCTGCCCACCTTGGCCTCCCAAAGTGCTGGGATTACAGGCATGAGCCACCATGCCTGGCCGAAATGCCATTTTAAAACACTTCCAGATGTGCAAGTCATTCCCATAACATAATTTTAGATTTTTAACCTAGCCAAGAATTAATTAGATCTTGGTCTTTGGATGGTGTGTTAATTTGCTCAGGGTGCCATAACAAAATAGCACAGACTGAGTGGTTTCAACAGCAGAAATTTATTCTCTCACAGTTTCTGGAGGCTAAAAGTCCAAGATCAAGGTGTCGGTAGGGTTGGTTTCTCTCTCCTTGCCTGGCCGACTTGTGTCTTCCCACTGTGTCCTCACATGGCCTGTCCTCTGTGCTTGTCATCGTGGTGTCTCTTCCTCTTCTTACAAGGGACACTGATCAGATTGGATTAAGGCCCACCCTAATGGCCTCATTTTAACTTAATAACCTCTTCAAGGACCTATTTCCAAATACATTTTGAGGTACTGGAGTTTAGGGCTCCAACTTATATATTTTGGAAAAATGCAACTTAGCCCATACTAGGGAGGTTTTTGGGAAAGATAGAAGGTGCTATATGAGGATGAAAACATTAACAAGTAAAATGATTAGTTTGCAAATAACCATTTAGAGTCCCTGGTCCTATCATGCAGCCTTAGTTTTATTTGAAGAGTGGGCCACTTTGTTTAATGGTGAATCTGTCAGCAAATCCGAAAATACCTGAATTATACAATTTATAGTAATCATAGTGAACACCCAAGGCAATTTCAATTACAGAGCAATTCATCAAGTATGAATTAGGACAGGAAGAGTCTGAAAACACAGACTGAGTTAGAGTGAGAGATGTTGTGTATGCAAAATTTCTTCTCCAATACAAAGGTAGTGGTGGTGGGGGGCGTCTCTGCAGAATGATATAACAAAGGATGACTATTCCAAAAATTGTGTTTGCTCCAGCTCTTGGAAGATACTTTTGATGCTCCAACGAAGTAGAAAAGAGCTCATAGGTTTTCAAGGCTGCAACTCAAGCCAGAGGTATGCTGTTAACGGTTCAAGACAGGGGAAAATTGTAATATATGGCCTCCAAATTTACACTCTTCCTGACCCGGGTAATGAAACATGAACCACACATTCAGCTTTTGATAAAGTAGTGCTCAGTTGTGCAGTGAGGGACTGCAGGTAAGTATTTATTTCTCTGGCGCAATCCGAACTTGTCCTTGACTGGCAAGGCTTTTGCATTAACCCTTTTTGCAGAGGATTCCGAGGAGGTTGGTCCCTGGTGATGAAGTTTTACTACATTTACCACCCATCCTTCAGATTTTCATTTTCTTGTAATTATTTCAGTTCTGTATGCTATTGCTGCTTCAGTTCTGCATGCTATTGCTGCTGTTACAACAATAACACCATCTTGAATGATTACAAATTGCAGTTGAAGAAAAGGAGATAATTTCTATGCAACATTTAGTCAGCCTTTAGCAAGCAAAAAATTAAAAAAAAAAAAAGGTCTGTGAGTCCATTTGCATTGCTATAAAGGAATATCTGAGGCTGGGTAATTTCTAAAGTAAAGAGCTTTATTTGGCTCATGGTTCTGCAGGCTGTACAAGAAGCATGGCACCAGCATCTGCTTCTGGCAAGGGCCTCAGAAAGCTTATAATCGTGGTGGAAGGCAAAGGGGAGCCAGCATGTTACATGGCGAGAGAGGAAGCAAGAGAGAAAGGTGGAGGTGCCAGCTCCTTTTTTAAATAACCAGCCCTCGTGTGAACTCACAGAAGAGTTCACTCATTACCATGAGGAGGACAGCAAGTGATTCGTGGGGGATTGGCCTTCATAACCCAAACGGCTTCTACTAGGTCCACTTCCAATATTGGAGGTCACATTTCAACATGAGATTTGGAGGGAACAAAACGTTCAAAACATATCAGCAAGCCATCAGAACTTCCCATCTCAGAGATGCACCATCCTTGGGCAATTTTGTCATTTTGGAAACATAGAATGTACTTACAGAAACCTGGCTGGGATAGCATACTATGTACCTAGCTATATGGTACAGTTTATTGTTTCTACAAAACTATGCAGGATGTTACTGTATTAAATACTGTAGGCAACTGTAACACAATGGTAAATGTTTTTTGTATCTAAACATAGAAAAAGGACAGTAAAAATATATCTTATGAGACCACTGTCATATATGTGGTCTGTCATTGACCAAAATGTCTTTATGCGGAACATGACTATATTTCTGTAGTGAGAGCCTCAAAGTGAAACATAAGGTTTGGCTCCAAGGAAGAAGGAAGGGGTGTTTGTGTGTGCATGTGTACATATGTGTATGCTTGCATTCGGGTATTCTAAGTGGGATGAAGAAGACCATGACTTTGGGGAAGAAAAATGGAATCAGTCTTTGAAGGAGAGAGCTAAAAGAATGGGCTCCAGGCTGGGCAGCTTGTGGAAGAATAACAAAGAACACCTGACACTCACCACTTCATGGAAAGGGCACTGGAACAGAAACAAAAAGAATAAAGACCAGTAACAGTCCAAAGAATGGAGGGGCCGTTTAATCCCATGGGAGAAGAAAGGTTATAGCTTTGAGCTGAGTATGTGTCTCAGCTTCTGGGAAGGTGGCTTGCACAGGGACTTGGAGTGTACCCTCAAGAAAATGGCACGTGAGGGCCCACAACCCTTACTGGGGTGGCATGGAGGCAGCAAAGCTAGGACTTCAGCTGGGCATCACCTCAGCAACCTGGGAGAGCAAAAGACCATGGAAGATTGTGGCAAATTCCAGGCTCAGTCTCTACTGCCTACCATAAAAAGCTGTGGGAGCGGCCAGGGCCTCCCAGAAAATGAACAGAGGGTCTTCGGTATGTAAAATGGGCTTTTTCACTATCTGTGCACCCTGACTATACACTCAGAGGCAAAACATGTTAGAATCCACTCAACACAGGGTTGTTTAAGAGACCCAAACCCTTTAAGAAAAATTCAGTGGCATCACACAAAGTTTATTGAATATGAAAGTACAAACAGAGTTTCATTCAGTAACTAACCAGCTATGTGGGTTTAGGACAGTTGTGTAATTTCTATGAGCTTCAGCTTACTTGTGTACAAAATGGAAATAATTGCCTCATAGAGGTAATGAAATGGAAGTGAAAGCATAGTGTAAATATTTATTGAGCACTTATTAGGTACTAAGTATGAACAGCAGTTTCAGCAGTTGAATAAGGAAGGCAAAACCTTGGCCCTCATGGGGTATAGAGGCTTACATTGGAGTCAGGGCATATGCCACTTAGTGATCATCAACACTTACCTGCTTCGTTCCCCTCAAAATTAGGCTGGAGCTTTCAGACTTGATTCTAAAAACTAGATACAGGTGAATGTGATATGGAAAAAAACTGGGCTCAGGCTATGGGATGTAGATGGATGCGATATAAGGGGACTGGGGTCTGGACATGAGATTTAGAGATTCAGGTAGATGTGGTGCGAGGGGACTTCAATCTGGCAATGGGATGTGGGTGGATGTGGTGTGAGGGCCTGGAGTCTAGCAATGGGATGTAGGTAGATGTGGTACAAGGCCCCTCTAGTCTTGGCCCTCAGAAAACATTTTGCATGATCATCCTGCTGTCCCTCCCCTTCTGTGGTGACTATAGAGGCCACATATTCCACATACTGCAGCTACAGATGTGTAAGAGCTATACAGCCTACATCTGACAGTGGTAGGAGTCAACAACAGATTGCATTTCAGAATTGATCTGCTCCCACACATAGCCTCTCTCTAGCAAACCTGAGGCATGCCAACATGGCCCTCCATGAGAGTGAATGAGCTTGGAAGCACATCCTCTTCCAGTTGAATCTTGAGATTGTTGTAGCCCTGGCACCTTAGTGGTACCGTGTTGAGAGACCTTGAGCCAGAGGCATTAAGCTAAACTGCACTCAGACTCCCGACCCACAGAAGCTATGAGGTTGTAAATGTTTTGTCATTTTAAGCTTCCACATTTTGGGATCATTTGTTACGCAGCAATAGATAATCAACACAAACCCACAGTCTCATCCATAGGTGAATGGATAAACAAACTGTGGCGCATCCATACAATAGAGTGCTCCTCAGCAATAAAAAAGAATGAATGGTTGATACATGCTACAACATGGATGAGGCTCAAAATATTTATGTTGAATGATGGAGACCAAAAAAAAGAGTACCTACTGTGAGATTCCATTGATATAAAATATAGAAAATGAAAACTAAACTACAGTGGAAGAAAGCAGATGAGTGACTGCCTAGGAATGGGGGAGGGACCAAGAAAGGTTGGGGGCAAAGGATTACAAAGAGGCATGAAGAAACGTTGGGAGGCGATGAATATGCTCACTGTCTTGATTGTAGTGATGGTTTCACAGATATAAACATACCAAAACTTATAAAAATGTACCCGCTAAATATATGCACTTTATTAGCTCAGTAAATGAATTGTAATTCAATAAAGTTTTTAAAAAATGTCTTTGTCTGTCTATACAACTCTGCAATGACCCTTTTTACTGAAAGAACTGATTATTTTTTCCAGCACTTTGTAAATCCAGTGATGTCCTCTGCATCCTAGTCTTGCATTTGATAAACTTGGACTCTCCTATTCTGTGTTTATGAATCTACCCACTTAGGATTCTCTATTAAAAGAATACCGTCAATTATAACACCCACCTCCTTTCAAAATAATGAGCTATTAAACATCATTGTCTCTCCACTCGTCTAGTTTGTAGATAGTTCATTTACTCTTCCAGCACTGACCTTCGTCTTCAGACGACATCCCCTTGAGACAAAACCCTGGACTCCTAGATTTGTGCATTCCCAACCCAGACACAAGCTAAGGAAGCTTGTCAGATGAGTGTTTGTTCAAACAAGTTTATCGGCAGTGTAAAGAGGGATCAAGGATGCATTCTATACATTGTAGATCTGCAGGGAAAAAACAAGACTAAACAACAACAACAACAAAAAACCCTCTCGAAGCCTCAGCCTTCAAGGTTTTAATTGAGGCGGAGGGTTAGAGGGTTGAAGCCAGTCCTCATCTTTTCAGACCTCTTTACCGTAATTTGATGGGGTTTTGCTTCCTGATATGAATTGCCACACTTATTGCTAGTCTTCACTCACTCATCTCTTTAACTTCCCCACTGCTTTGGCAGCTATCTGAAGAGTCATCAGTCTACCAAACTTGGACATGAAGTGCAAAATCTAGATAAAATTCTGATATCACCTTAACACCTTCCAAATTATGGATTCAAGCTGTTGAAACCTTTTTATGGCTGAATAAGTGTCCAGAAGCCATAACTTAGAAGATGCTTAATACATTCTATAATGAATGAGTTAACGGATCCTTTAACTTCTGTAGAGCCGAATACTGGTCAGTAGTTTTAATTATTTCCTGATTGGATGAATTACATTTATTATTTCTAGGATTTGCTAAGGAAATGGTTCCAAATAACATTTTAGTTAATGGACATATACAAATAAATACATGTTATAGGCATAGCCATTTACAAAGTCATAATTTAATTGTATACTTTTTATGATGAGAGTTATATTACAAAGTTATCAACAAACTCTGTTATATCTCACTCCTAAGAAAAGACTTGCTACGAGTCTCTTGAATATTTTCAGTAACAGTATGCCTATCTGATCCTGTGAAATTTCTTTCTCCATTGTGAGTGTCAAAGAGGACTGTAGACAGAGTGTACAGAAGCCATCAATGGCTTCGCCTGACAGCTCATTCTCTTCTCATGCCTGCTTTATTTGTTTACTCTTCTTTCCATTCTCTTGTCATCTAACACCACAGCAACTCTCTTAGCTTTGCAGAGCAGGTGATGTTTGTTTATGACAAAGCTGGGGCAAGGCTGAGGCAGGCCAGAGGTGACATGTACAACCCCATGCTTTTTTCTAGTATCGTAGTGTCATTTTAAAACCAGAGAATTAATTTAAAGTCAGCAGCATATGGGAGCTAAAGGATAAGGATACAATGAATCAGAAGGCAAACATCTACTAGAATAGTGTATGTGAATAAGAGGTGGGGCTCTGGAGTTTGAATCAAAGATGATGAAAAGAGAATATGACATCAGTTCCACGGAAGGAAAACCTAAGGGGCTGCTCCTCCATGCTGGGTAAATTATGGAGAAAAGTAAATGAAGTCTGAATTACAGCTCCATTACTAAAAGCTATGTGACCTTACTGTCTCAATGTCCTCGTCTATAAAATGGAGATAGTAATATTTAATATACTCATGTCCCAAATCCAACATGTGGTAAATAATATAAAATGCATAAATATTTTAGAATATTTCCAAACACATAATAACTTCTTAGAAAATGATGCAGTATTTCTGAAATATATTCCAAAGTGTACTAAGAGGAAATTTTATTTTATGGCTTGTTACTATGCATTATATAAAAAAATAGCTCTGTGGTAAAATTATTTATAATATGTGAAGTTAAATAATTTTAAGTTGTTTTAAAAAATGTTGGAACTCTGAAAGCCTTTAATATAATAATATTTATGGGAGAGATATTGTATCTAGAATTTCCCAAATTTATTGGACCAGAGAGCCATTTGGCTACATTCTGTGGAACACCCATTGGCAGTGATCAGTTACCTCATAGAAAACCAATAATTCACTTAGGGTACTAACAATGAGAAAGGTTAGCTCCAATGAATTTGTTCACTTCTAGAAAAAAGCTAGTTTTAGTTTACATGTATTTTGTATTTTAAAGTCAAATATTAATTTCTTATGTAGTTTTATTACATAATAAATGTGAAATAAGTATCAGAAGCACCAAAAGCTTCTCAATATTCATGACTTCTAAAGGCCCTAATTCAGCCCAGCTCTTGGAGAAAAACTAGTTTATTATGGCTTGACTCTACCCACACAAAATTAATAAATAAGAGGACCTTTGCGTATATACTCAGTAATGGGATGGCTGGGTCAAATGGTATTTCTAGATCTAGATCCTTGAGGAATCGCCACACTGTCTTCCACAATGGTTGAACTAGTTTACAGTCCCACCAACAGTGTAAAGGTGTTCCTATTTCTCCATATCCTCTCCAGCACCTGTTGTTTCCTGACTTTTTAATGATCACCATTCTAACTGGTGTGAGATGGTATCTCATTGTGGTTTTGATACATATTAACAAACCTGCACATTGTGCACATGTACCCTAGAATATAAAGTATAATAAAAAAAGAAAAAAGAAAAGATAACAAATAAATGCCAAAAATAAAAATAAGAGGACCTAGTAGGTAAGAATACTCAGTATCACTCAGGAATTAGAGAACTCAGAGCATTAATGGAGTTTTTTAATGATAAAGGGTCTGTTTACCAAGAAAATGAAACAGTTTAAAATATGTATACACCCTAAAACTAAAAGGCAGAGGGACCACCCTGGTGGGCCTGGCAGGCAGAGTCACCAGTCTAGTGGGCCCAGAGGACAAAACACTGAACCAAAGAGGACTATTCCCAAGCATTACAAATCTTTGCTCTGCTAGACTTCATACTTGCTTGAGACTTGTGACTTCTTTTTTCTGTTGAAGTTCTTCCTTTTGGAATGTCTGTTCTATTTGTACCTCACCATTGTATTTGGAAGCAGATAATGTGTTGTCTTATGGTTTCCTTAGGTTCACAACTAGAGAGAAATTTTGCCTCAGGACAAATCATACTTCGAGTCTCACCTATACCTGATTTAGCTAATATTTAAATGAGATTTTGGACTTAGAGCTGATACCGGAGTGGATTAAGATTTTGGGGGCTATTGGGATGGGGTGCATGTATTTTGCATGTAAGAAGTACATGAATTTAGGGGGACCAGAGGAAAGAGTGTTATGGGTTAATATGCATTCCCCTGATATTCATAGTTTGAAACGTTAATGCCCAGCACCTTGAAATGTCAGTGTATTTGGAGATAAGGTCTTTAAAGCAATAGTTAAGGTTAAATGAGGTCATTGGACTGGAACTTAATTCAGTATGGCTGATGTCTATGTCAGAGTAGTTTGGATGTAGACATACATAAAGGAAAGAACGGGTGAAGATAGAAAAAGAAGATGACCATCTGTAAGTCAAGGAGACAAGCCTCAGAAGAAACAACCCTGCCGATACCTTGGTCTTGAACTTTTAGCATCCAAAACTGAGAAAATCAATTCCTGCTGTTTAAGCCACCCGGTCTGTGGAACTTTGCTATGGCAGTCCTAGAAAACTAATACAAATCAAAACTACATGAAATACACCTGACAGAATGAAAAAGAGAAACAGGCAGATCCATAATTACAGTCGCAGATGTCAACACTTCTTTTTAAATAATACATATAACTAATTAATAGAAAAACAGTAATGATATAGAAGAACTGAACAATGTTAGCAGTCAACTAGCTATAATTGACATTTGTATTATAATTTGTGATTGTGATTGTTTTGTCACTGAATTGACATTTATATAATACCACCAAACAATAGCAAACACATATATTTTTAAGTGCATATATTCACCAAGATAGAACATATCTTGGGTCCCAAAAGAAATATTAATAAATTTCAAAGAATTAAAAATAATAAAATGTATGTTTTCTACTAACAATAAAATTAAACTAGAAATCAGTGACAGAAAGATTACAAGAAAGTCTCCAAACTAGCCGTTTAGCAATATGCTTCTAAACAATCTGTGGGTCAAAGAAGTAGCAAGAGACATTTAAAAATATGTTGAACTGAATGAAAATAAATTTACAATGTTTCAAAATTTGTAAAACGCAACTAAATCAGTGCTTAGAAGATTTTTCAAACATTACATGCTTATATTAGAAAAGAATAAAGTTATCAAATCAACAATCTAAGCTTCCACCTGAAAATCAACAAATTTTAAAACAACCATAAAATAATAGATAAAAATTAATAAAAATAAAACCTTGCTTTAAAAAAGCCCAGCAACTGAAATCTTGCTTTTAAAAATCTTGTCTTTTAAAATTGATGAACTTTTAACCATATGGTCAAAGATAAAAGAGAGATGACACAAATTACTAGTAACAGGAATGATAGACGGGATATTACTCTCAATGATGATGCCTTTATAAGGATAATAAGGGGATACTACAAACAACTCTATACACATAATTCAACAATTTAGATGAAATGAAGCAGTTCCTTAAAAAACACGTAAAAGCAAAACTCTCCAAAGTTGAAATAGATTAACCGAAGGGTCCTTAACTATTTAACAATTTGAATTTACAGTTGAAGTCCTCCAAAAAGAAATCTACAGACCTAGATCATTTTACTAATAATTCCACTAAATGTTCAAGAGGAATTAGCAATGATTCTAAATGTATCTTTCAGGAAACAGAAGAATCAGAAAACACTTACTAACAATCTTTCTTTAGGCCAGCATTATCCTGACACCAAAATAAGACCAGACACTTCAAGAACTCTATAGACTAGTAGCCCTCATGAACATAGATACAAAAATGTTCTCAAGAAATACCAGCAAATTGGATTCAGGAATATACAAAATGAATAATAATTATATACAACCAAGTAGAATTTATCCCAAGGCTGGTTAAATATTTGAAAATTGCTCAAGGTAATCCACCAAATTAACATTCTGAAGAAGAAAACCCATATGGCTCTATCAATAAATGCAGAAAAAAAGTTTGACATAATTCAAAATTCATTCACTATAAAAACTTTCAGTAAACTAGGGATAGAAAGGGACTTCTACAACCTGACAAAAGGCATCTACAAAAATCTTACAGCCTAAAACACACTTAAAGGTGGAAGATTGCTTCCATCAAGACAAGCAAAGAGGTAAGAAAATTCTTTCTCAATACCCCTTGATATCACACTGGAAGGCATTGTCATTTTAAAAAGCAATAAAAATAATTAAAAGGTACACATATAAGAAAGGAAAAATTTAAACTGTTCCTATTTATAGATAATATAATTAGGTAGAAAATTTCAAAGATTATACAAAAAGCTTTCTGTAACTGAAATAGGGGTTTAACTAAGTGACAGGATCCACAGTCAATACAGCCACAAAATTTCTTTTCAGATTTCCATATACTAACAATATATCATTGGAAATGAAAATTTTATAAATAGATATCTCAATATCTCCCAAAATGAAATATATAAGTAATTTTCGAAAAACACTTTCAGGATCTATATGCTAAAATACATGAAGTGTGAAATATATCAAAAATACAAATAAATAGAGAACATACATGTTAATGGAGTGAAAGACTCAGAATCGTAAAGATCTTCATTTTATCCATATTGATTTCTATTATTAATGAACAAATTTCATTAAAAATCCTATTAAGATATTTTTGCTGATATAGACAAAATGATTCTAAGATGTGACCCAAATCTAAACAGAAATACATTTCTTTTATGTACACTTTGCACACATAGCCCACAGACAACTGTGTACCGTATTTTAAATAATTATGTGCATGAAACAAAGTTCACAACCAACAAAAAGCCAAGGTGTCACTGTCTCAGGTGCCCATGTGGACAATCTGTGGTTGCTTGGCAATTACCATCATTCCTGACTGAATTTATGTGTTACAGATAAGCAATCATTTTCTTACATTTCTTCACACATAAGTACTTAACAGTAAAAAAGATAACATGCCATTAATACCATGAACAAATGATGTGTTCAGGGTAACTGAGCAACACAGTAGCATCACCCACCAGAATACCTGTATCAGCTGTTAAACAACAGCAACACCAAACATTGGCTTTCAGTCTTCACCTACAATGCTGTGTTTTGACTAAAAGATTATTGTACATTGTATTTTATATTTTTAACTGCAAAGTAACATTAGAAGCAATTGAGAGCCTGGGAAGTAAGCCTCTAGGGTTGAGGAGTCATTCTGAATAGACTGTGTGTGTTATATGCCTGCATTTTGACTGTGACCTGTGGCATGAGATCAGGAGAGGAATTTTTCACTAATAATGTATCACTTTAACACTCAAAAAGTTTTGGATTTTGGAGTATTTCACATTTCGAATTTTCAGATTAGGGAAGCTCAGCCTACATATCCTTATGATACGATCCAGCAATCTTCCTCCTGGCTATTTACCCTAGAGGTAAAAACACGTATGTTCACCCAAAACCCTATAAATGGATGTTTATAACAGCTTTATTCTTAATAACCAGAAGTTGGAAATAAGCATATTTAATGAATGACTGGATAAACAAGCTATTGTATATTCATAGATGGAATATTATCTATCAATAAAAAATAGAGTATTGACATACATGAAGGCATTATACTGAGTGACAAAGGCCATTCACTACAAGTCATAAACTGTATGGTTCTATTTATATGTCATCATGGAAAAAACCAAAACTATAGTAGAGAACAGATCTGTGTTTTCTAGGATTTAGTGGTGGAAGTAGGACTTCAAAATCCTTCATCTAGTTTGAGGATAGGATTTGATTTTTACTTATTTATTCTGTTTGTTTATTTTTAATGTACATAAAGTGTTTCTATTCTGGGAGCCTACAATTTTGGAAAGTGAAAAGAAAACAAAAATTCATTATTATTATTTTTTATTTCCTGACATGTTTTTTCTTCCCTAATGCAGTGACCATAGATGGCTGAGCCAATTGAATAGGAAGGACTAAAGACAGGAGGACATAACAGTAGTGACATTCATTTACTGATGAGTAAATTCACCCAAGGTCACATAGGGAGTAAGTGACAAAAGGGCATTGAAAATTGAGTCATAAGAACTATCATTGGGGTGAAAAAAGCAGGAGGGCAACATTATAATTTCGTGGGCCCAGGCACTTTTACCTTTCTGGACTCTTATTTCCACAATACTAGTAATTTTTTTTGATATAATTTTAAATACTTCAACATTTTTTAAATTTAAAGCAAAATTTAATAGAGTTTTCACGGGCTCTAAAATTTTCATTTTCTTTACATTTTCATTTGAAGAAAATTAAAGTTTTTTTCCAACCATAAAAGCTCATTTTTTTCCTGATTTTTTTTTTATTATACTTTAAGTTCTAGGGTACATGTGCACAACGTGCAGGTTTGTTACATAGGTATACATGTGCCATGTTGGTGTGCTGCACCCATTAACTCGTCATTTACATTAGGTATATCTCCTAATGCTATCCTTCTCCCCTCCCCCCACCCCATGACAGGCCTCGGTGTGTGATGTTCCCTTCCTGTGTCCAAGTGTTCTCATTGTTCAGTTCCCACCTATGACTAAGAACATGTGGTGTTTGGTTTTTTGTCCTTACGATAGTTTGCTGAGAATGATGGTTTTCAGCTTCATCCATGTCCCTACAAAAGACATGAACTCATCCTTTTTATGGCTGCATAGTATTCCATGGTATATATGTGCCATATTTTCTTAATCCAGTCTATCATTGATGGACATTTGGGTTAGTTCCAAGTCTTTGCTATTGTGAATAGTGCTGCAATAAACATAGGTGTGCATGTATCTTTATAGCAGCATGATTTATAATCTTTAGGGTGTACACCCCGTAATGGGATGGCTGGGTCAAATGGTATTTCTAGTTCTAGATGCTTGAGGAATCGCCGCACTGTCTTCCACAATGATTGAACTAGTTTACAGTCCCACCAACAGTGTAAAGGTGTTCCTATTTCTCCACATCCTCTCCAGCACCTGTTGTTTCCTGACTTTTTAATGATTGCCATTCTAACTGGTGTGAGATGGTATCTCATTGTGGTTTTGATTTGCATTTCTCTGATGGCCAGTGATGTTGAGCATTTTTTCATGTGTCTGTTGGCTGCATCAACGTTCTTTTGAGAAGTGTCTGTTCATATCCTTCACTCACTTTTTGATGGGGTTGTTTTTATTTTCTGGTAGGTTGTTTGAGTTCTTTGTAGATTCTGGATATTAGCCCTTTGTCAGATGAGTAGATTGCAAAAATTTTCTCCCATTCTGTAGGTTGCCTCTTCACTCTGATGGTAGTTTCTTTTGCTGTGCAGAAGCCGTTAGTTTAATTATATCCCATTTGTCAATTTTGGCTTTTGTTGCCATTGCTTTTGGTGTTTTAGACATGAAGTCCTTGCCCATGCCTATGTCCTGAATGGTATTGCCTTAGGTTTTCTTCTAGTGATTTTATGGTTTTAGGTCTAATATATAAGTCGTTAATCCATCTTGAATTAATTTTTGTATAAGGTGTAAGGAAGGGATCCAGTTCCAGCTTTCTTTAAAGTTCATATGGAACCAAAAAAGACCCCACATTGCCAAGACAATCCTAAGCCAAAAGAACAAAGCTGGAGGCATCACGCTATCTGACTTCAAACTATACTACAAGGCTACAGTAACCACAACAGCATGGTACTAGTACCAAAACAGAGATATAGACCAATGGAACAGAACAGAGCCCTCAGAAATAATACCACACACCTACAACCATCTGATCTTTGACAAACCTGACAAAAACAAGAAATGGGGAAAGAATTCCCTATTTAATAAATGGTGCTGGAAAAACTGGCTAGCCATATGTAGAAAGCTGAAACTGGATCCCTTCTTTTCTCCTGATTGTAAAAGAAACTTCCCTGTATAGTATAATGTGGATACACATCATTATAAATTTGATTAAACTCATAAAACGTATGACACCAAGAGTGAACCCTAATGTAAACTATGGACTGTGGGGGATAATGATGTGTTAATGTAGGTTCATCATTTGTAACAAATATATCACTCTGGTGAGGAATACTTTTAGTGAGGGAGGCTGTGCATGTTTGGGGGTAGAGGGTATATGGGAATTCTCTGTACCTTCCTCTCAGTTTTGCTGTGAACTACTCTAAGAAATAAAGTCTCTTAAGAAAAAAAAATTGTTGTGGCCTCCTAAATGTATTAGGGGCCCCCAACAATGTGCCTGCTATGTCTAATGGATAAGCTGTGCAGTACCTGCAAAGTTGTCACTAATCTAAAAATTGGAAAAGTTCTTTAAATGTCTTAAAGGAAAGGCATGACAGTAGTATTACAAAAATGATACTTCTGACTCCAGGATGTCTAAAGCAGACTTCAGGGAAAGAGTTGACACACAGTTGTCACATTGGTAGGCAAATGCATTTGAATCTGTGGGTCTTCAAATTTTCTTTTTAATAAAATAACTCAGACTCTTTCATCCACACTTGAATACTATATATTGTCCAGGTGATGGTGAAGAGAAAACAAATAATGAAGGGATCAGATCCCAGGTTTTTGGAAAACTGTCAATCAATTACATAGCTTGCTTTCTCCATACTTGCAGCTACCACACCAACTGAGCTCCCTCAGCTTCAGCGATCGGCAGTGGCTGAGTAGACAGATAATTACTTGCAACCACTACAAGGCAGAGTGAAATGGGCTTTTTCCACCTGTAGGTTCCCTGTTCTTTATTAAGAAGCCCTGTATTCCCCGCTGCCCTCTAACTGGGAAATGTTACCAGGAATCAGCCTTTGGTCAACCTCTCAGATATCATTGAGTTTATTGAATCTGAATCTTTCCTTAGTCATTTCCTCTATTGCCCATGTTAGTACCTTATTCATGTGTTTGCTCTGTGTCAGGTAGTTTTTTTTTCTTTTTTCCCTTTTCATTTATCAGCCTCCTGGTGAACTTTTGAGACCTAGCTTCCAAAGCCACCTATTCCATGGCTGCTCTCCAGATACTCACTCTTAGAATTAATATTGCTTTTCCTTCCATGGAAATTCTAGTTATCCCTGTTTTCACCATAAAACACGTGTTGTAGTTCACTGTAATATGCCCTTTCCCTGAGCAGTATTCAAAAGCAATTGTTGGATTTGGAGATTGAGTTGAAGTTCTTTCTTTAGGTTCATCATTACTGTAATTCTTTCCATTTACTCTCCCAGCTACATTGATTTAGGAGATGTGAAATATGCAAGCATTAGGCATTTGAGCTAATGCATGTTGCCAAGCACTTCAGACAATCCTCAATTTCTCTGAAATGTTGTACTTCAAAGAACCTGTTAAGGATTCAGGAAGCAGCCACTGAGTTAAGTCTCTGTATTAGATCAAGTAGTTTGTTAGAAACCAACAGTGACACCTATAAGCCAGATCCCAAATTACCTTTCATCACAAAGTCTTTAGTAGCTGCTAGTGTGCTCAGTAGGAGGCGCCTTATACTTCCCCAAGTCCAAGTTCTCAATGGGAGTGTCTGTACTGATCCTGCTTCCCTGTACTTCACTCCAACTTTGTCAGATTTTCTGCAATAGCATATACAATTGTAATAGCTAATATTTCCCAAGCGTTTACTCTGTTTTAGGGCACTCTTTGCTCCTTTTATATGTTTTGTCACTTTCTCTTCAAAAATTCCACAGGGGAGTAACATTGTTACCATTTAAATAATGAGGAAATAAATTTTGATTGGATCAAAATGATTAGATATATTTTTGCACAACCCTATTGGTTGTAAGATTACATCTTCTAGCCAGTCTGCAGGATAAAGGGAAAAGTAAAGATGAAGGTGGTGATAGGGAGTTGTGTCTCCTCAAAGTTGTTGACGTGGCCTAATTTTGCATTACATCACATGTCTCACAAGTATTTTGTACAGTGCAGGTCCCCATGAAATGTTGGGGGCACTGCTTTGTATTTATATAAACATTTGGTTACCTTGAAAATACAAGGACAAGGAGAAGTAGTGCTTTTAATTCTGCAAGAAGAGGTTTGAAGTTTGGAGGAAAAAAAACCTGGAAATCATAGATAATGCATTCAGAAGTTCATGCCTAAAACACCAGCTTTTATACTTCAGCACACTTAGAGGAGGCCCTACATACCTGAATGTTCCTGATGGGCATATTTCTCACACTTTCTTTCTAATGAGATCGAAGAAGAAAGAGGAGAAACAGTACAAACTTCACAAATAAATATTTGAAGTTATTGAGGTATAGGAAGAGAAGATAACAAAAGATATGTTTTTAATGATACTCTTGTGTTTAGGTCATACTCCCTTCCAGAATATCTGTATCTAAGAGTGAATGGGCAGATAATGGGGAGGACTCAACCATATCATATCAAGAGAATCATATCAAGAGAATGCAACAAGATAGAGAATGTCCTTTCTGTTTTCAAGATTTGAGAGCTACAGAGTCTCAGTGCATTTTATAAACCTTCCCCCCAGTGCCCACTGTGATGTAGGAATAAGTGAGCATTAGAATTACCATATGGTGGAAAGTTTCTGTGGCTCTAGGTTTGGCCTTCAAAGATTATGTGGAGCTTCTCTAGAACATGCATGGGTTCATCCCACTAGCCTAGGAAATCTCTCTTAAAACTAAGGTTTTATACAATAAAAAAAATCAATGGATTATCAAATGTTGGAATTAAGATCTGATAGTGCTGCTTACAGCATGTGTATACATTTGGTGGAGTCACAGAAGATTACAAATTCCATTTTCTCATCTGTGGAGATAATACATGACAGAGCAGGAGCACCATCATCTCAGACAAACACTGCCACTTTAAGTTCCAGCTCCCTTTATAGCCTCATGCATTTCAAGGAAATCACTTCTCTTCTTACTACAAGAAGCCAGAAAAAGCAGACAGTAAAACACAGATAAGACAGCTCAAACACAGAGGGAGGTGGGGGGAAAGTCTCTTGGGTAACTGCCAAACTTCACCCTCATACAATAGGCCCCAGTAAAACAGTGGGCCTTAATAATCACATTCCTTTTCCTTCAGGTGCACTAAGATAGGGAAGCTAAAAGCAGACTCAGGGGGTATGCCTGCAACTACAGAAAGATGTATGGGAAAAGACACACAACTCTCCCTCCCAGATAAGGGCGACAAAGAGACACACAAGCATTCCAAGCCTCTGATAAGCTCTCCCACCCTGAATTCTTAAAAACTCTTAGTCTGTAAGAGAGTGCATCTTCTGACCTACTTCAGTCAGAAGTCCCTCCCCGGTTTGAAATAAACCTGTTGACTGTTGAGCCACACTTCGTGTTTCTCTCCTTTTTCTTTAATTCTTACAGTACCACTTACAATACTGATAACCAACCTAACAACAGTGTTGTGGAGATTCAGTGGGAGAATACATGAAACTTGATTTGTAGCCTGTGGAAGAGCTATTCAATATTTACTTCTTATTCATGATTCTTTTTGAAGTTGAAATTTTAAAAACTAGGACAATGGTAATAAAATAGCTCACAAAAAGGAATAAGCTTAGCATTCACTTGGGGATTCGATATAAAACAATCCTTTTAAAATGTGCTTTTATTCTGTGTGGACATTGATTTATCATAAATTATTTATTATGTCTTTGAGGATTGTTTAATCAAACAAAGACAATCAGAAAATGTGTAAGTCTCAGTGACTTCAGATATGCTCACAGGATTTGTTGCCTAAGACAAAACTCCTGGCACAGGACTGGGAGTACTGGACCAGCAAGCTTTTGACTTTCCTTCCTCTTTTTTCCTCCATCCCCTGCCCCCCCTGTACCCGGAAAGTCTAGGAATATCATTTTCTCACAATATTCTGTTATTTTTCTGGGCCTCACTAGGGCATACATGGTTTCTCCTTCATTAAACTTCAAAGCCAAGAGTAAAGAAGAGTTTCTTGTGTCTTTGCAAATATTAGGAAAAAATCATAGATTCTATCAAATTTAGACTCAAAATTAATTTTTTTTGTAAACAAACCATTATCAATTTAAAGCAGCCAGCTGAGATGGACAAGACAAATTTTCTCAATGCTATTTAAGAAAGTCCCTGTTAATGGTCTTGGATAGGAACATTTGTAAACAGGACAGAAAGACTCTAGAATAAGAAAAATCATTCACAGCAATGTGAAGAAAATCCAATTTTTCTAAATTTTTGATTATTATGGTCCCTGATTCCTCCCTCCCATTGGCTAAGGGAGTCCCATAATGTGTAAAACAATGTCAAGTTTAGAGAGAGGGTGCTTTCTAGAAAACTTGAAAGTCATGAAAGATAGTAAACCATCATCACTCTGTTCTTTTGGAGGACTTAATGGAAATATAATGAAAGACAAGAAATTGATTTCCACTGGAAATAGGAATTTTAATTTTACCAGGTGACAATACCAAGATCAGCCTCCATACTTATATTCCTGCTCTGCTTACTAGGAAGCACTTAGATAGTTTAGCCAAGTTCATTATTTCAAGTTTGTTTCATGCTGACAGAAATAAAAATGATGCTCACATATTTGACATTCCAAAAACTGCTTTCAAAGTGTCATTACTATGATTAACATTTTGGAATAACTTTTTCCTGTCTTCTTTCACATACAGCCATATGCAGTATTTTTTGTCCATACATCCTTTTAAGTAATACATCAAATTAAGCCCAGAAATACTCTAACTGGGGATTACTTTGAATGTTTGTATGGATGTGGCACCATGCACCTAAGCCCAGTGCATGGGAGAGGGTTTCCATTTTTCAGCATTCTGAAATTCTAAAAGTAAGCCTAGTTTTGTATTTTTGCCAAATTGAAGCTTATGGGAACACTTTAGAGAGTGATTTTGCTCGTTAAATGTGCTGGGGAAACAAGTTTCTTGACTGATTACAAGGGAAAATGCAACCGAATGAGATACCTAATTAAAAAAAAAAAAAAGTAAGTAGCAGCAATGTTGAAGACTATCAGAAGTTTAGCAAATAAAACCAAACATGGAATGTAAGTGCACATATTCGTATTTCAAACTTATTGGTGAAAACCTAGAGTCTATAGCCCCAGTGGTCAAATACATTCATTGATCCCCAGAGTTCTCAATTCCACTGGTCTCCATAGAGCAAGAATAGGACTGGTTTCATTTTCTCCCTTGGCTGATTGGTTTTGGAGATGCTGCTAATTGCTCCCTTCCCCAATAAGTTGACCCAATGTCCTCATATATGTGTCTGTCATCATAAGAAGTTGGAGGAAATACCATTCTGGACATATTGGTTACAACTCAAGCTCTTTAGAGGCCAGTAAATATTAATCAGGATATATGTGTGTCCACATTTATAATCTTTGCCTTGGCAGATTTCATGATGAAGTCTCCAGAAACAATTTTAGTAAAAACAAAAATAGACAACTGGGATCTAATTAAACTAAAGAGCTTCTGCACAGCAAAATAAACTATCAACAGAGTAAACAGATGATGTACAGAATGGAAGAAAATATTTGCAAACTATACATCCAACTAATGTCTAATCTCCAGAATCTATAAGGAACTTAAGCAAATCAACAAACAAATAACAAACAACCCCATTAAAAATGGGCAAAGGACATGAACAGACACTTCTCAAAAGAAGACCTGCAAGCAGCCAACAAGCATATAAAAAAATATTCCACATCAGTAATCATCAGGAAAATGAAAATTAAAACCACAATGAGATATCATCTCACACTAAAAAGTGAGAAAATAGCAGATGTTGATGAGATTGTAGAGAAAAGTGAATACTTATACACTGCTGGTGAGAATGTAAATTAGTTCAGCCACTGTGAAAAGCAGTTTGGAGATTCTCAAAGAACTTAGAACTACCATTCAACCTAACAATCCCATTACTAGGTATATATCCAAAGGAATATAAATCATTCTACCAAAAAGACACATGTACTAGTATGTTTATTGTAGCACTATTTACAATAGCAAAGACATGGAATAAATCTAGATGCCTATAAATAGTGGACTGGATAAAGAAAATGTGGTACATATACTGTGGAACAGTACACAACCATAAAAATAATGAAATACTGTCCTTTGTAGCAATATGGATGCAGCTGGAGGCCATTATCCTAAGTGAATTAACACAGGAATAGAAAACCAAGTACCGTAGCTCTCACTTATTAGTGGAAGCTAAACATTGAGTACACATGGACACAAAAAGGGAAACAATAGACACTGGAGCCTAGTTGAGGGTGGAGGATAGGAGAAGGATGAGAGTGGAAAAACTACCTATCAGGTATTATGCTGGGTGATAAAATTATTTGTACACCAAATCTCAGTGACATGCAATTTATCCATGTAACAATTCTGCACAAATATTCCTTGAACCTAAAACAAATTTGAAAAAGAAAAATAATAGGTACAATAATGAATACATATTAAGAAAGAAAAAGTAAATCATGATAAACTACAAAAAATAAGTTGGGACACCAAGTGTTTACATTTACATGGCAAGATAGAAACATAGACACAACTTTTTGCCACTGGTGGCAAGTTCCAAGTGCAAATTCTTAAACTGCTTGCCAAGTTTAATCTTGAATGGGGTATGTAACCCGAGGTGTGGGCACAGGGAGGTCATTCTTTACTTGAGCATTCTGAGCAAATTGGTTACAACTCAAGTCTCTTTAGAGGCCAGTAAAAATATTAGTCAGGATTTATGTGTGTCCACATTTACAATATAGTATGTCATTTGAAAATCTGCAGCCCAGTTTTACTTTTCTATTCATTCTTAACAATGCCTATTATAAAGGGCTATACAAATTTCTCAGGAAAAACAAACTAAAAAGTTAATCTATTAATACACCACTCTGATTTTCCCTATGTTGAATTCTTTAGGCTGGTTAGAATCAAGATGCCTAAGATGTCAAGATGTCTATAAAATTGACTGAATATCTTTGCCTTAAAGTTGTGGCACAAGACTTGAACCATATGACTTCTAGCTCCCACTGCTTAAGCCCTACCAGCTTTTTCCATGGCCAGATAGAAGGAGATGAAGGGAGGAGTTGACTTAAGCCTGAGGGTGTGGAGAATTTCTCCAAGGCTGTGGAAGTTAGGGAGCATAGAACACTTGGGTTTATGGATACACCACATATAAGATTTCTTCATGGAAAAAGGTTGATAATCTAAATGAAATGGTCAGTGGAACCCTCTACTTAACCTTCCAGTTGTGTTTCTTATTTATATCCTGGTTTAAAAATTGCAAATAGTTTGATGTGGTGTTTTGTTTTTTGTTTGTTTGTTTTTGCTATTGGCAAAATATAAGAATGTTAGCCACTATCCCAGAGCCACCAGGCAACTATACCATTACACTGTTATGTTCAAAAACTAGGACAAAAGAAGCCAAGGAAAGAACCTTTCTCCCCGCTGTACTGAGGAGAAGATGAGGAGGTGTTCTCCCAAGTCCAAAAGAGAGAAGTAGTTCTGAGTGCAGAGTGTCCTCACAAACTTTGTCTCTCAACCTTTAGTCATATGTCCTACAAACTTGTTGATAAAGTACGTTCTTTGGCTAGTATTCTTCCTTTCATTTGTAATCATAGGATGGTTAGTATCTTCCCATATTAGAGACTGAAGATATCACTTATTTGTGTCCCAGCAATTAATAATAGTCCAGATGGCATCAGGTGGGGGAATAATAGGGAATAGAGGGAAAGCAGCTTACCACATGCTGCATTTCTTCAGTAGAAAAGTGATGAAATTTTAAAATTGTTCTAATTATTAATTTATATTAATAGACTTTATTTTTAGGGCAGTTTTAGGTCCACAGAAAAATTCAGCCAAGTACAGACAGTTTCTACACCCTCTTCATGCACCCAGTTTCCTCTATTATTGATGTCTTTCATTAGTGTGATATATTTGTTACAATAAATGAACCAATATGGATGCATTATTATTAACTGATACAGTTTGGATATTTGTCCCTACCCAAATCTCATGTTGAATTATAATCCTCTGTATTGGAGGTGGGACCTGGTGGGAGGTGTTTGGATCATGGGAGTCAATTCCTCACGGTTTGGTGCTGTCTTCATGATAGTGAGTTCTCACAAGATACGGCAATTTAAAAGTGTCTGTGTGTGGGGGGCTGGAGGGAGTGCCACACACACTTTCTCTCTTGCTCCAGCTTCACCATCCACAATGAGTAAAAGCTCCCTGAGGCCTCTCCAGAAGCAGATGCTTATATGCTTTCTGTAGAGCCTGCAGAATCATGAGCCAATTAAACCTTTTTTTAAAATTAATTACTTGGTCTCAGGTATCTCTTTATGGCAATGCAAGAACAGCCTAATACTTTAATTAAAGCCCATAGTCAACTACTGATCTTTTTATTGTCTCCATACTTTTACCTTTTCCAGAATGTCATAAAATTTTAATCATACAGTATGTAGCCTTTTCTCATTGGCTGTTACTCAAATAACAATATGCACTCAGGTTTCCTGCATGATTTTTCATGATTTGATAGCTCATTTCTTTTGAGCACTGAATAAGATTCCATTGTCTGGCTATATCACAGTTTATGTGTTCACCTACTGAAGAATATGTTGGTTGTATTTGTGTTTTGGCAAATATGAATAAAGCTGCTCTAAACATTTGTATGCAGGTTCATGTGTGGACATAAGTTTTCAAATAATTTGGATAAATACCAAGAAGCATGATTGCTGGATTTTATAGTAAGTGTATGGTTACCTTTGTAAGAGACTACCAGGCTTTCTTCCAAAGTTGCTGTATCCTGTTGCATTCCCACCAGCAATAAATAAAAGCTCCTGTGCTCAGCATACTCACTAGCATTTGATATTGTCAGAGTTTTGGATTTTAGCCATTCTCATACATGTGTATCAGTATCTCATTGTCATTTTAATTTGCAATCCCCTAATGACATATGATGTTGAACATTTTTTCTTATGCTTATTTGCAATTCGATATTCTTTTTAGGGAGATGTCTGTTCATATCTTTTCTTCATTTTTAGTTGGGTTTTTTAAATTGTTGAGTTTTAAGAGTTTTTGTATATTTTGAATAGAATTCCTTTATTAGATATGTATTTTATGAATATTTTCTCTAGCGTAGCTTCTTTTTAAACTTCTCTCTGTAATAGTCTTTTTGAGAGCAGAAGTTTTTAATTTTGATGAAGTTCAACTTATCAGTTTTTTTCTTTAATGAATCATACTTTTGGCATCATATCTAAAATTTCAGAGGGGCTTCAAGATGGCTGGCTAGAAGTATTTCATGCCCATCTCCTCCACTTAGAACCAAAATAATGCATAGAAAGTCAAACTTCAAATACATTATCCAAGAGAAAATGTTAGAATTCAACAGAGAAGTGAAGGAAACACCAAAAACAGGGAAGGAGAAGGATGAGTGGCAGCCTACCTGGCCAAAATCAGCTGGCAGCTGGGAGTGACTTCCCAACATGGGGAAAAGGTGAGTGAGTGACTTGTGGACAGTAGCCTACATCCTCACCATTGGATCCTGAAATCCTGGCCAAGGGAGAACACTTTGATCCTGCTAACCCCTGAAACTAACATAGGAAGCTGCCATGGGACAGAAGTGCTCCAGGGATGGGGCTTGCACTGGGTCCCACACCCTTTCTAAGACCTAAGTGTCTATAGCAAGTCACCATTTTAAAACCTAGCCTTTGGCAGACTGCATGCTGTCCTGGGCCCCAGTAGTGCTGAAACACAGGCATTACAGAAACCTGGGCAGTTGCTATTGAGACTGAAGAGAGAGCTGGGAGTGCTCCCACAACCTGGGCTAAGAAGCAAGTGAGATGTGGGCTGTAGCAGTCAGTGCCAGGAAGCAAGTGTCGCTCAGACTGAGACAGGAATGTGAGCAGAGTGTGAGCTGCCACTGGAATGTAACTGGGAGCTGGGTGGGGAATCCTGCAGCCAGGATGCGGGTTTGAGCTAGGCATGGACTAACTGCCTCCACCCATGAGAGGTGGAGGGTGAGCCTCACTGGGACAGGGAATAAGAGGGTAATGCATTCCCCACTAGCTGCCCAGGCTGTGGCCACCAAGGATGGCCCCACTGTCTTCAGTGTCAGGGTCTCAGCATGACTGCTACAGCTCCTCACCTGAGCACTCTGCCTGAGGCCTGAGGATTATACTGCCACTGCCCACCCTGGCTTGTGCCTGCTTTCATCACTGGGAGACCTGAACACAAGCCCACCCAACCCAGCTTTGTGCCCTCAGACAGAGCACATAGCTCAGGATCCTGGGGACTGCTCAACCCAATCTGCCACTTTGGGCACCTGAGCACTCCTTTTAAGGGGCTGAGGCTGAGCCTAAACTCCTGGCTGCTACCACCTCAGCTGGCAGCTACCTGCAATCACCACCTATGGGCCTAGAGAGTGGCCCACCTAGCCCATCACAGCCACAGCCAACATTAATGAGCACAACTTTGGACACAGAGAATCATCCTACTATTGTTACTGCTATTTCCCATACCACATTGACTGCCCAGGGGCCCAGGAAAATTCCCACTTGCCTGGTCCACTGATGTCACTACCAGCATCTGAGAAAACCACCTGAAGGCCCAAGAATCAATTTGCCCATAACTTCCAACACAGGTGCCAGCATACCTTGCCCTGGGGCACAAAGATAGGCATGCTCAGCCCATTGCTGCCACCACTGGGGCCCACTTTTACACTGTTGGTGGGACTGTAAACTAGTTCAACCGTTGTGGAAAACGGTGTGGTGATTCCTCAAGGATCTAGAACTAGAAATACCATTTGACCTAGCCATCCCATTACTGGGTATATACCCAAAGTATTATAAATCATGCTGCTATAAAGATACATGCACACCTATGTTTATTGCGGCACTATTCACAATAGCAAAGACTTGGAATCAACCCAAATGTCCATCAGTGACAGACTGGATTAAGAAAATGTGGCACATATACACCATGGAATACTATGCAGCCATAAAAAAGGATGAGTTCATGTCCTTTGTAGGGACATGGATGAAGCTGGAAACCATCATCCTCTGCAAACTATCACAAGAACAGAAAACCAAACACCGCATGTTCTCACTCATAGGTGGGAATTGAACAATGAGATCACTTGGACACAGGAAGGGAAACATCACACACTGGGGCCTATTGTGGGGATAGGGGATGGGGGAGGGATAGCATTAGGAGATATACCTAATATAAATGATGAGTTAATGGGTGCAGCACACCAACATGGCACATGTATACCTATGTAACAAACCTGCATGTTGTACACATGTACCCTAGAACTTAAAGTATAATAATAATAATAAAGAACATTTAAAAAAAATATTCAAAGTGCTGAAGGAAAGTAACTGTCATCCAAGCATACTATCCCTGGAAAACTTACCCTTTGTAAATGAAGGAGAAATAAAGTCTTTCTCAGACTAGTGAATGCCGAGGTAATTTGTTGCCACTAGACCAGCCCTGCAAGAAAAGCTAGAGGGAGTCCTAAATCTGGAAGTGAAAAGATGACATTTACCACTATGGAAATATGTGAAAGTATAAAACTCGTTGGTAAAGCAATAACACAAATCAGAAAGAGAAACAACTGAAATGGTATCACTAGAGAAATCCACCAAACTGCAAAGACAATCAATAAAAGAAAAATAAAGGAACAAAGATTATAGCCAACAACCAGAAAATAATCAACAATATGACATGGCAAAGCCTCATATATCAATAATAACTTTGAATGTAAATGGCTTAAATTCTCCATGTAAAAGATATAGAATGACTTAATAGATAAAAAAACATGATCCAACTATATGCTCTGTTCAAGAAACTCACCTTACCAGTAAAAATACATATAGACTGAAAGTAAAGGGATGGAAAAAGATGTTCCATGCGAATGGAAACCCAAATGAACAAATGTAGCTACACTTACATCACATAACACAGACTTTAATTCAAGGACAGTAAAAAAGACAAAGAAGGTCATTACATAATAATAAAGGGATCAATCCAGCAAGAAGATATAACAATTTGAAACATATATGAATTGAACACTAGAGCACCCACATTCATAAATAAAATATTTCTAGATCTAAGGAGAAAGAGGTAAATTGCAAACAGTAACAGTGGAAGACTTCAACACTCTACCCTCAGCATTAAGCAGATCATCTAGACAGAAAATCAAAAAAGAAACATTGGATTTATACTGAAATTTAGACCAAATGGACTTGACAGATGTTTACAGAATATTCTACAGAAAAACTGCAGAATATATGTTTTTTTAATCAGCAGATGGGATTATATCCAGGATTGACCATATATTAGGCCACAAAACAAGTTTTAACAATTTTTTAAAAACTGAAATAATATATAAGCATCTTCTCAGACCACAATGGAATAAAACTAGAAATCAATACCAACAGAAACTTTGGAAACTGTACAAATAAATGGAAATGACATGTTTCTGAATGACCATGGAGTCAATGAAGAAATTAAGATGGAAATAAAATTTATTGAAACAACATAACAAAATACAACATACCAAAACCTGTGAAATACAGCCAACGCAGTGCTAAGAGGGAAGTTTAGGGCAATAAATGCCTGCATACAATAAGTAGAAAAAGTAAACAAATGAACAATCTATATAATGTACTGCAAGGAACTAGAAACACAAGAAAAAAACAATTCCAAAATTTACAGAATCAAAGAGATAATAAAGATAAAAGCCAAACTAAATGAAATTGAGACTAAACAAAGATACAAAAGATACAAAATTAAAAAGTTGGTTCTTCAACAAGATGAAGAAAATTAATAACTTGATAGCTAGACTAACCAAGAAGAGAGGAGACCCAAATAAAAAAAAAAAAAACCATAAATGAAAAAGAAGACATTACAACTGATACCACAGAAATATAAAAGATCATCAGAGATTTTTATGAACAACTATATGCTGAAAAACTTGAAAACCTAGAGGAAATGGATACATTTCTGAAAAAATACAACCTACCAGGATTGCATCAGGAAGAAATAAAACACCTGAACAGACCAATAATGAGTAGTAGTAATAAAAAGCCCCACAACAAAGAAATGAGATGGATTCACAACTGAATTCTTTGAAACGTACAAAGAAGAACTAATACTAATCCTCCTGAACTATTCAAAAAAATTAAAGAGGATTAAATTCTCCCTAACTAATTCTATAAAGGCAGCATCACCCTGATACCAAAACCAGATAAGGATGCACAACAACAACAACAAAACTACAGGCCAATATCCTTGATGGACGTAACGTAAAACTCCTCAGCAAAATACCAGCAAGTCTAATACAACAGCACATGAAAAAGGTAATATACCACAATCAAGTGGGATTTATACCAAAGATGCAAGGATGGTTCAACATACGCAAATCAATAAATGCAGTACATCACATCAACAGAATGAAGGACAAACACCATACAGTCATCTCAATAGACACAGAAAAAGCATTTGACAACATTCAGCATTCCTTTCTGATTAAAAAAATCGCAATAAAATGGCATAGAAGGAACCTATCCCAAAATAACATAGGTGATTTACAAAAAAACACACAGTTAACATCATACTGTCTGGGGAAAAGCTGAAACCCTTTTCTCTAAGATCCAGAGCAAGACAAGGATGCCCTCTTCTACCACTCTTATTCAACATAGTACTGGAAGTCTGAGCTAGAGCAATCAGGCAAGAGATAAAAATAAAAGGCATCCAAATTGGAAAAGAGGAAGTCAATTTTTTTCTCTGTGCTCATGATATGATCTTATATTTAGAAAAACCGAAAGACTCTACCAAAAAACTCTTAGCTTTGATAAATGAATTTGGTAAAGTTACAAGATACAAAATCATTGTACAAAAATCAGTGGCATTTCCACAAACCAATAATGATCTACTGAGAAAGAAATCAAGAAGGCAATTTCATTGCTTTCATTTTGTAGCTATTAATTTTGTAGCTATTGCTATAAAAATAAATACATAGATAAATAAAGTATCTAGAGGAATAAATTTAACCAAGGAGGTGAAAGCTCTTTGCATGGAAAGCTATAAAATGCTGATGAAAAATTAAAGATGACACAAATAAGTGGAAAAATGGCCCATATTCACAGATCAAAAGAATTAATATAATTAAAATGACTATATGTGCAAATCAATCTCTAGATTCAGTACAATTCATATCAAAATACCCATGCCATTCTTCACAGAATTACCAATAAATGAAAACAAAAAACTCTGGCCTGGCATGATGGCTCAAACTTATAATCTCAGCACTTTGGAAGGCCCAAGCAAGATGATCACTTGAAGTCAGGCCAGGAGTTTGAGGCCAGCCTGATGAATATAGTGAGACCCCATCTCTACCAAATTTTTTTTAATTAGCCAGGTGTAGTGGTGAGCACCCATAGTCCCCAATACTCAGGAAACTGAGGCAGGAAGACTGTGTGAGCCCAGGAGTTTGGGGTTACAGTGAGCTATGATTATGCCATTACACTACAGCCTGGGTGACAAAATGAGGCCCTGTCTCAAAATTTTTAAAACAGAAAAGCTCTAAAATTCATATGTAATCAAATAGGAGTCCAAATAGCCAAAGCAATCTTGAACAAAAGGCATAAAGCTAGAGGCTGGAGACATTGCACTACCTAACTTCAAAATATATTATAAAGCTATAGTCATTAAAACAGTATAGTATTGGTATAAAAATAGACAGACCAATGGAACAAAATAGAATTCATCAATAAAGCAACATATTTTCAGCCAACTGATCTTCAACAAACTGACAATAACTTGCACTGGGTGGGGAAAAGACACCCTGTTCAATAAATAATTCTGGGAAAAGTGGCCATGCAGAAAATGAAACTGAGCCTTATATCTCTCCACTATATACAAAAATAAACTCAAAATGGGTTAAAGACGAACATAAATACACAAAACTATAAAATACTAGAAAAAATGCTAGAGAAAACTCTTCTGGATATTGGTCTAGGCAAAAAATTTGTGACAAAAACCTCAGAAGTACAGACAACAAAACAAATAATGGACAAATGAAAATATTTTAAGCTAAAAGCTCCTGTGTAGCAGCAAAGGAAGTGATTTTCAGAGTGAAGAGACAACCTGTTGAATGGGAGGAAACATTAGAAAACTACTCATATGACATGGAACTAATATTCAGAATGTAGAAGGAATTCAAACAACTGAAAATGAAATAAACCCATTAAAAACTGGACTAATAGACATTTCTCAAAGGAAGACAAATTGACAACAGGTATATGAAAAACTGCACAACACCACTAATCATTAGAGAAACGTAAATCAACACTATTGTGAAATGTCATCTTACCCTAGTCAGAATGGCTACTATTAAAAAGACAACAAATAACGGATGTTTGCAAAGATGTGGAGTAAAGGGAACTCTTACACACTGTTAGTAAGAATGTAAACTAGTACAGCCTCTATGGAAAACAGTATATCAAAAAACTAAAAAGAGAATCACCCACTTGATTCAGCAATCCCACTACTGTGTATCTATCCAAAGGAAAAGAAATCAATATATCAAAGGGATATCAGCACTCTTAACGTTTATTGCAGCACTGTTCCTTATAGTGAATGGAATATATATGGAATCAACCGACCAAATTTTTCATCAATAGATGAATGGATAAAGAAAACATGGTATATATACACAACAGAATACTATTGAGTCATAAAAAGAATACCATTTGAAGCAACATGGATGAAACTGGAAGTCATTATCTTAAGTGAAATAAACTAGGCACAAAAAGGCAAGCATCACATGTTCACTTACATGTGAGAGATTAGAAAAATTCGACCACATAGAGGGAGAGAGTAAAAAGATAGATAACAAAGACTGGGAAGGGTGAGTTGAGGGGAGGGGAGAGATAAAGAGACATAGGTTAAAGGGTACAAACATATAGCAAGATAGAAGGAAAAAATGTATTATTTGACAGCAGAGTGGGATGACTATGCTTAACAAAAATGTATTGTATTTGGCTGATGGACACCCTAAATACCCTGACTTGATCCCCATGCATTATATACATGAGTCTACTATCACACTGCTTTGCCTCAGGTAACTGTTCCCATTTCTTCTCTCAGAGGGAGATTTCATCACTAGAAATCCTATCTTGTTCTAAAAATATTTTGTGAGCAGTTTTTCATTAACAGATGTATTCCACATTTATTTAGCTGCTTCTCTTCCTTCATGTATGTGTACAGTGTTGACTCTGTTAAACTCTGTAGTACAAGGATGAGTGTATTAACTTGATCCCACATAATAGGACATTAAAAGGAATCTTTGGAAAAGAAGCAATGTAATAGTCATTAACAGGGACAAGTACAAGTCTCCAATGAAGGCCACCATATTTGGCCATGCTGTTGGAATATCATATTGTCACATGATGGTGTTAGTATTAGACCTTCAAGTATGGTCATTTGAAAGGAATCGGAAGACCTTTACACCTACACATGCACACATGTGCACACAGAGTGAAAAGTCAGGTCTTCCTTCCGCATGATCCTAGCAGGGAACATCCTTTATTGTCTATTCTTCCTCTCACTTTCTGAGAAATGTGAGTCCTACTCACTAGAAGCTTTGTTTTGGAGTGACTCATCTCCTTCAGTAACATTACCAGCCTTTCCACTTTGTTCCAGCTACAAGATGCAGTCACCAGAATAATTTAATGCCCTCCTGCTAATTGCCAGGGCTAATAGAAAAACTGCTACATCTCTTCAAATGCTTTTCATTTACGTGTTGATTTCTTGCTTCCCACTTGGGAAAGGTGTGTTTGGCTTCTAACTGCTTTTGATCTAATGGTTCTGTAGACTGACCTACTTTCATTTTCGTACTGCTGACATTTATTTTATTTTCTTTATTTAAGGGCAGAAAATAACAGAAAGGTAATCAGCATGCATTTAGGTCATTGTAAGTGTCTTAGTTACATTTGCATTTTTCTGTTAAAAGTCTAACGCTGCCTTTGAATGATTTAAGATATTTGGACAAGAGGAAAAATAACCCTTCCTTCCCATAAATCCAGAGTGAAAACAAAGAGAATACATAATCCACCTGCCTTGATTCAGGACCATGTAAATTACATCAGCTGCAGTCATAGATTTTGTCAGCCTCCAAGAAATCATCCCCATAGGACCAAAATTCAGGTAAGGCAGAGGGCCTCTTTTTTCCCCATAGCACTAGAAGCTTTGAAGGACCCAGAGGACAGAATCCTACCTTTTTGATTACTGGGTTTCAAGGCAGAGTGTGATCTTTGTCCTAAACAGGGGAGGTGACATCCAACTGAGCTCCATCTCACTCACTCAATGTGGAGAAAAGCATAGAATTATGCTTCAAGGATCTTTTACATATTTCAAGAACCAGAATGAGGTTTGCACAAACCTGCAAAATGATTAAGTAGCAATAAGGACACTGCATGTAAGAAGGCAGAATTGTGCCAGACTCTTGTAGTATTTGGGACAGATACAGGAGACAGACAGGAACTACCGTGATGAGTTTAGCAATTAAAGGGAGAGTGGTAGGAGTTCATCTGTGCCACCGGTTGGAGATCCTTACATCAATTTCTCAGTTGTGGTTTTCTTTTACTCTTCAAGGGTTCAGAGCACCGCATTTCTCAAATTGCATTCTATTTTGTGAAAGTTTCTCATAAGGCTAATACCTGTTTCTGCGGACGAATAAGTTTGGAAAATACTGATTTACAGAAAGTTTATTTACATTTTATTTTTTTATTTTATAATTTCTCTGAGTTTTTAATATGACAATATATATTGTGACTCTCCAAAATAGAGGAAAAATAATAAATACATTCCAAACTAATTGACCACAGAGCCTCTTTGTGGAATGACACTATTTTGTAGTTTTATTTTTAATCAAAATAACATGCATATGGTCCTAAAATCAGATATTGTTAATGAGATGGTAATGAAAAAACAATCTCTGACTCCCATTTCTGGCTACTTCTATTCCTGCTCCATAAGAAACTTCCTTTAACCAAGTCTGTTTTAAGATTTTCTGGTTGTTACCCACATGATACACATATAACACTATTTGTTGAGTTGTCAACAATGACATGGATTTTTTATGATATCCCTTGACAGGCTAAGATTTAGGTTTACTTACATCATGTGTCCACTTTTCCTCCCCCTCTTCTTAAAATAGCTATATAATTATTTTTAGTTACCTTAATCATTACCTTTGTAGTTTTTACTGAATAGACACAAAATTATTTCTTGTGGCATTCATGTTTTTGTCCCTTTTTATTTAGATTTACAGAAGAGTTGCAAAAATGGAAATGAGAGCTTCCATATACCCTTTGCTCAGCTTCTTCTGATGTTAACATTTTAAATAACCATGTTGTGTTTGTCAAAATTGAGAAACTAACATTGGTACAATAATATTAACTAAATGAGAGACTTTATTTAGGTCTCTCCACTTTTTCTCTTGGCGTCCTTTTTCTGTTTCAGGATCCAGTCCTGGATATCACATTGTATTTAGTCAACTTGTCTCCTCACTTTCCTCCAAGTGATGAGGGTTTCTCAGTCTTCCTTATCTTTCATAAGTTCAAAACTTTTAGCAAGTAGTGGTCAGTTTTTATCTGATGTTTTATTATTATTATTATACTAAAGTTATAAATTTGAGGGAAGAATATCACAGAGATATCCTGTGTAATATCATATCAGGAGCATATGATACCAACATGACTGATGAAGTCAACCTTGATCACTTAGATAAGGGAGAATCTGCCAGGTTTCCCACTGTAAATTATCATTTTCCTCTTCCCATGCTCTGTTTGTTCATTAGGAGCAAGTCACTAAGTGTAGCTGTACTCAAGTGTAGAAGCATTAAGCTCCAACTCCTGCAGCTGTAAGTAGCAAAAAAATTTGCAGATGGATGCTAAAACTACCACAATAATGAACATAGTTTGGGGGAAGATATGTTAAGGTACAAATATTGCCTTAAAATTGTCCTGCTAATTTAGAATTCATCAGTGGATCTTGCCTGCATTTTTATTACTGTGGTATTCTAATGGTGATTTTCCATTTATCGTATTTCCTCTACATTTATAAGGTAGAAGTATTCTATTTTTAAAAATGTCCTTTTCCTCTAATTTAGTCATGTTGTCTGTGCGTGCGTGCGTGCGTGCGTGTGTGTGTGTGTGTGTGTAGAGAGAGAGAAACTATATCAGTATGGGTTCATGAATATTTATTTTATTATTTGGGTTATAATTCAATGCTATTGTGATTTATTTTCTGGCTTAAATTGTTCAAACGATAGCCATTGGCAGCTCTTTCACATTGACTCTTATGCCCTTTTGACAAGCCCATCTTTTTTTAGGACTTCTTTACTGGAATTACAAAATATTCCAGATTCTTATATTTTTTTCTATCCAAGTCCTAGAATCAACTATCTCTCCAATGTTACTTTGGTTTATTTTACTGAAGAATAGTATTTAGAAACCAGCATCTGAGCACCAGGTATACTTTATGTGGATAGGGTATCACTGCTTCCAGCCCATTACAGGGGACAGAGCTAGAAAATAATGTATGCATACTAACCCATTTGTACACACATCAGTACATTTATTTCTGTACCTATATGTGTGTATGTGTATGTATGGAAACATGAGTTCATATTGATATCTCAGCTTCTGATCTAGCATCATAGGGTTCACCCTAGCATTTCCAACTTGCTTATTTGTAACTCCTTTTTCTGACAATGAAAGTGACTGGGCTGTCATGATCTACTATATATTTACTTATTTGTTCAACCTAGTATACAAATACAGTAATTTTAGGATTGCTAACTCATATCTAGTCTTACTGTTTTTAAAAATTATTTAGTTTCTTTCTTCCTCGACCCCTTCATTGAGCTTATGGCATACATTTGTAATACAGTCAATGCAGAACACTATAAGTTTTGGCGAAGTCATATATACACCACCACTGTCCCCTACAGAAGAGTTACATTGCCCTGAAAATTCCCTTGTCTGATCCATTTGTTGTCCATCTCTCCCTGATTCCCAATTCCCAGAAACTACTGATCTGTTTTCTATTCCTATAGTTTTGCCTTTTCCAGAATGCTTCATAAATCAAATTATATATTACATAGGTGTATAGGTCTGGGTAGCAAAAGGCACTTATAATTCATCCATGTTGTTTAGAGAATCAATAGTTTGTTTCTTTTTATTGCTGAGTAACTCCATGGTAGGGATGTACCACAGTTTGCTTACTCATTCACCCACTTAGGTGACATATGAGTTGTTTCTAGTTTTTGGCAATTATAAATAAATCTACTATAAACATTCACATATAGCTTTCTGTGTAAACATAAAATTACAATTCACTCAGGTAATATTTGGGAGTGGAACTGCTGGATCATATAGTAAGTGTGTGTTTATAAGAAATTACCAAACTTTCCCAAAATGTCTCTACCATATTGCATTTCCACCAACAATGAATGAGAGTTTCCGTTGTTCCTTATTATCTCTAGCACTTGATACTGTCAAGTTTTTGTTTGTTTTAAATTTAGCTATTATAAGGGTGTGTAGTTGTATTTTATTATAGTTTTAATTTGTATTTTCCTAAGTATTAATGGCATGAGCATTTTTTCGTATGTTTACTTGCCATTTATATATCTGTTCTGGTGGCGTGTTTAATTCTTTTGTCCATTGGTCTCTTGGGTTGTTTGTTGAGTTTTAAGTGTTCTTTACATATTCTGGGTATAATTTCCTTATCAAATATGTTATTTGCAAATATTTTATCCTATTCTGTAGTTTGTCTGTCATTTTTAACTGTGTCTTTTGCAGAACAAAAATGTTAAGTTTTAGTGAAGCCCAATTTATCATTTTTTTTTACAAAAATGTATGATGTTTTTGGTGGTGTATCAAAAAATTCATCAGCATACCCAAGGTCACACAGATTTTTACCTATGTTTTCTTCTCAGAGTTTTATTCCTTTACATTTCACAGTTAAGTCTGTGATAAGGTTAATTTTTCTAAAAGATGTAAGATGTATGTTGATGCCACAATTTACATTTTTATATAGTATGTTTTTAAAATTATTGTAACTATTATTTTCAAAAGTTTTGTCTTTTAACTGTCATATTAAAGACATAAGTAATTTACATGTCATCATAGTATTAGAATATTCTGAATTTGAGTATGTACTTACATTTCTCAGCAAGTTTTATACTTACAGATGTTTTTATATTAATCATTAGCATTTTTTTCTTTCAGTTTAAAAAACTCCCTTTAGCATATTTTGTAAGACTAGTCTGATGGTGATGAAATCTCTCAGATTTTGTTTGTAAAATAAAGTATTCTCCTTCATTTCTGAAGAATAGCTTTGCTGGGTACAATATTCTTGGTTGGCAGTTTGTTTTTTCCTTTGGCACTTTGAATGTATCATTCTATTGTCTCCCAGCCTGTAAGCTTTATCCTGAGAAGTCTTCTGCTAGCTCTGTTGGAACTCCCTTATATATTTTTTACTGCTTCTCTCTTTCTGCTTTCAGAACCTTCTCTTTGTGTATGATATTTGAAAGTTCAATTATAATATGTTGTGGGGTAGTCTTATTTAGATGAAATCTGTTTGGAATCCTTTGGCCTTCTTATACCTAAATATTTACAACTCACCCCAGGTTTGGAGAGTTTTCTGTTACTATTTTTAAAAATAAGCCTTCTACCCATTTGTCTTTCTCTTCCTCTTCATGAGCCCTATGACTTATAAATTTGTTCTTTTGAAACTGCTCCATAAATTGTGTACATTTTCTTCATTCTTTTTCATTCTTTTTTCTTTTCTTACTGTATATTTTCAAATAACTTGTCCTGAAGTTCACAGATTCTTTTTCTGCTTAATTGCGCTATTGATTCTTCTATTGCATTTTTCATTTTGTTTTTGTTCGGCCTCCAAGACTTCTATTTGTTTGTTTAAATTATTTCAATCTCTGTATTAAATTTTTCATTCTGATCACTTAATGTTTTCCTCATTCCATTGAATTGTTTCTCTGCATTTTCATGAAGTTCACTGAGCTTCCTTAAAACAGTTATTTTGAATAGTTTGTCAGGCATTTTATATATCTCCACTTCTTTATAATCAGTTACTGGTATTTTATTTTGTTCATTGGGTGAGGTTATATTCTACTAATGGTTCTTCATGCATATGGTCCTGCATCACTGTCTGCACACCTGAAAAAGTAGGTACTTTTTCCACTATTAACAGGCTGGCTTTGTCTGGGAAAGTCCTGCAGCAGGTGCCATGCAGGTATGGGTCAGGATCCTGGAGCAGCTGCATCCGGTGTGGCACTGCCAAAAGCCTGAGGCCCCCTATGGCATCAGCAGCATTCAGGTAGGCCAGAAGCCTGGGACCGCCACAGTTGGCATAACATTGGGTTGGGTCAGAAACCTGAGGCTCCTAAGGCCAGCCTGCTGTGGAGGGCTGTCTGGAGCTTGAGGCTGCTGATGTCAGCCCAGCATTGATGTGGAGATCAACTTTGCTACACCTGGGGCTATGTGATTCTATACGACACTGAAGTAGGTCTAGCCTGACATCTGGGGCTATGTGATTCTATTTGACACTGAAGTAGGTCTAGAGACTCAGTTCATGGGTATCAACCTGAAATATGGGGCCACAGGAACCTACCTGATGCTGGATTTTACTGTGGTGGGCCCAGCATTGAGGTTCAAGACAAACTCCGGTGCTCACTTTCCTCTCTATATGTCAAGCAGACAGTGTCTTTCCCCAAGCTGGGCTGCCTGAGGTTGAGGGATGGGTGATGCAAATAATGTAAAACTATCCTGCGTACCTTCTTCAATGCATCTTTTCTTATTTTTGTGCTACAATCAGATATTCTGATCTCTTATCTGGTTTCCTAAGTTCTTGTGAAGATATTTTCATGTCTAGATAGTTATTCAAATTGATGTTTATGCTGGGGTACAATAGCTAGAGAGTTTTACTCTGCCATCTTACTCTGCTACTCTCAAGAGATTGTTAATTAAATGCTAGGAAAGATATTTCATTTGATAAGCTCATCTGGTAGGGCAGAGGGAGCTATTTGTCAAGTATAATGACCACCATTCTCATAAGATGAAGCAGAGGCTTCTTTAAAAAGAAACAAAATATTCTTTGGATACAGAAGTTAGGGAACATATCAGACTGGGTGGAATGTCTTTAAGGCTAAATGTGTAGAGCAAAAACTTGAGGCTGGTGTAAGGTGAAGCATAAATTTGTCTGAAATGGAAGGAGAAAAACAACAGTAACAAATTGCAAATACATGGGCAAATGAACACAAGGAGTAATCCTGAACATTGATGTTTTATATTTTAAATTTACAAGGAAAATTTTTAAAAGAACATGAGACATTTCCAAATACAGCAAAATATATTTAAGTGGGGGTGTATATAGTCCTAAATTGGATTTTAAATGTAGTGACAGAGCTTTAACAGAGTTCTCAAGATGGGACGATGTCACTCATAGCTTTTGATCATCTTAATATACTCCTATCTGTAACATATCCATAATTCTATTAACTTTCATTATAAAACTCAATATATTTAAAGAGATATGACTTGATTTATAGAACATTGCTCTGAAGAAAACTGTAACGAAGAAAAAAAAGTGAAGCTGGAAACATAAAATAATACTTTCCAAAGCTCCATTTTTTGACTTACTTATATATCTAGGTTCTTATTTTTTAATACTTGAGAGAAATTTTAAGGCATATAAAAGTAAAAATATAGCAAACTATCACAAGAACAGAAAACCAAACACCGCATGTTCTCACTCATAGGTGGGAACTGAACAATGAGATCACTCGGACTCAGGAAGGGGAACATCACACACCGGGGCCTATCATGGGGAGGGGGGAGGGGGGAGGGATTGCATTGGGAGTTATACCTGATGTAAATGACGAGTTGATGGGTGCAGCACAGCAACATGGCACAAGTATACATATGTAACAAACCTGCACGTTATGCACATGTACCCTACAACTTAAAGTATAATAATAATAAATAAATAAATAAAAAGTAAAAATATAATTTTAAAATTACCCCATCATTACTACTTAAATTTCATGTATATTGACATCATGTCTTATTTTCTTAGATTTTTTAAATAAATAAATAAATTATTATCGAAAAAATAAAATTCATTTGTACTTCACTCCCAATTCCATTCAGTTTCTTCCCTCCACTAGGGCTTTAGCCATTCTAAATTTAATGTCTACCTTTCCTCTTCATTCTTTGCTTGCTATTTTATCGTTATTTTTAGCTTTTCTGTATTCATATGTGAAAGTAATAAATATAAATATGTTTTTAAGACATTCATACTGCATATATTTCTGCATATTTTTCATGCATCATTTTGAGAACTATTGATGTCTATACATATAAACTTATTCAGTTAAATTGCTGTATAATTGCCAACATCCAATTGTGTCATATTTGATTTGCTTGTTATTTTTTTCTTTTTTCTTTTTTTCTGATTTGCTCATTCTTCTACCATTGCTGTGTGCAACTTTGCACATCCAGCGCTGTCCATAGGTGAATGAATGTCTCTTCCATATTCACTTAGATAGAAATTTACCAGGCCACATTATGCACATTTTCAATTTTTCTACAAACTGCCAAATTTTTCTCTAAAGTGGTTTTACTAATGAACATGTCCTTAATCAAAATATGAGAATTTCAGATTTAACACATTCTCTCCAATCCTCGATATTGGGAAGCTCTTTTAATTTTTGCCAAGCTAACTAGTGTGAAATATAATCCCATGGTTGTTTTAACTCATTATTCCTTGATTTTTACTGGAATTAAATACACTTTCCACTTTTATTTCCCATGTATTTCTTCTGTGATTGCAATTTTGTGGTTATCCTTTCCTGATTGATTTGTAAACCTTAAGAATTAAAACTCTTGAAATTTAATAGGACAATTCCTTTTGTTCATTTTTATTTTTTAAATCTTGGCTATTCTTGTGCTTAGACATTTCTACGTAAACTTTGGCATTTTTTTTTTTACTTTGACAAAACCGTCCTGTTGGGATTTAAATTTGATTACAATTTATAGATTATTTTGGGTTCTTCTCATATTTTAAATCTGCCTTAAGTATTTCCGCATTAAATAGCACAGACATTCAGAAAAGTACTAGAGGTTAACCAACCCATTGGTATACTGTAATTAAATTATAAATGTGAATTTATTTTATCTTGTGATATGTTGAAAAGGAAGAGAGAAGTGGAAACTTTTTGTATATAGAGGCTTGTTTTTGCATTTATTTTGAAAATCTGGCTAAATTAAACATCAGATCTCAAATGTTTCCATCATATTAGATCTGTCACTGAACAGTAAACAAAGTCAGAATAAGTTTATAATAATTTAGAAGAAAATGATTAAATTATATATGCTTACTATAAAACTACTTTATTCTCAGTCCTGGGCCCAATTCTGCAATACACAGAAAGTAATTTCAGAATTGCTAACCTATGCTACTGTGAAAAACCAAATCTACTGGAGTGAAATACATTTTTACAGTTCTTTTTTCCCTGTGGGCTAGAGATACAAAGTCAGAGCACTTCATTCTGTGTCTTGCTTATTTCACCTATCATAAAGACTTCTAGTTCCATCCATGTTGCTGCAAATTACAGGATTTTATTCCCTTTTATGGCTGAATAATATTCCATTTTGTGTGTGTGTGTGTGTGTGTGTGTGTGTGTATATATATATATACATGTTTTCTTTATCTAGTCATCTACTGATGGACACTTAGGTTGATTCCATGCCTTGGCTATTGCAAATAGTGTTGTAAGAAACATGGGAGTGTATATGTATTGTACATACGATTTTTATCTTCAATATACTGAGTTCCTTTCTTTTGGATATGTATCCAGTAGTCAGTAGTTCTATTTTTAGTTTTTTGAAGCATCTCTCTACTGTTTTCTATAATGGCTGTACTATTTTACATTCTGACCAACAGTGAACAAGCATTCCCCTTTCTCCACATCCTCACCAGCATTTGTTATTTTTTTTTGGGGGGGGTCTTTTTTTATGATAGCCATTCCAACTGGAGTGAGATAATATCCCATTGTGGTTTCGATTTGCATTTCCCTGATGATTAATAATTTTGAACATTTTTTATATACCTGTTGGCTATTGGTGTTCTTTTGAGAAATGTCTATTCCGATCTTTTGCCCATTTTTAATTTGATGATTTGAGGTATTTTGCTATTGAGTTGTTTGAGGTTTTTATATATTTTGGTTATTAATCTCTTGTCAGATAATAGTTTGAAAATATTTTATTGCATGCTCTCAGTTGTATGTGGGAGCTAAAAATGTAGCTCTCATGGAGGTAGAAAGTAGAATAGTGATTGTGTCAGAGGCTGGGAAGGGAAGAAGGAAGGGGAAAGATAAAGAGAAGCTGGTTAATGTGTACAAAAAACCTGTTAGATAGCAGAAATAAGTTCAAGTATTTGATTGTACAGTATGGAAATTACAGTTAACAAAAATGTATTATATATTTCAAAATAACTAGAAGAGAATGTTCCCAACACAAAGAAAAGACAAATGTTGGAGGTGATGGATATCCCAGTTACCCCAATCTGATCACTATACATGGTGTATATGTATCAAAGTATCATATGTCCCTTCAAAATATAAACAACTATGATACATCAATTAAAAATACAAAAAGTCATCTTTCCAGACAATAGGCATTTTGGATTTTTCTATTTCTTGAACTATATTTTATTTTCTATAATTTTAGCTGATGATTTTACTCAAATGCCTATTTCTGGTGAGGAAGCTTCATCATAAATTATTATTGTCTACCTCACTCCCCAAAAAGTAATAACCAATTCTGATTATCCCCAGAAATCATTTCGTATCATGTAATAAAATTACGTATCTGTAAACAAGCCAAAGTAATGCACTTAAAAATTCTTTGAGTTCAGTGTTAACAACTACATGTTGCAAGGAGGTGGTGACAGATTGTCTGGAGAAGGAAAGAGGGGCAGGTCACCATTGCCCTCTACGCTTTGCCAAGAAGTTTGTATCCTGCTATTCTTTTTTATGGCACAATTGTAATTATACATATCTATGGGGTATAATTTGATGTTTCAATGCATCTATATATTGTATAATGATCAAATAAGGGCATTTATTGAACCCATTACCTCTTGCATTTATCATTTCTCTTTTTGCAGAAAGCCTTTCTTCTGGCTATTTTGTAACATATTATACCTTACTGTTAACTGCTGTTACCTTATCATGCAATAGAACACCAGCACTTATTCTATCTAATTCTGACTTTGTACCCATTGACCAACCTCTCTTTATCCTTCTCTCACTCCCCTCCCCAGTCTCATAACCACTGTCCTACTCTCTGCTTTTATATCAATGTGTGTTTTTTTTTAATCTATGTATGAATGAGATCACATGGTATTTATCCTTCTATGCCTGACTTAGAAGGTTCATCTCTGTTGTTGCAAATGATGGGATTTCATTATCTTCATGACTGAATAGTATTTCATCATGTGTATGCCACGTTTTCTTTATAATTCTATCTAAGGACAATGAGGGTCCATTAAAGAGTTGTAAGCATGAGAGAGACTGACGATTTAGAAAAATGACAGTGTATAGAGGATACATTGCAGAGGGGCAAGACTGGGACCAGGAATACTAGAAAGACAGAGAAGGGGAGAGCAGTCAGTTTACAAAATTGTAATTTCTAACACTCTTACCAATGGCTACCAAAAATTCTTAGGTTAATTATGAGTAAATTGGTTGAAATCAGAAGTCCTTCTAAACTAGGATAAGGGACACCATGTGGAGGAGGAGGGATCAGAGTGGCTTACTGGTGCTTCCTTCACAGACATGCAAAATTCTACGATAAGGTCCTATTTCTATGAAGGGTATTCTAACAAAACGCAAGAAGAGAATGTGCTTTGAGTCAAATATAGGGTTATCTAAAAATATTATTTCTATCACCAAAGAATTGGGAATTATAGAATCTAATGGAAAAAGAAAAATCTCAGAATCAAATGTAAGTTCATTTAAAAAATCTTCCAAAAGACCACCATTTTATAGCAATGTGTATTTAAACCTGTCATATGGTATGAATTTTTTTTAATTGAGATGGAGTCTCACTCTGTTGCCCAGGCTGGAGTGCAGTGGCATGATCTCGGCTCACTGCAACTCCCACCGCTTGCTTTCAAGCAATTCTCTTGCCTCAGCCTCCTGAGTACCTGGGACTACAGGTGTGCACCACTACGCCCAGCTAATTTTTTTGTATTTTAGTAGAGAAGGGGTTTCGCCATGTTGGCCAAGCTGGTCTTGAACTCCTGACCTCAGGTGATCTGCCGCCTCAGTCTCCCAAAGTGCTGGGATTACAGGTGTGAGCCACTGCACCCAGCCTGAATTTTTAATTAAGGCCAAATCTATATTCTCAAGACAAGTGGAGAACATTAGCAACCTTCTGTTTATTTGAGGCAAACTATCTTCTTTTCTTGAAAACATCAAGTTAATCATGGCCAAAAAAAATTGGGTTTATTACTTGCATTACCTGATAATTGCCTCACTTTCCTCTTTCACTTAGTATCTGAAGATATGGCTTTAAAGCCCTTCATAAAGCTCAGAAGTTAATAACATCAAATAATTTTCTTGGAATCCTATGACTGCTGCTTTATAAGCATAGCCAACTCACCAGGTCTGAGAGAAAAGAAGGCAGCGGGTGGAAAGCCTACTGTCCTCAGAAGCTTACTGATACTTTTAGTGTCTCCAGGGACAGTTTGATGGAAAAACAAAAACAAAACAAAACAAAAACATCTTTCAAATCCTCTTCATTCTAAGCAATGTAGATAATTAATAGTTTCTATTTTCCAAATAATCAACCATTGATAGTCCTTTTACATTTTAATTTGCTGCTGTGTAACATAAATGGCTAGTATATGCCAAGCCCATAACATTTAGCAGAATTGCTTCTCAAACACATTTGTATCAATTGATTGGGATGGGGTCTGGCTCTGTCGCTCAGGCTGGAAGGCAGTGGCACCATCTTGGATCTTGGCTCACTGCAACGTCCACCTCCCAGACCCAAGAGATTCTCCCACCTCCCATGGTGTGCACCACCATGCCCGGCTAATACTTGTATTTTTTGTGAAGACAGGGTTTCACCATTTTGCCCAGGATGGTCTCAAACTCCTGGAATCACGACTATTCATGTTTTGGGGAAACTGGCTATCCCCTTTCTTATATAAAGTCTAATCTTTCTAAAATCCAATAAAGAATTGTTTTTTTAAAATATGAATAAGTCTGCAATTATTACAGTAATGAGGTAACAAAGACTAAATCTGTAATATGCTAAGAAAGATGGAGGCCAGGAATTCTTGTCCAATATTTTCTAAAGTAAAAGCAACACATTAATATGCTTAACATCTAGTCATATGGATTACATGTTAGTTGGACTGAAATGTTAAAATTGCATCTCTAACTCTAAAAGCTATCAGTGCACAGAGCATTTTGACTGTTTCAGGTATCTTTCTTCTCCAGGAGTTTCTGGGAATTTAGAGGTGTGTTGGAGTAGGGTACAGGGAAGTTGGAATAAGTTCCTTGTATTTTAAAGCCCTATATAGGTGATACCTCTGAATTTATTGTATTGGAAGAGTCAGTGGTTTGAATGCCGCCTACAAACAATGATTTTTCAGTCATTCGTGCAATTGACAAGCATGTGCTCATTTTTTCCTAATTTTTTTAAATTGGTCAATTGACTGATACTAAGGTGGTTTGAATCAGTGGTAACTGATTGTCTGGCTGTCATTAGTATTTGGGGCAACAAGAAAAGAATATATATGTTCATCAGTAAATTCCCAGTTAAATGTTTTATGACTTCACATGAAACTGAATCCTGTTCGAAGGTTGCAATTAAATTGGTCAATATCCACTAAACCTTTAACAACAAATGTAATATCAAATATCCATGTGATTCTCTACATTTCCTAGCTTCCGTTGAAGTTAGATTGGGTCAGGGTGATTGAGTTGAAGCCAATGGGTATGAGTAGAAGTGATGAAAGCTACTTCCAGGCCTGGAATTTTAAAAACATTCCACTTAATCTTCCAATTTCTTCTTTTCTTTTGCCTTGGTTTATTAGTTATCATTGTTGTGCAAATAAAAAAAATTACTACAGAATTCAGTGGCTTAAACAATCTCACAATTTCCATGGATCAGGAATTTGGGTATAATTTAGCTGAGTGCCTCTGACTCAAAGCCTCCCAGAAGATTATCTTCAAGGTCTAAGCAGGAGTCTCAGGGCTCCAATGGGGGAGGGTCCACATCCAAGTTCATGCATATGGCTATTGGTAGGACTAAGGGCATCACTGAACCTTAGCTGAAGACATCAATTATTTGTTACATAGTTCTCTCCATGGTGCTGCCCACATCGTGTCAGTTTCCTTCTCCCACAGCAAAGACAGGTGAGGGAGGGAGGGAGGGAGGGAGGGAGGGAGAGAGAGAGAGAGAGAGAGGAAGAGGGAAGGAATGGGGAGAGGGAGAGGGAGAGAGAAGGAGGAGGGGGAAGGAAAGGGGAGAAGACAGGATGAGTAAAACAGAAGTCAGTCTTTTTGTAACCTGATCTCAAAAATTGGCATCCTATCACTTTTGCCACCTTCCATTCATTAGAATTAAGTATTTAGATCCATCTCACACTCAAAGACAGAGGATATCACAAGGGCATGAATATCACAAGATAGGGATTGTTGGGATCAATTCTAGGAGCTGTCAACCACACATGGTAATCTTTAAGGTCATATTTTCCAGATGGTGTAACCACAAGATGGAAGCAGCCTGGATTCTTGATACTCTGCTAATTGGAAAACTGTGAAGGACATTTCCCCAGTACACATGAGATTGTGATATGAGCAAGAAATAAACCCCTATTGCATTAAGCCCCTGAAATTTTATAATTATTTATCACAGCAGCATTATATAAGGTTAGCCTGAAAATAATGCATTGGTTTTTATTCCCCGGCTCCTTAAATATGTACGTTTTTTCATGATTTTACAAAACTTTTTTTCAAGTGCCAGTGTCCATTTTGATCATTGTCATAATGATTAACAAACTTGTGTTATAATCTTGGTCTATGTACATGCTAAGGGTTAAAAGGAGTAACATGCTATATTTCTTCTTCTAGATTGGAAAACTCTTCATGGCATGGGCTGGGATGTATTTATGCACTTATTCATTCAAAAATATTAACTTCAATTGCATTTTCATATACTCTACATTTATCTTCATAAGCCTTACAGTAGTAGTTATAACTACGATAAACACTGTGAGTGTTTACTCATAGTAGGTGGGAAAATTAACTTTGTAGAATGAATGAACTTAGAATCCAAGGACATATTTATTATCATTTTCTGTATTTTCTCTCCTTTATCTGTTTTATATAATTAATTATCTTCTTCTCACCCTTAAGGCCTTAGCTTAGGTAGCATTTTTTCAAGAAAGCCTTCTGAAAACCTCAAAAACTAAGCTGGGTGCCCTTTAAATGCTCCCAAAGCACACTGAGCTGTGTCCCATTGTAGGCCATATCACACTCTATGGGCATGGCCAGTCTGCTGGCATGACTTCTTCTCTAAAGCATAAATTGGTGACTTGAAAGCATTCTTGTTTTCCCAGCACTTAGTACATACTACATAGTAGAGATGCAATCCTTTTTAGGAGAAGGATAAATGAATGAATATCATGAATAGTAGAGGCACTATAGCTTTCCAAGAATGTCTTTGTAAGTATTTTAAAGATGAAGACATTGAGCTACCTTTAATCTGACCAATTGATAACTTATTTGACCAGGCTACTGAGAAATAATTTTTCTGATCACTGAAGGTGACTAAAGGTAGTTCATGTTTCTATAATTGAAGCAATGCAATGGAAGAGGCAGGTAGAATGAGCGAAGAGACGCAGATATTAGCTATTAGGTGGTATTGATTCAAAGGATGAAAGCCAAACCAATACAACGTGGACCACTGTGCTCTGAAAGACAGAACAGATATGCATACAGAGATCTCAATTTATAATGAAAAAAAGCTGTGTATGTATAGGTCAAGATGTGGGCATTTACATGAAATGTCCACAATAGGCAAATACATAGAGACAAAAAGTTTTAGTGGTTGTAAGGGGATGAGGAAAAGGAATGGGAAGTGACTGCTAACAAGTATAAGGGTTTTTTTGTTTTTTGTTTTTGTTTTTGTTTTGTGTGTGTGTTTTGTTTTTGTTTTTTGTTTTTTTGCAGAGGAAGTGTGATGAAAATATTCTGGAATAAGATAGTCATGATGGTTGCACAACTTGTGAATATAAGTATAAATACCACTGAATTGTATGTTTACAAGTTGAATTTTGCATGAATTATATCTCAGTTAAAAAAAAGAATTGAAGTAGAGAGTGATAGGTGGTAAATAAACAATCCAAGGTTTTAATAGCACTCCAAAGTATTTTATAGTTTTTACACTGAAAGAAGAAAAATATCTATGTTAATAGCAGAAACTAAAATATTATCTGGCAACCACTCCAATAGTTAAACAAGGTTTAGCAGGCTCTGGTTTATTTGCTATAATATCATAATCTATTTTCAGGCCTGGACTTTTGAATTATATCTGGTCTACAGAAATGGATACTTGAAGGAAATGTGCACATAATAGCTTATTATAATTGGTTCTTTTTCACAGATAGAAGTTAGTTGGTCCTCCTTCTTTCTAAGCTTTTTCTCTCATTCTGCCTTTCAAGCATTGAGAATTGCGTTTTTGAAAAGAAAAGTATTTTGTGGCATCTTCCTTCATTTTCTCTTCTCTTTGGAATATTAAGCTTTAAAAGATGGGTTTTTGCTACACAATATTGAGCAAAATCATTTCTGCTATGTTTCAAGGCTGTATGAAATCTCCAATCACTCACCAAGATGAGAGGCCTCTGCCTGTGACCCTCTGATTAAGCATCCTTTCTATCACTTGGGAAAACTTAGTTCTTCTTGTCCTTTAAAGTAACGCCTTTGGAACTTGGAGTCACAAATAGGAATTCTATTAAAAATACATTGTAGAGGCTGGGCACGGTGGCTCACGCCTGTAATCCCTGCGCTTTGGGAGGCCGAGACGGGCGGATCACGAGGTCAGGAGATCGAGACCGATTTCACCGATTTTCACACGGTGAAACCCCGTCTCTACTAAAAATACAAAAAATTAGCAGGGCATGGTGGCGGGCGCCTGTAGTCCCAGCTACTTGGGAGGCTGAGGCAGGAGAATGGCGGGAACTTGGGAGGCGGAGCTTGCAGTGAGCCAAGATGGCGCCACTGCACTTCAGGCTGGGGGAGAGAGGCAGACTCCGTCTCAAAAAAAAAAAAAAAAATACATTGTAGAAATAATTTATCTATCATAAAATAGCATCAAATTTAAAATATACTTTAAAAGGAAGATGATAGTATATTTTGTGAAATTCACCAAATGTGAATTTGAGAGACAGAGGAACAAGGATGGTAAAACAAAAACTCACTGACTCTAAACAAAACTAGGTGATCAAGTATCCCCATGAGCCCCTAAATATGAGCATGTAGGGGAAAAAAGCATCGAAAGACCTTTATAGTGTCAGCATTTGCGTGGAAGGAAGCCCAAAAAAATCATATGAAATGCTAACAAACCCAAGGGTAGAAGAGCCCCAATATCTCTGGCCAGTACACCTAGCCAATTTAAGACCAGCAGTTGAAAATTAGAGGACTTTTATGGTACATTTCACAGTATATGTAAGATCAAAAGAACAACAACAAAAAACCCTGTAAGTGTTGAACTGGAATTGGAAAAATCAGCATACATTAATGATGCATTTTATCTTAAAATGATCTGTTGCCAAGATCTGCTTCCTGTAAAGGCCTAGAAATACTGAACAACTGAGTAGCAATAAATAGCCTCAATTTTTTTACTTCAAAAAGCATTTTTCACTAAAAGGAAGTAATTTACATAGGACAAATGTCTCATTCCAGGTTCTGGAGCAGAAAATGTACAAAGTAAATCCAGAACATGTTGTCTTAATGATAACAAGGAAGTGATCAAAGACTACTGTGTCAAAAGGACTTGGCAACCAATCAGAGGCAGCATCCACTGAACAAAAATAGGGCAATTTGAGCATCAATAAAGACAGTAACTGCAATTAAATGAAACATAACAAATATGTTTCAATCAGTGAATTCATAGTGATATACTACCAAAAAGAAAGAAGGTGGGAAGGATGGTAGGAAGGAAAGGAGGAAGGAGAGAAAGAAAAAAGAAATGAAAAAGAAAGAAGAATGAAAAGGAAGGAAGGGAAGGAGGGAGGGAGGGACAAGGAGGAAGGAAGGAAGGGAAATATAACTAACTGCTAGTGAACCTACTTATTATTTGACAACTGGTAAATAAAGGGGAAAAAACTCAAGCATATTTTCTGTCTTTCCTAAATGAACTGTGCCACTGGGTAAACAAATACTAGATGAGAGCAAACTTTTTATAGAAGTATTCCAGCTAACAGATGAAGAAGATATACAAAATATTAGAGTATCTTCATTTCAAAAATCCAGATTAATTAATGGATGTAGGTGTTAATTATCTACAGCTGCTAACATCATGCAATAATATCCAACAACTTTCTTGTGGAAGTACTCAACACTACCTGTGAAGTCGTCTTGCCAGAAAAATCAAACCTCACCCTGATTAAGCTTCTAGATCTAGTGACCAGTTTACAGGAAACAGAGAGAACAGAAGAACACACTAAATGATGCCATGAACATGCAATCAGCAAAATCTAGAATGTAAAAAACTATAGAACAGGCAAACCAATTTACTTAATAGATTCATTACAAGAGGACAGAAAAGAGATGGAGGGGTTATCAATTTATGGAAAGAGACTTAGGGAGAAATATAACTCCATAGAAATAAGTGGATCTTAATTCAAATTAACTTAAAATTATATTTTTGGAGGAAGTAGAAATTGGAACACTGTATATTTAATGGAATTACAATTTTAAAAAATTTTTACTGTGATCATAATGGTATTGTGATCATGTGTATATGTATATATTTAACAGAGTCATTATGTTTGGAAGATACATATGGAACTATGAGAGATGAAATAGAAGCTGATATTTGCTTTAAATAATATGGAAGAAAAAAGTGAAGGGAGGTAGAAAGATGAAAAAAGATTGGTCATAATTTGAAATAATTGTTAAATCAGGGTAGTGATACATGGGAATTTATTATTGTATTTGTCTATTTCTGTTTATGTTTGAAGTTTTCCATAATAAAAGAGTTGGCCGGGCGCAGTGGCTCAAGCCTGTAATCCCAGCACTTTGGGAGGCCGAAACGGGCGGATCACGAGGTCAGGAGATCGAGACCATCCTGGCTAACACGGTGAAACCCCGTCTCTACTAAAAAATACAAAAAACTAGCCGGGTCAGGTGGCAGGCACCTGTAGTCCCAGCTACTCAGGAGGCTGAGGCAAGAGAATGGCGTAAACCCGGGAGGCGGAGCTTGCAGTGAGCTGAGATCCGGCCACTGCACTCCAGCCTGGGCAACAGAGCGAGACTCCACCTCAAAAAAAAAAAGAGTTAAAATACAGTATAATAGAAAATATACTAAAGATGGAATATGAATGATAAGTTCATAAATATCAGGGTATTTATCAATGCTGTGATGAAACTGTTTGTGTACATTGCTATTGAAAATACTCACTAGCTAAAGTCATTAAAGGGAGCAGTTGAAACATTCAACCCTGAATCAAATACCCATTTCCTTCTTCAAACACTGCTGGAAATAGTTTGGTGTCTGGAAAACTGAGTCTATTATCTCCACCTGAATATTTGTACAAACACAAACAACCTACCTACTGCTCTTTGCTGTGCAAACAATTGGAGGGCTTACTAATGCAATGAACCAATCTCTAGTTAAATAAATAGTCATATTTTCACTCCATCCCACTAGAAAACTGGAGGAAAAATAAAAGTAGAGTTAACAATCAGTGATGTGGTTTGGCTGTGTCCCCACCCAAATCTCATCTTGAATTGTAGCTCCCCAAATTCCCTCATGTTGTGGGAGGGACCCCCTGGGAGATAATTGAATCATGGGGGCAGTTTTTCTCGTACTGTTCTCTTGATAGTATACAAGTCTCATTAGATTAGATGGTTTGATAAGGGGAAACCCCTTTCACTTGACTCTCATTCTCTTCTCTTGGCTGCCACCATGTGAGACATGCCTTTCACCTTCCACCATGAAATTTTGAGGCCTCCCCAGCCACATGAAGCTGTAAGTCCATTAAACCTTTTTTGTTTTGTTAGTTTGCTGAATCTCAGATAGGTGTTTATCTGCTGTGTGAAAACATACTAATAAAATCAACAAACTGCACATTTCAAAAAGTAAGGATTGTAACAATTTTATTCATTGCTATATTCACAATTCTTATAACAATGCCTGGTACATAATAGATATCCTAAAAGCTGTGAATGAGTGAAAGGATGGACAGGTGGATACATAGATGGATGGATAGATGAATGAATTTTATATAAGTGAATTTCATGTAAATGTAAGTAAGCCCCAATACAGTCAGACTATGAATATTTCTATCTAAGTTTCAATTATTTTTAGCCTACAGTTGCATTTCTCTACTGGATAAAATAGTGCTTCTCAAAGTTTAGCATACATAAGAATCACCTGGAAGCCTGTTAATAGATTTCTGAACCCCACTGCAAATTCTTGAATTTGCCTTTCAAACAAACTTGCAGGTGATGCTAATGCTGCTGATCTGTGGAACATACTTTGAGTAGCATTAATTAAGCCAGATTTTCTCACCAACCATCTTCATCAGAATTATTGGGAATCTTTTAAAATATTCAAATTCTTAGGACTCCGCTGACACCTACTGAATCATAATCTCTGAGAGTGAGTCTCAGAAAAGTGAATTTTAAGAAGTCATTCCTATGTACACTCAAGTTTTATAATGGCCTAGATGATGCTGCCTTCTAGAACTCTCTGCAATGATGAATGTGTTCTGCATGTGCAGTGTCTAGCACAGTAGCAATTAGCCACATGTGGCTATGGAGAATTGAAATGTGGCCACTGTGACTGAGGAACTGAATTTTTAATTTTAGTTTATTTTAATTAATTTAAACCTGCACTTAAATTGACATTTGGAACTAGTGGCTACTGTATTAGATAGACAAGGTCTGGATTTTCAAACTCTCCTTCTTGAATCTAGAGTTATCTTTAGTGGTGGCAGAAGGGGGACCCACAGTATAGGGTTCCTGGGATCCTACTGTTTCAACCAGAGCAACTCTTCCTTAGTTACCTTGGGATGTCGTTGACATTCTGGCTTCTTTACCAATTGGAGTCCATGCCCAGACTGGGACATCCCTAAAGTGCCTATGAAAGAGGAATCAAAGTGTTCTGACACATTTTCAGATGAATTGCACATAGTTAACTTGATGAAGTCATTATTTATCTGCCAAACAATTAGGTTTTGAGTCAAGTTTAATGCTGGCTTCTCAAGAGATTTCCAATGCAGTCACCAACTTATTATTTCATTAATCCTCATAATGACTTTGTGAGTAGAAAAAAGCTATTATCCCCATTTCACATGCAGAAAAACTGACTCTTGAAGAAAGTGATGGGCTTGCTGAAGCCTCCCTCAGCAACTCTCTGACGAGTTGTTATTTTTCCAAGTACTTCTCATTCTCTTTGAATAAGTAATTAAGGTCTCTACACTCAAGGACACTTCAGCAGTACTTTAGAAAGTAATTTTCTTTCTGGGGCAGCTACCTATCTGTGAGGATGGAACTTAGGCCCCTGATGAAATGGAACAAACCCAAACTGGACTCAGACATCTTAGAATTAAAGGGCAGGTTATATTATACTATATTGTAAGTATATTATACTATATTATAAGTACAGTATAATTATACTATAAGTATATAGTATAAGTATATTATAGTGTAAGTATATTATACTATATGTATAGTATAAGTATATTATACATATATGAGTATACTATACATATAAGTATACTATATTATAAGTATAGTGTAAGTATATTACACTGTAAGTATAGTATAAGTATATTAGACTATATTTTAGGTATAGGGTAAGTATACTATAAGTATACTATAAGTATAGTGTAAGTATATTATACTATACTATAGTTATAGTATAGTTAAGTATATTATACTATAAGTATATTGTACTATATTATATTATACTACATATTATACTATAGGCTGCATAATAAATTAATAAGGAAAGATGTCCACATAGGTATAGCAACACACATTAATTACATTTTTCTTTTTAAAATTACAATAGGGATAGAAGGAATATTTCGGGTGGAGTAAGAGATGGGAGATTGCTGATGGAATAATAAGAATCCTTCTCCAAATGACAAATTTCAGGTCGTCCCCAGGTGATTTAGTTTTATAGCGGGATTCACTCCTGGGGCACATCCTCAACTAGATAGATTGAGACAAGACCATAGGCCATCATGAAGTCAAAGGCATAAAATTGTAATTAGCTACAAGTAGCCTAAGGAGACTTGAGAATGCTGTCAAAGTCCAAAACTTGCAAAGCCAGCTATAGCTTCACTTTGCTTTACACAATGTAATTTGAGTTACCTACAAAGCCTGAAGGAAAGGAAAGCAAACATCTCAGAGATGAGTTCGCCCTGCTTGGAGGAAAGAAAACCCACTCTGGCTCCTCACTTTCTTTAAACCAGAGTTTCCTCTCAATAAGAAGTAGGTGGGGAGATTCTGGTGGATATTAGGGGGTGGAGAAGGGAGAAGTTAGAGGGAAATTGGGATAGCATCCCCTGTGTTTAAAATAGAGAACACCTCCAAGAAGAGGGGACCTGGGTAGACTTTATTCACTTAATAGACTTTAAGTGCCTGAGGACACAGTACAAACTTGTTTCACATTATCAGACAGGCCCCCTCACGGCATCAGTGTCGGCAGAGACTCATGAATATGTAAATACTATATGTATCTTGGAAACATGCTTGACAAGAGAATAGCTAAAATGAACTGATTCTAGTTATAAGCCCATCAGCCTGCCATTCTTTATGTTTGAACAGGCAGGCTATTGCTAGGTGACAGATCATTAAGGCTATCTACTCAGTCAGCGGAAATGAAGAAATAATTTGTTCCTAATAACCTTCAGATGACCTCCCAGGCAAAAGGGAGTCTTTAAAGTGCTGCCTCTGCTGATACATGTCAGGCGGGAGGGTGGGGTTCTTCTGGCCCTGCAGTCAGAGCAGGGTGGCTGGTGAAACAGATTAATAAACACCTACTGACAGGGACATAGCGGGAAAAGATCTCATCACCTGCCATTATCGGGCTGATGAATAATTCAGAACTCTCCATCAGAGCCGAGAATTTCAGGCTATGCTGTGCTCTGCATTTGCAGGGAGGGGGAAGCATGAAGGCTCTCATTGCTGGGATTAAATGGGGGCCCAGGAAATTCGCTTCTGCTCCAGACTGTGTGGGCATCACAAGGGGTGGGGGAAGCAGGCATGAAAGAAGATTTGCCTCTTTGGAAGGTGGCCAGGCAGGTTTAGGGGCCAAGAGCTAGCAGGAACCTCCTCAAAGCCCCCCGACTGTCATGAAAAGTTTGGTGGCCAGTGCAGACCCCCTGCACCACCATGTGTCCACCACTATAGTCAGAAAAAGAGGCCGCAGCTCTTGTTTCCTTGCCTGCTGGTGGGTTCCAGAGGACCAGGTAGGTCAGTCTCCCAGATGTGCCCCTCACTCCTTGAGCACTTCGTCATACCCCCATTTCTGCTCTCTCCCCGTGTATGAGAAAATATTTGCACTGTGATCCTTGTGTAACAGATTTGGGGTCAGCTGGCTTCTATGGGGACTCTCAGGACAGCGTCTAATTACCAGCTGTGTGATTCTGACCACATTCTATTCTTTCTGGGACTCAGTTGCCTGGTCTGTAAAACGGGCTGAATCATATCTGACTCAGACAATTATTGTAAGGATTAAAAAGAAGTACACATGGAAAGGCCCAGCAGAGTACCTGGAACCAAGCACATCCCATTTCATGCCAGAGACAAATGTCTCCCCCTACTCATTTGTTTTCTTACTCGGAACAAGGCAGGAACCCGACTGGACATGCAAATTTGATAATTCAAGTACTTAAATAAAAGGGCAGTTTCTACAGGTGATAGCATGATTTAGCAAACCAACAAGGGCTGGGAACATGCCCCAGGACTAATAACCGCAGGGATCACTTAGCACTGTTAGGCCTCAAGGGGCAGAAGGACAAGGAAAATTTGCTACTTGACAGAAGTCTTTCATAAAAGGTCACAGCCAACTGTGGTGACCTGGCAGGGAGGGAGCACAGGACAAATATCCCACTGTACTTTCCTCCTGCCACAGTCTTCTGCCTGGGCTTCCTTTTGGCTGAACTCAACCAGACCCCAGGCAAGAGGCCTGTTGATGGGTTAATAAGCCTCCTGGGCACACAGCAAGGTGAAGAAGGGTGGGAACTGAATCTGGAGGGACAAGTGGAAGAGCTGTAATTTACTGTCTGAGCGATGAGACTATTGGCACTTCTCCATCTGTGGTAACTTTCAATGTGTGTTGGATGAATTAAAAACATAGCAAGAGAAAGGAAAGGGTCTATGCACTTTAGAAGCCTTTAAACTAATTGAGGGTAGAGTGGGAAGGAGGAGAATAGGAGAGAGAAAGAGACAGAGGAAGGGAAGAAAGAAAGGAAGAATTTGAATTGTTATTATAAAAAAGTACTGATTTTAGAGTCAAAAATTTTTAGATCATCACTTACATCATTGCTTATCTTTTATTTACTAAGACACTTCTCCATCTTTCTGGTTCCATCGCGTATAAAATGGAAACTTTGGATGACCTGATATCACAGGTCTTTCCTAGCTTGGAATTCATGACTTCAAGTGTGATCATAGGGTAGTTCTGCCAATACTTTCCCTTCCTCAGCACCTGAGGCAAGCATGGCCTGAAAGACAAAGATTGTCATTCCTCAGAACTCAGAGTTACACATCTCTTCCTAAATCTGAAATTGATTGAGAGCTCAGCGTGCCTTTGGTGAAACCTGTATGTCATCCAAAGACTAAACAACCCCATGTATTCAACCAAGGTTGAGCTTTGCTGGGCTGGAGCTTATTAGTATTGGTCAAGTGGTGGGAGAAAAATGTGATACCCCATTCTTAAGAGATAAGCTGGGAAAAGCCTCTGGCCAACAGCTAGAAAAACTGTGGATTTTGTTGAGAGTCAATCATCTCTTATGAAGCACATTTTAAAGAGTATTGTTAAGTGGCTTAGAGATAAAGTGCCTTTTCAAAAACATTTGGTTTCAAGAGAGAAAGTGAAAACTGGGAGGCGTTAGGTAATTTGGAGGGCTGAAAGGAGGCAGAAAATGAAAGCAGAGCAGGTAGAGAAATGAGCAGAACTGGAAAGGAGGAGGCAGAGCTGTGTTAGAGATAGACCAAGCACAGCAGGAGAGGACCCTAAATAGGATGCAACAGAAAGTCTGAATCATCCAAATTTTCATCCATCTGGATCATTCTCATTACTAATTCTGAGTAAAATCGGTCCTACTTTTGTATTGCACCCTAAACTGTGAGGAATATAGCATGCTAGAGAAAGACTAGCAACAACTTTCAGAGAGCCTTAAAGAATGGGCTATTTAGTTACTTGATTCAGGAATAGCATGCAGTTCATTCACTCATTACTTCATATTTTCAAGATATATTCATAGAGTATCTATTAGGTTCCTTACAATCTTCTGGAAATATATTCATGACCTACATAGATACCATGGTCAAGGGAAGTCTCTGAGTCTTAAATGATAAAGAAGAGCCAGCCATGAGAGAGGATCAGCAGAAGGAGCATCCCAGGCAAAAGGAGAAACCCATGCAAAGGCCCTGGAAGCCTGGCCAAGCTTTGCCGGTCATGGTCACTAATTATACTGATGAGAGTGTATTTGAAAAAGGTTACTGCCACAGGGTAGAGCCCAGAGGCAAGATTTACTAACAACAAACAAACCACAACAACAAAACAGCTACCTTCAGATAATCAGCAACATGGAGAAGGTTGCATAGCCCAAACAGAAATAGCAACTCACCTGCTCACATGGACCTTCTTTTCTTTCCTACATGGTTTATCTCTGTATGTGGACTGGAACTTGGAGAGAACACCGGTATGTTTTCTGGGCCTTTGACATTTTTTCTCAAGAGTTTGTTTCCAATACTTTCAAAAACATTGTCTGTCTTCTGAATACAGAAAAGAGGAGGGCATGCTTATTTAGGGACTTATCTGAGTATGGATGAGTATGTGTATTTCTGGAGAAATTCCACTGATCATTTCCATTTCTGTTTGGGCTATCCAACCTTCTCCATGTTGCTTATTATCAAAAGGTACCTGTTTGTTTGTTTGTTTGTTTGTTTATAGTAAACCTTGACTCTGGACTCTACCATGTAGCAGTAACTTTTTACAAATACAGTGTCATCAGTATAATCAGGGGCCATGACTCCTTTAAACAAGACAGTTATTTGAGGTAAGTAGTTAAACTTGAAAGTGATAAAGAAGTTTAGCCAAAGAAAGCAAGGGGGGAAAAGAATAAGGGTGAAGATGAATTTATAAAGAACGTCACAAGGGAAAGCAGTGCTTTTTTTTTTTCCTTCTTTCCTTCCCTAGTGACAAAGCTATATCATTCAAGAGAAAGATGAAGAGTCTATTACACCAATGGAGTTCAGACGTCTGTTATGAAGGAAAGTGATCCCAGGCAGAGTCAGGGAAAGTAGATCCCAAATAGGGTGACCATTTGTTCTGGTTTGCTGGGGAAGTCCAAGTTTCCACCTGTTGTCCTGTTGTACTTGCTAACAATGTTCTCCCTTTGCTTTCAAAAGTGTGCTTTTTGGGTGATAAATAATATGGTCACTCTCGCCTTAAACCTGCCTCTTCCACTAAGCAGGTGTGTGTCTCTGGGTAAACCTGTAAGTCTCTGAAGTCTCTGGACCTCAGTTTCTCAAGAGTTTGTGTGACATTGCAACTAACATGTTTTTTAGCCTAATATTCTATGGTTGCATTAAGGCCAAGAGAAGAAAAGTTAGAGTTTGTGGAAGGGGATGTGGAATGTATTTGATTTGAATTAAAGAATATCAGTGATTTCTGAGGGATATGTTTGCCTCCTTATTAAGTACAATTGCCTCTGCCTTACCCTGTGATCTTGACCCTGTGTAGGCCTAAACTCATGTGTGTGTTTTTGTCTAAGTTTTTAACAAAATTGTTTAAAAAGTTAAAAAAAAGTGGTAATAACAAATTTTAAAAACAGAAAGAAGCTTACACGGTAAGGACATAAAGAAAGAATATATTTTGGTAAAGGTATGCATTGTATTTATGTTTTAAGCTAAGTGTTATCGTAAGAGTCAAAAAGTTAAAATTGAAAAGATTATAAATTTAAAAATTACAGTAAGCTAATTTACAATAAGTAAAATTACACTCACTCACTGACTCACCCAGAGCAGTTTCTAGCTTGCAAGCTCCATTCATGGTAAGTGTTCTGTACAGGTATACCATTTTTTATCTATTACACCATATTTTTACTGTACCTTTTCTATGTTTAGATATGTTTGAATATACAAATGCCATTGTGTTACAAGTGTCTGCAGTGTTCAGTGCAGTCACATGCTCTACAGGTTTATGATCTAGGAGCAACCTAGTTAGATTATAGACCTAGGCCCATAATCTGGGCCATACGATCGAGCCTTGGTGTGTAGTAGGCTATACCACCTAGGCTTGTGTAAATACACTCTGTGACAGAATCACCTATGGATGCATTTCCCAGAACATAATGAACATATTGTTAAACAACATAACTGTACATCTAAGTGAAATTTCATAGAATTAAATGTACATTTTGATTACATTTCTTCAGTGCTTCATTGGGCTCTTTGTTAGCCATAGACTTACTAGTTTATCCCTGCTGAAAATGGTTTCTTTCTTTCCAAATAAGCAGGTAGAATGATATGGGTGTAAAATAGTCCTAATCCAGTCTTGTCCCTCCTCTTACTCAGAAGGTTTTTGCTGTATGTACTGTACAACCAGAAGATGACAGTTCAGTGAAGGAAAAGGTGTGTTTACCTCAGGAGAGAGTGTCTTTATGACACTGATCTGCTCTGATGAATCCACTAATGTGAAATTTCTGACCCAATAGTCAGTGATTGCACAGCTCTGAGACTCTTCTCATTATTCATGAAATATGTGCTGCATGGCGTCAGTGCTCTCCCTGCAGACTCGCTGCCAAGCAATTACTCATTTCCATCACTTAGCTTTTTTATTATTATTATTTTTCAGTGGGTGTCTATATATTCAGCACACTTCGAGAAGCAAAGCACAGTCCCAGAATGAAAATGATGCTTGTCTTGTTTGATTTTAAATAGAAAAGCACTTTCAAGTCCTTAAAAATTGATGTTGTTTTAAACTTATAACAAGCAGTAAGGGAAACTGGTAGCTGCAGAAATAAATGGAAGGCAATCCAGAGTATTTCCACTGTTATACATATTTGCTACCAAGAGATGCTGGAGGGACTATCTTATAGGTCCTAATGTATTTCTCTGACTTCCCCTAGGAACCCTGAAGAGAAACAGTGAACCAGGAATGGCGACAGAGCTCTTATTGTGCTCCTTTGCCAAAGGCAGGGTACCCCTGTTCAGTGCGATGGTCCATGCTTGAAAAAGGGACAGGCTCCTGGAACTGTGTCCCTTTCTCATCCAAATGTTTGCATGTTAAGTCATTGCACAGATAAAGTCTGATGTGAAAGAATGGCCGTCTTTTGCAGCTATGTGATATAATCGGTGCAGAGCACTTGCCTCCCTGTTGTCATCACCATGGAGGAATATTCCAACCCTAGAAGTTGTCCCAGAAGATGTTTTTTGGGAATTGACAAAACTTTATTAAACAAGAGATCCTCAGTTGTAGACTCCAGTCCAGTCCTCCTGGGTATGGTAAAATCTTCTCATATTCAGTAGTTAATTACAGTGATGATCCCAGCTTTTCACAGTCCCTGTATTCAGCCTTTCCCACGTGAATGTGTAGTTCCTCACTGAAAAGTCAGAGTCTCTCTCTCCATCTCTGCAGTGTGAACTGGTCTTATGACTTACTTGGCCAATAGAATGTGCAAAGGAGATGGTGGGCAATTTTTAAGCCTACATCTCCAAAGTTCTTGCATGTTGCCACTTGACCTATCTTGGACCCTTGCTGTTGCCATGGGAGTATGCCCAAGCCAACTTTCAAGAAGACAAGAAACATGGAACAGCTCATCTGCCCTAGTTGCCCCAACCAAGGCCAGAGAGAACTGCTGACCACCACCTGACCCCCTAAATACATGAGTTAGTCCAGTCTAGGTCAGCAGCGCCACATAGCCTGCTGGTCACCCCAGCTGCCCCCAGGCATGTAAAGCTTGTCTATTATTTATTATTATAAGGTTTTGTGACAAGAAGGTGTCACATAAATAACAGACTTAATATCCCACCAAGAAATTATTACTTTCCTTTTTTCACCTCTCCCATCACACCTCACCATAGTAGATTTTGTTTGCTTTGATTTTTCATTTTTCTTTGGTTTCTTTTATTTACTCCACTTACCATTAAGTACATATCACTGTACTAGACAACATGGTTAATACAGAGACTGGTGAATCAGAGAACTTTCTCTCAAAGAGTTCTCATTCTAACACAGTAATTCTCAATATTTTTTATCTTGACACTTAATGGATGGCATTAATATGTGCAACACATTCTCAAGAGCAAACTCAGAGTTATGAACAATTTCTGATGCATTTGCTTTTTCTGTATCCATGTCTCCAGTGCCTAAGAAATTGCACTTGAATGCCAGTGAATGAAAGCAGCATTAAGGAGTTTGAAACATATCATAGCTGTCACCCTGAATCATTTGTATGTTGTTATTTTACCTCCTATTAGTTATAAATTACTTACAACCCACTTCACTGCTGATTACCACATCCTGGGTTTTGATGTCCCAGATGAGAACAACTGGCCTAGTGAAAGGAGAATGCTGACATCCAAGGCATTACCTGCAATCCAAAGCAGAGTGAAAGAAGGGTGTAGCAGAGATACTGAGAGGGGGCACAAAAAGGCGTAACACATTCCAACTTGGGCAAACAGGGTGGCTTTCCGGAAGACTTGACATCCATCCGACCTAAACCCAGGGTTTCAATGGAGATTAACTCACTTCATTAGTAAAAGAGCACTCTTCCTCCTGTCTCCTCCAAACCCAGATGTTCCCCAGTTCTTTGACTGAACTCAGTGGAGGCTGACATTTCAATTAAAGCAAGGAAATTCCATGTGATTGCCACACCTTCCTGAAACAGGTGATAGAAAGGTAACCCTTCAGAATTCAGCTTCCGTGACGCTGTCACTGTGTCTCCCGCAAAAGGATATTCAAAGAGTCAGCCTCCCTCTCTTGCATTTCTAGACAAAAGAATAAGTCAGGCCAGATTCACCAGTTCTCTATCATCTGTCAAATGGCAGACCTGGGACAAACATGGTTTTCTTCTCCCTGGCCTAATGTTCCTTCAACTTTATTGAGTGTGCGATGACCTTTAGAGGTTCCTTTTAACCCTGGCTTCTGAACCATGTTTTCTTTTGAGGTCTTGCCTGCCAGTCTAAAGGAAGGATTTATAGACACCATCCCTCCCATCTCTGCTTCTGAGTCAAAGCCGTTCTTTACAGAGGACTTACAGATTCCAGAAGACTCTATTTTAAGAAAAGCTCCTTCCCTGTTTCCTCCTCTCCTGTCTATTCTGGCACAGTGTGATCACTGGGTTTCATTCTACTGCACGGTTTTCCCAAGTGGCTTTTCCATTCTGTGATAGCAGAGGAGTAGGAAACAGCTCCCCACTGGAAGTAGGTGCCACAGTGAGAGCAATAAAGTTCTACAGAACAGTATTGCATAAAGAAGATGGCTTGCAAAGGTGTGTTCTTTCATGTATGCTGAAAAAAGGGAGCTTCACTGGCAGATCGGGAAGTTGTGTGGGGCCTTTGCTCCTGTCTAGGAAAATCACAGTGAAGACTTTCAAGATTTAGAAATAAAGTTAGGCCATCCTCTGCAGTTAACTATTCTTTTAGAAACAGCTGCTGGCTGGCTACTCAGCCCTAATAGGGATTAAATGCTTGATTAGAGGCTGTAATCTGCAGATTTACAGAATACTTTGTTACCATTATGGCATTGCACACAGCAGTGCTTCTGACCAGGGAACTCATGAGCAGAATGCAGTCTGACACTCCAATATATCGTTGGAGAGGCATCTTATCATCGAGGGGAAATGATGTACGTGAAACTCTTCATCAGCACATGACTCAGATTAGCACGGTTCCTACTCTTGCTGCATTCCCTCTTTTCTCTTAACCCACCCCTATGGCTTTATTCCAAGTTCGCTATGACCATCTGATAGTGAAAGAAGAAAAAAAGTCCCAGACCTGGTTTATAGATGGTTCTGCAGGATAAGCTGGCAGAATCTAAAAGTAGATGGCTGTCACACTGCAGTCTCACTTAGGGGGATCCTGAAGGCAGTGGTAAGGGATTTTCTGCCAACAGGCAGAACTTCCAAACAATGCACCTGATTATTCATTTTTGCCTGGAATAAGATAGAACAAGGTATAGAACCAAACTGATGAATGGTAAGTGACTAATGGTCTGGTTGGAATGCCAGGGACTTGAAGGAATACCACTTAAAAATTGGTAACAAGAAGGTCTGAGGATATGTATGTGAATAGATCTCTCATATTAGACACGATGTGAAAAGATGTTTGTATCTCACAAAAGAGGAACCTCAGCGGAAAAGGAATTTAATAATCAGATGGGCAAGATGACCTATTCTTGCAGGTCTTAGATGATCCATGTGTTGGTAGATGTCTGTCAGCCTCTTTTCTGAGCCACCCTGTCCTTGTCCAATGGGCTGAAAAACATAGTGGTCATATCAGCAGACGTAGAGATTATGCATGGACTCGACAATGGACTTCCACCGACCAAGGCTACAGCCCTCGCTCCAAGCCCTCTCCCCATTGCTGGCTATGCACCACAGAGGCAGTAGCCATGCAGGGACAACAGTTCTCCATACAAGTTTCTGGAGCTCCCTTCAGTGTCCCACTGGGATGGTAGGATGTGTGGGCTTCTTGTATTTCTCTCTAAGTTCTGACTTCAGGAGCTTGCCAGTGTGCATCACATATATTAACAATCTGATCCTTCAACTTTCATTTCCAGATCTTCGCTTCCCCAGCAGGGGGCCACGTTTGTATAATGTCTAATTCCTAAAATGAATCTCCTAGTCCCCTAATACTAGTGGGGGCTTTGTTTCCCTGACTGAATCCTGGCTGATAAAAGGGAACTAGGAAACGAAAGTAACATGCATTTCATCCAGCTGAGGTCAGTTACGATTGCTGGCTTTTCCATTGGCAACTGTTTGTGTAGTTGGTCCACACTCTTGAAAGGGAGGAGTAGGGTGGAATGGGATTCCTATGCATAGAATGAAAAATAAACACTGTAAGGAAATGCCTCAAATCCAACATGATAATAATAATAATAATAATGACTTTCTTTTGGTGGTGAGATTGTGCATAATTTATTTTTTCCTTTTTTCTTATGCTATAGAATTTCCAAACTTTTATAATAAATATACTTTATTATTGGAAAAAATGACAAGCTTCATTTTGAAAAAAAAAATTTAAATGTATAGATTACTTGATGACATATACATACACTAGATCATAACACAACATCTATTTGTTTTCTAGGGTTGAATTAATAACTTTGCATCCAGTGTGTACTGACAACAAGGTTACCAGTTCAAAAAAAATTTAGTTTTCAGTATCTTAAGCAATAAATAAAACTAAATGGCTAGTGAGGCTCCTTCAGCTACAAGAAGAGGCTTTCTAAGTCTCAAAGTATGGTGACTTATTGTAAGGACACATATAACATTAAGATTGCTGGAATTTTTAATTGCCCCAAGTTTAAAGGGGGTTAAGAGTACAGAGGGGCATCTTAGAGCCTGGGTCTGACTTAGGGGTCACTCTGACTCTGAAATATCTCTTGGGAACTTAAGAGAAAGTTGGGGGTCTTTACTCAAATACTGTACTAATTATGTACTAATTAATAGATGACTTGGCTTTCCCCATGTATTTCTCTGTGTGTGTGTGTGTGTGTGTGTGTGTGTGTGTGTGTGTGTGTGTGTGTGGTTGCTAATAAGGAAAATTAGATCATTTCTTAGAATACCTTAATCCTTCGCATATTGCCAGTACTTTATGATAGACAATGGGGAGCTATGGTGGAGTTTGAAGCAGGAAAGTTATTCAAGTCTGAGGTCGGGATTAATTGTTAAAAACTCGGGTAGCAGTGTAAAAAGAGAAAAACTCCATAGGCACAAAGGCCAACTAAGACGTTGTTGTGACAATCTAGGCAAAGGAATAATAGCTAACTGACTCAAGGAACCTGCAAGAAAAACTAAGAATTATGTTGGAGAAACTAATGAAAGTATCATATTAGCATAGTTAAAATCTATCTGTTTGACTTTAATAAAAGGCTACATTGTTCTGGAGAAGAGCAAAGAAAGATTTGCCTTGCTTTTAGCTGGGCTAAGAACAGATTTCTTCTTACCTATCTGACAAAGCAACTTGGTGATACATGATAATATGATTACTACCCCTGGATGAGGGGAAAACATTAATTGGCTGAATGCATTAATCACCCTAGACTGGGTTGTGCTGCAGTAGCAAATAACCACCGAATCAAGGCTGAAAACCACAAGGCTAATTTCTCTCTCATATTATAGTGCATCATGGGTCAGCTGGGGGCACTGCTCTTCGGCAGCCCTGTGCTCCAGGATCAGAGCAGCTACCATCTGCCATCATTTGCCTTTCACTATGGTAGTTGGAAAGAGAGAGTGACCAGTAACACACCAGTTTTTTAAGCATCCATCTGGAGTGGAATACACCACTTCCACTCACATTCCATTGGCCAAAGTAAATTATGTGGCCACACCCCTCTTCAAGGTGCAGAGCAGTGCAGCACCCTAAGCCCAGTTCGAGCCAGAAATCTTTCTGTGAACTGATGCTAATGTCTATTCCCATTGGATATGGCTTCATCATTAGTAGTGTTATATTGGCTGCCTTGAATCTCTTCAAGTTCTCAGAGATAAGGAAAAATATTTTAAAGTAAGACACCACGCACAGCATCAGGCAGTGATGCTATTAATTCCCGCAAACTTACTGAGGAAGCCCCAAGGTCTTAACTATTTATAGTTGCAAACCCCCAAGACATTTCCTGATAGATTATGGATATACCGTACACTAATAGCCTTAGTAGAATTTCCGTTCTGGCTTCTGTCTTGTCAGAAATCTTCCCTGCGGTCTACCCAGGGCCTCCCAAGCCATACCGAGGGCTTGTTCTTTACCTTCTGCCCTGCTGTGCACAACGAGTATTAAGCAGCTGTCCTCTCCCACCTCAGGGAGTGCTGTGCATCCACAAGGCGTTGTTAGTGCAGCAGCATATGCTAGTGGAGCACTTGGGATGCAGGCTGGATGGAAAACAGGGGCTTAATTGAATTAGACGCACACACTCTGGATATTTTTGTCTGCAATCTTTATAGCCCCCTCTCTCTTTGCCGGGGAAAATCTGTCTCCTTTCACATGATCTGCTAGCATTTGGGATTTGTTCCCCGCACTTTCTACTAATTCCAATAGCCATGTCTTATTCCCTTGCATTCTCACATTCTATAAACCCAAGCAAAGAAAGCCTTTAACAATAGTTCTGCGCTCCTCATTAGAAACAGACATAAGTAGTAGTGCTGAGTATGAAGAAGGGCCTGAGGGCATCCTGCATGCTGCGTTCCACCTTGCTTTGCACCTGCCAGCCTGGTAAGCAAGCAGTCTCACACTTTCCTGGTGATAGGAGCAGTCACAGTGTCATTTAAAATACAGATCACCCAGCCTATCCTGGGGAAAATATAAATCAGAAAGTCTCGATAGGGTTCAGAAATTTATAAACACTTGAAATGAGTCTTATTGTTAAGTGAAACAATGGCCAGTGTTTGTTCCTTCCTCTTAGAACACTTGAAAGTCTTTCAACTTCAAAACTGGAGAATGATACCACAAAACTCTACTTGAATAACCTCAACTCAATATACTTTCTCCTGTTATAAAACTTTTTCAGCCTCTGTACATATCTGGTGTACTTTCATATACTTTTATATTGTGAAATATGGAGCTATTGTCTCCAGCTGTTTCACTGTGTATGTTTAGTTTCTCCCTAAAAGGGCAAATTCCCTAAGGTCACGCCTGGGGCCTCTTCTTGATTTGTCTTCCTTTTCCCTCCTCCCACATCTACTTCCATATCTGTCTTATCCATCTATCTATAGCTACATGCATATTTGTATCTATGTCTAGAACTGCAGCTATATCCATCTTCCTTTTAGAATGTAAATTCCATGAAATCACAAGTCTTGACTTGTGGGTCCAATTAGAAATAAAGTTTTGAACATGTCTGAGACATCTCAATGTCTGTTGAGTTACTTTAAAAGATGCAATTGTTGCTGCCTTCTTTCATTGTGCTTTACCAACGAGATTATTCCATTTCCTTCTTTTCATCCTCTTTCCAGTCCCTGCTCTCTGGCCCTTGTCTAGACTCTCCTAAAGAGCATTTATCTAGTCCAGTGGATAGAAAACAGACGCTGAGAGCTCATGACAAATAGTGTACAGTTTTTATTTTTGGCTGTCCATATCTATTCCTCCAAATTTTGTTAACAGCAGCAAAGAACCATCTCAGCATCTGTGTGGAGGTGAGACTGACCCAGAATTGACCGATGAGCATATTCCTTTGCCTCAAGGATTTTTTTCAGGACTGAGGATACAACCCTGATTCTAATCAGGGTTTGGGATTTTTGCCGGAACTTCAGGTAAAACTTGCTTTTGTATTGCTGAGGTTGCTAGCTGGAGAATATGAGAGTAGGCTAGAGTTTCTGGGAGCTCTCATGTGGAGACAGCCTGCCTGGTAATAACAGAAACATAGAGAACAGGGCAACATGCTGGCCAGAGATGCAGGCAGGTACGGAGAGTCAGGGCAACATTGCTGAACTATGGGACAGGGCCATGTGATGCATGTTCTTTTTTATCCAAACATTGACTGTGGACAAGCCTCAACTCCGGCAGTCATCGCAGACTGAGTTTAAAAATGAAAGTGGTGGGGGTGGTTTTCTCTGCAGGAAATATGCTTCCCTGGTTTTCCCCACACACATGGCCAGGTAACCTCTTGTTTCCCTTTACTGATATCACTCAGAGGCTTTCCTAAATGCCATCACATTCTCTTTTTATACACTGCATTCACGTTACTATGCTGTCTGCAATAGACTTGCATTCACCTATAGTCCGTGAGCTCCTTGAGAGCCAAGGTCAGATTTTCCATGTCTTGTACCTCCTATAACTAACACCATACCTGGAGGTGCTCAATGCTCAATACACAAGGGCTGCATGAGGCAGTGAATGCATATAGTAGATTAGAGAGTTCAACTCAAGATTTCTTGACCTGCAAATCCAAGGCACATGTCTCCAACAAAAATTGGAGCTACTAAGGCAAAAATGTTTCTTGCTTTCTTGACATTGCTCGTGCAGGGAAGAGCCTAATATGAACTGAAGTTGTTGGCCCTGCTCCCTCTCCACTCAGATGGGAGCCTCTGGCCAATTTGTGAGGAGACTTGCCGCTGAGAGGCAGACAGCAGCTCTCAAGCTCCTGCCAGCTGGGCCATTTCTCCCCAGGTCTCTAAGAGGCTGGGAGAGATGGGGCATGACATTGAGCCAGGCCCGCTGCTCTGTTCATTGGAGGATACTGAAGGCAGCTCCAATGCCCCACTGCACCCTGTGGGAGGCAGAAGGAGAGCATTTTTGTCCCCGAGGGGAGAGGACAAGGGGATGAGTGAAACAGAAAGCAGAGAAGGCTTTTGTTTTTATTTTTAGCATTGACCCCCAAGGAAACTGGCAGCAGCCATCTGTCTGTAAGTATATGGAATCACTGGATGGAAATGCAGGCTGAGGCACCAGTACCTGGCTTCTTTCTTTTTCTTTTCTTCTTTTTCTCCTCATGTAATAATACTTCCCTCCAATTCCTAGAAAAAGTTGGTAAAATAACTGTTTTCATTTGAGAAATATTTTGACGAGAACAATCAAAAGGCCAGTTTCCTCCAGTAACCAATTTCTATTACAAAGTAAGATTTCCACAAGGTTTTTCTTCCCAAGGGGTGAGGCTGACCTTACACTACTTCACAGAAACCCAATTGGCTCCTGTGAAGTCACCACATTACCTTGTATCTTCTTTTTTACCTAGGCTACCTTTCATCTTTCAACTTCTGTTGAAATTGCATCCAAAGTATATATAACCTGTTGCAAACAGGATTGTGGTCATGAAACAAACGTTGTACCTAAAAATAAATGCCAGTGAACACAATTCAGACAAGTGGATGCAAGTTTCTTTCCTTTCAGTAAGGATTTTGATAAATAAGACCTCTTCTTGGGTAAATATCACTCACTTTCCCCGTGTCATCTTCTCAGCTTTACTAGGCTTACTTCCTTTTACTGCCTTCCTTGAGGGCAAAGTCTAATAAAAGTTTATATGTAGCAAATCAAAATGGAAAAAGTTCATAGGATATGGAGAAAGCCCAACTCCATGGCACTAAAGAAAGTGGTAACACTTGTGCAAATACAGTGCATGATCAACTCCTCTGATCCAGCTCTTGAGGAAGAGAAGATAAATAGGATTCCTATCAGGTGTGCCCAATTGTTAACGATCTAGCATCTCATTCTATTCTCTGGAAAGTATGCTTACAAAATACAAGCTAATCTCCAAGGGGCACTTGCATGCACTTCACGAATGTTAAGAATTTTCTAATCACTGCTATGATGTTCATCTAATGGCTTCCATTAACAAAACAACAAATTTTGCAACAGTGCCCTACAATTGTTTGATGCCTCTTGGTATTTCCATCTCATGACAGTGATGAAAAAGGATTGCATATATTACTTGATATTTTGAGGTAATTATAGTCAGTTGCTATAATACAAACTGAGTTTGCTTTAATGGAAATTCCATTAATAGTGATAACACTTGGTATCATTTGATCTCAGAAACAAGAATGCTGTTTTATATGTCTATGTTAAAGTAACATTTGCAAAGTGGCATTGACATTTGCTAAGACATGCATTTCAGAGACATACGGAATTAAGCTAGCTGAGACCCTGAAACAAATGGCCAGTTTAGATAATATACTCAAGACTCACAACTTGAGTGGAAAACAAATGGAAGGTGTTGCTATTGCTGATCATGCGTATCTTCCTTTCCTTCTCCTACATAAAATGTTCCTCAAATGGGTAAGTTGTATCATTGGCTAAAATTTATACTTCACAATCCAACCAATACAAATATCAATGGTAAACTGTACTCACTTTTGCCAAGTTTTAATTTTTAACTTTCCTTGTTATTAATGATGATAATAACTAGTTTTAGGCAATTATGTAGCAAAATATTAATACTCATGACGTGATTAAGTAGGTATCATTATATCAATATAATGAATGAGGACATAGAAACAAAAAGGATTAGAAAGAAGGCACAGACAGAGATATATTGTCTAACTCACACCAGCCTGCAAGAGTGAATTGTATATATCCCTCTCAACTTTGCATTCAGTGAAATCACTTTGGTAGTTTGAAACAGGCCACCGTGAAAGTATTTATAGCACAAAAATTGGCAAGTGCTTTAAATCAGCATGTCCCCTGTATTAGTCCACTCTCATGCTGCTACAAAGAACTGCCTAAGACTGGGTAATTTATAGAGCAAAGAGGTTTAATTGACTCACAGTTCCGCATGGCTGGGGAGGCCTCAGGAAACTTACAATCATGGCAGAAGGGAAAGCAAACATGTCCTTCTTCCCATGATGGCAGAAGAGAGAAGTTCAGAGTGAAGTGGGGAAAAGCCACTCACTCACTATCTCAAAAACAGCACGGAGGAGCCTGACAAAAGCTGACATCTCTCTTTCTCATCTTTTCTTCTCTAATCCTCCTTCTCATAGTCCCTTTGGTAAGATTCTCCCAGAAACAGACTGAGACAAGGATTGACAAGCAATTGATTTATTAGGAAAGTACTCCCCAGAAGTTATGGGACGCAGGATAAGAATGAGGAAGAAGCCAAGAAATAATGCTATGTCAGGGGAATCCCAAAGGAGCTCAGGAGCATATATTACATCACAGAGTTTGTCTTGTCTAGCCTCAAATTGAGGAAGCTGGACTTTTGTGCTCCCCACTACACAGCTATCATCTATAGGGGAAGAGAGTTAACAAACTCCCAGGCACTACTTTGCTTTCTCTGCTTATCAGCTTATCAGGTGGGCTCCAGTGCCCACCTCTGAAAGTCACAGGTGTCAGCCATTGGCAGCAAAGCCTTGCAAAGAGGAGCTATGGATGCACAGAGCTGGAAAAAAGAATGGGCCAACAAAGCCCACTATACTTCCACAAATTATGTTTTACTGAAGACCCTGCTTCATCCAGGCTGGCCAATGGTATATGTCTTTTCTCAGAAAACCTAACATGATTTGCCTATTCTCCTCTGGTCTAATGAGAATATATTAGGAAACTCGACTTCTCTGGAAATCTAGAAAGGAAGAAAACAGTCTTTCAGGATAGAGGCACCCACTTCTATTTCATAGAGAGAGAATGGAGGCAAGTGGGGGATATCATAGCCTGTGCTCTGTATAGTCTGTGCTCTGTGCTGAACTGACCCCAAAGGAGGAGGAAGATTATCTCGCTGGGGAGACACCAGATGTTACCCTTTCTCAGTGAGCCTATAAATATGGACCTTTTTCTGTTATGGCATGTCACATTAGGTGGTAGTTTCCTTTACCACTCTTTCCACAGCCTAAGTGTGAATGAAAAGTACATGTCCAGTACACTTGAATATAAGATGTATATACCACTCTTGGTATGTTCAGCAGATTGTGCCAGGTTTCTGGATGAACATTGAGGCCAAGTATAATGCAACACTGTCTGTTTAATCACATAAATCACTGGTGCCACGGGAAACCATGACACATTGAGAAATTTCTTTATAACTCAGCATTATTTCCATGAAATCTTAATGTGCTACAGAACTCTAAATGTTTCCCCTTCTGCAAAATGTCCACATATAATGTAGGAGTTATTACCTCATTATATCTACTGGGAAAGGGAGGCATCAATTAAGTGACAGGTCCATTAATGGTCACTATATCACCTCATGCTTTAAAATAATACCTCGTTGCGAGGAGACAAGAGTTGATTATAAATATTTTCAAATATTACTTTGTGTTGTATCCAAAGAACCACACTCCATACACTGCCCACCAGGTTTTGGATTTTGGGGTTTTTATCTCCTATATCATGCAGGCCTATATTTTTTAAAAATAATTTTTCTATTTGCTTCTTATATTTTAAAATGTAATCCTAGTTATCTTAAGGAACAGGTAGCCGGGAGCAGTGGCTCATGCCTGCAATCCCAGCACTTTGGGAGGCCGAGGCAGGTGGATCACCTGAGTTTGGGAGTTCAAGACCAGCCTGATCAACATGGAGAAATCCCATCTCTACTAAAAAGACAAAATTAGCCAGACATGGTGGTGCATGCCTGTAGTCATAGCTACTTGGGAGGCTGAGGCAGGATAATCACTTGAACCCAGGAGGCAGAGGTTGCAGTGAGCCGAGATCGTGCCATTGCACTCCAGCCTGGGCAACAAGATTGAAACTCTGTCTCAAAAAAATAAAAAATAAAAATAAAAAAAGGAACAGGTAATCCTAGCATGAAATAGTTAATAGCAGTTTTAATAATCATTACTCATAAAATCCCAACTGGCTTTGGTTGCAACTGGTCATCATTAGAGAGTTGAATTTATCAGACAAAAAATTTTGCTTAATTAGGTGACTAACTGGCAGAGCCTTTCTTACTGGGAAACCGTTAAAATCATCAAGAAAATTCTCAAGAAGATCTTGATTAAACTATTTTGTCATTGTTTTACTGGGTATCATTAAATTCCCACTTGCAAACCCTAGAAGTTAATTCAAGTTCCAAGACCTTATACAAAAGTGTAACTAGCTGGCCAATGTAAACTGAGGGAAATTTGACTAAAAGTAATAGAGCAAGTCTATATCCCAGGCATTATTTTACATAGGGGAATTCCATATTTTTAGTATAATGCTTCTTTAAATATGGTCAACTCCTCATTTCTGTAAGTCTCGATCTTACAAGTATGGTCTAATAACGTAAGAATTCCCATCTAATAAATGTACTGCAAGTCATCCCTAGATAGAGAAGAGGCCTCAGAGATTATAACTGAATTTTTAATTGAATGAATACCCACTGTTCTTTCATGCAGAAACTAATAAGCTACAATTCAGTGGCATGTTCATGTTTTCATGTTATATTAAAAGCAAAAAGAATGTAGCATCCTTAGTCTCAAAGTTTTAAAAAATGAACAAGTCATCCAAAATATTTACAAAGGTATTAGCCCTAGAGTAGATGAGCAAGGTAAATGATTGATTTAGTGGAAAATGCTAGGGCAGAAATCTGGAATGCAATATCTTACTCCACAAATACTAGGGGTCCTGATATTTTAATAGGCAGTTCAAAACTTTCTCTTCTGGTAATGTCCTTTTACCTTATGCCTGGATAAGAAGCTGAATTCTGGTCTCTGAATTCAAATATTCCCCAAGAATCCTGTGGAGGCTGCCCATGGTTCATAGGTCTAACAACTCTATCAGGGAGGAAGAAACAGTAATAATTGGCTCCCGTGAGCCTCTACTTGCAAGAGTCAAGGAATGGGAGATAAACTGATTAAGCTGCAGGCAAGGCAACCAGATTTGGGAACACAGTTTGGCAGAAAACAACTGGAGAGAAAAGAAAGAGAGTCAGCCCCAGAGACTTCCTAACACATGGCTATGAGTATGTGGGCACACACACGATACGTCATGGAAAAATTTCAGGTAGAGAACTTTCAACACACTAATGCTTGCTTACAATGAAGAAAGATGTTATAACTCAAGCTTTAGAGAGACTTCTTCTTAAGCCCTGCAGCCTGCTGCAGTCACAAGCTGGCCTGTCCTCATATCACACTATTTAACACCAGCAACCTTGTCTTCTACATAGATGAATTTTTTAAATGTTGTTATTTCCCTCACCAGCCCCTCCTCCAATAAATAAATGAAGTTGACTAGAATCTTGCAGTGTCAAATTCTAAAGCCTATCTTTATGTGCAAAAGCAACATTATCCTGGAAGAATGGGAGATTTTCATGGATTTTACCCAATCATAATAACCTGATTTATCTTTCAATGGCAGGTAGATTAACAAGATACCCTTTGGCACATCACAATCTTATTTTAAAAAAGAAGTCATGAAACTTATGGATCTTGATCCAAAATGCCCTCTGTGTCTTATTAGTTTTATGTCAGCAGATCCGAAGAGATTGGGCGAAGAGCCCTAGTCTCTCGTTCAAACTTCCACCAACTTATTGTGTATTTGGGCACCTTGGAAGTATTCTGATCTTCAGGTTTCTTGATTTATAAAATGTGGGGATTGGAATACAAAGGAGTTCATTCTGCTGCAACATCTATTTTTTTATTGGTCATAGTTTGTAATACATTAAAAAGTCCCCCATAGCTGGAGGTGATTTTGTTTAAGTATAAACTTAGAAAGATAAATTTGGTAGCCTTGTTAAATACCAACCACAGAAGAATGGTTATGAAGTGTGATTCAGATAAATCATCATCATAAGTGCCAATTACTGAGCACTTCCCATCATGGGCTTCCATGAGCTTTATTGTATAATAGAGAAAAGGACTATCATTTAAAAACCATACTGACGTCACCACTGTGCTTTCTCAGATGAGTGGTTTCATTCATATCATGAGGTGGTGAATCTATCTATTGTGGCTTTCCTCTTTCAGACACTGGTAGAGGAAAGGACACGAGAAGGCTGACATTTCAAAGTCTCTTCCAGGGCTAAAAAAGTGAGACTAGTTTAGAAGTATTAGTGGATTGTTAGGTAAGTATTTTTTAGATTTGCCTTTTTCTTAACTGATACACAATATGTGTATATATTTATGGAGTACATGTGAAATTTTGTTACATGCATAGAATATATAATGATAACATCAGAGTATTTGAGGTATATGTCACTGAGTGTGTATTTATTTATTTAAATTTGTTTGATTTTTTAGAGGCACAGTCTCACTCTGTCACCCAGGCTGCAGTGCAGTGGTGTGATCAGAGCTCACTGTGACCTCAAACTCCTAGACTCAAATGATACTCCTTCCTCTGCCTTCCGAGTAGCTAGGACTACAGATACACAACACACCTTGCTTATTTAAAAAAAAAAAAAAAATTGTAGAGACAGGGCTCACTCTGTTGCCCAGACTGGTCTTGAACTCCTGGCCTCAAACAATCCTCCCCCTTCGGCTACACAAAGCACTGGGATTATAGGGATGAGCCACAATGCCTGGCCAAGTACCATTTCTATGTGTTGGAAACACTTCAAGTCCTCTTCTAGCTCTTTTGAAAATATAATACATTGTTATCCTACATTGCTAGGAAATGTTAGATAATATTCCTTCTATTTAGCTATATGTTTGTATCCATTAACCAACCTCCTTTCATCCTCCCCACTCCCACACCCTTCCCAGCCTCTGGTATCTACCACTCTACTCTCTTACCTCTATGAGATCAACTTTCTTAGCTCCCACATATGAGTGAAAATGTGATATTTGTCTTTCTGTGCCTGGCTTATTTCATTTAATATAATGACCTCTAGTTCCATCCACATTGCTGAAAATGACATGATTTCATTCTATTTTTAGTGGCTGAATAGTATTCTCTTGTGTATATATACCACATTTTCTTTATCCATTTGTTCATCAGTGAACACTTAGATTGATTCTGTATCTTGGCTACTGTGAACAGTGCTGCAATGAACATGGGGATTTGGGTATCTTTTTAAATGCTAATTTATTTTCCTGTGGATAGATACCCCTTAGTGGGATTGCTGGGTCATATGATAATTCTACGTTTAGGTTTTTGAGAAATCTCCATACTGTTTTCCATAGTGGCTAGTTAACATTCCCATCAACAGTATATGAGTTCCCTTTTTCTCCACATACTCTCCAGCATCTGTTACTTTTTTGTCTTTTTAGTAACAGCCCTCTAGTTTATTATTTTTGATGACAGACTGATTTTGTCTGTCATCAAAAATACAACTTTTTGTTTCTTTTATCCTTTGTATTTTTTTTTAGTTTCTATTTAGTTCTGTTGTACCCGTCATTATTTTTTTCTACTAATTTGGGGTTTTGTTTGTTCTTACTTTTCTAGTTCTTTGAGGTCCATTATTATATTGTTTATTTGAAATCTTTCTACTTTTTTCATAATCTGTGATTTTGTTTTTAATTATCTTAAGTCTTATGATCACACATAATTTTTAAATTTGTGTATATCTCTTCTATGTTAATCCTTTCAAGTTGGCTATAGCACCATTCCCAATCACAAATACACAGCAGTTCTACAGTTTTATGTTTCTGAATGGCTGTTTAAAGACAATGCTAAATTATACCTTAGTCTGACTTAGAGAGTAAATAATTCGAGAGTGAAGTTGAACTTGCTACTATTTAAAAGCATCTGACCTCATCTATAAAATGTGAGAAGTGTTAAATAATCTTATGAAATCTTTCTACTTTTTTGATGTGGGTGTTAATTACTACACAATTCCCTCTTAGCACTGTTTTTGAATCATCTCATAGGTTTTGGTATGTTTTGTTTTGATTTTTTGGGTCATTTCAACAATGTTAATTCTTTTAATCCATGAGTGTGAAATGTCTTTCCACTTGTTTGTATCCTCTTCAGTTTCTTTTATCAGAGTTTTGTAGCTCTACTTTCAAAGGTCTTTCACCTCCTTGATTGAATTTTTCCTAGGTTTTTTATTTTGATAGCTATTATAATTGAGATTTTTAAAAATTACTTTCTCAATTAGTTTATTATTGGGGTATAAAAACACCATTAATTTTTATATTTTGCATTCTGCAACTTTACTAAGTTTATTTATTAGATCGAAGAGATTTTTGTCAGAGTATAGGTTTATCTAGATGTAAGATCATGTGATCTGCAAAGAGGAACGATTTTACTTCTTCTTTTCCAAATTGGATGCCTTTTATGTCGTTCCATTGCCTAGCTGAAATTAGCTGTGGGTTTGTCATATATGGCTTATATTATGTTGAGGCATGTTCCTTCATGACCAGTTTGTTGTGTTTTCATCATGAAGAGGTGTTGAATTTTATCAAGTGCTTTTTCTGCATATATTGAGATGATGATATGGCCTTTTCCCTTTATTCTGTTGACCTGATATATCACATTCATTTATTTGGATATGTTGAACTATCCTTGCATCCCTGAAATAAACCCCACTTGATTATGGTGTAGGAACATTTTAGTGTTTTTTGTATGGTTGGTCTAGTATTGATTAATACCCTCAGCTTTTACTTGTCTGGGAAAAACTTTATTTCTCCTTTACTTATAAGGGATAATTCTGCTAGGTATAGCATCCTTAGCTGGCAAGTTTTTTCTTGTAGCATTTTGAATGTATCATTTCATGCTCCCTAGCCTATAAGGTTTCTGCTGAGAAATCCTGTTGGTTTAATGGGAGTTCCTTCATAAGTAACTAGGCACTTTTCTTTTGCTTTTTGAAGAATGTGTTATTTGTCTTCAACTTTTGACAGTTGAGAGAAGATCTTTTTGAACTGTGTCATTTGGGGATCCCTGAGCCTTCTGTATCTAGAAGTCTACATTTTTTATTAGAGTTCTAATATTTTCATTTATTATTTTGTTAAATAGGTTTTCTATTCCTTTGTTTATTTTTCTCTTTGCCTTCTGGGTCATCAAAAATTTGAATATTTGATTCTGAAATTCTATCTTCTGCTAGATCTAGTTTATTGTTGAAGCTTTTGAATGAATTTTGTATTTCATTCAATTAACTCTTCAGTTCTGAAATTCTGTTTGGTTCCTTTTTAAAAATAATATCTAGCTCTTTGGTAAATTTCTCATTCTTATTCTGAATTGTTTTTATAATTTCTTTGTGTTCTTTAACTGAATTCTCTTGTATCTCATTAAGCTTCAGTATTATTAGTTTGAATTCTTTTTCCAAGATTTCATAAATTTCCTTTTCATTGGAGTCTGCTGCTGGAGAATTACTGTGTTCCTTTGGATGTGTCATATTTTCTTGGGTTTTTTTTTCCATGTTTTCCATGTCTTTACATTGATATCTGCCCATGTGGTGTAACAGCCCCTTTTTCTTTTCAGAATTCACTTTCATAGGAGAGAACTTCTCCTTGAAGACTTGTCTATGGTGCTGATTGGGTAGCACACTTTGGCTTTGCTTCTGGGTATGTTTCTGTATTATTTATTTGACAATAAACAGCATCAATAGTTTTTTGACATCCTCAGTGGCTCAGAGTGTGGTGGTTATTAGAGGCTATGGTGAAGTTTTGTGGGGACAAAGACATCAGGTGGGCCAGTCCTCAATACCCAGCGGTGGCAGTGGTGAGCCAAGCATTCCTGTCCTTGGGCCTTACGGTGGTATACACTGGTCTTAGTGTTAATGAGTCCAGGCAGGTCAATTCTTGGGCCTCCAGGCAGCTTGTTTCAGCGCTGACTGTGGCAGCAATGGGCCAGTTAGGTGGGCAGATTCTCAGGCCCCAGGGCAGTGAATGCCATGTGGATGATGGCAGTAGCACTGGTGGGACAATTTTCTGGCTCCCAAGTGGTTTGCACTGATAGCGACTGACTATGACAGGTTAAGCAGGCCAGACCCCAGGCCTGCAGGCAGTGCATGTAGGTAAGTGCCAGCTGTGGTGGTAGTGACAGCTTGTGTGGGCCTGACCTCATGCTTCCCAAGAGGAGTGCTCAGGTGCCAATGGTGGTGGACAGCACAGGTCCCTGGATGGTGCGTGTGGGCATTGGCTGTGGTAGGTAGAGGCAAGGTGAGCCTCAAGCCCTTAGCAGAATGCTCAGGTAGAGGTGTCACCAGCTATACTAACTACATAGCCCTGTGCTAGGTAGGGTGGAGTTGCTTTCAGTAACAGCAGCTATAAACAAGAAGCTGGGGAGTCCACACTTTAGCCTCAAGCGACAGCTGCAATCACAGTTGTCTTTTTTGAGTGTGCTTGAAATGCATGGTGGCCTTGCCACTAAGGGTAGTAGGGTCACTGCCAACGGTTCACATTTTGGCCCTAGTGGCAGCAGCCAGCGGTGGCATCTGACTGCAGGTAGGGATGTACCCCGCATTCAGTGGGGTACCAGGAATGCAGAAATGAATAACCTGTTGGGCCACATGGCAGGATGCAGTCTGGTGGGGACTGGGCTCTCAGAATGGCAACTTGCTGCAGCTGCTTAGGATTCAGGGAGGGTATAGAGCCTAGGGCAAATTCTCTCTCAGGAGCAGTGCTGTCATGCAGTCTCCAGGAAGCTCTAACAAGTCTCAGGGCACACATAGGTTGAGGAGCTCTTCTATGGTAGGATTACAGGAGTCCCCATTGGGAATAGGGACCCCTGAGAGTCACTCACTTACCCTTTCCCCACATTGAGGAGATTCTCCAGGATCCCAGCTGATCCCAGCTGAATAGGCTGTCTTGTTTCATTCTCCTTCATTGCTCTAGGTATTTCCTGTCGCTTTTCTATTGAATTCCAGCATTCTCTTTTAGGGGATGTATTAAAAGTATGATTATCTACTCATTATTTTGGTTCATCGTCGTGGAGGAGGTGAGTACCAGATGCCTCCAGTCAGCCATCCTGAAGCCTCTCAAACCTGTTAGGTAAATTTTTGATAGGCCTTTAGTCCAATGGAGGGAAACAGAGTAAGCTAAGCTAAGGTGTTTTCCCAGAGAAATCAAGCTTGAGGGCTCAGATAACTTAAGTGAGAGGGTGATGTAAGGGATCATAAAAAGCTAGAGAGTTTACAAAGCCACACAGATATGTAAGACTCTCTCATCTTCTCAACTGTTTAATGGAGTTTGCTGCATATAAATGTCTTGTGTGAGCAGAAGGGCTCACATTCTACAAGTCGGAATGGAGTCAGGATAGAAGGAAGACACCAGACATGAGAAATAACTAGAATTCAACAGACAGTGTGAATTCCAGACACAGAATTGACATATATCGTAGCAGCCCATGGAATTCACAAGATTCTTGAGGAAGTCTTTGACTTTGACACACAAGGAATTGAAAAATAGCCCTGTGTGTAAATCTAAAAATGCAAGAAGACTTCAAACAACCTCAAGATATTTTATTCCCAAATCCTACAGCAAATCCTGTAAAGTCCATATCATAATTCCCATTTTACATCTTTCTATTCCACAATTGTTCAAATAAGAGACTAACACTGTGGTTTAGGAAGAAAAGCAAATAGCAGTTGGAACTTTTAATTCTTTTTCATGATGTCAACCAAAAAGCCACAATCTTGGCATCTAGGATTATCATTTTGGGAGACAGTTGACATGATGGTGGTGCCCACCTTTGACTTCTCAAGTTGAAGGATATTAATAGAAGCGGATAAGATGCTCTGTCTTTACCTAAGTGGGAGCTAGGGAGTTGGATTTCCAATTACCATTTTTATGCTGTTTTCCACCCCTATGACTTTGCGACCTGAGAAGCACAATTCTACTTGTGGTTGCAGTGTGCAGAGTATTGGTGACGTACCTTTTAATCATACCAGGGCTCCACAAACATCTGGAGAGGGGAGCTTTGTGGTTGATTATAAAACAAAAACAACATTCAAAAAAATAACTTTTCAGGCCAGGTGCAGTGGCTCACGTCTGTAATTCCATCACTTTAGGAAGCTGAGGTGGGAGCACTCCTTGAGGCCAGGAATTTGAGACCAGCCTGGGCAAACATAGCAAGACCCCTGTCTCCACAAAAAAAAAATGTTAAAATTTAGTCAGGCACGGTGGCTGACACCTGTAGTCCCATCTACTCAGGAGCTTGAGGTGAGAGTATTGCTTGAGCCTAGGAAGTTGAGGCTGCAATGAACTACGATTGCACCACTGTACTCCAGCCTGGGCAACAGAGTGAGACCCTGTCTCTTGAAAACACACACACACACACACACACACACACACAGAGAAAGTTCTTCTCCAAATTTTTTTAGGATTCTTTTTTACTTACTCTGCTTTTACACCAAATAAAAAATAAGTGATTTTGCCCTTCCATAGGATTCATGATCCCATCAGGTAAATTTTCCCTCCAACAGTGTCAGTACTAAATGTCACCCTGGTAACTTTAAATTTATTATATTTCATATGGAGAATGAAAGCAAACCTTCAAATTAGTTCCTTACAGTGGTTCTGCATAGTGTCAATTCTAACATTGAAGTGTGTGTTTATTAAACTCTTTACCATGTACAAGGATAAAATTGCTCAGAAAAGGAAAAAGTTTGTGTCGATCCACACACATTTTTGCTTTTCCCCCTTCTGACTACTTGGTCAGCATTCAGGATGAATTCTGTGTCCTTGGGATGAAATAAAACTAAGCAACACATTATGAACTCAAAGCTGCCATTTAGCATTAATGATTTTTATCCACTCGGTTCTCTGCTTTCTAAGACCTAAGAATATCTGATGAAGCAGAGTTGATGAATAAAAACCACATACTCTTGTGAAAAGATACATGCAAAATGAAGCCAGTTTCATTTATCTTAGACTCCTAGGGTGATAGATGAAATTAAGAGTTTTCTCTAACCAAAAAAGTATTAGAAGCTCACCACAGAAAATTTGAGAAGTTTTTAATAATTGAAAACCACCTACTATACAATACCACTTGACATGTTTTTCTATGTGTTTTTAATATATCTGAGGTCGTGATTTATGAGCAGTTGAATATACTGTTTAACATATAATTTAAGAGTCGCATTATGGTGATTGCCAGGGGCTGCAGGGTTGGGGAAATGGGGAGAGGTTGATCAAATGCTACAAAGTTTTAGATACGGAGGATGAATAAGTTCTGGAGATCTAATTACAGCAAGCAAACTATAGTTAATAATACTGTATTGTATACTTGAGATTTACTAAGAGAGTAGATCTTAAAAGTTCTCGCCACAAAAAACTTAAAATGATAACTATGTGAGGTGAAGGATATGATAATTAGCTTGATTGTGGTAATCATTTCACCTTGTACACATATGTCAAAACATCATGCTGTACATCATAAACACATAAAATTTTTATTTGTCAATTACTCAGTAAATCCAGAAAGAATAATTTTTAAAAATGGAGTCATGTTAGAAGCTCCCATAAAGATAATTTTAAGTGACAAAATCAATTCTTTATTGTGAAGGTAAACCATGATTTATGAATGGCCTACATAGAATATTTAAGCAATTTTAATTATTTTGTCTAAGTAATACTGTGATAATGTGGGTGATATTTAATAGTGTCAAGTGTAAAATCTGGTGTTTCTTTTAATGTGGTGATAAAAACTACTTACGATAGTTATATTGCACTTTCCACAGAAATACTGGGAGGAAAGCCGACAGAAATGGCACTGCTTTCGAGGCATGGCAATCAAATCTTTTGAATATGTATGTCTGCACTTTGCATTTGACCCTGGTTGGAACAAGTAAAACAAAAACCGTGTTTCTTATGCTATAAACAATAAAGGTGACCCAGAGGTGAGAAGAAGATCCAGTTCTGAAAACACACTGCTATTACTGGCCTCTGAGCTCATAAATAGTCTCTTTTTTTGCTATGTTCTAACTTTTACTGTTTCCAACTGAATTCTAGTATAGTTATTACAGCTATTGCCCAGATATTTGTATTTCTTTTGGCCTGCCCAGTTCTTGTTGAAAGATCATCCATCGCACTTTGATTTTTTTGAGAAGAGACCTCAACCAACTTCCTACTTCGGCAGCTGTGGAAGTTGGTAGTTGATTTTATTTTTCTTATACACTACAAAATCTTTTCTTCTGTTTCATTTTTCCTTTCTCTCTTTGTTTTTTTCCATGCAACTTTCCAGTTGAGGGTTAATTTCCCATCCAAACCCCCAATGTTGTTTCAGTGCTCCATTTTCTCCTTTTCCGATCCTTTTATCAATATTTTAATGGATTCACTATGAAAGAAGGCCTTTGCATTGCTGCTGACTCCATCAGAATCTCAGAAGCGTTCCTGGATCACAGAGGGGGACCCAGACAATTAGAACCTGGAAGGCCTGCTACTCATAGGCATGAGGCCAGAAGATTTGCCCTAGTGCCGAAATGTGGTTCTGTTAATGTGTATCTCATGCCCAGTATTTCTTATTAATAAGGCCCTAAATAAGGGACAATCCAGTGTTTCCATTGCCAAAAGGAAACATCTCCCTTTTAATTAATCAATGTAAATGGCCTCTTACTGGAAAATAGAAGTAAAGTATTTCTAGGACATAGGATATAATGTTACATTGGGGAATATCATGCCCTCTTTTTATTTTAAAGTGGAGATTTTTTTTTTAATGCAGAGACACTAGGTCTGGACAAGCTGAGAGAGAGTTCATTCACAAATTATTGCAGAACATGTGCTATTTGGGTAAACTCAGGACTTTTGTTTCCCAGTTCATTTTTGCTATACTCGTTTGCTTTCAATCCAGTGGGAGCTCAGATCAGGAAAATTATCTGGATGGAGCAATTTATAAAATAAAAAATAACATATTCAAAATTCACTTCTTTCCAGTTCTATGTATATTTCCCTCAAGGACCAATGCAATTAATGTTCAGCCAGGGACTGACATAAATATTGATCAGAATAGAAGCACCACAAGATTACTGCTTGACTTGGCTTCACTTCAACTTACTTCTCCTTAGTGTCTTTGCTAACGCAAAGGTTAACTCTTCTTTCATTTCTCAGTTCCTTTTTGCTTCAGTTTTTCTCTGAGGACAACCTACCTTAAAATTGATCCAATTGGATTGATCCAAAGCTACCTAATTTTCCCTCCAATGTCACATAATCTATTATTTGATGTAGACGTTTATATACTATTATACACTACGTAAACCAAAGGACATGACTTAATTATGGAAAATCAGGAGAAGCTGGTATTTCAAAATGTCAGCATTTGTCTCCTTTCCCCCCCTAAACTCATATTAGCAACTGCTAAGAGTGAAAGGAGCCAGAATAAAGAAGTTGGCAGATATGACAGCAAAGGAATTCTTGAAGAATGAGATCTCTAGAAATGTAAATCAGATTGCCATCAGATTTTTAAAAAATCAGAATCAGTATATACTAAAAGGTGGATTCCATGCCTCAAACTTTGGAGGTAAAAAGGATTTAGAACCTAAAATTCTAAACCTGGCCAATTTTTACATTGATTGTGAGGGCAAAATAAAGTTCTTTTCAGAAAGACAACATCTTAAAATGTCGCTTCTCTGGAACCCTTTTTGAAGAAGATACTTAGAGTTGTTGAACTCCAGGAAAATAAATATGAGCACCAAAAATAAGAAATGAGACCAAGAAGCAAACGAGATAGCCCACAGGCCCCATGAAGAGAAATCCCAAGAAAGTGGGCTGAAAGTAGAAACAGACAAAATCACCAGAGGGATAATTTGCCGAACAACTGAGAATTTCTTTGAAGCTTTTAATGTGCTCCAACCACTGACTCTTTACTTGATTGGGTGTAATCTCCCTTAAATACAATTCACTGGGGGTGCTTTTGCTGACTTACATTCTTCCCCTCTGATGCCTTGGTCTGAAAGGGGCAGGACATAAGTTCACACAAATAGAAAGGCCAGTAAATAGTGTTAATGGGAAAGTCCATTTATTTATTCCTTTATAAAATGTTAAGAGTGAAAGCAAGGCCAAGATGGGCAAGACAAGAACAAATATTAAGCCTTAAGAGAAGGAACAAAATTCCCTGAATATCGGCTATTCAATAATTTGAATATTTGGCGAGTTGACCAGGGCATGAGATCAGTAAATCAGTAGGCTCCAACTAAAATATCTTCAGGAAGAAGAAAAGGATTTTACAAAAATACAAAATAAACCGGAAATTGCATTATTAGGAATAGGATGGGAAAAGTCTATGTTTTATCTCCTGAGTGGAAAGGCAAAGCAATCAGAAACTCCAGGGGAGGAAAATGCTATAGAAGAAAACTATGAATCTGATGAATATGAATCTAAAATTCAGCATGGTTTTAACCATCTGAACAGTTTTCTTTAAAAAAGAAAATCCATTTGATCTTCACATAAGGAATGGTCTTGATTGAGTGGCATGAAGTGAGGAATTGGGCAGCACTGGGACCATCAGGGAAGGAAATTATATCACAGCACACGGTTGAAAATGCAGAAAGCAGAGGGAGTGAGCTTCAAATATGATCAGGACATGACTCCACGTTTCTGTAATTTCCTGCTGCTTTTCCTTCTTCTGCCAGCTGAGCTTTAAGGCCGGCTTCCTTCTCAATTCAGAGATGGCTGCCTGTAGCAGTGTAGCCTCATGCTCCTTGTTCCTAATTGGGAGAGAGGGGTAGTTGCGTCCCGCAAGCAATGAGCTTAATGCTCATTGGGTCATTCCTGAATCAATCCTCATGACCAGGGTGCTATGTTCTGATTGGCTTAGGGATGGATGATCTTAGAAAAAGAATGTTACTTGGGTGAGGGCAGTTCTACCCAAGCCACAGGCTGCTATGCGATAAGGGAGGTTTTTGGAGAGACAAACACAACATGCAACATAATTAATTTCCTGGCTTTTTAAAACTTTCTAAAGAAATTTACCCTCCTTTCAATTTACCTTCAGGGTTTAGAACTGCACTGTGCAATACAATAGAACTAACCACGCATGTCCATTCATATGTAAATTTTAATTAATTACAATAAAACTTTAGTTTCCCATTGCATTGGCCACATTTCAAGTGCTCAATAGCAATGCATGGTTAGTGGCTACCATATAGGACAACACAGATTATACAAATGTTCATCATCACAGAAAGTTCTATTGGAGCGCTAGGCTACAGGATAAAATGCTTTGATTTGAGGATACATGTGTTCGATGAAGCATCCTTCTTTTCGGATGTACTTTAACCATGGCAACAATGCCTGTCTTCTCCCAAAGCTTGCAGTATAAATAACAGACACAGAGGATTTTTATCTTATGTGAATATTTCTTCTTGTCATACTTACTTCAAGGGAAAGCTTCCACAGATGACTAAACAAAGATTATGAAGCAGACTAAGTTTTTAGCCCCTTAGCATCCTTTTATGCTTTTCCCTTTATCCAGATCTTTCCTTGCATGCTCCTCATCCTAGATTGTGCTTTATTTCATATTTCCCCTACTCAAGCAGTAGCTGAAGCTTCGTGTGGCAGTTATCATATCACTTGGTTTTTAGGGTGCCTACTCTCATGATATTGACATTGGTCTTAATGTGCTGGGGTGTGTAGTAAGGGAGGGCTAGCATAAGCAGGGATGCAAAACTCAGCTGTTAGCAAAGAAATAATTCAACAGTAATTGAGTTAGCTAAATTTAGTAACTGATTGCTAATATAATTTTTTTCCTGACTAGGCACAAATTATCTTGGGGTTTTAGAAAAATCTCATCCTTACAGAATACACAAGAGGGAGCTAAAGATGGTATGGAGTAAACTGAGTTCTTCATTGTTTCTATTTCTACAGGCATAAAGAAAAAGCTTTAAGATAGTGAGTAATGGGGGTGGAATATTAAAGGTTTACCAGCATTAACAAATCAGCTAAGACTTAATAAGATAACATGACTAGCATTTACTGAGCACTTAATATACACCAGACACTATTTTAACTGTAATATTCCATTTATTATTCCCAACAGCTCTATGAGATAACTACTACTGTTATCCCCCATTTCACTGATAAGGAAATTGAAGGGCTGAGAGGTTAATAACTTACTCTAGGTTCACAAGGCCATTAAGTGATCCTATATCAGAGAGCCAGAGTTGTGATTCAAACCAAGGCAGACAATCTCTGTGGTTTAATCATGATGCACTAGCTTCAGGAAGCCAGCGACAGTTTGCAGCGCCAGCAGTGGGGTCGCATCTTACTATAGGCTTTGAATCTTTGCCATACCTGCTCATCAGGAAGCAAACACAGACAGGAGCTCTAAGGTTTGTTGGTTAGTTTTATGACTTCCCCAAAGCTGAAAAGGTTCTAAATAGTAGGGAGTAGGAAATCAAAGTCAAGTTAAGCAGCAATAAAGTGAAATTTAGTGGTAAAATGTATTCAGCATTTATTTATGCCCTCATTCATTTAAATCTTGCCCTATGTTGACTTAAATTTATTTTATGTCAATAATTAGAGATTGTTAATTATTTTCAAATAGTCCTAACTTTCTAAGAAAAAAAAATTGACTGAATCATATGCTTGTCTTGGTGTCTACTAACACAGTGGTTCTCAGTCGTGGCCACCTGGCAGAATCACCTGAAAGAGCTTTAAAACATCCACCTCTCTCTCTGAAGGACTTGACTTGGGAATCAGTATTTTTAAAGTTCCTCAGGTGATTCAATGTATAGCTACATAGCTAAGTTAACTATGGTTCTAACCAAAAGCTACTCTTCACCTAGAACAATTAAGAGAATGGCAGGTACAGTTTCCAGAAGCAAGTAACAAGAATTCATAGTTGGAGTTTTTAATTTTTTTAAATTGTGGTACACATTTGGATACTAAATATTTAGGCAGCACACTTGAAGTAAAGTGGAATAGTTATAGTGCTGTTCATTTGCTTTTTCCTTCAATGTTGTCTCACAGTTTGAGTCAGTTTACTTCTATAATCTCATATACATAGAAGACAAAATATGTATTTCATTAGGCATGTCATTTTGAACATATCCCTTAAACAAGTTGTATTCTGCACTGTAACATTTCTCATAACTAACTCAGCTCTAACTCAGCTTAACATCTATCTAAGAGGGAACTCCATTCATGTCTTTCTTTGAGTATGATGTGAACTGACTTCAGCCCATTTAGTCATTCACAATTATCAGGTGCTTTTGGTAAAGTCTGGTTATTAGTGGTAGATGGTAAACTCATTAGAGGTAGATGGAGACTATTTGCAGACTATCCATTTCTTTCCCAAACCTTGTTACCAGGAATTCTTACTCCAAATTCTGAAAAACATACTGATTTTGTTAGCAAATGTATGAATATAGTTATACAGTCTATGTTTTAAGCTCAGAAAAGCCTCCCTCTCAGTTTCTGCAAGATTCTTTACAGAGAGTTTCACTCCCACACAGACTCAGGATCAGAGCCAACACTCTACAGTTTATAGAAAGTGATGGAATTTACACAAGTGAACCTATAATCATAAATGGCTCTAAACCTAGAAGGCTGAAGACTGGACTGGCAGGCTTCTTGGACTGTGCATCACAACCACTATGTGGATTTCTTGTATGCTGGTATGCATGCCTCGGGGTGCAGATTTGGATAAAAATGTTTGAAATGTTTAATTAGATGGTTTGGGGTGGCTTCCTGAATGGAGAACTTCAACCTCTGTCACTAAGACATAGATTAAAATTAATTCACATGTACAAACTGAAGACAAATGATAATATGTGCATTTCTATCATCATGAGTAGCAACATTGAATTTTGCAAATTGACACAATTTTGGAAATACAGGTTAGAAGAGATTCTTTGTATCCTGGTTTGGCATGGCACACTCAGTAAGAACCATACTGCTGAAAATGAAAATTAATCTTGAATCTCTTCACTTACAGCAAATTGTGTGTGTGTGTGTGTGTGGTGTGTGTGTGTATTCCCCCCAAACTCAACTTGGTAAACATTATGGATTTTATTCTCTCTGAACCAATAGACATTAACTGATTATATTAACTACTCAAATTCAGCCATAGTCCCACTGAATATTCCTCATCTAAAGACTGAACTTTAAATTTAACCTCCAGCAGCTTGTATATAAAACTGTAAGAGAGAAAAATGGTTACTATATACAATGAAGACATACATACAACCAGCAAAAATAAAATATGCAAGTCTATTATAGTTGTCATTTCTGTAATTGACCACAAGATCATAAACGATATCAATTGCTTCCTACTTCCACTAATTATTCTCCAATTCTTTACCCTCAGCCAGAGCCTCAGCTTGTCAGATTTCTTTACTGATGTGGAATTTCATTTACAGAGAGTTTGAGTCCTCAACTACCCTTTTTTTGGCATTGTATTTTTTGCATTAACATTCACTATTGAGCATCAAATACAGAGACACATCAGAAAATTCACTGGGTTAGAGATATTGTTCAGTGGCAAACCAGTTTCTTTTTATCAATCAAGATCAAATCAAGATCAATCTCTCTAGCTAATAGAGTAATTGTCTTATTTTGTGGGAGGACAGGGGCTGTTGGTTAGGCAGCATCAAGAGCCCAAGGTAACCAGGTGACTGTCTTGTCTCCCCATGCAGTAGAAACATTTTTGTATCTTTGGGTAGAGGCATTCCCCCCGTGGGAACTAAGACTTCTAAACCAACAGAGTTCCAAGTTTCCAGGACAAAAAGCAAAAATTTTGTGAGTAGGGTGTGTGGTGTAACAGTGGGATTTGCCCCTCTGCTGCCACATCTCAATTCCTGGAGCCATACATAATGGCCTCTGATTTAAACCATGCACTTTATCCTGTAAATCCCATTCTTTCAGGGCATTTTCTCTCAAGTGGCACCATAACTGAGTCTTCAGTAAGTCTTATATTTTGGCAAGCCCTTCAACTTTTAATTAGGTGAGCTGCTTCCAGGTGATGGGATAAGTTAATTTCATAGACATAAGTACATGGCTTCTCTTACTTTGCAAATAAATTTTTTTATCATATGCTATGCTGTACAGAATGCCATGATGGTAGAGAAGGCATTTTTTGAATCAATAGGTAGTAGTTCTGAAAAAAGCATTATGGCAAGGGAAGACACTCCACTGAGGACCAATCTCTGTTCCCCTCACAATGAAAGAGATCTACTATACTCATCATTGTGCCACAGGGGCTGACTGGCGTCTCTGCTGACTGGAGCCTCTGGGGTTTGTGCTATGTCTGTGGATGAATGTTGGTCACTGCTCTTGGCTGAGTTCCAATTAACCAGGTCAGCCTTGGTGAAGGTAAGTCCATGCATATCTTCCATACCTGTCATGATGGCCACTTTGTTCATGGACCCTTGTGGAAGCACTGGGTGGCTGTTACAAGAGGCTGACTGATATTTACTCAGCATGTCATTTTATCCACCTGGCTATTAAAAGCCTCCTCTGCATTGACTGTCATTTGGTAGACATTCTTATAGAGTACAAATATGGACCACAGTCTGTAAAAACTGTATTTTGTAATCCATTTTGTAAAATCATAACTGTTTATTGGAGCAACTCAAGACAGGTTTTTGACTACCAGAGTTAGAATTCGTCCCGTTATGTGGATTCAGCAATACTCTAGTAGCTTGCCCATCTAGTTTCTCAATTATCCACTACCAAATATGGCTAAGAAAGCCTGATTGCTGATGTCTTCCTGCTGTCCCCCTACTAACACATTTTTTAAATTCTGAAGGGATGGGCATACTTTCTGGGCTCTCTCATGAAACATAATTGGGGAGTAAATATGTAGGTCACACATAACAAATCCAGTCCATCAATTCAATTATCTCCCAAGTCTTTGAGTTCTCTTCTCCACGACATTTCAGGGAAGCTCTGGAATCTCAATCGTATTGAATGTAGATTACCATTGCATTCGAGTTTCGGTAAATCTGTTAGAGCTACCCACAACTGCAGAAGCTAAAACATAAATCTAAAGTCTCTAGTAAGCGCATCATATCAAAGAAATTCAGCCAAAGCTAGTGTTATATTTTGCCATCTTTGTTCTAAGACCCTTAGAAATGTTCCCACGCAGTTTCTACAGATTTTTACTGATATGTATTAGAAAAGTCCTGCAATCCCTTCACAATGTAAGCTATCCTTTCCTGGGCTGTTGTGTGTTCACTGTCTCCTTCAGCTTGGTGATATCTCATGTAGCCATAGGTCTAGTAGCAACAGGAAGTGGCTGTGGTATGTCTTGAGGAGGTTATGGTGTCATCCCCTGGTGAAGTTATCACAGGTTTTTCATGGAGAGGAAGGCTAGTTTCCTTAAATCTTGGAGAGCAAGTTACTTCCACTGATAAGAGAAGCACAAAATGACTTATGTGGCCCAAATTACCAGTTGTTGTTGTTGTTGTTGTTCTGAGCTTAGCCATATGTCCAAATTCTAAGATTCAGGATCTCATTATTTTCCAATCAATGTTCTAACGTTCACATGAGACAACTGACGAGACTGTGAATTCAACTGTTACTGTAATTCAGCAACCTGAAAACTAAGTTTCATGTTTGATTTTTGGCAATATTCTCTCTGAGGCTACAGAAAATTAGACAAATTTTAGGGCCATTATGGAAGCTCTTTAGTTCTCAAACTGTGAGTTAAGCTGAGTGCTAAGGTACCTAAAATTATCTTTTTCCTTCCTTAGGTACTCAGGTACAATCAAAATTAGCCACATCACACCACAGTCTTTGAAGTTGCCATTATTATCATCATTGTCAACTGGACTCTAGCCACTTGAGCTCCCAAGGCACTCACTACAGTTCACATTTCATGGCAATCTACCACTGATTATATTTTGATTGATTCTGATATCCCTGCATGCCATAAATTACCAGCATCCCATTTTCTATTGGCAAAGAGCTCAGCTTTGTGCTCAAGTTCAAGGGCAAAACCAAACCAATTTCAAAACCCCATCTGTGCAGGTCTATAACCTGGGACAACTCTCCCTCTCGATACCAATTCTATATCAGTCAGGGTGGCCAAACAAAAAGTTGAAATTGCAATTGTAATTTAACAGGAAAAGTTTAATATAAACCATTATTATCTATAGCAGGTAAGTAACTATACAGGAGTAAAGAAAACTAAGGAACATCCTAGGCTGAGGGAGAGTACCCAAGAGAAGAACAAATTTGGAAGGAGGGCCCCACTCCAAGTCTGGAGTTCAGATCTTGTTGGAGAAGATACAGTTGCAGCTGACTGGATGGTGAAGAATTGCATTCGTGTTCCTGGGCCAGAACTGGTTCACAATCACAGGGCAAACAGGAAATGCTCTTCTAGGATACAGGTTGGCGAAGACTGGTGGGTAGTATGTGCATGGAGTTAGAGCATGGGGAGCTCACTTACCTGCACGATGGTGTGAGACCTGCAGTACAGTACACAATGTCTCATGAGGGCCATGAGAAAGAATCTCTTGGGGTGTAAGTGGGTTGAGGAAGGGGAGCATTGGGGGTATCAGTAGCTCACTTATTGGCTGGATGGCATGAAGCCTGGAGAACATGTGTTCACCTTGGAAAGGTCTCAGAAAGCAGACTACCAGGATAGGGCTGATATTTCAAACTCGCCTCAGGCACACAATTGGGCAGAGCACTCCTGGCTGTCTCCATCAAACATGCCACTGTCTGCCATGCAGTGAGAAAAAAACACAAATGGAGCCAAGAAGAGGAGTCGTCCCATCCTCGTTCACTGTCCCTCCACTCCCCTCTCCTGACAAAGCTTAACACCATGCTCACAGAAAAGTAAAATGCTTGAAGGGTCAAGCTCCATTATTACAAAGCAGGTAACAAGGATGAATTTGGAACTGAGAATAAATTAATGAGTGACACAGTTAGTCATATACTGTTGTACTGAAAAGAAAAATCATTATAATTGTTTAGTTCAAGAGAATACCTAAAACCTAGGCCAAAAACGTTAAACCCAGAATCCTCTCAAATTTTCAAACTAAGCTATTTGCAAAACGCTGCCTGTAAAAAAACAGCTGATGAAATAGACAGTCAGACAAATTTCCTTTCTTCTTTGTTAGGGGAAAATTGTCTACATTTCAAAATACTTGTAAAAGCCTTCTAATTCTTGTGCTGTGACATTACCTTCAGTCAAACCTGAAGCGTTTTTTGTTTGTGTTTTGGGGTGTGACTGTATAAATCTGTGCATTTCATACAGAGAAGAAAGAAGGCTTGATCACGGACAAGGAAACCTTTGATTCCATGCTAATTTCCTGATTACCAATGTGGTCTGCTCACTTGCTGACCTCTGTAACCCCTGAACACATGTATAAATATATCAATTGCCTCTCAAATTTGTGTTTATAATGATATACATTTCACAAACTGGTGGGAAATGGTGGTTCTATGACTAGCTGGTGAGGAAGATATTTTGGGGAAAGGAGAAAGCTTTCTCCCCTTCAGTCTACTCCTCTATTTTACTAATGGATAAGATGAAATTGAGAGTCATAGAATTGGGGTCTGATGTAGGCTGGGGAGGGTGACTAGGCTGACAGACTAATGTAATTATTCCAGTTTTGTTCAAGACATTTCCCTTAGGAAATACATCACGATGCACATTTGGTCTTTATCAAATACTTTTTAAACACTTTAAATGACTAAATTTTTAAGAAATTTTTAGAAATAAGAAAAATATTCTTGTGAGAAATATTTATCACAGATGCAAAAATGAATACCAACATATCAGTTATAAGAGCTTTCACCTGTATTGTATCCTTTAGTCCTGAACAACCCCGAGTAACAGGTGTATTATTATTCCTATTTTAGAGATGAGAAAACTGAGGTTCAGGCAGGTTAAATGACTTACCCAAGTTAGTAGGTGCAGAACTCAGTCAAAAAGCCAGGTTTACTTCCTTTGAGGCTAATATGTTTTTTTCTCTTTTTTTGGCTTCTTTTTGTTGTATTTTTGTAGTTGGTGGTGGTGGTAGTGGGTTTTTTTATTTTTTATTTCCAACTTAATTTAAGTTCCATGTGCAGGATGTGCAGATTTGTTACATACATAAACATGCGCCATGGTGGTTTGCTGTACAGATCATCCCATTACCTAGGTTTTTTTCCTCTAATAACAATAAATCTTATTAAAATTTCATCACCTTAATAAAATCTTCTCAGAATCTACAGAGGGAAACTAAATCAATGATGGAGGATACTGGAACAAATAAGACCTATAGTAGGAGAGGGGTTTGTAGTTATTTAGGTAATTATTGATTGCCTATTTTACCCAACATATTCTAACAACTCTATGTTTCCTTGTTTTTTCTTTCCTTTGGTTGGAAAAATCTAAGTACATAATGCCCCAAAATACAATTTCTCTCACAATATTTATGGCCTCTTTCCTTCTGTGTAGTTTTATAATTGTAACAGGGTCAGCTTCAATTTGCCATATGGAAACTTAATTGAAAATGAGTGGATAATTCAGTCCACTAAAAGGTCAATCCTGTAAGGAGAGAAAAATAGGTCAACTTAATAATTTAGCATCATATAAGATTTATTGCCTTTCTTATTTTCTACACATTTATACTAGGCTTTCATGAGTACTGGCTGTGACTTTGAGAACTGCAAAAATCTTGCTTTTCAACTGTTCTATAGAGTAAACTGCTGGAGAACTCCGAGGCTATCTGCTTTTCTTCTAGGAAAATGTTAATTAAATTTGATGGTATAATTAAGAATAATATTAGTTGAAAAAGGCATTATTATGGATGACCCTAATATATTTAAAAAGTTTTAATGAAGACTGGTGTTTTTGTGAGTTTCCTCCCTGTTTTAGTTGTATAATATTAATTTAGAAAAAATCTTACACATTATCAACTCCTGTGATTTACAACTTTTAAAGAAATGTTTTTCCAGCAACAGATACCTTAAAAGCAAAAATTGGAGACCCAGTGCCTTGAATGCCCCCTCCACATCCTCTTCATCCCCTCAAACAATCGCTAAGGAGTTTTACACACACACATACACACGCACGCACACACACACACCTCCAGTCCCCAGGCTTCAAGAAACAGCTCTAAAATCATGAAGTGATTCAGACGAGGAAAAGTACAGGGATGTGAAAGCCTGAAAATCAGTTTTGTGACTGGCAGAAAGGAGCACGGGGCATAGACTGAATGCTTAAACTGCCATTCCTTGGACTACACTGCAGTGACTCCATCAAAGTGTACTATTTAGGGGCACAAAGTTACTTTAATATTGTCAAAACTATCTCACTTTAAGAAAACGTTGCAGAATCACCTTGCCTGAAGAACGAAACCTGTTAATTGGATGGCCATCTGCTCAGGGCCAGAAAATAGCTATCAACTCTTCAGAACTTGCTTCCTCCCCTGTGTCAACAACATTCTCCATCTCACCTGCTTTTATGTAGATGCCATTTAGATGAGGCTTCCAAGTAATTCTTCACTGAAGAATCTTATTTTGATTGGGAGATGCGTCCACCAGACTTATAACTCATTTTAAACAGCCAACTTATTACAGATAATGTGTGGCAATAAGTCGCATTCATTTAAGGTAGATTTGATGAGTTGTGACGGTTTGAACCACCACCATTGTCATAAGGCAGAGCACTTCCATCACCCCCAAAAGACTCCGTGGGCTCCTTTGTACTTCCTTCTTCCATTTGTTCACAGTCCCAGACAATCCTTGGTCTGCTCTTTGCCACTACAGATCAGTTTGCATGTTCTAGAATTTCATACACTCTGAAGTCTTTTGTGTCTAGTTTTTTTTTTTTTTTAATCCATGTTGACAGTTGTTAGTTCTGCTTTTCCCACAGAGAAGTATTTCATTGTTGTATGGATATACCACATCAGGTTTATCAATTCAATTGTTAATGGGCATTTGGCTTGCTTATAGTTTGGGGTCATTACTAATAAAGCTGCCTAAACAGTCATGTACACTTAAGTGTTTGTCTGAACAAGTATTTCATTACTCTCCTGTAAATATCTAGGAGTAGAATGACTGGGTTGTATGGTAGATGTATGCTTATCACATTAAAAAAAAAAAGAAAAATAAAAAAACCTCTCAAATGTTTTCCATGTTTGTATTCTCATCAGTGGTATATGAGCATTCTAAATTTTTGCCAGCAGCTTGGTATTGTCAGTCTTTTTAATTTTGACAAGTCTAACGGGTATCAGTTTTTTATGATGGTTTAAGTCATAATTTCCTCAATTACTAATGATGTTAAGCATCTTCATGCATTTGCTGGTTATTTATACCTCTCATTTTTTGGCGTGTCTGTTCAACTCTTTAATTGAGTTGGATGTCTTCTTGTTATTAAGTTGTAGGAGTTCTTTATAAACTTATGATACAACTTCCTATTTTAGGTATATATTTTGTGAATCTTTTCTCTCTCAGAGTCCTTGCCATTTACTCCATGGAACCACTGATGGTTCTTATAACACATTTTGGAGAGAGACTATGTTGATGGCAAAGTAAAAAGAGTTAACAGTACATTATTCCAAAATAAAATTTCAAAAGATGCATTATTCACTTAGTAGTGATTGTCTTCTCCTCAGCCCAGGTTGTAAACCATGTACTTCACAGCCTTATTCTTTTTCTCTGAAGAGCAGTGTATTAAAGTTAATGTACTGGGCTTTTCTTGACACAAATATCCCTGCTGTTTTAGTATCTAGTTTAACACACACACTCATGTACATACATACACACACACACACAGAGACACACACACACACACAATGCAATTAAATGACCCCAAAGTCATAATTGCCTGTTAAGTATTTGTCTTATTCTATAAATCGATCTTTTTTCAGATGTGGAAATACCTGCTTAATAATAGTCATGTCAGCCCACAAAACAGCCCCGAACATTTATTAGAAAAATGAAGCAGAGTCAGCTCATCCCCAGCTTGAGATGCTGAGCATCCAGTTGAACCCAGAAGAGATTTTACAACCAACTGATACAGCCCTGAAAATGGAGTTTTCCACTGGTAACGCTGAGAGACCCTTGAGTATAGAGCCAGGCACTGCGGTGATAAACATCTGACATTTTCATTTGCAAGTATTCATGTTTCATTTTAGATAATGTTCCCCCTATTTACTTCTTCAGCAGCAATGCATCAAATATCCTACAGTGTAATCCTTCTCTCAGCACTTATCAATGAACTATGAAATAGTATTAAATAGAATTAATTAGAAGTTTTAATGAATCATGTCTGTCCTCATTTATTATACAATGTAATTTTCAAGGAGTGATTAATTACAAGTTACAGATGAGTGAATGGTTAATGTAGTTTGTTAACCTTACTAAGAAGTGACTGTACACAGCAAGCTGCTTCTCCTCTGTTTATTAGCACGTGGTTATGTACCATCATCAGTTTAAGTGAATGAAAAGGTTTTAGTAACTTTCCAATTAATGTGCACTGTAAGCTAATAATTTACTCCCTGGTTTTCTTTCCTGTGCATCATGTGAACACTATGTATTCATAGTGGGATTCAAATGTAGAATTTCGCCATCTTCATTTTGGTGTGTTTCTATATAGCTATTATTTTGCAGCTATGATGTCTACCTGTGCTGCAGAATTATTTTAAGTAGATCCCATTTAATACAAGGTGGCTTGTTTGAAATGAATCTCCCTGCATATTTCCTTGAAGAATATACCAATTTACCATATCATTACTGTCATTATCTAAAAAGTGGCAGCTGGCTGCCCTTCATTTTCAATTTTCTTACATATACCTTTCAGAAGTCAACTAATGTCCATGCTGACAAAATCTAGTGGCCAAATGCAAAATAATTCAGTGGACAGAAAGTTGAGATGGGAGTATGGGAATTCCAAAAGCATTTTTGCCTCACCAACAGACACACAAAAGACCATGGAGTCCTTGGGGATGAGTCACCATCTTACGACATCTTAGTCTCTGCTCCCTCCATATACAACCAATTACTATGGTTCTTGCAGGTGCACATTTTTGCTGTTCAAAGCAGTAACTGAGTTTTCTGAAGCTAGGGGAGTTAGATAGCTCTTTGGAGGTCCAGATAACCTTATAAAAAATAACCATACTTATATTGTATGATACATAGAAATTTTTAATTTTTTACAGATATTATCTCACTAAATCTATTTAAAACTCCCATAAGTGAAGGAACTATTATTATAAGATGTTATCTGACTTATTCAGGCTCTGCTGGCAGTGAATGGATAGACAAGCAAAACATCCATTAATTCAACAAATATTTATTGAGTACAGCTGTGGTCTGACTGTTTTTGTTCCCCTACCCCAAATTCATGTAAAAACTTAATCAAGGTGATGATATTTAAAAAAAAGTGGGACCTTTGGGAGGTGATTAGGCCATAAAGGTAGAGGCAGAAATTTGTGCTTTTATTTAAAAAACCCTAGAGAACAAGCCAGTTCTTTCAACTATTTGAGGACACAGTGAGAAGGTGCCATCTGTGAAGAAGAGAGAGATCTCTCACCAACAGTGAATATGCTGTTGCTTTGATCTTGGACTTCCCAACTTCTAGAAGGATAAGAAATAAATTTCCATTGTCTATAAGTTACCCAGTCCAAGGTATTTTGTTATAGTAGCTCAGATGCACTAAGACAAGCAGCTAATATGAGGAACCTGCTATTTTGCAGGGAACTGAGATTATAGTCTGGATGTATTAGTCCATTTTTATGCTGCTGATAAAGACATACCTGAGACTGGGCAATTTACAAAAGAAAGAAGTTTATTGGACTCACAGTTCCACGTGCCTGGGGAGACCTCACAATCATAGTGGAAGGTGAAAGGTAAGTCTTACATGGCAGCATACAAGAAAAGAGAGCTTGTGCAGGGAAACTTCTCTTTTTAAAACCATCAGATCTTGTGAGACTTACTCACTATCATGAGAACAACATGGGAAAGACTCACCCCCATGATTCAATTACCTCCCACTAGGTCCCTCCCACAACATGTGGGAATTCAAGATGAGATTTCGGGTGGGGACACAGTCAAACCACATCACCGGATGTGACAAAGTCCTTTCCATCATGACCCTTAGATACCAGTAGGGGAAGCAATAAACAAATAGAGACAGTGATAAGTCCTGTAAAGAAAATAAAAAAGAAAGAGGCTAGAGACAAACTGGAGATGAGGGAAGTTATTTTAGACAAGGTGGTCAGAGAAAGCATCTTTGCTTTTTTTGACAAAAAGAAAGAGAAGAGATGTCATATTGTATCAACTGACTGATGAAAAGCAATCGGCTGTGTAAAGAGGACATTCTAGGCAGAGAGAACAGCAAAAAATGCAAAGGTCATAGCCTTTGGTGTGTTTGAGGAAGTGCAAGAGACTGTTGTAGCTGGAGAGAAATGAAGTTGAAGAGATAGCCAAGGACGAGATTGTGTAGTTCCTTCGGAGGTCCTGGAAAAGACTTTCAATTTAAATTCAAGAGATAACGGATGCTGACAGGGCTTTTCCAATCCAATTCTACCCGGAACATTTAGGACATGTGAAGTAGAAGATAATGTGCTAGAACATCAAGTAGTATTTTAGTTCTCATTTCTCATTATAAGGAAGAAAAGCAAAAACAAACAAACAAAAAAGTTTCCCCTAGAGCCTAGAATTTGAAGCTATTAGTATAAAAGTATACTTATAATGTCCTGTCTTCATTAGGGGACTCATCTTTCAGACAAGCGATGCTCTTTGAAGTCAAGGACTATGTGTTATGTACTTTTTGTTCTGTACCGCACACGTATCAGTGTCTTAGGTTTCCAATCAGTGCTTTGTGAAATGAACTGAATAGTCTGATATCTACTGCTGTGTCCAACTCAAGTCTGCAAAATCCTGATAGGAGATGCCGTGGTATTTGAAATCGCTGTAACAGAACAGAAGGACCCAGAAAGAAGCCCTCACAAGCACTTGGCTTCACAGTGCCTGTGCTATAGATCCAGGCATCCAATTTGTCCGTAGTGGGGTATTGCTAATCCCTGAAGCAAGTGTGTGATAATGCAGTTATTTTACAATGCATTCTCTTTTTTAAATCTACATTTTTCCCTCCGACTTCTCCAAGGAAAACTATAAGGGGTCACTTATGCTAATCCTCTAAGGAATGCTAAAGAAAATCCTTTTCTACTTCTCTAATCAGACTCTGAGAGGTGACAAACTCAGATTAGTGAGCAACATCATTTTTTGATACAGGAGTTGAATTTTACCCAGAAATCTCAACTCTAAGCTCCTAAGAGAGAAACTTTTTTTATTAAGGATTTTTTTTTAAATGATCCGTATCAAAGTGCATGCCTGTGTAATCACAAAAGCCAATTTGCTCTAAAATGCTGCATGAAGTAATGGTGTCATCCGAAATGCTAATGAATCTTTGCTGACTTCACCATGGCCCAATTTGACAGGAAGGTGGGAGTCCCAGTGAATGAGTCACTGCAAATACAGAAGCTCAAATGGTAACAGTTATTTATTGTTCATATGACTTAGCACATTAAAAAATTTTGTAAATCCTTGTTATATAAATCACTTGTAAATTCATAGACTGAGAAGAGAAAAAATTGTCCACAAGATGTTGGAGCTGAGATAATTTTTCTGTTTTTCAGTCTTTGTAATATGTTAATCTGTATGTCCAATATGATAGTCCTAACCATGTGTAGCTAATGTCCATTTTGTGTTGCTATAAAGGAATACCTGAGGCTGGGTAATATATTTTAAAAAGAGGTTTATTTGGCTCACAGGTCTGCAGGCTGTACAAGCATGGTGCCAGTATCTACTGGGCTTCTGTTTAGGGCCTCATGTAGCTTTCACTGGTGGCAGAAGGAAAGAAGAGCCAGCTTGTCACATGGTGAGAGGGGGAGCGAGAAAGAGGGGAGGAGGTGCCAAGTTCTTTTTAGCAATCATTTCTCTCAGAAACACTAGAGTGAGAATTCACACATTACTGTGTGGAGGGTACAAAACCATTCATGGGAAATCCATCCCCATGACCCAAATACCTCCCATTAGGCTCCACCACCAACATTGGGGATCACATTTCAACATGAGATTTGGAGGGGACAAGTATCGAACCCATATCAGCTAATGAGCACTTTACTGTGGCTAGTCAAATGGAGAAACGGAATTTTAATTGTATTTCATTTCATTAATTTAAATCTAACAACATATGCCCAGTTTCATGATTGTAAGACTGTAGATATGTTTGGAACAGCTTGGTTATGTGAATCTACTTTATTCCACCATTCAGCAGACATTTATTGAGACCTATTCTGTCTACTAAACCTTCCAGTTACTAATTCAAGCAAGATTTAATCTCTGCCTTGGAATTGCTTAAAGCCTAGGAGGAAGACAGAGAGATAAACAAATAATTACACACAGATTAAGCGTGGTTTATGAACACAGGCTATGAAACAAGATTCTGGCCTTGGCTTTGAGGAGTTTACACAGTAGATGACAAGACTTAAAGAGAAGAAAGAATTTCCAAAATCAAAAGATATTATGCAAACTCTAGACCATATGCTGCATTATCAAACATTATTAAGTTTCTCAGAAGTTATAATGTTAGAATGGAAGTTTGAGGAGAAATTTCACTAGTCGGTTCATAATTTAATTTTTTAATAGACCTTATCTTTTAGAACAGTTTTTAGGTTCACAGCAAAATCGAGTAGAAAGTACGAGAATTTGCCCTCTGCCTCCACTCCCCTGTGGTGGAATGGTACATTTGTTACAATTTATGAGACTACACTGACATATCAATCAAAGTTCATAATTTACATTAATGTTCATTCTTGCTGTTGAACATTCCACAGGTTTGGACAAATGTATAATGACACATATTCACCATTACAGTATCATGCTATGGTTAAATACATAGAATCATCTCTCTGTCCTAAAAATCCTCTGAGCTCTGCCTATTCATCCCTCTGTTCTCCCAATCTTTGGTCTTTTTAGTTTCTCCATATGAATCTACTTTTTCAACTGTATCTTTCATGAAATCTAAAAACAGATTAAGTAGTTACGATGGACATTCAGCATTCAGTTTACTATTTGTTGTAAGTGTAATATACAGATCAGATTTTGAAGACAGTACGGAGAAATGTAAAATGTCTCAATAATTTTTCATGTTGATTATATGCTGAAATGATAACAGTTTGGCTATATTAAGTGAAATAAAACATGCCCTTAAAATTAATTTCATCTATTTATTCTTCCTTTTTAACTGTGGCTACAAAAAATTTAAATTATATGTGTGATTTACATTATATTATTGGACAGTGTTGCTTTAGAGTTATGATTACTAAACTCCAGAAATATCATTAATAGGAAGATCAGTCATTTTCCAGACATTATGAATAAACTGTCTTCCACCCTATTGCATTAAGTTAATATTAGATAGAATTTAAGAAATTTGCCTGAGTAAACGCAATTAACTATTGACTAACATTAAATCATCATGGATTGATGTGTGCATTCAGTGAAGTGATATAGGGAAATTCAAAATTTTAAGCGTAAACCTATACCATGGGTTCCTGTTTTTATGTGATATCCATGGACCTTATAATCACATGACCCCATTTTACCGATAAACATCACCCCTCATACTGTCCCCAGCACTTTGGTGTTCATCTTCCTCCATGCGGGTCCTCATTCTAATACAAATGCCACAATTTCCCCCCCAAAATGAAAGTAGGCAGACATGAACTAGTTTATTTTTATCCTGAGCTGACAGCATTTTCTCTTCTTTCTACCTTGTCAAATATTAAATATGAAATCAGAAGGGAGGAGGGAGGAGAAGACACTGTAAAGGGTTTTTGGAGAGCGAACAAGTGGAAGGTTGTACACCTGCACTGTCTCCCTTCCTCAGTTCTTAGATTCACTGATGCTTCAAGGGGGAAATAACACTTAAAAGTGTTGTATTGGTACTCACGCTCAATCCATAACTCTCCTCTCTCGTCTGTGCTTCTACAGTGCTTGGGGCTGGAGGGAGAGGCGGTAATGGAGACTCTAAAAGTGATCTTTTCATGCTTAGTCAGCTGTCTCCCAGTTCCTGTATCCTGCATGTGATGTGCAGAAGGACATGAGGAAGCTTTGACTGAATTCTGAACAGTACATTATTATTCTGCTCCAACACACGCTCTCAGATCAGCTTTGTTTTGGCCTCCAAGTCAGATGATTTTCATTAGATATTTGAAGTAATCCACAACAAAATAGCAAACCTATATTTAAGTGGGTACAAATGGTTTGCCCACAAAAGAAGAGCTAGGGCATGTACCCATAGTATCTGTAAGTGCTGAGAGGGATACCTGACATGTATCATTTAACATCACTTATCTACCACCTCCTTTCCTATCTGAGTGGAAAGATGGCATGATTTTCTTTAACTTGCAAGTCCTATTTTTAAGAAATTAAATAACGGAAGAATTGTGAAGAACACTTGAAGGATGAAGTAAACATAACTCTGATTGTAAAGTTCTGTTAAGATGCAGGGTCAATTTCTGATCTTCCAATGCACCATGCTAGTTCTTGCTTTATGATGGCTTCTTGTCTGGGATACTCTTCCCATCTCATGCTTACAACTCCTCATCTAACTCCTCTTCATTCTTCAAGTCTAAATGCCATTTTCTCAGGGAGGTTAAATATAGTAAAATATAAAGTCAAAATTAAAATAATGATTGAAATTATCATTTCTTAAAACCAGTGAAAGCAGTAAGATGTTGAGAGAAAATGATAAAGGGTTATCTATAAGTACCCTGATCTTCAGGGCAACTGGAGGTACTCTTCTAGTGTACCTTAAGACACATTTGCAGATTTGCCTATGCTTCTTCATAGCACACAGCACAATTATAATTACCTGTTCAACACCTGTCTGTCTCATTGGACAGACTACAGACAAAAAACCAAAGACGCTTTCAGCTCAGAGCAAAAATAGGCTCCGTGAGGGAATATATTGATCAGGACTACTATTCCCAATGCCCAGCATAGTACCTAAGTATTGAATAAAGATTTATTGAGTAAATGAATAAATAAATGCAAGAATGAAGAAATTACATGTCATATTCATCAGTATTGCTTTACTGAAAAGGATATTTTGGGAAACAGGCCACCTACCATGTATATATGGAAGGACAGAAATCAATAAATAGAGTATCTCATTCACTTTTCAATATAAAGCACTTCAATATAAAAAGTCTGAACTTGTTATTTAACCAACTGTTAGATATGGTATTTTATGTGAGCTTTGTCATTATCTATAGAGCAGGAAGTAATTTTAAAATTTCAAAGTTAATAAATCAATCATCTGCATGTGTATGTAAGCAGGAGGTACTATTATCACTAGGAAAAAAGAAGCAGGCCGGGCGTGGTGGCTCACACCTGTAATCCCAGCACTCTGGGAGGCCAAGGTGGGTGGATCTCTTTAGGCCAGGAGTTCAAGACCAGCCTGGCCAATATGGCAAAACCCATCTCTACTAAAAATACAAAATATTAGCCAGGCATGGTGGCACATGCCTGTAGTCCCACTTCCTTGGGAGGCTGAGACAGGAGGATTGCTTGAATCTGGGAGGCAGAAGTTGCAGTGAGACACGGTTGTGCCATTGCACTCCAGGCTGGGTGACAGAGCTAGACCCTGTCTCAAAAAAAAAAAGGAAAGAAAGCAGAGGTGGTTAAAAGCAACTGACTCTGGAGAGTGGATCGTGGAGTGCTTCAAACGTCTTTTGCTTAATTTGTAAGTCCTTCTATATTATTTAGGTTTTTAGAAATCATGTGAGTATTTCTTTCATTAAAAAACAAAACTTGTTTCTTTTCCATTTGCTAATGACTAAATCTCAGTGGTCAGTCACTCATTTCCCACTCCACAACCTCTGCTTTATTATGCTAAATATATTTTTCAAAGTAATTTCAAGTTTCCCAACACTACATCCATGCCACATAAACCTTTATACTCCTGGTGATGTATAGTGCAACATGTTCTACGTAGTATATATCATCTGTTGACTGATTAATGTAGGTTGAAGGTTATCACTATTAACTGAAATTGTTACCAGAAAGGGGTCCTGATCCAGACCCTACGAGTTGCTTCTTGAAGCTCATGCAAGAAAGAATCTGGGGTCAGTCCACAGAGTAAAGTGAAAGCAAGTTTATTAGAGAACCAAAGAAACAAAAGAGTGGCTACTCCACAGTATACTCATGGTTACCTCTTGGATTATACGCTAAACGAGGGGTAGATTATTCATGAGTTTTCCAGGAAAGGGATGGGGATTTCCTAGAACTGAGGGTTCCTCTCCTTTTTAGATTATTTAAGGTAACTTCCAGATGATGCCATGCCCTTTGTAAACTGTCACGGCACTGATGGGAGTTTTTTTTTTTTTGCATACTAATGCATTATAATTGGCACATTATGAGCAGTGAGGACTACCAATGGTCGCTTCAATTGCCACCTTGGTTTTAGTGGGTTTTGGCTGGCTTCTTTACCCCATGTCATTTTATCAGCAGGGATTTTGTGACCTGTATCTTGTGAAACCAGTAATGCTGACTTCCTATCTCATCCTGTGACTAAAAATGCCTAACCCCCTGGGAATGTAGCCCAGCAGATCTCAGCTTCATTTTCATCAGCCCTTACTCAAGATGGAGTCACTCTGATTCAATCACCTCTGACAAAATGAGCCTTTTCTAATTTAATTTTTTCATTTATCTTTCACACCAATTCTCTGAAGAACACATTATTGTAAACAACCTCCCAGCTTTGGTTATTGTCCTATTTTCTAATTAAGTGAATATCTTAAGAACATATCTTGAAGATACAAGAGTTACCTAATAATCCTCCATATAGAAACAGCCTTAAGGATATGGTGTTCCACCCCAACACCATGACTATGACTCCCTTTGAACATCCAAGGAGCCTACATGATAACCCAATGCAATAATAATAATAATAATATTATAGAACTTTTGAGGCTATCTCAATGTTTATCCATAACATTGAGCCATACTGTATAATACTATAGTCATACTGTATAATACTATAAAGTCAAAATTAAAATAATGATTGAAATTCTTTTCATTTTTTAAAACTAATGAGAACAAGAAGAGGCTGGGAGAAAGTAATAAAGGTTTAATTATCTATAAATTCAATGAAATGTCTGAGTGATCAGACTAGTTGTTGCCTATTAGAATCATAGTATCATAGAATCATATAATCCCAGAGTTGAAGAGAACAGAAATGAGTCATTTTTTCCAATTTCTCATCCAGTGCTTCTGTTTGCTAAAACATACCAATAAGTAATCATCCTGCCTGGGTTGAACACTCTTTCCCAACGAGATTCATGGTGACCCTAAAATGTCCTGACTTTCAGAACATTTTCCCTTGTATTGAGACAAAACTATTAAGACTACCCAGAATGAATCCAATACTCATTTCCTATTGGATACTTTCTAACATTTGAAGAGTGTTTTTGTCCTTCGGAGTCTTCTCCTTCCTCTTTACTCAATAGGGTTGTGAATATCCTCCAGTGAGGAAATCTGCCTCTAGAAACCACATCCACCTATTCATATTCTCATAAGTACTCTGGCATTTATGTCTTCAGGAATGCCTATTACGTTGGGTTAAGTTTTAAAAATATGGGAAGAGCTGGAATGTCAGACATAGAAATCCTTGTCATAGAAGGAAGCCTAAGAAGCCTAAGAAAAAAAATCCAAACATTTGTGCTTGGAAGGAAGTCCCTATGTGAGGTGATGGCTTCCAAGGTAAGAGTTTGGAACAAATCCAAGGAAACTTACCCTTTCTCTACCTACACGAATTTTTCTGGAGAAGGAAGTTAATTTTTAAATGTCACTGCATAGAAGCTCTGAATTACCTTCTAGAGCCATGAATATGGAACCTAAGTAGCAGAAGACAGAGCAGACAGAATTTATACATACTTTTTACAAAATCTTTGTCATTTTAATAGCTTAATTTTTGTTTCCCTTATTGCATGACTTAGTTCTGAGGCACCATTTAGTCCTGCTCATTTTTATTCTACATGGATTCAATTGTTGACCTTCCATGACTGTTTCCCCAGGCTTTGAATGGCAATGACCCTGTCAGCAACATCACCTTTACCACCTGTCTGACACCTCTGCATATCCAGTGGGCCGGGGTCTTATTAATAAGTTCTCCTCCCATTATTTCATTAATAGCTTGCCTTCATTAAACTACTCTCCTCAGTTCAAGATAAAGCGCTTTCTCATTGGGAAAAGAACAATATTTTCAGTGCTCATAGAAAACTTAGTTTTAAAATTCCATGCAAATTACATTTTTTTTTTTTTTTTACTCAGCTCATATCACTATTTTTACCCTGAAGGTAATCAGTGTGAAAACTGTCAAAATCTTTGCTTTCCAACTTCTAATTTTCAGAAACAATGGTCTTCCAGTAAGGGCATTTTAAAGCAAAGGATTCAAATTTAGAGTCTTGTCATTTTAAAGAATGCAAAGGATTGTATGCAAAAGTCAGTCATTCCTTGGACTTCTATTTCTTATTTTGTTGAAAGCATTTCAGATGTCTTCTCAGAACTGAAAGGATACAGGGACTATTCAAATGTAAGAAAAAATTCATGAGCACTCACAGAAACTTTGGGGTAAACCAAAAGTGGGACTCAAATTGAAAGATGACATTAATGTCTTTCTTGAAATGACTAAATTAAGCTCTAAAATTTAATTATTCCCAAGTCATCATCTATGTTCACATCCATTTTATTATAGCCATATTCTAGGTAATTGTCAAATTCCAGTTTGCTTTAATTTTTAAGCTGGAGGGGGGCTAATATAAAATTTCAACCTAACAGAAAGTAGTTGGGAAAAGCAGAGCTATCTTTGTCTAGATTGTATTGTCTGTTGATAAAGAGAAAAGTATGGAGCTTAACAAACTACACAAGTCATGTGATTGTTGGCAGCACTGACATCATCGATAAAGAGATCACAACTGTTAAGTCTCAGATGTGGCCCAAATCACATGCACCCGTCTCTCTGGGGAAGCTTGTTAAAAATCCAGATTCTGGCAAGGCACAGTGGCTCACGCCTGTAATCCCAGCACTTTGGGTGGCTGAGGCGGGTGGATCACCTGAGGTCACGAGTTTGAGACCAGCCTGACCAACATGGAGAAACCTCGTCTCTATTAAAAATACAAAATTAGATGGGCGTGGTGGCGCATATCTGTAATCCCAGCTACTCGGGAGGCTGAGGCAGGAGAATCAATTGAACTCAAGAGGCGGAGGTTGCCATGAGCTGAGATCGCGCATTGCACTCCAGCCTGGGTAACAAGAGCTAAACTCCCTCTCAAAAAAAAAAAAAAAAAAAAAAAAAAAAAAAAAAAAAAAAAAATTCCAGATTCCTAGGTCCACCTCAACTACATCTGAGAAGGAATCCATTCAAAACAAAACCAAAAACTTTCAGATGTCTGACAACATGAAAAATTTTGCCATGAAACCCCAGTCTTGTAATTCCCTTTATGAGGTGGTCATCTACTGAATCTTTCTCTTTTTACACTTTATTTCCGATATTTCAGGAAGTGGTCTATCCACACTCCCCTCACACACGTGTCTCAAAGTCCCCCCACAGGTTGCTCTGCAGATGATAATGCAGATGTCAGTGACTTCCCTTAAAAGATCTCAGAATGCATTTTATCGAAAGGCACATGCCCTGGGTTTTAGAAAGGGTGTTTCATTTCAGGCAATGGGAAATCATACACTATAATTTCTGAGTCAGATTAGCATCACAAAGTCCAGGATCTATTTCTTCCTACTCTCATCTTTGGCACGTTCAAGTGTTTTCCACTTACTTTGCAATCTGCAGTCTACCCCCTCTCCATTGCATCTTATTGTTTGCTTCTTGCTGTTTCTTGAAAATGAAAAGAACAATTGTTGATTGAAGTAATAAAGCTCCCGTAAAATGAGGACTTACTGACTGGTTCTCTCCATTAGCATTATAATTCTGACTTGTGATTCAACACTACTGCTTAAGAATCACTTCTATCAGTTTCTAGGATAGCACAATTCAGCATTTGAGTTCTCAGGAATTCATAAATTACTCAGAAGAACTTAACATCTATAGATCTGAACAGTGTCTGAAATTGTGCTTTTTCAGACTGATCAAAAAAGCTAAGTCTAATGACTTCCCTAAGCCTGGGTCATCCTACTTTGCAACTCAAAGTCTGCCTGGCATATAAGCAGTGAAGTCAGGATTTGAAAGCTATCCGTTTGCTCAAAAATGTCCTTTTTATTTTTTTTTTTTAGCAAGCCTGCCGATAACCCTGCCCGCAACTTGGAATTAGGACATTAGTGCAGTTTATTCAGGCTCCTATTACACAGCAAGTAAAAAGAGAAGATGGCACAGAAAACTCCACATATTAGCATGTTATCAGATTAGCTTGTTGTCACCTTGGGGTAAAGAGGACAAGAGGCAGAGGCCTTGGCAATTTTAACAAGGTACCAAGGTGCAGAACCTCAGTTTATAAACTCCTTGAGGAAGTGAACATTTAGCTTTTTATTTTTCACCATAGCTAGCATATCATTCGGATTTAATGAGTATCTGTTGAACCATACTTGGTGCAGAGAGCACCAAGAGGCAAACAAATTATTTGAGGTGCTTACTTCTTACCTTGGCTTCTGCCACTAGAACTCAGTTACCTTGACCTAAACTTATTGCTTGTTTATGTTTTATTATCCTGACATTTCTTCCTGTGTGTGTGAGTTTAGATTTCCAAAAGTTTTGTTTCTGACCATCTTATCCTGGAGACAAGGAATAAAAGAACAGATGCTAGCCTTTGTGTGTTTGTGACAGGGTAGGGTGGGGAAATTCTAGAAATACTATTTGTGATCATTTCCCTTTGGGAAAAAAAAGAAAAAGTCATTCATAATATGCTGAGGTTGAGACTGAGTATGTTGTGATTTAGCATGTATGATACTTCGTAGAGGCAGCAGCAGTAAAGCCTGCGCTTTTAGTGTAATGGCCACCCAAATCATGTACATTGTACCCAGTAAGTAATTTTTTTTTTTTTTTTTTTTTTTTTTTTTTTTTTTTTTTTTTTTGAGACGGAGTCTCACGCTGTTGCCCAGGCTGGAGTGCAGTGGCGCGATCTCGGCTCACTGCAAGCTCCGCCTCCCGGGTTCCCGCCATTCTCCTGCCTCAGCCTCCTGAGTAGCTGGGACTACAGGCGCCCGCCACCGCGCCCGGCTAATTTTTTGTATTTTTAGTAGAGACGGGGTTTCACTGTGGTCTCGATCTCCTGAATTTTTCATCCCTTATCCCTCTCCCACTCTCCTACCCTTCAGAGTCCTCAGTGTCTATTATTCCACACTCTATATCCATGTGGACACATTATTTAGCTGTCACTTACAAGTGAAAACATGTGGTATTCAATTTTCTGTTACTGGGTTTTTAGACTTAAAATAATGGCAACCGTGTTGCTGCAAAGACATGATTTCATTCTTTTTTTATGACAGAATAATATTCCATTATGTTGGATAAAGAAAATGTAGTGTGTACACACACACACGTATGTATAGCAGAATGTATATATATAATAGCAGAATAATATCACATTATATATATTATCCATATATAAATATATATTATGTATGGAATATATATCATCTATAGAATATATAGAAGAGTAATATATATATGGAATATTATTCTTCCATCATATATATTTTATATGTGTGTGTGTGTGTATATATATATAGTGCCACACACACACACACTACATTTTCTTTATCCAATTATTTGTTGATGGACACTTAGATTGATTCCATATTTTTGCTATTGTGAATAGTGCCATGATAAACATATGAGTGCAGGTATCTTTTGATGTAATAATTTCTCTTCCTTTGGGCAGATACCCAGAAGTGGGATTGCTGGATCGAATGGTAGTTCCATTTTTAGTTTCTTTGGAAGTCTCCATACTGATTTCCATAGAGGCTGCACTAATTTACATTCCCACCAACAGTGTATACATGCTCCCTTTTTTCCACATCATCACTAACATTTGTTATATTTTGACTTTTTAATAATAGCCATTCTGACTGGTGTAAGGTGATGTTTTGTTGTGGTGCTGAGCATTTCTTATATGTTTGTTGGCCACTTGTATATCTTCTTTTGAACAATGTCTATTCATGCTTTGGGGGAGCTTTAGGAATAAATAAACTGTTACAAATGAAGCTCCATTTCCAATGTAGCGGTGGGGAGCTGACTGTGTTTTGGTTAGGAAGAGTGGGGAGTGGGTCTAAAGGGAGAGGAGGAACCGACATGGCTTACCATATCAGGAGAATGATGTCCTGCCCGGGATCCCATAGAGGGAACTGCGGCAGGCAGCATGGCTCTCTCAGAGAATGTGTTGAGTCCTCTATCCCCCATTTGTGTTTGAATGAATAGAGCTGTGGGATTGGATCAGCCTAGCCAGAAAATGGCCCAAGGGATATCTCCCCACAGTAGTCCTCCTGTTAGCCACACTTTTCTAGGGGCGAGAATGAATGCTAGGTGTCTGCAATTATCCTGGCCTGGGTTAGACAGTGAGAGAACATCAACTGGGTAAATTTTTGCCATTTCCTTCTTTGCGCACAATAACACCACTACCGACAATAAGCAAGTGTGTTATTGAGTGGTTTATTTGTGGTAGACACAATACTAATCATTTACGTGGATTACCTCTTTGACTACTCCATAGGCAATAAAGGAGATGCTATTTTTACCCTGTACAGATGAGGGAACTGAGGCTTAGAGAGAGACTAAGTGTGTTGTACAACACCACCAAGCTACTAAGTGCTGGGACCAATATTTGAATTCATTTACTCCTGAATCCGGGGGCTGAACACTAACGCCTGTACAGCATAGATAGACCCTCCCTCTTCCGTGTGTTAAATCCTAGGTCTTGTGTGCTTTATTTGCAGAAATGGACCGTGGAAAACTGGAATGGCTGTTCATTTCTGGAAGCTGTCTCAACAGCCATCTGGAATCAATATGTCCCTAAAGAAGGAAATCACTCAATCTATACATCTTAGAGGAGATAAGCAAACCTGGACACATCAGGTTTTCAGAATGTGTGTGGAGCCCTTCTTAGATCTCATCAATACACCACAATTTCCACACAGGAGAAAGAAATCATAACCAGCCCAATTTTGACTAGAGAATGGAAAGGCATGCTTATTGTATTATCCGTCTCAGATTTCCTTATCTCAGATAGTTTTTGACTAGTGCTAGAAAGCAATCAATGGGAGATTGAGTTCTTTGGTGACCTTTAAAAATCAACGTGTTTTGTATTGACATTCAACCTATATGTGTTGATTCCTTGCCAAGGAATAGTAGGTAACGATTTTGCTTTTGTTGGGGGAGTTCTTGCTCTAAGAACAGGATCCTGCATGTTTCCAGAGTGTCTTTCTAAAAGGTCTTGTCTCTAATCTGCTTTAAACATTTCCATGCCTTCTGATTTTGGTGAAAATTCCATGCCAAGGCTCACAAAGCCTTTTTTTTTTTTTTTTTTGAGACGGAGTCTCGCTCTGTCACCCAGGTTGGAATGCAGTGGTGCAATCTTGGCTCACTGCAACCTCCGCCCCCAGGTTCAAGCGATTCTCCTACCTCAGCTTCCTGAGTAGCTAGGATTACAGGTGCGTACCACCACACCAGCTAATTTTTGTATTTTTAGTAGAGACAGGGTTTCACCGTGTTGGTCAGGCTGGTCTCGAACTTTTGACCTCGTAATCTGCCTGCCTTGGCCTCCCAAAGTGGTGGGATTACAGGCGTGAGCCACTGAGTCTGGCCACAACCTTTTTTTTTTTTTTTGAGACGGAGTCTCACTCTGAGCCCAGGCTGGAGTACAGTGGCCAGATCTCAGCTCACTGCAAGCTCCGCCTCCCGGGTTTACGCCATTCTCCTGCCTCAGCCTCTGGAGTAGCTGGGACTACAAGCACCCGCCACCACGCCCGGCTAGTTTTTTGTATTTTTTTAGTAGAGACGGGGTTTCACCACGTTAGCCAGGATGGTCTCGATCTCCTGACCTCGTGATCCGCCCATCTTGGCCTCCCAAAGTGCTGGGATTACAGGCTTGAGCCACCACGCCCGGCCCTTTTTTTTTTTTTAAACCACACTTTGTGTTATCCAGAACTATTTGCAAGTCCCAAAATGTGCCTACCCTCTCACCCTTTTAGGTCTGATGCATACTGATGCTTCTGCCCCAAAATGGTCCCCTACTTGTCTACCTGGCCAATTCCATTTAACTCCACCCGAAATGTTCATTTGCATTTGCTTATTCTGAGTCAAGTCTCTAAATCATCTTCCCCATGCTGAATGAAAACTATGGGCTCATGCTTTCACTTGTGTCTACAGCCTTGCAGGTGGCCAAGAGCTCAGTCCTGCTGTCTTGCAGTGGGGTTCCAACCATCCTTCAGCTACTTACTGAGTCACCTTCAAGTAAGTTATTGATTTCTATGTGTCTCAGATGGGATGTGTAAAATGGAATATGAATAGTATCATATGCAAAGATTATTTTAAGGATTAAATAACACCATAAGTAAAGGACTTAGCATAGCACTTGACTCATTATAAGTTCCCCGTAAATATTAACTGATAATCATAGATTTGTAAAACTAAATTGCTTTGGCATATTAATTATCATTATCTCTCTAAACTACACTGAGCAGTTTGAGATCAGGAACTGATGTTTTGTCTTTATTTCTCGTACACTGAGCACATAGTAGGTGCTTCATAAATATGTGTTAAGTGAGTGAGAATTAACCATCATAAAGGTGATAAATGAATGAACAAGATCCTCATGCATAAATATAGCAATTGTTTAATTATTACATTAAACAGGCCTTAGGGTTTAAAACTCTCCTAAGGACTGTTCACCTGCTGGAAGTTTGACTTGCTGCACTAAGTATGGGCACACTCATAACATGTAAGCGTGAAATGTCCTCTTTATTACACACTGTAAATCCATCAGACACGGAAGCAGAGGACAGCTTCAAGATTAGAGCCTCTAGGTAGAAAGAGATGGTACAAACTTGGTCCTCAACTCTTTCCCTCTCTTCACTGTGTGAGATGGTTTCTGCTGCCACCAACCAGCGTGCAGGGCACCAGAAAAGACTCCACTCCCCTTTGTTAAAACTCTGCGTCAGATGTGAACTACAATTCCATTCCTTGCACACTTACAATAGCTGTCCTAAACTTTCAAGAACACAAAAATGACCACGTTTCTCAAGTACAAGTTTATGGCAGTGAAACTAAGGAGCCCTAATATCCTGGTACCCCTTCATCCACACATGGAAGCTATGGTCGATTGTTCCATTCCTTCCACAACTGCTCTAGGTTCTGTCTGTACTACAGAAGTTAGAAAGATACCAACTACATTTCCCAAATGTTCTTGCAGCTGGGTTACAGATGTGACTTGGGTTCTCCAATGACTTGCACTGAGTTAAGTGGGGGAGAGAGGGAAGTGAGAGCAAGAGAATAGGGCAGCATCCATTGTGCCAGTGGGGTTCTCATGAGCATGTGTGTCCTCCCTCAATCCTGGACTGCACGTGGAGTGCTGCTGTCCTTAGAGTCAGCACTGGGGTCAGTGGTGTTCTGAGTCCCAGGCTCTCATGACAGCAGAGGCAGCTACCACCCATCTATGCTATTTCTGTGACGTTGTGTTTAGCGTTATTACTAGAACACCCAGTCTGAAACCCACTTCCTCCAGCATAACCACAATTTTGTAAGCACCTAAATCCTGGTATTAAATTTTTTTTCTGCTGAAAAAAGCTGGATTAGTATTTCGCAATCCTTTTCCAGTCCTTCTTTGCAGCTTTGTTGTTGTGCTATGGTTGTTTTGTTCTCTAGCCAATATCTCCCTCTTCTTGGCTCCCCTTTCTTGTCCCTTCAAATCTACCCAGGCTGCTCCGGAAAATGACTAAATCATGTTGCCTTTCTCCACACAGGAAGTCCAGGGCCATACTTCTTGGCTCTCAATTCCATATTGAGGTTTTAAACCCCACTCAATTTGCTTGTAAGCCCAAATGTTCAGCTCCTTAACATGAGGTACACTGCTCTTTACAAATGATTTCAGATGTGATTCAAATGACCTCAGACACCTGTTGAGTCCCAGTGAATCACTGTTTCAAATGAGGGCTTCTGGGTCTACTGTATTAGAAAAAAAACTTTCCCTCTTTCCCTAGTGTCAAATGGCTTCACCCACTACAAGTCTTTCACAGAAGAATACCCCAAGAATACCAACCTGAAAGACAGCCAAGAACACAAACTCAATAACAAATAGATCTTGAAAACTGGCACACATAAAACCTTGGAATAGCCACAGAAATGGAGCCCCAGCTTTCACATATTGCAATGTACTTTAAACAATAAAACCAAAGACCTGTGCTTCTGTGTTACATCTTACTCCTTTCCTTTCCTTTTTTTTTCATTCAATTGCTATTTTTAGATTTTTCCTATTTAAAAAAAAAAAAAAAAAACAAGCCTGGGCGCGGTGGCTCAAGCCTGTAATCCCAGCACTTTAGGAGGCCAAGGCGGGCAGATCATGAGGTCAGGAGATCAAGACTATCCTGGCTAACGTGGCGAACCCCCGTCTCTACCCAAAACACAAAAAAATTAGCCGGGCCTTGTGGCAGGCGCCTGTAGTCCCAGCTACTCGGGAGGCTGAGCAGGAGAATGGAGTGAACCTGGGAGGCGGAGTTTGCGGTGAGTTGAGATGGCACCACTGCACTCCAGCCTGGGCAACAGATTGAGACTCCATCTCAAAACAAAACAAAACAAAACAAACAAAAAAAACCTTTTTAAAACAGAGACAGGGTCTCAGTACATTGGCTAGGCTGGTCCTGAACTCCTGGGCTTAAGCAATCCTCCTACCTTGGCCTCCCAAAGTGCTGGAATTACAAATGTGAGCCACCATGCTCAGCCATTTTTCCTCTTCATAAGAGAGGAATTTTACCATCTTATGCTAAGATCACATTTTCAAAATGCTAGCAAGTTACATGACCAGGTCTTGAGCCCTTTGAGAATGAGAACTGTCTTACCTATCTATCTCTCTTTTTCATTGAGACAGAGTCTCATCAGTTGCTCAGGCTGGAGCCTCCACCTCCTGGGTTCAATCAATTCTCCTGCCTCAGCCTCCCCAGTAGCTGGGATCACAGGCATGCGCCACCACACCCAGCTAATTTTTGTATTTTTAGGAGAGTCGGGGTTTCACCATGTTAGCCAGGTTGGTCTCGAACACCTGACCTCAAGTGATCCGCCCTCCTCAACCTTCCAAAGTGCTGGGATTACAGATGTGAGTCACTGCACCCGGTCTGTTTTACCCATCTCTCTATTCTCAGTACCTAGCATTGGGCCTGGCCCACAGTTACCATATACACAATTCTGTGATACCAAATGGGTGTCCTATAATTCAATTCCATTCTGACTAACCTCCTGGAGTTAGCACAGTCCCCACAGGGTAAGGGGCTTAGTCTCATAAGAGTGCCTCCTTTTCAGATGCCAACTACAAGTCTCAGATGTCCCCAAGCTTCTTTTACTTCTGCCCAGTCAGCTACAACTTTGGGGATTCTCACAACTTCCTTCAGGTTTGATAATTCACTAGAATGATTCATCTAGTGCTAACTGAAAGCACTATACTTACAATTACTGTTTATTATAAAAGATATAACTCAGTAATAGCCATATGGAAGATATAACAGGCTAAAGTCTGGGGAAAGAAAAGTGCAAAGGTTCCACACCTATGGAGTCAAGGTATGCCACCCTCCTGGTATATTGATATGTTCACCAACCTGGAAACTCTCTGAGCCTTGTGTTTCATTACATAGATTTCACTACATAGGCATGACTGATTAACTCACTGGCAGTGTGTTTGAATTCACTCTCTGCCTTCCTCCATTCCCTGAAGGTCAGGGGTGGGTCTGAAAATTCCAACCCTCGAATCACCTGCTTGGTCTTTATGACATGGCCAGACCCTCCCTTGAAACTATCTAAGGGCCCACCATGAGTCATCTCATTAGCATAAATTTATGGTAGAAAGGAGCTCATTATGTAAAACAGAAGACGCTCCTATCAGGAAAATTCCAAGGGTTTTTGAAGCTCTGTGCCAGGAGCCAGGGACAAAGACCAGATATATTCTTTATTATATCACACCATCTGAGACACATTTGCCAAACTGAGTTGAGTTGGCTACCTCTAGGTTCCCATTAGTCATTTTATGAAAATTAAATTAAAGGATCTTCTGCAATTCTAGCCTCAAAGTGCTCCCACTGGAAGTAATGTTCTTTAAGCCCTTCCTTGAATATTCATTTAAAACACAGCTTAAATAACCCCCCAAGCTGAAAGCCAGAATTTAAGTACCTTTTTAACTACAGGTGATAGGAAATGAATCTCACCACCCCAGATGGGCGTTTAAGGCTTGAGTATATTTACTACTAACGTGTTTATATCACCTTTGAAGTTGCTATTGTAGGGATATCAGATACCATTATGGCCCAGGCTCTGGGTGAATATGCTGCCCTGCCAGCTGGAGTAAATGTCGAACACTTTACGTTTTATCAAGGTAAGCACGCAGTAGAAAAAAACACTTCTTTGTGCATCTGACTGGTGGTGTTTGTTACTATGAAAACTGAGTAAGAGAATAGAGATGTACAGATACTATGCTTCAGTGTTTTCATAACCTTGCTTAAGAGAAGAAAACATGCCAGGAAAAGGTTTGCCTTTGCATGAAAGGAAAATTTTAAATAGATACATACAGATATTTACATATATGTATACATATGTACACATATACACATAAGAATTTGTACAAATACACATATTCTTATCCTTATGTACAAATGCATATATTCTTATGTGTACATATGTGTGTGTGTATATATATAAATGCATGTATTTTAATAGAGAGTCAGAAAGCTTTTTTCTGGAAAGGAATAAATAGCAAATATTTTAGGCATTGGGGTCTCTATGGCAACTAATCAACTCTGCTATTGTAGTGCAAAAGCATCCATAGACACGTAAAGGAATGACCATGTCTGTGTTCTAATAAAACTTTATTTATGAACACCAAAATTTGAACTTTAATTATTTTTATGTGTCACAATAGTCTTTTGATATTTTTTAACTATTTAAAAATGTAAAAACCATTCTTCACTTAACTCATACAAAGAAAGGCAGCAGCCATAGTTTGCTGACCCTTGACCAGTAAGGTTAATCTCGTGATGATGTCTCTGCTCAGGCCACGTCATCTGAATGAACCTGAACTCGCTGGGGATTCCAACAAGTAAGTTATCTGAACTCCATTGGTTGTAAAAAGAAATCCTTATAAATAGTATCCTTCCATCTCTCAGCCCACTCTCACCTTTCTCCCCTGTTTCCCTCCTCTGCCTCTATCTCATTCCTGATAGACAAGAAGGATTTAATGGAAAATGTGCTCCAGCTACTTCCAACATTGACTGCTTATGCTATTAATATCAAGGTAACATGGCTGGTGACAGCTTCTTTCATTGATTCATAATTCATGTCCCTGCTAAAAGGTATCTGATCCTATAAGTTATACATATTTCACTCCGAATATGCTAATCTTGTCAGTTTAAATAAAAATAAGACCACAACTTATTTCTTCCCTGATTGGGGAACTAAGGGAGAAAATGTCTCTGTTGGTGGGGGGGGAATCCCAAGACCTGGAAAATACCTCTGACTCTGAAAGATCAAATCCTATTGAAACCACAGTGAAAGCACCTCTTAGAGATTCTGCCCAATTCAATGGTGTGCGTCCTATGGCAGCATGGCAGTATTTCAGATGTACTAGCTTTATAGAGTTTCTAGAGATAGCTATTCTTGGCAAATATATTTCAAGAAGTAGTCATATTTTTTAAAGTGTTTTTTAAAAGTCTCTGTTTAAATGAATAGGTTCATCAATCAGAAAACCCAGAGGCAGGTGGGGTAAAAAAAAAAAAGGGCAACGATTTTTTTATTGTTATTAAAGGAGAAATTATATCTGAGGCCTGAAGCTCAATTTGTGAAGAGCATGATCCACAGGACTCCTGTTAAAGTTAGGCTGCTGCTGAGACACTTCAAAAGATCATCTTTATTACAGAACAATTGCCTGACCCAGTTTCCTGGTCAGCAACATACTTTTGTAGAAACTTCAGGAGCTGATGAAAAAGCTCAGCAAAGTTAGCAAGGGTACTTTCATCTGTGGCTCTCGGGAGGGGAAATATGAAAAGGTTTCTAGGTCTCTTGGATTTAGCACTGCCAGGTCTACTGGCATAGAAGCAAAGAATGAAACAAAAGATATGGACATGTTATAAAAGGCAGTGTCTAACTTCTTGGCAAATGTGCTTGCTATTATGGTTTGTAGAACACAGAGGTCTTTCTGTATTCATAGTCTTTTGCCTGTCAAAATATTTTGATATTGTAATAAAACCCTACAGTAAAATACATCTTGCCCATTGAGTAAGGATTCACTGCTTCGGTATAAAAAGATATTCTCTGCCCATTCTTAGGTCTCCTTGGTGCCCAAGCATCTAAACAATATTTAATTTGGAATTCCGACATGCATCATAAAACTAGCATAAAGAGCAACAATGTATGTTTTAATGATTTCAAAGGGGAAAACACATTTCCACAAATGGCTCTAAGTTAAGTTCCCTTCATTGCTTGCTGGAAAATATGACATCTTTAAACAAAGCGCTCTTCAGCTTTTTATTTTAAGCATCTGTGCACTTATATTTATCAATAAAAATAATCTTTCAAAAGAACTATTCCGTTTTATAATTTCCTCTTCCAGTTTGATTTTTTTCTTTAGATTTAATTTTTAGAATGTCTTCTTAATTCATTTTTAAACTTACTGCTTGTATTAGTTTCCTAGGGCTATTGTAACAAGCTACTAAAACCTAGGGGGCTTAAAACAAGAATCTATAGTCTCACAGTCCTGGAGGCTAGACCTCTGAAATTAAGGTGTTGTCGGGGCCATGCTCTCTCTGAGAGTCTAGAGGAAACCCTTTCTTGCCTTTGCCAGCAAAATCCTTGGCATTTCTGGACTTGTAGATGGATCACTACAGTCACAAAGCCATCTTCTCCCTGTGGGTCTTCACGTCATCTTCCCTCTATGTGCCTGTCTGTGTCCGGATTTCCTCTTTTTTATAAGGATATCAGTCATATCAGATCAGGGCCCAGTCGAATGATCTAATCTTAACTTGATTACTTTTATAAACACCTTATTTTGAAATAAGGTCATATTCTGAGCTACTGGGGGTTAGGATTTTAACATATCTGTTTTAGGGAGACAAACCCATAAACATTTATACTGTTATGCATTTAATAGAATAAAAATGAAATTATTTATACAGTAAGTAAATAATGCCATTGGCTAAGAACATTCAACAGCACCAAAGAAGGCAGTATGATCGCTGGACGCGGTGGCTCACACCTGTAATCCCAGCACTTTGGGAGGCCAAGGCGGGTGGATCACCTAAAGATGGGAGTTTGAGACCACCCTGGCCAACATGGAGAAACCCCATCTCTACTAAAAATACAAAATTATCCGGGTGTGGTGGCACATTCCTGTAATCCCAGCTACTCAGGAGGCTGAGGCAGGAGAATAGCTTGAACCCAGCAGGTGGAGGTTGCGGTGAGCCGGGATTGCACCATTGCACTCCAGCCTGGGCAACAAGAGCGAAACTCTGTCTCAAAAAAAAAAAAAAAAAAAAAATGACAAAGAAGGTAGTTTGATCCTAAAGTTATTTCCAGGCATCTTAGGCCTTCACAGCCTGGGGTGTTTTCCCACTCATTCCAGCTTGATCTGGCCCATGCCAGTGTAACTGTAGGACAGAGACAGGTCTGAATCTCCTCTGGCAGGGCTTTTCCTGAAGATTCCTAATAAATGTCTGGGCACTATTTCTGACCATCTATTAATATTCACTTCAAGAACCTCCAGGTGCCACCAGCCATAGTTTCTTTACAAATGAGGCAGCACCAAGGCAGTAGAGAAGCCCCAGCTGCAATCACTGTGTAACTCTTCTGATGTAACATCACTCCTGGCTGGTATGATGGCACTGGGCAACAGCAAGGCTCAAAGACCTCTCAAGCCCTTCACATTTGCATGCTGGGAACAAGGGCTACAAATGGAGATACATGTTAGAGCCTAGAGCAGTGGTTCTCAATCTGAATCACCAAAGAGATCTAAAAAACATCCTGGCTCCTGGTGCTCACCCCCGTGGTTGTGACTGAGTGGAGTTTGCCGTGCAGCCAAGAGCACCAGCATTTTCAAAGCTCCCCAGACGTTACTAATGTGCAGGCAAAGGTAAGAACAGCTGGTCTAGCTCAGAGCTCCTCAAACATTAATGTGGATAGGAATCACCCAGGGAGCTTGATGAAACAGATTCTGATTCTGCAGGTCTGGGGTGGGGCTTGAGATTCTGCATTTCTGACAAGCTCCCAGGGATGGCTATGCTGTTGATCACTAACCGTGCTTGGAGTAGCCAGGAACTTCTCAAACTTTACTGCACTATGGAATAATCAGCAGAGCTCTTAAAAATACTGATGCCAACCCCAGGCAACAGAGCAAGACCACATCTCTACAAAACAAAGGTTTTGTAATAAGCCAGGTGTGGTGGTGAGTGCCTCTAGTCATAGCTAGTTGGGAGGCAGAAGCAAAAGGATCACTTGAGCCCAGCAGTTGGAGGCTGCAGTGAGCTATTATCATGCCACTACACACTAGCCTGGGGGATAGAGCAAGACCCTATCTCAAAAAACAAAAACAAAAACAATTTAAATAAATACTGATACCTAGATCTCATCTTCAATAGTTCTAATCAGCCAGGAGTGTTACTTGAGTGTCAGGATTTTTGAAAGCTCTCCATGTGACCACATGATCTAAAGTGCAGCCCAGGTTGATAGTCACTGTTATTAAGAAAAGGGGAAAAAATCTTCAGTGGTTCTGACAATCCTACAATATGGGCACTGGGTATTATCTTTCATGACAGCATCAGCAACCAGCCACACATCTGCTCATGCTATAAACACAGGTGTACCCACATGCAACAAGGAAAGGTTGCACCAGAGAGTCATTTGGCGCCTCATATACTCCTGATGTTCTAGCTTTAGGTGTCTAGCCAATATTCATTCTGCTGTTGCCACTGCTGTGTGATCAGCGATACACTGAGAAGCATCCTAGTGATGTCAAACCTTCCTCTTGAGTCATTCCCAGGATCTAAAAATGATTGCCTTTCTTGTTCATGTCTCAGTTGCCCCCATAGAAAGAAGCCTGGCTGGTTTTACAGGTTCTCTGCAAGACAAGAAAGACTGGACTAAATGTCCAATGGGGGTGCTACTCAAGAAAGTTCAGCTGGGCGCAGGGGCTCACTCCTGTAATCCGAGCACTTTGGGAGGTCGAGGCAGGCAGATCACCTGAGGTCAGGGGTTTTAGACCACCTTGACCAACATGGCAAAACCCTGTCTCTACTAAAAATACAAAAATTAGCCGGGCGTGGTGGCGGGCACCTGTAATCCCAGCTATGTGCGAAGGAAGCTGAGGCAGGAGAATCGCTTGAACCCAGGAGGTGGAGGTTGCCGTGATCAGAGATAGCGCCATTGCACTCCAGCTTGGGCAACAAGAGTGAAATTCTGTCTCAAAAAAAAAAAAAAAAAGAAAAGAAAGAAAGAATGTTCACTTGATATCTGAATATACGAATGTGTCAAAGTACAAGAGGTGGAAACAGTAAGAAATGAGGGAAAAGAATTATTTATTGTGATTTTAAAAATTAGATTATGTTCATTGGTGGTGAGTGAGGGGAACATTCTCATTCTCCATGAAAAATTGTTAACAGACTCCGTAGAGCACATGAATGTGACTAAGTATTCATGGGAAATGCAAAGTGCTACTGAGTCTGACTTCAAGGTTTGTGCAGCATAAACACAAAGGCTGCCCAAGGGACCAGGTCTATGTGCACAACGAACTTTTGAGGAGAGGTGAGAGAGGATCACCTGGCAGAAGGGAGAAAGCAGATAAGGGGTGATATTTAAGGAGGTTAATTAAATCCTTTTTCACTTTGGTCAGCCGCAGCCGTCCTGAGTCAGCCTGAGAACTGAAACAAGCTTTTATAACAGTGGTCGAAACAGTTGGAGCAGAACTGCGTCCCCAGTGAAGGAGGCTGAATACACTCCTATCACCAGCACCACCAGATGGTATGGACATACATTCAGTCCTCGGTTACACTGGTTATCCCAGCATCTGAAGTGGTTCAACATTTTAGTACTTTTAGTGTGTCTGGGTTCAGACAAAAAATGGTCACCCTAGTCAAATATAACCTGTGTATTAGGGACTGAATTGTGTCCCTCTCAAAATCCATGTTGAAGCCCTAACTTCCATATCTCAGAATGGGACTATGTTTGGAGATAAGTTCTTTAAAGAAGTGACTAAGTTAAAATGAAGTTCTTAAGGTGGGTCCTAATTCAGTCTGACTGGTGTCCTTACAAGCAGAGGAAATTTGGACAGAGAGACACCAGGGATGTGTGTACACAGAGGAGAGATTGTGAGCACACAGGAGGAGGTGGCCATCTGCAAGCCAAGAAGAGAGGCCTCAGGAGAACTAACCCTGCCAACACCTTGATCATGGACATCTAGCCTCAAGAACTGTGAGAAAATAAATTTCTGTTGTTTAAGCCACCCCATCTGTGGTATGTTGCTATATATCTTGCACTGGGGAAGTGGTAATTGGAGTTTCATTAAGGATGTAAATTTCCTCTGGGTTGGATAGGAGCAGAATTCTATGTGTATTTATTCATCAGTTCTCACTACATAACAAACAACCACAAAATCCCAGCAGCACAGAAAAATAAGCCGCATCTCACACTCATCAGCAGACTAGCTGGGATTCTGTTAATTTTGCCTGAATGCCATTTGACTTTTCTCCAGGTTGCAAGTCAGGTCCAGGTGCCACTTGTCCTGATATTAGCATTTCCATGGGGCGTGTTCTCCTCATGGTGATGGCAGAAGAGAGCAAGACCAATCATGCTAGCACATTTCAAGTCTTGGCTTGAGTTGCATCTGCTAATGTCCCATTAACCACAGGTCAATCCCAAAGTCAAGGATGGGCAAATATGCTCCACCCACCACAAGGCCATGGTAAGGGCATGGATATAATTATAATGTGATTGAAAAGGGCGTGAGATTAATTATTTGATCTACCACACCTCGGTTCATCAGTATATCTGTAGTGGTTGAGTGGCCATGGACTTGGTCCTAATAAATGAACTTTAGGGCCCTACCATACAGAACAATTGTCTATCTAGAACAATTGTCTCCAACAACTTTCTGGGTAACTGTCATTTCTCATTGCCAAGACTCTGCTTCCTTTAAAAAGAAAACAAAACAGAAAAGGCATATTAACTAGATTGGCAATTGTAACACACAACCACTTGGTACTTTTGTTTGTTTAATCGGTTGCAAATATTTAAAAAGATTTCATATGAAAATCCAGTTTATCTTAACACACTGGAGAAACTGACAACATTGAGCATCAAGGCAACACTCATCAGAAGTGGATTTGCCTCTGTCCTTTTAGATGTCTGTGCTCTGCTGATGCCATGGTCCCCTCCAGGTGACTTCTCTCACCTAGGTTCTGTGCTTGCCTGCTACTGACATTTGAGTTTGAGCCTCCAAACTAGACTATCAAGCTGTAACATTCTGAGGTTCTTTACAGACAGAATATACTTCCAATATAAACTAATTCCCAATATTGTTCTTCAGACAGTCTCTGGGTTTGATGATGTTCAAGTTTGGGGAGAATTTCTCACAGCAACTATGTTCTTGACATAGAGATTATTCCTCAAACTCTTGATTCACAATCAGAAGGGAGTGCCTTCTGTGATGCTGTATTAGTCAGGGTTCTCTAGAGAAACAGAACCAACAGCTATATAGAGATACAGTATAAGGGGATTTATTATAAGGCATTGGCTCACCCTGATTATGAAGGCTGAGAAGTTCTATCATCTTCCATCTGCAATCTGGAGAACTGGGAAAGTCAGTGTTGTAACTCAGTCCAAGTATGAAAGTCTGAGGACCAGAGGAACTGAAGTGGTAAGTCCAAAGACCCAAGTTCTAATATCTAAGGGAGGAGAAGATGGATGTCCCAGCTCAAGAAGAAAGAGAAGAAACAAAAAGACAAAGAAAAAGGTAGAATTCACCCTTCTTCTGCCATTTTGTTCCACTCATATTGGTGAGAGTGAATCTTTTTGACTCAGCCCACTGATTGAAAGGCTAATCTGTTCCAGGAACACCCGTGCAGACACACCCAGAAATAATGTTTTACCAGCTGTCTAAGTATCCCTTATCGCAGCAAAGTTGACACATAAAATTAATCATCACAGGTGCTAAAGTCTCCTGCACTGAGATTAGTTGGAAGTTCATCCTGAACAGAAACACAGAGAGAGTTTTTCAGAGCTCTTCCCTGCCTCCTCAGGTCATTGGCAGTCTTGTCAAAAGATTCATGTCCAGAAGCCCTAATTGAAAGCAGCTTGCTTTGGGGACCAGCTACAGCCATGAATGGGCTCTCAGGCCTACTCTGCTACCCCGCACTTCCTCACAGTGAACGCAGTTCTAGGAGGTGTGTCTCTCACAGAGGAGAACCGGAGAGAAAAAACGTTGGAAGCCAGAAATAGCATAGCAGACAGGAGCAAGAGCGATTTAAAAACAAATGATTTTTTTTGTTGTTGTTATTGTTGTTTATTGGTTTGGGTTGGGCAGCTGCCCTAGGTAAGACAAAAGAGAGGAAGTGGAGGGTGCCAGGAGCAATACATGAGAGAGGCATGAGAACTAGAGAAAGTCAGAGAAACCCAGTCAAGCCAGAGGTACCATGAGAAGCAGATTAAAAGAAGATTCCATCCCTCTTTCCTTGTTTAACTCATTCAAACACTGATGAGCCTTATGTGAGAGCATGATTCTCAGAACTAGAATTAACATTTGCAAAACCTTTTGTAGGTAAATGTAGTCATAGATTTTTTTGTCTCATTTAATCTTTTTTTTTTTTTTTTTTTTTTGAAGTCTGATCTTATTTATTGGTTACTCTTAGAACATCTTATTTTCGACTGGACTCAGAAGCTCTCAGAGAAGACAGCCCCCATCTCTTGGCAATCTGTTCCTATTGTTCTGTTTTTCTTTGGCCTTCTTTGGTCTCTTGGGCAAAAGTTTATCATATTCTGCTGCCTAGTCCTTATTTTTTTCAAGTATGTTGGTTGTTTAGAACAATGTGCTCACATCTGCATTGCAGGACATGCTGAGTAACAAGACACTGAATCTCTAGCACTTTGGTCCCGAGTTTCTTACCGTCTTTGTTCAGGGGCTTTCTCATAGTAAACTGGTGGACATCATCTTGTTTAGAGAGATGGAAAATTTGCAGACACCACTAGCTCTTTCAGGCCCCAGGCGACAAGGCACAGTAGTAAGGCAGTCCAAGAATATCTTCCTCCTTAAAAAAAAAAATTAACCAAGGTGAGAACACACAGATTGGCATCCGTAATAAACCCAGAACAGATTAGCACCTCCTTTCCCGAGTCTTCCTTGGTCTGTTGCAGGAATGGCCCTGCTTAGGAGCAGGCAGACATGGCCCTGGTCAAGATACCCTGGTTCATGAGGAAAACTTGTTTGCTGTTCCCACTACTGATTTTATACACATACTCCCTTCTACTCTTCACTCAGAGTGTCAGCAGCAATTTCTGTGGCCATACGCTTCTCACAAAGGTGTGAGGTTTGCCGTCATTATCTACTTCAGTGAACGTCTGGCAGCCAGTAGCTGGGAAGGAAATATGCAGCTTCCTCCTGAAACAGCTGATCACCCCCAAGGTGCCACGAAAAAGAGCTTGCCTCATTAATCTTTACCACAATCCTCTGTGCATTATTTTCCCAATTTTATATATGAGGAAACAGAAACAGAAGGACAGTGAGATTTTTCTCCAAATTATTCATTCTATTAACAGTAGAGGCAAGATCTGAATCTACATGTCCAATGTCCCAGACCATTCTGTAACTCCACAAGGAAACTGCTACTGTTAGATAAATAGATGGATTTGAAACTAAGACTCGAAACTGTTAAAATGCCCCAAATTCACACAGCTACTGAAAAACAAAGCCAGGATTTGAAGGCCAGTCTCTCTGACTCCAGGTCCTAAAATCCTAAGCTCTTGGATGCCTCAGATTTCTCAGTCCTTCCAAACCGGTAATATTAAATATATTATGGGGAGGTTATTTTATATATTTATAACTACTGAGAGAAAATGGAGGAAGAATTGTTGATCTTCTTCTTCTTCTTTTTTTTTTGAGATGGAGTCTGGCTCTGTCCCCCAGGCTGGAGTGCGGTGGCGCCATCTTGGCTCACTGCAAGCTCCGCCTCCCAGGTTCACGCCATTCTCCTGCCTCAGTCTCCCGAGTAGCTGGGACTACAGGCGCCCGCCACCACGCCCAGCTAATTTTTTTATATTTTTAGTAGAGATGGTATTTCACCGTGTTAGCCAGAATGGGCTCAATCTCCTGACCTCGTGATTCACCCGCCTCGGCCTCCCAAAGTGCTGGGATTACAAGCATGAGCCACCGCGCCCGGCCCAACCTTCTTAATTAAAATAAATTCTCCTGGCATCCAGGGTCCCTGGTGTGCATAGTACAAATTACAAAAGAGCCCAGACCCTCTGTGATCACTCCAACCCTGCGTGTATTGGGGGTTGGGGGTGGAGCGCAGATGCTCTGATGGGGACAGGAATGCTGACATCAGGAGACACATCTGGCTCTAACACCTGATGGATGAACACAGGCAGGTCATCCCAGTGCAGCACAGTAGAGGGTTGGGTCCAGTAAGATGAGAAATCAAGAAATGGGTTAAAAATAAGGCAGAAGTTATGGCAATAGCCAAAGTTAGGAAGAATGCTCTATATACCTTTATATACTATGGAGTAAAACATCACAGCCTCTAGTTTATGGATGAAGAAACTAGAGTTGAGAGAATTCAGACACCTTATCCAATGCCATAGAATCAGGATGTGAGAGCCAAGGTTCAAACCCCAAAATGCCTGGGTCCTACAGTGGGAAGAGGAGCTTCCATGCATGGGAGGGTTCATGTGTATCTAGGCTATTTGGAAATAAACCAAAGTTCAGTGAAGGCCAGTTGCCTTTAGCATGGCCTGAAAGAGGAAATGAGGCAGTAAAGGGAAGAAATTTGATCCTGGCAGAGACACAACTAGCAAAAATCCCAGTGGACTTCACATGTCCTGACATATTCCCTACCCTACCTTTCTGCCTCCTTTGACAAACTGACCCAAATCACAAAGCAGAAAGTGGGGTCCCCTCCTAACTTAGTGGAGCAGGTCAAATTTCTAACCATAAAAGGTAAAACAAACCGCTTATGTCCTTGAGTAACGCCTTCCCAGGCGATTGAAGTGAGACTCTGGCATGACCCAATATGGACCTGACCAGATCCAGCTGCCTGGCAACAAGAGGCACTCCAGGGCAGACCTTTCACCAACTTTTTCCTCATTATACTGTCATTGTAATACTAAAATCGCCGCCCAAGGAGGGGCTTATCTGCCATCTTCTGTACATGGGATGCATATTAGGACATAACACCTCACTGCACAGGCACAGAGAAGACCCCACCCAAACATGCTTGCACTTTACTCCTTTTTCCTACCTCTGCTTCCTTAAAATGACAGGAGCTGAGCCCCTCCAGGAGCAAGCACCAGGATCCCTTTCCTGCATGCAGCTCCCTGGTGCTGCTCCAGCCACAAGCCTATTAAACCTTGCCTGAGAAGACCTCTGCTTGGCCTGGTGTTAATTTACTACTTACAGGAGGGTCAAAGGGCTCGGGACTCAGGTTATGGTAAGAGAAGTACTCAAAGCCCAGCATCCAGCAGTCATATTATTGACTTGTTTTTTTTTGAGTTGGAATCTCGCTCTGTTGCCGAGGCTGAAGTGCAGCGTCGCAATCTCTGCTCACTGTGGCCTCCGCCTCCTGGGTTCAAGCAAATCTCCTGCCCCAGCCTCCCGAGTAGCTGGGACTGCAGATGCGCGAATTTTTGTATGTTTTAGTAGAGATGGGGTTTCACTGTGTTGACCAGGATAGTCTTGATCTCCTGACCTCGTGATCCACCCACCTGGGCCTCCCAAAGTGCTAGTAGTACAGGTGTGAGTGACTGCGCCCCAGCCGAGATCATTTCCTTTTAAATGAAGCCATTTAGCTTTCATGATGTGAAGAAAGGGAAAACAAAACAATAAATTAAAAGCTTTAATATCTGAAGGGAAATGCTTAAAAAAAGAGTTGCAGGCAAAAAAAAAAAAAAAAAAAAGCAAATGAAAGGTAGAAAGGAAGGGAAAAAGGGAGAGTGAAAGGGAGGGAGAAATGGGAAAAAATTAAAAAAGAAAAAGAAGAGAGAGAAAAAAAGGGAAGGAAGAAGACTGGAATGAAAGAAAAGAAAGAATTTTAAAGCACATGTGAGCCACCACAAATTAGATCTCCCAGCAGTGAAGCCATAGACAGCTGTGATTAAAGATTATTTTCGGATAATGAAATTAAATGCACCCAATCTTCTGCGCCCCTGCGGATCATGGGTTCTGGGAGACCATGGTCTATAGTGTATGTAATTTTGATTATTGTCCAAAAACTTAGAACAATACTGTGCATACAGTGGGTGTTGCATAAATAAAAGGTTGACATTGATTGATAGTCCCTTCCCTAAAGGAAATTGATCTCCAATTCAAAGCTCTAACATAACACTGAGTAAGGTTAATCTTCATATCCCCACAGATGGAGACTAATGGGATGGGTCTAAGTAGGCAGAAGTGCATCAGGAAACCAAATTGGAAAATGATAGCTATTGTCACCCAGGGAATTGCCAAAGGTGGATATCACTTATGGCTCCCAACTCCAATGGCTGACCTTTTTTCCCCCCAGAGTTATCAATAGACTAGTGACAGAAGACTGACAAAAATGAAAAATGCATGTAAATAAGTTTTTATTATTTAAAAATGGCCATGAACAACCCTTAATTACTTGCTTTTAAAAAATAGTAGCTGCTGACACGCTTAAGGTAGGGGAAGGACAGTTACTTCTCTATGTCCTCAGACCAAGCCTCAGACAAAATGCTGCCACATATGCAGACATGCTTAAACAAACATGCCCTAGCAGAATGGCCCAGTAACCAAACATCCATTAGCAAGCTGACACTAAGAAGTTATAAAACCTGTTCTGTAAAACTGAAGAAGTCCCAGCTGTCTGGCTTTTGAGGTGCTCCTGAATATTTTAGCCAGCCCATATCTCTTAAATACCATTAATTTTACCAACGACAGCCCATTTTGAATGCCGATTATAGAAGTTACCAGTTTTGGCCGGGCGCGGGTGGCTCACACCTGTAATCCCAACACTTTGAGAGGCCGAGGCGGGCAGATCACGAGGTCAGGAGACCGAGACCATCCTGGCTAACATGGTGAAACCCCATCTCTACTAAAAAATATAACAAATTAGCCGGGCGTGGTGGCGGGCGCCTGTAGTCCCAGCTACTCGGGAGACTGAGGCAGGAGAATGGCGTGAACCCTGGAGGCAGAGCTTGCAGTGAGCCGAGATCCGGCCACTGCACTCCAGCTTGGGTGACAGAGCGAGACTCCGACTCAAAAAAAAAAAAAAAAAAAAGAAGTTATAAGTTTCTACAGTAAAAATCTATTTCTAGTATTCATTATGCTGATTAACAAAACTACTGATGTAAATAAGAGATACGGAAAAAAACATGCCTTCAATAGTTACCTCTGAAGAGTGGTCTTTCTCATATCATGCTAGATAACTACTCCTGAAGTGTGAATTTCTATGTATAACAACTTCCTGCTGCTTTGTAGTAAAACCAGCACGTCCATTTATCTTATACTAGTTATATGTGGGTATTATAAAGTATATAACAAGCATCATAACATGAATGATGAACCATATTTAAATACTTTTCTCTTTTAAAATAATGATTTTAATAGTTGACAAATAAAATGCATTTCTTTATATAAAATGCATTCAATAGCCTCTTTTTACTGAATATGAGAGAATATAAAAGACATAGTTACTGATTTTTTCATACAAACATAAGAAAAACCGGTCACTCTGAAACAATTTCATACCCTGCAATATGATTGGTGTACTATTTTGAGCTGCGACTATCATGCTTGTCTTTTCAGTCAAGGAAACACAGCAGCTGGTCACCCTGCTCTCTAGTTTCTAGGTGTTTGGCTCAAACTCCAATTCCTTAAGTCTTTTGTTCTCCAGATGAGTGCTAGCAAATCCCAGAAGGCCTAAGAGTCACATGTCCACTCAGGTAGAAGGCACATGAAGCTCTAATCCTGGGCTCATCATAGTGTGGTTTATGGTCTTACCCTCCCGTGGGCCCAACCCTTTTTCTCATCTCCTTAAACCTAACCTGGAATTTATTTCCTTTCACTGGGTTTTCAAAACTTGCACCCACATTCACTCTCTCACCCATTAACTCATTCACTCACTCATTCAAGGTGCGGCAAAATTGAGCACTTTATATTTCCAAATACAAAAATATAAAGACCTAAAATTTATCAGAAAGTGACCTATTTTGTCCATTCTGCCTCACAGGCAGTGGTCCTCCTGGCTGCTTGATCATCCTCTGCCCCAATGGAGTTATTGGCTTCTTGACGTATTAGTCACATTACTTTGTAGAGCGTGTTAGTTACTTTCCTTCATCATCCCTTCTTCCTTGCCCCCAATGCTTTCAAAAATTGCGCGATTGGATGATTTCATTTTTTCCAGCTACACAGGCATTTCAGAATTGGGAGGAACAACAAATGGCAAAGATAATAAATATAATAACCACTTTAAAGCCTATTATATGAAAGAAAGAAAGAGCAGAAGCACTCAGATCCCAGCACCATTAGCTAAAAATTTCCAACACTCCTTTTCCAACTGTTGATTTCTGAGTCATTAACATATAAGAACTATTATCAGCAAGAGTCATTTCTCCATTCTTCCCTTCTAATGGAACAGTATATTATTATTTGTCCTACATCTAGTTTTGTGATATATGGCCTTTCTTCAGTTTTCTAGAGAAGAAAACATGGTTTTATTTCCTCTCTGATGGAGATCTTATTCTCCCAGAGACAACTTTTCTCATTCTATTTGACTCTCTGAAGATGAAAAACTGACCCTTTGAGATTATAAAAATAATCCATGGATATGTTTATATTCCCCCTGAGGTCTGAATTGTAAGGTGCCAGAGAAAGAGGCTGGCATATTTATGACCAATAAGCTTCCCATGTTTGTTCCCTTTATTATTATAACAAAGATAAATCTGGAGTCCATTTTGCCCATGCAAATGCAAATTAAGGAAATGTGGGCCCCAGAGTCTCCTGATGCCTTACTACTGCCGAAACCAGAGAGCTTTAACCAGAGTGTTCACGTATATTTGCTTTCAGAGAGTGACATGAGGAGTTTGGGAAGTGTGGATTGTCAAGGGTTGAATTTTTGACCAGGTAAGAATGTATAAGGTATGCCAAGGACAAGAAGCAGTGATATAGCAAATCCATACTTTAATGTGTAAAAAAATTGCCTGGGATTTTATTAAAATACAGTTTCTAATTCAATACATAGGGACTGAGATTCTTTGTCTCCAACGAGTTCCCAGTTGATGTCAATGCTGCTGGTGCAAGATGAGTAGCAAGACGTTGGAGACAAGCGGCGGTTATTGTATGGATTCTAGAGGACATTTCAAATACAAGATATTTTGAATTTTAGATTCAATGTTACTTAGGACCTCTAAATTATATGTTTTTAGAGTGCTGAATAAAGTCATGTCACTTTAAATTTCTTTTTTTGAAGTATATAGTACACATGAAAACTGAGTAAATCATGCTTCATAGATTTTTCACAAAGCTATTTAGCCACCTAAGAAAGTAGACTAAGAAATAGAATATTACCAGCATCACAGAAGCCTCCTCACTCCTGTTCTAAATTACTATGCTTTTCTGTCGCTTTCTTAAAGGCAACCACTGTGCAGACTCCTGTAAGCAGAAATTAGTTTTTCCCTGTTAAAAATTGGCATTTGTTTTGTTTCTGGTTTCCTTTATTGTTGTGTTTTCTGATATTCAGCCACATTATTGTGGGTACCAGTCATTTGTTTTTTACTCCTCTATAGCAAAAGTTACCAAACTTTTTCTTTAAAGAGCAAGATAGTAAATATTTCCAGCTTTGGATGCCATAAGGACTCTGTGGCGACTACTCAACTTAGCTCACATAGTTGAAAGCAGCCACAGACAATACATAAATGAATAGTCATGGCTCTGTTCCAATAAATCTTTATTTACAAAAGCAAGTGTAGGTCAAAGTGTAGGTCAAACTGTGAGCCATAGTTTGCTGACCTCTGTTCCACAGTAGTGCATTATAAAGATGTATCATAATTTGCTTGTCCATTTTACTTTTAATAAGCATATTTTTTTCTATTACTGCCGTAACAAATTACCACAAATTTAATAGCTACAAACAACACACATTTATTATCTCACAACTCTGTAGGCCAGAAGTCTGGGTAGGCTCAACTAGTTTCTCTACTCTGGGTCTCACAAGGCTGAAATCAGTGTTAACTGTCTTGGGATTTTATCCAGAGGCTTTGGGAAAGAAATTGCTTCCTGGCTCGTTCTGGTAACTGGCAGAAGTTAGTTCCTTGTGGTTGTGGGACTGAACGTTCTATTTCTTTGCTGGCTGTCAACTGGAGGCTGCCTTTAGCTCATAGAGGTCTTTCTTGGTTCTTATATATGGTTCCTTCCATCTCAGAGCCAGCAAAGGCACATCAAATCCCTCTCACACTTGGACTCTGTCTTCTAGAAGTGTCATTGTTTTACATTTAAATATACAGTCCTCCTCAAGTGATTCAGGGTATGGTTAAAGGGAAAGATGAAACATCATTCTTTTTTCTTTTTTTCTTTTCTTTTGAGATGGAGTCTCACTCTGTCGCCCAGGCTGTAGTGCAATGGTGCAATCTTGGCTCACTGAAACCTCTGCCTCCCAGATTCAAGTGATTCTCCCACCTCAGCCTCCAAGTAGCTGGGATTACAGGCACCCACCATCATGCCCGGCTAATTTTTGTATTTTTAGTAGAGACGGGGTTTCGCTATGTTGGCCAGGCTGGTCTCGAACTCCTGACCTCAGGTAATCCACCTGCCTCAGCCTCCCAAAGTACTAGGATTACAGGCGTGAGCCACCGTGCCTGGCCTATTCTTTTTCCATGCAAATATTCAATTGACCCAGCACTGTTCATTAAGGTCAGTTTTTCTCTACTATGCAGTGTCAAATTGTCACCAATCAGTGTGAGAGATATATGTGTGTATACACACACACACACACACACACATACACACACATGGGTTTATGTTTGGACTCTACTTATTCCATTGGCCTAGTTCTCTACTTTTACGTATTTTACTAATAATGACTACAGCTCTATTATAAGCCGTCTGATAGTGTAAGTCTTTGAATTTTCCTCTTTAAGATTGTGAGTCTGGCAGAGTTTGACCTGAGATCAATTTTGAATGTGATGCATCACATGGTAGGGAGGTTACAAGAATGGAAAATATAGCTTCCATCTGCCTCCAGCTACTGAAACTACCAATGCTCTTTAAAAAAAAAAAAAAAAAAAAAAAATCCAGTCTCACTGAATGACTCAATTGGCTAAGGTCAGTTTGCTATGTATTGCTAAATAATTTTGAACTTTATCCTGAAGGGAAATAGGAGATGTTGAAACAATTTAAGCCAGCAACTAAATTTTTGTATCCCTTTTCAATGAAGAAACCAGGTGGAAACAACATAAACAAGTTTTATGGTTAAATCTTGTTTTAAACCAACATATCACAATCATGAAGAAATGAGTTGTATATCTGGAGTTTATTGAGGTGGTCAAGGCTAGAGATGGCAGTGCCTTGAGATAGACCTGTGATGATGGAGTTGTAGAACAGGCGGTAGATTTGAGAAAGATTTAATGGACGCTACTTGGAGATTGATTATACCTGGAGTCAGTGATTAGTGGCTTAATATCTAGCATGGCTACTGTTGAAGAATTCAGGAGGAGTTAAGTGTAAAGATGATGAGTTCACTATTGAGATTAAGGTGCCTGCAACCTATCTAATTGGAAATGTTAATCAGAAAGATAGAGGTAGAGACTGGTGCTCAGCAGAGGAATCAGTGGTATAGATAGATCTGGAGGAGTTTTCTGTAAATAGATAATGGCAGCTATGACTGGATCTGTTCATTCAGGGAAGGTGTACAAAGCAAGAAGAAAAGAGTACTAGTGATAGAATCTTGGTGAATTTCACAAAGATATGCGAAAGAGAGAGAGAAAAAGAAAGAGAGAGAGAGAGAAAGAGAGAACGAGAGAGAATAAAGAGAATGACTTGTTGTAGCAATAGGAAAGGAACCAGGGACAAAAAATAATCTTTCTTAGATCTACCTCAGGCTATAATTTACTCTGCAATAATAGAATTGTTACTATCCCCAAATAGCATTTGCTCTACTTAAAATATATAATGTTGCACAGAAAAAAAAATTTACCTTGTCTTTGTCCTTTTCTATAAGAATCCATCAAAATTGTCTTTTCTATAGTTGAAGCATTACTTATAACGATAATCAAATGATATGGCCACACCAGAGATTGAAGTAATAAGAAAGGCCTTCATAAATGATAATTTTCATGATGCAGTGAGGTAGCCTCATTTTATTTTAATTAAAAACAGGTAATGACAGAGAAGTGGAAAGGAGAACCTCTCAGCTAGAATCACGTGCTCAGGATTATGAAGAATAAGGGGAACTTTCCTTGCAGCATGGAGATGGTTATGGCGAAGCAGTTAGATTGAGAGGAAGCTGGTGTATCTCCATCTTTAATCCGGGATTCCATTTGTGTGTGTTGGTAGTTGCTGGATATTACCAGCTTCTGATTGCAAGGTTGGGAAGTCCTAGTGATCTTTCTGCAATTTTCTAGCAGGGTCCATACAGTGAAATGCCTTCAATGTGGATAAAAGTGAAAAGCAAGGCACACTGGGACAGGAAAGCTTGGATCCACTGTCAGCCCAGCTGTCCTCATCCTGTGAAGAGCCTGTTGCCCTCTGGGCTCTTGAACACAACAACCAAAAGCCATCCGTTCATGGCTTCCATGTTCATTTCATCCAGTAAGAGAGTTGCTTCATCCACAGGGCAGCAAAACAATATAAAATTAGAGGCGGGAATCAAATCAATAGCCAGTCCAGCAGGAGACAGTGTGTGTTCTCCTTTGAGCTGGTAGCAGGTGCACTGGGTGAATACAGATAAGTTGATAAATGGCTGATTCGATAGACTGGTAGCAAACACATGCTTTGCCAGAGATGACTTTTTAAGTCACCATACATCAAACAGACAGTGTCAGCCTTTGAGGATAAACCTGTGAAGCCTTGTTGTGCTCTTTGAACTACCTCTGAGACCCAGAGACTGAAAAGGGGCCTGAGTGTTCCTCTGAATCCATTGGGAGGACTGAAAGCTTCAAAGAGGAGCGCTATCATATCCAAGGGGAAATACATTGATTGAAGGAACCAGTGTGAAATAGTCTTTAATAATTACCAGAAAGCTGGAATCGACTGGTGTTTTGCTGAGCTATATTTTATCTTTATTGGATTAACTGTGACACAGTAGGTTATGTCAAAGGGAATCTGCATGAATATTAAAAGTAAATGTGGTGTGAATAATAGATAACTTACATTAGATGCACCAGCATGCAGTAATTTTTATTCACCTACATAATTAGATTAAAACAAATCTGCTGAATAAAATACATTGTCTTATTATAATCTGGTTTGAAAACACCCAAAAGTTATGGCCATAAGGGTGTTTGCTGGTGCTTTACATATAAATACATAATTCACCCTAAGAAATGTTTTCCAGCAGGTTTCTGGTAGTTACAAGAGAGGATGATTATGCATATTAACAGCCCAAAGCCAGTAGGAAATAGCCTTAAGGTCAAGTAAGACCCTACAATGTTGATACCATCAACATGTAACTTTTATGTTCAACTCATGGAAATTATGAGGGACAGTGAATGACCTTGGGAAAACTTACCCACAACCTGAAAGCACACGTGATTCTTTTCATGTGTCTATTTTCTTTTGTCTATTTCAGTTCTACAAAATAAACTCACTTTTAAGATAAGCTATATTGCTCTTTTAGGCTGGGAAGATCTCAAAGCCTCTCTGTCTTTAAACTAGTATCTTCCCACCTCCCACCATCACCTCCCCAGCTGCTGCTGTTTCCCATTGCTGAAGAAATTCAGCTAGAATCTGTTACATCAGGAGGTGGGTTCCAACACAGTCTAATTCCATCCAAGTGTGGATGCTGGGGACTCCCCCATCCATATGTCTCTCTCCTCCTGGAGGCTTCTGAATGTCCTGGGCCATTGACAGAATGTCCATGTGGGGAAATTTGAATGTGGCTCAGCAAAGTCTATGGGACGAGTGGCCACCATGACTGCTAGATGAATCACAGGCAATATGCTGGCAGATACAGGTGGATGGCTCTCCCCAGAGGGCTACATGGCTCATCAGGCAGGTGACAAGTGGGGTTAACTCTAGTGTTGATGGATGCCCTGCTGGTCCTTTGTGGTCTCCCACAGCCCTCTGGTGCTGGCAAGAGATGGTGCTGGGCCTGGGCTCTTTCTACTGATCCTGCTGTCCTCCAAGTCGTGCTCCAGATTTCATTCCTCCCCCACATCCAGCTCCTGTTCCCGTTTCCCAGCCCAATGCACCTTGACTAGATGACCACATGTCCTAATGTGCCTAGGTCAGTCCTATTCTGCCTGTTTGGACCCAGTAAAATGATGTATAATGGCCGCTTTTACTCTCAAGAGTGGCCCATTTGGACCTTAGGCTCTGTTGTCACCCTAATCTTGTCTGTCCATTCTTGGCAGGCAGGGCATTGTCTGAATCTCCCAGTCTTCTTTTGTAATCTGTTGCTACAGCACAAACTTGCCGCCTTCTCCCCTAGAGGGCTTTATGCTTGGATTCTTAAGAGCACTCCCCTTTTTTTTCTCCACGAAGTCACTCTTGCAAATGAAAAGTTTTGGCTATCAAAGCTGGTTTGCTAGTTTCTGAGGCTGGCATCCCAAGCTTATTTTGGAAGCCCAAGATAGAACATTAGCTGCTTTGCTCTCTCACCTTATGTCTCTGCCTGTCCTCAGGGCAGTGTAGATGACTGATCTATGGAAGGTATCCTGTACAGTGATGTCTAGAAAGTAACCCCAAGGATTTGTATTCAATGCCATTTCCTCACCATTCTCTCACTTTCAAGTCCCCATTTGCAACTTGCAAATCTCAAGACATTGTCTTCACACCTTCTGTGCCTAGTGTAAGTTTTGTAGAAGGAAAAATGATTGCTATTAATCATTGTTATTTAGTGGCACACAGGTTATCTCCTATATCCTTCATTCTCCACAGTTAGCAGATATGGTTCTGGATGCATAGAGAAGTTAACTCACCTGTACAAGATTACAAAAAGTGCCTGAGCCAGAATTTGACTCCAGAGTTCCTGTACATAAAACAAAAATAGCTCCTAAAGACACAAAGCTTGCAGATCTGTAATTTGGCAGAATAATCAAAATGCAGTAGAAATTTTGTCCCGAGAGAGTGGAAGGTATGGTAAATCCAATCAGAAATGTTTCATCATTTCTGTAGTTTTCTTCAAATGACTCCAGATCTTCCCCAAAGCAGCTTCCAAAGCACCTTTGCATCTCTCCCACTGACAGGATGGGCCTAAAGCCTCCTCTCAAGAATAGCTCTGTCTTCATACTTACTCACATCTGCCTGAGTTTCAACACCCAGGCAAGTTCTCTGCATAGAAAGGATCACCTAAAAGCAGCCCCACATCCTTCTAAACGGCAGAGTGTGAAGCAGTACCTGAGCTCCACCTACCGTGCTCCTCGAGGTTGCTTTAAATCAGGGAGCCCAGCTGGCCCAGAACCCAGATTGCTCTCCACTCCCCGTGTGGCAGCCATCAGCTCTGAGACCCCAGCTCAGTGACCAGGCCATCAAAGAGGTTGCCAAGATCAGACAGGCTGTATTCTCTCACAGCTCTACACAGGAAGCAAAGGAGTTAAAGGGAATAATGACAGAGGTAGCCTGCAAATGTAACCAGAGGTATGTATTTTAAAGGATGAATAAAAACAAATGACTATGTTATAGAAATCTATTTCAGCATGTATGTGCATCAGAGTAGAAATCATTTATTTTCCTGGTCTCTCATGAGAGTTGATATTACAGTGCCTACATAGAATAACTAGCCATTATAAATGTAGAGTGCTTTAGGACTGTCAAAGCAATCACACTGAAATTACCCCAGTGATATCTAATCTCCGTCATGCACTCAATATGTGCATGGACCTATACTGATAAGATGGAATTAATATCTCAAAGGCAAGAAATTTTTTTCCCTGATGGAGTCAGGTGTTTTGCAGTGATGGATGAGGTCAAACAGAATTTGTCAGAATTAACACAGATGTTTCCGCATGTGGTGTTTGTGTTGCAATTCTCATTCCTGGCTTTTATTGTTCCCTTCTCCACATTTCAGCGCAATGGCAGATGTTTCCTAAGTGTATACCGCTCGTGTTATTTTACATCCCCTTGCAGGATGATACTGGGCCATGTCCTCCCATGGGGTTACAGCTAGTGAATCTTGTATAAAATATTTTTCCTTGATCAATGTAATGTATGCATGTGGTAGAAAATCAAATAGAATAGACTGGCTTATAAAATAAAGTGAGAGTCTGTCACCTCCCCACTTTCTAATCTCCAAGGGCAATCATGTTTAACTATTTCTGTGTCTAGATTTTTTGAGTGTTAGATACAGATCTGGGTGATCTATCTTTAGGGCTAATATACAGGCTTTAGCGATTCTCAGTTTAATGTCTTGCTGATTGAAAATAATGCTTTTTAATATCTTCTTGCTCTCTTCTCAATTTTTGATGGCTATATCACTATTTTTTTTTTGCCTCAAGTAGTTACTTTTGTAACTAAAAGTGAAATCCATAAGCCCTCATTTTGTGTTCCATACATTTTTAAAAATATAGACTGAATTCCCAACTTGTAAAACAAGAATTTTAAGCACATCTATCCTTCCATTTCCCTCCCATCTTCCAATCTATTTTAAACATTTAAGTGTGGCTCTTGTTTTAACTACATGTTGATTATAAAGGCTGACATACACTAAATATCTTAGCAGGATTATAACTATATAAATATTGCTCATTGGGAAGTCAAAGACTATGTCACAGTCACATTTCATTGTCTGCAGTTCCCATACCACCACCCTTCCTTCTGTCATTTAAATCACAATGTTCCTAGTGTCAGTTACTGTCTCTAGTAAAAATTACAGTCCCTGATGAAATCGCTTTTTTCTTTCCCTGTACATGCATTAAAATCGTTCCATATTTTGGTTTGGTTTGTATTTGGGCCATGACTGTATATTTGTTTCCTGGAATTTCTTACTTTCTTTTCTTACAGTTGAAAGAGTTATAACCTTTCATGGTATATCATTGTATGCCTAATGCTTCTGCAGGCTCTTCTGATTCTGTTTTACTTAACAAACATCTCCATCTTTTGAACATATTTTACTCGCATCCCATTAACCTCACATTCTAATTCAGACTCGTTTTGTGAGCCTACTGCTTAGCTGCTGTTTGGGGATTTCATCTTATGGATTCATAATTTCCACGTTTCCCCCTTTTAGTGATGGACTATATGCTTGAGTAATATCCTCAGAAAGAGTGAATAGGAAGTAAGCTTCCCAAATTTTGTTTGAATTTGGTTTGCTCAAAATATGACTCTGTGCATGTGTGTGTTCATGGGTGCATGTGTGTGTGTTTCTTAAATTCATCCTTAGTTCTTATTGATTTTTTTTTTTTTTTTTTTTTTGGACAGAGTTTTGCTCTTGTTGCCCAGGCTGGAGTGCAATGGGGTGATCTTGGCTCGCTGCAACCTCCACTTCCCAGGTTCAAGCGATTCTCCTGCCTCAGCCTCCTGAGTAGCTGTGATTACAGGCGTGTGCCACCACACCCAGCTAATTTTGTATTTTTAGTAGAGACAGGGTTTCAACATGCTGGCCAGGCTGGTTTCAAACTCCTGACCTCAGATGATCCACCCATCTCAGTCTCCCAAAGTGTTGGGATTACAGGAGTGAGCCACTGCGCCTGGCATTGGGGTTTTCATCCTGTTATTTATTTCTCTAATAGTTTCCTCCTCTGCATTCTCTTTGCTTGCTCTCTCTCTGGACTGATCTTCTATATTTTTTTCATTTTTTGCCTACTATTTTCTTTACCTTTATTTTTACTCCACATTCTGAAATTTACCAAACCTTTAAATATTGTTATAGCAATCATGTTTTCAGATTCTAAGAATATTTATGTCTTGTCTGTTCATTTCTTAACAATCTGTTCTTGTTTTATAGGTGATATACCCCTTTGGCTTTCCGAGAATCCCAATCACATTCTTTTCAATAACTTTTAAAAATTAAAATGTTTGGAAATAATTTGGATTCATCTGCAATTGTAAGAAATGACACAAAGAGATCCTGAGCACCTTTCCCCCCAAAATATTTGCAAAACTGTAGTTTAATATCACAACCAGGACACTGACAATTCACTCATCCATATTTTCTCCATTTTAAGTGAACGTATGCATGTATCTTTAGTGTGCCTTTAGTTCTGTACAATTTTATCACACATGTGGGCTTGTGTATCCACTACTACAGTCACGTACTGAATCACCACAAGGATCCCTCATGGTGCCCTTTTACAATATCCTACCTTCGTCCAAATGCCTTCCAGCCCTACCTGACAACCCCTATCTGTTCTCCATTTTTTATAATTTTGTCATTTTAAAATGTTACGTGAACAAAACTGTACATTTGTACATCATGTTACATTTTTGGATGTGTTATTTTTTCCCGCTCAGTATAAATTTTCTAGGAATGTATTCAAATTGTAATGTATATTAATATTTTGTTCCTTCTTATTGTCTAGTGGTATTCCATGGTATGGATGGAACAGTGTGTTCCTTTTTATTGCTGAGTACTATTCCACAATCTGTATGTAGCACAGTTTATTTATCCATTCAGCAGCTGAAGAACATCTAGGCTGTTTCCCATTTTTGTTATTGTGAGTAAAGCTGGTATGAACATTCATGTACAGGTTTTGTGTGAGCGTGTTTATTTCTGGAACAGACACCCAAGAGTGCAATTGCTGGGTCATGTGCTAATTTCATGTTTAGTTCTATAAGAAACTGCCAAACTATTATGAGTGATCTGGTTTCTTCACATCCTCATCAGCATTCTGTGTTATTACTATTTTTTTTATAGATGTGCCGTAATATCTCATTGTACTTTTTTTTATTTTTTATTTTTTGAGACGGAGTCTCGCTCTGTCACCCAGGCTGGAGTGCGGTGGAGCGATCTCGGCTCACTGCAACCTCCGCCTCCCGGGTTCTTGCCATTCTCCTGCCTCAGCCTCCCCAGTAGCTGGCACTACAGGCGCCCACCACTGCGCTAGGCTATTTTTTTCTTTTTCGTATTTTTAGTAGAGACGTGGTTTCACCATATCAGCCAGGATGCTCTCGATCTCCTGACCTTGTGATCGGCCCGCCTCGGCCTCCCAAAGTGCTGAGATTACAAGCGTAAGCTACCGCGCCCGGCCCATTGTACTTTTAATTTGCATTTCCTTTGTGTCTAAAATGATGCTGAACATCTTTTCCTGTGCATATTTGTCATCTGCATATCTTCTTTGGCAAAATGTCTCTACATGATTTTTGCTCATTTTCTAATTGGATTGTTGGTTTTTAACTGCTCAGTTTGAGAGTTCTTTAGATTTTCTAGATATTAGTCTTTTATTGGATAGGTGGTTTGCAAATGTTTTCTCCCAGTTGGCAGCTTTCCTTTTAGCCTCTTTCTAGGGGCTTTAGAGAGCAAAGGTTTAAATACTGATAAAGTCCAAATTATTAGTTTTTTTCTTTTTTCCTTTTAATTCATGCTTTTGGTGTCAAGTCTAAGAAATTATTGCTAGCCATAGGTCTGGAAGACTTTCTCCTATGTTTTTATTTTCTGAGAGTTGTATATGTCTACATTTTACATTTAAATCCACCATCCATTTCGAGTTAATTTTTGTTTAATGTGTGAGGTTTCAGTTGAGGCGCCTTTTTTTTTTTTTTTTTTTTTTTTTGCCTATGAATGTCCAGTTGCTCCAGTACCAATTGTGGGAAAGACCATACTTCTTTTAGTGCATTGCTTTTGGACCTTTGCCAAAGCCAGTTGGACATTATTTCCGGGTACTCTATTCTGTCTAACTCATCTATGGGTCTCTCCCTCGGCCAATGTAATACTGTCTTGATTACTGTAGATGTATAGTAAACTTTAATATGTGGTAGAGTGACTCCTCCTACTTTATTCTTTTTTGTCAAGGTTGTTTTAATTATTCTAGGGCTTGTACCTTTCCATATAAATTTTAGAATAAGCTCGTCTGTGTCCATAGAAATCCTTGCTTGGATTTTGCTAGCAATTATATTAAACATATAGACCACTACAGGGGAGAACTGACATCTGTACTGTAACTAGTCTACCAATTCATGCACACCACATGTATCTCCATTTATCTAGGTCTTCCTTGATTTCTTTTATCAGCATTTTGTAATTGTCAGCATACATATCCTATATGTGTTTTGTTAAGTGTATTTCATTTTCTTTGGAGTGATTGTAAATGGTATTGTACTCTCCATTTTGATTCCCACATGTTCATTGTTAGAATATAGAAATATCTTTGTTTTTTTGTGTGTTTGTTTTGTATACTATGACCTTACTGAACTTACTAGTTCTAGGTATTCTTTTGTGGATTCCTTGGAATTTTATACATAGACAATCATGTCATCTGCAAATAGGGACAGTTTTACTGCTTCCTTTCCAATCTGTATGTCTTTTACTTCATTTTCTTGATTCATTTCATTATCTAGAACTGTCAACACTATTTTGAATAAGAGTGGTGAAAATGAACATTCTCGCCTTATACATGATGTTGGAGTAAAGCATTTAGTCTCTTGCCATTAAGTCTGATGTTAGTTGTAGGATTTTGGTAGGTGTTATTTTTCAAGATGAGGAAATTCCCCTCCGCTCTTAACTTACTGAATTTTTTTTATATCATTACTCTGTTGGATTTTGTCTAATAATTTTCTGCCTCAATTGGTATGATCATATACCTTTTCTTTTCTAGCTTATTGATATGGTAAATTACACTGATTAATTTTTTAATGTTGAACAAGCTATGCATACCTTCAATTGAAAGTATTAGAATAAATTCAATATTCAATTGAATGAGTTCATGTTGGTCATGGTGTACAATTCTTATTATATATATTGTTGGATTCAGTTTGTTAAGTTTTTCTCTTTATAGAGAGATTGAGAAGCATGTTCCTTCTTTTTAAAAATGTATTATTATTGTTTTTATTATTTAAATAAAGATGAGTTCTTGCCATGTTGCCCAGGCTAGTCTCAAGCTCCTGGGGTCAAGTAGTTCTCACACCTTGGCCTCCCAAAGTACTGGGATTACAAGTGTGAGCTACTGCTCTCAGCCTTCCTTCTTTTTAAAGCACTAATTGGTAAACTCTTCTACTACTTCATTTATAAACAACATGACACTTAAAACTTTACCTTTATCAACATCCGTGCACAACTACACCAGGATTCTGTGTTCACAATTCCTAGGGAAATTTGGGAAATTTACAGTAGGGGGATTTGTGGGATAAACTACAGGATATGGTAGTCCTAAAAGGTCCTGATTAAACTACCAGGACCCAAGACCCAAAACCATAGTTGGACCCAAGACCGTGGTTGATATTGTTATTTCCATTCCCTATCACCTATTCTAGGTTTCTCTCTTGGCTCAGGCTTCAGCTGTTCTAGCTCACCTTTTTTGGTGGGATGATCCAGCTGTTCATCACTGAGGGGGTCTCAGGCCCTTAAAGGCCATGGTTTCTACACTTGACCATTTACAGGTAAAAGTGCACATAGTAGTACCAAGAGATGGCCTAGTTGATTATTTTAATGCCAAACATACTCTTCTCTGCCCCATTATTTAGCAGCATGTCTACTACTTATGCTAATCAGAGACAATAATCCCTGCCTATGTGGTAACTCTTTTCTGTGTCTCCTAGCACCGTGACCTCATAGTGAACAAGCAGCAGATTTCATTTTAAATTGAGTTAGACTCTGACTGTGTCCTCTAGTAGAAGTGTCTCCCCATCTGGGAAGTGGCACCATCAGACTGACAGTCTGTAAGTTCTGAGAATGAGAAGCACAAATTTCCCCCAAAAAGGTCTCTTGAAATCATAAAGAGCAGGACGACTTCTACTTCCACTCTTTGGTTCGCGAACTCGCATAATCTATCTACTTGGGACTCAGATCCACGTAGGAGCCCCCTCCATCTGTGCTTTGACATTCTGAGAGGCAATGGAATGCAGATGCAGTGCTGGGGAAATTGGGAGTGAGTGTCTTGGGCTGGTCCCTGAGATAAGGATCTGAGTGTAAGAGGCTTATGTAGGTGGCAATTACAGGAAGCTCTCATAGAGGAGAGGGGAAATGAAACAGGGAAGAGGAAACCAATACGCAGGCATTAATGAACAGGTTCATGCTGTGGGCAACTTTCAACCAATCCCAATAAGGACCTATGGAGAAAATGTGGCTATACCTTGGAGTTTCCCACCTGAGGGGCCAGTAAACTGGAGTATTTAATGCCCAATCCCACCCAAAATTTGTTCAGGGCTATTCTTTAGCACCTCCATTTTGCCCTGCATGAAGGTGAGAGAGAGCAAGCCCTCAGGTAGAGTTGTAGAAGTTGGCCGTAAGACACTATTGGTAGATGTGGGCATGGTGAATGCCAAGGGGATATGGTGGAGGCACTTGCAGCACCTACTATAGGTAGGTACTGTAAATGCAATGAAATTATGTTTCTATCACCCTATGCAACAGGAGCTTGTAAGATATTTTGCTGGAGTTATTCAAGGAGAAAGAAAGTTATGTTTCTTATGTACTGAATTTTGTGGATGGATATTTATATACCTTACATTGGATTCATAGTTCACTTCCCATTTTCATCTGGGAAAATCAGTTCAGAACGTTGCTATGTACACCATCAGAGCCATGCAGAGAACAACTGGTCTGGTGTTGAAGAGCCACAATACAGCTCCCAGTGGGCCTTGTTTTCCTTCTTGGTAAAAAGGCAAATACCTAATTCCAAGTTCAGTTTCTGTGAAAAGCATTAAAGTTCTAGGGTAAGAGGAACTATAAAATGACACCATAAAAGTTGACAGATCTCAGTTTACCGGTAAAGAAGGACAAATGGCACATATCAGAACAGTATTAGCTAAGATCATATAATTACAGATATCTAATAAAATTAATTTAATGACCAATAATTTGAAATGTTAAAAGCACATGTGAGGATCAAATAAAATGGAATAAATTCAAAGAGTGTTTTAGACTTTTAAGGAAATTAGGGACAAATGATTTCTGCAGCAACCATGCACCAAACAACCCCAGACCTCATAAACACTCTAAACTGAGTCTGAAACTCTAAGGCAAACCAGACACGGAATATTCCATGTTTAAGGGCACAATAGTAATTTTAGTTTACTTATTTTAGAGGAATAATCACAAAGAGCTTCAACAAAGACAGTGATATGGTATAGTGAAATGAATATAATACTTAGAAGATCTGGGTTTTTGGTCCTATCTTCAGCACTTACATAGCTGGGAAAACTTGAGGAGGTTTCCAAATCACTGAACCTATTTCCTGAAAATAACAGTGATACTTTTCTTCATACACATGTTAGTCCATTCTTGCATTGTTATAAAGAAATACCCAAGCCTAGTGCAGTGGGTGGTTCATGCCTGTAATCGCAGCATTTTGGGAGGCAGAGGTGGGCGGATCACTAGAGGTCAGGAGCTCAAGATCAGCCTGGCCAACACAGTGAGACCCCATCTCTATAAAAAAATATAAAAACTAGCTGAACGTGGTGATGGGTCCCTGTAGTCTCAGCTACTTGGGAGGCTGAAGCAGGAGAATTGCTTGAGCCTAGGAGATGGAGGTTGTGGAGATTGCACCACGGCACTCCAGCCTGGGCAACAGAGCAAGATTCCATCTCAAAGAAAAAAAGAGGTTTAATCGGTTCATGGGTCTGTAGGCTTTGCAGGAAGCATAGCAGCATCTGCTCCTTGGGTGGGGGGGGTGGACAGGAAGTTTACAATCATGGCAGAAGATAAACAGGGATCAGGCACATCACATGGAGAAAGCAAGAGCAAGAGAACGAGGCGGGGAGGTGCTATATACTTTTAAAAGACCAGATCTCATGAGAACTCACTCACTATCATGAGGATGGTACCAAGTGGAATGGTGCTAGACCATTCATGAGAAACCTACCTCCATAATCCAATCATCTCCCACCAGGCCCCACCTCCAACATTGGGGATTACATTTTAATATGAGATTTGGGCTGGAAATCTCCAAACTGTATCAATGCATTCTTGCAAAGTTATATAAACTGAGATAATATATGTAATAGTACTTCATAAACCATGTACGTTCAACATGATTAAAGCCTGTTTATGTTTCAACGATAAAAGTATGAAGTGGAGAAAATTCACCCAGAAACAACAAATGAAATTTCATATCATGCAATTAGAAAGCAAAGATGGGGCCAGGCGCGGTGGCTCACGCCTGTAATCCCAGCACTTTGGGAGGCTGAGGTGGGCAGATCACAAGTTCAGGAGATCGAGACCACGGTGAAACCCCGTCTCTACTAAAAATACAAAAAATTAGCCGGGCGCGGTTGTGGGCGCCTGTAGTCCCAGCTACTCGGGAGGCTGAGGCAGGAGAATGGCGTGAACCCGGGAGGTGGAGCTTGCAGTGAGCCGAGATCGCGCCACTGCACTCCAGCCTGGGCGACAGAGCGAGGCTCCGTCTCAAAAAAAAAAAAAAAAAAAAAGAAAGTAAAGATGGGTTCTAAGTAGTAAAGGCAATTTTGTGTAGACTATTAATAAAAGGAAGTTTTGTCTGAATCACTGTGGTAGAGACTTCCAGTGCTTACATTTATCCTGTCTCTTCTTCTTCTAGCCACGTGGGAAGATTACATTTCTCTGGTATCTTGGGATTGAACTGAGCTATATGGCTAGTTATAGGCCAATAGGCTGTTAGCAGATGTGACATCTAACACAACTAGGCTGCAGTTTGAAATACCAGTGCACAGCCTCCAGAATTCCTCCCCTACTAAGGTGACTGAGAAGACCTCAGCTGAGATGGTGGGGGGAAAAAAAAGATTCAAGCAGCTTTGATAACTGAGTTCCTAAATAGAAGAAAATTGCCCCAGAGAGTCACTTGAAACCACAATAGATTCACATGATCAGAAAATAAACCTCCATGACACCCTGAGTTTATTTTGTTTTTTGATTTTGTTACTGCAGCAGAACTCAACCTACCGTAACTAGTATAGTCACGGAGATTATCATCAGGATCTCCCATGCTCCTACATATGACACAGCCACAGACTTCTGCAGACATTTAACTTTGGGCATCCAAATATCATAAATGCTGCTAATCAACATGACTTTTTTTTAGTATTATTCAATTCAATCAATTCACTAGCTTGTCTTTAGGCTATATCTTCACAATGCTAGAAAAATTGGTCGGTTTAGTCAATTCATTAAACAAGAAAAAAAGTTACTTTTCTTCACTCCCTCATGTGCTTCCACAGATGCATTCACAGTCACTACCAAATGTTTCCACTTTCCAAAATTTATTTTAAATTATTTATTAAATATGTATGCGGTAAAATGCACCTGGCTAAATTGCGGTGTGGTTTTCCAAGACAAGATGGCAATGACTTTGTCATTATTTATTTATGACCCCATGTTCTTCCAAAAGAATTTGGAACACAAATGATGAATTATCCTCCAATTTCCTTAGCTGGTCTTATTCCACAGCAAACCACATTGCTATGAAACCATCATGAAAATATGGGAGTTAAGTATAATACATTGGATCGGTCCTTTTATAAATATTATAACATAATGAATTATATGTCAGTGGAATAAGCACCCAGAAAGATATCTCTACCATTATCACAAAATATCCATGACTTTGGGCAGATTGTTTACATTCTATGAACATTTCTGTATCTTTATCATTGGGAATGTGTTGGTCATTTCAAGCATACTATATTGGGAAAGACAGGTAGCACCGGGAAAGGGGAATTTATACAGGGATCCTAAGAAACCCCAAAGGGCATTAAGCTCATTAGAAAAAAGAAAATAGAGACTTGCAAAATGAAATAAAGACTATATCATTTTTAAATTGCACTGGTGCATCAAAAATCTACATTTGATTTTTAATATATTACCTTTTCAAAGAACTGACTCAGAAAGAATAACCACCGTGTGGAGAGAGTTCACCTGGTCGGTATCTGAAGGGGACACTGTTTCCTGTATGGCTTCGGATCCCCTCTTTTAAATAAAAAGCACTATCACTAACTTTTGAGACACAGGTCTGTGGTTTGGAGTTTTGTTTTTGATCCCTGTTCGCAATAAGGACTAAGGGAGTTGTCAAAATATGGTACCCATACCACCAGCAGCAGCATCACCTGGGAACGTTTTAGAAACATAAACTCAACCCTCTCTGGCCTATTGAATCAGAAACTTGGGGTGGAGCAAGGCACGAGGCCATCTGTCACAACAAGCCCTGCCTGCTGTCTTAACACATGCTAAAGTTTGAGAAATACTAGACAAACACTCTTGCCTTAGAAATCTGCAAAAAAAAAAAATAATAATAACAAACAAAGAACAGAAACAAAAACACCACCACCTTGATCCATTAAAATGTAAACTTAACATTCAAAGATCGGATATAAACAGAACACTTGCAAGACTTTTCCTAACATTGAAAATTTATATTTTCTGACTCTCTTAGATTGAGATGACACCCTAAGTCTCAAAATGGAGCCAGTTTTTATATGCAAGTAATAAACCCTTGAAAATATGCAATTTGTATTGAAAGCACTGGCACAATCTTAACGATAGCATTGCAAATGGCGATGCTATAATTAAGCTTCGATCTCCTTTGGAAAAAAAAGGGAGAGAGAACGTGAAGAAGGAGGTTACTGTTCAATGAACTGCTCTGTCATTTGCCGCGGTGATTCTTAATTGTGTCTCATTACAGCAAGATGATCATTACTCTACTTGTCTGTCTGATTTAGAGACCACTAAAAGTGTCTTGTAACACACAGCCGTCTCCCTTGCAACAGTCCTTTGGCTCTCACCCTCATTACTCAGAATCTGTCCAATTATTTGTCATTAAAGTAATAAAAAGGACTGCAGCAGAAAATGTGGGAGGTAACTGTTGGAGGTCTGCCCGGAGAGGGAAAAAAAAAAAAAAAAGCAAACTGTTTTCAAGGCACTGGGAAGGTGACATCGTTAATTAGGTGTTAGGGAATATGCAAATCAGTCCCACTCTCAAGAGACTGTAATAAAACTGAGAAAACATTATTATCAGTGCAAGTAAGAGAAGGCCACATTACCCCATCTGGAAGACTGTCATTTTCTGGTGGTGACTTCAGCAAGGAGGGGAGGGAGCTGGGAAAGAGATAAAGAAGGTGGAGTTTTTCAGGGCCATTGAGTGTGCTCAGGCTGTTAGGAGTTCAGAATTAAGGTGTCAACATGGAGGGCCAATGGATTACTACTTTTAATGAGGGATGTTTGTCTAATCTCAGGATTTGCACACCCAATTTCCTCTGCAAATGCCTTACAACTCATCAGCAGGCAGTGTTTTCGTAGGTTAAAGGAAGGGGAGAGGAAGTAAGGGGGAGGCTGGCAGCTGGCGTAGTAGGCATCTTGGGTGTTGTTTTAAAGGCGGTAATGAAGCAAAGCACTTAGAGGGACGTGGACGCTTGTTTATTGATTACAAATGTCCCAAGCACAAACAGAGACCTCTAGGTCTTTGCTCAAGCTAAAACTTCTGCATGGAATGCCTTTCCCCAGTCCTTCTCTATCTCGTCAACCTGACCAACTCATTTCTCACCTTTTGAAGTTTATAGTGTCAATTCCTCATTAAAACTATCCCCGATTCCCACCCCGGATAAGTATATCAGAAGAAAAATAGTGTGCTTTCTATACAAACTCAGCTTCAAAGCAAGTTCTCTTGCTTTCTTATTCTATCTAGGTTGCAGATATTTATACGTAACCTTCCTACATAAAAATAGTGAAGCCATACCCAATCCTGAAGTTTCTCAGACAGACTTTCTTTTGATCACAAGAAAATTAGTCTTCCTCAATAACCTGCAGAAAAAGTCATCTTGCATACTGCATCAGCTAACGATTGGTACTAAGCAAACTTCCCAGGAGCTAGATCCTCAAAATAATAGGGATTTATTATTACCCGGAAGTCCGTTTGTTCACTGGGCTTGCCTATGAACTTTGGTCACCTAGAGGTAAGCTTAGGTAACTCTGCTATTGGGTAGGCTGGGCTTGGGCACATATTTGGGTTTTTACTGGCTCACAGATGGCCTGGGAAGGCCTTGGTTTGTACATCTGGGCTTTCCTTCATGGGGTCTTAAGTTCTCCAGTAGGCTAGCGTAGGCTTGTGCACGGGCTGTTGACAGGGTTCTAAGAGAGAATGGAAGCATGTAAATCCTTTTAAGACAACTTTTACAAACAGCATATGCTGAGAACTTTCCAAACCATTGATTGCTGGTTTCTTTTTGCTTAAGTTTCCTTCTCAATTCCTTTCCCTCTTGTAATTTACTATAAGAAGCAAGAAGAAACCAGGCCACACTTTAGCACTTTGCTTGGAAACCTCCTCAGCTAAGCATCCAAATTCATTGCTTAAAAGTTCTATATTTCACACAACTGTAGAACATAATTCAGCCATGTTTTCTGTTACTATGTAACAAGCATTTCCTTTTTTCCAGTTTCCAATACCACATTTCTCATTTCCCTCTGAGACCTCACTAACGGAGTCTTGACATCCAGATTTCTACCAACAGCCTATTCAAGACAATCTAGGCATTTTTCTGTCATGTATCTCCAAATTTTTCCAGCTTCTACCATTATCCGATTCCAAAGTCACTTTTGCACTTTTTGGTATTTGCTGTAGCATGACCCCACTTCCAGTACCAAAATCTGTATTAGTTTCCTGAGGCTGCACTAACAAATCAGCACACACTCCGTGGTTTAAAACAACAGAAGTTTACTTTCTCACTGTTCCGGAGGTGAGAAGTTCAGAATCTAGCAGGGCCATGCTCCCTCTGTGGCCTTTTGGGAAGAACTCATTCTTTGTGGCTTTGAGCTTCTGGTGGCTCCAGGCATCTCTTAGCTTGAGGTCACATCACTCCAATCTCTGCCTCCATGATCACAATGCCTCCTCTTCTTTGCCTTGTAAGGACACTTGTCATTGGATTTAGGGCCTACCCAGATAATCCAGGATGAAATCCTCATCTCCAGATCTTAGCTTAATTACATTTGCAAAGACTTTTTTTTTCCTTCCAAATAAGATGACATTCATGGGTTCTGGGGATTAGGATGTGGAAATACCTTTTTTAGGGCCATCATTTATCCCAAAACAGTCGCCATCACCTCATGGTTGTAGCTGACTCAGCTCTTATGCTAGTAATAGCTCTGATCCTCCCTTTATGCAGATGGAAAAGCGTAAGCCTGGGAGAATGAAAAATGGCAGGACTCCAAACCAGGACTGCAAAGCATAGCAGTTTGGTTGCTCATTTCTTGCTCTCTCCCATTCCTGCCCTACTTCAGTCAATGGCTTGAACTGGGAAAGTGTATAAGAAAGCTGCACTTTACTGCAGTGTTCTGAGAACTCAAAAAATATGGGCACTGAGTGACTTTGAAATCATTAAATCTTGTCCCACATGGCCCGGCCCACACTAATTCATGTAACTTCCTGTTTAGTTATCTTCTGTTGCATAACAAAGCAAACCAAAACTTAATGTCTTAAACAACAATTTATTATTTCCCACAAATTGTTGACTATGCATTCTTCTATTGCACTTGGTATCAATAGGCTGGCAGTTGACACTGGGTGCTCTCTGGGAGCTCAACTAGGGCTATGGCTGGTGGCCACAGTTCTTCCTTTGGTGGGCGTCTTCTTGTAGCTTCCTTACAGCAGAGTGACTTGGTTGCAAGAAGGAGCATCTCAAGAGGAAGAAAGTAGAAGCTGATGGTTCTATTAAGGCCTGGCTTAGACATATTAGACTATTAGTTCACAGCATTCTACAGGTCAAAATGGTCAGAAGACCAACCCAGATTTAAAGAGAGGAGAAGTAAACTAACTCCAATTCTCAGCAGAAGAACAATATGAATATATCGAGATTGGAAGAATTGTTGACAGGTATCTTTGAGGGCCATTTACCACAGGTTTCCTATCTCTACTCTACCAATAGAGCTACCGTTATGGCTGCACAAGGATATATGGCTGGTTGAAATCCAGCTCATGCTCCACTTACAAGCCATTTGTTTGACTGGGGCAGGAGTGGTTCTATTCAGAGGAAGGAATGCCTTTTCCACATTTTCCCTGTAGAGTCATCGTAGCTCTGTCTACCAGTAGACCCATAAGTTGGCACTGCAGCATCCACTATTGTCATTCAGTGAAACTGAGATTGTTAGCACAAGGAATTTGTAAAAGGGATGCTGGCCTTGAGTCCAGAACTCCTTTGTTTCAGACCTTCATGTACCACTTAATAGCCAAGGAGATCTGGGTAACTCACTTAACTCTTTGCAATGGAATTTATTCAACTATAGAATAGAGAATAATTCTGGCCAATATCACTCCCACAGTATGGTGAGGGTCAAATTAAATACATGTAAGACTACTGTGTAAGATATAGGGTACCATAGAAATGTGAGTCTTTATCTATAAAATATGCTCACTCCCACCTTCTTTTGCTGGTGCCAGCTCCTATCTTCACTTGGGAACTGAAGCACAGATCAAGGCCCATGACACATTGGCCCAAAGAAATCTCCCTGCCAGGAACTACTCTACTAGAGGAAATTAGTAAGAATAAGGCATCTTTTTGTGATGACAAGAACTTCAAGTTGAAATAAAGATCATAAGACACTATTACTTCTGTACCACATTTACTGGGTCCTCTTAACTATCAAACATGAGGAGTTAAGAATCTGTTCTTGTTCCTACACTATTCTATATTTATTTTCCAAAGCTCTCCAGGGGGAAGAATATCACCTGCCCACTCCAAATGACTGCAATGCATGTTGAAAACACAAGGCACAGGGTAAATGACAGATAATTACCAAGTGCACATTGACATTCTGGCATATTTTGGTGCTACACTCTGGCATCTTTTTTTGTGCTACAGTCCATTGAACTGCATCACTCTGATGAACAAATAATGAATTACAGTCCATTTATGAAAGCATCATGTGTTTAATGCTAACCTCCTACATCTCCTCAACACCCTGACCATGACAACATGTGCAAGCAAGGTGGGGCTGAATAAATACAATTTCCCATTTTTATAGCTAATAAATATGCTTTGTAGAATGATGCCTCCAAGAATAGTTTTATTTTATTTTTCCATGCAAAAAGAATTCATCAGCAGAGTGGCCTTGTCATGCATTTGTGTGGTAGAGAATGAACATAGGTGCCAACAGAGAGCTACGTTTACCCTTGTGGAGTAGGCACAGAATCTATTGTTCAGCATCACATTAATGCAACATGATAGGACCTGAAATACTGCAGTATTGTACTTATTGTCTTTTGTTATTAATAATAAGGTGCTACTTACTATTTGCCAGAACTTGTGACAAGTGCCCTCTATTTATTTATTTATTTAATCCTCGCCTTAGCCCCTACAAGGTAGTTATTTCCATACCTGTTTGATAGATGAGAAATTTAAGGCTAGAGAGGACACCTAGCCTATCTAATGTGACTCAGAAAATAAGTGCTGGAACTCAGGTCAAACTATCTCCAAATCACATGCTCTTATGTAGCTCATTATATAGTATTGGCTTCTGGAAAAACAATGTCAGTTGTTCCAGTAAGCTTTTTTATGGATTTGCAAACTCCATGATCTTTGGGCCAAAGGAAGTAACAAATCCCATCAGTCCTATCACTCTGCACTCCATCTCCAGAGGAGTTCTGGCTTTTACCTCTCATCTGAATTTCAGTAAGTAAGCACCTGTGACTTAGACTTTCTAATCTCAAAAGTGCGGAAAATTATTCAGAGAAGTGGCAGATGTCTAAAACGTGCCAGCCCATTGGAGTTGTCTTTGTTTAGACCACTCAAGCCCACTTTCAAACAGATTCTGTAGTATGTAATATACCAGAATACACCAGAACAAGCAAATACAACTCCAAAAGTATAAGCAAGTTGATGCTAATTTTACTAATTTTTGTGGTGATGTAAAATTCACATCACACACCAGATGGCAATAACACAAAAAAATTATTAGACATCTTTGTTTCCTCCTTATCATCCAATTTATGCCTACCTGCTCTTTTCTCCTCTATAATCTCTTCATATACTCTTTATCAAGTTGATTCTTCTCACAGTTTGAATACCCAGCTCAGTAAAACAAGACTTCATTAGAAAGGAGAGCTGGCTAATAAATAACAATTTTGATTTGTTCTCTCATATAAGTTAGTGACAGTCTCAAGGAGCTCCAGAAGGCACATTCATATTTATTGAGTGAGTGCTACATGTGTAGATGCTTTTGTATAAATCAACAACTAAAAACTAAGACACAAGATCAATACTGTATTACTAGCCTCATTTTTACGTGGGATGAAATTGAGTCTCACAGAAGTTAATTTGTCCATGTTGACACAGTTAATCAGTTGCAAAACCAGACTAGGCTCCATCAACATACATTTTTGGGTTAGCGCAAAGTCCCCTATAGATAATCAAAATATTTATTGACTAAATTTATACTTGTTACAAATGAAGTTAAACCTGTGATAGAGTATTGCAATCAAGATCATCATCTCAGTAACTAGGTGAGTACTTAAGGATAATTAAAAAAACTGCAGTTGGGCTGGTTGCAGTGGTTCATGCCTATAATCCCAGCGCTTTGGGAGGCTGAGACAGGCAGATTACCTGAAGTCAGGAGTTCTAGACTAGCCTGGCCAACATAGCAAAACCTTGTCTCTACTAAAAATACAAAAAATAAAATAAAATAGCCAGGCGTGGTGGCACACACTTGTAATCAGTTACTCAGGAGGCTGAGACATGAGAATCACTTGAACCCAGGAGGCAGAGGTTGCAGTGAGCCAAGACTGCGCCACTGCACTCCAGCCTGGGTGACGGAGCAAGACTCTGTCTCAATACATACATACATACACACACACACACACACACACAAAGAAAAACTGCAATCGTAAGGGATAAGTTGTATGATATTTGGTAAATGTAAACTCCTTTAAAAGAATTTGGAGGCAAAAATTTCAAAGGGAAAGAAGTAGAGCAAGTTTTACACGTGCAGAATAAAGTAAAAACCATAGCCCTAGTTTTGAACACTTTGAGTCACAGTAGTTATCTTTGGCCTTTCCTCATCACTGACAAAAGGGACAAGTTCTGTTTCCCTTCTGACGACACTGCTGTAAAGAACTGCCTGGACCTGGCGCAGTGGCTCACTCCTGTAATTCCAGTACTTTGGGAGGCTGAGGTGTGCAGATCATGAGGTCAAGAGATTGAGACCATCCTGGCCATCATGGTGAAACCCCATCTCTACTAAAAATACAAAACTTAGCCAGTGTGGTGGCACATGCCTGTAGTCCCAGCTACTGGGAAACTGAGGCAGGAGAATTGCTTGAACTCGGAAGGTGGAGGTTGCAGTGAGCCGAGATCACACCACTGCACTCCAGCCTGGCAACAGAATGAGGCTCCATCTCAAAAAACAAAACAAAACAAAACAAAACAAAAAACAAAGAACTGCCTGAGACTGGGTAATTTATTAAAAAAAAAAAAAAAAAAAAGAGCTTTAATTGACTCACAGTTCTGCATGGCTGGGAAGGCCTCAGGAAACTTTCAATCATGGCAGAAGAGGAAGCAGGCACATCTTATATGGTGGCAACTGAGAAAGAAAGAGTGCATGAAGAAGGGATATCTCCACATTTATCCAACCACCAGATCTCATGAGAATTCACTCACTATCAGGAGAACAACATGGAACCACCCCTATGATCCAATCCCTTCCCACCAGGTCCCCTCGACACATGAGGATTATGGGGATTGCAATTTGACATGAGATTTGGGTGGGGACACACAGCCAAATCTTATCCCTCCTCCATCCCTGTTTCCTTTTCTTTATGTCTGTACAACTAGGCAGTAGTTCTCAGACTCTCACACGATTGGTAGAGGGCAGCAGTGATATCTGCCACTTCTGGGTCTGCCCCATTGACATCTCCCTTTCAGTCCTTCACACCTTCTCACCACACTTGCACCTTCTCACGGAGGATTTAGAGGATCGAAAAGCAGTAAGATGGAGAGAACCTGTATCTCTGGATATCTTAGCTTAGGTTCCCTGAAAGCATAGCCTCTGAAAGGGACTTTGGTACAGGTTGTTTGAACAGTGATTTATTTCAGCGAGCAGAATGAGGAAGCAGAGATGGTTAGCATGTGGATGAAGGAAGCTACTATTAGGGTGAGTTATTCAAGTTGCTGCTGTGAGCTAGGAAAGCATAGTGCCTGAAATTCCCTGAGAGACATGATGAATACCCCGGGAGGGTCGTCCTAAAGATGGAAAAGGTCTGAGCATCTGTGCATCAGCTGTCATTAGCAAAGGGCTGCCTTCAAGGGTGTTAATCCTCCTGTCCTTCTAAGCTACACAAGCACTAGGATTGCATGGACACCACCCATGCCTCCCTGAAGGACTGTGGAGTCCAAGGTGACCCAGGGGGAGAACAAGGAAGAGGAGCACTGTGTGGCCGAAGGTGAGATGTTGCCAGCAAGAATTGTTTATACCTGTCGTAGTTGGAAATCAGAGACCAGGTCCAAAGGATGTGGATTAGGACCTACAAAGTGTCTGCTGAAAAACAGTGTGAGCAGAGCTCTCCACTCACCGCCTACTCACCAACCGAACCCACAATGGACCATGACGTGAGTGAAAGACAAGCTTTTATAGCAGCTAGTCAGAATTTTAGGACTGTTGTTTTGTCTTGCTGTTGAAATGTCTAAGTTAGCCTGATTAATGTTAATGGAGAGTCGACAACCCAGAACCTATACACTTTTTTTGTTTTTGTCTTAACCATGATAGATGTTTAATGATCATCATTAGTTGGATATTAGCTATTCAGAACCTTAGAGGTAAACTATGATAAAGTAAAAATTATTTTTCTAAACTCATTGGCAAATTGTAAATACAATATAAATTTCAATTATGCTGAAATTTTTATTTTTCAAATAACCAAGATTTTAAAAGATGAATAATATTCATGATACTGAAAGAAGGATGACAAAGTAGTTGTATACAACAAATGTTATGGGAAGGATAAACTGGTAAACTTTTCTATAAATTAATTTGGAAATATATGTCAAAAAATTCTAAAAAATCATGTTGATATTCTTAGATCCTGAAGATACTTAATCTATTTAAGTCTTGTGTTAGCCAGGAAAGTGTTCAAAATTACTCCTTTGAGCCTTTCAGTAAGCATTTCCTAAGAAAATAGTCATAAATTCAGGCAAAGATTAAGGCATAAGGAAATAATGCACCATTATTTATAATAGTATACTACTGGAAATGAACTAAATGTCCCACAATTGGAGATTCATTAAATTATAGCACATCCATATAACGGACTATTATGGGCTCATCATAATTCATGACTTCAAAAATACTTAATGTCCTTGGGAAGTGTTCATGCATAATGTTAAATGAAAAAAGACACAAATTTGCATATGCAATACAGTATGTAATGCAAAATATATATACAAAAATTAACAATTGGAGAAAAATGTAATAAAACATTAACACTATATCAACATTGTAACAATATACCTGCTAGCAATAGAATTAAGGCTAATTTTAATTTTATTGGTTTACTTTATTTTCTAAAGTTGCTATTGTTAGTATATATTTCCATTACTATTATAAAATTATTAAAATGTTTTAAATTGCATTTCCTAAACATATTTTATATGTAATGATGCATCTACTTTGGGTATAAGTTAGGTGTGTTAAAAGAGTGTGCCTGAGACACCTGGAACTTTTTGCTAGCAAAGCTTGCCACTGGGGTACAAGGTTGTTTAGGCCTCCTCTCCAGCCACAGTGATTCTCTGGCGGTTTTATGCATGCATAGCACTACCTCCTTGCCTTCAGACAGCTGTTTCCTGTGTTTAGAAGGGAACAGGAGTAAGTGAGCAAGAAGCATGAGAGAAAGGAGGAAGAAAAGCCAACATCTGGGTGCATCATCGTTACCGTCCTAAGCCAAGACAGTTGGTCCCCGGGGACCTCCTGGGAAGCCTGCAGGAGGTCCCCCAGATTTCTCTACCCAAAGGACAAGAGTCAAGAGCATTTAGCCTTCATTCTCCATCTTCTATACTCCCTTGCATGTCTAAAGTGCACACCCACTGGAGCTGCCTCCCTTCCCTCTGAATCCCCTGAACTTATTCCTATTTACCATCCAGGATTCACTTCATTGTTTCTTTGGGAAGATTCCCCTGATCATCCTTCACACCACCCTCCAAACACTCTCTTAGGTACCCCTATTCCAAACACCCTTAGCATAATCCCTCCTGTAATAAAAATAGCATTGATCCACTCATCCTGTAAGTACTGGTTTCCTAAGCTTTCTCTCCCACTATCAGCACTGCAAAGGAAGGGAATAGGTCTTTGGTGTTTGTTCGTTTGTTGGTTTCTTTTTTCATTTCTGTATTCATGACTGTATTCTGTATCCACATAGGACCTGGCAATGATACGCACTTAATAGATAAATGTCAGTTGAATGAATGCAGCAGGCAGTGATATTCTTTTAACTAAACATAAACATTATGTCAATATCCCTTATATTGTCTTCAGATGGCTGACTGAGTCATTGCTGTCCTCCTGAGCCACGTCTTTACAACCTCTACTCCCACGCGACATCTCGTTGAAGTGTCAGATAAGCTGCAGAAAGCAGAACTATATGAAAGCCTGTGTCATCTGTTATTTCTGTGCCAAGGTGGACCAAACCCTAAAGAGAACTTAAGCAGTAGAGCATATAATTACTATAAATTCATTGCAAATCTGCCCCTCTTCTTTGCTTTACAATTGTACGTATATATGTGAGATATATATGTGTGTGTGTGTGTATATATATACACATACATACATACATCCTTCTTTTTACCAGCGTAAATTCGCTCTCCGTCAGTCCTGCTCTCTGACCTCATCAGTAATAATCCTTTTGGATCCCCAACTCCTCAATTCTGACTTCTAAAAGCGACTTTTTTCTTTTTTCTGACCTGCTGGCCCTCCCTAAAAACCCCTACTCAAAACAGTCTAAGATTCACTTTTACTTTCTCAATATGCTTTACGTATTTTTTTAATTAAAAATCCGAAAAGGTATTTTTCAAAGTCATATCAATTTTTATTTGTACAATGACTGAAAGACAACAGTAGACTTGATGTTCTTGATTTTTACCCACAGTTATTCCATCATATTCATAGCAAAATTTGTTAAGTATCTTTCAAGAATTCTTAACAGGGTCCTCCTGTTCTCCTCCTCCGCCACATGGTACTCATTCTCTCTGCACAAAACATATTGAAAACATAGCTAAAGAATATTAATTTGAAAAGACAACAGATTCTTAGCTTTTTCAGAATACCCACAGTTGTAGGTCTGACAGAACAGTCTAGCTATACTACGTTTTGATTATGTTTTCAGTTTGTTTCTGCTTCCTCTACAGAGACAGAGGCATGACCAGCTATCCTTGCAATCTCAGACATCTTATCGGTAGTCAGTTATGACTTACAGAGAGACAATTGTGAGTATCCAATGGCTTCAGATCTTTGAGAAAATCAGACGAGTATTGGAACCATTGAACGCTAATGATTTTCTTAATCCACTAAACATTCTTTGCTCATAAACACACTACTACAAGTGACGTTCTGTAGTCTAGAACAGGGGTCAGCAAAGTTTTTGTGTAAAGGGTCAGATAGTAAATATTTCAGGCTTTGTGGGCCATAGAGTCTGTTGTAACTACTCAACTTCGCTGTTGTAGTGCAAAAGCTACCACAACAAATGAAAGGGTCTGTGTTTCAATAAAACTTTATTTACAAAAAAGATAGTGGGCTGAATTTGGTCCATAGACTACAGTTTGCCAATGCCTAGTCTAGACAAATAACTATTATTCTAAAAAAACCTAAAAGTTCAAAGCAAGACTGTACTGTTTTCAATAATTAAACTTATTTACAAGGATGATATTAGCATGGCTATTTCTTTAATCAAAGCCACTGTATCGAATTAACTTGACCTCCTGCTCTAATACAGAAAGGCCATCAAAATGCAGCATCCAGGCTGCTTGGCTCTACTGCAGTTTTACTGATAGAGCTCCAGGGGTTGTGTGTGTGTGTGTGTGTGTTTTCCAGCAAAACCCAGCAACCCACAGCAAAATTTATGCTAAGTGAGGAAATCTAATTATGTTCAAATAATCAGAATCTGTATATTTTGATTAAAAGTAACAGGAAAAACTAATTTGATTTCCTAATGTGATACACAAAGACAAACTTCCTGTGTCAGGGACTCCGTAGTAATCCTGCTGAAAGGCTGAGCCACTCCAAGCTGGCATCTGCTTAAAGTAGAAGGAAATGATCCTCCTGGAAAAATACAGCCAGCAGATTGTATAAGTATCTGCCCACCTGTACCTTCTCTTGTTCAGGTCATTGCTTGCTGAAACTGGATTTGTACTGATTAGAGGATTATAGGATTATATGTTATAGTTTTCAGAGAAATCAGGATAGAGGCTACTATGCAACCTTACAGGGAAAAAAGCTATTTCCTATTCAGGGTTTAGTTTCACTCAAAGAAAAGAAAATTCAACTATGGCTCAGAGGAACTTGAGTGCATGAAAAAAAAATATACCAAAAGATGGTAGACCTAGGGTAACAAAGTGTTTGAAGACTTAGTTACTCAGAAGTCAACCCCAATCATGACAGGTGGGCTCCCCTATGCCAGGTGCTTTCACCTGTCAAAATTCATTGAAATCAGTCCTATTTACACTCTTTTCCAAACAGTGGTAAGGAAGAATTAATCTTTCATATCAACTCACACTGATAACCAGTTTGCAAGCATAGTTTACTTTAAACAGAAGTAATGCATCTGATTCTATTAGGGTAATTCAATTTTGGATTTGCATTCTAAGTTAGAGGTTTTTAACCTTATTAGTAGTCTAATGATGACTGTGGATCCTTATCAGAATAAGGTTTTTAAATTCATAAAGTAAAATACATTAAAAAATACATGTGAATACAAAGGGAACCAAATTTACTGAAATTCTAAGTGTGTTAGCATCTTTTTTCCACTCTGCTATCTCCAGTTCTTCATCTCTACTTTTTCACTCTTTGTCACTCATTGTTCTCTAATTAAATAGAGATTGGATAACTAAAAATAATCTTTTAAAGAAACCAAGAGCCTTTGCCTTTCTATGATTCCAAGTAGCTTTGAAGTAAAACTGCCAGTAACAGAAGAATGCTAATGAGGCGAGTCCATGTTTTACCTAGAACTAGATTAGGTGGAAGACATTTAGCATTTTCTCACCTCACATTCTTGGCATAGGATGCATCTCTCTAGTGTAGACTGGTATGTATTATTTTCTGATTCTTCCAACCAACACACCGTACCTGAGGACCCCTGCCCACAATTTGCATCCCAGCTCAGATAATTCAACACTTCTTCTGGGAACCATCACTGGCTCCTAGGATTTTGGGCAAGATTGCCATCCTCTGTATGCCAATTGTACATTGAACATCAGAGAACTCTTCAGGCTTTATAGTAATTCCCTATTTGCGTGTAAACCTGTCTACCCCCATACATGGTTTTCTCCCAAATCCTTAACATGTGCCAAAACCTTGAACAAAAAAACTATTTGTTGAAAAAAAAATTCTAAAAAGGCAGCCCCCAGCCACCGCCACCTCTTCATTATCATTCCTTGCTGTTATATCAAACCTGGATATTCCTCCCAAAACTCTGCAAGGTGGGTGGTATAAGATGTCTTTTTTAGGATGAGAAAGAATTCAGATTAATGACTAAAATTACTACTTGAAGCCCCAAGATTTTCTTTTATAGTATCTTATTATAACGTACTTGGCCTTATACTAAAGCTGGAGTATAAGATAGATTTCAAGCACCCAACAATTCATGACCCCATGAATATTCATGTCAGCAGAACTCATAATACCTCCAAACTAGACACTGTCTAAATGTCCAGTGAAAATAGAATGTGTGAATAGATTATAATACATTCATTTAGCAGAATACTAGAGAGCCATGAGAATAAAGAAATTACTTGCAAAGATATGGATGAATGTCACAATAACATTTGAGTGTAAAAAGACAGCAAAATATATACATGCTAGATGAGTTAATTAAAAATAAGTTAAGTGGGAAAGAATAGTTTTTCCAACAAATGGTGCTCGGATTACTGGATATTTACATGCAAAAATGTAAAATAAAATAAATTTGGACTCCTGCCTCACACCATATGCAAAAATTACAATGAAATGAACCACAGATCAAAATATAGGTATAAATATTTATGACCTTGGATTAGGTGATTTTTATGTGATACCAAAAACACACACACAAAAAAATAGATCAACTGGACATTATCAAAATTGTTTCAAAGAAAACCATCAAAAAAGTGAAAAGACAATCCAAAGAATGGAATTTTGCAAATTATGTATCTGATAAAAGACTTGCATCTAGAACACACAACAAATTATTGCAATTCAATAATAAAATGGCAAATAATCCAAATTAGAAGTGGACAAAGTATCTGAATAGATGGTTTTCCAAAGAAGATATACAAATTGCCAACAAGCACATGAAAGTATGTTCCACATCTTTTCATTAGCCATCAGGGAAATGCAAATAAAAACCACAATGAGATACCACTTCACACCCACTAAGATGGCTATAATTAAAAAGACAGACAATAATAAGTGTGGGCAAGGATGTGGAGAAATCTAAATTTTTATACACTTCTGGTTGAAATATAAAATGGTGCCATTGCTTTGGAAAACATTTTGGAAGTTCTTCAAACATTTACACATATAGCAACTATATGATCAGCAACCATATGATTCTACTCCTAGGAATATGCCTAAGAGAAATGAAGAGAACAAGAAAATACATGTCCACAAAATTTATTAATGGGTATTTATAGCAGCACTATTCATAAAATTCAAAATGTGAGAACAGCCCAAATATTCATTGATAGATGAATGTCTAAATAAAAATGATATCTCCATACAATGCAATATTGTTTAGCAACAAAAATAACTGAAGCATGCTATGACATGAATGAACCTTGAAAATACTATGCTAAGTAAAAGATGCCAGTCATAAACAGCACATATTTTATTATCTTATTTATATGAATTGTCGTAGGCAACTATGATATAGAACAGGCAACTAAATAGAAAATGGAGAAGAGATAAGTGGTAACCTAGGGCTGAATGTAGGGTTGAAGAAGGGGTTGAAGAGTAATGGCTAAGGGATATGCGGTTTTTGTGGGAATAACGAAAATGTAAAATTGATTGCATTGATGATTGTGTAACTCTTTGAATGTACTAAAAGCCATTGGATTGTACACCTTAAATTGGTAAATTGCATACTATGCAAATTTTATATCAATAAAGCTGTTTTTTTAAATGGTTGAAACTAATCCATATGTTAAAAGTCAAGAGAGTGGTTACCCTTTAAGGAGGGCAGTGGTGACTTGAAGGAAGCTCAAGAGAGATTTCTGGGATGACAGTGATGTTCTGTTTCTTGAACTGAGTCCTTGTTTAAAAGTACATGAGTATGTTCACTTTGTGAAAATCCGTTGATCTGTACCCTTACCACTTGTGTGCCTTTTAACGTTGGTGTTTTCACTCAACATTGTTTCAATCTGAAAAAATCTAGCCAGATGCAGCAGCCAGGAAGAGTCCCCCAAACTGTCCACATCCTAATCTCAGGAACATGTGACTCTGTTATCTTATATGGCAAAGAAAAATTTAGGTTGTTGATGGAGTTAAGGTTGTTAATGAGCTGATATTGAAATAGACAAAGATCCTGGATTGTTTGTATGATTCCTATGTAATCACAAGATTCATGAAAGTAAAAGAGGAAATCAAAAGAGAGATGAGAGTGACGTGATGTGATGTGAGAAGTACTAAACCTACCACTGCTGGCTTTGAGAATGGAGGAAGGTGCCACAAGAGAGGAATACGGCAGCCTCTGGAAGCTGGAAAGGCAAGCAAACAATCCTCTCCAGAGCCTAAAGAAAGGAACACATCCCTGCCAACACCTGACACCTTGATTGTAGCCCAAAGAGACCCAAGTTAGAGTTCAGGTAAGCGAATAAATTTGTGTTGTGAAAGCCACTAAGTTTCCGGTAACGTGTGAGGGCAGCCACGTATGCACTGGTAGACATCAATTTCTGAATACCTATTAAACCAGAATGGGGTAGAACTAAAAAAAAATAGACTTTAAGCAATATAGAAGAATTGCAGACAAAAATCATATCCCCTAACTATGCAGAATAAACATGCAAATGGGCACAGACCCAGCACTGATGCAGAACTCTCATGTGTCCAATCCATGATCAGTGACAGCAGATTCCACTAAAGCAAAGAGGCAATGGCTAATGTGTCCCCAGATGACCCAAATCTTGGCAGGTGGCCAGCTTAACAAGGTGTTAATGAGTAGGCAGATAAATCTGGAGAGCTATAAAAAGAAGGAATGGCAGTGAGAAAGGCAAATGAATGCAAAACTCTTGAAAGTTCTTGAACTCACAGCTTATGACAATGGGTTGCTTGTGTTCTCTAACTTCGTTCAAAATTTCAAAGCTGAAATCCCTGGAGTCATCTTTAAGCAATAGCCAGACTCTGGTCTACAACACAAAAGGAAAATTGGAGGTACGATTCTTTGGGTAAAAGTATATTGAAACCTTGACCCTATTTCCACTTTACATATGCGAAGATAGTGACTTGAATACAAAATGAGCCCGAAAACATGGTAAGAAAAGATAGAAAAGGACAGTTATGAAAAATGAAAATGATTCTGTGACCACAATTTTAAGTGTATCAAACAATGCTCCTAAAATCCGAAGGTTTAGAAAATCCTAAGACTCACCTCTGCATCATTTTCCTTTCTCTTTAAATAGGAAATATTCAAGTTATCCAATAAAGTAGAACTCCTCTCATTCTCTCTCACCCACAAAACTCGAAAAGGAAATGTGTGAGTGCATTCATGGGCACAGTCTCCTCCTTGATTTTAATGTCTAACATTAGACCTAGAAATTAAATAGGATCTCTTATCATATACTCACTATTAGGAGTAACATTACTGTTTCTCTCCTCCTCAAATTAGAATACTCCTCTTCACATTATGAAAGTGCTCTTCTGTTTCAGAACATGGTATTCCATGGTAAAATGAATTTCTAGATCCAGGGTATAAAGTTTATTCTTATCACTACCACTCTATGATTCCACAAGAGAACAATTCAGTTCCATCTTGAGACTTTTGGTGGGGACCAAAGCAAAGCCCTGGAACCATAAACGTTCCATCAGGGTCAAACCACAAAACTACAAGGGGATTTGTAGAAACTACAAGGAAGAAAGGCCTCTGTGTTTTTTTCTGAAGCATGTAAGAGTCTCTTCTTGGTTGGAGGTATAAATTACCTCCCTCTGTGCACTCTTTAATTTTCTATCCTCATATATGCAGCATGAGGAAAGACTTGAGAAGGTTAACTGAAGAAGGTTAACCCACACACAATATGCATTACCCGTTGCCCTTTTCTGATTTCAAATTAAGTATATAATTAGTAAAAAAGGAAATCCATGCCTTCTGGTGATGAAAAATTAGGAAATCAATAGGTGGTTGCCTCAGTGGAGACTCCAGGGAATTTTGGGTCGTCATTTGGGGCTGCCAGTTATAATATCTAAAATGGCAACACGGGCATCTTCTTCGGGCCTCAAAGCACTGAGCACATGCCCCAGTTCTAGGCTGGCTGGCTCTGAAGATTTGCAAAGAGAAATGCAAAGATGACATTGATCTGTTAAAATGTTAGTAACAATGCAGAAGCAATAAAATTGCCTTTTTTTTTTACTGCCAGAAAGCTTGGTAAACAAAAGATTTTGATGCATTTTTTAAAGATTCAAATTAAGAGAATTTTTTTCTCTGATTTTTTTCTCTAACCACTACAGATGATGCATTTCTACCATTGTCTCTACTTCGTACCCCACAAGGCATGTCTAGGAAGTTGCTGTGTGGCTGCCCTCTTAGGTGTTGGAGGATATATGGCAGTTTTTACCCTTAATTGTGTGTTGCATTGATTTTTATGGCCCGCTTACACAACCCAGCATTCTTTTAGTGCTGTTTGGGGGATGGATGCATTTATTGATGTGCAGAGCTTTCTGTGTTCATAAACTCCTACATATGGGGACTTGAATCAACCTTTTTGTGTAAATTTCTTCAGTGACGCTATCCTTTTCCAAACACTGGAAACCCACAGCCAACTGAAGAAATAAACAGTTGGGTTCGTGTGTTTGTATTCAGACTATCCCCTGTGTTGTAGGTTCTGTGTAGCGTACGGTTTCAGCGCTACATAAATAAACCATTGTTGTATTCATTCTCTTAGGTTTATGAACAGCAAAATACCAGAATTGTTTTGTTTAAATCCAAGCCTCAATTATTGCTTTTAGAGAAATACACTGTTTAATTAGCACCGCTGGATTTCCTCCCCAAGATAGATGTAATGTCTCATGTAGCAATTAGTATTTTGGAATTGTGTTATAATTTGTGCTATACAATATTAACCTGGATTGAGATCACAGGTGTTCTTTTGAGGTATTTTTAACCTGATTTTTTTAAAGTTAAACATAAACTGCTGTTCCTTTCAAAAAGCCTACCAAGAAAGTCTCCTCCTTCAACTCTAGCTGAGCGTTTAAAAGCAGCAGCTCTGGAGGAAGCAGGGCTTGGATTCTACTCCTGGTTCACTCTGTATGACTCTCTGAGCATCAATTTCACCACGTATAAAAGAGGCTTATTTATTCCTACATTTTAGGGTAGTTGTGAGGATTAAATATAATATCCTTTGCCAATAGACTGCCTTATACTATCCCTCACATGTCAGATTTATCTAGAAGCCTTTCATGACCTTATGCATGGGCAAGGTCCCAACCTATGTGCTCTCATTAGATATTCTGTTTCCTTCATCATACTGCTCTGTATTGTTTATATACGTGTCTGAATCTACTGTCCACCACTTACCCTTCCCTTCCCTTCACCCCTCCACACACTACTGACTGTAAACTTGCTGAGAACAGAATGAGATCTAGATCTGGTTTGTGATAGTCATTCATGCGAGTGACCAAATGTGTCCATTTATTCACCCTTCTGAGCACGTGTTGGAATTACACTCCCTGACACCTTGTGTGTGGAGTGGACCATGTGGCCATTGGACTAACGAACTGTCAACAGAAATACTAGGTGATGCTTTCAGGGCAGAGTATGTGGTTGCTGGTTTGATATATTACAAGGTCTTTTTCCTTCCATGACTGGAAACTCTCAAGATGGCAACCACTCAGCCTGAAAGATGACAATGAGCAGAGCCCTCCATGTGTGCCTGATAAATACATAAAATGAATGAGAACTACACCTATGTTGATTGAGCTACCTCAATTTTAAGATTGTTTATTACTGTAGCATATCTCAGCCCATCTTGACAGATAAACAGATATGTATCCAGTCCTTAACACAGTGACTAGCCATGGTAGATTCCTCATAAGCTATTAGTACACATTGTTCCTCATCAAACATGGTGCATCAAGCAGGGTGTACACTCATTAGCATGGTTCATGATACAACATCCTTGCTTTCTTTGTATTGCAAGTTCTCTGGAATTTAGGAGATTTTTTTTTTTTTTTTTTTTTTTTTTTTATAGCTGCAAGAATGAAAGGCCCATCCTCCATTATTTAGGATATGGCCAGTTCTCCAGTAATCATTGTCTATAGAAAATATCTTGAGTGTCCTGTCTTTAACCTTGCAGCAACAAGTCAAATTAGGCAAAAAGTGGTGCTAAGGCAGCTATGAGATGAATCCCCAACTACCTCTTGTAAAATAAACTGATACTGCCTAAACTTTATGCAGCAAAAGGGAAAACCCTAGCAATAGTTAAGAAACAAATTCACTAGTGTCTCACCACCAAAATCTGAATAATGCATTTTCTTCAAAAACCCAACCTATCAGCCAGGCATGGTGGCTCACACCTGTAATCTCAGCACTTTGGGAGGTGGAGGCAGGAGGATTGCTTGAGGCCAGGAGTTTGAGGCCAACCTGGACAACACAGAGAGGCCCTATCTCTACAAAAAATAAAAATAAAAATAAGAAAAAATATTTAGCCAGTCCTGATGGTACATGCCTGTAGTTTCAAGTACTTGGGAGGCTGAGACAAGGAGATCTCTTGAGTTCCGGAAGTTTAGGTTGCAGTGAGCCATGATTGCACCACTGCACTCCATCCTGGGTGACAGAGCTAGATTCTGTCTCAAAAAAAAACAAAAACAAAAACAAAACAAAACAAAACAACAAAAAACTAACCCCTCATGATGGGTATAAAACTATTTTTTTCTCGATTGCCTGTTGTTTTGAGGACCTTCATGGGTCTTTAAGCTGCTTGAACAGTTGACATACTCAAGTATATTATTGCTAATGATAGAGACTTTAATTAACAATAATGATTTTTCTTCATCTTATTTCGAAGGTTTTATAAACCAACAGACATACAGATAGATGGAGCACTAAATCCATGCAAGAGGCCTTGGGACTGTGGTCCTGGTGGTCCTGTATAGATGACCGAAGAACAAAAGTTCAGGAAGAAGAAAAGAGAGCAAGAAAAAGAAAATAATATGATATAAGAAAAAATAATGGCTTTGGGAAACCAAAGCAGAAAACAGAAAATCTGGTGATGAAATTATTAAACAAGTGAGCAATGAGATGGAGCAGGAAATGAGCCATATCCCCTGGATCCTTAAAGTGAACTCTGTTGAAGGTATCAGTTCACGGTGGTCAAGTAGGTCAAGCGAGTACAGAAAAGAAAGCTGTACAACTGAAGGTCAAAACTCAATGATAAAGTAAAGAATAAAAAGAAGGTAAGTATTGCATCCCAGTTAGAATGGTAATTAAGGCAAGAGACGAGAGATTTTTGCATGAGTTTGTATTGAGAATTTGCTTAATTATTAGGTTTTACCCATGTAAACCTATCCCAGGATATACTTATCCCCTCCTCTCTCTCTCCCTCAACACCCACAAGTCATGGAATTATATGAATGTATCTCTGTTATTTTCTACTGGGGACACATTCTTTGCCTGAGAGCTTGGACTTCTGAAGCTCAGTGCTTACTGACAGTCCCAAACTCTAACTCAGTTAAAGAATCAATTGAGAAAAAAAGAGGAAAAAAAAAAATGGCAGGATACAAGGAGGACCACATGCCTTTTTGGCTGCCAGATCTTGCTTCCCACTTCCTCCCCTTTTTAAGATCCACAGGCAGTTTTAGAAAAATAAACTGCCAGGATATTTTGGAAATTCCCAAACTCATGAAGTTCACTAGGAAAGTGAGGTGGAAGAAGAGAAACAAGACAAGCTAAGGATGGTATCAGTTATGTAGATTTCCCTCGAGGTGCTCCAGGAGTGAATGCTGTTTGGCTGTGAAACAAAGACAGTTCATCTTTATGCATGACTACACCTGAACAGAGCAGAGTATTTTTCAAAATCTTTTGAAAAGCTTCAAAAAAAGGAAGAAAAGTTGTTAGAAAACTCAGTCACATTGAATCAGAAAATATATGAGACTGAGATAGAACAAAAAAAGGCTTTGATGCCACAAAAAAAGATGTTGAGAATAAAGTACTAAGCAGAGCCAGCAGTCTCAGACCCTAAATGGTAGAAGATTAGGTTGGCTCAACCATCCCCATATTTTGGTACTTTAACAAGAAATTAAGACTAAATCTGTTTCTGTTTTTTTTTTCATAATAGTGTGTGTGTGGGCACGTGTGTGTGCATGTATGTGTGTGCACGTGTGTGTGTGTGTATATATATATACACGTGTGTGTGTGTGTGTGTGTGTGTGTATGCAAAGTTTAGTACCCAATAGGTGCACGATAAGGTGAAAATAATTGGATTGCAAGTTTATGAAGCGGGGGAGTGGTTACAGTTATTAGCTGCATATGCAGTGAAGGACTTAAGTGTCTTCGGAAGTCTTTATTTGCTATTTTCATGATCTTCTATTAAAAAAAATTGTCATAATATCCAGTTTAAAAAGAAAAAAATGAAGAAACAGGTAGAAGAGAAAAAGTCACCAATTCAAAATTCTCTAGTAGTGATAAAACCCAGAGGTGTGTGATATTTGTATATTTGTCCCTACCCAAATCTCATGTTGAATTGTAATCCCCAATGCTGGAGGTGGGACCTGGTGGAAGGTGTATGGATCATGGGGGCGGATCCCTCATGGCTTTGTACTGTCTTCATGATAGTGAGTTCTCATGAGATATGGTTATTTAAAGGTGTGTGGCACCTCCCCCTCCACTCTCTCTCTTGCTCCTGCTTTCACCATGTGCCATACCTGCTCCCACGTCACCTTCTGCCATGACTGTAAGCCTCCTGAGGCCTCCTAGAAGCCGAGCAGATGCCAACACCATGATTCCTGTAAAGCCTGCAGAACCATGAGCCAATTGAACCTCTTTTCTTATAAACTACCCAGTCTTGGGTATTTCTTACGGCAATGCAATACAGTATAATTTCTGTCCTAATACAGTATAATTTCTGATCCCTGTAAGTATATTCTTTATTCTATTCTTCTCCTGATTCTTGTTTGGCACAAGAGCAGCTTGTAACCTCACTGAACTTGACTTCTTACCTGCAAAGTAAAATCGGTGACTCCTCTTCACTTTCACCCCAGTCACCTGATAGAAATGTCAGAAGAGGGAATTAGAGGGATTGGAGCTCAGAACACAGGAATTGAGCAAGCTGACTCTACTCCATTTCCTCCAGCCAAAACCTGCTAACTGAATCTCCAACAGGCTGTCAATGGTCACAGCGTCCCATTACATACTAGATATTGGGAAGTAGGCACAAATTCATGGGGGAAGCAAAAGAAGGACCTCACAGAAATACCAAAAGGGAACTCCTTTTTCCACCTTTTTGGGTGAAAAGCAGAGTATTTCTGCTTTAAAGGAACAAATCAATGGGTCTAGTATAATCTCTGCAATAAAATGATAAGGGGACATTAGACTTATTTGTGAATAAAAAATTGGGGCTAGTTTGTACCCAAGAATCAATGACAATGTGTCCCTGCATTCTTGTCAGAGAGAGATCACAGCCTGCAGGATGGGCAGGGAAAAATGAGAACAAGAATCAGGGAATCTGGGATCCATCCTGCACCTTGAAAGGTAGCCAGGCTTCTAAGATGCAAATGGGGGCTAAGGATGATATTCCTGATGGAACAGGCAGAGTAAGAAAAGGCAATACAGTGTGGGCTGCCTCTGTCACGTGTCAAAAGCGGCACGTGAATTATCCACCGGGTTAGAACTGGCAGACCTTCTGAGAATGGAATAGGCAGATACAAGGCTAGAAAAGCAGTGTCTTATAGGGATGATATCAATGTGAAGGTGATTAATTTATTTTTAATTGGCAGAGAGAAAGTCAAGCCATGGAAAGTTCTCACAGACAAACTCCTGGTCCTTATGCCAATAACTAGACTGAGAGTAATATACCCAGGATCCAGCTAAATTAGTTTTACCTATATCATTACCTTGAACTACTCTCACCTAAAGGTGTGAAATTTGGAATTAACCAAAGATAATGTATGATGGCTTGATCCTGAGCGATGAAAGTAAATCCATGGACTATAATACACATACACACCATTTTTTAAATGGATTAATTTTCATTGCAAGTGCACATGTGTCATAGTACTGCCATTCATCAAAATTCTACAAGTTATTTTAATATAACAGAAACTAATTGACCCTAGTGTACTGTGCAGGTAGAAATGGGCACAGGGAGTGGCAATGTCACAGGTGTGTCATCTTCTCTTCCCCCTTGGAAGAAGGTATCATTTACACTGCTAAGTGAATGATAGGAAAGAATGAAGGCTTCTCCAGGAAGATAAACCAAATGTTAATTTTATATAGTCTAAAATGTATGAGCCTCTTAAAGTGTTTTCGTTTTCTCAAAATAGAGCTCTTAAAGTCAAATCCAGGGAGGGTGAGATCTAAAGCTGCTTAGAGCGCTGATGCCCTCATGTGGGAAAAAAAAACACAGTTAACACAAATCTCAACCTCTAAGAAGTCTGCGACACCAGGGGAAATTCTACATGCTAACACTAGAGAAATAAAAGGATAGCTTATGAAACGATGATCAAATGTACAACTGGAATTTTCTTTTTTCACTAATGTTCTGTAAACACCTTTTTTGAGCAGTAAAGACTGCTAGAAATTACCTGGAATTACATGGGCTGGTAATACATCCTTCTTATAATCATATGTATAAGAACGTTTCAGCTAATTTCCAGTTAACAAAAAGTATACTATATCAAAGCTTTTGAAAAACAGTACTAAATGTGTACCGTGAGGTACTCTATTCATTATCTCTGCCTAATAATATCAGTTCCAAAATGCTAATTTATTGATGCAGGACTGTATGGAAGCTCAAAAGCTTTGAAAACCTCAAGCTGTGTTACAGTCTAGAGTTTCTGTAGCCTAACGCCCTGAAAGAAAATCCACCTAAAATTATGAAAATTCACCCTAAAATTCAGCCTGTTCTCTTCACTGTGCAAAAGTACTATCCCAATTTGTTTCATTGATGAATATTCACATTTAGGGAGCCTGGAAAAAAATGGGGTAGCAAGGGGGCCAAAAAAGGGGAGGTTGGAGGAGTAGAAGGAAATCCCGACTACTTTTAGTAACCCTGTTTAGTTATAGATACTCCCACCCAGTAATATGCCCCAGTGTGGAAAGACCCAGAATATTATGCTGATGTTGCAGGTAGACACTACCTTCCCTAGGCCTGCCCTCACAGATGCAGACAGGACTTTGGAACTGTCATCAGAGAGGGAGAACAGCAACTGGATGTTCTCTCTCCAGAGCCCAGGGCAGCCTCTGCCAAGAGTGCATCTTTGTTTTGATCATAGGATTGTTCTAAAACCACACATTGAATTGTCATATATCAGTGTTGTCAGTTTCCCTGTCTTGAATTGTTTTCCTTGCTTCGTCATCTCCCTTTCTAGCCTCTTTCAGTTACGTATGCCCCTCATCATGTAAAACATACTATCCACCCATGATACACTGGTGTAAAGAGAGCAGAGGGCTTTATTTCATAGTGCAACCACTAGTCAAGTAGGAACAGATGTCAGTGGCCCTGTGTCGAGAAGGATTCTGAGGTTGCATCCAGGCTTATTTGAAAGGTATACTGGAACTGAATTGTAATGCCTCTTGTGAGTATACATGTGTGTGGATGTGTAGGGTAGGCCAGGGTAGGGCCTGCAGCACTGATGCAGTTCAGATTTTGTTCTTCTCCAATATGCATGCAAGGCTACACCATTCTCTGATGTTGCCATAGTCTTTCTGTTTTCTAGTAACTTCCCTTCTTTAACTGATTTTTAACCCTTCAAGACGCAGCCCAAATGCCCCTGCATCAGTTATTCCTTTCTCTTTGTTCTCATAGCATACTGTTTATATAAGTCTACTTTTGCTCAAAATTATAACTTTTGACATATTTGTACTTATATGTCTTATTAAAGTGTGCCTTATTAACGTTTTTATCTCTCGAGCTTAAAACAGTGTGTTGAATAATAGGCACCAAATCTTCTAGGAAGAAAGGAATAGAAAGAATGAAGAAGATACAGGTGTTCTCTCTCCCAGGAATATGTGCTACTTTGCTTGGTATCTGAGGAACCGAACTTTCATTTCCCATGAAAGGGATTCCAAACATCAGAGAAGGTGGGGTAGTTCAAGAAAGAAGCACTTTCTCGCCATGGGGTATAACACTCAAGTCCCTTGATCAAAGTGATGTGGTCTGGCTCTGTGTTTCGACAAAATCTCAACTTAAATTGTAATCTAAACTGTCATACCCACAAGTTGGGGAAGGAACCTCGTGGGAGGGGATTAGATCATCGGGGTGGTTCCCCCATGCTGTTTTCATGATAGTGAGTGAGTTCTCATGAGATCTGATGGTTTTATAAGGGGCTTTTCCCCCCTTTGCTCTGCACTTCTCTCTCCTGCCACCACGTGAAGAAGGACATGTTTTTTTCCCCTTCTGCCATGATTGTAAATTTCCTGAGGCCTCCCAGGTCATGCTGAGCTATGAGTCAAACCTCTTTCCTTTATAAATTACCCAGTCTAGGGTACGTCTTTATAGCAGGGTGAAAACAAACTAATACACAAAGCAAGACTGTCTTTCGTTTTAAATTATTCTCAAAATTTTGCCAATCCTGTGTTTACATGAAATCATTGATATATATCTTATTTGCTTCTTTACCCTCAGATCATTCACTGCTTTCCCTTGCTCTGGTCGGAACTCCAGAGAGCTGACACCCATAAAATCATATTTTCAGTAGCGTTTCAGCCAGTGAGAGACACTAGCAAGAGACCAAAGAAAGAGAAAAGAAAATGCCAGATGCTATGGTCTGAATGTTTGTGTCTCCCCAAAATTCACACGCTGAAATCCCAACCAAGGTGTTGGTGTTGAGAGATTGTTAGTTCATGAGCGTGGAGCCCTCATGAATGGGATTTGTAATGAAAGCAGCCAGCAGGAGCTCATTCACCCTTCCCCCATGTCAGGACACAACAAGAAGGCACCATTCTATCAACCAGGAAATGGGACCTTAGCAGATGCTGAATCTGTGTTTATCTTGATTTTAGACTTCTCGGGCTCCAGAACTGTGAGAAATAATTTTCTTTTGCTTATAAGCTACCCAATTTAAGGAATTGTTTGTAGCAGCCTAAATGACTCAGACACCAGCATATTTCTCTCTCTCCCTTTCTCTCTGCCTTGGACAGTGTATCCAGTAGTGGCTGTGGCTCCGCATGGTCCCTACTGGCTCTGAGCAATGCCCGCTGTGTGTCTACCTCTCCATGAATGGGCTTTTCCTGCCTCCTGGACTCTAATCATCCCACTTTGAGGGTTCTGTCCAGGGACCAAGGAAACAAAAAAGGAAAAGATGTAATTTTGACAGGATTAAGAGTAAGACATAAAAAAAATATGGCACTGTAAATACATATTTATAAAAATCTTCCTGTGCTCTATAGGACAACAAGTTGGGAGAATGGGACAGAGAGAAAGGGCAGGAAAAAAAAAAAAACTTTATTTATGTAAAAGTTTCTCAAGACCCCATCCTCCTTCTACTTTTGAGAAGATTGGCTTATTACAACCCAAAGTGGATCAAATAGGGGAAACTCCGGAAGCATCACAGACCTTTCTCACTTCATTGCACAGTGCTCTGGTACACAAAACAAATTCCAGAAGGAAGTCCTTGATGTGTCTCAAGTTCGCCTGCTTGCCTCCAGATCTCTGGGCAGAGAGTCCCTTGGTTGGAAATGGGACAGAGACGGCACATCTTGCTGTGTAGAATTTGCATAAGGAGTGGGGGAAAACCGACTTAGAGTTTCTGCCAGCCAATTGCATCCCAATTGACAGTTAAGAAAGGGAAGGAGAGAAACCCCGCAGCAGATAGCCTGAGCCCTATTTGATTGCTCACACTGAGTTTCTAGCTGAAGGGGCAGGGTCTGGGAACAAATGTAATTTGCAGCTGCATACTAGAGGTGACTGAAAGGCTCATGCATAAAATGAAAAGCTCAAAAGCTTTGGGACCTCATTCTAACTGAAATTATCATCAAAATTGCCAACCAATTCAGGAGGAACGCAACCATACAAAATCAGAATAACAGAATTTTGTTTTCTTTCGAATAAAATCTCAACATCCCATTCCATAATTTTTATTTTTCCTGTATAATAGTATTATTATTATTTCTAACATGCTTATCTGAAGATTCATTCTTTCATCTTTAAAGCAACATTTTTTCTCATTTCTTAAATTTTTTTGGGAGGGGAATTCCTTCACTGCTCCTCTTTTTCTTTTCCAGACACACCCAGTATACATATTTTGGTTTTCTGTATGGTTTGTTATAATCTACAATTTCCTCCAAAATTTCTTATATTTCTTTATTCTCTTCTGCCTCTTTTTTTCTAATTCTCTTAAGCCTGTCATCCACTTTGTTTATTTAAGTTTTTTGCCATATAGTTTCCTTACTGCTTCTAATTCATACCTAACTTCTGTCAAGCAACTATTTTCTCTTTTTTTTCTCTCTCTTTCAGTTTCCTTCATGCCTCATTTTGCTGTATTTTTGCTGTAGGAAGTTTTATATGGTCTCTTTGTTATTTTCTGATTAGCCATCTTTGAAGGAATTATATTTTTCTGGACCTGCTATCTGCTATCAAAAACTTTAAGAAAATAGGAAAATGAGAATATTTATTTAAGGTGGTATACCTCAACCAGGATCCATTAACAGCAAAAATAGGGGAAGAATGTTATCACCATTATTATTTTACCTTTTTGTTTTACAATTACTAATTAGTTAAGAAAGACAAAATATTATTTAATTTTGAAAAAGACAAGGCAAGTATTGTGTTATTTTTAAATTACTTTTTTTTTTTTTTTTTTTTTTGAGATGGAGCCTTGCTCTGTCGCCCAGGCTGGAGTGCAGTGGCCGGATCTCAGCTCACTGCAAGCTCCGCCTCCCGAGTTTACGCCATTCTCCTGCCTCAGCCTCCTGAGTAGCTGGGACTACAGGCGCCCCGCCACCTCGCCCGGCTAGTTATTTTGTATTTTTTAGTAAAGACGGGTTTTCACGGTGTTAGCCAGGATGGTCTCGATCTCCTGACCTCGTGATCCACCCGTCTCAGCCTCCCAAAGTGCTGGGATTACAGGCTTGAGCCACCGCGCCCGGCCTGGTTTCCTTTTTCTTTTATTCCCTACAGGAAACATAATCGTTCCTTTACCCACTAAACAAATTATTTGCCAGATATTTGCCTATTTGCCAGAATTTAAAATTTGCCCTCCCTCCTTGCTCATCTCAGCCTCCCTCTCTTCTGTCTGACATCACTCCTTAAACATTTCCCCTTTCCTTTTTCTGTATTCCTTCCATATATAGGAAGTTTTCAGTGAAAATTTGCTGGAGAAATTTAAACAAGGGATCTGACCTGTTTTGTTTGGATCTGATATAAAACTAACCACTGCACTTTTCTTGTTCTTTTCTTTAACTTGAATTTTAACTTTTCTTTAACTTGGGTTCTCTGTCATTGCTCACCTTGGGTCACAGACTTAGCAACAAGTCATAGTGAATGAGGGAATTCCATGTTTTAATTGGCTTTGACTTGGATTACATGCCCATCCTGAACCTGTCATTGTAGCCTTTGGGTAGAATTATCCTCTTTTGGAGTCAGGGAGCAAACCCAACCAAACCCACGCCTTCATGATGGGATAAGGTGGAAGGGATATTAAGGAGGCAACTGCAATTGAGCATGGTGATGGTAGTAATGATGATTCTGATGGTCATGATGATAATGATAATATGAAGAGCATGATGTTGATGTTAACAGTACCAATAGCAATGACACTGAAGCTATATTGAGTACATAACATAAGCTATTGTGCTAACAACATTTTTATCAGATTTAAATTCACTAATTTCATTTGGTTCTTGTATAAACTAAATAATAATATCCACATAAGGTGCTTTCTACCTAATAATAATAATAATGATAATAATATAACTATTATTATCACACAATATTAATAAGATAGTAGTCATAATAGGAAAAGGAATAATAGTGGCAATAATATTAGCAGCAGCAATAGTGATAATATTGGGTAGATGGGTACTTTTCTCCAAATTTTATAGATGGGGGAATTGAGAATTAAAGAGGTTATATAACTTTTTCGAGGTAAGTAGAGATTACATTAGTTTAAGACAAATAGAAGAGCTAAAATTCTAATACTGGTCTTCCTAGCTGAAAAGTCAGCTCTAAAAGAAATATACAGAATTCGGATTTAGAAAAATCAATAAACATGGCTTAGAAACAAAGGAATGCTGGAATATATGGGAAGTTATACCTTGTACTTGAACAGGAAGACCCTATGTTTAAAAGATTAAGCAATCCTAAGTAAAAAGAGCAAAGCTGAAGGTATCACATTACCAGACTTCAAACTACACTGCAAGGCTACAGCAACCAACATATAAGAGGCATGTGAACCAGAACAACTCCATCTTGAATAGGAGCTGGGTAAAATGAGGCTGAAACCTGTTGGGCTGCATTCCCAGACAGTTAAGGCATTCTAAGTCACAGAATGAGATAGGAGGTCAGCACAAGATACGGGTTATAAAGACCATGCTGATAAAACAGGTTGCGGTAAAGAAGTGGGCTAAAACCCACCGAAACCAAGATGGCCACGAGACTGACTTCTGGTCATCCTCACTACTACACTCTCATCAGCACCATGACAGTTTACAAATGCCATGGCAAGCCCAGGAAGTGACCCTATATGCTCTAAAAAGGGGAGGCATGAATAATCCACCCCTTGTTTAGTATATCATTAAGAAATAACCATAAAAATGGGCAACCAGCAGCACTCGGAGCTGCTCTGTCTATGGAGTAACCATTCTTTTGTTCCTTTACTTTCTTAATAAACTTGCTTTCACTTTGCCCTGCACACTCGCCCTGAATTCTTTCTTGCGTGAAATCCAAGAACCTTCTCTTGGGGTCTGTTTGGATCGGGACCCCTTTCCTGTAACATATTTATCTGTCTTGTAACAAAAACAGCCTGGTACTGGTGCAAAAGCAGATGCCTGAACAAAAGGAACAGAATAGAGAGCCCAGAAATAAAGCTGAATACCTCTAACTATCTGATCTTCAATAAATTTGATGAAAAAAGCAGTGGGGAAAGGACTTTCTATTCAACAAATGGTGCTGGGATAACTGGCTAGCCATATGCAGCAGATCGAATCCAGATGCCCCGCTTACACCATATACAAAAATCAACTCAGGATTAATGGAAGACTTACATGTAAAACCTAAAACTATAAAAGCCCTGGAAGATAACCTAGGAAATACCATTCTGGGCATAGGTCCTGGCAAAGATTTCATGACAAAGACACCAAAAGTAATTGCGACAACAAACAAAAATTGACAAGTAGAATCTAATTAAACTAAAGAGCTTCTGCACAGCGAAAGAAAGTATCAACAGAGTAAACAGATAACCTACAGATGGGAGAAAATATTTGCAAACCATGCATCTGACAAAGGTCTAATATCCAGAATCTATAAGGAACTTAAAGCAACAAGCAAAAAACAAACAACCTCATTAAAAAGTGGGCAAAGGACATGAACAGACCTTTTCAAAAGAAGATATACATGTGGCCAACAGCATATGAAAAAATACACAACATCACTAATCATCAGAGAAATGCAAATTAAAACCACAATGAGATAATACCTCACACCAGCCAAAATGGCTATTATTAAAAGTCAAAAATAACAGATTCTGGTGAGGCTGTGGAGAAAAGGGAATGCTTATACACTGCTAATGAGAGTGTAAATTCATCCACTGTGGAAAGCAGTTTGGAGATTTCTCAAACAATTTAAAACAGAACTACCCTTCAACCCAGCAATCCCATTACTGGGTATGTACCCAAAGGAATATAAATCGTTCTACCATAAAGGCACATGCACACGTTATGTTCATTGCAGCATTATTCACAATAGCAAAGACATGGAATCAACCTACATGCCCGTCAGTGATAGATTGAATAAAGAAAAAGTGGTACATATACACCATGGAATACTACACAGCCATACAAAAGAAAAAGATCAAGTCCTTTGCAAAGCATGAATGGAGCTGGAGGTCATTATCCTAAGCAAACTAATGCAGGAACAGAAAACCAAATACTGCATGTTCTCACGTAAAAGTGGGAGCCAAACATTGAGTACACATGGCCACAAAGAAAGGAACAACAGACACTGGGGCCTACTTGTGGATGGAAGCTGGGAGGAGGTGAGGACTAAAAACCTATTTAACGGGTACTATGCTTATTACCTAGGTTATGAAATAATTTGCACACCAAACCCCGTGACCTGAAAATTACCTATGTAACAAATCTGGACACATGCTCCTGAACCTAAAGTTAAAGTTTTTTTAAAAAAAAAACACAATATCTAAGATAAAAATTTTAAAACTTATGATGGCCATAAAAAGGAATCGGCCCCTGGCAAAGATTTCATGACAAAGACACCAAAAGTAATTGCAACAATAAACAAAATTTGACAAGTATAACCTAATTAAACCAAAGTATTAAGTTATGCTACAACTTGGTTGAACCCTGAAGACATTATGGTAAGTAAAAGAACCTTAAAGACATTATGCTAAGTAAAGTCCACATATATGATTTTATTTATATAAAATATCCAGTACAGGAAAATCTAGAGACAAAGTAGGTAACTGATTATTTAGGTCTGGAGGAGAGGGTGGGGGAAAATAGGAGGGTAACAGCTTAAGGATACAAGGTTGCTTTTTGAGGTGATAAAAACATTCTAAAATTGACTCTGATGTTGCCTTCATGTACCTGTGAGTATATTACAAAATTGTATCATTCACTTGGAGTACGCAAATTGTAAGATATGTGAATTACATCTTAATATATTTTATTTAAAAATTAAAAACTTAAAAAAAGATTAAGTATGATTTTGCTAAAATCACAATGAAATTCCCAGTGGGAATGTGTGTGCACATGTACATGTGTGTTTGGTGTTTTGTTCTGGGAGTCTAGGAGGAAATAATAAAGCTCCTCAAAAACACCGTTTACTCCCCTCCACTCCTAGATCCCCCGAGGTGAGGGATGAGTAGGTGACAAGTTCTAGACCTATGCTCCCCCATAAGGTAGCCACTAGCCACATGTGGTTATTTATTTTGAAAATTAAATTAATATTTTCCCCAAATTCAAAATTCATCAGTCACATTAGCCACATTCCAAGCATTCAATAGCCACACATAACAAATGGCTACCATACCGTAGAGTGCAGATTCTATTAACATTTCCATTATGGTAGACAATACCTGTGTCTCTTTAACCCACACACAGTTCTCCAGCTGCTCTCCCACTATTCTGGTGACTAGGGCACTGAGAAGGTGACATGTCCTAGGTGGTGGCGCTATAAAGTTTTGAAGCCCAGGTCAGCCTGCTGAGTAATTCTGTGGAGAAATCCTCTCTCCTGCCCCACTCACACCCACCCACATGGGGCATAGACTGTGAGAAAAAAATTAACTTCCGTTGTGTGAACCTGCTTAGATTTGGGAGTTGTTTGCTACCACAGTTTAACCTACCCGTTCATGACTAAGACAGGCAGTCAAGTGGTCAAACAGATATTATGAAGAGGTCAGGATATTTGATGAAGTGATTCAAAAACGCAAGTATAAGCATTAAGAAATAATTCAGTAAAATTCTGGAAAAGAAGAATAAAGAGCAAGACTCTGATATTTTAGATCTTGAAATACACTGTAAAGTTACAATAGGAAAGAGTGGAGGAAGAGACAGACAGATCAATGAAAAAGAAGGGATGCGAGAATAAATGAAAATTTAGTGTCACATAAAGGTGCCATGTCTAAGTACCTGTGTTCCTATATGCTAACCAGAGTCTTAGAGTGTAAGATGAAGCACTTTCTCTATTCTCTCCCAGAAGACTTGCCCTGATAGAGCCATCTAGGAACTGGGTCCACCAACACAAGGCACCTTTATAATTTTGTAATCCCTTGGTCCCCTGCTCAACGAAGTCTATCTCCACCCTGTTTTCTCCTTAATTGTAATTGCCCCAGGCATTCTATTAACTTATTGTCTGTTATCATTTTAATTCCTCAGAGCGCTACCCACAAGGCCAATCCTATCTCATCAGTCTCACAGTTGATAGCTTTTGAATGAAGCTGGAACTTAATGCCTCACTTAGCACACACTGAACTTGTATTTTATCTTCTTAAACCTAGATCTTCCTGTCTGTGGTTGCTCGCTTCTCTATACTGCTGAAATAGTTACCATAGTCCATAGATAACATGCTCTATAGTTTATTAATCTCGTTAACAATTTGTAAAATCTAAATTTGATCTGTTCTTTCCAGCTATTTCTCATGATCACACACATCTAATAATAAATATTATATACTAATAAAGTCTCCATTACCAGGTAAATTATGTTCACAATCCCAGTAATGATGTGGGTCTCCAATTTGCTCAGGCATAGTCTACTCAAATCTGGCATCATCTTCTAGTTTAATGATATTTTTCAGTGCAAATAATACCTGAATGTGCACAAGTCTGCTTTTCCAGTGTTCTTTGGAGATAAACAAAACAACTAGACTTTGGGTGAAAAACTTTGAATTTTCACATTATTCAGTATACCCAAACAAGTACTAGATATATTAATTTGAATGTTAGAAAATAATAACACTAGAGTTATTAAAAGAGTAAATGAGATAATATTTTTATAATCTAGAGAAAGATCTTGCTGTCACACTGACACTAAAAACAGTCAAGGAAAATCTTAATAAATTTGACTGTGTGCATTTAAAATATGAAGAACACCAGCAAAAACAATACAACCAAAAAACTCCATAAAGATGTAATATGTTTTAGTATATAAAAATTAAATCGTCATGAATAAAAATGAGAAAAAATTTAAATACATACGATTAAGGTTAGATATTTTGTAAAAACAAAACAAAAACTCAAAACAAGATGATAATTTCAGTAGATGTCTGGACAAAGGACATAAATAGCCAAGACACAAAAGAAGACTTATAATGACAAATATAGATAGATAGATAGATAGATAGATAGATAGATAGATAGATAGACAGATAGACAGATACTCAAATACCCAAACAATCAAGGAAATGCAAATTTTAAAAATGATGAGGCATTTTTTTTCACCTTTCCACAGAACACTGTAGAATGTTAAATGGATAGGACTAAGACCTAAGGTTGAGGAGGGTTTGGTAAAAAGGACTGTCACAGTGGTAATAGGAGGGTAAAATATTACAACTTTGAAAAGGTCAGTTTTTAAAATATGTTTGAAAGTTTAAAAGAGCCTCTGAATTAATAGGATCATAATAATAGTTGAAATGTACCCCAGGGAGATAATTCCAGAAGTGTGTCGCAGTATTGTTTACACTGGCAGGAATTTGGACCCATTCTATCTGTACATCAGAAGGGGGCTGAAACATTAGTGCTGAAAACTTAGAATGTACCATTTTTTCCATCACCTAACATGATGATACATGTCTATGTTCATTCACATGGAAAAATGTCCAGAACATATTATTGAGATAAAAAATATTGGTTATATATCCACATATGTATACAAACCCCTTTATGTAAAATTATATATTGAAAGATATGTGTGTATGTGTGCATAGGAAGATGAATAAAGGAATGTTAGATGAACTTATAATTATTATCTCTAGATGGTGGGAGTTCAGATGAACTTCACATTCTCCTTTCTACTTTTCTGTACTGTTTTTAAAACTCTACAATGTATCTGTATCTGCTGTAACAAAAATAATTTCACATAAATAAAAATTTTAAATGACAATGACAAATATTACTAATGTATAGCAAACTGGGAAAATATTTATAATACTTTACAGGAAAAAATCACAAAATTATTACATAGACACTATGCTTGCATCTCCAAAATAGATAGGCTTACTGGCAAGGAATGAAAAAACAAAAATAAAAGGAAATAGCTGATATGCTGTTGAATAGACACAGTTGATTTTTCTTTGCTTATAAAAGTGTCAGCTATTGTTCTGTTACTTGCTCAATAAACATATTTTAATGAAATGTAAGTACCTTAATAGGATAGTGTTAGAGACCAAAATATGTCACCCTAAAATATGCCACTTTGGTATCTTGATTGTCTTAAGCCAAAGGCACTTCAAAAACAGCAAATGCAGGGAGAGGCTTTCTCTGGACTTCTCTATCTGCCTAGAGACAGATCCTTCAAAAGAAATCAACTCCTCAGGAGTTTCATCAACTAGGGAAAATTAACTCGTATTACAAGAGAGGAGACTAGAAGTTGACACCACACCCAGACTTTGTTACAAACGATTACATCTCCCACTTATTCTTCTAAGGGTCAATTTCTCTTCCCTAAAAAATCATTTATTCTTCCCTAAGTGCCCTGCTTTCCTTTTCCTTTCCCTAATTAAAATGCTCTATAAGCTCTAAAACCTTATTCTTTTTGGGGGGAGTACTCATTTTTCCCCTGTGATGTCCCTCTAAATGTACTATTAAAATTAGTAAGTTCTAATACATTTTCTCCTATTAATCTGCCTATTGTCAGTTCACTCTATGGACCCAGATGTCAAATCTATGAGAGTAGAGGGAAAACGCTTTCCTACAACAGGTAGAACCAATAAAGGAAGAAAAGTAGACTAAGAGCAGGAATTGGTGGTTCGGTTGTTGAAATGGAAAAGCTATCAGAAGAGAGTTGCAAACTTCCAGAAATTTGGAAGAAAGATGTGGCATAGTTACAAACTGTAATGCTCTCACCCCACCCCCAAATCAGTCTACAGGGAAATTTCATCCTGGGAATATTTTGAATACCACTGATATAGAGCAGAAATGGTAAAGGAAAATCCAAGTTTGTGACCGTTGTCTCAGGCTCTTAGTAGAAAATATTCCCAGTAATGGGTCAGGCACAGTGGCTCATGCCTGTAATCCCAGCCCTTTGGGAGGCTGAGATGGGTGGATCATTTGAGGTCAGGAGTTCGAGACCAACCTGGGCAACACGGTGAAACCCCATCTCTACTAAAAATACAAAAAAAAATTAGCCAGACGCGGTGGCGGGCGCCTGTAGTCCCAGCTACTCGGGAGGCTGAGGCGGGAGAATGGTGTGAACCTGGTAGGTGGAGCTTTCAGTGAGCCGAGATCGGGGCACTGCACTCCAGCCTAGGCGACAGAGCGAGACTCCGTCTCAAAAAAAAAAAAAAAAAAAAAAATACAAAAATTAGCTTGGCATGGTGACACATGCCTGTAATCCCAGCTACTCAGGAGGTTGAGGCAGGAGAATCGCTTGAACCGGGGAGGCGGAGGTTGCAGTGAGCCAAGATGGCACCACCGCATTTCAGCCTAGGTGACAGTGAGACTCAGTCTCAAAAAAAAAATTCCCAATAATGATCAGATGCCTGAACACAGAATAAACACTGCATGTACTCCTTTAAGTTTAGGTCAACATGAAGCTCTTCAACAAAGCCTTGATCTCACAGTTTCCTACAAATTAGTTAAAACTCACTATGGATTTTTCCAGTCCAATTAAACAAGCCCTGCCAGGCTAGCCCCGTCTATGTCCACACTGGGTAACTTTGTTAAGGAATTATCCACAGAATGTCCTTACATTATCTAGTAGCGTTATGAATTCCTTATGCTCAAAGGCCCCTTGGGATGGGAGGAAGAGCTTTCAGGTTCTCACTGAAAAGATTATCTTGAAGTTTTAAAGGCGTAGCCTTCAGAAAAGGGTTTGTCCTGGGCATAATAATTTCTACAGATGCAACAGAAAGAATTCCAGGTTCCTAACCCAGAAAGATGCTCCTAGTGTCATGGGAACCCAGTGAATTGGTGCAGTGAAATGCTAGCAAAATGCATTCATCTCTGACAGCTTTGTCTTTTGCCTCCAAATGTGAGAAGCAGAAAATTGCAGGATGTTAGCTGTGGAAGCGAGGAAGATCATATAGCCAGTACAGCCCTAGGAGCTGCCTCAAGGGCAGCTGTGCGGGAGCTTTTTTGGAATTTTTTGATGGGTCATTGAAGCAAACTGACAGGAGCTCTCTGCCCTCCCACTGCTCCCACTGCTGCCATCAAAGCAGTCACACTTTACCTGTTTTATACATTGAACTTCCTGTGGGACTTGGTTTGAGGTATGAGGGAAAATTGTGAAAGACTGAATTAGACCAAAAGATTTCTGAGTATTTCCAATGGGAAACAAGGCATTGTTTAAAACACCCTTTGAGTTATCTGATTCTGTGGGGATTCTGGGCCTTTACTTATCTTTCCAATTTTGTAGGCTGTGATGCAAATGACATTTGTACACAGAGATGCAAATTCTATCCAGTGGAGGGACAATTGAACAGACTTTCCCCCCAAAGAAAAATCCATTTCTGCATTCCTAATTTGACTATACAAATGTGATACTTTCAATTATTTGAACTAGTTGTAACATCTTACTAGTTTTCTCATAATTTAATGAGTTAAATAAAATCTTGGACAAATATTCATTTTATACTTGTATGGCAGTCATGATTTTACAATTAAAAAATCCTTTGAAAGAAAAAATGAATATATTGAAACTGAGTCTCACCCAAATCCCCTAATTTGACAGATGAGAGAACTGAGGTCCAGAGGGGTGAAGTGATGAACCCAGATAGCAACTAAACTTTTCTCACAAAAAATATACTCCCTGTTAAATGAACATGAGTGCTGTGTACTCACTCATGCTGTCAAGGGGTAAGCTGATCACATCAATCCGTATTTTATGATGTAGTTATACTACACTAACATTGAGGCTTACATACCAGTGAAAGATTCTGAACTCACTTGTACTGAGTTTAATTCCCAGCTCTCCTATTTCCAAGTATATGATTTAGGCAAGTTACCTTTTCTTTGTCTGATTTTCATTACTTGGAAAATGGAAACAATAATAGTCTCCATTTTATACTCTTAGGATGAGTATAGCATTAAATTGCATAATACTTATTCAGCTCTTATGAGAGTGCCTGGCACATAAGAAGTGTCTACAAACATTATAAATGTTAAAAGATAAACTTGGGCACATTGAAATGTTGAAGAGTTTATTTGAGCAGACAATGATTCATGAATTGGGCAGCACCAGACTGCAAGTGGTTCAGTGCTACACTGGGGGAAGAGGCAAGAGAGAAATTTTTATAAGATGTTCATGGAAGCAAGATAAAGAAAATATATTCGATTGGTTAATGTGGAAAGTTCCTAGTTAGAGATGAGTTGGTAGTTTCTGATTGGTTAAACTTAAGTTTCATTTTACTGTTTACATTGGGCTTTGGTTTGATTAGGCAGGAGCCCAAGGCACTATACTTGCTCCAGCCTAATGATCTCCATTAGGCCATTAAATTAACTAATTTCAAAAGATATATATGCTATTACCATATTGCAGCTTTATTATCTATGCTAGTCTAAGGCACAGTTTGCTTATAGAGAAGTTATATCTTGAAATGTACTAATATAAAATGCAGTGTTTCTAAGAATGTCTACATATGGCTAATATTATGGATTATGTGACTACATAGCCAGATTCTAGTGTAATTTCATAACAATTTAGTGAGATCTAGAATATTTCATTAATTTTCATCATAAAAATTTATTTAATAAATAAGGAATAATATACCCTCACCTTTCACATATGACTGTGATATTTAATCACTATATATTTTACTCCATATTTCACTCTTTAGTATTCCCTACAAGCATCCACCGGTATTAGTACAGAGTAGGTGTTCAATAAATATTGTTAAACAACCTAGAAACTGTACATGGCATTTTAATACCTACCATATGCAACTGTGACCTTAAAATGAAAACAGAAGCTGAGCCTTTTTTCTTCATGTGCACAGGGATGCCTAGTGTTCACTTTTAGTTCTTTCATTATTGTTCCTCTTCCCTAAACTCTCTTTGACTCTGCAATTCTAGGATGTTCTATAATTAGAAGCCAGCGAGGCATCAACTACTTCCTCTGGGCAAGTTTGTGCCTTAACACCTCTCAGTGACCTTCTGTGCTAATTAAACTACGTGTGAGAATAAAGAACATTGGTACTTAACTGAAATAAAAAGCAATTAAGTGGAAACATTTGGAGATGATTGTATGTTAATAAGAAATCTTAATCAATGTGTATACCTATGAGACTAACTGAAGCACCTTTAAAGAATTCACATTTTCTAATCAAACAAAATATAAACTTCATTGTTTCCTAAGACGTGCACAAGCTCACGAAAGTCTTTGATTGTTTCACAGACAGAAGAGAAAATTGCTGTCTTCTGTTGTTCTCTTTGTAGCTTTCTGGAAATCAGTGAGACATCCCTGAAGCAATTTATTTTCTCTAACATACAAATTAAGAATACTCTAAATTTTATCCAACAAATCTAGGCTTGGTTTATATCTTTCTAAATCTTCAAAACACATTAGTAATTTGTATATGTGAAGAAAAAAATACATTAAACACAGGAAGTTTAGATCTGAGGTGCAATCACAAGCCAAATTTGACACTCCCTCTTTCTTTACAGCCCAAGAGCTAGGAATGTTTTTCACAGTTTTAAAGTTCTGTTTTTAAAATAAACTTAGAGAAAAAAAAAAAAAAAAAACAGAAAAATATGTTATAGGGACCATATGCAGCCCAAAAAGCCTAAACTATTTACCATCTAGCTCTTTTTAGAAAAAGTTTGCTAATCTCTCATTTAATTGATAGTTCAATCTGATAATATTAGTACTATCCAGCTGGGTACGGTGGCTCATGCCTGTAATCCCAGCACTTTGGGAGGCCAAGGCAGGCAGATTGCAAGGTCAGGAGTTGGAAACCAGGCTGGCCAACAAAAAAATACAAAAAAATTAGTTGGGCGTGGTGAAGGGGGCCTGTAATCCCGGTTACTTGAGGGGCTGAGGGAAGGAAAATTGCTTGAACCTGGGAGGCAGAGGTTGCAGTGAACCGAGATTATATCACTGCACTCCAGCCTGGGTGACAGTGCGAGACTCCATCTCAAAAAAAAAAAAAAAAATTGCACTATCCAAATTCATAAAACCATCCTAATTCCAAAAAAAAAAAAGTTAAATAAAAATGAAGTTAACTAAAGAAGTTAAAATTTAATTTAATTTACTCATTAAATAATGAATAAATTCAATTACTTATTTCATTCCAATCATGTGCCAAGGAATTTCCACAAAGTTAAGTCATTTACTTCTCACAAATGCCTTAAAAGCTACTCCTTATTACTATTTTTATGTGAGACAACTACAACCAAGACTAGTTAAGTAAGCTGCCCTATGTCACCCCATGCTTGTGTTACCAGATGGAAAGTCTTGACTGTGAATTGTCCAGGTTCATGGTGCATTGAAGAAATAGTTGAACAAAATGCACTAAGCAACAAGAGAACGAAGCAATGAAATTACAGATTTATTAAAGCAAAAGTACACTTCACAGAGTGAAAGCGGGCTCAAGCAAGCAGCCCAAGACCCCCAGCTGTAATGTTCTTTAGGGTTTTTATCAAGCTAAAATAACTTGGTACCCTTTAGAGGCTGCCAATTGGTTACACTCTATGTAACCATAGTTACCCTTTAGAGGCTGCCAATTGATTACACTCTATGCAAATGAAGGCTTGGTTCATGAGCAATCAGAAGCTGAAGTGAGGCGTGGCCCATGATCAACTAGAGGCATTTCTCATTTGTGATGTAGGGGAGAAGGGATTTTGTAGAGGGAGGAGACTCTGGTCCCTTGTCACTTGGGCATGCAGAGGTGGGGTTTTCCTTTTGGTCCACTTCCAAGAAGTAAGCCATGGGTTGGCCTTAGCCTGTCTCCAGACCCTATTCTCCTGCCTCAGCTGAAGCTGATGTGTCTCTGATTCCAAAGCCTGGGAAATTTTCTTTACAGCAGCTTTGTTACTGAAAAGAACTTTCAGGAATGTAGTTAATAACCACTGGTGTTCAAGGACCTATTTTAATTAATAAAAATGATTTACATTAAACATTAAATTTTAATTTATAATAAATGCATTTGAGGCACTGAAAATAATTTGTTTCCTAAATACGACATTCCCACAAGTTTTATACATTATAAATTGCCTTCGAATATTCTCCCTCTTCTAGCCCTTAGACATTGAGGGGTATATGTCAACACATTTTACGAGGTTCAAATTAATGCATTTCCTGAATTATCCAATCTAAATTAATGAGGTTGTTCGTATGGACCACAATAATTTCAGCAATTTCTTCTATTTTTTTTTTAATCTGTGCTTTGGTTTAAATCTTTTCTCTTGACCTGTCTTTTAATTCACTACCCCTGTTTTCTGGTGTGTTTAATCTGCTGTTAAATCCATTTATTGAGTTCTTAATTGTGGATATTGTATTTTTCAAGTCAATAACTGCCATTTGATTATTCCATATAGATTTCAGCTCTCCAGTAAAATAATTTATCTTCTGCTCTATTTTCTTCAACATAGTAATCACAGTTATTCTAAAGTCATTGTCTAATAATTCTAATACCTACCTCACCAGTGAGTTTGTTTACATTATCTTTTTTATTTTTGGTCTTGGGTTTTGGTTGTATAGCCCTATCAAATTACAAGACTAGTCACTTTTGATTGGATAATGGACATTATTTACAACAATTGTAAAAGCTCTGGATGATGTTATCATTTTCATCCAAGTTCATTCTTTTCTTTGCTAGACAAAGTGAGAGCAAATCCTCTTAATTCAAGGATTGAACCAAGTCAAGGCTGGATGACTTTTAGCCAATGCTCAATCCATTTCTAGTTTGCTATTTTACCGATGGTTTCGTGCCCCAGGGCTTTCAGCTGAGAACAGAATTTGTTCACCATGACCCCAAACCCTGGAAGGTCCTGAAATCTAACTTCTGTGTTCTGTGAAGCTGAAAAATTCTGATCTGTATTTCAGATATTTACAGATTTGATTTGTGGTCTTCTGCACAGTGAAATTTTCAAATGTGGAAAATGTCTTGGGAAGAAAAATGATGTGATTTTGAAAATCCTCAAGAGTCTGATTTTGTCTCTTCATCCAGCTCAGATTGACAAATGGTATGATGCCTTTGTCCTCCAGAAAGGCCCTTATCCTGGGCAAAGCTTACCTGTTCTCAGGCCCCTTGTCTGTGCCCAGAACCAGCAAGTTCTGGGAACACTGGTTACAGGTTGTCATCTGCTGACCTCTCTATAGCTAGATCCTCTCTGGAATCTTAGACCCTATATCCTGATTTCTTCAGTAGCTCACTGATGCCTTTAAATTCAGAAGTTTTACATTTTGTCTGGATTTTTCTTTTTATTTTGAAAAAGATCATTAGCCTACAGAAAACTACTCCATCTTATCCAGGTTCAGAATCTCACATCTTTGGGCTCATAAACGGGAGATTGATAGAAAAAAATTTCTATTTGCCAGATGGATAAAAGAAAGGAAACAAACTGGGCAAGATGGAACAGACATTAACCATGTTGGCAGACGCGGGAATTAACAGAAACATAGAACTCTGATAATGTTATTTTCAATCTTTATAATCTAAATCTACCTCCAAGGTAGATATTCTTGGCCTCACTTTACAAATTAATTAGCAAGATGTGTATTATTGTATTCACTATCCCCAAAGCCTAGGTATCTTCTGCGTGGTATAGTAGAGCTTTGTCCAAAGTGACTGTGACATCACTAAGCCTCAGTTACTCACTCTGTCAAATGAGAATAATAATATTTATTTTATAATTCTGACCATTGAAATAAATACATACGAAAGCAACTCATTAATTACAAAGAGATATATATTTTAAGGGCAACTGGGATACATAAAAATGAATTTTATAAAGGGAGGCATTTTGTTGTTTTTCTTTTTCTTTTAAAAAAGAGATAGGGTCTCCCTCTGTTAACTAGGCTGGTCGCAAACTCCTGACCTCAAGCCATCCTCTTGCCTTGGCCTCCCAAAGCACTGGGATTATAGAGGGAAGAAGGGTCTTTAAAAAAAAAAAAATTCACAGATCCCTGAAAACAAGAGGCACACCACACCACACAGGGCTACCCAGGGAATTACCAGCATCAGTCAGGAGACAGAGGGAGCCAGGGGAAAATGTAGTTAACAGTCTTTATTGTGATTTCCCAGGGAAGGAACAAGCAATGCAGGGTTAACAGACTTAGGATTGGCAAGTTTGGATAATTTTAGCAGGCCCTAGGGGCATTGGGCCCTTTCCTAGTTGTCAGGAACCTGGCCTTGGGATGATTAGGGCAGCGGTGTGAGACCCCAATAAACTAGGTGGTTGGGGGTATGGACTCTGGGTGGTGTGGTTTACAAATGACAGATGCATTTGCTGGAAAACTGTTTGCCATCTCTAAGAATTAGCTAACTCTAGAGGAGGTAGTCCCTCCAGGGTCAACTAGCCTCCAAGATGCCCAAGCATCAAAACACAGCAAAAAAAGACATGATTAAGACAGTATAGAAATGTAAGTGGCAGTTATCTTCCTTAAGTACCAATATTCTACTAATTCTGAGCTCATGGAGAGTAGTAAAAGATTCTAAAATGTTTAAACCCTGCCTTTGTTGCCTGTGATGAGATATGTAGATAGACCCTTAGCTTCTTATGGAGACATCCATAGCTCAGGGGGGAAAGAAAGAAATCTTTGTGTCTCCTTGCTTAAACATTGTATGTATAATAGTATCAGTGACATTTCATCCACTAATTCAGTGCTGCTTATAAAATCTCTAGAATGTGATGTTAAAGGCAATGATAGTTCAATTAATAATTTAAAAATTCCAAATTTAGATATTTCTAAGCAGCTGTTGCTTATTATATGAGTAATTATTTTCAGATTAAAAAGCCATACCAGAAGCATATTTTTAAATATACCACATTGTACAGATTATCTCCATTGTTTCTCACTGAATTCTCTACCCAAACTGTAAATGCACTTGTCATTTGGGCAATACTTAATAGTGTCCAGAACTAGCACATTAACTTGCTTCTCAAATATGGGTGCTTGTGAGGGCAGGAGTTTTGGCAGTGTGGGAATCGGTTAGTTCCAGATCTCTTAAGAGAAGGAAAGTCCTCATGCTGTACAATCTCTTTTCCTAAAAAGTGAGCAATTAAACTAAACAATTTCAGAAATGTATAATTAATTTCATGCAAAACCAAAGTATATTATAACGAATTCTGTTCAAATTATTGGATTCATTTTTGCAAAGACCATAACATATTTCCATAGTGAATTAAGCTATTCTTGCATTGCTATAAAGAATTACCCAAGGCTGATTATTTTATGAAGAAAAGAGGTTTATCTGTCTCACAGTTCTGCAGGCTATACAGGCAAGGTGCTGGCATCTGCTTGGTTTCTGGGGAGGCCTCAGGGAGCTTATACTTGTGGCAGGAGCAGGCAAGTCACATGACAGGAACAGGAGCAAGAGAGTGAAGGTAAGGGTGAGGGCGAGTTGCCACACACTTTTAACTGACCAGATAGCACAAGGACTCACTCACTATCACAAAGACAGCACCAAGCTATGGGTATCTGCCCCCGTGATCCAAACACCTCACACACAGTCCCACCTTCAGCATTGGGGATTACATCTCAACATGAGATGTGGAGGGGACATTCAAACTATATCACATGATACACAAATGCATCCTTCTGGCAGGAGCAGTAGAGGATGAGCACCCATTAATACCCCTTATTTCACAAATACTCCTTTTAAATCTGTGTACTGAGGGGAAATATTTCTTCCACATCTTCTCTGTTTCTTTCACATAAAGAGAGGTTACTTAGTAGAACCCCTGGCTTCCCTCTGCACCTTTCCTTATTCTACCCTCTGGGGATGTTGAGAACTGCTACACTGATGAGTAAATTTGGAAATAATACTTGGGTATTATAAGCTCAGTGCTGCTCTTTCTCCTACTTGGTCCTTTAGCCTCTGACAGACAGCCCAGTTTTGCCCTCCTCCTTACCAAGAGTGTCACCTGGGTCAGCCCCTTCACCAGGGAGACCTGCAACTGGGTGTACGCGCTGCAGGTTCTGGTTTCTTTATCAAGCTAGACTGGCCATGGCTAGTAATAAAGATGGATCCTCAAATTTATTCATTATTTCTCAAATTCTTTGGAGCTGGACAGGGAAGCAGGGCACTATTCCCTTGGAGACCTCTGTATGACACAATCCACTATAATATGGTTTGTCTGTGTCTCCATTCAAATCCCACCTTGAATTGTAGTTTCCATAATCTCCATGTGTCATGGGAGGGACCTGATGGGAGGTAATTGAATTGTGGAGGCAGGTTTTTCCCATGCTGTTTTTGTGACAGTGAATAAATCTCATGAGATCTGATGGTTTTATAAAGGGCAGTTCCCCTGCACATGCTCTCTCCTGCCACCATGTAAGATGTGCCTTTCCTCCTCCTTCACCTTCTGCCACGACTGTGAGGCCTCCCAGCCATGTGAGTCCATTAAACCTCTTTTTCTTTATAAATTACCCAGTCTTGGGTATTTCTTCATAGCAGTATGAAAATGGACGAATACACACTACTTCTCCATTGCCCTTGCGTTATACAATGCACATACTTTTCCATGGTCCAGGTTTCTTTTGTGCTCTGGAATTTAAATTTAAACAAAGAAAACAATTTGTTCCATTTTCTTTCCATGGACTATTCGTTAGCTTGAATAATAAACTAAGAATGTGTATTTATAGCAGTAGTTTCCTACCAGGGGGTCTTCGAAGGCCTCAGGTCCTCCAGAGTTTTCAGATGTGCTTTAAAAAAACTGTGCTGAGTGGAGTGTGGGGTGGGGTTGGGGGGTTGGGAGTATAAGAGGAAGTAAAGTGAGAAGATCAAGACTCCAGGAACCCCATCTCAGTTTCCAAAATAACACTTCAACTTTCGTGTGTTTATTATGCTGGGCTGCCATAAAAGCATACATTTAAAGAAAGGGTTTCCACTATTTAAAAAAATAAAACTGGTAGGTTAAAAATTACTATTTCCTGTCATCTTTCCTGATTAGGCAAATATTTAGCAAGTTTATTATTGTACAAATTATTTTATTGGTGACAAAAAGCTGTTTTCTCTGGAGAATTTTCTCTCTTCCTAGCATGAAAGCCACAATCTAAAAAAGCACGATTCAGGGTTATAAGAAGTCAAGTTTGGAACTAGCATCTTGGGGTTAGAGAACTTCTTCACATAGATTCTCAGTTTAGAAATTCTACTATCCCTTTTAGTGCCCATTCCTTTGGTTATTTTAGAACTTCTAAAGTGTGGTCAGACAACATGGGAGTGAGTCTCCTTTTCCTGAATTGTAATGCACAAGATTTCCAAAGTCTTAAATAGGATCCAGTGATATCTAAATAATTATGGGTGAAATGCTAAGTGAAAATCTGGATGATAAAAAGTCTTCTATTAGCAGGAAAACGTTTGCTCCGCCTGATCCTTCTCAGAAGTTGCTTTCACCAGCTTCAGAAACGATCAACCCCAGTTGCTCATCTGCTGACTACAACCTGTAGTGCCTATCTTGTACTCTCCTGTAGGTCATTACGTCTGAAATCCTACTTTCCTGCACCACTCACAGCAAACAAACATCCTTTTGGCTTCTTACCGGAAGCCCAAATTGCAATGTCTACAAGTTTACTATCTTGTAGAACCAATGAGGCAGTTGGAAAAGAAGAGATAAAGTTCCTGGCCAAAGCAGCTGGTTAAAAGAAACGGTAATTTCTAAGAGACTTTGTCTTAATAGCAAGGAAAGGCTAAATTTCAGTTGATAAATGTAGCTTCTTCCTGGAATCCACTTGTATCACATGAAACCAATTTCTAAGAATTCAGCAGTATTTTTGTTTCAATATTCTGTCAGGAGCAGTACTCAACAAAAATAAAGCCGAAGCATAGTACACCTCAGGGCTGGCTGTGTAATTTGCAGGGGTTAGTGCAAGATGAAAATAAGGGGCCCCTTGTTCAAAATTATTTAAAATTCCAAGAACATGACAGCAGAACAGTAAACCAAGCACGGGTCCTTCTTCTGAGTGTGACTGCACAGGTGGAGCACTGCAAAGACAGTCCTTCCTATGCTTGCACCTATGCCGAAAATATCAGAGGCCACCGTCAATCTGCACAGACATGATGGAACTTTCCCGCTCATCTTCTTCCATATCTGCCGTTTGGTGAACTCTTTCACATTCTCCATCTCAGCCACTGCCAAAGTAGAAGTTTTATCCTTTATTTGTCCAAAAATTTCTATTTTGTATGTAAGAAAAGCATTTTTGTTGGTCTCATCATGTTGGTCATGAGAACTAGCAGTCAGTTCACTTTTCAGGGCCCACCACAAAAGCGGGTGGATGGAAGGTTCATTCTTCTCCTGGACACCTTGGTGGGTTTGGGGAAGCAGGAATGAGGGCCAAACTGGGGGTGAGCACAACTGCTCTGTGTAAAAAGGGGGAAGAATTTGACATCTGCGGGATGACCTAGGAAGGACAGATCATGGAGAAGACAAGGGGGAGAAGAAGCAGGAAACAAGCTCTGTGATGTGCATGTGATACTTTTCCTTAACCCCCAGAATGACTAATAAAATCCGTGACTGGTTGTTTGGAGAAAATCGGAGTGTCACCCTGGGTCTCTGGCCCAGAAGAGCAGCTTCAAATGCAAAAGGAACGGAAGGAGGCAGAGGGAGGCAGAGGGAGGCAGAGGAGGCAGATGGAACCTCAGAAATTAGAATCTTAGGGCAAAGTGGAGACCTTGAACTTCACAGGCCATGGAATTGGAGAACCAAAGTCATATTTCCTAGTTCTGGAGGCAAGAGGTGTTCCTAACTCCCAAGCGATTCCTACATTAAGAATAACGAGAGTCGGCCGGGCACAGTGGCTCAAGCCTGTAATCCTAGCACTTTGGGAGGCCGAGACGGGCGGATCATGAGGTCAGGAGATCGAGACCATCCTGGCTAACACGATGAAACCCCGTCTCTACTAAAAAATACAAAAAAAAAAACTAGCTGGGCGTGGTGACGGGCGCCTGTAGTCCCAGCTACTCGGGAGGCTGAGGCAGGAGAATGGCATGAACCTGGTAGGCGGAGCTTGCAGTGAGCCAAGATCTGGCCACTACAGGCCAACTACTGTGGTCACTATTCCCCACATATCAGCTCATCTGATTATCCCAATAACACTATAAAACAGGTATTGCTTTGCAGATACTCAAAATAAGATACTAAAAGGTTTCAGGATTTTCCCAGGCTCATATATACTAAGGTACTGAAGCTGGGACTGGAAATTAAACAATTTCCAAGACCAGTGATCTTGAGCACTCTAAATTCTATCTTCCTAGATTATCTCATGTAACCCTGTGGTCTAGGAGAAGTAAATGCTGTTATTCAGGCTTTACACCGAGAGAACTGAAGGTCAGAAACATTAAGCAGTTGATACAAAGGGAAACTAGTAAGTGGCAGAACAAGGATCCAAACAGAATAGAACCAATTCCACATCTTTGCTTTACCTCTAACCCTTATTGCCTCCTCCGAAAATGGAGCTAGATTCAGATTCTAGCTCTGCCCTCCACTATCTGTATTACCCGAGCAAATCACTTAACCTGCTGGCTTCTTCGTTTCCTCATCTGCAATATTGCAATTATAACTACTTTGAAGTGTGGTTCTAATGAAATATGAGATAACACACAGGTGAGCTGGAATGCATTATGCAAATATAAGGTATATTTACTGCTGTTATTTTGGAATACAAGGACTGTACTTCCCATGATGCTTTTCACTCTCCTATTTCTTAATATTCACCAAGGAGAGAAGGAAGAGATGTATCTTTGGAACAATGTTAATTTCATCCTACGGCTTTTGATTATTCATCCCTCTGAGTGATCCAGTCTCATTACATTCAGTCATTTGCTCTAAATGCTTGGCAGGCATCCAAACAGTTATTTGTTCAACTCAATAATCTAAGTTTATTGTCTTAAATAAATCACACCTGACAAATAACTCATGCTTCAAAATGATCTTTAAAAGTGGATGCTAAAGTGACACTGTCAATTCCAAAAATCATGGGTGATGTTCAGGCTTTTAACAAAACAACTTAAAAGCCTAACATTTTAATTTATTGCTGTACTGCTTTCTGTAACTGTACTTTGATTGGTTTCCACTCCTCCCTAAGCAGTAATTTTTTTCATGTGAAATATAATTTACACTTTAAAAGAGATCAGCTATGAGCAGCGCATATATGAGCAACATAAATATAAAACTCTTCTTGAAGGACCAATGCCTTGCTTCATTAAATTTTCACATTTTAAAAATATTAATATCAGTGGCCACAAACATATAAAAAGCTAGATGTACTTAATTTCCATAAAGTTATATTGGAAATTCATTTGTAAAATTTTGGAAGCACATTAAGGAATGTAAAAAATAAATTTCTCGTATATTATAAAAATGAAAGAAAAGCAGATTAATAATATGATCCCAATTATCATTAAGTTCTGAACTTCAGAAGCTATACTGGGAGGATGTAAAATAGTAAAATAATGTCTGATCAATATACTTGAATAATGGAAGATTAAAATCAGTCAATAAGTGTTCAGGAAATGTTTATCGCTTCAATCAAGTCAAAGTTATATGTTTTAATGGAAAAAGTATTAGCATGAGTAACCAAAAAGAGTACATTTTCAAAACAATTTATATTACATTTATTAATGTACACATAAATTTAAGTTTAATTAAGACAAGAGATTTCTGAGAGCAATTAAATTTTGTGTATATATTATATTACAACTAAAGAATGAATATGTGCCAAAAATGTCCAGTTAAGGAGAACTTGTAAAACTGAAGCAATTTCCCATTTTATTTCCCAGCTCACTGCTCAGCTTCCTCTATAATAGGACAGAGAGCAGGATATGGTTAAGCCAAGGTACTAGTCTGAAACAAGCCTCGCTTCTCCCCTAGATTTCATGCTAACCACCTCCTTACCTGATTAGAAGAGGTCAATATAAAGCTCGGTAAGTTAGTTTAAAAGGTTCTTCCTTTGATCTTTCCTCAAATGATCATTACCTTCATGCTAGGAAAAGACAGAAATAAAGCAGATTTAGTAGCAATGTAAAGACATTGAAAATAAGATATGCTGTAGCTTATATACCAGCAGATAATTGGGAACAGAATGTATTGTAATTAAACATAATACCTTCCATATAAAGTGTTATGTTTCAGTAACCATACTTTTGGAATACACCAACTTGATACAAAGTGGTACCCATTAAGTTACTTAGATAGCAACCTACTAACAATATTGACCTTTTCTGTTAGGATTCAGATAGCGATAAATTGACTTATACTTTATATTATATTAAAAAATCAAACATTAACAAAAAATTTTTTCAATACTTTTTCCCCATCAACATTTAATTCTAATAACTAACTTATCAAATACTTAAGTGTTCATATAATAAAAGTAATTCATTGCTATTTTAATATCTCATATATATCGACTATTTGGTTGTTCATATGCAATCACCAACAGGAAAGTGTGTATTCCCTTCAAAGTCATAAATGCACTTCTGCCACTCAGGGATTATTTCAGTTCACCCTTAAAAAGTCAGATTTCAGCAGATGACACAGTTACCTGGTACTTTGGGGACTATCTACCCAGAAAATTGAGGTAACGTAGACAAAGACATGGATTTCTTCTTTATTTTTAAATTTTTTTTTAGCTTGAAATTATCAGGTCAGCTAAGTGCAAGGTTCTAAAGGCATCAGCTAATTAAGCAATGTTCTGCTTCCCTGGGGCTGTCTAGAGATTGCATTTAAAAAGTAACCCATGGATCAAATCACATAAAACTATACACACACGCACATGAACGCACATGCACACACACACATTCACATTTGGGTAAATGAGTACATGTAAAGAGAAGTGAAAATGAATAAGATCTAGAGTCTAGTTAACAATATTCTATTAATGTCAGTTTCCTCATTTTGATATTATACGGCGGTTATATAAGACATCACCATTTGGGAGAAGGTGGTTGAAGGACACGTGGGACTCTATGTACTTTTTTTGTGACTCCCTGTTGGTCCATAATTATTTCAAAATAAAAAGATTTTTTTAAAAAAAAGTAACCCCATAGACAATTATGCCTCAAGGAAACGATGCATTGCTATGTGTAAAATGCTGAATCAGTACCACAGAAGGAAGTTCACAATAGAAATTATTTTAAAATAATGAGGCATTAATTTGTTGTAATTTCCAGCAGAATTTGATCCAAAAACATAAAAAAAAATAAGTTTAGGTTAGGGTAAGGGTTATAATTAGTGGTGTGCTGACAAACATTTCACAACCAGCTGTTGAGTGTGGAGCTCCGATTGTAGTATTGGCAACTTTGCGTACTGTAAATCTTCCCACCATGGCAAATTTCAAACTGTAAATGTAACATTGACATCTCAGTAAATTCCTGAAAATTTGGCAACGAGTTTTCACATGGGATCCATTTCATGAAGAAAGTGAACAGACTCTGAGTGGGCATACTTACTTGCATGGCCCACCCCATAAGGAGGGGCCCAGCAGGACAAGGCCCAGAGTTAGGTCTCTAGGGTTTAGGTCCCCTCTTGCCTGGCTCTAAACCCTCATCCCATATGTCAGCCTCATCCATGTAGCCCTCTTTCGTCCATTCACTTTCTATCTGAACCATAATTCAGCCAAGATCAGAAGGAGCTGGAAAGGGCATGCTCATTAAGCATTTGTTTTTGGGATAATTCTCATTTCAGTAGTTTTCCCTCCACATCATATACCCAAATCATGCCATAATGTACCAACTTGTTTACCACTGATTTTAGAGCAGCAAAATATCTTCTTTTATTAGCACACAATATATTCCAATAATAACTCCCACAAATGGATGATGGGAGCTTATTTGGAGAGTTTGTGCTCTTAACTAAAAATCCCTTTCTCTTCTCTCAGAGAGGATCATGCTCTTTGATAAAGCACGTGTCTTTTTGGGGTAGAACAGCAATGGAGCAATGGAGCAGAATAAGAATGCTTAACTGGGGAGCCAGATTCTTGTTCATGTTGATAAATGGTGATTGGTGTCATCTTATAACCCAGTCACAGCTGACTGGTCCAGTATATTATGTTCAATACAAAATAGAATAACATAGCTTAAAAGATAATACAGTTCACAATGATTAACTTGATACCACATTTTAAACAATGACTCTGAATTATAAGATAGCAAATTTTAGGATAACTGAGAAAGATGGGATTAATTTTATTTGGACACCTGATTTGCTTGCAGTCATTCCAAACAATATATATTAGACAAACTTGAGTGGCCTTATTCTTAAGGTGATCCCATTTGATATAGTTGGAATATTTGTCTTCTCCAGATTACATGTTGAAATTTGAACCCCAGTGTTGGAGGTGGGGCCTGGTGGGAGGTGTTTGGGTCATGGGGGTGGATCCCTCACTGATGACTTGCTGCCATCCTCACGGTAATGAATGAGTTTGCGCTCTATTAGTTCCCATAAGAACTTATTGTTAAAAAGATCATGGCACCTCCCTTCTCTCTTTCTTCCTCTCTTGCCATGTGACACCTGTTTCCCTTTGCATTGCATCATAAGTGGAAGCTTCCTGAGGCCTCACCAGAAGCAGAAGTTGGCATTATGCTTCTTGTACAGCCTGCAGAACCATAAGCCAAATAAACCTCTTTTCTTTATAAAGTAACAGGCTCAGGTATTTCTTTTTTTCTTTGTTTTTCTTTTTTCTTTTCTTTTCTTTTTTCTTTTTTCTTTTTTTCCTTTTCTTTTCTTTTTTTGAGATGGAGTCTCCCTCTATTGCTCAGGCTGGAGGGATCTTGGCTCACTGCAATCTCCACCGCCTGGGTTCAAGCAATTCTCTGCCTGGGCCTTCCAAGTAGCTGGGATTACGGGCACCCACCACCATGCCCGGCTAATTGTTTTTTGTATTTTTAGTAGAGACGGGGTTTCACCATCTTGACCAGGCTGGTCTTGAACTCCTGACCTTGTGATCCACTCACCTTGGCCTCCCAAAGTGCTGGGATTACAGGCATGAACCACTGCACCTGGCCAGGTATTTCTTCATAACAACACAAGCAGATTCAGACAGCATGCCTATCCATAACCTGCCTAATTGTTTTGGAATTACCTTAATCAAGCTCCCCAACAGTGTATGAACCTTGCTTATATCACTATGGTGGTTTTATGTCACTCATTACTGATTCAGTTCCAGTTGCCTTTGGTTTCCGATGAGATTGAAATAAAATTTAAAGTCATTTTCATGGTAAGATCATAGATTTTTTCGTTCAGACTTTGGATAAAATTAATTTAGTGAATTACAACTGACATTGCATTTTAGAATGGAGTTGAGTGGAATGGAATGGAATGGAATGGAAGAAAATAAAAAAAAATTAGAATGTCCATTTATTAATACTAAGTATTGTATAGGAAGCTGTCACTCAGACTTGCAATCTAAAAGGTTTATTTTTTTACTACTATTAAGAATAAAAAAAAAAAAAATTAAGTTCCACAGCCCTAATGGCCCTACCCTGCTCTCCGCCCTCATCAGTTTCAATTCTGTCCCTCACTCACGAAGGTCTGCCACACTTGCTTCTACTTCTTAAGCACATCAGGCTCACTTTGGCCTCAGGATATTTGCCCTTACGACTTTGTATTTCTGGAGAGCTCTAGGTGCAGAGGTATCTCATCCCATTTTAGTTTATTTTCCTTGATAGTTAATGATATTGGGTACTTTTTCATGTTATGCTTGTTGCTCATTTGGATATCCTCTGCAGATAAGTGCCCCTGCAAGTCTTTTGCCCATTTTGTTTTTAAGCTGTTTTCTTCTCTAATGAATTTGTGGGAACTCTATATGTTTTGTATATGAATCCTTTGTTGTATATGAATCCTTTACTTATTTACTTTGGTTTGTACATTAGCATCTTCTTTTAGAAATTTTCATCTGCCTAAAGTTATGATAATTTTAACCTATGTTTTCTTTCAAAAGCCTTATTGTTTGCCCTTTAATTTTAGCTCAACGATGCACTTCAAATTAATTTTTATGTGAAGTTTGACGTAAGGGTCAAGTTACATTTGTGTTTTCCCCACGAGGATATTCCACTGCTCTATTCTTTCCTTTGTTAGCAGTGTCATCTCTTTCTGATCCGAAGTATCTGTATATGTGTGGGTCTATTTCTGGGCCTTCTATTCTGTTCCATTGGTCTACTTTTCTGTCACTTTCCTAAATATTGTAACTTTATGGTCATTCTTAACAATGTCATTTTTCAGCAATAAAAAGAAATGAACTATTAATATATTCAACAACTTGGATGGATCTCAAGAAAATTATGCTGAGTGAAAAAAAGTCAATCCCAAAAGATTGCATACTGTATGATTCTGTTAATATAACATTCTTGAAATGACAAAATTATAGTCAGGAAGAATGAATTCAATCACTATAAGTTAGTGATTGCCAGAGGTTAGAGATGGGGGAGGAGGCGCAGGAGGTAGATGTTGTTAGAAAAAGGCAGACAAATATATGGGATCCTTGTGGAAATGAAACTACTCTGGATCTTTACTGTGGTGGTGATTACATAAATCTCTACGTGTTAAAATCACATCGAATTAAATACATATACAGACATACATATAGACGTACACACACACGAGTACACTTTAAACAGGGGAGATCTGAATAAGATTAATGAATTCTACAAATGTCAATGTCCTGATTGTGATATTGTACTAGATTCATATGATACACTACAATTAGGGGAAACTGGTTGAACACTATATAGAGTATCTATAATATTTCTTACAAATGCATGTGAATGAACTCAAATGAAAAAATGTGGATCTTTCAAATGAATGTAGGATAGCACCCCATTTAGTTAGCTCTTTAAAACTTTCGCTCAGACATATTTTATAGTTTTCACTGTAGAGATGTTGCACATTTTTGTTAGATTTCTAGGAATTTGAAGTTTTTGATGTTATTGTAAAGAATACCATTTAAAAATTTTATTTTCCAATTGTTCATTGCAAGTATATGAAATACAACTGATTTTGTATGTTGGTTTCTATATCCAGTAATCATGCTACATTCACTTAAGTATAACAGTTTATTTTTGCGTTTTTTTAGATTTTTAACCTAATCATATCTATCATCTATGAATAATGACAATTTTATTTTTTCTTTCCAAAGCTTATCAGTTTTTATTTTGTTTTTTGATTTATTGAACTAGCTAAGATCTTCAGTACAATATTGGTTAGAATTGGTAATAGTGGATATCTTTGTCTTGTTCACAAACTCATGGGAACATGTTCAATATTTCAAAATAGAAAAAATACTTGCTATATGTTTTATCAAATGTTTTTATCTCCCTCTTTAGATGAGTATATTATTTTCCTCATTTATTTTATGAGTGTGGAGTGTTGCAAAAGTCTCTTATACAGTCATGTGCCACACAACAGCATTTTGGGCAACAATAAACCACATATACAATGGTGATTCCATGATATTATAATGGAGCATATATAGAAACCTGATCTAAGACACATGAAATTGGCATTGCAGATGAAGTAGGGGAAATGATTAATATTCAATCATGGTAATGGGGCATTTGGTTTTTCCATATGAACTGTATTATGTGAATACGCTCTATGATTTTCACACTATGATGAAATCATCTAACAATGCGTTGCTCAGAACATATCCTGGTCATTAAGTGACATAACTGTATTTTGTTCTGCTCTTTCCATTCTTTTTTTCTCAGTGTAATTCAGTTTGGACATTTCCTGTTGATTAGTTTTTGAGTTTGCTCAACCTATTTTCTGTTATGTCCAGTCTGCTCTTAATTAATCTAATAAGTTCTTAATTTCACAATTAAGATTTTCCAATTGTTGATATGCATTTGATTCTTTTTAAAGCAGATTCCAATTCTCTTCCAAGGTTCTCCAAATTTTCATTCGTTTTGTTCAAGTTTTCCTCTATTTTAATATACACTTAATAGTGTATATTATTATACACTATATTGTATATTGAAATACTTATCCCCTCACTCCAAGATTTTAATTATCTTCTATTGATGGTTTTTTTCTTTTATCAGTCATATTATCCTCCCTTTTTAAGTACCTGGCAATTTTTTACTGTATGCCAGAAACTGTGAATGAAAGAATCATGGAAATTGAAGGTGATGTTATTTTCCCACAGGGAGGGTTCACTCTTCTCTCTGTTGGGCAGATTGAGTGAGGAGCTACATTACCTTAATCCAGCAAGGAGCTGAGCTGAATAAGATGGGGGCTGAAGCTTCAGGCGGACTCCCTCCACTTCTGGTCTCATGTGTCTTCAGCATGTACAAGAGTCTCTGTTCTGGGTCTCGCTATCTAGTGGACTGGAGACTGTGAGGTAGTTGATGATGCCTTTCAAACTTCTATCTAGCACCCCACCATGCTTTAAAACTAAACAAATTTTTTCACAGAAAAAAATCAGCCAAATGCTGAGGAATCCTGTCTAGTTCATAATGTCAGTCAACACAAAAGTCCCTGCTGGTCTTACTTTCTCCTATTGGAGTCTCTATTTTTATGGCAATGTCAATCCTCAGCCTGTGCTCAGACCTGCAAATGCCTCTAGGTATGCAAGTCCCAGCTTATCAAAGGAGGGCTCTTCAAACAACTGGACTAAATGGGCAAAGAGCTTCAATAGACATTTCTCCAAGTAAGATATACAAAAGCCAACAAGCTCATGAAAAGATGCCCCCAATATCACTAGTCATTAGAGAAATGCAAATCAAATCTACTTCACACCATTAGGATGGCTGTAATTTAGAAAAAGGAAAATAACAAGTGGCAAGGATGTTAAGAATTTAGAACCCCCTTCCATTGCTGGTGGGAATGTAAAATGGTTTAGCCACACCGAAAGGAATTAAATGTGGATGCTTAAACAAATACATGTATATACATGTATATATGTACACAGCAGCACTACTCACCCATGCCAAAATATGGAAACAGCTTAAATGTCTATCAGCTGATGAATGGATGAACAAATTGTCATATATGCATACAATGGAATATTATTCAGCCTTAAATAGCGAGGAATATTTACATGCTATAATGAAGATGAACCTCAAAGCATTATGTTAAGTGAAAGAAGACAAATAAGGACAAATTGTTCCATTTATATAAAATATCCAGAATGGGTAAATTCATAGAGACAGAACACAACAGATCGGTGGTTTCCAAGGGCTGGGAAAATAAAGGGATGGAGAATAACTGCTGAACGGGCATGAGGTTTTCTTTCGGAGCGATAAAAATGTTTTGGAACTAGATAGAGGTGGTGGTTGCAAAACATTGTGACTATACTAACCACCATTGAATTGTTCACTTTTAAAAGGTAAATTTTTGTTTGGTGAATGTTACCTCATTTAAAAAAGAAAGGATTTTTTTACCCAGGAATATCTCGCTTATATACCCTTCTGTGTTTCCGTAACTCTACAATGTCTTAAATGATTTTAAAATTTATCCACTTCTTTCTCACTGTTGCAGTGAAAATAATGGCCTACCCAGAAGTAAGCTTCTACACATTACATTTTTGAATATTTTAAATCATGTATTACTCTCTAAAGTTATATTGTTGATTTAACTCATTTCCTTCTTTGTTGTCTGTCTATAGTGATTCTCAGCCTATGCTCAGATTCTGCTGTGGAATCCGCTATAAAATGCTCCAAAGAGCAAGGACTTGGTCTTTCTTCCTCACTGCTATATCCACAGCATCTAGCACTGGCCCAATTCACAGCAGGCTCTCAACAAATACTTCCTGAATATATATGAAATCAAATGTTTTTAGGAGAAGCAGTGCACTTGTTCTCTTTTAATAGTAGTTCATGGAAAACTCATATCTTTGTCCTTCAGTTTATCGGTAAGTCTGTGGTTGCTGAGGGTTTATTCCTTTATTATCTGTTAAGTAACAACCAAGGGCAGGGAAGGGGAATAATTTTTCAAGTCTAGGACACAAAATGGGTCATAAAGGGAAATTCGTTAACAACAAAGATTCACACACAAACCAAGTATGCTAAATAGCTACCAAATGCAGCAGTGGCAAAGGTAATTTGCTATTGTGATCCTAAATATCAGAAGATCCTTGAAACTTGTGAATCCTTATTTTTTTAAAAAAAATACTGCTCTGTTTACTAGACCTCAGCATAAATTAAAGAAGTCCAATCAGGTGGCATCTTTACCAAACAGTTCTTAACATCAGAGGGTGATAGGCAATATTTACTTACTTGCTCTCAATGGACTGACCAAAGTCTGAAGTACCAAAAAAAAAAAAAAAGACCATCTCAGTCAATGAATCTGCTCTAAGCAGTGGATTTCAAGGACTTCCCAGCTCTCCTTTAGATCAAACTGCAAAATGAAAACAGCGCCAATGATATTCACCCAGCTCTCCTGCACTAAATTTTATCACCAAATTTAGATCTCACTTCCAGTGTGTGGCCTCTTAGGTTCTGAACCAACCTTGACAATGTTAGAATTCATATAACAAAGTTTCATTGACTTGGTGGGAAATAGCACTTAATATTTTAAATTAAGTAAGACTTAGCGGGCAAGAAAATGGCTAAGGAGTCTTCTCAGAACTCAAATTGCTCTTTTAAAAAATGAAAACAGCTTGCATGAATTTAAGTCACCCTTGAAAATGTGGCTGTAATATAAAATCTTGGTTTTTCCGCAAATCAAGATTCAAGTTTCTGATCTTTATTCATTTTTCTCTTATGCATTCCATGAAAGCTTAACCAAAGAAGCAAAGGCTTTGAAATCTCTTATCTTCCAAGATTTGATTTCCATGTAGCTCACACTAAATACACTTTTCTTTATTTTCTCATGCTTTTAGGAATATATTTTACCATTCTCTATGCCAGATTCACTCATTCTAGGTCTTTTGTACCACAAATATCCAGCAACACAAATATATGTGCCTTCAGAACAGTAGAAGTAGATTTCATGCGATTATTTCAATGTATATCAGTAACTATTCTTTTAGAAGGTATGTTGCTTTATATGTAACATTTTATACATGAAATACAGTAGGTCAAACAAAAATGTATATTAAGCATGGCAATAATATATTTACCTTACTATTTTGATATCACTCCTTTCTTCGTAGAGTTTTTATTTATTTTGATAAAGCTAAGATTATGGCACATTGATAATAGGCATAAAAATTATATCTGTTTTAATTCAATAGACTAAGTTCTATTTCTTCACAGGCTAAGGACCTGACATTCAATAAAACCTTGGAATCCAAAAATAATGATAATCATAGAAAATAGTAAAATGTTTCAGCTTGTTTCTTTCCTTTTCGTAAGAGAGCCACATCTAATTGCTTCCCCGAATGACCCCAGTGTCTTGGAATCAATATATCTGATTTACAGGTCATCTCAAAACCATATCCTTCAAAATACGAAAGCACTTTCCTAACACTGGTGCAATTATTTTCTCTTTAACTCCCATGTTTTCCCAGTAATCTTCACTGCGTTAGAAAAAGAGGTATTGATCTTATCTGCAGCTTCAAAAAGAAGTACTTGTAGAGTCCCTCAATTTAACCCCTTTTGGCATACATTTCTCATTTTAATTTCTCAGTGGCCTTTGCATGTGTATATGCATTGGAAGAAACTAGTCACAAACTTTGATTATTCCTGGTGGCACCATCCTGGTGGAAACAGATAACATATAATATAAAATATTATACAGATTATTTATAAAATGTCTATTTTATAAATCATATAAAATAGATAACAATATTATTCCTTTCATTCTTTACAGGATGTGACGTCCAGGACCAAGGGTCTACATAGTCCCAGTTTATAGCTCAGATTGAAATCAGCTCCCAGTGAATTTTGGGTGGGCTTCTAGAAGACTTCCTCAGATGTCTAGGGGCTTTGAAGAACAATGATCAAGAGGAGTATTTTTCACTTCAGGGTGTCCTTAGGTGGGCAGGTACTGCAGGACAGGAGTTAGTGAATACACCATCCACCCAGAGGGCCACCAAGAGGCCACTGAGAGAGAAGGAACAACCATTTCTACAAAACAGCATGGCTTGGATGGGAAGGCTTCACTAATTTAATGCACTAATTTTCTCTGTTGAACCTGGTAGTCTGTAAAAGGCACTGTGTCCCCTCTAGTAAACAGCAAACTTGCTTCTCACGCACAGGGGCAGTGGGTGCTGAAAATCATGGAATGCGGTCCCTGAGCCTGTCAGTCATGAGCCTTTTCATGGCATAAGTTGCTGGAAATTGCCCCCGTTTAAACACATGTTGATATTCTTTGTACCTTTATTTCATTCATGGAGACAGATCCTCTCTGTTTGCTTATTTTTTTCTCAATGGGTTGATCCAGAAAAACATTTGCTCCTCCTCCAGAGTTCAAATTTTTATTCTAATTTCTCTTCCAGGAGCTCTTTTTCTCATTTCTGATTATCTATTTCTTGTGACTCTTCTGTTCTTTCAGTGCAGAAATAGCAATACATTTGATAATAGGGGACCTCCCAGACTTCCCTAGAGGTGCCAGGTAATATATCTTTTATTACCTTTCTAAAATTGGAAAAATTATTATTTCCAAGAACTTAGGATTTGTGGAGCCTTCGGTCTGGTCTTCTGCTGGTCTGTTTTAGCCTTTTGCCTGAGCAATAAGAAAACCTGTGCTGTGTTCACGTGGAGTTACGTGTTGTTCCCAACCTAACAGATGTGGTTCCCAATCCAAAATCTTAATTTATCAAAAACACTTGTTTTTTTCATACATTATTCACTTGTATCAACTAAATGGCATGTGCTAACTTTGTTGAACAGGCTAAGTTTAAAACTATTTGTTGCTCTTATTAAACATTTATTAAATAAACCTTAAAATGAATTATTTAAAATACACGGATCCAAAATACTTTTAATTAAAATAGTCTAATTTAAAAGGGGATTTATACATTGTGTATTACTGGGAAAGGAGTTGAAAGGTGAGTTGATGGTCCCAAATGTTCCTTGCAACCTTGGTAGTCTAGATGCTGCTCTTTGAAGAATGCCCTGGGTACAGTCTGCCCTTGGCTGCCACAAGTGGCCCTTAATCTAAGAAGCTTGTAAAGGAAGGCCAGTCGGGAGCTCCGAGCATCAGTTTTGTTGCACCCTAGTAATTCACACTTCGGTGATCTGCCAATGTTATACAGCAATTCTCAAGAAAATTACTCCCTGCCTTAGCTTATAGCACACAGGAAATTTAGTGGTGGAAGGATTCAAAGAGGATTCTCTATGTAGAAATGTCAGTGCTGGAATAAGAAGTATTTATTAAGAAACATCATTGTTCAAATTTAACTACTTCCTTTTAAAAGTGATTATCCTGAGTTAAGCTTCCAGCCTCAAACTGTCTGATCAATGAGACAAGGTAGGTGGAAAAGTTTTTTGCAGAAACAGAGTAACTATGAGATCAAAGGGGTATTTCAAAGCTAACGTATATTGGCCCACTGATTTGCTTTCCCCTGAAATCCTCACTACTGAGCTATGTCAAGTTCACAAGTGTTGAGTCAGCTCCTACTACTTGCCCAGCCTTATAGTATTGTTTTGAGAACTCCCAAAAAATATTTGGAGGGTGAATTTTAATTAGATAGCAATAATCATAAACTATTCATAACTATACAACTTTATGACTAGGACATTTATTCAAAATAAGCATAGATGTGTGCAAAGATTTTTCTATCAAAATTTTAATCACAGTCTTGTTTTCTTTTTAATAACAGCAGTGAAAAAATTAGTGTAACTTAAATATCCAAGAATAAGAAATTGCTTAAATTAATTTTAAAATGACGCAAATGGAGTCAATGATAACAGTTAAATGCGAGGCTTTGGAGCAAAATTTAGTAGGACTGCAGTTGCAACTCTGCTATTGACTAGTTTTACAATCCTGGGCAAGATACTTAAATTCTCTAACAGTTGTTTCCTCATCTGTAAAACAGATAATACCTACTTCATACGATGACAGTTTGAAAAAAAAAAATCAAACTATGTAATTTAGGTACACTATGTAGCACAGAATCTGTCATATAATAAGTATTCATCATATGATGAATGGTTATCATGGTAACAATAAAACCATATGCAAGTATTACATTTATGTTGCAGAATATTTTGTTATGAGTAAATGCTCACGATTTATTGTTAAATCAGAGAAAGTAGTAATGAAGTAGAAAACAGTGAATAATCTTAGTTTAAAAAAAAAAGTTATGTAGGTGCCTGTAGAGGGGTCAGGGGGAGGGAGAGCATTAGGATAAATAGTTAATGCACGCAGGGCTTAATCCCTAGGTGATGGGTTGATAGGTGCGGCAAACTACCATGACACATGTTTACCTATGTAACAAATCTGCACGTCCTGTGCATGTATCCTGGAACTTAAAATAGAATAAAATTTAAAATAAAAATAAAGAGCAAAGATCACTCTAAAAAAATAAATTACAGGAAACAGAGAACAAACTTTAATAATATATACTTCTGGTGACAGAATTATGAATAATAACTGGTTTTTTTCTTCATGCTTTGCTTCAATGATTATATTATATATTGAAAACTAAATAGTCATATTTTACAAACATGTAAAAAGGTGACTGCTTCCATAAAAATAAAAACAAAATAATTTGCTCTAAAAGGCAGGAGAGAGCTAAGCACTGTGGCTCATGCCTGTAGTACCAGCTCTTTGAGAGGCTGAAGCAGGAAGATCACTTGAGGCCATGACTTCATGACCAACCTGGGCAAACTGGTGAGACCTTACCTCTAGGAAAGATTTTTTTTAGTTAGCTGGGCATGGTGGTATGCACCTGTAGTCCTAGCTACTTGGGAGGCTGAAGTGGGAGGACAACCTGAGACCAGGATTGTAGGTTATAGTGACTTTGATTGCACCACTGTACTCCAGCCTAGGCAACAGAGCAAGACCCTGTGTAAAAAAATAAAACAAAAAATAAGCAGGAGGTATTCCTTCCAGCTGTGTGGATTAGGGAAATCTGCATAGAAGATATGGCACACGAAATGAACCCCAAAATATATGCAAGATTTGGTCACACATGGATAAGAAGGGCAAATCTGAGGACAAGGATAGACAGAGCAAAATGCAAAGATATAAATGTTTGAAACTTGTTTAGGGAACAACACATAGAAGTTCAATTTCCTTGAAATGCAAGGAAGGATTTTATGCATCCAGATCAGAGACAATATGAAGGCCAAGAATAAACATTTGGACATTGTTCTAAGCCCAGCAGCATGTTAATAAAGCTCCTGGGAAAAAAATTTTTTTAAGGATTTATAGTCAAATAAGAAAAAGTTTCACGTTTTACCCCCTTCAGAGATTCTCCATGTGATTTAGTATATTTAAAGCTTTGTGAAATTGTGCTTTTAAAAATTATTTTTTAAATTTTATTAAATTTTATTTTTAATTGACATAATTATATACATTTATGGGGTACATAGTGATGTTTTGATACATAATGTATAGTAATCAGATCAGGGTAATTAGCATATTTATCATCTTGAACATTTATCATTTGTTTGTGTTGGAAAAATTCAATATCCTCTTTCTAGCCCTTTCAAACTATATAATATACTATTGTTAACTATAGCTATCCTATAGTTATAGTTATATAACATATAGTGTTATAGAACATTATAATTTATTCCTCCTATCCAGATATACTTTTTTAATCCTTTAACAGATTGTACTTTCAAAGACAGAGAAACAAACCATATTTAACATTGGTTAACCTGGTATTTTTATATAGATCAAAACATTATATTTCTATGCTACCTTAAGAATGGTACAAAGGACAGATGAGCTTTATTATTTATTCTTTTTGTAACTTGTATTTTTAGTTCAGGGGTACATGTGCAGGATGTGCAGGTTTGCTACATAGGTAAACGTGTGTCATGGGTGTTTGTTGTACAGATTATTTTGTCGCTCAGGTATTAAGCCAAGTACCCATTAGTTATTTTTCCTGATCCTTTCTTTCCTCCCACCGACCACCCTTCAGTAGGTCCCAGTGTGCTGTTCCCCTCCGTGTGTCCAGGTGTTCTCAGATGAACTATGACAGAGAGAAGGGAAGGGGAGGAGATTCAGAGCATGGGAATCCTGTCCCTGGAGGAAAATCGTGACTGAAATATTTCGGGAAGGTGTTGGGAACCCAAGAAGCAGAATGTGGAAAGGAACATGCCAAAGAATGGAAGGGAGAGTGCAAGACCCACTTTTCCTCCTTCTCAATGCTACCTGGGCTGATCTTGTCTGCAATACCATGACCCAAAGACTCAGTGGTGAGGAACCAAGTGGGAAACCTTCGTGGAATAAGGCACAATGGAAGGCTTCGAGGCAGTGAGTCTAGGACGAGGCCGCACACATTCTGTCCCCATCTCAACCCCTCATTTATAGGCACCCACGAAAGACAATGAACGAAAGCAAGGTCAACAGCCCTTCCGCTGCTGAGCAAGTGCTAAGGAGAAGCTGTGGCGGCTGCAGCCCACAGAGCTCTTGGTGCCCCTTTCCCATTGGGCCCTCTTTATACTATTACCTTTATTTGCATGGCAGTTTTCACACATGTGTTAATTCATTTAATAAACATAACTCCATTGAACCAGGTAGAGCAGGTATCCCCAGTTTACAAATGAAGTTTATTGAAGTTATAACTATAATGAACATAGTCCTAAGGAGACCTCTATCATGTATGACCACAAGGCCCCAATGTAGATCATGAAATACTAGAAGTATTTCCTAATTATAATTAATAAATAATAGCAAGCATAAACATCCAACATGAAAATACGAACTTAAATGCTAGAAAGTATAAATATTACTTTGAAGAGTGACTATGTTTAACTCTAAGATGAGAAAGCTGGGTTTGCATATATAAGATGTTTAGAAATAGCATATAAAAAGTATAGAAAAGTTTGGCACACATTAGGAGTAATCAGAAAAACATGTGTGCATTGATCACATCAAAATCAAATAATTTCAAAAATATGCTTAGCCATATCTTAAATTAAAAAAACATAGTAAAAATGACTATTCTGTAATTACCTCAAATTATAGAAACACTATGCATTTTAGCTTTTTAAATTATAGCAACGACCAATGTTCTAACAAATCTTCCTGGTTTATTTCTCATTGCATGATTCAACAAGGTCAAAATCTATTTTGGAGACAAAAGAGAGACCTGAGAAACATAACAGTCTTTATCCCATGCACTATCCTTCTCTAGAGATAAACAACAACTTACCAGTTTAGTATGTAAATTATAAAACTGTATAAGTACTCAAAGAATCTTTGTTGAACATCTTTGTGGAAAGAAGCTAAGGCAATATTTTGATTAAGACATAGGAGAAAAGAGAATTTAGAATTTGAATTTCGATTTGTTAAACGATTAGAGAATTGCTCATTGTTCCACAGAAGTTATGAAGTTGAATTGCAGCCAATTAAAAACTAAATTTTGCCAAATCCACTTCTAAAACATTATACATGCTACTGCAGGGCAAGTGACTACAGACTAGAAACACTTCAGTAATGCTTAAAGTTAGGGAAACCAAATTTATTAGGCCTCATCATAAGCACATTTTGTAATAACTTTTATAAAGAGCCCACTACAGTTTAATGGGCACTTTAGGATCAGATTAATGATCTAACTTCAGGTATCTGTGACAAAGAAAATGGAAAGCTCTCCACAGCCAAAAATGAAATTCAGATTTCTAGACTTTATTCTCTGGATGCATGTGTATGCATGCATGCATGTGTACATTAAAAGAGACAGACAGTAAGAGAGAGATGAAGAGGGAGAAGAAAAGAGAAGAGAAAATTGAAAAATTGGTGGGAGCAATAAAGATGACATAGTTCTTTTTCTTCAAGACACTATCAAAAATCAGTTCAGAAATATATTTAACAGTTCATTTATTACTTCTAAATTTACTCCATCAGTACTTGAAAATAATTCCTTAAACCCGAATATTACAGTATCCATTTTTGTCAGAGTTCATAGAATCTCAGGAGGTTTTAAAAACTCATTAGCTAATAGAGTTGCACTAAATCAGGAGGCTCACTAATAAAATAAAATTCTCTAGTGTTTAACTAGCAAATTGTATTTGATAATTGGTTCTTTGTAAATTGCACTTTCATGGCCCTTGTCCATAGCTTATTTGATGGAGGGGGAAAATATATGTGTGTGTGTGTGTGTATGTGTGTGTGTGTGTGTGTGTGTGTAAATTTAAAATCCAGTATCTATATACTTATACCATGAAGTTGTTAAAATACTGTGTCTTCTAGACATGGCAACATTTTAAGTAAAATAGAAATATACAGCACTCAAGTTTGCTTATACAGAAGTGTGTCTTTTAAGTATTTTTATGCCAAGTATTTCTTCTCTTAATTTGTATTTTGGACAATTTACATCTCTTATCCAAGTGATGTAAATTTGTCTTGGTAAGGACAAAGGCCTGGGTCATCTTGAGTGAAGTGGACCTGATTTGATTCTCCCCATTGTACCCCCAATTCTCTCATGTAATCAAGAGATGATTCCTAGACATTTAAAAACTTTCATTGACTTGGAAGAAATAAAGGTACCCTTTTGCTACTCAAGAAAATTTGATGTGGTCAAAACACAATCCCCACCCACCTAGCCAGATTGACTCTTCAACCTTGACTGCTTGAGAGATAAACATGCCATTTCTGTTTTTGTACTTTCTCACAACACATTCTATTTAACTTGAGTAACAAATTCTTGTTAATTTTGTAATGAAGAATAAATTCTTTTCATCATAAAAAGGGAGAGAGTGTTCTTCCAGATCAACATTTAACAAACTTTATTTTCATAATTTCCAAGTGATTCAAGGGAATCCATATGTAGAGAACCATTTAAATCACGAGAAAATCCTATACTTAGGAAACTCTAACAGGATGGTTTTCCCTCAGATATTGATATGTGTCAATATTTATACTTTAGTAGTTATATATATGCACATACATAAAAATACATATATAGATTCATTATATGTGTACATGCATATTTACATTTATTATATATGTACATATAAAAATCACATGCTCATTCACTGATTAGCAATAAAATATAAGTTTATTTTTGAAACTAGAAACTGAAAACCTTTTTCAGAGAAATTGACTAGCCAACAGTGACATTCGGTTTTTGTTTTTTTGTTATTTCCTGTATGCAGGCAGGAGTAGCAGGTACATACTGGGAAAGGGAAGCTGAGGAGATGTAGGTATTTGATATGTATATTTAAGTTCATTCCACAAGTATTTATTAAATGCCACCCACAACCAATGTAGCAATAAGCTTTGTTGTTGCAGAATATATGAAGGAGATAATATAAATATTGGTCATGCAAAAATACTTAGGAGAATAAATCATTCTTGACACTTAAGATGACTATGGTTTTACCTATTAAAGCCCTCAAATACATTAACTTTGATCTTTTTCTTTTTAAAATGCAAACAAAATGTAGGATTTTGGCCATTATAAACATGCTATGTTGTAATTAAAGTGATATTTTCAGGATTTATTGATACATTCAGGAACCATCTGGCTTTAAATTAAATAGTCCAGGACCTCTAAAATATTGTGTGTGTGTGTGTGTGTGTGTGTGTGTGTGTGCGCGCACTTCTTATAGTTTTTCTGTCTCCCTTCTTACTTTCAGCCTGTTAATTATCATCTTTTACTGTTGTGAGTATGCTTGCCTGTAGCAGTCTTTTTCCTGCCTTTTACTTTACTTCTTTTAACCTAAGTGGCTTTGGAGACCAGGTAATAAGACTTGCTAAATATGTTTCTAAAATAAAGGTAAACTAGGCTCAAAAGAAGCACCCAAGGATCTGTTTTGTGACTAGTGTGTGAGCCTAAGTTTATGGGCTTTGAATCATCTATTTTGATTGGTCATCACATCTTTTTCACCTACTTCATGGCTCTTAACTATCTTCTAGAAAAGCAAGATTGCCAATAGCTGGAGTTCTAGTCCCAGTGAAAACAAGTCCCAAAGTCTTACTGCAGTTTTAGGCTTTAATAATTTAAGAATGATAAATACTGCAATCTGTAAAATTATTTAAAGGTTTAATTATTTATTTTCTTTTATATTTTGGGGGTTCTGAGAATTTTGAAAAATAAACTTTTTTAGATTTCAATCATGTGCCATCTTCCATCAGAGGGATTAAAACTAAAATACAAATATAAATATATTATTATAAATTTCCAAAATTATAGTGGAAAATAATTTAAATAAACCATTTTTAAAATGATTTTTGAAGGATCTAGCAGTTATACTTCTAAACTTATTAAAGTTCAAGTCTGACTAAAACTTTTGGGGCACTTTATTACATACCGCAATAACATTGATTTAGAAAAAATTATAGTCTTCACTTTTTTCTGGTGGGAGACGTGAGTTTCAGAAGGCATTTTAATCAAATCCATCTACTGGAATGTTTTAGAAAAGGGTGACACCTAATGAGTAGGAGAAAAGTTACTGTTTTGAATGCTCGCTATGGTAGCTTGATTACAAAAAGGACCCAAATTCTCTACCCCATTACACATACAACAAAATCTCATATATACATAAGTGTGGATCATTTAGTCTGCTCCTATTTCTCTATCCTTGCACCAATATCATGTTGGGTTATTTACTATAGCTTTATACTAACGTCTGAACATTTGATAGGGTAGGTTTCATCTAATTCAAAGCGATCTTATATGGCTGGGCATAGTGGCTCACACCTGTAATCCCAGCACTTTTAGAGGTCAAGGCAGGAGGGTTGCCTGAGGCCAGGAGTTCAAGATCAGCCTGAGGAACATAGTGGGACCCAGTCTCAAAAGGAAAGTAAGAAAGGAAAGGAAAGGAAAGGAAAGGAAAGGAAAGGAAAGGAAAGGAAAGGAAAGGAAAGGAAAGGAAAGGAAAGGAAAGGAAAGGAAAGGAAAGGAGGGAAGAAAGGAGGGAAGAAAGGAGGGAAGAAAGGAGGGAAGAATGGAAGAAAACATTTTTTAAAAAAAGAAAAAATTAGACTGGCATGGTGGTGCACACCTGTAGTCCCAGCTACTTTGGAGGCTGAGGCAGGAAGATCGCATGAGCTCATGAGGTCAAGAATGTAGTAAGCTATGATTTTACCACTGCACTCCACCTTGGGTGACAGAGTGAGACCCTCTCTCTAGGGGGAATAATGGTCTTATGAATTATTAAATATTTACTCTCTCATATGACTATTAAAATTATTGTTACAAATCTTTTGAGAATTTTGATTGGAATTGCTTAGACTCTATAGACTAATATGTGTAGAGCAGATATCTATTAATATTGTTTTTCATCCAAAGGATGAAAAACAGGAGAATTGTATAATCCTCCTGTTAGACATTAAGGTATTGAGGTAAAAGCTTAGTCTTGAATCTACCAATGCACAGAGTGTCTCACACACTTCTATTTTAAGTAAATAAATGTTTAGTGTGTTTAGTAAAGTAATAGATTGTAGAAAACATAGATTAGATTCAACTGGAATATAATTAAGAAGAACCTCAAGGAGTCCATCTAGTTAATTTGTAGCAAAAACAAGCAACAAACAAACAAACAAACAAACAAAAACAAGTTGCTGCAAACTAAAGATCCCATTAACACCATACAGAATATATTACTATGGATGCTCTAAAAGAGAAAAGGTAACATTACCACCCAGTTACACAAACAGATTGTTCAGTAAAATTAAACTTTAAATAGCATTTGCTATTTATGGGCTAAAAAACTGAATGCAATTAATTACATTTTCTTCTAATCAGCAGCACAGCAAGCACCTCTATGGACTGTAGACTGAGCATCACCAATATCCCTACAGTAAACCTTAAAATGATGCTACATCCTTTATGAATGTATTGATGATTCTCTTTATGTCAAATTTAAAAAGTCTTGCTACCCAGCTGGCTACCAAATGTTATTGTAGCAAAACATTGCAGAGAGAAAGATGGCTCTTAGCCACAAAGTCTAAATCTTCATCATTTGCTCATAGACCTACCGGATAAACAAAAACAATAACAGAAATGTTTTGCATTACTTTTCTTGTATCCTATTTTATTCAATTTAAGACTTTTAATTATGGGCCATTAAAATTACAGCTTGGGGCTTAATTTCTCCAAGTGTAGCCTCCCTTCTCTGGAACAAGCTCACATATGCTTTGCTTACTGAGCCACTTCAATTGGTTGAATATAAGTAATTTTATGTTGCTGGAAAATTCCTATTTCAATAAATTGAAATGAATGTGGGTTAACAACAAACAGATACAAATATAGTACCACTTCCAGACATGAATGAAAGTTTGTATTGTTCTAGTCCTCTGACCATTGTGAAAGAAAATAAATCTTGGGACCCCAACATCCCTAAGCCAAGGCAAAAGTCAAGCTGGGAACTACCATCAGGCAACCTGCTTACCATTTTATTCCTAAATAAGATAGCTACAAATATTTTTTTAAAAAAGAAAGCACTGCATACCTCCACAATTTGCACACAAGGAAATTCCTTGTCAACATCAAGATCTTTACCCTAAAACAGTTCTGTTGAATTTCACCTGGCAATGGAAATGGTAGCTTATCGTCACAGGTGTGAGACAGAAAGTCATCCTTCTGCTCACCTGAGACAAAGGCATATCTGCTTGTTTCCTCTGCTCTATTGTTTATGTAAAAATGCAGATTCATTGAGTCAGTCTAAATTGTATATTCAGTGCAAGGCTGATCAGATACTCAAAGAATGCAACCTTTTATCTCTACTATGACCTGGAAACTCCCCTGCCTCCCTGCCCTCACCACCCTTCCTCTCACCTTTCCAAAATGAACCAATGTACATCTTACACATATTGATTGACGTCTCAAGTCTCCCTAAACATATAAAAGCAAGCTGCACTCTGATCACCTTGGGCACATGTCAGAACCTCCTGAGGCTGTGTCATGGGCACATCCTTAACCTTGGCAAAATAAGCTTGCTAAACGGATTGAGACCTCAATCCCAAAGCTTAGATACTTTGGGATCACACTATAAACAACTAAAAAACTGGATAAAATATGAAGCAGCTATTTTCTGTTGTTTGATGATAGGCAGTAAAGGACTTAAATTTTTGAGAAAAGGTAAACTAACAAGGTATCCCCAAGGTCTCCCAATTCTCTGCCTGAGAGCAATTTCCTAACCATAGCATGAAGATCTGTAGCTAAGTAGAGCATAATGGTTCCATGTAACTGAAAAACAAGAGAACAGGGTCTAAAGGTACTGAAGTGACTGTTGTCTACTGAACAGGGCCCTGAATAGAAAGAGCTGTGTGGGAAAGTGAAATTCAGGCTTCCAAGTAAGGTTTTCCCATGAGTCCATGACTGAGGACTGAGCTGGCATGTACAGGGCACGAACGCACCTGTTGGACTTACCTGAGATCTGTCACCATGAGACCTAGAATAGAACACTGATACTAAAGGCCAATCAGTGCCAGGAGATACTGGAGTTCTAGTACAGCCAGAGTTGATAGATCTCATTAACACCTTTGGCATCCAACTAAGACACCTGGAAGGCTATTCCTTAGAAATAAAACGGTAACTGACTGTAAGTTCTACTCTATACCTGCCCTAAAAACTCTTATAACCAATTTCAACATAATCCACATCGGAGACAGAATTAGGAGGTTGAGACCCACCAAGGTAGAAGAACTTGAGAAGTGTCTTGAACTTTATGCAGATCCATTCTAATAAAATATAAAAGTACACCTTAACTTCACAGTTATAACACAGCAATTTAACTGGCTACCAGAACAAAAACTAACACACTTCAGAAGGAAATAACAAAACACAATCCAGTGTATACATAAAAAATTACTAAGGAGGCAAAGAAATAGAAAATAAGCAAGCAGAAACAATTAGCTAAAAGATACCGACACCAAAAAATTAGATTTAGTAAATAAAGACCGAAGAACCTGTTATAAATGCAATCTAGAACTTAAAATTAAATATGGCATTAATGAATTAATAGCAGACAAATAGAAAAAGATGGATTACATAAAGGGAATAATATCAATTATACTTGACTTCCTATCAAAATAGAGGCATACCTTGGAGATACTGTGGGTGTAGTCCCTACCACTGCAATAAAGTAAGTATCACAATAAGGCAAATGACATAAATATTTTTGTTTGCCACTACATATAGAAGTTATATTTGTACTATACTGTAGTCTATTAAGTATGCAAAAGCATTGTCTTTAAAAAGTACATACTTTAAAAATACTCTATTGCTTAAGAAAGTTCTAACAATCATCTGAGCTCTCAGCAACTTGTAATCTTTTTGCTGATGGAGGTTCTTGCCTTCATGTTGATAGCTGCTAACTGATCACCATGGTGGTTGCTGAAGATACAGGTGATTGTGACAATTTTTTTTTCTTAAAGTAAAAGCAAGTTTACTAGAGAAGTAAAGAAACAAAAGAATGGCTACTATATAAGCACAGCATCCCAGCTGTGGCAATTTCTTAAAATAAGACAACAAAAAAGTTTGCCACACTGAATAATCCTTCCATTCATAAAAGCTTTCTCTGTAGCACACAATGCTGTTTGATAGCATTTTACCCACAATAGAACTTCTTTCAAAATTGGAGTCAATTCTCTCAGAACCTGCTGCTGCTTTATCAACTAAGTGTATGTAATATTCCAAATTTTTGGTTGTCATTTCAGCAGAATTCACAGGATCTTCAACAGAAATAGATTCCATCTGAAGGAACCACTTAGGTCATCCATAAGAAGCAGCTCCTCACCCATTCAAGTTTTATCACAAGATAACAGCAATTCAGTCACATCGTCAGCCTCCACTCCTAATTCTAATTTCTTCCTGGCATCTGCAGTTACTTCCTCCACTAAAGTGTTTAACTTCTCTCAAAGTTATTCATGAGGTTGGAATCAAATTCTTCCAAACTCCTTTTCATGTTGATATTTTGACCTCATTCTATGATTTAGAAATGTTTTTAATGGCATCTAGAATGGTGAATTCTTTCCAGAAGGTTTCCAATTTGCTTTGCCCAAATCCAACATGTATTTATCAACTAATAAGACTTGAAAGTTTAAATTACTTATTAATTCATAGGCTGGATTTATTAGCAGGCATGAAATCAATATTAATCTCCTTGTATACCTCTATCAGATCTCTTGAGTGACTAGGTGCATTGACAATGAGCAATAATATTTTGAAAGGATTATTTTTTCCTGAGCAGTAAATCTCAACAATGGGCTTAAAATATTCACTAAGCCATGCTGAACACGGATGTGCTCTCGTCTAGGCTTTTTATGCAATTTATAGAGCACAGGCAGAGTAGATTTAGCATGATTCTTAAGTGCCCTAGGATTATTGGAATAACAAATGAGCATTGACTCCAACATAGTCACCAGTTGCATTAGCCCCTAACAGAGAATCAGGCTTTCCCTTGAAGCTTTGAAGCCAGGCATTGACTTCTCCTCCCTAGCGGTGAAAGTCCTAGATGGCATCTTCCAACAGAAGGCTGTTTTACCTACATTGAAAATCTGTTGTTCAGTGTAACCACTTTCATCAGTGATCTTTGCTAGATCTTCTGGATAACTCGCTGGAGCTTCTACATCAGCACCTGCTGCTTCACCTTGCGCTTTTATGTTACGCAGACAGCTTCTTTCCTTAAACCTCATGAGCCAACCTCTGCTAGTTTCAAACTCTTCTTCTTCAGCTTCTTCACCTCCCTCAGCCTTCGTAGAATCAAAAGAATTAGGGCCTTGCTCTGGATTACGTTTGGCTCAAGGGAATGTGGTAGTTGGTTTGATTTTCTATCCAGACCACTTAAACTTTCTCCATATCGGCAAGACTGTTTTGCTTTCTCATCCTTTGTGTGTTCACTGGAGTAGCACTTTAAATTTCCTTCAAGAACTTTTTCTTTGCATTCACACCTTGGCTAAATGTTTGGCATTAGAGGCCTGCTTTTCGGCTTATTTCAACTTTCAACATGCCTTCCTTCCTATATTTAGTCATTTCTAGCTTTTGATTTAAAGTCAGAGATGCACAACTCCCCCTTTCACTTGGACACTTAGAGACCATTAACTGGTCTAATTTCAATATTGTGTCTCACGAAATAGGGAAGCCCAAGGAAAGGGGAAAGACAGAGGAATGGCCAGTCAGTGGAGTAAGCAGAACACACACCCATTTGTCAATTAAAGTTGCCATCCTATAGGGCAAGATTGTGGTGCCTCTAAACAATGATAATATCAAAGATCACTGATCACAGATACATAACAGATACAATATAATAACAATGAAGAGGTCTGAAATAGTGCAGGAATTACCCAAGTGTGACACAGAGACACAAAATGAGCACATGTTTTTGGGAAAATGGCATTGATAGACTTCTTCAACACAGGGTGGTCACAAACCTCCAATTTGGAAGAAGCATAATATCCGTAAAGAACAATAAAATGAGCTATGCCTGTACATCGAGGGACAGAAGACAATGAAGCAACTTCTTTAAAATTCTCAAAGAAAAAAGTATCAGTCCAGAGTACTATATAGAGGTAAAACATTATTTATTTGTTACCAGCCCATCTACACTGCAAAAAAAAAAAAAAATTGCTAAAAGAGGTTTTTCCAGCTGAAGAAAATAAATTCCAGATGAAATGTGAACATATGGGAAGTAATGAAGAATAAAAGAAATGCTAAATAAATGAGTGAATTAAAAAGACAGTGTTATTTTATTTTTGAAATTTCCTTTAAATATTGTTTAAAGCAAAAGTAATAATATTTTAAGTTTTAACTGATAATACACATAGAAATATAAGACATAACAAGAGAATAAAAGAAGAAGCAATTAAATAGAATTATGCTATGGTTGAGATACTACAGCATGATTTTGGAAGTAAAAGTGGAAACTGAAAGGCCTGTAACATAAAATGATATGAACACTCATTAGGCTGTGATAGATTAAGGATGTGTATTGTTAGTACTAGCTCAACCAGTAAAGAAAATAATCAAAACAGTTATACCTATAAAGCCAATAGAGAACATAAATGTACATATAAAAATTGATAAACCCAAAGATGACAAGAAAAGATGACCACGGAAACCAAAACAAAAATGGGTAAATGGAAAACAAATAGTATGATGGTACATTTAAACATGACTTTGTAAAAAATTACATTAAATGTATATATAAGAAACATCCCTATTGAGATAGACAGATTGTCAAACTGAATGCAAACCAAGACCTAACTACTGAAACACAACTATGTCAAAAATTATATTAGATGAATATATAAGAAACATCCCTATTGAGATAGAGAGATTGTCAAACTGGATAGCAAACCAAGACCCAACTACAAGCTTCCTACAAAAAAAAATTAAATATAAAGATACAGATAGGGTGAAAGTAAAAGATGAGAAAAGATGTAGCATGAAACCAATAGATATAAGAAAGCTGGTGCAGCTATATTTGTATAGGATGGATTAGACTTCAAAATCAATAGTATGACTAGAATTCAGGAAGAATATTTCACAGTGAGGAAAAGCAAAATCTATCAGTAAGAAATAACAGTTCTAAATGTGTATACAACCAAAAAATTGGGTTCAACATACATGAAACAAAAGCTGACAGAACTAAAAGGAAACATCAAAATATTCAAAATCATACCTACAGATATTTTAAAGCCTTCTTTTAGTAATTGATAGAACAATGAAACAGCAAATCAGTAACAATGTAGACAATCTGAACTGTATCAACTAACTTGACCTAACTGACATTTATAGAACATAGCATTCACCACCGGCAAAACACATATTTCTTTCAAGTGCACATAAAATGTTCATCAAGATAGACCATATGCTAGCCTATAAAATATGTCTCAATAAATTTCAAGGATGGAAATCTTTCAGAGTATGTTCTCTAACTGCAATGGAATTAAATTCAAAATCAGTAACAAGGTATATATAGTAATTCCCAAAATATTTTGAAATTAAATAGCAGATCTATAAATGGAAAATCATTACAAAAATGAGAAGATATTTTATACAAAATATGAATAAGAATATGACATATCAAAATGTGAAGGATACAGATAAAACATTGTATAAGAGGACGTTTATAGTCTTATGAGAGTATATTAGAAAGGAAAAGTTTAAAGTAAGTGACTTATATTTACACATTAGAAAACAAAAAGCAAATTAAAGAAAAAATAATTAGATCACATAATAAATATCGGAAAATATATCAGAATCAGCAATATACCAGCAATAGGGGAAATAACAAAGGCAAAATTGATTCTTTTAAAATGTTAAGAAAATTGATAAAACCTTTAAAATACTCATCAAGTAAAAAGGGAAGCCACAAGTTTTCAAAATTGGTATGAGAGATGTGATATCAATCATTATAGATCCTAAAGATACCAAAAGTATAATAAATGAATAAAATAAAGAATGTTATACCAATAAACTTGATAACTTAAATGAAATGGACCAATCTCTTGAAAACATTTAGTAAAACTAACTGAAGAAAAAACAAAATGCCAAATAGTCACATATTTATTAAGGATAATAAAGAGAAATCCTTCTGACAGATACAACTCGAGGGTTAGATGGTTTTTCTAGTGAATTTTATCAAACACTTAAGGAAATAACACTAATTTTACAAAAAAATCTTTTAAATATTAGAGAAGGTAATACTTTTCAATTCTTTTTATGAGGACAACATAACCCTGATCAGAAAACCAAAGACATTACAAGAAAATAAAACTATAGATCATTGTTCATCATGAATATAGATGCAAAAATCCTCAAAAAAAACATTAGCAAATAGAGGTCAGCAATATATATCAAAGAAAATACTTCATGATGCAGAAATGCAAGGTTATTTAAACATTCAGAAATGAATCAATGTGTTTCACCATATTAATAGAACAAAGGAGAACAACCAAATGAACATCTTGGTACTTCCTGAAAAACCATTGGATAAATATTAAACACTTTGATATATGAACTCAGGAAACTAGAAATAGAAGGGAATTTTTTCTAACTTGATACAGCACATACATTAGAAAAAAAAAACTTAGTGCTTCTCATACTTAGTGATCAGAAACTGAACACTAAGAGCAAGAATCTGGCAATAATAACCACTCTTGTGAATTATACTTTATATTGTACTGGAAATCTGGTCTGGCCAGTACAATGAGCCAAGAAATAAAAGTCATAAATATTGAAAAGAAGTAACACTATTGGTATTCTTAGACAACATGCTTACCTTGTTGAAAATATCAAGGAATCAAAAAACATTAGAATTAATAAGTGAACTTAACAAGATCACAGAATATAAGATAAAGTGTGATAATCACTTGTAAATTGGATATCATAACAATCTAAAACTTATCTTCAAGAATAATAATTAAGAAAATGAAATCATGCCATACCTACTGTAAGAAGATATTTTGAAATCATATATGTATGTAAGACAAACAACCAAGAGACTTCTACAGATACTTCAGAAAAAAAAGATATGACTAATAAGAATATGAATTGAAATAGTATTTCAGTTTTGGTTCTAATGTGTGTTTTCATGATGAAACATTGATTCATCAATTCTGGTTCTAGTGTGCCAAAATTATATGGCTCTAATGTGGTTCAATAAAACATTGTTTCATTTGATTTTAGTCCCTTTTTTATATACTGGTAAGTAGCTTTCATTTTTAGTATCTTTTTTTTTTCATACTTTAAGTTCTGGGATATATGTGCAGAATGTGCAGGTTTGTTACACGGGTATACACGTGCCATGGTGGTTTGCTTTACCCATCAACCTGTCATCTACATTAGGTATTGGTTCTAATGTGCATTTTCATCATAAAAATGTTTCGTTATGTTTTATGACGAAATTGCACATTAGAACCAAAATTGAAGTAACATGTAACATCCACTAGAGTAACAAAAATTAAAAGCATAACAATTCTAAGTTTTGACAAAGATGTAGAGCAAATTGAGCTCTCATGAAATTCTAGTGGGATTATAAAACTGTGCAACTACTTTGGAAAGGAATTTGGCAGTTTTTATAAAGATAAACATACACTTATCACATGATTTGGCAGTTCCACTCCTAAGTATTTACCCAAGAGAAATGAAAATACATGTCTACCAAAAAAATTCAAATGTGTTCATAACACCTTTATTTCTACTAGCACCAAGGTGGAAATAAACTAAATGTATATCAACAGGGAAATGACTTTTTAAAAACTATAGAATGACCATAAAGTGTCATCGTACTCAACAACAAAAAGAAACAAAATAACTGCCATAAGCAGCAATGTGGATGATTTTTTAAAATATATGTTAATCAAAAGAAATCAGACAAGTTCTAGCATAGGAAAACAAGTTCTAGAGAAAGAAAATCAGTGGTCTTTTGGTGCCAAGAGGGAGGTGGAGTCATAGATTGCAAAGGAACACAAGGGAAACTTCTGGAACAATAGAAATGTGTGTTTTGAGTGATGTAATGGTAATCCAGGGGAATGCATTTGTCAGAATTCATTCAACTATACACTTAAATGTATATATTGGTATAAAAATTATAGCTTAGCAAAGTTTATTTAAAAAGAAAGAATCATTCTAGCAGGTTTGTTGAAAATAAATAATCAGAGGGCAAGGGTAGAAAGAAACATGTCATGAGGCACACAATAATGAGATGGAACTTAGTTTACCTCTTTAAACTGTGGGGAACGGGAGAAAAATGTTTCTGTTACTGGAATTCTCCGTCCCCAGATAACGAGTGATGAGAATGAAAGACACCTTCTAAGACCGCAGTCCAGTCCTCGGTAGAACAGATATTGTTAAGTTTCTCATTAGAAATAGGAAGCTCACATGGAAAGGGTAAAAAGTTCCCACACTCTTATTCTAGTAGGCACTCAAGTAGAAGCAGGGAAGAAGCAAATATTATTTAAAACATTAATATGGCCCATTGGGTTCATGAGAAGTAGAACGCTATTTCCTGCCTAAGTTATGAGGCCGTATGGATGTACTTCCTTTTTCTTTCTTTCTATTTTTTTTTTTTTTTTTTTTTTTTGCCAGGTCAAAAAAAAAATAGGGAAGACAGTCAGAGTCCCCCTCTGTCACCCAGATTGAAGTGCAGTGTTGCAGTCATGGCTCATTTCAGCTTCAGACTCCTGGGCTCAAACAATCCTCCCACCTCCACCTCTCAGAGTAACTGGGACCACAAACACAAGCTACTGTGCCTGCTGGTCACGAGCACTTAGCCTCAAGCCATCTTCGCAAAGTGCTAGGATTACAGGCATGAGCCACTGTGCCCAGCCTCTTATATTTCCTTTTTCAATATGAATTTAGATTAAATTGTTCTGGAGAATGGGAGAGCTGTGAACCTACCTGTTTAATGTTAAAGAAACAGGTATTCTTGCATCTCAAGATGGAGGAGCGTGGCAGTCTTGAGAGACTTCCGACCTGGAGACCCCAGTAGTCCTGGAGGACCCCTAACCTGGGGGACTCCAGCAGCCCTGCATCAGAGTTTTCCCCACTCCTATTCATCCTTCTTCTATGGGTAGTAAGACTGTGTAGTCACCAGTGACCCTGTCTCCCAAAGTCCAGACCAAATAGCCTAGATTTGTATATTTAGTGTAGAAATGGGAATGTTACCAATTATTTAATTTCCTCTGAGCTTTGACATGAGGATTCTAGGGAAGTGGGTTAAGATTTGTCAGGAGATGAGAAGAGAATTCTTTAAAGAACCCTGATGCTCGGATCAGGGTTAACAAATGACCTGATACTTGGGGAGCTCCCTTTGGACTCCAGGGTAAGGCATATTTAGCAAGAACTTTAAATGTATCCTCCTGCCCTACAATTCCCATTGCAAACCACTGCAAATCTTCAGTGCATAACTATGCAAATTCCTGCAAAGTTTGTTGGGTGATCTCGGAGAAGCTGAAGGCACAAAGTCATAAAGAAGTCTATCCTTCTGAACTTCATGTGGCCTCTGTTAGGGGACTAGCGTAGATCTAATAGGGTGTCTTGGATTACATGAGTATCATGGCTAGCTCAGCAAACCTGAAAGGAAAAGGATTAAAGAGAGACAAGTAGAAAGCATGAAAGCAAAGTGACAGAATGTAAAGAACAAAAAGAGGGAAGAAAGATATTCTCAGGTGATAAAAACCAAGGGTGATGAATATATATTGTGCACTACAATGCACCTGTACTGTTCCAAGGCTTCAGGGCATAAGGGCCCTTGTAGTTTTCACAATTGCCTTAGAAATAGGTATTATCATTCTACTGATAAGGAAACTGACGTTCAGAGGGTTCTAATAAATTGCCAAAGGCAATATAACTTGTGAATGGTTACATGGAATCAGAACTAAAATTCAAGCTTGAATGACTCTGAAATAATAATTAAAACAAGAGAGAAGGTTACAGAATTGGAAGGGGAAATGAACCGAAACTCAAAGCAGAAGAGAGGGGACAATTTCTGTGATATTAGCTCAGTAGTACAATGAAACTTCAGAGAAGAGCAGCTGCTCACTCGTCATTGACATTGTATTTAGCTAGCTCTTCCACATAATCCTGATTTGATCACTATACCATGTGTACATGGGTCAAAATACTACATTGTACCCCATAACAGGTAGAATTATTAGGTTACAATTAAAAATAAAAATTTTTTAAAAGATCCTTCACTCTTAAATCTTCAGACTAGCTAAAGCATTCTTAAAAAAATATCTAGGTTTTCAAAGTGTGGTGCCAGATCAACAGCATAAGCTTCATCTTTACCTGGGAATTTGTTAGAAATGGACATTCTTAGGTCCAATCTCAGACCAACCAAATCAGAAACTCTGGAATTGGGATTCCACAGGTATATTTTTTGTATTACTTAGTTTTTGTTTTGGCATAAAACAACACAGACTGCTTATCTTCCAGTTCTGTAGGTTAGCAGTCTGACGTGAGTCTCACTTGGCTAAAATCGAGGTGTCCACAGGGCTGCATTCCTTTCTAGAGGCTCTGGGTGATCATGTGTTTTCCTGTTTTTCTACGTCTAAAGGCCGGCCTGCTCTCCTTGTCTCATGGCCCTTCCCTCCATCTTCAGTGCTGGCACAGCAGGCCAAATCCTTTCCATATCTTATCGCTTTGACCAATGCCTTCCTCTTCCACTTTTGAGAACCCTTGAGATGACTGACACTGGGCCCACTCAGCTAATCCAGAATAATCTCCCTATTTTAAGGTCAGCTGATTAGCAGCCTTCCATCTGCAACTTCAATATCCCTTTCATAAAAGAAAACATATCCTCTGGTTCTGCGTGTTGGGTTTCCGACAGCTTCAGCCACTGTGATTTCACAAGCCCTGCAGGTGCTGCTGGCAGCTCTAAAGTTTGAGAGCGAATGCAGTAGGCCACAGCATTTGCCATCAGTTTGGACTCCAGGTTTCCCCACATCACACACATTATTAAAATACCAGGTCCCCGGATCTGAAAGAAATTAGACCACTGCTAATAGCCCTGTGTACAGATGATAATTTTATTAGGGTAAAATCACAACCAACAGAGACTGCAACGAACTTTTCCAAGCTATTGAAGCTTGTCACCTTCAGAAATATCATCATTGAGAATCTGGATGGTGTTCAAGAGCTAATATAACTTACTAAGAACCTATTAAACAAGGCAGGCCTGTGGAGTTGCTCTGCCACAGGAGCGTTTTTTACTGTAATGATTAAGCTGAGAAAGAAAAGGAACCAGCTCTCCTATCCGAATAGTTTAGCTGAGAGAGGTCTTTTCTCAGATACTTCTACACCCATGACAAAAAGCTTACACCTACAATAATGGATCCTGGTTCTTGGGTTCCTGAATGTTCCTTTATTCTTCTGATCTTAGAAATCACAGAATTTGGATATAGGAGTAGCAGATTGAATTCACTGATGATGCTCCATCTCAGTGGAAATGTTTTGCCAGAGATGCTACGCACACATTTCCAACAATGAGATTTTCCTGATCTATTCCTTTATACTTTCCTTTCTTTCCCTTTTCCCCTCAAAACTTGCATCTGACCTTACATTCACCTTGATATTTAGTTGATGCCAGCTGGTTTTTTTCTTCCTTCCTTTCTTCCTTTTCTAATATACAGTGTTCATAAGAAAGTGTTTTAAGAGTTACACATGAGCAAAAAGGTTAGTAGAGCCAAATTAAACCAAATTACAAGTAACAAAAGAGGAAATAAAATATTTCATTAAAATGATACATTCTTATTATGTATGATCATGTATTTAATCTACGACTCACTATACATCAGAAGTGTGTTATTGCTATTCATATTTGGGGTAGGAGAATAATGAAAATAATATTTCATTCTGTAAAAGTAAAGTGGTTTTATGAACAAAATTTGAATGGAAAACAGTAAAATTGAAAAGCAAACCTGATAATCTCTAAAATAATGTTAGGCTGGGAGGGTTGAGGGGTGGTGATGCTTGAAAGAGATAAGAAAAGAAATAGGTACAAGCAAGAAAAAATAAATTCCCATTTTTCTGGCAGTGGGTCCGAGTTTGTGAGGGATCAATTCAGCCAGGGGCTTCGCATTATAGCAAAACAGGGTTTACTACAGTGGGGGAAGAAACAAACAATAGAACAGCCATAGTCAACACATTCACCATTGTGGAAGAAGGCAGCTACAGATAAAAAACGTGTTAAAATAAAGCAAGAAGGGAGGGATGACAGTCTTAAGGGGATTCAGAAGCATGGTAGCCAGAAGCTGCAGACCAAATGAAGGTGCCACACTGAACTCACCCCAAACAAAGCAAAGGTGTCTTGACAAAGCCCATCACTCCTTCTCAAGCCCTGCGGGCTTCCTTTTCTCTGTGCACACTGAAATGGCCTGGAAAGTCTGTATTTCCGTAGTGTGCCTGCAGACTTCTTTTTACTCATAAATTGGAGCAAAAAGAGCACACACAACATAGTTAAAGAAACCATAATACAACCGTATTAAAGATGCTTAGGAGTTATGCGACGTGTGCAAGACACATAAACACACACAATGTCCACACACCTTGACTAAAATCGAGCTCTGCATGAATCACACCAAGCATGTCAAGCACAGGTAAGGTATATTGCCTTCATTTGTTCACTTTAAATGACTAGAGTATAATTCACTCTGAAGTTGCGATGAAGAAAAAATGAGGATAGATTAACCTTTCGGTGCCACACCTGGTCTCTGGATTTCCCAACGTGTTAATGAATTTCCTGAGATGGGAGCGTCAGAGCTGCTGGCAGTACATTAATCTGGGGAAGCACGAAGCAATACATCCTCCAAACTCAGAGATGGGTGAACCAATTTAGAAAATGTTAAATCACATCCAAGCCATTCTCTAAAGACAGTTCCAACCTGTAAAGCCCAAAGACATCTGGAAAAGTCACTCTCGCACTGCTCACTCTAAGTCACTGCTGAGTGACTAACTTCATGTCTTTATCTGTGTCCAGGAAATAAGGTCTATGCCCCTGTGCCTCCTGAAATTTCTTCTGGAGTAAAGACACTTGTCAGAAGACCTATAAAAATAACAACGAGCCATCTCTCAAATGCACCCACCCATAGCTCAACACCACCTATTCTCTTCCGTGTTTCTGCACAGATACATATGTTTGAAATGAAAGGACTGACACAATACAGAGGAATTTTTTTTTTGAGAGGAATATTTTTAAAGGAGATATTTTGTCATTAGGAGTAACATACTGAGGGTGAAAATCCACTGGGAAGTAAGCATATAAAATAATTTTAAGAGATCATTTTAGTGGTAGAGTTAACCAAATGTTTTAAAACAAGGTTGGTAAAAATGATGAGCAGATGAGAAGAAGAGTAGGGATATAGAGAGGACTTTCCCCAGCACTTTGGGAGGCTGAGATGGGCGGATCACGAGATCAGGAGATCGAGACCATCCTGACGAACACGGTGAAACCCCGTCTCTACTAAAAAAAATACAAAAAATTAGCCGGGAGAGGTGGCGGGCGCCTGTAGTCCCAGCTACTCGGGAGGCTGAGGCAGGAGAATGGCGTAAACCCGGGAGGCAAAGCTTGCAGTGAGCTGAGATCCGGCCACTGCACTCCAGCCTGGGCGACAGAGCAAGACTCCGTCTCAAAAATAAATAAATAAATAAATAAATAAATAAATAAATAAATAAATAAATAAAATAGAGGGGACTTTCATTCTAAAAATGTTTCCTGGATTCTTAGGGGTGACATTGGCAAGATGGCCAAGTAGAGTTGCATGACACTTGTCCTCCACACAAAAGAAATCAGAACAAAACTAAACAACTATAATTTGACTGGAGTAACTGAGGAAGTACGCTGAAGAGCACTAGGGAGTGGTGAATTTCCCGTGGAGCCGGAAAACATTAAAAAATGAGGAAGAGCCAGTGCTGTAACAGTGCTGCTATGTAAATCTCTCAGTCCTCTAGTATGAAGGTTAAATGTTTCAAAAATAGTCAAAACAACAACAGCTACAGTTAGAGGCTAAGGAACAGATAATTGATAAAGATGTAAATTAAGTAATAAAAATGTAAGTTGTGGGCTATAGGGGAAAAGTCTAGGGTAGTATTTTTATGTAACCAAAGTTAAGTTGTAATCAGCTTAAAATAGTCTATTGTACTACAAAACTCTTTTTACTAGCCCCTGGTAACCACAAAGCAAGAAATTAAAACACATACACAACCAAGAAAGAGAAAGGAAACGAAACTTAGCACCACAGAAAATCACCAAACCCAACAGTAAACAACAAGAAAGAAGGGAATAAAGGATCTATAAAACAGTCAGAAAACAATTAACAAAATGTCAGGAGTACATTTATACCTATCAACAATGTTCATTGTAAATAGATTAATTTTTTTCAATTAAAAGATAGAGTGGTTGACTGGATAAAAGAAAAAAAGAAGCAAGTCCACCTCTGTGCCACTTATAAGAGACTCACGTCATCACTAAAGATAAACATAGACTGAAAGTAAAAGGATATTCCATGCAAGACAAACCAAAAGCGAGCAGAAGTAGTCACACTTAAACTGGACTTTAAGTCAAAAACTGTAAAAATAAACAAATAGGGTCATTATACAATGATAAAGGAATCAATTTAACAAGAAGATAAAACAATTGTAACTATATATGCACTCAACACCAGAGCACCCAAATATATAAAAGAAATATTATTATATCTAAAGGAAGACATAGACTGTAATACAATACAGTCTATTTGTAGTAGGATACTTCAATGCCTCCACTTTCAACGATGGACAAATCATCCTAACAGAAAATCAACAAAGAAACGTTGGGCTTTAACTGCTCCATAGACCAAATGGACTTAACTGTCATTCCAACAGCTGCAGAATACACATCCTTCTTAACTACACATGGAACATTCTCTATGAAAAATTATATATTAGGCCACAAAACAAGCCTCAACTAATTTAAGAAGACAGAGATCATATCAAGTATCTTTTCTAACCACAATGGTATAAAATTGGATATTAACAATAATAAAACTTCAGAAATTTTACAAATACATGAACGTAAGGAACATGTTCCTAAATAACCAAAGGTTCAGTGAAGAAGCTAAAAGGAAAATTAATAGTTTTTTGAGACAAACAAAAATGGACATACTCAATGTTATAACTTATGAGATCCAGCAAAAGCAATTATAAGAGGGAATTTTATAGCAATAAGCATGTACATCAAAAAAGAAGAAAAATTTCTAATAAGTAACCTAATGTATGCCTCAAAGAACTGGAAAAACAAGAACAAACTAAACCTAAAATTGATAGAAGAAAGCTCAGAGCAGAAATAAAAGACATAGAGACTAGAAAAACAGCTCAAAAGATCAATGAAATGGAGAGTTGGTTTTCAGAAAGATAAACAAATTCACAAACCTTTAGCTAGATTAAGAAAAAATGAGAAGATGCAAATAAATAAAATGAGAGATGAAAAAACATTACAGCTGATGGAAATACAAAGATCATGAGAAATCATTATGAAGAACTATATACTAACAAATACGATATCCTAGAATAAATAAATTCCTGAACACAAACAACCTACCTGGGTTAAATTATAAATAAATAGAAAACCTGAATAGACCAATAATGAGGAACAAAATTGCATCTATAATAAAAAGTCTTCCAACAAAGAAAGCCAAGGACTTGATGCTTTCACTACTGAATTTTACCAAAACTTTAAAGAAGAATTAATACCAATTTTCCTCAAATTATTCCAGAAAATTGAAGAGGATAGAATACTTCCACACTCATTTTACCAGGCCAGCATTATCCTGATACCAAAACCATATAAGAATACAATCATTAAAAAGTCAGGAAACAACAGGGGCTGGAGAGGATGTGGAGAAATAGGAACACTTTTACACTGTTGGTGGGATTGTAAACTGGTTCAACCATTGTGAAAAACAGTATGGTGATTCCTTAAGGATCTAGAATTAGAAATACCATATGACCCAGCCATCCCATTACTGGGTATATACCCAAAGGATTATAAATAATGCTGCTATAAAGACACATGCACACGTATGTTTATTGCGGCACTATTCACAATAGCAAAGACTTGGAATCAACCCAAATGTCCATCGGTGACAGACTGGATTAAGAAAATGTGGCACATATACACCATGGAATACTATGCAGCCATAAAAAAGGATGAGTTCGTGTCCTTTGTAGGGACATGGATGCAGCTGGAAACCATCATTCTCAGCAAACTATCACAAGAACAGAAAACCAAACACTGCATGTTCTCACTCATAGGTGGGAATTGAACAATGAGAACACTTGGACTCGGGAAGCAGAACATGACACACCGGGGCCTATTATGGGGAGGGGGAGGGGGGAGGGATGGCATTGGGAGTTATACCTGATGTAAATGACGAGTTGATGGGTGCAGCACACCAACATGGCACAAGTATACATATGTAACAAACCTGCACATTGTGCACATGTATCCTAGAACTTAAAGTATAATAAAAAAAAAAAAAGAAAAAGAAAAAAAAATAAAAGAAAATGAAGAACAGAATAGTTGTATGGGTACCCCCCCCCAAAAAAAAAGAAAATAAAGAAAACCACAAACTAGTACCCTTGATGAACATACGTGCAAAAATGCTCAATAAAATACTGGCAAATTGAATTTATCATAAGCTTTTAAAGGTCATTCACTATTATCAGCAGGATTCATACCAGAGAAGCAAGGATGGTTCAATATATGCAAATTAATGAATGTGATACCCCATGTTAACAGAAAAAAGATTTTTAAAATATGTAATCATTTCAGTAGATGCAAAAGTGCATTTGACAAAATCCAACATTCCTTCATGAAAAAAACTCTCAACAAATTAGGGCTAGAAGGTATGTACCTCAACACAATAAAGGCAATATATGGCAGACTTACAGCTAGCATCATACTAAATGAGGAAAAGCTGAAAGCTTTTCCTTTAAAATCAGAAACAAGACAAGCATTCCCATTTTCACCACTTTTATTCAACATAATACTGTAAGTCCTGGCCAGAGCAATAAGACAAGAAAAAGAAATGAAAGTATCCAAATTGGATAGGAAGAAGTCAAATTGTCCCTTTTTGCAGATTACATAATTTTACATATAGAAAACCCTAAAGTTTTTTTTTAAAAACCTGTTAAAACTAGTAAATGAGTTTAGTAAAGTTGCAAGACACAAAATCAACATACAAAAATCAGTAGTGTTTCTATACTAGCTAATAGTGAACTTATCTAAAAAGAAAATCAAGAAAACAATTCTACATACAGCTGCTAAAAAAGAAAATAAGATACCTAGGAATAAACTAACCAAGAAGACAAAAGATCTCTCTACACTGAAAACTGTGAAACACTGATGAAAGAAATTGAAGAGAACACAAATAAATTGAGAGACATTTCATGTTTATGAATTGGGAGAATTGATATTGTTTAAAGCTATGTTACCCAAAGCAACCTACGATTCAATGCAACTTGTATCAAAATACTAATGGCATTCTTCACAAAAATAGAAAAAATAATCCTAAATTTATACGGAACCACCAAAGACCTGGAATAGCCAAAGCCATTCTGAGCAAAAAGAACAAAACTGAAGAAATCACATTACCCTGACTTCAAATTATACTGCAAGTTTTTAGTAACTAAAACAACATGATAGAGGCATAAAAACAGACACATAAACCAATGAAACAAAATAGAAAGTGCAGAAATAAATTCACACACCTAAAGCCAACTGATTTTCAACAAAGGCACCAAGAACACACATTGGGACAGTCTCCAATACATGTACTGGGAAAACTGGATGCAACATGCAGAAAAATAAAACTAGGCCCCTATTTCTCACCATATAAAAAAGCTAACTCAAAACATATTAAAACATGTAATGTAAGACTCAAAATTATGAATCCACTAAAAGAAAACATAGGGAATGTTTCATGACAATGGGCTGGGCGAGGATTTTTTAGATAAGACCTCAAAAACGCAGACAACAAAAACAAAAATAAACAAATGGAATTACATGAAACTAAAAAGCTTTTGCATAGCAAAGTAAACAATTAAAAAAACAAAGTAAAAGAGCTCAGAGACAACCTATAAAATGGGAGAAAATATTTGTAAACTATACATCTGACAAGGGGTTAATATCTAGAATATATAAGGAACTTAAAAATTGCAACAGTAAGAAAAAAAGAAACCCCCCAAAATATAACAATTCTATTACAAAATGTGCAAAAATTTTAATAGACATTTCTCAAAAAAAGACATACAAATGGCCAAGAGGTATATTTGAAAAATCTTCAACATCACTAATCATCAGAACAATGCAAATCAAAAGCACTGTGAGATATACCTCATTCTAGTTACAGTGACTATTATCAAAAAGACAAAAAAAAGTGTTGTCAAAGATGTGTAGAAAAGGGAATTATTGCATTCTGTTGCTGGGAACACAAATTAGTATAACCATTATAAAGACAGTATGGAGGTTCCACACAAAATGAAAGAAGGAACTATAACATGGCCCAATAATGCCACTGCTGGGTATATATTCAAAGAAAAGGAAGCCAGTATATGGAAGAGATATCTGCACTCCCATGGAGATTATAGCACTATGCACAATAGCCAAGATATGGAATCAACCTAGTGTCCACTGATGGATGAACAGATAAAGAAAACATGGTATATATACACAATGGAATACTATTTAGCTATAAGAAAATAAAATCCTGTTATTTGCAATAATATAAATGACATTAGAGGACATTATGTTAAGTGGAATAAGGCAGACTCATGTGTAGATTCTACAAAACTTTGATCTCAAAGAAGTAAAGAATAGAAAAGTGGTTACCAGAGACTGGAAAGGGGATGAGGGAAGGATGGGGAGAGGTTGGTCAACGAGTACAAAGTTACAATTACCTAGGAGGAATGAGTGCTGGTGTTCTATTGCACAATAGGGTAACTATGAATAACAGTAAGGAATTGTATATTACAAAATAGCCAGAAGAGAGGTTTTTTTGAATGTTCTCACCACAAAGAAGCAAGAAATACATGAGGTGATGAATATTCTAACTACCCTGATTTGATCATTAGGCAACATAAACATGTGCCAAAACATCGAACTGTACTCCATAAATATGCACAATTATAACGTGTCAATTTAAAAATTGTTTAAATAACATAAAAAATGTTTCACTGAATTTAAGTATCTGAGGTCAAGTCCCTTGTGATAAAACTGAAGGCCCAGTCGGGCTGTGCTGGAAAAGAGTTGGGCTGGGGAACCCTCACAGAAACCCAGAGGTGTCTGATGCGGAAGATGCCTGTCAGATTGGAAATGGGAAGGCGGACAGGATCCTTGGGATTCAGGATTCAGATCTAAGTGTATACACCCAGAGAATGAAAAGTGTGGGAAAAAACATGCAAATGGTCCAGAGAAGAACAATCAGAAATGTAGCTCTCCCAGGCACTGCTGCAGACCCTGGACAGCAAGCCAGGTGGTGAACAGCCCATCAGAACAGACTTTTTAGCCATATCACTTCCTTTCCACCCCCATTCCCCTATAGCCTCTGTCAACCATTAATCTGTTCTGTATTACTATAATTTTATCATATCCAGAATGTCTTTCAAGTGGAATTACATAATACTGATAGAGGCAAGAGGCAGAGACATTCTAGGCAGACAGGGGCAGGTCCTGACGAAACCCCACCTTCAGGCAAAAAAGCCTGAAACCCGTGGCCCAAAGTGAGAACTTCTCTCCCTGTTTGCCTCACTCTCTCCTGATTGGTTCTTTCTGAATAATGTCTTTTTACCAATCGAATGCTGCCTTTTCCAAAACTACCTAAGGCCTGCCTCATCCTCCATCCTCTGACTGTAAAGACCCCAGATTCAATAGGTAGAGACAGAGAAGCAGCTTGACTGGAGAGAGGTGACTTGACTTTAGAGGGACAGCTGGACTTCGGAGGAGAGATGGCTTAACTTCAGAGAGACAACTTAACAACAGAGAGATGGCCGGACTTCAGGGGAAGATTACCTTCCTGTCCCATTCCCTATCCAGCTCCCCTCTCCACTGAGAGCCATTTCCTCTCGCTTAATAAAATTCTCTGCCTTCACCATTGTTCAAGTGTCCGGCTGACCTCTTTCTTCTTGCACGCCAGACAAGAGCTAGGGACCCACCCAGTGCAGGTACCCATACTGACCCTTTCCTCTTGCTAGCAGGAGGCAGCCACCCCATGTGACGAGGCAAGGGGCCCACTGAGCTGATAACACACCACTGTCCATGGACATTAGTGCTAAGAAAGCACTGTAACATGCCCTCTGGGCTTCGGGGGTCACAGGCACCCCAACCTGGGCTCTGCTGCAGGCCCACACAGCACCTGCTCCTGCTGGCATTCAAAGCAGCTGGCCAGATACCACACTTACTCACTCACATGCTCCCTCCAGCAAGGGGTTGAGCACCACGGGCCAAGTAAATGGGGCACCCCAGTCACAAGTCCAATGAAGGGGTCGAGAAAAATCCTGCATCAGTATGTACCCTTTTGTGCCTGGCTTTTTTCACTCAGCACAATTCTCTGGAGATTCATCAAGGTTGTTATTTGTTTCTGCTGCTTATTCTGTTTTGTGGCTGAGTAGTATTTCCACGGTACGATGGTACCACAAATAGTTTAATTTATTCACTTATTGAAAGACATCTGGAGTTTTTCCAGTTTGGGGCTACTACAACATACAACTACAATGTGACATAGCAATTGCACTCCTAGTCATCTATCCCCCCAAATGAAGGCTTATTGTTCACATAAAACTTATTGTTCACATACAAAAGTGTTTATGGAAGTTCTATTTGTAGTAGCCCCAACAATCCTGATGTCCTTCAAGAGGTGAATTTTACTTCCAATTATTTCTTTATTCTTATAATATCTTTTTATCAATGCTCTGTTCTGCAAGGTTTTTTTTTTTAAATTACTCATGATTAAATGAGTTGGAATTTTATGGACCAATATTTGCAAAGAATTTCCATAGGTGGGGAGGAACAAGGGTAGTGCTCCAGGCTAGCTGGGTTTTGCATTGCAGAGATTCTCTTTTCTTCAGCTGCCACAAAGCAAGATGGTTTTTACAAATAATACTGGTCTGTGGGATTTTGTATGTGGCAGAGTCTCTTCTGCTTCTGTGAACCTAATTGCTTCTCTTAGGTGTTCTCTCTCTCTCTCTCTCTCTCTCTCCCTCTCCCCCTGCCCTGCTACCCCTACCCCAAATCCCCTGGCTTCTCTTGCCTTACTCCTAATGTTTCTTACATGAAATTAAACTTGCTACTGCATCCTTTACAAATTATTTTACATTCTCTTTTCTAGTTCTCAGAAAGTGAAGTTTGTGTTTTTGTTTTCCCGTCTCTTCGTTGCTTGCTTTTGGTTGGTTTCTTGGAGAAGATGGGGATTAATAAATTCATAGTCATCATCCTGGAAGTTCTCCACTAGAAATTATGCATCTTACTGTTAAAAGAGACCATATTGATTGCATAAGACGGCCACTCAACTGATGCTTGAATCCAGCACTGTTTTTCCATAACTTGGGCACTGCAGAAATGTGGTAGCCTAGGGTACAATTAAGCTGGGTGCCACTGAAAAAGCTCTGGGCCAAGAAAATGACAGACCTGGTTTTTAGTCTTAGCTCTACTACTGTATGAAGAAGAGAAAGACAGTTATCTCTGTGAGCCTTCAATTCTCCAACTGAATTGGTTGAGATGATCACCACCAGTTCCCCTCTTTTGAAAGGCCAGCAGTTTTTGTAAATATTATGACAGATTTGAAGCACAACAGACTTCAGGAAATATCAACCTAGATTGTAGAGATTACACTATATGTAAAAATAAATGATTTATGCTAAGCCAAACTTCTGAAAGAGTCCTCAATCATTACCCTTTATGCCCTTCATTATATATCTCGTTAGGCCCAAATTTTCAATTTGGGTTTTTCAACAAACATAATTTGAAACTGTGGGGAAACGTTTTCCTTTTTGCCCATACTTGGCATTTTAATTATTAAATGCTTTTTTCAGTTAAATTTTGAGTGCACAAGTCATGCCACTGTCTAATAATTTAATTTGGAAAACATATTACATGTAATTTCCTTGACAATCTGAAATCTGTAAACCACTAAAAGGAGGCCAACTCATTGAACAGCATGATTATTAACGCTTATAAAAAACAATTATATTTTCCAATGGAAATGTCTAAAACTCCATGATGATTCTTCATCTCTCTTTCTGCTTACTGACATTAGGAAGACAGGACAAGTTTGCTTCACTTAAAAAAAAAAAAAAAAAAAAAACTAATAATTTTTCTAGTGATTAAATCCTGTTGAAAAACTGAAGGTTCTAAAATCAAATCTATTAAAAGAATTGTCCTTCTTTTTTTATTATTATACATTAAGTTCTGGGATACTTGTTCAGGTGTGTGACATAGGTATACACGTGCCATGGTGGTTTGCTGCACCCATCAACCCATCATCTACATTAGGTATTTCTGCTAATGCTATCCCTCCCCTAGTCTCCCACTCCCTGACAGGCTCCGGTGTGTGATGTTCCACTCCCTGTGCCCATGTATTCTCATTGTTCAACTCCCACTTCTGAGTGAGAACATGTGGTGTTTGGTTTTCTCTTCTTGTGTTAGTTTTCTGAGAATGATGGTTTCCAGCTTCATCCATGTTGCTGCAAAGGACATGAACTTGTCCTTTTTATGGCTGCATAGTCATTTTCTTTATATCCAGTCTATCATTGATGGGTATTTGGGTTGGTTCCAAGTCTTTGCTATTGTCAAGAGTGCTGCAATAAACATATGTATGCATGTGTCTTTACAGGGAGAATTTTTATAATCCTTTGGGTATATACCCAGTAATGGGATTACTGGGTCAAATGGTATTTCTGGTTCTAGATCCTTGAGGAATTGCCATATTGTCTTCCACAATGGTTGAACTAGTTTACAGTCCCACCAACAGTGTAAAGGTGTTCCTATTTCTCCACATCGTCTCCAGCACCTGTTGTTTCCTGACTTTTTAATGATTGTCATTCTAACTGGCATGAGATGGTATCTCATTGTGGTTTTGATTTGCATTTCTCTAATGACCAGTGATGATGAGCTTTTTTCATGTTTGTTGGCCACATAAATGTCTTCTTTTGAGAAGTGTCTGTTCGTATCCTTTGCCCACTTCTTGATGGGGTCGTTAGTTTTTTCTTGTAAATTTGTTTAAGTTCTTTGTAGGTTCTGGATGTCAGCCCTTTGTCAGATGGATAGATTGCAAAAATTTTCTCCCATTCTGTAGGTTGCCTGTTCACTTTGATGATAGTTTCTTTTGCTGTGCAGAAACTCTTTAGTTTAATTAGATCCCATTTGTCAATTTTGGCTTTTGCTGCCATTGCTTCTGGTGTTTTAATCATGAAGTATTTGCCCAATTGTCCTTAATAAAACTGCTAAAGTTAAGACATAGAGTTGTAAATGTTCTAGATAAAAATGTGACTCTCCCAATGTAACTTAGAGATTTGGGGAAGTGGTAAGCTTAGTTACTAGGGACAACTAAATTTTAGTATATATAACCTGAACATTAGTTACTAAATCCTATTAGTATCTAGTTTCTATTTGGTTATCAGCTTATTGGCATCAAATATGACTTGTTATGAAATAAAAGACTGCTTACTTTCATTTTACTTTTGATAAATAAAATGCTATGTCAGATTCTCTTTGCTAATAAAAGGCCTCATATAAAATTTTAAAATGGAAATATTCTTGGTAAATATTCTTATCATGATAAATAAGTTACCCTAAAATTAAAAAAATGTAAAATTTAGCAGCCTGCTAATCTGATGGTTCGTTTTTAAAATTCAACTCGGATTTATCTGTTTGACCAGTTTGCTTGATAAAGCAGGTATGCAGTGTAAACTACTGGGTAAGTGTCCCCCAATGTTGTTTCTGCTACTTGAAACAACCTTCCAAAATAGATATATTATAGGTTGAACATCCTTAATCTGGAAGTCTAAAATCCTGAATGTTCCATAATCCAAAACTTTCTGAGCACGCTGCTCAGAAAGCGTGCTTTCAGATCTGACTTCATGTAACTAGTTGAAATCAAAATGCAGACACACAATAAACAGCTTATTTGGCATCTCCAAGGAAAAAAGACCCTCGCAGCCTTGTTTATCTGTGATATATCTTTTCCTCGCATGCGCAGATTCCCTCAGACAAGCACACCACAAAGAGTGATAAAATGGCACATTTGCAGGCTGGACACACCAAGATCAGGGTCCTCACAATGCCTCGCGTGGAGCCAAAACCTGCATGCATTACTTACTGTGGGTTTTTTTCTGTGTGCATATTATCTGCTCTGTGCTGTAAAGATAGTGTTGAAAATATCTAAAACACCTTCAGATGCTGGAATAGGTAACAGTGATAAGAAAAAGAGAAGTATTTATATTTCTCTACTGCACAGAAAGCCAAGCTGTTGGAGAAACTGGATGGTAGTATAAGTGTGAAACATCTATGGTGTTGGAATTACCACCATGTATGACCTGAAGAAATAGAAGGATAAACTGTCGAAGTTCTATGAAACAGAAGTTAATGAAAAATGGAAAGTCACTGCATAAAGCTGACAATGAGGATCTTAATCATGTATTGAAAGGGTGGCTCCATCAACTTCTCAGTGAACACATACCACTTAATGGTATGCTGATCATGAAACATGCAAAGATCTATCACGAGGAACTAAAATTGAAGGGAACTGTGAATATTCAACAGGCTAGTTGCAGAAATTTAAGAAAAGACATGGCATTAAATTTTAAAATATTTGTTGTGATAAAGCTGATCACAACAATTTGCTGATCACAAAGCAGCAGAGAAATTCATTGACAAGTAAGCCAAGGACATTGCTGATGAAAATCTGATGCCAGAACAAGTCTATAATGCTGATAAAACGTCACTGTTTCAGTGTTATTGCCCTGGAGCAACACTGACTATAGCTGAAGAGACAAGAATTAATTAAGCCCTACAAGAATTAAGGATGCCAAGGACAGAATAACTGTGTTGGGATGTGCTAATGCAGCAGGCACACATAGGTGATAGGCAAAAGCTTGCATCTTCACAGTTTTCAAGGAGTGAATTTCTTACCAATCCATTATTATGCTACTAAGAAGGCATGGATCACCAGGGACATTTTCTCTGAGAGACTTCACAAATATTTTGAACCAGTGGCTCATGCTTACTGCAGGGAAACGGGACTAAACAATGACTGCAAAATTTTGTTATTCTTTGACAACTGCTCTGCTCATCCTCCAACTGAAATTCTCATAAAAAATAATGTTTGTGCCATGTATTAATACTTTCTCCCAAATGCAACTTTGTTCATTCAACCATGTGACCAAGATATTCCTAGGTCAGTAAAGAGTAAATATAAAAGCACTGTCACTGTCTTGAGCAGCGTGCTACCAGCAGTGAACAATGTTGGTGTGGAAGGTTTTCAAAAGAAGTTTAACATGAAGGATGCCATTTATAAGGTTGCCAACACTTGGAATATAGTGACTGAAGACACAGTTGTGTATGCCTGGCACAACCTCTAATCTGTGACTATGTTCAATGATGATGAACAAGGTGGTGACTTTGAACGATTCCATATGTCAAAAGAGAAAAAGTGAGGTTTGACTTGCTTACATATGCAAAAACTATATCTTCAGAGTTCATCAGTAAGCTGGAAGAAGTGAATATCAAAGAAGTTTTTACCATTGATAATGAGGCTCCAGTTGTTCATTCTCTGACCAACAGTAAAATAGCCAAAATGGTTCTGAATCAAGGTGATCATGATAATAGTTATGATGAAGATGGCATTGTTAACACTGCAGAAAAGGTGCCTATAGACGATGGGGTCGAAATGTGTGATGGGCTTATTGGAGGACTAGAGCATCATGCATTTATAATAGAACAAGAAATTATGTCAGTTTATCAAAGAGAGACATATGATAAAAAACTGTTTTTGTTTTGTTTTGTTTTGTTTTTTTGAGACAGGATCTTCCTTGTCCCTCAGGTTGAAGTGCAGTGGTATGATCATGATCATGGCTTACTGCAGCCTTGACCTCCCAAGTTTAAACAATTCTTCCACCCACACTCCACTACGCCAAGCTAATTTTTGTTTTTGTTTATTTGTTTGTTAGAGACAGGGCCTCCCTTTGTAGCCCAAGCTTTTCTTGTACTCCTGGGCTTAAGCAATCTTCCACCTTGGCCTCCTAAAGTACTGGGATTATAGGCATGAGCCACCACATGTAGCCCTTGCATAAACTGTTGTTAATGAGGCAGATGACTCTGGAGGAAACATTTTTTAAAGCCATCCAGCAGAATGCCTCCTCAAACCTGGAGGACTCACTTCCTGGTCACTCAAGGCTTCTAATGTGTTTCTCAGGCAAACAAAATAAAATTTACTGTACAGTAACTTTTTAATCAGAACATAGCATTGTAGATAGAGACTAGGGGCCTGCTGTTGCTCATTGTTGTTGTCGTTGAACAGCTGATGCAGGTATTCTGGTGACGCCACTGTGCTGCTTAGTTGCCTTGAACATACTAGCTCTTCACTGTATTTACGGCATGTTATGTTTTTTGCTGTTAAGTATTTGTGTGTGAAAAAGTGCAGGAAAATGATTGCCTATCAATAGCATATATATTCAGAGTCAGGAATGATGGTGATGCCAAACCACCACAGATTGTCCACGTGGGTGGCTGAGAGAGTGACACTTTGGTTTTCTGGCGGTTCAATGTAAATAAGCTTTGTTTCATGCAAAAAAAATAAAATAGGCCGGGCGCGGTGGCTCAAGCCTGTAATCCCAGCACTTTGGGAGGCCGAGACGGGCGGATCACGAGGTCAGGAGATCGAGACCATCCTGGCTAACACGGTGAAACCCCGTCTCTACTAAAAAATACAAAAAACTAGCCGGGCGAGGTGGCGGGCGCCTGTAGTCCCAGCTACTCGGGAGGCTGAGGCAGGAGAATGGTGTAAACCCGGGAGGTGGGGCTTGCGGTGAGCTGAGATCCGGCCACTGTACTCCAGCCTGGGCGACACAGCGAGACTCCGTCTCAAAAAAAAAATAAAAATAAATAAATAAATAAATAAAATAAAATAAAATATTTAAAATGTTTTATATAATTACCTTCTGGCTATGTTTTAAGGTATATAAAAACCGTAAATGAATTTTCTGTTTAGACTTAGGCCCCATTACCTTATGTATACGAAAATATTCCAAAATCTGAAAAAATATGAAATTCAAAATACTTCTGGTCCCAAGCATTTTAGATAAGGGTTTTTCAACCTATATCCCATTTTACAGATGTGGTATTCAAAAGTCAAAGAGAAAAGACAGGAGCTAGAAGTAGTGGAGCTCAGATTTTAAACTAGAGCTGTCCAACTTACTCCAAGTCCCAGATCTTTCTTTTTACCTTGGTATGCACACATTTAAGCACTTCCCTAGGAGATCTTGGAAATGCCATTTCCCAAAGTGCAATTCTACAATTGGAATTCCATAATTAAACACACAATTGGAAAGGGAACCTAGGTAGGTTTTAAAATTTTCTGGCTGGGCGTGGTGGCTCATGCCTGTAATTCCAGCACTTTGGGAGGCCGAGGCGGGCAGATCACCTGAAGTCAGGAGATCGAGACCATCCTGGTCAACATGGTGAAACCCATCTCTACTAAAATACAAAAAGTTAGCTGGGTGGCATGCACCTGTAGTCGCAGTTACTCAGGAGGCTGAGGCAGGAGAATTGCTTGAACCCAGGAGGCAGAGGATGCAGTGAGCCGAGATCATGCCATTGCATTCAGGCCTGGCAACAGAGGAAGACTTCGTCTCAAAAAAAAAAAAGTTTATGTCAGAAGTGACAGATGCCACCTCCTTGCATGTGTCATTCACCAAAGCAAGTCACATGAACACACCTAACTGCCATGTGTTCAGAAAAAGGAGGGATGGAAAGAGGTGGCTGGCAACACTGAGGCCTGTGGTGTTTAGTCTGGAGGTTGTGTCTGTGAGTTATGAGGCTCCTGAAGCCAGTTTGTACTTGATGTTGAAGGACTCTGAACTCCATGCTCTAGGACATCAGGAATCATTGAAGGTTTTGAGTCAGAACATAACACAATTAGTTGAGTCACAGTCTGAACTCACTAAACAGACATGGACTGCCAGAATTCCAGACTCATTCCTTGATTACTGTTGCAAACCAACACCATTCATGCTTTTTCTCACTTCCCAAAGCCGAACCTGCTGCCCGCTTTCTCAAGCCAGCTTCTCACTCCTAAGAACGCGGAAGGATATGCTTTTTTAAGACTAAAAAGAGAAACTATTACCTGACACTGGGTGAAGAGTCCTGCTGACACCACTTCAGGTGAATTGTAGTTGTATCTAGCAGGAGGGAGATCGAAGGCTCTCCAGAGGAGAGCAGCCTGCCCCAGGGAACAGCTACAATCACACAGCTGTGTAATTGAACTTGTTCCTTTTATTTAGTGGCAAAACTTTAGAAGCTCCCTGTCTAAAAAAGAAAATACATACAGACACACACACAGACAAAAAAAAAATGGAAGCCTTTACTACAACTTACCTAGTTATTTTCAGGGCAAACTCCAAGATTTATGTTTATCACTGCAAAATGCAGTTGTGTCCATTTCCTTGAGTAGCCATGTGGCTGCTGCCACTTTATGTACTTGACAGGAACATTATTTAGAAACTGGTTGTACACACAGTTCTTATATAATGTCTAAGACAGCACCATGTCAAATGAGATGCTTAAGACTATGAGACTATATATATATATCTTCCAAAGGATTTGTATGTAGAATATATAGAGTCTTACAAGGAAAAAAACATTAATACAATAAAAATTGAAAAAAAAAAACCTGAAACAGATCCTCCACCAAGGAAGATACATGGATAGCCAATAAGCATATGTGTGTGTGTGTGTGTGTGTGTGTGTGTGTGTGTGTGTGTGTGTATATATATTTTTTTTTTTTGAGATGGAGTCTTGCTCTTGTTGCCCAGGCTGGAGTGCAATGTTACCATCTCAACCTCTGCCTCCTGGATTCAAGCAATTCCCCTGCCTTAGCCTCTGGAGTAGCTGGGATTACAAGTGCCTGCCACCACACCCAGCTAATTTTTGTATTTTTAGTAGAGATGGGGTTTCGCCATATTGATCAGGTTGGCTCAAACTCCTGATCTTGTGATCCACCCGCCTCGGCCTCCCAAAGTGCTGAGATTACAGGTGTGAGCCATCGCGCCTGGTCACCAATAAGTATATTTTTTAAATGCTCAATATCAGTAGTCATCAGGGAAATGTAAATTAAAACTACAATGAGATTCAGGCATACCCATAGAATAGATTATAAGACTGGCAGTGTCAATTGTTGTCAAGGATGTGTAGCAACTAGAATTCTCATCCACTGCTGGTGGGAATACATAATTGTACAATTGCTCTGGAACTTTTGGCAGTTTTTAATAAAGTTATATACAGCCACACTATCATCAAGATATTCCACTCTTAAGTAAGTACACTAGACAAATTAAAATAAATATCTATAAAAAGACATACACAAGAATGTTCTACTGGGATCATTCAAAATAGCCCAAACTGGAAACAACCCAAATGTCCATGTCAGTTTTCACGCAGCTAATAAAGTCATACCCGAGACTGGGAAATTTACAAAAGAAAGAGATTCCACATAGCTAGGGAGGCCTCACAATCATGGTGGAAGGCAAGGAGGAGCAAATCACATCTTACGTGGATGGCAGCAGGCAAAGAGAGAGCTTGCACAGAAAGCTCCTGCTTTTAAAACCATCAGATCTTGTGAGAGCCCTTCACTATCATGTAGAACCGCACAGGAAAGACCCGCCCCCATGATTCAGTTGTCTCCCACGGGGTGCCTCCCACAACACGTGGGAATTATGGGAATTACAAGATGAGATTTGGGTGAGACACAGAGCCAAATCATATTAGTCCATCAAGAGGTGAATGAATAAACAAATCATGGTATATTTAAACAATGGAAAACTACTTAGCAAAGTAAAAGAACAAACTGTGGCTTTTCCCAACAGCCTGGATGAACCTGAACTCAGAAATTTTCATACTGTATGATTCTATTTATACAAAGCCCTAAGACAGGCAGAGTTACTCTATGCTGATAGAACTCTGAATAATGGTTACCTATGGGGCAGATGAGTGCATGTTGACTGGAGGCAGTATAAGTGAATTTTCTGGGGTAATGGAAATGTTCAATATCTTGATCAGTGAGTCAGTTACACAGGAAATCTGCAAATGCAAAATTCATTGTACTCTACACTTAATAACATGTACATATCACTGTATAAATGTTCTTCAAAATATTAAAAATAGATGTTTAATAAAGGTGTCTGAATAATGACAGCTGGGATTTCTAAGAAAAGCAGAAACCTTGATACAACTGCTATTCTTAGACCTGGTTATTTTGGAAATTTCCAACACACAATGTGGTGTAGTGCAGGAGTCACAAATTTGAAAACTGCAGTAGCCAATAAGCTAATATAAATCAGTGAAATGGCCTGGATACATGACAGGAAGGAGTGGCAGGGCCTCTGGTGAACTGCAGAGAGAATGCCACATCTTGTAAAAGCCGTCAGATAGTGCTCTAGTAATGTTTGCTTCCTGGAGCAGCTGACCCGAAGTAGCCAGATTTCCTGGTTTTTTAAAATACATTAGAAATGCATATATGTATGTAAAATACTTGATATTTATATTTTGGCAATTAATTTTTCTAATGTAAATGCTGAGCCAGCCAAGCAGTGTTATATATTTTTAAGATAACTTAAAGTGGCACTGGTTTCCTTAGCCCTACCTAGATTGCAGCTGTCTCACGGTGCATTGCTTTCCAAGAGCAAAGGGTACATGGGGAAATCACCATCAATCAGAAACTAAATGGCAGGGCACATCGTCAGGCACGTTTCCTTAACCCAGTTAATCCCAGGCCCTTTCTGGTTGGTAACGGAGGGAGATATCAGCACAAAAACAACACATGGATCTCATTTCCAACTTTTATTATTCAACATTTTTTCTTCCTCTTGCTAATTTCTCCTGCCACCACCCCATGTCAGGCCAAGAAGCAAGAAGGCACTGGTTTCTTTTTTTTTTTTTTTTTTTTTTTTTTTTTTGAGACGGAGTCTCGCTCTGCCGCCCAGGCTGGAGTGCAGTGGCCGGATCTCAGCTCACTGCAAGCTCCGCCTCCCGGGTTCACGCCATTCTCCTGCCTCAGCCTCCCAAGTAGCTGGGACTACAGATGCCCGCCACCACGCCCTGCTAATTTGTTGTAATTTTTAGTGGAGACGGGGTTTTACCGTGTTAGTCAGGATGGTCTCGATCTCCTGACCTCGTGATCCGCCCGTCTCGGCCTTCCAAAGTGCTGGGATTACAGGCTTGAGTCACTGCGCCCGGCCGAAGGCACTGGTTTCAAATGCAATTTCCGGCTACCTCTCTCTCTCTCTCTCTCTCTCTCTCTCACACACACACACACACACACACACACACACACACACACAAATAGCTGAGGCCAGGCTGAAATCCTTGAACCAGGCCTCGCTAAAGAATATGAAGAAAAAAACATATACGGAAGGACAATCTCGTGCTTGAGATTCAGTTAACCGAATGTATTCCATTATCTTTGACTTGTCCTACAGACCATCTTTGACTAGATCTTACACTGTCTCCCCAGCTCAAAAGTAGGATGACCTGACATCCAAGTTTTCTTGGGATAGTCCTAGTGTATGCCAGATTTCTTGGCGTAATTATTAATGGCTTCCCCTTTCACTCTCATAATTGCCCTAGTTTGAAAGATAAATTTTATGGTCACCCTAGTCAAAGGTATCCTTTTGCTTCAAGCATGGAATTACTATCAAATCCAGACCGGAAGCCTATAACTACGAGTGAAACAAAGTCTTTTCTCTACTGTCCAAGCCTCATCTTTTAAGTTCCACTTTATTATCCAATACATTTTCAGAAAACAATTCCGCTTTGTTTCCGAAAGGATTTAAAAATTCATAATAAAGTAGCGTTGAAAGTCAATGGACGTGTGCTTTTTCAAAGCTAGGCAAAGCTTGAGTGCCCAAATCCTTGATTTTAATATGAATAAAGTATGTAAAATCAATACTATAAATAATAAATTTGGGAAGAAGACTTGATATTGTAAAAGCAAGTTTTCTGACACAAAATGAAATGGAGTTGATAAAATGAAGGAGAAGGGCTGGGGAGAGGAAAGCATTGTGGTGGTTTTGAGGACAGATATTATGTTCCACCTGCAAAGTCACAGTCCTGGGTGAAGTTTGTTTAAGGTTAACCTATGTAAACATTATATAGGTTTAGGGAAATACCAGATCAGAGAGTGCCAGTGCCTCAGATCTCAGAGCATAGCCAATGGAGAGCTACAGGACTTAGAGAGAAACCTTGTATATCCACTGGTGTATCAGAGCTGTAGAGTATCAAAGGCTAAGTGAGAGTCCAAGCAGGCTGGTGTGGGCAAACTTCAAAGTCTGACGCAACCCAGGTAAAGCGCATAGAACATCAGAAAACCTCCAGGGCCCCACAAGAGAGGCTCACATATGGCTGAGAGATGGCTAGTGAACCAGCAACACCTCATGAGTGGCTCAAAGAAGAAACAGATGGTCTGACATGACCAGAGGCCAGGGCTATGGAGTCATCACGGTGGATATCAGTCATAGACAGAGGACAATGGGCAAATGACCAGCCAAGATGAGACATTCCTCTGTGGATACCAGCAGGGCACAGAGGACAATCATGAGTCAGGTGCCCCCTTTTCTCAATGCTGTGAGGCACTAAAGCCCCAGGAGCTTAGCTGCTATGCTGGGGAATAGGAGTGGGAGTGTAAGAACCCTGGTTTTGAGCATCTTTCTCTGAAAAAGTCTGAAAAATAAAGTTGACAGTGTGTCTTAAATCAGCAAGACCAAGTTTTCGGCTTTCAGCCAAAAAGAGGTATGAAATAGATGCTAAATTTCATTTTTTTGTCTGTAGCCTGTGATATTTGTACCCACTACATTTTATTTCCCCAGATGTTCTAAAGGCTGTTAGCTGTTGCTTTCTGTCTAATAACATGAAAAGCATAAAGATCTTAAAGAAAAGCAGATTAGCGACTAGATTTCACTGAATAAAAAAGTATTTCAATTCCATAGACCACCTAAAGAAGCCGTAAATCTGGGCTATGTATAGCATTTCAAGCAGCTGACTCATTATCAATAACAATGCTCCCACAATCAGGAAATCGAATTTTTGCTATTTGTTTCTAACTCTGCCCCCACCAAAACTTTAACCTGAACTACCAAGAATAACATAATTGACAGATTTGTGATTCAACCCTCCATTTCCCTTTCTTGCTTTTTTGATGGATGTGTAGATTAGCAGTGAAATGGCCCAAGACTAGCAAGAAAATAGGGGAAAAAATCTGGCTGTGGTCTCATAACAGAACTTTGCCACTATACCTTGCCTGCCTCCTCCATCTTTATCTTTGCTTTAAACACACATGTTTACACAGGCACATACACACACACACACACACACACACCCCCTCTATAGAAAGAACTTGTCATGCTGTCTAACATTTTTAAAACCATTCCATTTTAAAATAGCAATACATGATTTGTACTTTTAACTTTATTTACATCCACCCACTTATTGTTGTTGTTTTTTCATCTCAGGAAGATTCATCTAAAGAATTGTCTTTGGCCTCCAAAACTCTTTCGACCATGTGTCCACACTGTTCTCTTAGAGGCAACATACAGAACCACTTCTGAGCCCTTTACCTTCATGCAACAACTTTGCTAACCCTGTATAGATCTTCCACCCAGTCAGCCATCTTCTTTCTTTCCAAGCACCCACATCAAGTAACAGCCTCACACCTTTGCCATTGCCCTTTGCATGTCCTGGTGGGTCCTGGAATGCAAAGGCCTCCCATGGCTCAGTTCTAATCCATTTTCACAGATCAGATGCTCACATAACCAGACCTTAGTTACCATACCCCATGAACACTGCTTCCTCCAAGGCCTCCACGATTGGACATTCCTTTTCTCTGACCATAACTCCTTTCCTTCCATTTTGCTAATTCCTGCACTTCCAATGAAGGATGTTGTTTTTTATTATCATCATGACCTCTAGGTCTTTGAACTCTGCCATCTTTCCTAGGGACCCTCCTCCAGACTCACTTGACTCTCTGATTGCCCTCGAACCAAAGGCCAGTCATTTTTCCAATCCAATCATCACTATAATAAAATAATCCCTTTCTCTTCTGATATTCTATTGCCTTACCTTCAAAGATACTCCAATATTTTGCTTCCCCTCAAGATACAGCCCCACTACCTGCTGACAAGCATTTTATGAAATGCACTTCTACAAATGGAACTTGATTAACCTGAAGTGAGTTCTCAAAGCTGCCTGAAGATCCCTTTGTCCACTGTTGGATCTTTCACATGCTCCTTGGACAGGGATTTTAAAATTTCTTTATTCTTCTAAACACCCACATCCAACCCCATCAGAGACCCCTCAATTTCACCTTACCAAGATTAATTCAATCAAATAGGAGCTTCTTCAACTTCCCTTTACTTGGTCTCAAACTATTTCTCTATTATGCTATTTAATTCCATCCCCCCTGTTTTTCTCAAGAACTTTTTTCCCTCTCTGTATCTCATTTGCAACCTCTCTCCCAAAGCTCTTTGACATAGTTTAGCATTATGCTACATTTTTCCACCTCCTAAAACACTTTTCTCCACTCCAGTCAGACTAAGATTATCGTTTCTTGTCTTGATTGTTACTTTTTCTTTAGTTTCACCTTCTTTTTTAACCCTTTCTCCTCTTTCTTTTTACCTTCTCTTTTTTAATTATACACAATGTGAACCCAGAACATTTGAGACAGGTCTCAATTAATTTAGAAAGTTTATTTTGCCAAGGTTGAGGATGCGCCCATGACACAGCCTCAGGAAGTCCTGACCACGTGTGCCCAAGGTGGTGGGGCACAGCTTGGTTTTGTACACTTTAGGGAGACATGAGACATCAATCAATATATATAAGACGTACATTGGTTAGGTCTGGAAAGGTGGGACAACTTGAAGCAAAGGCAGGAAGACTGGAAGCCAGAGGGAGCTTCCAGGTCACCCATGGGTGAGACACAAACAGTTGCATTCTTTTGAGTCTCTGATTAGTTTTTCTAAAGGAAGCTATCAGATATGCATCTATCTCAGTGAGCAGAGGGGTGACTTTGGATAGAAAGGGAGGCAGGTTTGCTTTAAGCAGTTTCCAGCTTGAGTTTTCCTTGGTGATTCTGGGGGGCCCAAGATAGTTTCCTTTCGTAACAAATTATTGAACAAGTATTCTAGTTGCTGCCTTGCCTTCCCACTCACTCCTGAACTCTTACAATCTGGCATCAGCCTTCTCTTTCAATGAGCTAATCTCACCACATGCCAACTATCCCTTCTCTGTAGTGTCTGACATTGTTGACCCCAGCTTCACTGAGACCTCTCTCTTTTCGCCACTGAAACTGGCTCTCCTCCTACCTCTCTGCTCAATCTGTCCCATTTTTAGTTCTACTTTCTTCCTCTGCTCCCTCAAGTGCAGGCAGCTTCATGACTCTGTTCTCACCCCAGGACTTCCCTCTTTACAGCCTTTTCTTCTGTGATTGCAATAACCTCCTAGACATCATTTGAACATTCCATTTACACCTCAAGATCAGTAGTTGCAAAGTTGAATACATCTGCATTGCTCCATACATCCTCTTTCCCAGATTTTTCCATTGTGTTAATATTCCTTACCACCTTTTAAGCTATGCAAAGGTAAACCTCAAAGGAGTTGTCAAGCCATATATCATCCTTTACTTCCAGGTCCAGGCTTCATCTAACAGCGAATATCTTCCAAATTCTATGGCTCTGTCTGAAGTGACACTTGCAATCACTCCTTTCCATTTTAGTTCAAACTTACTCTCTAACTCTTGGAATTGCTATATTGCCTCCCCTCTCATTTCATCCTTCTCCAGGTAATCCCAGATACTTTTGTTGTATGAATCTTGCTAAAGCATAGCTCTAATAACGCAACTTCTCCTACTCAAAACATTCAGTGGTATCCCAATGTCTACCTCATTACCTGCAAACTCTCCCTTCAGCACTCAAGGACTCCTAAAATATGGCCCAGCCTGTTGTCTAGCCATCTGCTCTACTTATCCCATGCTCCAGTCATCTGAAGAAACTGGAAGGAAAATAGTGAGATGAGTTAAAACTGAAAAACACCTTTCTCTCCTTCTGTATTCCTCTTTCATAAAGGTTACTTTGCCACTTAAAGTTACCTACTTAAAATGTCTATCTACTCTAACAGATTGTTTTATATTTCAATCTCCTGTTCTGTGGGAGGAGGACACATAAACATATTTCTCAAGAAGCCAATACACTCAGTTCCTAAATAGTATTAGAGCAAAATTGTGTTACAGAAAAAAACTTAATTGCGTTAAAATTAATTGTGTTAAAATTATAAGACAATACCAGCTCTAAATAAAGGGAAATTATTATTATGCCTATTATTTAGTCTAACCTTTTTGTCCTCAAGGAGTCTCATGCTTTACCTTTTAGTAGGTTACCATCTTGTTGGGGTACAATGACTGGCACATGAATTAATTACAACCAGTTGCATTTTTCTTTTTCTTTTTCTTTTTTTTTTTTGTAGACCCTATATATTTTTTAACTGAAAGAATTTCCCTCCTTGTTTTGTCTACTAGGACATGCAGCCAAATTTATGGCTCAACTCAGCAACTGTATAGGACCCCATGTATTATATATTTGTCTTTATCTACATATTTATCACTTTCTTGGCCTTGTTTTTCACCTGATTCTTTCAATAATTTATTTAATCCTTTTATTTTATAAGTTGCTTCTAATTCTTTGCATATAAGTATTACTAAATACTGATAAACCAATCTATGAATAATCAAATTACAGTAGAGAGTTTGGCATTAAAGAACAGTGTCAGATAAAACAAATTCAGACTCAGGTAAGTAGAGATTTCATTTTAAAAGACGATTGCAATCGGAAGAGAGAAACTATTGTGATGAAGTGGTGGAGGCAATATCACAATAAGGAGAATGCTTCTATAGGAAGATGTGCAAGCAACTCAAAGGTTACAAGGAAAAGGTTTTCCTTATACAGGGAGGAATGAACAGGCTGGAAAGAATCAGGTGTGGGGGACTGAGGTGAGAAGGTGGCATTATCAGCAGTTGATATGAGAGTATTTTGTTCCTGAGGACAGTAGGAAGTAACAACTCTGGAGAGCTGTTAAGGAGAGGTTGTCCTGTGTCCCATGCTCAGGAATAAACCAAAGTTCGGGGTCCCAGGACAAAGAATGGCATTTACTCAAAGTTTGGTCAAGTCATATTAGTATTTTGTCCAGATTGGTCAATGGGGGCAAACAGTTCAGCTAATCATTTATGAGACAAAGAACAGGAATTTTAAGAGCCCGTCTGGCCTTGTCATGAGTAGACAAGGGGCTCATCTGCAAGTATTGTCCAAGTCATATGGGGAAGGGTGGTTCTTTGCAGTAAGTTATTTCCTGGAACACGAAAGATTAGGGAAATCTTTTAACCACTGCTGTTTTCCAAGAGCACAGGGCTCAGGTAAAGTTCAGCACTGTCAACAGATTGAAAGTAAAATAGGTTGGCCGGGCGCGGTGGCTCAAGCCTGTAATCCCAGCACTTTGGGAGGCCGAGGCGGGCGGATCACGAGGTCAGGAGATCGAGACCATCCTGGCTAACACAATGAAACCCCGTCTCCACTAAAAATACAAAAAAATTAGCCGGGCGTGGTGGCGGCGCCTGTAGTCCCAGCTACTTGGGAGGCTGAGGCAGGAGAATGGCGGGAACCCGGGAGGCGGAGCTTGCAGTGAGCCGAGATCGCACCACTGCACTCCAGCCTGGGCGACAGAGTGAGACTCCGCCTCAAAAAAAAAAAAAAAAAAAAAGAAAGTAAAATAGGCATGCAGAAAAAAGGGATACTGGTGATGGAATCTTGGAAGAAATATTATCAGGGGCTTTTGCTTAAAAGGCTATTATGATTTCAGTGGTTGAAACTATAGCTTAAGAAAACTCAGGCTAGAGGGAGCACAGGCTAAAGCACAGAGAAAATGAGCGTGTGTGTAGAGAGGTAGGCACTTCAGGACAGAGTGACCAAAGCAGAGGTCTGGTTGAGGAGGATAGGGTAGAGTTCCCTTAGCAAGTGGATTCGGCATCAGGATTCCTGAGAGAGTACAGTGGTGTAGCTGCATGTGGTGTGTCCCATTATTTCCCAATCTAAAGAATCATAACTATATTAATCAAAGCATAACTGGATATCCTTTCAATGGAATGTCAGAATACTCCAGGGATTATCTAAACATACAGGGTAATGTGCCTTTGTTTTTGACTAGGCTCTTCATAGTTCTGTAGAGATTAAGTTTAACTTTTAGAAACTAATAGCAATGCAAACACTTCTAATCTATAGACATGCAAATTAATTTAAATACTCTCACTTCAGTTTTAAATGCATTTGCAAATTCATTTCAATATTCCTGATCTATAAATGCTTCTGTTCTCTGGATTTTCCTTTGAACTAGTCCTAACATCTTATTAGTTCCCTCATTTAACTAATGACTTAAAATCTTTGACATGTGTTCCTCTTTTATAGGAATGCTTTTTCCTCTCTTTTGAAAAGCATTCTTTTGTTAAAAGAATGTACTTTCATTACTCATACCGCAACTACCACCAAAGAAAAAAGGTTTCAAATCTGCCTGCCACCAACAGAGAACCCTGGCAGTCACTCTGAAATTATAGACAGAAAGCCTACCCCACTACTTAGCCTTCTAGCCCCCATCATGTTTGTAAGTAAAGGAGTTCCTGCACTCCTCTCTTTCCTTGGGAGTTATGGTGGGGTTACATCAAGTTACCCTGGGGGAAAATACAATATTTAGGAGGGACCCTAGCAATCCCCAAAGGCTATATCAATGTCCCAGGAATTAGCACACAGTGTTCCTGAAGCCTCCAAAATGTGTGAAAGGAATGACTTATACTCTGAGAAGAATCTGGCTCAATGTAAGGAAAGGTTTTACAGATAAGGAGGACTGAATTGCAAAAATAAAAATAGTGAGCCTTGCCAACACTAAAAAGTAAGTCAGTGTGAGAAATAGAGTGATATAGGTTTGTGGCTAGCGAGGCCCAGCACGAGGTGTGCAGGCCACGTGCTCCACCTGAGCCATCCCATAATCTTACTGAAGCTAGCAAAGACCAGAAGCACTCACATGGGAAATCCACCAGTCTTTCCAAAAATAGAAATCTGTTGGGAAGAGCTGTTGCTGCAGCTGACCAAAAAATAAGAAATCTTGCTCTACCAAGCCTGAGCAAAGGCTGATCTAGATGTAAGTGCTTCCCATTCACCAATCAATCCATTATCACTTCCATCCCTACCCTGGGAAGCTGGGGGACAGGAAGCATGTCTGCATTTGTCCCCTGTATGTCTCCAGCATTTTCTAAACATTGGGCCACAAATGGGCTGAAGAGAGTGCTGTGCACTGACCACTTAAGTGCCTTAATCTTTACCCTATCAGGATGACAGTGCTCTGGGTACAGCCCATACACATGCCCTCTTCTAGACTGGAAAGCTGCTAAGGATGCTATCAGCAAGTTCAATATTAGAAGTTACCCCAGAATGATAAAATTCTAGTCTTCTTGCATTGCATGTCTCTCAGAGTCACTTAATTTCCCCCTTTTCCTATTAATTCACATTATAAAAACATTGTTTTAGTTTAGGTAGAATTTTTTTTCCGCTTCATTACACTTGCCTTTTTTTTTTTCTTGGACTTCCCTCCCTGATATCTGCAATGAGTACACACCACCTCCCTTGCAGCCTCTCTGCTTTTAGCAATAATTTGCACATAATGGAACAGCCAGAGGGGGTTTGATCAATGACCTCTGTCTCAGAGATGCTGTTCCTAGGGAAACACATCTGCCAACATAAAGTATTGGAGCAATCACAGCTCAGTGAACGCCGTAATAAGCAACTGTTACTCTGGCGCCATCAGTCATGTTCAGTTACAGACCTGAAAGGAAATGGCACCTCAGGGAGCAATGTCCTTCCATAAATTTGGGCAACAATGAAGAATGATTTGCAATCAAGCAATAAAAGGCCCAAAAAAGGTCCACCATGCATACTAACATCCAGTACAGCTGACAAAGGAAATAAAAAACCTTGGCATTGTTTGCTCGTTATGTAAACTACACAGCTGTCCAAGCAATTAAGATATGATTTTGGGAATTCTCTCGTAAAAATTTGCTAACAGTGCTTCCACTTGTGAAAGTGACATTCTTCTTTATCAGTAAAGTGCATTTCATTAAGGTAATGCAATTTCATCAAGCTTAATAGTAGAAATTGCTTAACCTTATGGCAAGAGTATATAAACAATATAAAATTAATGTCGCTCCTCGTGTGGGAGATAGATTTGCATTAGTGACAGTGCTGATCAAGTAATAAAGAAAGCCTATATAGATTGTTCAGGTCCAGGGGCAAATAGCTGCTCTTCAACTCACATGTTGGGAAGCTGTGCTGGCAATAAAACAGTTAAGCATTAACTTCCATGAAAAGCATTGCGTTATAAGGAAAAAGACAGATCTAATTACTGAAGATATGTTAGAAAAGTGTTTGACTTTGGGACAAAACAAGGCACCTCCCTTACTGAGAAGGAGCATGGGCTTGCTTAGCAAGCAAAAGAAAAGAAAAGGAAAGTTAACTCTTGACCTAAGCTCAAAACTGCACTGGCCCAAGACAAGTGGCCCTGTCAACTATTCTACACCCCATAACCATTCTCTTTAATACCAGAGATCTTCTCTGGAAATAGGGTTGTGGCTGGCAGAAGGAAGTGCTCTCTAAGCAGAGTTTCATTTGACCTCTTTTCTTTCCACCATTTCAAGCCAAGCCAAATTTTTCCTCACTAAAGCAAATGCTATTGTAGAGTTCTCATAGAAGAGTTAGTGTTTGAAAGCCACTGTCAGTGGAAGAAAGAACACTTCAACTTCTATCTCAACTCCAAAAACATCATTTATCCTTGAAAAGTTTTAGCCTTCTCAATATGTGCTTTCATCAGAATTGTTCATGATAAGTACAATTGGTCTATTTCAAATGCCCTCCTCTAATCTTGCATCCATAGCAAAGGAGTGGGTAAGGACAGCAAAACCACATAGTTTAGATTATCCCAGATTGAATTATTACCTCCAAACAATTGCATATTCATCTTGCAAGCAAGCCCATTCATCAGTTGAGCACACAGTCATTGTGGACTAATTCCAGACCTGAGTAAGATGGAAGCCCTGCCCTCAGGGAGCAACAGGCTAAGGAAGACAAGCATGCAAATAAGAGGAGAGAAAGTCAAGTGAAATAAGCAATGATTCAGCATTTAATCTGATATCAAGAGCAGTGAGGAAGGCAAGTTTAATTTTGACCATAGGGTGGGGTCATGAGTCTGCATGAACAAGGTAGCGTGTGTTGTCCTTGAATGATGAGAAGGACCATGAGTAGATCCTTTCAGAATATTACTCCATCATGAGGTCCTCTGAAGAGAGGGTGGAGAATGTGAATGAGGTTCACTGACAGATGTGGCTAGATTAAGAGTTTTGAACCATGTCATGGAGAGTCTTGAATGACACAGGGGCCTTAGAGAGCCAGATGACACATTCAAATGAAATAATCAAGGAAATTTGAATAAAGAAATATTTACAAAGTTGTGGGCAGGATTAAGGGAAATTAACAAGGGATAGAGTACTGTAGGGCTAGCAACAACAGGGAACTTTATCATCCTGAAGATTGGGGAGGGAGAGGCTCAGAAACCTAGAGAAAAAATGGGAGCTATGGCTTTAAGATTGGGCCACCAATATAAGATAGGGCCTTAGGTGGAGGGATACGGTCTATACCAAGAGGGATACAGCCTAGCAAGGAGGGAGGCAAAGGAAAAAATACTTTGATATCTCTTTCCCAAAGAGCAAACCTAATCAGAAGGCAAGGGAACTCCTTGATCCAGTAGTAAATGTCAGCCCCAAGGGCACAAAGCTGGGGAGAGTGGGGAGGGGTAGAGGAGAGAATGGATGTCAAGGAGCAAACAGAAAATACCCAGCAAGGCTAAATCACCATGATAAGACGTTTAAACACGAGTTAACTTTTTTGGTTATAAACCTGGTAATAATTCTATGGAGTAGGACTGTAAGATTCCCCATTTAGATTCTGAACTACTTGAAAGCAGGGACTGGGTCTTCATCATTCCATTGTGTCTTGCCTATGCTAAATGTATCCCTTGTATCTAGCATAGATGAGGCAAAAGTAGCAATGTGAGAATTTAAGGGTCTAGCAGTTAAACAAGGTTGATACAGTTAGGCCTCAAATGTCATAAAAAAATTTTAGATTATGGTCTTTGGAAACCTACAACTGTCCCTTCAACAAGAATATCAGGAGATGGATGTCAAAGTGCATGATGTGCTAGTCTTGAGATCAATACAATTTTAGGTCAGCCCTGAGTATATGGACCAAACTACAGCCATAAGGCATCTAATGGCAAAAAGAAACCTCAAAACGTGTCACTGGGGCTCAAGGGCCACTGAAATTTTAAAATCTATTCTGTGGTGTGCTGGGCATAGGTTGGGTTTACCAAGAAAGTATAAAGCATACCATGCTGGCTTCCTCTGCCTGTAGACAGCTGGATGCTGGAGCAAATTTTTTAGGGGCACTTTACCCTGGGGATAAAAAGGAAAAAATTAGGGTGGCAGCTGGGTAAGAAAACAAGCCTTGGGCTTGGCATGTGCAGACCTGGGTTTGGGGCCCAGATACACTACGCATGGCCACTGCGATTGGTGACAAGTCTCTGAACCTCAGTGAGCCTGAGCTGTCCATGGGCTGGGGGGAGAGAATGTTTACACCTCAGGATTATCATAAGTGTAGATGAAATACTATATGAAGAAGTGGCTTATAAATGACAACACATACAAATATAAGGTGTTATTCTGGCTGCTACTTCCTGGCATTCAACAATCGTTCAGCCCGCAAAGCACACAGTAGCCTCTTTGAAAGTAAGCCCTGTATAATTCTCCTTTCCCTATAAGAAATAAAAAGGGTAAATTTGAGCAGTTTGAGGGATGAACAAGTTATTTTATGACACATTTTTCATGAATTTTACAGCACATAGGGAAGAGTAACCAGCTTTTTGAAAGTAAATTTAATTTTTAAATCTATAATAAGGCCAGGAAGAGCTTTTATTTGTTTATTTGCTTATTGTTTGCTTTATTCAAGTTACTGTGTCAGCTTTGCAAAAATTTTTTCATCAAATGCACACCGTCACTGAATAATCATCTCCTTTTAGTTGATATGTATCTCTACAGAATGTGTGACATTAACATCCTATAGTAGTCTTCTCAAGGCAGTCAGAATGTTGGAGGTAGGCCATAAAAATTTAGCTGTGGGAGATAATTACACTGTAGAAATTTCATCAGGTATGCTGAATGATGAGGTGCACTAGAATGTTAAAGCTTTGGTAGTTCTTTGTCAGGAGTCTTCAGTCAACTGTTTTAAATTCTCTCCCCTTCATAAACTTCTATCTCCACCATGGTGATGGTAGTCAACCTTTGATAATGGCCAGATCTGTTGGACTCTCTTTCTTCTTGGCATCTGTCTTTGAGAGGCAGCATAATGCAGTTTTAATAACATGCTCCCTGGACAAAGACAGCCTGGGTCAAATCCTAGCTCTGCCATTACAAGTGATATGACCTAAGGGAAAAGTTACTTAACTTCTTTATGCTGTAGCTTTCTCAGGTGTAAAATGGAATAATGAGTACCAACTTCATAGGGTGTTACAATGCCTGGCACATGACTTTATAAGTTTTTTTTAATTAAAAAATTAATGATGATTTCAGAAAATAAACAAGTCTTCTATTTAACAGTGTTCTTGACCTCTATGAGCAATTCCTTTTTTTCCAAATAAGAACTTGGAAACTACACCTTTTCTTTCTAAATCAGTGGTTTAATGCATAGTTCTCTAGATAATGTTGCTTTCAAGATCTTTTGCTTCTAAATCTCTCTGCAGATTTTAATAATCATCATAAAATATTCTTTCACCAAACCTACAGACCACTCTATCAAAAGATCTAGACTTGAGTGCCAAGATCTCTGTAACAGGAAATTGGGCCACTAGCCATTTTGGATATATGAGAAATTCGTTTAGCTTCCTTATGTTTGAATGTCCCTAATGGAGCTGCAAGAGGACATGCTGGGATTTGGGAACACAACTCCAGTGTTTTAAGGCATTAGGACATCCATAAATGTGTCCAGGGAGGCCAATGGGATTTTGGAATTCCTTCATACACATTCAAGAAGATATTACTGCATTGCCGAAATCTGCTAGATAGAATCAGTAGTTCAGCCTTATCCCAGGAACTCAAAAAGGAGTAAAGAACAGAGGTCTAGGAAAATGGCCTGAAGAGCAATTTTATTTCATGGCCCTCAGGTTCTTCTTTGGGCCTCAGCAAGCAATGAGAAATTATTCATTATGAAATAGACATCATGACATCCCTCTCTGGAGATCCCTACACATTAAAAGGATAGAGAAGATCCCAAGGACACTATAACTGCTTTCAATGATGAAAGCACTAATGTGGAAGGATGCAAATGTCCAAAGCTGAGAATTAACAGTTAGATATCTTCAGCTTTGAGCTTTAGTATCTATCCACATTAGCACTTAAGACACCTCTCACCATAGACTCTTGTTTCCAGTTCACTTAACAAACAACCGTGATTTAAAAGAAAGGACACTGGACTAAGACTCAGAAGACCTGGATTTGAAGCCAGTTTCATAAATTCACATAGTGGAGAAAGTATTTGTTAGAAAACTGAACTGTAAAGAGTGTGAATAGATAGACTCAGATGTGAAGGTTATGCAGCTGCTTATCTCACAAATTTGCCTGAGGATCTGTGATCCTTGCTGGCTCAGTTTATTCAGAGGAATCCGTGGTATTTCTAGTCCCACTCTTAATAAAAAAATGAGAGAAGGAGACACAGAGGTAGGACAAACTACAAGCTTCCTATCACTGAAACCATGGCAGAGAGGTAAGAGACACTCATGGACTTCTTGTGGCAAGGGAGATTTAGGCTTCCTTGGTTTCAAGGAGGCTTTGTGAATAAACGTTTTGCATCAAATAGGCCCTCCCTCTGGACAGAGGACTTAGATCTGTGCCTGCAGGTAGATTAGACGTCTTGAAGTTGCCCACACAGTGGCTACCCAGTTGTGTCAGTTTCCTATTGCTGCTGTAACCAACTACAACAAACACAGTAATTTAAAACAAAACAAGCGCACTCTCTAAGTTCCAGAGCTCAGAAGTCTAGGATCAAGGTGCTGGCAGGGCTGTGTTCCTTTTGGAGGCTTCAGGCAAGGAAGCAAGGCCTTCCCTGTTCCAAGAGGCTCCCTGCCTGCCTTGACTCATAGTCTCTTCCTCCATCTTCCAAGCGCTTCACTCCAACTACTGGCCTCATCACCCATCATATTTCTTTTCTGACTTAAACCCTCTTGCCTTTCTCTTACAGAGACCTTTGTGATTACACTGAGTGTGCCTGGATAAACCAGGATAACCTAGCAATCTCAAGAGCATTAATTTAATCACATCTGTAAATGTCCCTTTGCATTGGAAGTTATCATATTCACATGTTCTGAGGATTAGGATGTGGACACCCTTGGGGGACCATTATTCTATCATACCCATGGTGCTTTAGGGTGAGGGGGACGTTTAATTCTCTCTCACAGAAGATGTAAGAGCATCCCCAGTGGGGTTCTCTGGCAAGTCAGGCTACCAGCAGGAAATGACTCTCCTGCACAAGGATCCACCAAGTGGCTCTCACATTCCCAGTCAGGACTCCCAGAACCCTACTCCAGGCAAGGAATACCAAATATTCCTAACAGAAGGATTCACAGAGATCAACATCCTGAAGGTGATAAATCGGGCCTCTAGCCTTAGGGGCAAATATTGAGTTAGGTCCGTACAAACTGATTAACTTAAATGACACCTCCTAGGAAATGACACTAGACAAGATAATTGAGGAGGATAATCTAGCCCATAATGGACTAGATTAAAGACTATTCCGTTGGCCTTGTGGTGTCATTGTTAACACCTGCTTTCTTATTCAACAGAAACTATCAAGTGATATCAAATCAATGATATCCTATAGGGTCATCACAGAACCAGAACTCAATACCCAACATTTAATAGATTTTCAGCTAGCATGCAAAAGATGCTGAGTCAATGGATGAATGAATGAATGAGTGAATGGTATTCTGGAACCTTTTCTCTCATAATTAACCAAACTATGATAATATTTTATTTTATATAATATTTTTAAACTTCCAAAAGTGGAAACTTGATTTAAAATGGAGATCAGTGGCCATGTGATAAAACATATGCTATATACCAATGAAGTTATATGTTCACATCATGGGATAATGTATACATGTATGTGGGATGTGTGTGTGTATATATTTTTGGTATTTTATGGTATTATTATCAGGAACTGGGGAATGCCTAATTTCTGCTCTGCTCTATAATAAATGACAACTACATCTGCATATAGACCAGGAGTTTAAAATCACCACACCTACAGAGGGCAGACAAGCAACAAATGCAGGAGTCAGGTAAAACGGAAAGTCAAATTGCTAAGTGATAATTTCACAACCAGGACCAAGCTGGTCTCAATAGTACTCACTTCACAGGCTTGTGGAAAGGATATGCAGCCATTTAAAATGCTCTGGTAGCCAACTAAAATAGCCAATAGAACATTTCCATGGACTAATGGAATAATAAACAACATCGCACTGTTTCCTTTATCCAGGTCAGGAGAGGGTTGATGTCTGGATCCTCCCCAGACATTCTGTGATTCTAAAAAGTAAAGAATTCTCTCCATGTGGAAGCCAGCAGAATTACAAGAGAAGCTATAAGACAGGTGATTAATTCTTTTAAAAGCAGTAAACCGACAAATCTAGGGGAAAACAATCCGATCTGTATTGCCTAATGGCCCACCGCTAAAATGGTAGTGATCTATTATATGGGAGTGGAAGTGGAAAATAATGAAACATTTTAATTATGACAGTATAATTTCTACAAGGTAATAAAGACCATCGGATAAAACAATTATCAAGGCGTGTGTGCACACACTTTTGGTGTCATTAATTTGTATAATGATGCAACACTAAGAATTATACTTGTTTTGAGGACAGAGATTTTTTTTTTCCCCCTATAATTTTTCAGTTCAGGATATTTACAATTTAGGTTCTGAGGTTAAGGTTTTAAATCATGGCCAATGCTACTGTAAATATTTCTAGGCCATATAAATCATAAAGTCATATATTGAATAGTTTTGTAAAATATGCAACTAGAGACCAAAATTTCCCAGGTCTGTGTGCCTGGGAAAATGAAGGAAGATAGCTGAAGGGTGGTGGGGGAACGATTACAGCAAATTTGCCCTCAAATTATTCATTCACTGACACTTAATTTTGAGCTCCTACTCGGCTTAAAGTATTGAATTTAACCAAAAGGTTGAAAGACTTTCTCCCAACAGTAAGACCAATTTTCCTACACTATGTCTTTTTATTAAGGACAAATTAGACTATAGAAAAACAGAGTCCACTTTTACTTAAATATTTGATTCTTCAACAATGCAGATGAGTTTCTAGAGACCTCTCCTTTGGGTACAATGCAGCATTTTCAACCAATTTGGCATCGACGTAAATTGTGATATGGTTGGCTGTTTTCCCTATAACAAAATAGCAAAACTTGAAATCAGAAAGTTCTTTTGCTAAGACCCCATTTCAAATTGTAGCGCCCACCACTCCAGGGCCTTGTGCCATGAGCTCCTCTCCTCCAAACTCAAAGCTTTAGTCAAAGTAGAGCATTTTTAAATGTTTTAAATTATTATTTATATGTTTTTCACCAATAACCACTTATGACCCACCTTATGCATAAGAAAGGGCTTATCCTGAAAGTAAACAAAAGCAAAAATTAAAACAAAATTTAAAAAACCAAGAGTGGTGTGTTAGAAGAGGCAGTTTTAAACACAAATCTTAAACACACATGCACACACACACACACACACACGAAAGAAAACAATTAATACATCAGAGAATTCTGCCAGGGTTTTGTAGCATTACAGGGCTTCTCAGCTATAAAGAAACATATTGAATGTTTAGAGCACGGCCCCTTCCTCGCTGCTTCAGTTGTTTCCTTTTGTTTACAAGTCCCTGCCATCCTTCTTTGTGAATTGAATGCTAAACTATCTCTGGAGAGATGTTATATTGCTTACAGAGTGCTTCAGCAGATGCTGCTTCCTGTTGGAACAGAAGGCTGTGATTATACCTGAACTCTTCAAGAACTCTAACACTGAAAAACAAGATAAATGAAAGTCTTCAAAAGTTTTATATCTTCCCTTACCAGCCATCTAGATGCTCAGCCACCCACTGGTCCCGCTCTGCCACTACAGCCAATAGAGGTGGATCTCCCCACTTTATCCTATCTCCTCCCAACCAAGGACATTTTTTTTTTAACGGCTTACACATCCCATCAGCAGAGTTTGTTTAAGAATTATTGAGAGTATTGCTCATTCGGATGCCTGGTCACTGTGCATTCAGATATTCGAAAGCCCCATTATAAACAATAAAGAAAAGAGAATAGATCTTCATCAGGAAGTGTCTATAAAAACAAATTGAAACACGGAGCAGGCCACCTGGTGCCAAAAGTTCAGGGTTATAGAGAAATTTATCTCCACACATTTTGAGAGAAATTGTCCTTCTCAAAAGACCTTCCCACGCAGCATTGCCGTCATCTTTGAAGCTGAACAGCACTTCTTGGTGAGTCTCAAGCACTTGCCACTTTATCCTTGGAGCTCTTTTCATTTTTTGCTTTCTAAATGTCTTTCCTGCATTTCCTGCCATGATCTGTTTAGTTCACTGTCCAAAGCAAAGGGTAATTCCTCGTTTGTCTTATTTTCTCTCTGCATAGCAGGGAAACATACCATGGTATAACAGAAGAGAGGCCACAAAAAAAGAAAAAGAAAAAGAAAAAAAAACACATACATATATAGTTACTTCATAAATACAAATGGGAAAATAGGCAAGGTTCCTCTTTACAGCCCCACCACCACACATGGCATCCAGAAGCTTTAAGCCCTTACTTTCTGTGATCCCCAAATCTGGCCCTCCAATATCCCAGTGATTATGCAGAGAGCCAAGAGCTCTGCCCTGTTTTAATACTCTCATCATATAACTACATAACATATAATACTCTCAGTCCTCTCATCATATAACAATGGGTGATAAAGCCTCAAGCAGTTAGTAGCCAAAGTGATATATGACCCTCAACCCTCTGATGAAATCCGCAGCATGGAATTTCAGAACCAGACTATTCAAACAATCCTCTAGTTCAAATCCCTCATTTTTCTAGATAAAACTAAACTCAAAACTATCCTTGATCTGCTTAAAACCATTGAGCCAAGAGAGCCCTAGCACTTGAGTCTAGTTATTAAACATATTATCAGCTCTGTTGTTAAATATGCAAATCTTACAAGCACTCAAATAAGTAAAACACTAAAAACTTCAGCTGGTCTCTGGATTTGATCTCAGTTGGTTGCATCACAATGTCTAGCCACAGTATAGCACACAGGTGCTTAGAAAATCAACCAGCGGCAGGTATTTATTAAGTGCTTTACGACCTGCCCTGCATCCATGGTCACCGTCAAGGTTAGGCACTGGGGATACAGTGATGATCAACTTAGATACTTCCGTTGTCCTCATGTGGCTTATATTCTAGTAGAAGAAAGAGAAAATAAACTAGCAAGCAAACAAGGTAATTTCTCGTAATTGTAAATGATCCAAAAAATGAAATTGTGAAAGAGAGTGACTGGGAAGTGGGCAGCATCGAGCTGGGGTCTACAGGAAAGTTTCTGTGAAGAGATGACCTTGAGCAGAGACAAGAATGACAAGATGGAGCCTCCCACACAAAGATCCAGAAGTGAAACAGGTCAAAGATCATTACTAGATTGCACTTTTCTTTTTAAACCCATGAGAAACTGTGTGTGTGATTTAAGAGGTGCAAAAATGAAATTCCTCTGTCATCGTTCCTCCAGAGAAATTGATTCCTGCATCGAACATGCAAACCAGCCCACCCAAACTCTCAGCTCTTTCTTAACATTTTATCTACGTAAATAACATTTTCTATATTTACATATGCATAAGTAACAGCATAAATGGAACATACTCATATATAGATATAAACCATGTGATAGACATCAACTTTCAACTTTCAGAACTGTCTCCACCAGCATTGTTCAAGAGAAAGAAAATGTGAGCTATACATGTAATTTAAAATATTTGAGTAGCCACATTAAAAACTCAGAGAAATCAGATGAAGCTAATATTAATAATATATTCTATTTAATCCAGTATACCCAGAATATTAATATTTCAACATGTAACAATATGAAAAATAATTGAGATATTTTACCTTTTCTTAACTAAGCCTTCAAAATCTAGTGTGACTTTAACACAGCAAATCTCAGTTCAAACCAGCTCTCTTTCAAGGACAAAATAGCTGCATTTGACTAGTGACTACTGTATTAGACAGTTCAGGTATGTAGTTTGAATAGCATATTGCCTAAAAGTTACAGCATTTTCTTATAATACTTTTCTTAGTTAATAATAAAAAAACAAATATTTTTCTCATGCCTTTTCTTTTTTCTTTGCTTCTCCCAATATGTCCTGGCCTTATGCCACTTCATGTTTTAATACCATATTGAGAATATTTAGAAATCAAATCATTTATTATTTCTTGATACAAAAATGTTGCCCCTCTTTATCATTTTTATCATCTCAATAAAGTGAAAGGCTTTACATTTCTAATACCTTGTATTTGACACCTTCTATCGCCTACAAATGTAGAGGCCAAGTGTGCCTGTGTCGTCAAGCAGATTCTGTGCCATTACAGACAGAGTCAATAAAAAGGAAGTTTATTGAGAACAAAAGGCAACATGGTAGATGGTAGTCTGGGTTCATTCAACTTGGAAACTAAAGACCACAAGGAATGTCCTATGGGGCATATTGGAAAAATGTCTCCAAACTACACAAGCAGACTTCCTTCTGTTCCATGGCTCGCCTGTGCTGCTGACTGGATGAAAAAATTCTGGAGTTGTGCATTAGTGAGGAAGAGTTAAGCTAAACCATCTGCACTCACCCAAACTGCAGCATTCTAGAACAAGATGCTGGTAAATATTTGTGTAGTGAAGAGGGAGCACGGGGGTGAAAAACACAACAAAGAGAAAGGGAGTGAGTAGGAGAGAAAGAAAGAAGGAGAAGTGGAGAGAAAAAGAGGAAAGAAAAGAAAAAGAAGAGATGTAGAAGGAATGATGGATTATGAAGCAGATACAACTCTAACTTAACCTAGAAAAAAAAATGTTGTTTCTAGTACTGCCACCAGGCAAGCGGGGGGCCTGCCCTAAGCCCTGATGTTTAGAGACCCTGATCTGTCACTCCTCCAAGCATGACATCCCTACAGGGTAAAAAGTCTGAGGGTCCAAAAGGGCAGCCCACCCCACATGAAGCCTGTGCCCTCTTTTCCCCTACAGAGCATGCTGTGGCTACTTGGGCCCCTAGAATTAATTCCTTGCCATTAGGATGCTCGCTGGCCTGTCAGGCTTGTGAGGACCTCTTCTCCTGTCCATACTTATGATAATATGCTGAGCCATCTGACGAGTGTCCAAAGAGCAGGTGACTGTAGTGGGGGAATGTAAAGGGAAGTTGGCAACTGCTGACTCTCATGTCCATCAGCATACATGCAATGCCCCTCAAGGTTTGGGATAAAGTCAATGGTGGGAAAAGAAGGGGGACTGGACAGAGAGCCTCCTTGCATCTTCTTGTTCTGGGCTCCACAAATTTAGGGTCTAGTGGACTTTCTCATGGAAGGCAGTCAGTTCAGTCACAACGGCTATTCTACAGTTCACCGTGGGTGCCAACATGTTGGATTAGGACATCTGGTAACATCCTCCATGGAAGGGTCATTCTGTCATTATGGCACTTTATAATTAATGGTTGCCTAATTTATTGGGATTGCTAGTTTTAACTTTAATACACCATAGGAATAGTGGGCACCAACTTCCCTGCTTCTGTAGTCATTATTAGTGCTAGAGTTTATGCAGAAAGCGGGAGCTGAGCCAGGAAGCATTTCTGGCTTGAGAACCTGAAATCATAATCAAAGAGCTACCTGAAGTCCGGATGAGTCCAATCACAGTAGTCAATAGCTCCTTCAGAATGGAACTGGAGGGGAGTAAAAGTCAGAAGTCTGTGAGGCAAATCTGGAGACACCACTTAAGAGATTCAAAAAGAGAAAGGACTTTCGGTATTAGACTGAGAAAACTTAAAGACACTTTTCACTTGGTGAGTTACTTTGACTCTGGTATACAAAGGTAATCAGAAAAAGAAGAAATCTTGGTGTTTTAAGCATAGGAAGTCCTGAGACATACATCCATTTTAGATTTCTTTTTTTTCCCCCGTATTTTTTGGAAAATTTAACCTAGCAATTGCTTGCTTGATGGAGGCATGAATTATGCTTGCTGAATAGTGATGAGTACATTTGAAAGGGTTCAGGACTGAATGCATGAATACTCAGACAGTCAGCTGCTTCTTCCTAACTCATAATTCCAGCTTTCCCAAACATTAAAATCAAATGAGTAGGCTTGAAAGAATAGGCATGCATAAAACAGAGTCAAGACTTCATTCCAATTTGCGTTAGGCCAGGTATTCCCAGAGTAGCATTGTAAAACAAAAGATCAAGGCAAAAGGGAACCTCAAAAATATCTCAGGTTAACCAAGTTAAGATCACTGGTTAATTTTTTTTAACAGGGCTCTTAATCCCTAAGAAATAGCAGATAATTTCATCTACAAACTATTTTGTATAAAACAACTAAAATATTGTTCTGTGACATTTTCACTCAGTTACTTTTTTTTCTCCTCTAAGTTTCATATGAATTAAAGAAAAACAGAGGTCAAAGGGAGTGAGAGATATCAATCTCTTTAAATGCCAACTTGAGCTTTTTAATCCAGTTGACATTCAGTCCAAATTGTCCTTACCTACAAAAGAAAATGAGTTTACCCCTTATTGGCAGCGTAAGAAAGAAGACAAAATTTTGAATGTCATTTGTTTCCTGTCTCTTTCATTTTCTGGCAATGTATGTTTGTGTGTGTATGTTTGTGTGTGTGTGTGTGTGTGTGTGTGTGTGTTTTGTACATGTATCTCTGCAATCACTTTTGTGTTTCCTTGTTTCCTTAAAGTCTCCAAGAAGGCAGGGATGCATCACTGCAATCAGAGAGCATTATAAATTCTTTTTGTGTGTGTGTGTTTTTAGTAGAGATGGGGGTTTCACCATGTTGGCCAGGCTGGTTTCGAACTCTTGACCTCAAGTGATCCACCTGTCTCTGCCTCCCAAAGTGCTAGGATTACATGTGTGACCCACCACAGCCAGCCAAATTCTATTTCTTATCTTTACACTAATATAAAAGTTTTTTTCCCATTAATTACTAAGTGCCCCAACAATCTAACTGAACTCAAGTTCCATCTATACTAACTCCAGGCAACTAGATGTGGGCAAATGGGTATTACTGTATGTGTTAAATGACTGACTTGAGTCAGACAGGAAAGAGAAGTACTTGATTTAGAGAACAGGGACAGAATTAAGTAGGCACTACACACTTCATGGAGTTTATTTGGTTTCATTATACATATCTACAGTTAGTCACCCAGGGAGAAAAGAATAAAAGAGGAGTGTGAGTTAGGTGTTTAAATTTGTTCAAGTATTACATTAATGAGTTCCACAATTTATCTAAAAAAAGTACAGTAAAGTGCTGCTCTAATAGCACAGCAAGCCCCATTAGTCACTGTGAGGAAAGCAAAGTGTTTTAATTCCCTCTCAACTGTCAAGAAGACAGGGAAGAATGGAGCGGTAGAAAGTGCCTTTGTCAAGGGTGTGTTAACCCACCTAGTAATAAAGGTGGCCTTGGCTGGGGGGACATAAAATAAAATTTTCTTTTGTACGTCATATCACCACCCCCGACCCAGGCACACTTTGGGACATTATCCAGAAAGTCCTCACTTACCACCATCCGTAGGTTATCAGAAGCTGCAACTGTAAGCAAAACATCTATGGCAGGTCCCCAAAGTCCTTTTGTTCAGCATTGTTTAGATATAACATTGATGAGAAAGAGAAATGGTTTTATTATACATTGTTTTGGTTGAAGTTGCAGTTTCCAGGAACCCATCCAGATATTAAGTGAGGGCTTACTATATTAGTTTGCTACTGCTGCTGTGACAAAGTACCACAAGTCTTAAAACCACACACTTTTATTCTCTTACAGTTCTGGGGCCAGAAAAGTGTAATGGGTCTTACAGGGCTAAAACGAAGTTGTTCCCAGGGCTCCCTTCGGACACTCTAGGGGAGCATCCATTCCTTTTTCCTTGCACCTTGTAGCTGCTGCAGGATTTCTGTGGGTAGCCACCTCACTCCCATCTCTGCCCCCTTTTCTATTCTCTCCCAGTGAGGGTGTGTGTGTGTGTGTGTGTGTAATAAATCTCCCTCTGCCTCTGTCTTATATGCACTTGTGTGATTGCATTTAGGGCCTACCTGGATAATGCAGGATAATCTCCAGTCTCAAGATCCTTAACTGAATCATATTTGCAAAGACCCTTTATTTACCATATAATGTTTGATTCGCAGGATCCAGAGGTTAGAATCTGGATATCCTTTCTTTTTTTTTTCCTTTGGGGGGGGGTGCCTTTTCAGCCTATGCAGACATGATTACAATGCATCAAAAATATCTCCTTTTTGAGATTAGTTTATGTCAATCATCATCAAAGTATTAAAGATAAATGGAAAACAATTACCTTATCACTGAACCACAATAATTTTACTGAAAGGATGACACAGGAGAGGGCAAAAACCCAAGTCCTTGCTCACGCTGTCCTACCCTGTGTGGCCCAGTGTGGTATCAACCCCGTCTAGAACTGTCTCATATTGCTCTATAGGGTTTCAAACAAGTTCAAGTTTTCATCAACTTATAAAACCACCTCTTGCAATGATGCTCCTTCATACCACCATTTTATTTCAATCCTGATTTTCAGGGTCTGTGTTTTGCCGTCACCCACACCTCCTGATTCTCTAAGCATGTCTCCCCGTTGCCTTCACCCCTGTACTGATATGGTTCCTTCTGTGCCTATGTCCATGAAGAGTGGCAGCTCTTCTCCCTCTCTTCTTTGCACAGCCCTCGTCCCTCCTCATTTCTGAATGTTGCTCTTCCCTTTTCCCACACTCCTCTCTGGCTCACCTCTCCAGTGTGAGTTGAGATCTCACAATTCTCTTGCGCTACTGTTTTCCGTCTGACAACTCAACATTTTGTGGCTCTTGAATTGGCATCTCTGACTGCTGTCTCTAAAGTTCTCACCCAACAGTTTTTAAATAGTGACCCCCAGCCAGGCGTGGTGGGTGGTCCCTGTAATCCCAGCTACCCAGGGGGCTGAGACTGGAGGATCACTTGAGCCCAGGAGTGCAAGGTTACTGTGATCCTATCTCTAAAAACAAAACAAAACAAATAGTGACCCATGAGTATCAACTGGAAAGCATATTAAAATGCAGATTCCTGGGTCTCCCTTGAAATTTCTGGCTCAAGTGATTCTGATGTATGTGGTTCCAGAAATGCCGCTCTGGAACCACGTTACCAGTTATCTCGTGAAGCTGTTGAGATGTTTCACCACCACCAAAAACTAAACTTGCACAAATTCAAACACAGTCTTGCCAGACTGGGACTTTTTCATTTCCCTTGATGGCATTACCATACTTCCAGATATCTACAAGGACTCTTTGACACCTCCTACCCCACTGTGTCCAGGTTCCAATCCACATCTAAATTATCTCATTGAACACTCTGTAGGACAACTCTTGTGAACCAAAGAGTGAGGATTCTGGAGAAGAAAAAAATCTAAGAAGTAATCTAGCCCATAACCAGTCCATTCAATTCTTTAAAAAATTAAAGCCCTAGATACCTCTGGGAGCTGCTGGGAGGAGGCTGGTGAGAAGTTCATAAAACGGATTACAGTTCAATGTTTCTAAACAAGCAGGGACTATGGAGCCAGACTCCTTGGGTTTAAATCCCTCACTCTGCCACCATAAGCCTGTATGACCTTAGAAAAGTAAACTAACCTTTCTGTGCCACCATTGAAAAATAAGGATAATAGTAGTTTCTACTTCCAGACAATGGTTTGTTATGAGAATTAAGGAGTCAACATATGAAAAATGCATAGATCAATGCATCAGTAATACTATTTCAGTGTTGGCTCTAACAGTAATAATAATAATATAAAAGCCACCAGGAGTATCCCCTAGATTCAAGCATGACTTCTGTCCCTGATAGCTGTCTGCTAACTCTATCCGTTTAAGTCACATGCATACTGTCTTTAGCTCTAAAAGGTATCATTTGATTCCAGAAGTCTCCAGATTCTCAGGCATCACAAGTTTTATAGAAATGAAAAGCCACAGGTGTCAAAAACTGAGATGTATTTCCACCATTTGCCTGAAAATAAAGTTTACCTATGACACATACTAGATAGCTGGCATGCAGCTATTATTATAAAATATTTATTGGCCACTACGAAGTGCTGTAGGCATTGCACAAAATATAGAAGAACAGTCTCTCCAGGCCCTAATTGATTATGGGTCATATATTTTTAAGGGAAGATGCTACTGAGTTACTTAACACAGAATGAAAGATTCCAGGCTTTTAGGCAAGGAAACAAATTATATAGTTTTAAGGGACGGTAATGATTTATGGTGTGTTTAGGGGTTCTAGCTGTGTTTCTTCTTCAGCAGTGCCACATCTGAATTTTCCACAGCATTTATACAAAGCACATGTGGTGTGGTCTTTACGCTGACCCAAGCACATCTTCCAATAGGAGGATTATTGCATAAAGATCTCTCTTATTTGAGAGCAGTCACAGACGTACGAGATGATGTTGTATGTTATAAATATCAGACCACAGTCACGGGGATCATAAAAGTTTCAATTACGTTAGCATGATAGGGATTTGAGAAGAAGAAAATTTGCAGTGGAAATGAAATGAAATAAAGTGTTTGAAAAGAGCTATCATTTTTGGAATTTTAAAGTCAAATAGTTTTACACATTGCATCATTAATATCAGGTATAATGGAATACCTACCTTTCTTTTCTCCAAACAGTGGAAATGCCCTTAGGATGAAATTTTGTTTAAAGAATACAATAAGACTCAGGCTTTCAAGACATTCAAGGCTTAATTTTTTTTAAATAAAATCTTACATCTATTAGACTTCTGAACACATGCAAAGAGAGCTTCTTTTAGCTATCCTGAAATGATAGTAATCCCCCAAATGAGAGAATAATTCTTATTTGGACAACACAGTCATTCAATAATGTATATATATATATGCTGTGTTCTATAATCTTAAAAATAGTTGATACAAAAAGAAAATAAATGAGGGGAGAATTGCTGAATATAAAACGGTGTCAGCAGATTAAAATATTCTTACCTTTCTTCTCTCTTCCTTTTTTATTCTTTCATTCAGTAGAAGTTCACACAGTGACACCTAGTGCAGCTGGCAAGGCTATGACAGCCTGGAAGAGTGAGTGAGATCAGCTGCCTGGCAAATTCCAGTTTCAATTTCAGTTAAAATAAGCCAATTCAGTAAAGCTGAATGCTCACATTTTGTCTCAGACCCCAATGTGCATGCATAACCTAATTATCATTTGAATCTATTTAAAAATGTATAATGCTTATAGACCATAATTCCAGCTCAGTTCATTTCCTAACAGTTAGAAATACTGGATCATTAATATCCACAATGAAGTAGAACTGCAATTAAGGGACTCAGTGAAATATCTGCCCCCTCCTTGCCAAGAGGCTTCCAGGATGGGTTCAGCAGTCTTGGAGCTACCCTTTCTAAACATTTCTCTGATGTTTCTACCTCTAATGTGACATCTAAAAGACTTCCTCTAGATTCTGTTACAAGAAACCTCCAGAGACCTACAGAAACTGCACATTACCTTTTGTAAAGCATCCTTCTTAAGATATGCTAGTCAAATGATCACCAACTCAAATGACTTCCTATTACAAAATGGTTCAGAAATTCCTCCAGCTAGATTAGATTAGCACATGCTTCCTAACCTTCCTAACCGGCTATTTGGGTGCTTCCCAAATAGCCACACACAGTTCCTCACATAGAGCAAGTGCTCAGTGAAGTTTTGTTGAGTGAATTTCGTTTTGTTCTTTTTCTCTTAAGAGCTGCCTCTTTAACTTTTAATGTCTCCCTTTCCCATATGTCAATCTCATCCACAGTTTTCTAAAAATACTGCTTGGAGACTTGATCCAATGGTGAAGGTGTAGCCCCTCCAGAGACATATGTTCACAACTGAATGCTGAAATTCTGTAGTTAGGCAGGAACATTATTCAAGGTTGCAATATTCCTATGGGTCCAAGATGAGGCAGTCTTCCCGGTTCCTACTTGGAGTTTAGCAGGGAATACGGATTGGCTGAGGAAGATTTATTTTAAAAATATCACCACCTACAGCTCCCCAGCACCAGGCTCACAAGAGTTAGCCTGCTCTGGAAGATGAAAAGAGCCAAGCTTTGAAAGTTGAAGTATTAAAATCCAGCAGGAGTCACTCAGCCTTAAAATACCAAAAAACAGGACTGTTCTAGAAAGGGAAAGCTATGGAAAAACTGAGGACACTTACCAGGCTGTCACTAAGAGCCAACACCCCTGCAGGAAAGGAGAGTAAATGGAAAACAGTAATGGAACTAAAACCAGTTCACGTTTACACCGTCTACACTTCCCAAAACTAAGACGCTTCCGTAAACCAGAGACATTTATGAAAAACTTTCAAAGATATTGAAAATACTTATATTTATCAAAGCATAAAATACTAAGTGGAAAAAATATATTATCTAGATAGATGGATAGACAGATGATAGAAAGATAGGCAAGGAAGGAAATACACAATGTTAACCAAAGTTATCTCCAAGTGGTGGAATTCCTGGTGATTTTATTTTCTTCTCTATAATTCTCTGATGTCTATACATTTAAGGTGAGGATATATAACTCCTGAAATTAAAACAAGATGGTGCTTTAAAAAGATCAAAAAGCAAATAAAATAAATGGCAAGCTATGTTCTAATTTTAAAAATATAAACTTCAGCCCCTCCTCCTCACCCCACTTGCAAACTGGTCCCACTCAGCATGATGACTGACAAGCAGATGCCAGCACCCCTGAGAATCTCTCATCCTCTGTCCCTCTGCTTAAAACACCAGAAAAATAAAAATCTCACAGGGATGGCCCTTCTATCACTCAATGAAATGCATTAAATTAAATGTTAAGAATAATAAATTAATGGGGAAGGAGCATCAAAGGGAAATTTATTAAGTTTATATTGCATTTTATTAATCATGCTTTGTTAATAATGTAGCCAGTCCTGTGAGGGAGGAAGGAATTAGATAGCAGGCCATTTGGGGAAGGCATCCTTTGAACAAGATGTTTCAAACAATTGTGTTCCAAAGACACATTCCCCCTGTGTTTCTGAGAAAGCTTGGGAACCTTGAATCCCTCAATCCTAGACACAACAGAGGCAGAACAGCACAGTGGTTAATATGGACACAGCTCTGGAGCCAGCTCAGCCTGGGTGATTCAAGCTGTCACATCCTGATTGTATAACTTGAGGTAAATTGGCTAACGTCTCTGTGCCTCAGTTTCCCCACCTATAACATGGAACTAATAATGATGCTGTGTGCTCAGATTTATCTTGTGGTTGAAATGAGTCAACATATTCTTGGAAGAGTGTCTGACACTGAGTCACTGCTACAAATTATCCTCATGGGAATAATTGAACCAAGGACTCCTGATTAATAAAACACAGTATATTAGTCTGTTCTCATACTGCTAATAAAGACATACCCAAGACTGGATAATTTATAAAGGAAAGAGGTTTAATTGACTCACAGTTCCACATGGCGGGGGAGGTCTCACAATCATGGCAGAAAGTGAATGAGAAGCAAAGTCACGTCTTACATGGCAGCAGGTAAAAGAGCATGTGTAGGGGAACTGCCCTTTCTAAAACCATCAGATCTTAGGAGACTTATTCACTATCATGAGAACAGCACAGGAAAAAACCTCACCCCATGATTCAATTACCTCCCATTGGGTGGGACCCATGCACAACAAGTAGGAATTATGGGAGCTACAATTCAAGATGAGATTTGGGTGAGGACACAACCAAGCCATATTCTGCCCCTGGTCCCTCCAAAATCTCATGTCCTCACATTTCAGAACATGATCATGCCTTCCCAACAGTCCCCCAAAGTCTTAACTCATTCCAGAACTAACCCAGAAGTCCAAGTCCAAAGTCTCATCTGAGACTAGGCAAATCCCTTCGACCTATGAGCTGGTAAAATCAAAAGCAAGTTAGTTACTTCCTAGATACAATGGGGGCACAGGCATTGGATAAATACATACGTTCCAAATGGGAGAAACTGGCAAAAACAAAGGGCTACAGGCCCCATGCAATTCCAAAATCCAGTAAGTCAGTCATTAAACCTTAAAATTCCAAAATGATCTCCTTTGACCAAATGTCTCACATCCAGGGTGCACTGATGCAAGAGATAGGTTTGCATGGTCTTGGGCAGCTCCACCCCTGTAGATTTGCAGGGTACAGCCCCCATCCTGGCTGCTTCCACAGGCTGGTGTTGAGTATCTGCACTTTTTCCAGGCACATGGTGCAAGCTGTCAGCACATCTACCATTCTGGGGTCTGGAGGACAGTGACCCTCCTCTCACAGCTCCACTAGGCAGCACCCCAGTGGGGACTCTGTGGGGACACTTCCACCCACATTTCCCTTCCACGCTGCACTAGTAGAGGTTCTCCATGAGGGCTTTACCCCTATAGCACACCTCTGCCTGGACATCCAGACACTTCCATACATCCTCTGAAATCTAGCCAGAGGTTCTCAAACCTCAATTCTTGGCTTCTGTGCACCCATAGGCTCAACATGTGGAAGCTGCCAAGGCTTGGGGCTCGCACCCTGTGAAGCAAAGGCCTGAGCTGTACCTTGGTCCCTTTTGGCCATGGCTGGAGCAGCTGGAACACAGGGCACCAAGTCCCTAGGCTGCACACAGCAAGTAGGCCCTGCACCTAGCCCATGAAACCATTTTTTCCTCCTAGCCCTCTGGGCCTATGATGGGCGGGGCTGCTCTGAAGACCCCTGACATGCCCCAGAGACATTTTACCCATTTTCTTGGTGATTAACATTTGGCTCCTCATTACTTATGCAACTTTCTGCAGCCAGCTTGAATTTCTCCTCAGAAAAGTGATTTTCTTTTCCACTGCATCATCAGGCTGCAAATTTTCTGAACTTTGATGTTCTGCTTCCCTTTTAAACATAAGTTCTTATTCTAAACCATATCTTTGTGAATACATAAAGCTGAATGTGTTTAACAACACCCAAGTAACCTCTTGAATGCTTTGCTGCTTAGAAATTTCTTCCACCAGATGCCCTATGTCATCTCTCTCAAGTTCAAAGTTCCACAAATATCTAGGGCAGGGGCAAAATGCCACCAGTCTCTTTGCTAAAACATAGCAAGAGTCACCTTTGCTCCAGTTCCCAATAAGTTCCTCATCTCCATCCGAGACCATCTCAGCCTGGACTTTATTGTCCATATCACTATCAGCATTTTGGTCAAAACCATTCAGCAAGTCTCCAGGAAGTTCCCATATTTTCCTGTCTTCTTCTGAGCCTTCCAAACTCTTCCAGCCTCTGCCTGTTACCCAGTTCAAAAGTTTCCAGGTGTCTTTACAAGAGCACCCCACTCTACCAGTATCAATTTACTATATTAGTCTATTCTGTGTCACTAATAAAGACATACCCAAGACTGGTGGAAAATGTGGAGCACGTAATTTTCAGGTGTCTTTACACCCCACTCTACCAGTATCGATTTACCATATTAGTCCGTTCTCATGCTGCTAATAAAGACATACCCAAGATTGGGTAATTTATAAAGAAAAGAAGTTTAATTTACAGTTCTACATGGCTGGGGAGGCCTCACACTCATGGTGGAAGACAAAGGAAGAGCAAAGGGACATCTTACATGGTGGCAGGCAAGAGAGCATGTGTAGGGGAACTGCCCTTCATAAAACCATGAGTTCTTGTGAGACTTATTCACTATCATGAGAACAGCACAGGAAAAACCTGCCCCCATGATTCAATTACCTCCCACTGGGTCCCTCCCATGACAAGTAGGAATTATAGGAGCTACAACTCAAGATGAGATTTGAGTGGGGACACAGCCAAACCATATCAGACAGCTTCCCTTTATTTAGGCATGTATCATCCAAATAATGAACTTTCCCTGTTATTCTCTATTATTCACTTTAGGGAAGTTCAGTGACTTTAGCACATTTATCAGAGAGAAGAAATTCGGAAGTCATGGGTTCTAGTGCCATACAGTGCAGTGATTACTGTCATTGTCATACAAGTGACAGAGTCACCACTTAACTGTGCCTCAGTTTCCTCATCTCAAAAGAGTGAATAGAATATAGTCATCTGCCCCCCCAATCTCATAATGTTGTCAACAGTAGCAAATGAGAAACGTTTTGAAAAAGTACATAGCACTATATGATACAAGTGATTTGAAGTAGACCAATAATTAAAATATGGGATAAAACTCAAATTTGTCCTTCCTACTCTTGGGAAATACTCCTAAAAATGGTTAAACTCTAAATTATATCTGGATTTCTTTACTCCATGCTCTCCTAGGCCACTTTTGCTATTGATAATTCCAAGATGAATACACCTGCTTCAATGAAAGAAAGATATGAGATATAAAATATCTCATTAAAAAGTTTTATATAGGCTCCATGTTGATTTTTTATGTTGATTACATTTTGAATTGATAACATATTGGATATATTGAGTTAAGTCAAATATATGATTTAAATTAATTTGATGTGTTCCTTTTTACTTAGGGACTTATCAATTTTATATGCTTCTTTTTAAACATAATTAATAGAAAATTTTGAATTATGTGCTTCAATGCCTTAGACCTGTGCTGTCCAATATGGTAGCCACTAGAAACATGTGGCCACTGAGCATTTGAAATATGACCTGCCCAAATTGAGATGTGCTGTATGTGTAAAACACACACCAGTCTTTGAAAATAGTATGAAATAAAGATATTGTCTCATTAAAAAGTTTTATACAGGCTACGTGTTGGATTTTTTTACTGTTGATTGCATGTTGTACTGATTACATATTGGATATATTGGGTTAAATCAAATGTATGATTTAAATTAATTTGATGTACTTCTTTTTACTTAAGTACCTATTAACTTGATATGTTTCTTAACATGGTTAATAAAAAATTTTAAATTACATATTTGTCTCACAGTATATTTCAGGCATTGCTGCTTTAGACCATAATAAATCTACTTTTAAGAAGGACTTGGAAACACGGTCTCTCCAAATGAAGTACCTGGAGGTATGTGAGATGGGAAACAGTAGGTTCCTTGCACTTACATTTTTCTACATTTTCCCATTGTTACAAATTGCCTCAGCCAACATTAAAGCAGACCAGTAAGGTGAATAAAAATTCTGGCCGACTGAAAAGAAACATTACATTATATGACCTTTGTATACAAAGAGTTGCTGGGAAAGAACCACAACTGGAAAAATGAGAGTGTACTTGTGGTTCTAGTTTATTTTCAGTGGGAGCCTAAATAAGACAGCAAAAAGCCCCCAGATGAGTCCAATTTTTGCCTCAACTGCTGAAAATCCTGCTTGAACAAACACAGGAGATTATTTGAACAAGACATTCACAGGCTTCTGAGAGATACCTGCTTCATACAACAGAATAAGAAAAATACATGCCATGTTTCAGTACTAAAAGAACACTTTGGAAAGAGGAGACAGAGAGTGGCAGGAGAGTCCTTTTCTTACTTTACTCTCTACCTGCACCATCTTTTCTGAGGTTTCAAACCACAAGTAAACAGAAAATAAAAATAAATTGGCATTAGTCAACCAAGATCCTATGGCCAAATAGCCAGCCATTTCTCAATTTACGGTTACAGTTTATGTTTTGTGCTGAGCCACCTGAGTTCAAGGCATGGCCAATAAATAAGCTGGGGAGGCCTTGGCTATTTGCAGTGGATGCATTTGATGCCATCTGCATGATACATTGATGAGAAGAAGAGAAAATGCTTCATTATAATATGAACCTGTTTTATAGTATTTAATGTTCTGTTGGTTTCCATAAAAGCAGCGGGGGGACCTAGAATTAGTAATGAATGTTGATTTTTGAATATTGGAGGTTCGAAGGGAAGAATTTAACAATTAAATGAGAAGGAAATATCACTTTTTACTCCAGCATAGACCTAGTCTGAACAGAAAAAATAATGCACACAGAGCAATTATAAATATAAATTCAGTGTATTTGAATTTCAGTGTGTTTTAAATGTTCACTCTTGACAGCCACTTTTTAAGTATTTATCAAGGCAACATCTTTCTTGCTCATAATGAAACAGGCAATAAAATTTGAATAGAATTTAATTATACCTTCAAATATTTAGAATGCAAACAAAAATAAGTGACTGTTGTGAAATATATCTGGCCTGAAAACACTGAGGATAAAAGTTTTAAGAGTATCTTTAGAAGAAAATCCAAATGAAGTTTCTTTCAATACTCTTCTATTTTAAATTCTTAGGTTTCCATGAAAAGCAGATGAAAATAAATTGCAAATACTAGAGTACACAGGATGCCAATGTTATAGAACTGGTGAGGGGATCGTTATGGGAAAAAGGTTATGGGAAAAGTATTTGAATTTGATAAGCTCTTCAGCAAGTTGAGCCAGTCTGTTTGTGAGTTTGCCACAATTTTTCTGAGAGTTTGCCTGCTCAGGATGCGTGCGGGAATAGTAAATAGATTTCTTCACAGAGGCTGTCTAAAGCTCTGTGTTGAGAAGGACTCTGAGGTCATGTCTGAGCTCAGCCTCAGCAGGGAGGTGCCACTGACTAGTGATGTCTGCCTATGAGTGGGAATGGCTATCTTTGTGCATGTCTTTGCTCTTCCCGTGATGGAAAGTATAGCTGTGGACACACTCTTTCCTATCATTCTGCTCAGGGGTCAGTTCATTCAAAAGATGTCATCTCACAAGTTATCAGTTGCAGTCAGACTGCTGTACTCAGACTAGTGTAGCAGACGTTACTTCCTGGGGTCACCCTTCTCTATGCCTCGAACCATCTCTTCTTCACATTTGGGGTACTTGTAATTGCTCTTTATTACCCTCTTTTAAAGGCATATTAACCCCTTCCTTCCACCTACAACACAAAGGTTTCGTTCTTCAACATGTGAAAATTTCTCTGCCGTGCCTAAACTATGAATGACAGAAATTCTGCAAAAGCAAAGATCTTCATAAAAAACAAAAAGTCTCATTTACCACGAAAAGGAGTCCTATAATGTTCTCTCCTCAGATTATTCAGGATTAATTTTTTTGGACTTAATTAATGCCAACCCTGCCCTTTAGCTCATTGCCATCTGCCACAAGTCATCTCCCAGGCAGAAAGGTCACGATGCTGAGTTTCACGAAGGCACCAGGGAGCAAGCTAAATCCAGGATTCCCTCCTTGATGTCGTTCACCTCTCTTGCACCAGCACCAGCCAGCATCAACTATCGCTGTCAATGTCAGACAGTCGTGTATCATCAATTAGAGATGGCAAATGCTCAACAACTTCTGAGCTTGGCTTACAAAGAAAAGCGTCCAGATGCTTGTGCCCATTTGGCAAAAAGTTACTAAAATCTCTATGAAGGAAAGCACATTTTTTTGCAATTAAAATGGTATCTGTTAATGTACAGAGCAAAATAATAGGTTGAAAGATCATTAATTATCAGCAATTCCATATGGTTTGAACTACCAGAGTTTAGACGTTCATCTGCACCGGAACTGATATTTCCTTAACTAGGACATGAACCATGAGTTTGAAACTTGAGACATGTGTACCAAGATAACTGAATATTTCAGAAACATTTCAAACTGTCAACTTCCTTATGAAAGGAAATATATGTGTAAATGATATATTTCTATTCTTGTATTGCCTTTTGGCATCCATTTATTGAATACCTATATCAAAGTCTGCCACGGGCGTTCCATGTAACCCATATTCTGGTAAAACAGACAGACTTGCAACGAGGGCTATAAGAGAGGAAAACTGGCTTCATGGGTAACAACATATCAGAGGTCTGCCCAGCTATACTGGAGGGGTCCAGGCAGACTTTTGGATAGGATGGCATCTTGGATGTGTAGAGACAGTCAGACAGAAGTTCAAGGGTCTGTGGAATGAAGAGAGAGGATGGTGAAGACAGAATCACTTCTAGGTAGTCCTGGTTCCAAAAATGTTTGGCATAAAAAATTTCCACGTGCACCATCCCTGGCATGTTCCTGCTATTCTGATTTATTGTAACGCTGTCTTTTTCAACATTAACTAAGGTCAGTAGTTGCAATGAATAAATAGCAATATTAAAATATCATCGGGAAAGATTCATCATATTCAGCTTCTAATCGAGGAGGGAAAACATCTTAAAGCTTCATAGATGTTTCTATTTAGTCTTGGGACAAATGTCACAGGAATTGATTAGATACATCTTGAGGGGCTCAATCTTAATTCCTCATAGTTTCATGCACATTTTCCCCAATCTGTGGTCACTTAGAACAGTATAAAACAGATCTAAAATCCACCGTAGGATAGAAAAAGATATGCAAGTCGTGAGGTTCAATCCTGCAATAACCTTCTTGTTGGGGAGACTGTCATTTAAGATTGCCCAAGGTGGCGTTTAATTCTCACAGCAGGCAAAGTCCACTCTCTTGCTAATTTAGATGCCGGCTCAGCCCTCATTCTGCCTTACAACAGCATTAAGGGAGTTGTCTTCTCTGACTGAGAAAGACCATTGGAGTCTGAGTAAGAAAAGCAAAGGGTGTCCTCCTCAGAGAAGACACCAAATGCTTAGATCTTTCATGTTGAATTACACTTGTTGCCCTGAGATGTGTGTTGCTGACATTAACCACCCAATCTGCAACTGTAAAAGCCTCCCCACTCAGAATCCACTGTGAGCACTGAGCTGCTGCAACCCAGGAAAAACATCAAATACTTTTTCTACATCTCATGATCAAAGCAAAAGCTAAAGAGTAACTGCCCAATTCAGCTTATATATTCAATTTAAAAACATGACTGTTTTTAAAAAATGTACACATACATACAAAGAAGGGTGCAAATTATAAGTGCACTGTGAACTAGTCCTGTGGAACCAGCACCTAGAACCAGAAACAGAACATTATCCTAGAATGTTCTGTCCTGACTCCTAACGCCAGGGATTTGTTTTAACTCAAATTAGGATACCTTTAAAAGTCCCAGTCGTTATGCTGGGAAAACAGGCCTACAGTAAAACTTTGTGGCAAATCCAGATCGATGCTATCCTACATATTAGTCGCTTTGGTCTGTTTCCCAAGACACTTCACGCTAACCCCCATTCCGACACTGACCACGTTCTGCCTAGTTGTTAAATTTGCAACAAACCGCCTGCTACTAGAGGTCCGTGTCAAGTCTGAGTCTTCATGCTTTTCTCCCAGTAACGTAGGGTAACTGTCTTAGGCTGCCAGGGGCTAGATGAAGGATCCAATGATCCTACTGGCCAACATTTATGTTTGCAAATTTCACATCCCTCATTTTCAGGCTGGGCAGAGAGTGCACCCCCCAGTCTCTATCCTGGTTTGATGATGAGATTCTCTGGAGGAAGGTTTGGCCTGAGGAAAGTCTCCCAACAGCCAAGAGTCTGTGCGGCCCCTTCCCACAGTCAAATCGTCACATGACCTGCAGTTTTCAGCCAGTCCTGCTAGTTCTCATGCACGTTTCCCCCACCCTTCTGCTTCTGTGCAGGGAGGGAGGCACATGTGCATACATGTATGTTTTATTCTGCTTCGTTTTGCTGCCACTGGTCTATGTTAAAACAGAAGTATTCCTTCCCAACTCCACCCCCTCCATTCCTTGTACTCACCATTTGACCCACAGGCAAATGAAGCCATTCAAATATTTGTTCATCATGTCATCTGTTCCCATCCGACCTTGCAATTCCTGTCATGCCCCGCATGTCAGTTTAAAGCATAACGTCATTAATACCTCCAGTGCACTAATGGATGCTTCACACATGAACGCATTAATGAAATGTGTTATTGTTTTCCCTCACAGGACATTAACAATCTACCTCACGCTGTGTCTCCGAGGCCCCGCGGAGCTGCCGAAAACCACTAGCTATCAAATGAACCCTCAGTTCCGCCTCAGTAACTTTAAGTTCAAGTTTATCACTGAAGCGTCACTCATGTGAGAAGAAGATACAAGCCTCTGAGGGCTTTGGGGCCCAGCTTCAATTACCATAAAGAGTAACAGGAGGCAAGAGCTGCAGGAAGGGGGAGAGGGAGAGCGCAGTATTGAAACAAAACCCTGTCAAGATGAAATAGGAAAGAGCTGGGTGTCACCAGGATGATTTGTTTCTTGTTTCTCCCTTTGTCTACGGGCTGATGGTTTGAATAATGAAGACGGTATTGGTTTTCTTCTCAAGTACACCAGCACAGGAGGTCTGCTTGTCTGATGGCACAGCTGACATATTAAGAGGGATTAAAGTTTCTGTACACAGGCAATGTTTAAATTAGCTTCCTTAAGCCCCAAAGAAATCTTTCCAGCTGATTTGCAAAATGAACCCCAGCACGGCCTTGCAGCCACCCTGCACAGGTTGCCTAAACAGAGCCGTGGTTCTCTGTTTGGCCAGCTGTTTTGCAAAATCAGAAGAAAAAGGGAAAGGTAATTCCTTTTCAACATTGCCTCAGCCAGTATTCCGTCTGTAATTAAAACTGAAAGCTTTCCCCAACAGGTTCTCAGAGGCTCTCCCGGAGAAACAGATTTCTCTTTTCCTGTGTAATTAAGCACAAATTGTTAAGGTGCTTGGCTTTACAGCCGAGGAGCAATGAATGGTCAAAGGTGTTCCATCCAAGGCCTGGGGAAGCTTTTGTGTTTGGTTAGCTGTTAGGAAATGCTAATTGCTTTTTCTCTTGCCATTAGGCACTAATCCCCACGGTGATGAAAATTTTTCACAGGTTGCGGCCAGAAAGGTGAAGGGAGATGTACAACAGAAATGCCGCGAACAAAATCACCTGTACCAGTGAATTGTAGCATCGCCAGGAAGGTGATTGTTTGCTCAGCATTTGTGCCAAGAATACACCCTGCAATTCCTTTTATTCATGTCTCAGAGAGCAGGCTTAAGAGTAGCTACTAATGTGTTCCTGAGTGTTTCAGTTCACTAAGCCTATACCCTAAACATAAGCTTCCAATCACAATTAAGCATCTAATCAAAAACTCCTGGCTTGGGGACAAAAGTCAGAGCTTAACTCTATCGTTGGCTGCTGATGGCAAGAAGAGCTTTGCTGCCTGCCTGTAGAAGCCACGGGCCCCAAATCGGCTCCTCTAAAGAGGACAAAACCCATCGCAATCTCCCCAACCTCAGTGACACAGCCTTCCTGAACAGCTCAGTGAGGCTGCTCCTTAAAGGGTGGCATTTCACTTCTCACAAGCACAAGGAAGTCAAATGGGGCTGGAGATACTTTGCCCTTGAACACCTCTGCCTGGGCAAGTTTCATCCCAGAAATGTCCCTCACTTTGGAAAGAAACGGGTGGCTGGAATTGTAACCACAAATGATAATTATTCTTCCATTTTTCTTTTTGCCCTGTGGCAAAGAAACCCTAGGGTGGCCCAGTGACTCTTGCCCTGCTGGTGTTCACAGCCTGTATAATCCTCCCCTCCCTTTGGGTGTGATAGGACCTATGACTTTTTCTAAACAATCAAGCATGGCAAAAGGTGAAGGGGTTTTGCAGGTGTAAATCCCAAAGCAGTTGATTTTGAGTAAATCAAAATAGACATCATCCTGGATGGCCCTGGCTTAGTCAAGTGAGAGTTCTGAAAAGAAGGACTGAGCCCTGTATGGTCAGAGATTCTCTGACTGGATGAGGAGCAGCCATGTGGAAGAGGCCACATGGTGAGGAGCTGAGGTGGCCTCCGACTGACAACCAGCAGAAAGCTGGGGCCCTTGGTCATGCAGAGGCAAAGAAATGAATCTGCCAACAACCTGAATAAATTTGGAAGTAGATTCTTCCCTAGCTCAGTGTCCTGATGAAAATGCTGTCTGGTGACTTGTTTATTGAAGCCTGGTGAGACCCTGAGTAGGGGACCCGGTTAAGCCATTCCTGGACTCCTGAATCGTGGAACCTGTGCGATAACAACAACCTGGGTTGTTGTATGCCACTATGTCTGTAATAATTTGTTACACAGCAGTAAGTTATACAATCCCTAAGCATTCAGATCCTCTATTTTGAAGTTAATGGTGATTCAGTTATGTTGCAGCCATGATCCTCACCAATGATATATTTGAATCATCAACCAATGAATCTGGCACATCAGTGCATTGCCCCTGGAGTCCATGGTGAATATTTTTCTAGATAACTGGCTGAGATGTTCTGTCAATCATTTTATATTTCTTCTCAACCTTGTCTTTTTCGTCACTGTGGCAGCCCTTGTAACACAGAAAGATGTTAAAGTGAGTAGAAAGCTACACTAAACAGCTGTAAGTTCTATGCTCAACATACACGTTAGAAAGATATATTATTTTTTCATCAGGCTAAGTGTTGCTTAAAAATGTATGTAAAGCCGGGCAAGATGGCTCACGCCTGTAATCCTAGGACTTTGGGAGGCCAAGGCGGGTGGATCACCAGAGGTCAGGTTTTTGAGACCAGCCTGGCCAACATGGTGAAACCCTGTCTCTACTATAAATACAAACATTAGTCCGGCAGGGTGGTGCATGTAGGTAGTCCCAGTTACTCGGGATGCTGAAGCAGGAGAATCACTTGAACCCAAGAGGCGGATGTTGCAGTGAGCCAAGATTATGCCATTGCACTCCAGCCTGGGTGACAGACAAGACTTTGTCTTTAAAGAAAAAAATGAATGTAGAAATAAAAAGAAAATAATATTTCATTCCTGTTTGTCTCAAGCTTCAGTCTCATGCAGTCTTCAGGTTAGAAACTTCCAGAAAACTTTCAAAGTTCTCAAGAAATATGTCTTGCATTTCGGCTCCTTTTAGAAAGCAACTGCTGTACACCAACAGGATTTTGGAGGTTTTGTTTTCCCCCCTACTGAATTTGACAAACTGAATCTAAAATGGATATGGAAGAGCAAGCCAAGAAAGGCCAGGATACTTTTGAAAACTTGAAGCACCAAATATCAAAAACTGTTATAATGTTACACTAATTCAGACAGTGCAATATTAGCACACTGATTAAAAAAATAGTAAACCAACAGAATAAAAAGGGACGCCCAAAACAGACCCACTCCTGTACTGAAATATGCTATATAGAAGGCGTGACATTACACATCAGAGGGAAACAATGTTCTTTGCATTAAATGGTGCCCCATAAGAGCTTCCCGGTATGTTTTCTTGGGAAGGGTCAGGTAATTAAATTCCCAAATGAAAGTGTCTTTAGTTTTCTTTTATTTAACTAAAAAAGGAAATAAGAGAAAAACAGAGGTAAATAAAAATACAAGCCAGTATTTTTAAACTATAACAAAATAAATAGTTACATAGTGTCAGTTGATTGTATTTTGCAATCCTTTCTTTTTTTTTTTTTTTTTTTTTTTTTTTTGAGACAGAGTCTTGCTCTGTCACCCAGGCTGGAGTGCAGTGGCATGATCTCAGCTCACTGTAAGCTCCGCCTCCCGGGTTCACGCCATTCTCCTGCCTCAGCCTCCAGAGTAGCTGGGACTACAGGCACCCGCCACCATGCCCGGCTAATTTTTTTGTATTTTTAGTAGAGACGGGGTTTCATGGTGTTAGCCAGTGTGGTCTCGATCTCCTGACCTCGTGATCTGCCCACCTTGGCCTCCCAAAGTGCTGGGATTACAGGCATGAGCCACCATGCCCAGCCCTGCAATCATTTATTTGTCATTTTTAAATATAGCCAAATAGAGCTGACTGATTTTTTAAAAAAATATATTAAATACTGCCAATGATTTAGCTCTTGTATGTCTATCCTTAATTTGTGATTGAGAGAGGTGGTTCATTACAAAATTATTTTAACATGCCTTTCAACTAACAAAAGCCAAATGTAAGAGGCTATGGTGTTTGGGATGTATTTCAAAGTAATAAGAGTGGAGAGATTAAATAGAGGTATGAAGGAAACACAATGATCACGAATTGACAAGTGCTGAATCAAGATAATGGACATTTAGGGGGTTATTATACCATTCTCTCACTTGGGTATGTGTTTGAAACTTACCATAATAAATTAGCCAAGCGTGGTTGCAGGTGCCTGTAATCCCAGCTACTCAGGAGGCTGAGGCAGGAGAATCGCTTGAACCCGGGAGGCAGAGGTCGCAGTGAGCCGAGATTGCGCCATTACACTCCAGCCTGGGCGACAAGAGTGAAACACCATCTCAAAAAAAGAAAGTTTTTTCTTTTAAAGGAAAATATAGCTAAGCTTTTGATAAACTACAATGTTTGGTTCAAATGTCTCTGCAAGCATCTCAAGTAAGAAAGTAGTTATATAAAACTTGTGTGCTATTACTTTAAAAAAACAGACATGCATGCATATATATTTATGTATACATTAAATAGGTATGCACTTTATATATGCATATATATAAAACGTATTTGGAGCAGACAAATCTGTACCCCCCACACCTTCATGTTACAGCTGGAGAGTCAAGAGTGGGAGAGATTTCAAAGTATATTGATCAGTTAGGGTGGGGCAGAAACAAATCACAATGGTGGAATGTCGTCAGTTAAGGCTATTTTCACTTCTTTTGTGGATCTTCAGTTGCTTCAGGCCATCTGGATGTATACATGCAGGTCACAGGGGATATGATGGCTTAGCTTGAGCTCAGAGGCCTGACATCCCTCTCTTCTTATGTTAATAAGGAAAGCAAAACAAAATAGTGGTGAAGTGTTATAGTGGTGAAAAATTTGGGGTTGATATGGAGAGATAATAGCGATGTTTCTCAGGGCTGCTTCGAGCAGGATTGGGGCGGCGTGAGAACCTGTAGTGGGAGAGATTCAACTGAAGAAAGATTTTGGGGTAAGGGGTGATATTGTGGGATTGTTAGAAGGAGGATTTGTCGTATAGAATTATTGGTGATGGCCTGGATGTGGTTTTGTATGAATTGAGAGACTAAATGAAACTAAACACAAGGTCTGAATAAGAGAAGGAGAAAAACGGGTATTAAAGGACTAAGAATTGGGAGGACCCAGGACATCCAATTAGAGAGTGCCCAATGGGGTTCAGCATAATTACTTGCTTGATTGGTGAGTTTTTGTGATTTCTCATTGATGGTTATCCTGTTTCTCTCTCTGGGTCCACTCTCCATCCCTCTGGTGACCTGCATGGATGCAGTCTACCGTGGTCTGGACAATAGAGAGCACCAGAGAGGAGATTTGAAGGAGAAAAGAGGAGAGTGGGGTCATGGCATTTGTTTTCTGGTTCTCTCTCTGTGAGACAGCCTGAATGTGGGCCTGCCATGTCCCTCCGCTAGAAAGCCACTGTACCTCTCAAGGAGGTCAATTTTATAAGACATTCTTCTTCAAGGTTTCAGAAATTGATTGTTCTCTGTCTCCCTTCAGACTCAGAAGTTGTGTCAGCTCAGCTGCTACTATCCCCAGATTCCTATACAATCCCTTGTGTGGAGGTTATGCTCACACCTTTGTAAATAGTTTTGAGTGCCATCTGCTTTCTATTAGGATTCTAATTCACCACCCTCTTCACTAAACAATAAAGGACACATAGTTATTAGGAATAGCTATAAGGAGATTATTTTACTCTCTCTGTACATATAAATACTTCTGATGCTGCAGTTCCATCTGAGGTGAAATCTATACTAAACATAGCATATATAGGCAGAAAAGACAAGAGAGATACGGAATTGGGGTTATCAGTTGGCTAGTGGTCCACAAACCAGCTCCCCTTTGCTAATAGACATGGAGGAAGCTTAGAGAACAGTACTTTCTCTGAAAGGCCCAAATTTTGAGAGTAGCTCGGTTCCACACATCCAAAGCTAGACTCAGTGCAATATCACTATTATACAGCATATCAAACATTGCATTACAATTACCTGAGTACATGTACTTGTCTCTTCCACCAGGCTGTGAGCAATTCGAGAAAAGAGCTCTGTTTTATTCAACCTTATATCTCTACTATCTGGCACATGGGTTGTCACATACCAGACACACAAGGAATGCAGTTGAATTAATAAATGCCTGCTTGAATAAACAAATGCCAGTGGGTCCAGTATGTTCTATAGCAGGGGCTCTAAACTGAGAGCCTCTCACCTTCTAGTTACCATCTGGCTTCCAAAAGCAGCGCTTAATCCACATATGACCTTGGTACCCTCGAAAAGGAGTCTTTCTCATCTGAATCGCTCCCATCTGCCTGGCTACAACCAACATAAGGTCTTGAAGCTGAGACACACCTTCATTTGTTAAGGGAGGAATGGGGGAGCAGATGGTAAATTAAGGTACTAATGCTCATTAATTCCTAATGGAGGCTTCCTCATGGATGTAATTAGAACGAAAGGAAGGAAGAGCCAAAGGAGGAGTATTTGGGAAATAAAGTAGGCAGCTGGAAGAGGTTTATGAAAGGTATAAACCCTCAGGGAGCTTTCCATTAGAGAGGATAATAACATCCGCACTTCACAATTGCATCTTTCTTTACAATCATCAAAACATTTCTACACACAGTATTCCAGTGGAGCCTCAGAAAATAATTGTGATAGACGGAGGAGAGGTCTTTTTTTCTTTCATTTTTGTAATGATATAATCACTACATGACTGTAGTTGGAGAATAAAGATCAAGTGCCAGTCCACCTGGGTGAACTGTCACACACCACACTGTCCTTTCTGCTATTCCCGTTACAAATCAATTAAAGTCCCTCCCACGGCCTTCTATTCCTGACTGGCAAGTGGGGCATAGAGGTTCTTATGAGCCTAGGGTTTTTATTTCCTTATGTCCTCATGGAAAAGTGTGAGCTGGAAAGAAGAGAACTCTTCCCATAAGGCCTGGTTAATGTCATTCTATTTCTTTCCACTGTTCTCAACACAAAATAAATGTATTCACATATATAGTTCCATAGAAATTGAGAATTAAGTACTGTACTTTGATCTTCTAAGAAGTGTGCAGCATAAATCTGAGATATCAGCATTAAATGTGGAGACTTCATTATTAAGGACTTGCTAGTAAGCCTGGGTATTCATATGCAATGTCGATCTATCCAAAAAGAAGTAAATTACTTGAAAAGTGACTGCATTAAAGTAAACTTACTCCTTGAAGCCTTCCTCCTCTCTCAAAGGCATATAGCTGACCTAGTTCTGAAGTGAGTGGAAAAAGAGTAAGGAGGATGTTCTGTTTAACCAGCATCAGTTGCTTGTAGCTATCTACTTCTCAGTATCTTTTTTCCCCCCAAGGAAGCATTCGGCTAACATTTTTATTGGACTCATGCCCAGATGTGCTCCATTAATTCATGCAACTACCTCTGTTGGAATGCTCCAGGCATTATCATCCATGAATCCATAGAGCACAAATATATTTCTAGAAATATTGTCATTTGCATTATATATGATACTAAAGTACCTTCATAAATAATACCTTCAAAGTGAACCAGAGAGTATTGGATGTCTCTTGCTATTTTAGTCACCTTAATTTCACCATGTGCATTGTCTTTTACTTACATAGGTAATGTAACAAAATTGATCTTAGCAAACTGAGTTTTTCGGTTTTATCAACATCATCATAGGGCATTTTTGATGATGTGTGAAATTTAAATCTGTATTGAGTGTCTTTCTAATCTGTGAGTTTCATTGTTTCAAACTTGTCTTCCAACTGTGCCTTCCTGGGATGTATTATGGCTATGATAGAGGCTTTTGGACTGCAGTTTATTTCTGGAAAGAGTCAAAAAAAAAAAAAAAACCTAATTCTAAATGTAGCATGAAACCTGTTCATTTTTAGATGTTTGGTATAGAAATATAGAGTACTTAATTATCAAATTAGTTACCTTTTCCTTAAAAAATTATCAGTACCCCAGCATGATAATAAGAAAATTATTTCTTAAAATACTACTTGATTTCAAACCAATTATAAAGTGAGCACTGTTTTCTACACAAAATTTCCAGGAAATCTTTTAGTAGAAATACATGTTTCAGAGAAGGAGTTTGAATGAATGAAGAGCTATTCTTAGAAAGAAAATAAATACTTTGATCTACTGCACTATTTTCGAAAGGAAAATAGAACCATAAGGCATATATTATGATATCCTGGACTGAAGTTGGTCTGGGACACAGAAAATCACTATTATCTGTGAAACCATGAGCAAGACTCCTTTCTCTGTTGCCTGCAGACAGAAAGCAACAATGTTATTCAGCTATTAATATTTACTTATGGCCCAGATACTGGAACTGATTCCTGCTTTCTGTGAAGGAAAGTGATCCATGAATAAATATCACTCTGGTCATTATCATCGGCACACACAGATAACAGATGGCTTCCAACGAAATAGCGTAAGAAGCAATATGGATCTGTAGAAAGAAAATTTGTCTTAAAGCATGATTGGGGTAGAAGATTAACCATGGATAAATATCCCCGTAGCCCTGAAAAACTTGCCCAGTCCTAAGATCAGGAAAACTCTTACAAACAAATGTGAAGCTTTCCATGAGACTTCTAGAACCTTCAAACCTCAGAATGTATTTGGGCCATCCTCTTCTCTTCAAAGGTTAGACTGACACAATCTTGGAAACAGAAGCATGAAGACTACTCTTAGAGAGTAGTAGCGAAATCTTAGAGATTTTCAGAGAAGCGGAATTTAAGTTTCCTGGGTTAATCATGTTGCTTCTATCTAATTTATTTTGCATGGCCACATTTATCATGCTGAAAATTCAGTCCATGTCCACCTGTTTTTCTTTTAGCAATAGTGCATTTATTCATTCAATAATTATTTATTCAGTGCCTCTTATATGACAGGCACTGTCTTGGGAGCTGGGATTTAACAAAGAACAAGAGGCAAAAATTCCTCCACTCATGGTGGAGGAATTCTAGCAATAAACTGTTTATTATTATTCTAGCAATAAACTGTTAAATTCTTAGTAACATCCTTATTTCTTGTAAAAAAAAAAAAATGGGTCAGCTTCTTTGATCAAAGCTGGTTTTGTTTAAATTTAATTCCTTTTACAAAAAAAAAATCAGCTACATGAAAATCAACATTAGTTTTATTCTCACAATTTGACAGCATTATTGGCCGGTTTGTTTTTTTTTTTTTTTTTTTTTTTTTTTTTTTGAGACGGAGTCTCGCTCTGTCGCCCAGGCTGGAGTGCAGTGGCCGGATCTCGGCTCACTGCAAGCTCCACCTCCTGGGTTTACGCCATTCTCCTGCCTCAGCCTCCCGAGTAGCTGGGACTACAGGCGCCCGCCACCTCGCCCAGCTAGTGTTTTGTATTTTTTTTTAGTAGAGATGGGGTTTCACCGGGTTAGCCAGGATAGTCTCGATCTCATGACCTCGTGATCCGCCCGTCTCAGCTTCTTTTATACCATTTTTCATTCCCATGTTCCCTGGAAATGTGCCTTAAACTGAGGAACAGTTTTTCTCCATCCTGAGAGGATACCCTGTTCAACCACATATGCATCCTTGGAGGGGCACACCTGGAGTGTGGAGGAAGAAGGGGACCTAGCCAGCCATGTTACCCAATCAACCCTGGAAAACAACAGAATTGTCCTCACATCATGTTTCCTAGGAAGGAAAGAGAGACCAGTCCTGCTAATTTTTCTTTTTTTGGTTGTTGTTGTTGTTGTTATTGTTGTTGTTGAGATGGAGTCTCCCTCTGTTGCCCAGGCTGGAGTGCAGTGGCGCCATCTCAGCTCACTGCAACCTCCACCTCCCGAGTTCAAGCGATTCTCCTGCCTCAGCCTCCCAAGTAGCTGGGATTACAGGCATGTGCCACCATGTCTGGCTAGTTTTGTATCTTTAGTAGAGACAGGGTTTCACCATGTTGGCCAGGCTGGTCTCAAACTCCTGACCTCAGGTGATCCACCCGCCTCAGCCTCCCAAAGTGCTGGGATTACAGGCGTGACCTACCGCACCTGGCCACTCCTGCTAATTTTTAACCACTGCCACCACCACCACTGTGCTTTTGCTTCCTAGTCATTAGAACATTTAGTCTTCACAGCAGTCCCACGGGGAACAGACGAGTAAGATGGAGCTGAAACAGAGTGGAACAGATGAGTAAGATGGAGCTGAAACAGAGTAAGTGGCTTGTCTACACTAACAGCTCTAGCAAATGATGATGCAGGAATTCTCATTTGGGTCTGTCTGATTCCAGCTGTCCTCTTCTTACGAAAAGCATATACTCTTATTTATCTAATGAAATCATAGAAAGGATTATTAAACATAAGCCATCATTATTTCATATACCACAGAATGGCATAATCTAAGATAAAGAGCATATAGATTTTGAATATCACCTGGGCATTTTCGGTTCCTTCTCTGAGTCTTACCTTTTGTAATAAAAGCATTTTTTTGTCCTCAAATATACATTCCTGTAAGAGGCAGACCTTCCCACTCATGCCTGTATTAATTAAAAGTTAAAAGAAAGAACTGTTCAATGCAAATATCTAGTTATATACTTTGGAGAAACGAGCTTCAGCTGCTTCCACTTCAGAAAGACAGAGAAATAGCAGACAGGAAAGAAGTTCACTTTAGTTTGTTCCAGGAAGAAGAAAGACTCATATCTCCTGCGAGTGAAGAAAGAATCAGACCTTTTCAGTATATTTAATTTTAATTAACTATGAAAATGTTTTCACAATGCAACTATATAAAACTAGCTAGGAGTAACTGAGCTAAAGAATGTCAAAACAATGATTACAATCAAGATACGATTGTTATTGCACATATTTTTGATTTGTGGGAGCTATCTTTTTCTCCATGTTCTTTTCCTTATTAAACTTAGAATTTGATGATTCATAAGTGTGAGTTTGGTAAAAGAACAGGTTAATTTGACATTATTTGGATAATAAAGCATATTCTTTGCAAAAAATGTAAACTCCTGGAGCCTTAGTCTTCCAATTTCCCTTCTCCCATCCTAGTACAAAGCTGCCTCCGTCTAGTACTGAGCCCCAGAAATAGTCCCTTGCTCTATAGAACAAAACAAAGCACAAATCATCTAGTGGCAGCAATTTGAGTGAGGACCTTGACTAGGGGACCAAAAAAATGCCATTTAACCCCAAAATGATAGGACCTCATGCTCTAAACCACTCATCCAATACCATCAGTCCCTGAGTAATATTGTCTTTTCATGTAAAGTTCCGTGAAAACTTCCTGAACATTTCCACATGCAAAGCACTTGTACTAGATATTTAAGAACAAGAAACTGAATAGATAACCAGGCTCTCTTCTCTGTAATCTGTCACAAAAGAAAAAGATATATGCAAATAATCCTGACATAAAGTAGTAAATTCTGGGATAGAGAGAAAAACAGGACATTGTGAAGAGTAATCCTAACTGGATATTATTATCTTTTATACTTTCTGCTTTTTATTGTAAACTCTTGGAAACCAGAAATGTATCTATTATCCAGAATCTTTGCATACAATGAGTATTTTAGTCAGTCGTCTTTTTTAGTAAGGGGCAGAAATTCAACTTCCATTAGGTTAAAAAATATTGTCTTGTATATTCTTAAGCCTAGGAGTAGCCTGATACCAGCGTCAGGCAAGTTGAATCAGGTTCTCTAAGGAAGACAGAAGAATTTCTCCCCCCATTCCCTGTCTCTGGTTTTCTCTGTATTCTCCAAAGACTTTCTTACAGTAGGATTAAAGGTGGCCCCAGAAATATTGCACTTGGTTAGTAACACCAGCAGATAAGTTATGGAGATATGTCTTCTCCATAATGTTAGCAAAACATCATGAATTTATTCTTAATGGCCTGTCATAGGTCGTGTGATCAGCTGATTTACTATATCCAGTCCACTGGAATATGAGTCACTGGAGCCAGAGGAAGAACAGGACGCAATGACTGGCTGGTCGAATTCGTGTGCCCACCAGTGGAGCAGATGGGACCAACTTATCTTTTGTTGAAATAAGTAAACAAAAATGAGCTGCTCTGGATTGCTTGCAAGGTTTGTGAAGAATTAGCTGAGTCAGTGATCAGTAAACAATCCCAGGAGCTTGCTCTGGTAAGGTCTGCATTTTTAAAAATGGTGTCATAGATATCAGAAAGTGAACATGGTTAACCATTTGTAATCATCAGAAAATAAGAAAGGAAAATAAATAAAATAAAATAGAAATGGTAGAAATCAGCACTTGAATCATAACACTTGCAGTTATGAAAACTAGACTAATAACATGTATCAATCAGAAATTCTTGCATTACAGTTTTTAAAACTTCCCTGAAAAGCCACAGGAAAAAGGCACCTTTTATTTGAACTATGGAATGATCTTTATTGCCAACAATATACTTAGCCTTCCAATGAAAATAAATTAGTCCTATGAAAACAATGTCTATGAAAACATGCTTAAACGTCATACATTATACCTTGATACATTATATTTTCAAGGTATAGGAACCTATAAAAATGTGCCAATATGGTTTTCCTTAAGTGTCATAATTTACATGATCTTATTTATTTAAGCAATTTCAATCAACTCATTGAAAGCTTTGAGTGGTTCTTACTTCACCAAACCAGAGGACAAGCATATGTTTCAAGAAGCCAGCGAGTGACAAGCCTCCAGGAAGATGCACCACAGCATCACAGGCAGCTGTCCTCACATGTCTATCTTGGCATCTCACAATTCACATCACTTGCCCAACTCCTGGCAAAAGTCTACTTTTACGTGGAAACGAATCTCTATTTGCTCCTGATCACACAATTAAATAAGCTGGCCATTCCCAAATAATTCTGAATGTTTTCTCAAAAAGGTTATGCTTTCCTAATTTTGACTCTTAGGAATTTCCTAATTGTACCAAAAGCAAAGATGGTGTTTTCTCTTTTAAAAAGTTGCTCCAGAACAATCATTTTCAGCTGAGTTACTATATCCGGTAGGAAACTACTTTTTGCCATAACATTGCCAGAACCTAAACATGTTTCCCACTATGAGAAGCAATAGCACTGAAATGAATGTCATCGTGAACAAACACAAAAAGATTGAATGGGAACAGTTTGTATAAAAGCATACACTGGACATTTCTAACCTAGTCATACAGATTAAGAGGATGCCCATCGATGTAAATCAATTCAAAGGTTGAATCTGACTTTCTCGTCCCTTGAGGAACGAGTTGCAGGTATTGGCTGGCCTTTTGTTTGAGTTTGACTGTTACTTCACACTGTACTTGTAATTTGTCTTTTGAAACACTAAAACATATTTCTTTTCCAGTCAGGTTTATTGAGGCATAATTTATAGCCAGTAAAATTCACCCTTCTAGTCCTAGAAGTTTTCACAATTAGATACAGTCATGCAGCAACCACCAAGGTCAAGATTAAGAATGGTTTCATCATACTGAAAAGTTTCCCAGGCTCCTCCAAAGTCAACCACTGGCCCCTGGCAACCATGACTATGTTTTCTGTCCCGATAGTTTTGTCTAGAAAGTCATATAAACATAATTAGAGAGTGTGTAACATTTTGAGTTTGGCATCTTTCACTTTAAGATTCATCTATGTCGGCTGGGCGCCGGCCAGGCACAGTGGCTCACACCTGTAATCCCAGCACTTTGGGAGGCCAAGGTGTTTTGGATTGCTTGAGGTCGAGAGTTCAAGACCAGCCTGGCCAACATGGTGAAACCCCCATCTCTACTAAAAACACAAAATTAGCCGGGTGTGGTGACAGGTGCCTGCAATCCCAGCTACTTGGGATGCTGAGGCAGGAGAATTGCTTGAACCTGGGAGGCAGAGGGTGCAGTGACTCCACTCCAGCCTGGGCTACAAAGTGAGACTCCTCCCCGCACCCCCCACCCCCAGAAAAAGATTTATCTATGTCCTTATGTGTATCAGTCATTCAAGAAGTGTGGATTAGGATATTTTCCTTTAGGGTCTCTCTTATTTTCTAAAGCCAAAGACAATACGAAAAACCTGAATCTGGCCATTTATAGTGTTATCTGTAGTTATGAAGATAAGGATGTAAGTATGGCTAGTTTCCTTGGCATGCCAGGGTAAGTAAGGATAAATACTCTTAGGGCATAATCATAATATGTGGTTATCACAGGCACTAAATCTCATGCTCATAAGATCTAAGCCTTGATGAGTCAAATGATTAGGCACTAAATTTAATCCGGAGACACCAGGCAGAGCTTGGATATGGTTTCCATTATTTTTTCTTTATTGTGATGATACTGTCATATATATTGATGACTTCAGAGTATAACACGTTAGATTTCTTATCTGACCTGTCTCTCACAAAATGAATTACTGTTGAAGCAAAGGAATTAGCAGACAGTCCTCTTAACAGGAGTAGGGGACAATGGATAGAGGCCCCTGTTTCTCAAACTTGAGTCATTCAAGTGCCACCTTCATGATTTGGGTTCTACCCACACATCAAATCAAATTATCATTATTTAGCATTTTATATTGTATGTTTCACAGTTTTACTAAAATAAATGTCTTTTTAAAAGGACTTTTTCTCCTACTATGGCTAATAGAAAGCCATTGTCAAATATATAAGGTAACTATGAAAAATACAACAATTTAAGAGCTCTACTTATGTGAGTCCATGTATCACCCCACATCCTGCTGAGTTCTTGAGTATGAGGAGGGGAGTGCACACACACACACACATATGGTTTTAGAAACACTGCAATTACAGTAGATGTTTTTGGCTGAGCAAGGCAAAGGCCAGTGAGATTCAGCCACATTCTCCCTCCATTAGGTTACAGTTGGCGTGTGGTCTATATCTCCTTACCTTAGATGAAAACATGAAATAAAACTTTGGCCCCAAAAGACTTAAAGAATTTATTCACCAAAGGACATATTCATATTTCATGCTAGTATAATCTTCTTATATAGCTGAGGGGTATTATAGAAATCTGTGCAGAGAAGCATCATATTTTCTAAAAAAAATGCGTCATTGGAATCTCTTCTGACGCATGGTCACTGTGCCCTTTGACAACTAACCTTCACAATGTTAATCATCTCATCTGTTGGAAAGGGACTAAAATGCTTGTTCCATTTACTGTTTAATAATGCTATCAAAAGGATTAATGAGAGAAAACCTCTAGAATACTTTAAACTCTTTCCAAAAAGACAGCAGTAAAACAGCAGGTGCCTCTTGTGAACACACATTTGTCTTCTTCCCATAAACTCATCCTGAAGGACATCAGACTTCCAGCTTATATTTAATTGGCTGATTATGTTGTCACTCTTGAAGCTCCTTGCCAAGTTACAGGGAAGAGTTTTCTTGGAAACTGTAGTTTCCAAACTTTCTCCAGCTATGCAGTTTAATTACATCAAGCAAAATGACAACAGAGCTCATAATTAGCCTGGAGATTAATTACTGCTGAATCAGTCCAAACATCACAGCTACCAAACTCAACACAGGTGCTTAGGCAAAGAGAAAAGAGTTTTCTCAATACCCAGCAGAAGGTGGACATGGAAGATGTACTTTATGACTGTCTTCCCATGAGCTTAAACACACAACCTGTGCAAAATGCCTTGTGTCTTTGTAGCCAGGATGTCCCTAAGTATTTTTAAAAGAACCAGATCCAAAAACACTCCAAACAGTGACACCATCAATACTGTAATGCACAATGACTGAAACAAATCTTTTTTTCTATGCAAATTTCTCAAACCTAGAGCTCCCTTTCCCCCTCTCATTTCTTATCTGATTATTGAGGAGTCTAAAAATCCTACATCATTCTTCTACTGCTTTCAGAATTAAAAATGAAAGAGCAATAGGGAGATGTGGTTCAATTGGTATAAAGTTTCAGTTATGCAAGATGAGTAAGTTCTAGAGATCTGCTATACAACATACTGTCTGTAGTTAACAATACTAAATTGTGCGTGTTGTAATTTAAGAGGGTGGATCTCATGTCAAATACTCTTACCACTGAACAAAGGGACAGAAGGACATTTTTGGAAGTGATGAATATATCTGCTACTTTGATGGTGGCAATGGTTTCATGAGTGTATGCATATGTCCAAGTTCATCAGATTGTATACATTAAATATGTGCAGCTTTTTGTTTGTTTATTTTTTGAGATGGAGTCTCGCACTATCTCCCAGGCTGGAGTACAGTGGCACGATCTTGGCTCACTGCAACCTCCACCTCCCGGGTTCAAGCAATTCTCCTTCCTCAGCCTCCCAAGTAGCTGGGATTACAAGCACCCGCCACAACGCCCAGCTGATTTTTTGTATTTTATTTTTTAGAGATGGGGTTTCGCTATGTTGGCTAGGCTGGTCTCAAACCCCTGACCTCGTGATCCCCCCACCTCGGCCTCCCAAAGGCAGTTTTTAAATATATCAATTATACCTCAGTAAAGCTGCTTTTTTTTTAAAAAAAGAGAAAAACAAGTGAAAAACCTGTACCTTGTGTTCATCCTGTGGCTCCTGAAAGTGAGTAAGCTCTGGAGTGAGCCAGCACGCTCCCACACAGAGTGTTGAAGCACTGCCAGATCAAACACCCTCAAGTCAACAAACACCCACCTGGAGCCTTCTATTACCTCTCGGAGAACTACCGGAAGAAGAAAAGGTTGAGTTAGGAAGGCAGAAAAGAGGAAGCTGGTCTTATTTACAAATGCTGCCCTTTCTTATTTCCTTTTACCTACAAGTCATTTGAGATACCTTTAAATATATGTAAATCTGGGATACAACAAGGACAAACTATATCCCCAAGCGATTTTAAGGTGCAACTAGAGTTGATAACGGGTCTGGAGGAGCCTCAAAGAGATTGGCCACATTATATAACTGCTTTCGATTCGTAGGAACAGGCAGCCACGTAGTGGAGAAGTAGGGAGGAAGAACGAGGCCAGAATACAGGAAACAGAGAGAATGAAGAGACACAAATCAGGATCCCAGAAGCTTGTCTACAAAAGAAATTAAAGGTGTGTAGTAATACACAAATACGTGATTCTTAAACCATGTAAGAAACAAGCATGTTTGTCTCTGAATTAGAAGTTGATGAGGATTGCGAAGAAGCATTTTTAATGGGTTTATTGGATACAGGGGTTGTTGGTTTGATTTTCTGTTTGCTTATTTATTTGTGCATTCAGAGGACTGGGGATTTCTTTGTTATTTTTAAAAACCTAATATTGACTAAAAAGAATAAACTGTGTTCATGCATCCCAAAGGGAAATCCATGGAAAGAAAAGAGGAAATGAAATGTGGAACAGACCTTGTGGAGTGATTTAAATAAATGAAATGTCTGCAAATGCATAGGTAGGCCTAATGCTTGTATCCTAACCTACACCGAGACGTGAGGGAAGCGGCTGCAAAGCCATTTGCTTGCACAAGACTGGAGGAGAGAGTACATGGCTGCCAGGAGAGGAATGTTGTCAGAGCGACTTCAAATGAGCACAGCCAAGCTCTTCAACGCTGAGAGGCCGACCACTGTGCAACCAGCCGCACCACCATCTGCCCAGGCTGCCTTCTCGGTGCTGGGCCAAGTCAAGAGCAGTTCCCCCACCCCACTTTGGAGGAACCAGGGCAGGTAAGGCTCTAGAACACAGTTCTGCTGAAGGAGTGCAGGGGTGGGAGGCCCCAGAGACAAAGACCTCCTGAGATAGCCTCGGTGTGTGCAAGCACATATCCCCACATCCATGTGTGTCCTTGCTATGGTAGGAAACAGTGCTCGATGAGGATGTTTCTCCTGTCCCCTTCATACTCAGATCTCCGGATTTCCAGGTGGGATGGCTCAGGTCTGCTTGGTGTAGCTGTGATGTAAAATCTGAAGCTTATGCATTCAAAACTCAACTCTACATCTTACTTACTGGCTAATCACTGGTAAATCATTTCATTTTTGTGAGACCCAGTTTCCTCACTTGTAAAGAGGGCAGTGTAGAGTATTAGAGGCCTCTTTGTCTATCCATACCATTTTACAGCTAAAGAAATCGGGAACTAGAGAATACAAAGTAAATTCCCAACTTCACCCAGCTAACTGACCGCTATGCAGAATCACCACCCAAATTTCCTGGCTTGAGTCATTTTCTTCCCCAACTGTACTCCTCTGCTTGAGTATCTCTCCTAACTCTTTTTCAAGAGATGATCTTAGGAGACAGTGAGAGCTTATGGTTCAAGATACTCGACTGACTACACACATCATCCTCCACTGCCTCCCAAAAGCCTATTGGATTCATGGAAAAGATTTTTAAGAGGAGAAAGAGGATGGGAAGCGGGGAAAAGTCACCAGCTATAAACCATAAAGTCTGAACAAAATGTGGAAGGTAGAAGGAACATTGAGATTGGATTGAGGGAGAAAAAATTTCAAAAGCAAAAATTTAAAAAACTGGTTTAAGTTAAAAGGGGTACCCTCAATAAGAACTTTATTAAATATATAGTATATAGATTATGCATTAAATAAGGTACATAATATTACACTTTAATATTAAATTTATTAAATACATGTAATTTGTATATAATATGTAATATGACATATATTAAAGTTTACAGACATGATAGACTACTGTGAAGCCTTTCTAATACATAGTGGTGAAAATATATATTGGCATGAAGGGATGTCAATATAATGTCAAAAGGAGAAACTCAACATTAAAACTGTGTGAATAGCCGGGCGCAGTGGTTCACGCCTGTAATCCCAGCACTCTGGGAGGCCAAGGCGGGCAGATCACAAGGTCAGGAGATTGAGACCATCCTGGCTAACACAGTGAAACCCCGTCTCTACTAAAAATACAGAAAATTAGCCAGGTATGGTGGCACGCACCTGTGGTCCCAGCTACTCAGGAGGCTGAAGCAGGAGAATCACTTGAACCCGGGAGGCAGAGGTTGCAGTGAGCTAAGATCGTGTCACTGTACTCCAGCCTAGGCAACAGAGTGAGACTCCGTCTCAAAAAAAAAAAAAAAAAAAAGGCTGTGTGAATTACATAAATCTACTTGATGTGTGCATGTAATACACATTTGTGTAGTAAAAATGCTAGCACTTACACAGTAAATGTAATGCCTATGTAAATGCCTACAACACTGCCATTAGCACCATTATAAACAGAAGGAAATTGAGACACAGAGAGGTTAAGCAATTTGCCCAAGGTCACAGAGCTACAGTAAATAAGTGGAAGGTCTAGGGCACAAATCAAGGCCACCTGCTCCTGAGTCAATGTCTCACAGGTGACTCTCAGCTTGTCAGCAGAACACAGAGAGCTCTGAAAGAGTACCCACCCAAGTCTGACTTCCCAGAGAGGTGATGGATGAAGCATTTCCATTTTATTTTTATATTTCCCTATTGTTTAATAGCCTTCAATAAGAGTCCTTTTTTTTTCATTTTGTTTTTAAAAGTATTATACCATGAAATTGGCTTTTTTCAATGCACGACTCTATGAATTATTACACATGTATGGATTCATGTGAGCACCAGCGTAATCAGGATACAAGACTGATTCATTTTGCCCAAAAAACTCCTTCTTGTTCTCCTTTGTACTCACACACTCCCCTCATCCCGAACCCCTGGCAAACACATGACTTCTTGAGGAGATTATGCAGTATGTAGTCTTTTGAGATTGGCTTCTTTCACTCAGCATAATGCCTTTTACTTGAAAATTTATCCAAGTAGTTACATGAACTCATCATTTGTTTATTTTTTATTACTGAGTAGTATTCCATCATATGGCTGTACCAGTTTGTTTATTCATTCACCAGCTGAAGGACATTCAGGCCGTTTCTAAATTTGAGTGATTATGAATAGAGCTACTATCGGCATTGGTTTCTGTAGGAACACATATTTCCATTTCTCTTGGGTAAATACCTAAGAATGTGCTTGCAAGGTGTTATGATAAGTGAATATTTAACTTTATGCAAAACTGCCAAACTGTTTTCCAGAGTTGCTGTACCATTTTGCATATCCACCAGCAATGGATGAGAGTTCCAGTTGTTCTACATCTTCATCAACACTTGGAATCTTCAGTGTTTTTTTCATTATAGCCATTCATGTAGGTGTGTAGGAAGAATCTATGCCTTTTTAAATTAAAAAGAAATGTAAAAGAATTGTACACCATTGGCAAATGTAAGGCAAAGAGTTTATATCCTAAGCCACTAGTAGATGGAAATATAAATAAGAATTATATTACAAATTTTATTAGTTTATTAAATATTTTAAGCATCTAATATGTACCTGCTGTGCTCCTCATATGCATTAATTTCAAAGCCTTAGGGATGTTCATGTGCTTTATAATTTTTCTTTTAATTTGTCATTCCTACTTTCTATGTATTTACAACGTTCTCAGTTTGTTTTTATAATCCAACACTAAAATGTAATAAAAAAGAATAGAGAACAGAAAAGGTAATATATTTAATTCTAAATAATTATTATTTATATTAATAATTTGTTATTCAGGAAAATATTTTCCTCTACGGATATACAAGTTAAGATAAGAGGAAGCTCACACGGAGTTTACTCAGTTATAGAATTTCGGCTATTTGCTCCACCTTGAATCCTTATTTGTTTTGTCATATATCAAAAGCATTGTAACAGGCGGAAGAGTTTGTTTACTTCCTACAAATGTCTTGTGAATGCTTGACAATGAGAAATTAATTAGAGAAGATATAAAGGCCAATTGATTTTCTGGCTGCCAATTGTCCACTTCGCAGATTATTTATGGAGCCAGAAAGAAAATAGAAAAAAAGGTAAAGAAGTGTGCCTGGGCTAGAAGGCAGCAAAGGGGCTGCCCAGGAAATCAATTACAGTCATCCCTGCTGGTTCAGGATTTCCACTGAGTCTTTGCCATGTCCTCCTTGCCAAACCTGAGCCACACGGGCCAAGCAACTATGAGTGGAATGCATCAGCATCCAAGGACCTCTTTCTCCCAATTTTGTGTAGATTTCCAACAACATCTTCAATGATGTAGAGAGCAGATGCAGGAAATCACCTTTGCAAATCAAAACCCGTATTACAAACAGGCTGACCAACATGGCCCTTGTCTGAAGGAAAACGGGAAATACTCCCGGAAATTACATTGACCTAAGGAAAGTACTATATTCAAGGAAAGACTTGCACTTCTACCCTAGAGCAGTCTCATGATGGTTCCTGACCCCAGTTCTTCTAAACCACTTCAAATTAAACTAATTAGTTAGAAATGCTTTTCGTAATTCTTTTGTGCAGGGTCCTAATTTTTGAGGAGTAGAATTTTAAGTTTGGTTGGATATATGATTTTATATTTTAGTCTAGATTTCACAGATAAGATACTGAGGCCTAGGGAAGGGAAATGGACTTGCTTTAAGACAAAACAATGTCAGAGCAGAATCATGACAAGAAAAAAAAGCTTTCGCATAACCCCACAACACGGATCAAATTTATTTTTTCTGCGTATTTATTATGCCTCCTGAAGGAAAGTTATTAAAATACATTGCTTTGGGAGATTACTGTCATCATCTATGACAAATTGCGTTTGTTAATGACGTTTCCTTGCAGAAATACCACTCAAGAAAGAAAAAGTGGGAAGAGAAGGACAAGGAGGAGATCAAGGAGGAGGAAGAAAAGAAGGAACAAGAGGAGGTAGAGAAAGAAAATCCTCAAAATGCACATTAAAAACTACTACAAAGTGATTGGGTCAGACTGCTTTTTGATTAAAGTTGTTTTTAAGAATAAGCTCTCATTCTTCATGAGTCCCAGCTGATTCTAAAATTTTTACAGTTTCATCATATCTTAATTGTATTCTAGTATTCATGTCATATGAAAAAGATGCATTATACAACTGCAAATTAATTTCAATTCCTCAATCAAATTTTAAAGGATGAAATTCAGCCACTCTACTTTGGCCATTATTATTTATCCAGGAACAACTAATGTGGAATTGGCCTTCAAAGTGAGTGAGAATGAAAAAGGATCCAAGAAAATGGCTGAGATTTCTGGAAGCAAAGATAAGTAATGGATTTTCTGTTTCCAAAGAGTTCATTTCTTGGCTCTATGAAAATACATTTAAGTTCGTTTATGAGTACTTAAATTCTATCTAATACCCGTAGTTAAGGTATCCCCAAAAATAATACATCCTGATGTGATCTGGCTTCCCTGGGTACCAGCAGAGTGACCTCAAATGCTGGTTAAATTGCCCTGGTTCAGCCACCTCTCTTTAAAACACCTAAATGGATACTTTTAGTTTAGGATTTCATAAGTAATAATCATAACTAGTAATTATTAAGCCTTAACGTTGTATCATGCACTCTTTTAAGTGAATAATGCATGCTAGTTCATTTAATCCTTGAACCCTATAAGGTAGATACTACTGTTATCCCCATTTTACAGCTAAAGAAACTGAAGCAAAGGAGACTAAGATACAGATGGTAAAAGTCTCACAGCATATATACAAGTGGAGCAGGCAAATAAGCCTGTGCTTGTGAAGAAACAAAACCCATTTATGGGTGAATTATGTAGGGTTTATTAAAGAGTTAATTTAAGGACATACATGAATAGATAAGGATTTTCAGTAAATTACAAAGTGTTAGCATGGCTAAGCATAGTCTGGGTTTGTTGTTAATTTCACTTCACTAGGCTTTTGTTAGAGCTATTAGCAAAAAGTGATTAGAAGCAGATCTTTATCCTGGGTGACACTCCTGTCTTCTTGCCTGGTGCTAATTCTCTCTCTCCTGCTTCTAGTAGTTCAACATCTGATACTCATTCATGTCACCATTGTTTGGACAGGTCTTTCATAACCAGTATCTATTGAGAAGCATTTTAACTCCTTTCTATTATTGCACAAATTTCAACCTTTAAAAGAGAGAGCTTTGTTGTCTTAAATCTAAAAATTTCATGTGAATTTCTATTGCACTAGCTCCAGGTTGGTGCAAAAGTTATTGCGGTTTTTGCCATTCCTTTCAATTTGCACTAACCTAATACATACTTCTGTCTTCACCAGCATTACATGTATAATTCCTTTAACTGCCATGCCCTCTGCAAATGCCTGCTGAGAAACTGTGAATCTCTTCTGGGTTTTATGGGTCTCCCTGGCTTTGGATACTCCCTGAGTATCACTTAGTTTAAGGGCCTTACATATACCAGAGCCTCTTAAACTCTAGCGTTTCTATATCTCACCTGCGGATTTCATTGAACTGCAGATTCTGGAACCTGGGATTCTGAATTTCTAACGAGCTCCCAGGGGAAGCTTATGCTACTTCACAGACCATACTTTGAGTGGCAATGACCTAAGAGATTTTTCATTCCTTCCTTACCAATTTCTTGTATCCTCCTCCCATTTCCTGCCCCAGCTACAATATCCAGGTTATATTATTTTCACATGCAACCAGTGTTTTCTTACCAGGTTTTTGGATTTTTTTCCCTCAATTTCTATGGTCACTAACATGTATGTTTCTATGTTCTCCTAAGGACCATATAATCTAGAAATTTTCTCAAGGTTGTAATTCGGGGTAAGGTATAAGAATAAAAAACCACCTCTGTTGCCCTTAGAAATATTTAATCTATAAATAGACAGGCTGTGAAGTTGCTCTCACCTCATTTTGTATTTATCCTCCTCTAGCAGCTGAAAGTAGAACTCAGAGGAAATGGAAAATAGATGAGGGGAGGGCATTGCCCGAGACAGCTTTCATCAGTAAAGTACCAAAGTAATTACTGCACCTGACAAATTTCTACTCCTTGTTTTAGCCCAGTTTTAATAAAAGAAAGATTCAACAATGGTTTATATTACCTGGCATTGCCTTTAATTTTATCAAGCTCCAGTATGAAGACTCTCCACGTTTACACTAAAACTGCTTTTTCTCCTGAAGTTCATTTGTGAAGGCAGCCACTGGGGCTTTAATCATCTTTTCTTCCATCTTTCATTTCTAACACACTGTGATTGATAATGGCTCTCCCAGGCCCCCCTGTGAACCAGGCAAATTCTCCATCATGTCAGACCCAGGTAGTCAGTGGTAGAGAAAGCATCCACTAATTAAGAACAGAAAGGCCATTTCAAATACTCTGGCTATAACGAGTTAGCATTTCACATTCACGGTGGGCTGCATTCAAAGGTAAGGTCCTCTGACCCGATGGACCTGGCTATATTTCACCAAGCTTGGGAACAGTAGGCAAACCCTTGGCATTTCAAAAGTTCTGTTGAAATCTAAGGTAATGAAATGCTGCTTGTGTCTGAGAGCTCAAAGCCCTTAAAATAACCTTGTCAGTATTAAGCAGATCACAGGAGTTCAAATCTCAATCACTAAGGTGCCATTGTCTCAAGGAGCACTTAGGAAGACCTTGAAAATGTTTTATACCTCCAGGATAACTCTTTTAACATTGATGCTACTTAAAAAGTTCATTTCCTATTACTTTCTATAAAAACCTATAGATGATCATTTTTTGGATCATTTTAAAGGAGTCTGAAAACTCAGTCTAATTTGTAGGCAAGATATTTCAAAATCTATATTGCAGAAGTATGAGTCAGTAATTGAAATGCATTTGAAATGTGACTTCTATGATGTGTATGGCATAAAAATACTCAAATGCACCTCATTACAAAATGCTAGGACACAGTGGAAGTGTACCTAATATGTTCTTACAGTGCTGCTTTAAGAATTGTGGCTGATGACTGATGTAAATCTTCTAAACCAGGAACTGGCCAGATTCTAAGGCAATGCCTCAGACCTCTGCTCTCAAAGTATGAGGTTCAGAACTTTGCACACTAAGGATAGAAATGACCCCCACTAAATGCTCACCTCCAACCAGGCAAAAAATAATCTCCCTATTCCTGAGGTCTGATAACAGGTGTTTTAGTGAAATACCGAAGAATGAGATAGGAACTAGACAGATCATCTCCAAAAAATCCTGCCCAGCAAGAAGAGCAGGAGCGTGGGATGGCCACAAACTGGAGAATCACCAGAACAAAGAACTGTAAGGATGTTAAGACAGAAGAGGCAACAAGGAGTTGCTTTCATGGGACTGATGATCGTACTTTAAACAAACACTCATTGGGGAACTATTTGGATAAGGCCCAGAAACTCAACAGTTGATATTCGACATATATACCTGGCCAAATACATCTAGCAATTTATGAGTGCCTTGAATTGCCTTTGGTTTCTGCTTGTGAGCATAAATTAAAAAATGTTGGTAAGCAAAAAATTGCTGATTTGTTATAGCTCTGTCTTCCTGCAGCACTTTATTCTCTCTATCTATGCACATGCTAAATCTTCCCAGTACTTTCTTGGGACCCTCAGAGACGTCTTGCCTGGGTTTCAAACACAGATTTCATTTGTTCTTCCACTTTGGCAGCCCCTGGCATGTCAGGTGTCAGCAAAGCTGTCTGAGGATGGCTCTGCAACCCGGAAGCTGCTACTGTGCCCTCCTTGAAGACAGCCACCTCCACTAGCTCTTAGTCTTCCAGGAAACCAAGAGTGGTTCATGCCCTGAAGATGACAGGACAGCCCTGCATGTCCTTTACTCTTGTTTGAGCCATGTTCCATGCAGAAATGCAGAGGTGCTCTCTCTTTCCTTAGGACACAAAGCTAGTGTCAGGGACTGAGCTGAGGAGCCAAACCTTCTGGCCACCTCCACCTCTGTATCTCTGCATTAAGGTATTTGAAGCAAAATCATTCCAGAATCCAAGTGCATTTGTGAAATGCATATATGTAATGTTGAGCTTGAGATTAAGAAAGTGGCTTAAAATTTTCTTCTTAGAGCTTAAATTTTGGGAGAGATTACCAGAATGGAAACTAATATGCAGATCAATGGACATGTTTTCAAGGTTAGTGGACAGTTCTATTTTGAGTAGTTTGCCACATTAAAAAAAAAACTAGTCTTCAGACAATGTAAAAATAAAATAAATAGAGTGCCATGGAGCAAGGAGTACAGCAACGCTTAGCAGGGCCACATGCAAACCAGACGAGAAGAACATATATGCTTTTGAATCCTATTTTCTTTCTTTTATAATAATGTAGAAAAATTTGCAAAAGAATGTGAATTTTGAAGTGTTCCTTGAGGCAAATGTACTGTACATTTTCATATTTGAATATAATGTTAAATGTATTCTGTACTTAAATTCTTTCCTAGGTAACAGAACACAAGTCCATACCTATGCAAAATGACAGCTCTCCCAAGACAGACACTATCTCTGGAGAGTGCCAGCACCCAGCCTTCAGCTGGGATTGCCCTGTACTGACTGGCAGGATATTCACGAGTGAGCAGGTAGTGAAGGATACTGGGGAAGCAGGTAAGAGTTCTCCCTCCTGCCCATGACAGAGAGGGCTCACCAATATGTGGGCTTTTCTACAACAAAAACACCTACCTATTTTCTAAAAGGTATTTAGTGACTGAGACAAAACCTAAACATTTCTTCTGACCTAATTATACATATTCATAAACAAATCCCCAAGAAAAAAGACCCTCTGTAAAGCAAATGCTCTCTCCCCTCTCCCCCAGCAAATTTTCTCATCTTCACTTGAAATGAATGTGGTATTAACAGTTGTATTGTTGTATGGAGAATCTGAGCATAAAGAGACCACAAAAATAAATAAAGTGTAGTCCAAGAATTCTCAAGAATGGACACCATGAGACTATTGACCTCTTGGTAGCTTGAATCATTATTTGCAATTATTACCCATAAATTTAATTCTATGTATCCACGCCTTTTGCCATGTGACTTAGAATTCTTGCCCTGCTGCAGTTGTGTTGAGCTTGACCATGTAATTGTCAATGGGTTGTGGGTGAGAGATAGTGAGAGAGTCCAAGGCTGAGGCCTCTGGTGGTGCTTTGTTTCCATTTGCTCTCTTGAACTCTTGCCATTTGCCATATGAAGGGGAGGCTCTGGATAGTTGCCGGTCCAAGGAGGATGAGAAACTCACGGAGCTGATCCAAACCCAACATGTGCCACAGCCTGGGTCCTGGAGCCTGGATCCCAGAGTCTAGACTCACCCAGAGTGCACAAGACCCATAGACCTGTGAGCAAATTTTAAGGATGTTCAAAATGCAACACTGTTGCAGAAATAGCTGAGTAATACATTCCACACACCTGCTCCTGGTATGGATGTATGTACATACACATGGTTCTTCACTACAAGTTGTTGAGTTCATAGAGTATAACTGGAATCTATTGATGATCTACCTAAAACAGTCTAGAAGCATCTTTCTAAATTTATGCAGCAGTGGGCAACATCTTGCTTCTTTAATTCTACAGCACAAACTTGCAAAGTAGTACAGAAATTTCCCATATAATTGTCTGTTTGTTTCCACTTTGTGCCAGGATACAAATTTTCTTCATCTCTCTCTTACTAGCTGATCATGAGATTACATGATCACTTAGCACATCAATTCTTCAAAGGGGGCAATTTCAATTACATGGAAGCCTCCCAACATTGTCATTAAGAAGGAAACGTAGTAGGCGGCAAAATCCCAGGCTAGACAAGCATATGGGAGAACTAATGATTACCTCCAAAGTCCACATTTCCTTAATTATAGCATCATGTTCAGTAAAGTTAAGGCTTTGTCAGTCGTCTGCTAGAATCTCTGAGCTTGAAAGGTTTATGCATTTATGGGGGATGGGAATCTGTATTATTTAAAATTGATATGTTGTACAAGGGGAGGCTACCATCAAAACAGAATGAAATAGATTACACTGCAGTCTTCTTTTTTCAAATAACACATTCTTTTGAAAGAGAGAAAATAAATAGAAGAGCAAATCATCTCTTTCATCACACATTTCTAAATCCTGTGCTTTTATGGTACCCAAGCGGAATTCACTCTACAGAGTGTACATTCAAACATGACACAGCTTGATTGCTAACCCTGACAATTGCGTAGATTAGTAACAACTCTCCACCAAAAAAAAAAAAAAAAAAAAAAAGCAAACTCAATGATGTTTCAAAACAATGTCTAATTTTTTTTTCAGGGCCCAGATAAGATAAAATAAATAATTTCAGCAAGTGTTTCTTGAGCTAGATGTGAAAAGCTATGCCCTTAAATGGAAAGAAATACTCTTCTGTGATGATTTTTTTGTCTCTGAAGGATAAAATAAATCTAATCTAATCTTTTACAAAACTACTTTATTAAGCTGGGTTCAGTAGCTCTATAACAGAAAGGACTGATGCCTGGGACTGGGGGATGGGAGGAGAGTGGGGGTGAAAGAAGAGAGGAAATGCATCCTACTGAGAATGATGGACATGAAAAAGTTATTCGGTCTTTTTTTGTTAGTTCCAGGTGACCCTGTCACTCAAATGGTCCATATTTTCCTTCTATGTTTGTGAACGGAGTAGGAAATGGGAGAAATATTTGCCAGGGAAAGGATTCTAGCTAAAGCAATATTAGACAGTGCAGTTCAATGGAAAAGGATATCAGACTGGGGCGGAGACACCTTGGTTCTTATCCTAGTTTCACTCTTAATTTTCCCTGGAGCTTTGGAGATGTCAGAGCTTTTAGAATGACCAAGGTTATTAGAATGACAGAGATTCAAACCAGCTTCTGGGTCTCCATTTTATCACCTGTGAAATGAATAACACCTAAACTACCTACTTCCACTGGGTGTAGATAACCAGTACTAAAAAGACATGTAAGGCAATGCTATGCAAACAATATTATTCTTTCCACACCTCTATTTGTATTTATGATTTGATCATATATTTTATTACTAATATGGTATGTAATACTGGCCAAGAGGCGAATGAGTTACTCTAAATTGTTCTAACTAATGCTTACCAGAAACTATTTTTCAAAAACAGATGTCAAACAAGTTTTACAATCTGCCTCAATTTAGATTTCTGGAGTCATTCTCCCAAACCATTCACCATGTGTCTAGTTACCACAAATGGTTGTCATATCTCAACTATTTACCTTCTATATTGACTCATGCTAGTTTCCTTGCCTAAATCCCTTCCCCATCATAGTCCCTGACAAAAGGTCTTTGGAAGGTATCCTCTCTCCTAATACACACTTCTTGAATGCTTCCCTATGTCTTATATTCCCCTTGCTCCCCAAATCCTCTCAGCTTCTCCTGCAGTATCCTCTTTCAGTCTTCCCTATGAATGTCACCAGCCATCTATCAGGACATACCAAACTTACTCCCACCCTGCCACCCACCCACCCACAGAATAACAGAGGTTCAGACCAGCTCATTCCATGCCCCCTATACACGAGTGCTTTTGGCTTTACCTGGTACCAATGGAGGCTTCTGCAGACTCAGTCTGGGGAGAAAGAGTGGATTCTACTTGGGAAGAAGAGTGTGATTTAACTCCGTTCACCTCCCTCTACCAGCTTTACTAGAAGGGGTGAAGGGGTGCGTGTGGGGGGTGGCAGTTCTTTCTAAGAAACCCAGAGGCAAACATAGCTGGTCTCCATCCTAAGTCATCTTCTGGAGACCAGTTGGCCTGGTATATCTGAAGACTGCCCTCCCTACCCACATCCAACCCAGGCAGCAACTCATAGGACTGATCTTGTAAACCTAACTTCAACCCAACACCCAGTGACAATTCCTCCTGACCATATTATTCTGAAGGTTCACTTGCTGTCTTTCTGGGTCAGCTTTTATTTGACAGAAATCAGTATAAACTCCTGGAGACAGCTAAGATGATGACTGATGCAAAGTTCATACCATCTCTCTGATTACCAGGTTTCTGCCCTGGGAGAGGGACTGGGGGATTCATTTCATGCCTCTAACAAGAAATCATTTAACACAAAGGTGTGTGTTTCATAGGAAGCACAAGACCACAATGAATTGCACATATAACCAAAGTTTCACAAAGAGAGAAAGAGAGAGAGAGAGAGAGAAAAAAAAAAAAAAAGAGGAAAAATACCTGCTTGTGAATTCTAACAAGAGCCCTTGATGAATTGAGAGTCCCAGTAGATTCATCAAGGGTGTGAGTGTCTCAGAAGAGTCTGGATAATGTGATTCACCTTATCTGACTCTTTCCCATCGAATTAATGGAGGATTTAATTTAGATTGTGAATATGTAATCGAAATATTCTTATTCACAGAATGATCCCATAAAAATAAATTCATTGCTACATCATACAAATCTGAGATAGACAACTCTAAACCTTTTTATCGACCTTGTGCCCATCATCATAGGAACAAAGAAGGCAAAAAGAGTATTTCTGTATCTTTCTCAGAGAGTGGAAACAGATGCTTTACGCACAGGCATTCCATAAGTACTACCGTCTTCACAGATACGTAAATATAGGCTCAATGGTGAAGGGGTTAATTATCTCTTTACTATCCCTGTTATATACTTACTTTGCCTTTCTAACTTTGTCATTTCATCTCTCTTTTTTTTCTACTACAAAAATTCAATCTTTGGAGTCCCGAAATACAAGAATCTGTGAGGCACTGGCAAGTGTCCTGGACTTTCAGGACTTGTTTTTAATGCTTTAGGATAGACTCCATCTGAGATAAAACTCTCCGATCCAGACTTGATTGTTAACCACCTTCAACATGTGACCCTGGGTACATCACTTACCCTCTTGCTGCTGTGTTTCTTCATCTGGAAAATGAAGGCACCGTAATGAGGCTCCCTGTCTCAGAGGGCTGTAAGGAAGGGTCATGATTAACTCATTTCCCAGACGCAAAACCAGAATCATACCACACAGTAATAAAACAGAAGCAATGAAGACACAGATATTTTAGGATTCTTAAACTAATGAGATGTATGTATTTATTTAGCTTTCAAATGCGATGAAATACATATTTCAAAACTTGGGTATTACTAAACTTTAAACTGGGAGGCAGATACTCATGGAGAGAGCATAGGGTCGGGCATCCTAGGATTCTTTTTTTTTTTTTTTTTTTGAGATGTAGTCTTGCTCAGTCACCCAGGCTGGAGTGCTGTGGTGCGATCTCAGCTCACTGCAAGCTCCGCCTCCCGGGTTCACGCCATTCTCCTGCCTCAGCCTCCTGAGTAACTGGGACTACAGGCGCCCGCCACCACGTCCGGCTAATTTTTTTTTGTATTTTAGTAGAGACGGGGTTTCACCGTGTTAGCCAGGGTGGTCTCGATCTCCTGACCTCATGATCCGCCCATCTCGGCCTCCCAAAGTGCTGGGATTACAGGCATGAGCCACCGCGCCCAGCATCCTAGGAGTCTTGACCTCACTATTGCCTTCTCCTCACCAGCTGACTGCATGAGCTTGGGAAAGATGTTAACTCCATCAGTCTTTCATTCTCCCCATGTTCATTGGATATGCTGTCGCCAAGTTCCCTGCCATGCCAGCAGCTCACAAATTTCTATTGTGGTGAAGGGTCTTCTCCTTTCTTCCATAAACATCAGTAGACATTGCTTCCTTTTACCTTATGGCTCATATTTCAGTGGCCAGGTATGCAATGATAGACCAGAATTACATCTATATATGCCAAGTTGGGACCCTTTTTGAAATAAAATATTTTGTTTATCACATTATAAAATAAATTCCAAAATAAAATTATATGGAAATGTTTTTAGAAAGGAGGCAGTTTTTGACAAAAATTTGGTCGTTTCCTTCATAGTTTTATGAGAATACAAATTAATATATTCTTTTCACCATTCATATTTTAATAAATACAGGTTTACAGTATATATACCATATTAGTCTGTTCTCATGCTCCTCATAAAGATATATGTGAGACTGAGTAATGTATAAAGGAAAGAGGTTTAATTGACTCACAGTTCCACATTGCTGGGGAGGCCTCACAATCGTGGTGGAAGGCGAAGGAGGAGCAAAGTCACATCTTACATGGTGACAGGCAAGACAGCATGTGCTGGGGAACCGCCCTTTATAAAACCATCAGCTCTTGTGAGACCCAGTCACCATCACCAGAACAGCACAGACAAGACACGCCTCCATGATTCAATCACCTCCCACCAGCATCCCTCCCACAACATGTGGAAATCATGGGAGCTACAGTTCAAGATGAGATTTGGGTGGGGACACAGCCAAACCATATCACATACCTATTGCGAGACTGTCTTTGTTTTTAGAAATCCTTCCTGGCCTGGCCAGCAAGTATAAATCTATTTTATTCGTTTTTAGCAGCTGTATTATATTCCACTATGAGCTTCTACCATAATATGGGCAGCCTTTGGACACATTTTTGTGTCTAATTTTTCTCAATCAAAAATATTCTGTTCAGGGCCAGGCGCGGTAGCTCATGCCTGCAATCCCAGCACTTTGTGAGGCCGAGGCAGGCGGATCACCTGAGGTCTGGCTAATACAAAAATTAGCCTGGCGTGTTGGTGCATGCCTGTAGTCCCAGCTACTCAGGAGGCTGAGGCAGGAGAATCACTTGAACCCAGAAGGCATAGGTTACAGTGAGCCGAGATCGTGCCCCTGCACTCTAGCCTGGGTGACAGAGCGACACTCTACCTCAAAAAGAAAAAAAAAAAAAAAAAGTTCATTTTAGATCATGGGCATATAGGGTAGGAGGATAGTTACCAGAGGCTGGGAAGGGTAGTGGGGAGCTGGAGGGGAGGTGGGGATGGCTAACGGATACAATAAAATAGAAAGAATGAATAAGACCTACTATTTGATCACATAACAGGGTGACTACAGTCAATAATAATTTAATTATACATTTTGAAATAAAGACTGTAATCGGATGGTTTGTAACCCAAAGGATAAAAGCTTGAGAGGATGAAGGCCCCATTCTCCATGATGTGCTCATTTCACATTGCATGCCTCATGCAATGTATCCCATAAATTATCTCATGTACCCCATAAATATATACACTTACTATGTACCCACAACAATTTTTTTAATTAAAAAATCACTTTTAAAAAAAGTATTGGCCAGGCGCAGTGGCTCACACCTGTAATCCCAGCACTTTGGGAGGCCAAGGCGGGCAGATCATGAGGTCAGGAGCTCGAGACCATCCTGGCTAACACAGTGAAACCCCGTCTCTACTGAAAAAAATACAAAAATTAGCCAGGTGTGGTGGTGTGCGCCTGTAGTCCCAGCTACTTGGGAGGCTGAGGCAGGAGAATCGCTTGAACCCAGGAGGCAGAGCTTGCAGTGAGCCGAGATCATGCCACTGCAGTCCAGCCTGGGTGACAGAAGCAAGACTCTGTCTCAAAAAAAAAAAAAAAATTATCTGTTTAGAATATCCTTATACCTATATCTTTACACATGTAAATGACCATTGCAGAATAATTAACTCAAATTAGTAGCTTGAAATCATATTTTGGGATGTGTTTCAGTTTTTAATAAGCCTACATGTCAGTATGCACAACTTACTCAAATACGGCCCAACACCCCATCCTATAAGGCAAATGAAGAATGTATAAAACGTAAGTTATTGTAGATGATAAAAACTTAATTAGCCATTTGCCTCAAAACCATTATATCTTTCTAAAAATGTCTGCCTCCTTTGTTTGCTATAAATATTCATTTAAATACATAAAATATACGAAGTAGCATTTTGTCTGCATCCCATCAAGCAAATTCATTGAGGCGTAAGGGCTGTATAAGCAGTGGGGCGGAAGACCATGCTATTACATGGATAAATGCTCCAGAGTTACTGAAGCAAGACAGAAACAATTGCAGGAACATGGGGCTCAGAATACGCTGAGGCAACCATGTTTGTGGGCAGGGGGAAAAGGAAGGCGGTTGCTCAGAAATAGGAAAACCAGGGATCCCGTGATATTCCATAAAATTAAGTTCCAGTATTTAGCTTGATTCAGATAAATCATTCCTGTTATGCCATCTGCCTATCAGATATTTTACATTCATCAGGAAGCCATGGCCATTTAACAGACGTATATAATGGGACGCTTTATAGGATGATTTTCTTTTAATCACCCAAAGGTCTAATAGGGTGGTTGGCCTGCTTCCCTAATAAAATTTAAATAGCTTTTGCCTCAGGTCAAAGTGAAGTCGTCTGTCCTAAGAGGAGTTCATCTGTGACATGCATAATAGCTGCCCAGTCTCAAGAGGCCATTTGAGATTACTGCTTCTGTCGGGAAAATAAATAATCACCACACACACACACACACCAGAGGCATTGCAAGCAGCAGTTCACTAACCAAAGCAAATTGCGGCCTATAGTCGTGTCTTTGCCCTACTAAAGCCCCAGAGAGCAGCACAACCTCCTTGTACATCCCCCTGGCTTGGCACACCTCCTGATTCTTCCGTCTCCCACTACAGAGGCAGCCCTGTGGAAGAGCCCCAGCCAGATTCCAGCAGCTCAGGGACTCTGCAGGCTCCGTTCTTAGCTCTCAAGCCCTCAGGCTGTGGCCTTATATCTCCAGTGTGGTTCTGTGGCTTCCCTCCCATTTCCTACCACGCTGCAGCTTCATCCAGCCTTCTGTTGTATTTTCTGTTTGGCTTTTAGTGGTGGCTTCAACCTTAAATTCTGACTTGGGAATCACCCCTCAGGTCCATTCTCCAATGCTGAGCCCAGACCCCAGGTCCCAAGGCCCTTATCTGGAAGGAAATTGGGCCTACCAGGTGATGAGCATCTAACTGGTTAATCACATAATAGAAGTGTGTATGCACACATACACACAAGTTAATACATGTTTCCAACTATTTATGGTTGAGTCTGCCCAGTTACTTTTACAAGTAAAGCTCAAAAGACTTCCCCTGGACTTGCCTCCTCTGCCTCCACATCTTGGATCCATTTTCTCATCATGAATATCTTTCTATCCTTGTGGCATTAAAGTAATAGCTAAGGCTGCTCTAGTACATTTGAGTTCAAGTCCAGCACGAAAAAGTCTCTATGTCTGTTCCTAAATTCCAAGGAACATATTTGATTGTATTTTACTGACTTTAAATCTATCTCATGACATCATGTAAACCAATTGTTGTGGGCAGAAAATTTTTAAACAATGATACCTCCAAATTTCACCTGAAGCACATATATTTTAAGGATTGGAGAGAATCTCCGAGGAAACTCTACCTATGTTGCTGGAAGAAGAGAGAATAACTGACCAATTGCTTTATATTTTTGTGCCAATTATTTAGATTAAGAAGTAGTTCAATCCAACAGTTCCTAAACCCTCACAAAATCAGATAGTGAGAAGCCTTAGCAATTATCTAGCTCCTAGCTATTCAAAATGTTCCTCATGGACCAGCCACAATATCATCACCAGGAAGCTTGTTAGAACTGCAGCATCTCAGAAACCCTGGACCTACTGAATCAGAATCTGCATTTTACCAAGGTGTCTAATTTATATAGTAAAGTTGAAAGTTAATGATACAGACTTAAATCTCAACGTAGAGCTCTGGAAACTGGGGTGAAGCTAATGAACAGTCTTGCTCAAAGCCATACAACTATTAAGTGGGTGGAACTGGCACCAGAAATAGAATCTAGGTCTCTTGTCCTTTAGACATGGTTTCACTTCAAGTTGACATTACTTTGCATGATGAGCTTTCTTTCTTTCAATTATAATGTTTTTAATTATGTTTTAGTTATCAAGACATGCAAATCAGGGTATAAATCATTATGCATTTAGCATAGTGGTTCAGAAATACAATCAAAGAGGCCTGAATTTGAACCTCAGGTCTAGTATTTGCTACCTCACAAATTTGGGAATGTTATTCAACCTCTGAAAATACAGTTCCCTTATGCACCTGCCTCAAAGATTATTCTAAGAATTGAAAGAGACAAGGCATCTATGTATATTATATATGTTTGAAACTTCATTAGCATCAGAGCACATAGAGCTCAAAAACATTATTGTTATTATTTTCCATAGGATAACATTTTTCATCATTTCATTTTTCTTCATCCATGTCTTTTTAGGGATCAGCAATACAAAATAGATAAAACTGATTACCTCCCATCAAGGAGGATATACTCTATCAGAAGAGATAGAGGAGCTACAAATTGAGCTGTGACAAACCCAAAGCCATCAGCATGAACATAGCACCTCCAAAGCACAGAGAGGAAGCAATTAATTTTGTCTAGAAAAGGAGAATAAGACTTCACAGAAAAAATTACAAGAGCCTGCCCCTTGATGTGAGCCTGGGAGTTCTTCGAGGTATTCCATTTAATTTAGTTTTTGAGGAATTAACAAGCCATTTGGTGTTAACAGTTGGGAGCATTAAAAAGTTAATAAGATTGTCTCTCCATCAGGATCATAGAATCCTAAAATGCAGAAATGACAGTGATTTATGATGGAGGCTGAGATGTCTGCCGAATATTTCCCCACTCCCTTACAGTGAAGTGGGCACCTGTCATTGGTTGTCAGGGACGAGCTGGGGGCAGAAGTGATATGTATGGGTTCCAGAACAAAGTCCAGAAGAGAAAGTCCAAGAACCCTTAGTCCACGTGGTGCACTTACAAGATGGTAGCATTTCAGTGACTGTGAAGCAGAGTCACCCACGGCCCAAGTCAGACAGGCTGTACAAATGAGAAATACATTCTGGTGGTGTTAAGTCATCAGATTTGGGGCTCACTTGTTGCCATAGCATGATGCAGGCAATCCTGACTTAACATCTGATGTTAATGTTCATGGAAAGTGACTCTTCATTTTACAGTGGACGGAAGGATGGCCTAGAAGAAGGGGCGGGGAAAGAGACTGGCCTCAGATGAAGTGGAGGACCCGGGTTATCGCTAAACCTATCTAAATTTTTTACTAAGTAGCAATGTATAATAATATTTTATCTACTCACACGACAGTATTTTTAGAATGTAATCTTGAAATCCTCATAAGGACATGCACTCTGGTGCGGCCCATGAAACCTCAGCCTGTCATTGGGTCATAATGCATTTCAGTATTACAAAAACAGTTATGAATTGCCTTAAGCAAAACAAACCCATCTGTGTGTCTTTGCATGCTACTTCAAAGCCACCCAACCATCTAAAACCAAACTTCTGAGGAATAAATAGGCAACAAGGTTGAGTCCCAGAGAGTGTCATTTTTAACCTCCAGCATATTTTTGCAGCTGAGTGGTAAACTCCTCCCAAACATTTCTAATGGGAGGCTGACAGACTTCTAACAAAAGCAGTTCCAATGTGCCACTATAATAACCTACTTCTTTTGATTGCATTTATTTTTAATGATTATTTTCCCTGTATGCCAATCCAACCTATGCTGCCAACCCAGAGAGGGGGGGAGGGGAGGAAGCCGAGGACCCAGTACGTTGTCTTGGGCTGCACTGCCACCTAGAGGTAGTAGGATAACCAACCAACTGCTGCCAGGCCAGCGGCAACTGTGGAGTTAACAGGGCACCTTTCTTCCACTGCATGGGGCTGGGTAAAAGAACCTACATTGTTCCCTCAGTTTCACTTAAACAAAGCCGATTATGAAATCAAAAAGCATGACCATGGGTATGTTCGTGAAAATTATGATTGGCCTGAAAGTGGGAGGTCCTTTAAGGAATGGTTGCGAGGGACAACTGGAAAACGGTTTTCTCTGCGGTTCTTTTTATTACAGAGGTTGGATTTGATTTGCAGCTTGAACTGAATTGGCAGAAAATCATTTAGAAATGGAATGTTACAAAAGTCTGAATAGGTCCATATGGTCAGAACTGCAATTCGATTGCAAAAATGGAATGTATTTGAAAGTTACTAGGGATCAACTCAGAGCACAAGAAGTATTGTGGGGACAGAAAAATGGACAAAGCCAATGACAACTTGTTGCATACTTAAGTTCTGGAAATGACAGAATTGGACAGATATATTCTTGATAACTGTCACTATCTTGAGGGCAAATTCAAAAGCCTTCTTGTTGATAAGGTCTTTATTTGGCTTTCTCCTCAGGCAATGTCAGTGTGTGCACAAATGCAAACCATTTTAAATAAACATGAGACATTTGTATTTGATGAAGAAGTTATTGCAACAGTATTAATACAAACACAAGTTCAGGGAAAAGATAATTTCGGTAGGCTTTTGCAAAGATAATGATTTAGTCAACATTATTAATGATACTTGTGATAAGAAACAGGCAAAAAATGGAAACAAATCATTCCTGACCTCAGGGATTTTCAACTGCAACCTCTTCATGACATTTTAAGCCAGTAATAAAGGCTCCTCCTTGAACTTAAGGAGCATATGTACATCAGTAACGCATTCCAGGGACTACAGACCATGTGGCTGCCTTTGTTTGTATAAATTCTGTGAGAGCGAAAAATGATGTGGAAAGGACAGCAAAGCAAATCCACAGAAAAGGGAAAAAAGTATTTTGCAGTGCAAAAATTTCAGAGCACAAAATTCAAAACTAGGCAAATTAACAATCTCACTCCTTGGAAGACATGGTCGTTTTCAGAAGGGCAAAACTTGCCACAGTTAACTGTTTGTATTTTTGAGGACTCACTAGGGTTCTGGTGCCGGCTCAGTTATATACTCATTTTGTCCTGAAACAAGCACATGTGATGAGTCCTATTGTATTTCCATCTTACAGAAGAGGATTGGGAGGCACAGAGAGGCTAAGCAAACTTGGAGGTAAAGCCTGGATCCCCACCCAGGTAGGTAGTGTGTCTCCAGAGTATTTATTTGAGTCTTCAGTCTCCTAAGTTGCTAGGACTACAGATGGATGTCACCACGCCTGGCTTTTTTTTTTTTTTTTTTGGTTTTTTTTTTTTTTTTTTTTTTAGATGAGTTCTCACTATATTGCCCAGGCTGGTCTCCAACTCCTGGCCTCAAGAAATTCTCCCACCTTGGCCTCTCAAAATGCTGACATTACAAGTGTGTGCCACCAAGCCCAGGCTCAAGTCTGTACTCTGAAATACTAAATTTAACACTGTCTCCTTAAAAGATATTTTCTATAGGACAAGTCAAGAGACTGTAATGCTTTTTTCTGTGCAGTTGTTCAAGATGGTGTCTCCAAAAGGTGATTTTATGAAGGTCATTGCTTGTATCTGCTGCCATTCTAAAGACTTTCTTTGCTTCTTGGATTCTAGTTCAGGTCAGATCAACTAGCTAGTAACAAGGGCCATAAACCCTTATCAGTGTTCTTAGACCCAATGTTTGTTTCTCCTGGATCCTTCTCTGCTTGGACCTGAACGAAGCCATTTTTCAGTCAACCCATGAGGAATTTCCTTTTCTCAGCCAGCATTCCTGTATACTTCCCCCTCCCAGGCTTGGGCAAAGGGGACTTTTCTGAGGTCAATTCGTGTACCAGGTCTGAGGTAGGTGTTCGATAAATATTTGAATAGAATCAATGGAGGCGTTTCCGAAGCTTAATCAAGCCAGAGGCATTTTTCAATATTGATGGGGTCCCCAGCAGCACTTCTAACCTCTTCCTAGGTCCCAGGTGGTTGAAGACAGAAAGTGGTCAGTTGGCTACAGGCATTCATTGTTCCTCCCAAGGTGCCCTCTGAGAGAACTGAAACCCTGAAAAGACGCAATAATAAGATTTAAAAAAAAAAATCAGCCAAGGGAAATAAGGCTCATCTGCAAATGTCACTAAACTGAATGCCTCTTTGTTGTACCTTGTAGATCCTTCTAGTTAGTGAGGGTGAAAGGGAGGTCCCTATCAATCCTCGAAGCTGCCACTGTTCATACAACATATTCAGTTGGCAATAGCTTTAATTATTGTCTCATGCTATCAGGATATAATAAAATCTAAATTATCCATTGGGTTGGAGAAAAGGAAAATGGAGGAATATGAAATCTGGAGGTATACTCCTAATACTAATCCCATTGGACGGTAGCTTTTGTTCCTCTCATTCAGAAGTATTGACTGAATGACTGAAAAAAGAACTAACAGATCAACCAATGAGGAAACAAGTAAATGAAGAAACCAACATGTCCCCGGCCAATCAAAGGTAAATGTTGACATACAGGTAGCCCTGCTTATACCTCTATGCAATGGACAACCAAGTAGTCCATTTTCTCCTTGTACATAGGCAGTGTCTGGAGCCAGGATGTATAAGCTAACTAGTGACCTAGCTGGCCTGATCAGGAGTGGGCGGCTCCAGCAAGCCTAACTGCACAGAGCCAGAGAGCATTCATAGCCTCGTGTCCAGGGGAGCGTGCCAGCGATGGAAGCCAGAGGTGTGCATCTGCAACGAGTTGTCAAGATAAATGAGGTGTCAAGATAAATGAGGTTGGTGGTAGGTATTGGAAATCAAAAGAAAGAGCCAAGGTGAAGATCCAAGAGGTTAGAGAGCCACAGAAGGTGAGCCAAGCAGATTAGAGTAGGTGGGCAGGAGGGCAGCCTGTGCCAGCACCGGAGACCACAAGTATTTTGCTTGGCTGGGCTTTCTTTTGGTTTTGTATTTCTTTTTTAAATGGGTAATACATGTACATGAAGCCAATCTCAGAAGGTTCCAAAACGGATACCAAGCAGTAATCTCATTCTCACTCTTGTCTCCCAATTCCCCAATTATCCTCTCCTGAAGTTCTTCTGTATCCTTCCTTAGATAGCCTATGCATAAGTAAGCATATGTGTATTCACATCCTTTATACCATAAACCACATCATGGTATACATATCAGTCGGTAGCTTTCTTTTTCACTTGACAATACATCTTAGACATGGTTCCAGAGCAGTATATATAGAGCTGTTTCATTCTTCCTTGAGGCCTCATAGTACTCCATTGTATACATGTACCATAATATATTTAACTCATTTTTAAATGAATATTTAGGTTGTATTCCAATAATGCTGTAATGATAAGGCATTTTGGATATGTGTAGACATATCTGTGAAAGTGAAGTGCTGGGTTACAGAATATATGCACCTTAAATTGTGATAGATATTGCCAAATCACCCCCCAAATGGGTGATATCAGTTAATACTCCAAACTACGCATGTGTATAGAAATACTTCCCAATGCAATTTACTATCAAACTTTTTGCAATTGCCAAGTTAATCATTAGGAAAACTAATATATCATTATGGTTTTAATATGCACTTTTCTTATAATGTATGATATTGAGAAACTTCTTATGATAAAAATTGACAGAGATGAAAATGTATTAGGACCCCTTTAAGAGGCCTCCAGTCGAAGGGGCCAATATTCTGGGAACCAAGAGACCTGGGTTTGACGTTTGAGATACTGTCTCACTGATGAAGCACTTACAATGTGCAGATATATTTGCTCCTCAGGCAGAATTTTGCTGTTCCACAGTGCTGTTATTTATCAGAAACAAACCTGATTAAATGATTTTTCTAAAGCTACCTTTCTGATAAGGGGAAGAGCTAGATCCATGTCCCAGTCAATTGGACTGCACATCCTGTGCTTTTTCCAAGTCCTGGTTTTACTAACTGCTACCTTGGAACCAAAAGACCAGTGGATCTGAGATCAGAAAACCTGGGTGTGTACATCAGTCTGCTACTCACAAGCCATGTGACCTTGAGTAAATAACTTAACCTCTTTGGTGGGGTCTCAGTTTTCTCAACTGATTTATCATAAAAACTGTAGTTGTTACCTGAAAGTCCTTTCAGGTCTCAGACTTTTAAGACTTTGTAATACGGCAAAAATTCTGATGTCTTATTGGTAAAAGAAAAGCAAGTGTCCTGGATTATCCAAATGCATCATCACCTCATCTCCTAGAAATTGAGAGCTGATATATGTAAACACCTCATTTAGAAAATGACTACCACCTTAAGCTCCTTCCTAGACACCACCTGCATTGTGAAGGAAGCACTTTTCTGCTTTTGTTCATCTCTTTAGAACTATTCCTTTATCACTCCTTTTTCTCTCTTTTTTTTTTTTTCCTTTTTCCCATTACCCATGTACAGAGTCACCTTAGGCTAAGGAAACACAACTGAAGAGAAATTAATTTTTTTCTATACTATGGTTCATCTGAGTGTTGTTTCTTTGTTTTTAACATTTTAAAGCAGTCTGCAGCCTCCTCTCCAGCGTAAGGACAGGCTGGTGAGAGGAAACAGAGACAGAGCTTCCCAATGGCCCAAGGCTCCCAGGTGAGCAAATCCCTTTAGAGAATACAGTTGTCATGCTCTTTATCTGTAAGATTCTTTACGAAGAAAAAACAAATCTCTGCAAATTAGTTGCTCACATTTGTATCACTCCTTGACCTAACTAGCACATACTTCACTTCATTTGGTGTTCATTTAGTGTTCTATGCAGAGAGTGAGGAAAACAGCCTGGCAAATAACTAGAAAGAACATCCACTCTGATCATGGGCCAGGTGTCAAGCAATGTGCAAAACACTTAACTTTCTTTACTTTTTAATCTAAATAGTCTTTAATATAGATAAGACAGATGTGGAAACTAAAACTCAAGATATGTTTGTAAGTTGCCCAAGGTCACAGAATTAGGAAGTGGCAGAAGTGGAATTCAAGGCCAGGTCTGTCAGATTCCTAAGCCCATCTGTATACAATATTGGGTACAATGACCTCTGTTCCAACTCAGCAATTCCTAGGTCTTGGAAGTCATCTAGATGTGAATTCTCAAGGGGGATGATATTATCCCCAAGAGGGGAAAATTGTTTCTCTTGGAGGGGAGGGTGGGAGGGACCTTAACTTTTTAAATATATAAAGCACAGCTATGTGCACAGTTCATAAACATACATGTAATATATCTGTGGCATTAACATTTCCTGGGCAGAGGGCAATTAGGAAAATATGTCTAAAAAGAATTTTTTGTGGGAAATTAAAACTTGAGAAACACTGATCTAGACATATCCCTAATGCAGCTCTTGAGTGCCTCGTGCTGTGTCGTGCTGCCTCCTCTTTGTCTACTCATCTCTTTCCATCAGACATATAAACCTCTTCAGAAGGTTATATGTCTTCTGAACAGGATTGCTAAATTTGACATTATCAATCAGTGGGCAGCTACTTTTAAAATTGTAGCCACCCCTAGTTATTTTATAAAGGAGAGGTTGGAAAGCATTCAGGTTGGGCTCTATCAAGGTGTGAGCCCACCTCCAAGTGTCCACAAGGCTGAAGCAGGCTGGCCACCACCATCTGATTGGGTTCCAACTATCTCCTCAACCTGCTCTTGCTGCTCCTTGCTCTTCCACTCTCCCCAGACTTCCACTCTCCTTTCTCCATCTTCTTCTTTTTCATCTCCTCTAAAGTTCATAAAGGAAATGGCCTGACCTTGACTTTAGAGGATGAGACCCACCTGGGTATGTTCACTGGCACAAAAGTTAGGCCACTGTGGTTCCCCACCTCTCTTCACCAGCTCAGCTGTCCTGTGTAAAATAAGATCTGGGGAAATGACTACACCTTAATTCAACCCAACCTGAATATGTAAAGTACATGAAAGAAGCGGGAAGGGTTGATGTTGAAGAAATGGCATATGATCCAGATCTCCAAGGAGCTGATGCTCTCTGCACCCCGTTTTCCCCTAAACATATGTTCAGACAGAACTTTCCTACCTTTTTCTATTTGATTTCTCCAGTCTTCTTCATCTTGGTTAAGGACCCCGAAACAACTCAAAACAGAAATCCTAAATCTTTTCAAAATTCCTTAAGTAATTTAAAAAATTGGCCTTCTCAATTTCTACCTACAGTACTCTAAAGATTACTAATATTTCCTCTCCTTGCAGTTTTTCCTGCAATCAGTTTCCTCACTGAAAGTGGAACAGGTGTATATAGCCATAGAGGTCACCTGCCCTCGACTGCTGTTCTGAAAGTGGAGACACCTGTGGGTAAAGTGGAACGCTCACAAAGTCTCTTAACGTTACTGCTAGACTGTGAGATCCTAGAGGGCACCAGCTGTGTTTTGTTCATCTGGTCCTCTCCTCCTGACTACACACACACACACACACACACACACACACACACACACACACACACACACACACACACACACACACACACACACACACACACACACACACACACACACACACACACACACACACACACACACACACACACACACACACACACACACACACACACACACACACACACACACACACACACACACACACACACCTCAAAGCACCTGGCTGTAGCAGGAATTCTGGAAATGTCTAGTGACTGTAGTAGTTTCCTAGGAAAACAGTAACAAATTATTATGAACTGGGTGGCTTAAAGCAACAGAAATTGATCTTCTCCCAGTTCTGTAAATCAGAAGTCTAAAATCAAGGTGTTGACAGGGCCAGGCACCCCTGAAGACTCCAGGGAGAATCCGTTTGATCCCCTTCTCTTGGCTGTTGGTGTTGCCGGCAGCCCTTGGCATTCCTTGTCTTGAAGACACATCACTCCAGTCTGTCACATGGTGTCCTCCCTGTGTGTGCCTCTACATGTTTTCCCCTCTTCATGTATGGACACCAGTCACATAGTATTAGGGCCCACCCTAGTCAAACATGACCTCCTTGTATTTTGAGTACATCTTCAAAAACCTTGCTTCCAAATTAGGTCATATTCACTGCTAATGGAATTTAGGTTTTGACATATATTTTAGGAGATGTAATTCAATTTACAACAATGCTTTCATTAAAAAATGAGTAAATAAGTACATACTTCACAGAATAAAGGACGAAAACAGGGAAGGAGGGAAGGAAGGAGGGAAGAAGGGAAGAAAGGAAGGAAGAAGGGAGGGAGGGAGGGAAGGAAGGAAGGCGAGTTTTCATAATATTTTAAGTATTCTATCAAGAGAAAAATAGCCATCTCAGCTGGGTTTCCTGAGTTTGTGTTCTGATGAGTCATTATGTGCTTTGTATTCCTTTGTAAAACTGTCTCACATGAACAAGTCTTTTCCCCTAAGTCTAGTGATTAATTTCCTATCTTTATGCCTATTAGGGTTCTTTTTAAAAAGAAAACTACCTGATAGTCAGTGCTGTGCATTAAATGCCATTAGTAGCTTAGGTTAGGATCTTGTTTACTTGTTTGTTCATGAGAGAAATAATTTTATTTCTATGCTTAAGAGACTCACTAGTAACCAAGTCACGTGCATCTAGTTCTTCTTCCCTTCTCTGACTTGAAGCTTAGCCCTATGTCCCTCTGTACCCACCAAAAAGAAAGAAAAAAATACAAAGAAGGAAGGAAGGAAAGAAGGAAGGATGGAAGAATGGAAGGAAGGAAAAAGAGAGAAAAAAACAAAACAAAAAAAGAAAGACAGAGTGGAGGAAAGCAACCCCACACTGTCGGGTTTTGTTGCTTCAAAGCAAGAGGAAGTATGGCATCTTGAACTATCAGTCTGAAGACAAGAGGCCTGGGTCCTGGGTCCGGTTCTGACACCACAATGACAACCACAGGCTACCCCTGATTACCAGCTACTTCACCAATTAAAACAAGTGTGTGGATAATCTCCGAACTCATTCTCAGCACTAGTGCTTGATAACTCTATCCAGAGAGTCTGCTCATGGACTGAATCTATGGAGATGAGAAAGTTTCTCCCCGACTCTGCTCCCACCACTGCCCATTGAATTGGCAAATCAAGAATTAGTTCTTAGGAGAACTGCAGAATTTCCAATAGCCAAGACTAATGGGAAAAAAAGACCCTATAGAAACTATAGTCTTACTAAAACAAGAACTGCAAGAGTCCTGATCCACCCCAAGGAAAAGACCATTGAGATGGTTGCCTTGAATTTGAAACAGAACATTAGCCACCTTACATTGCCATCCCCTCCTTCCAAGCACTTCAACCCGATGAGTTCAGACAGCAGAAAGGGAAGTTGTTTCCTGGGTTTTTTTTTTTTTTTTTTTTTTAAACACACATTATAATCATCAAGTCATGAGATATTTTCTTCTCCAAGAGTATTAAGACTTAAAAGTCTGAGTGATCTATTTTTTGTTTAACTTTTATTTTTATTTATTTATTTTTTAAATTTAATTTTATTTTAAGTTCTAGGATACTGTGCAGGATATGCAAGTTTGTTACATAGGTAAATGTGTGCCATGGTGGTTTGCTGCAACTATCAACCCAACACCTAGGTATTAAGCACTGCGTGCATTAGCTCTTTATCTTAATGCTCTCCCCCCAACTCCACCACCTCCTGACAGGCCTGGTCGTGTGTTGTTCCCCTCCCTGTGTCCATGTGGTCTCATTGTTCAGCTCCCACTTATGACTGAGAGCATGTAGTGTTTGGTTTTCTGTTCTTGCTTGTGTTAGTTTGCTGAGGATGATGGCTTCCAGCATCATCCATGGCCCTGCAAAGGACATGATCTCATCCTTTTTCCATGGCTGGGTGATCTTTAAGACATGCATTGGCTAAGACAGGGTACTGTAGTGCAAAGATTCTACCAGACCTAGGTTTGAGTCCCAGCTCTGTCATGTTGGCCCTGAATTAACTTTGCTAAGCCACTTGACTTGGCTAAGCCTGTTTCCTTCTCTGTTAAAACAGGAGTTATTGCAAGCATAACATGAGAAAACACGTCAAAAGCTTGTAGGACACAGTAAACACTTGGGAAATACTAGCTTTCCTGTCTACAGTAAGAAATAGATATCTGTGCCTTCCAGAATATGAGCTAAGCACAAGTCTGATTGATACTCTGTGGGTGGATTTCTAGCATCCTTTATGATAGACCATCAGCACACGGTCAGTTGTATATGCCTCCATGTATGTTAGTAATTCCCCTGTGTGCTTGATCAGTACTCCCATTGACATTTCACTGAGTCTAAAATCTCAGGAGTTATAAACTTCTCAAAAGGCCATATATGTTTATAGCCATTTGAACAGCTTCTAAAACATTAAGAAGTATGGAGCAGACAAACCAGTGGCTGGTGGGGAAATCCTGTGGGAACCCACATTCTCCTGCTGGTAAACAGCTGGAATTTACTACTGCTTCTATTTTCTCCAGTTGATGAGAAGATAGCCTTTTCTATGATCTTGTGAACTAACCAATATGTTCTTCAAGAATAAGAAGTATACCTTCCTTTTTAAAATTTTCTCTCCAGCAGTTCAAAGACTTCTCTTCCTAATCAGTGCTGTATAAGTGTTTAGTTGGCCAAGTCAAGTTGTGGTCATTTACAGAAATTTAATGTTTGAAATGGCAAGTTGCTCGCTTACTGCTCTCAAAGGATACTTAGGAATTTTTAAAAATCACCAACACACCTCATTAGAAGGTTAAAAAGAAAAATATTAAAGAATAAAACTTTCTTCCTTTAAAAAATGTATGTCACCTAGTAACATGAAAATTGTGACAATAAAAAGATAATCATATATAATTATTGCAGATATTGCAAAAAACAGAATCATGGATCCCCAAAGTACAAATCCACAGAAACTGTGAATATGTTACCTTACTGTGAAAAGGAATGTTGCAGATGTAATTTAGGATCTTGAGATGGAAGACTCTCTTGGATTATTCAGGTAATCTCAATCCCGTCACAAGGGTCCTTGTAAGGGAAAGAAGGAGGCAGGAGTGTCAGGGTCTGAGGAGATGTGAAGACAGAAGCTGAAACTGGAATGACACCATGGCTGGAAGGGGCCATAAGCCAAGGATTTCAGGTGGCCTCTTAGCAGCTGGAAAAGACAAGGAAGGGACTCTTCCTTAGAGCCTCTAGAAGGAAGGCCATTCTGCTGACACCTTGATTTTAGCGCATAAGACTCATTTTTGTATTGCTGCCCTTACGAACTTGCTTTGTTTTAAGTCATAAAGTTTGTGAGGACTCATTAGAGAACAATAGGAAAGTAATACAGATCAAGTAGAAAAATAAGACCTATATAACAGACTAATTTTTTGGCTTTTTGATTGATTCATGGATGAATTGTATATATAAATACACACTATATATATATATATACACACACACACACTATATATATATTTTGGAGCCGGAGTCTCACTCTGTTGCCCAGGCTGGAGTGTCATGGTATGATCTGGGCTCACTGCAACCTCCACCTCCCTGGTTCAAGAGATTCTCCTGCCTCAGCCTCCTGAGCAGCTGGAATTGCAGGTGTCCACCACCATGCCTGGCTAATTTTTGTATTTTTAGTAGAGACGAGGTTTCATCATGTTGGCCAGGCTGGTCTCAAACTCCTAACCTCAGGTGATCCGCTCACCTTGGCCTCCCAAAGTGCTGAGATTACAGGCATGAGCCACCAAGCCCGGTCTATATTGTGTTTTATTTTTGAACCTTAGCAAAATGATCTCATCCAAAGGCCAATGGGTAACTTACAGAATTGACAGGAAGCCTTGACAGAACCCCGTGCGGATTACAAACAATAAGCTTCGGAATCCCAGGGGGTATAGCTAACGCCACGTCCCAGAGAGTCTAGAGTCCAGTCAGGATGTTCCTCGTGCTGGCCTGCCACTACAGCACCATGATGTGAGTGACTCAATACCTGCCCTTCAAGTCTGCATTGTTCCTTTAGAGCTGGGTGCTGGGCGCAGGCATGGTCTGTGCTAAGTCTAGGTTACACACCTAAACCCCAGGTTCAGGAGACAGGCAGAGGCAGTGTTCTTTCCTTTCAGCTTCTCTAGTGATATATAGAGTTCTGCTTCCCACTAATATTCACAGAGAGACTCCCCTTAAAGAAAAGGGTGTCCAGATGCCAGGAAAAAAAAAAAAAAAGAAGTGGCAAATGTCTACCACAGGGTCTGATCATCTGAGTCATTTAATTTCTTATTAACCAATACATTTAAAATATGATGAAGACTCATTTGCCTGTAGTTATTAAAAACACAGGCAAGTGACATAAAAGTGTTTTAATAAAATGCAAATATATGTTAGAGAAAGTTTTCTTTTCTTTTTTGTTTTTGAGACAGAGTCTCACTCTGTCACCCAGTCTGGAATGCAATGGCTCAATCTCGACTCACTGCAAGGTTCTGCTCACTGCAAGATTCAAGTGATTTTCCTGCCTCAACCTCCCAAGTAGCTGTGATTACAGGCATCCACCACCACGCCTGGCTAATTTTTTTGTATTTTTAGTAGAGACAAGGTTTCACCATGTTGGCCAGGCTGGTCTGGAACTCCTGACCTCAGGCCATCCACCCACCTCTGCCTCCCAAAGTGCTAGGATTACAGGTGTGAGCCACCACGCCCTGCTGAGAAAGTTTACAAATTGCTTTCCATAGAACATTAGTCTTCCTCTTCCCTCCCTCTCTTCCTTTCTTCTTTCCTACCTTCACTCTTTTCCTCATTTTTTCCTTTATTTCCTGAGAATAAGCTTAATTTTAGCTTCCTAAGATTTTGTAAGAGACCCTCTGGGTGTATCAGTTGAAAATCGATGGGTTCGTTTTTGGAAACAGGACTCACCAGAGATGGGCAACCTGGGAAGATGAGTGTGAGCTGAGCACTGGACATCCAGCAGCAACATAGGCAGGAAGAGTGTGCCACTTTGTGATTCTTTTATTCCTTTCTTTTCTTTCCCTTCTTTTCCTCCTCCCTTCCCTCCTTCCCTCCTTTCCCTCTTCCTTCCTTCCCTTCCAGTTCTCTTTTCTCTTTCTTTCTCTCCATGGCCAAACACTTTCTCTTGGGACAGCTAAAACCAGAATGCAGTATCACGTAAAAAAGACTGCATTGACATACTTAAATTCCCAGGACCCTCGGTTCTTTAGGGATGCCTAATGGCTGGTATCATTGCTTACCAAAGTCTTGAACTTGATGGAGCTTATGTTGAAAACTAAAGTTTATATTTTTAATTTTTATCTTTCAATTCTGTTTTTCCACACTTTTTTTTTTTTTTTTTTTTGAGATGGAGTTTCACTCTTTGTTGCCCAGGCTGGAGAGCAGTGGCGCGATCTCGGCTCACTGAACCTCTGCCTCCCGGGTTCAAGCGATTCTCCTGTCTCAGCCTCCCAAGGAGCTGGGGTTACAGGCACCTGCTACCACGCCTGGCTAATTTTTGTATTTTTAGTACAGACGGGGTTTCACCATATTGGCCAAGCTGGTCTCAAACTCCTGACCTCAGGTGATCCACCCGCCTTGGTCTCCCAAAGTGCCAGGACTACAGGTGTGAGTCACTGCGCCTGGCCTCCACAAACTTTTTGAAGTCCTCTCATATAGCGTAGGAGAGATCAGGTTTTTTGAGACTTTAAATATCTTGAAAATGTCATTATTATTCACATTTTATTAGTATTTTGGTTGGGTGTAGAATTACAAGTTGGAAACAATTTTCCTTCAGAAATTGGAAGGCATTGCTTCACTGTCTTCTTTCTTTCTGTGTTTCTGTTGAGATCTATACAACCATTCTAATTCCTGTTTCCTAATTTGTTTTCCTTTTTTTCTGGAAACTTGGAGAGTATTTTTCTCCAGACATAGGGCTCTAATGACAGTATACTCTATTTCCGTCCATTCTCCTGTGTTCTAGGTAGGCTGTTTCAATGTAGCAACTCACACTCTTTAGTTCTGGATATTTTGTCTTGAATAATTTATGATTAGGCCATCCTATTTTCTCCATTGTATCCTTCTGGAACAGTTGTTTTTGGACATCGGACATCCTTCCTCTCCTGTCTTCTCTTTGTGCTCTTCTTTCTGCAAGGTGCCCCAAATTTATCTTCCAAAGTTTATTTAGTTGTTGTTGTTAGTAACTTCTATCATGTTTTTAATTTCTAAAAGCTTATTTTTGCTCTATGAATGTCCTTATTGATAATACCTTGTTCTTGTTTCATGGCTGCAATAGTTACATCTATCTCTCTGAATACATTGATAGATTTTTTTTTTCCTCTCTGCATATGTTCTGTTTCCCTGTGCTGATATTTTTCTGTTTTGTTTGTTTGTTTTGGTCTGCATTTTCCATGTTAAGAGGCTTTCCACAAATATCCAGTGATCCTTGGATTGCTCAGGGGAGCTAATAACCTGATTTAAAGTTCTGAATGTAGGGAAGAACTTGTCAACTTTGAACTTTACTGTAGGGTGATCAGGGGAGCCATTTGTTGTAAACATACCTGATGTATCTTTAGGGCTTTCCTCTTGTTAGGGCAGCACTTCGGAGAAAAGTCTCTCAATCTCTGGAGGATAAAGGATCAGTGTTCTGAAAGCTGAGTGGGGAGTATTAGCATTTAGCATTTGGCACTCAGAATAGATGATGTCATCAATTCCACCAAATTTTGAACAGCACCAACACATTCGACTGCATCCAGTGGCATCCATAACTCTAGAAGCCCTCTATTTTTCTCACTCAAGAAAACACATCACCAGACTTTACACAGGGTAATAACGGTGTAGCATGAGAGAATAATCTGTAAGGACAGAGTTGCTTCTCAAACTGCATTCACACCACTTTGCCTCACAGCACCATTTGAGGTACCTAATTCTATCACTTTCTGAGCCTTCTGAGAAATCCAGGATATATATCTGAATTGTTCACAACTCTCTCCCAGGACTGACCTAGGATTCAGCTTTCTTGGGTCTGTTAACTCAGAACTCAATTATCTCAATATTCAGTTATCCATCTGCTTTCCAGCTTCACAATTTTGGTGGTTTTGTCTTCTGTTCTTGTGGATAGATTTAAAACTCCCTTTGACTCTATTATTAATGGGATTTTAGGGAGGAGAGAAATGATATGCTATGTCACCCTAGAAAGCATTCAATAAATCTGATTCTTTACCAAATGACTCTCAATCTTATGTACAGTTTGCTAATCTGTGGATGTTTTGCTTTTACCTTTTACCAACAGCGAATGTTGCTCAACAGCAATTGTTGCTGCCTGATCGTTCCTCTGGAAGCTTCCTCTCAGAGGGGTACCCAGCCATGTGAGGTGTCAGTCTGCCCCTACTGGGGGATGCCTCCGGGTTAGGCTACTCGGGGGTCAGGGACCCACTTGAGGAGGCAGTCTGTCCATTCTCAGATCTCAAACTCCATGCTGGGAGAACCACTACTGTCTTCAAAGCTGTCAGACAGGGACATTTAAATCTGCAGAGGTTTCTGCTGCCTTTTGTTTGGCTATGTCCTGTCCCTAGATGTGGAGTCTACAGAGGCAGGCAGGACTCTTTAAGTTGTGGTGGGCTCCACCCAGTTTGACCTTCCTGGCCACTTTGTTTACCTACTCAAGCCTCAGCAATGGCAGGCGCCCCTCCCCCAGCCTTGCTGCCACCTTGAAGTCAGATCTTAGACTGCTGTGCTAGCAATGAGGGAGGCCCCGTGGACGTGGGACCATCTGAGTCAGGCATGGGATATAATCTGGTGTGCCGTTTGCTAAGACCCTTGGAAAAGCGCAGTGTTAGGGTGGGAGTGACCCTGTTTTCCAGGTGCTGTGTGTCACGATTTCCCTGGCTAGGAAAGGGAATTCCCTTACCCCTTTGCTTTTCCTGATTGCCTCGCCCTGCTTCGGCTCTCACTGGGTGGGCTGTACCCACTGTCCTGCACCCACTGTCCAACATGCCCCAGTACCTCAGTTGGAAATGCAGAAATCACCTGTCTTCTGTGTCGCTCACGCTGGGAGCTGTAGCCTGGAGCTGTTCCTATTCGGCCATCTTGGAACCATCCTCGGAAATATATTTCCATGCTGATATCTGAAAAGAAAAGTTGTTCTTTTTATTTTAAATCTTGCAAAATGATATGCTTTCCTGGGGATTCATTCCCATTATGTGGATTTGGGGATATATCTATGGGCAATCTTTCTTTCTTTTTCAACAAGCTATTAAGTTCAGTTTCCATTGAGTTAGAGAATTCCATTATCCCACTACCACTTTTGCTATCATTTAGATTCAAAATCCCAGTCAGGCTCCAATATTTTCCTCGTCCCTTCCACTACTTGATCCTATCAGCCATTAGTAAATGGAGATCCTACCCTAATCACGATTCCATTCACACTTTTCCATTCTAACTTTCAGACCCTTCTCTCTCCTCAATTGTTTCCTCCTCTGTTAATCCACCCTTTACAATAACCTATCCTATATGATACCCCAACTTTGTGTCCATTGAAACACCAAGAACGTACGTGGAAGGTAGTCAATGAACTTATGTCAAAGAGAATCCTCTAACATGTTCTATCCCCAGTGTGACTTGGCATACTCCTGGAGGTCTGTTATTCATTGGTGGCAGTATCCAGGGTCTTGAACAAGACCAATGCAGCCAACGGTGCTGCAAAGTGATTTGTTTTTTTTAATTGAGGGCAATCACAGTGTCAGGCATGATTCAAGACCTTTACATACATTAACTCATTTAGTTCTCAGAACAACTCCACAAGAAAGGTACTGTTATCATTCTTATTTTACAAATAAAGAAGCTGGGATACATAGAGGTTAAGTCCCTTGCTCACAGTTACCCTACTACATGTGAGGCCGGGTTCAAACCAGGCAGGCTGGCCTCAGAGCTCATAACCATGGATATTATACTGCCTCTTACTTATATTGTCCATCATCATCATGCATGTGTGTCTATGTGTGTGTGTTGGTGGTGGTAGGGGTGTTGGCAGACTCTTTGCAAAGCCTACCTTATTTAACTAGTTAATTCTTTGACCATCCATTCAACAATTAGGACGATTAAAGTATCAAGCACTGCACACAACAGAAGGGAGGTGGTAGCAGACAAAGTGGCTAAGGGCAGGGGGCATCTGTCTATGCAATAAGTATAAGGGCAACAAGGATGTTGACAAATTTTAAAAAGGTACTATAGGAGTGAGGGCAGGTAGCCTCAGCCTACTGGGGTGCATGGGAATGTGGGGGTAGAAAGAAAGGGGTGAGAATCAGGGAAAAGGTCTAACTCCTCAGAGGACATGAGGATGGCCAGAGTACTGACATTCTTCTACAAAAGCCTCACTATTCCTGGCTGTCCTGCCCCAGGCTGGTCTACCTGCTGCCCCGTTGGCCAGGATGACTTGTCTGTGCCACAGCACTGAACACCAGGCGTGTATTCTTCTCTCCCAAAACTCGGCTCACCATGGCCAGAAAAGGCAAGTGTTTTAGAGGTATGGTTTCAGGCAGACACATCCTAGAATTAAAATTACTTCAGGGATATCTGCAGTAAAGTTGAAGGAAACAGTCAAAAGGCCAAAGGAAGCAAGCTTTATTGAATTTACAATGTAGAAAACATTTGTAGTTCCTTAGACATTTGCATTGCTATAAAAATTACACTTTATTTTTATAATTATTAATGGTTTGAAGAGAAATAAACAGTATAAACAAAATATGGCTCACACAATGAAAATGTAAACCATATAAATCAAAATCATAAAACAATTATTCAATACTCAGAGGCCTACTTAATATATACATATGAAATTTCTTACACACACATCCAATAAAAGCTCACAAAAATCATCACTCTGAAGCCGATCACTGTACCAATATGAAAATAAATCTTTATCTTTAACCTCAATTTTATCTTCAGCAGGAGGGCTGTGCAACTTGGGTTTATGCAAATCCCATGAAGTATTAAATAATCAAATGTCACATATGTCATATAAAGCAGCAAGCGAAAAAAATAAATTATGAAAATGCATGGGCTAAAAGTTAACAGTGAAAAATATCTCCTTATCCAACATTATTTTCCATAATAAAATTAAAATATTTTACAATGTATCAGGATACATTTTATAAAGGACTACAGTGTAACTGTGATTTTAAAAGCTCTTAAAGAAAAACAGGGACAAGGTGAATAACTTCAACAGTAATATGCAAATGTATTAAGTCTAAGATAAAAACATTAAATATTTTTGTTCTTACTGAAAATGTGCTTTAAATTTGAGAACACCTTCATGATATCAAAACGCTGGTAATAATCAGGATCTCCCAGCACTGCAGCATACATTAAGAAGCTTCTCTTGAAACATGATTGCTAACCAGAGCTCTAAGTCTCTAATTTGGATGATGTTACCAAAATATTTATCAGGGCTCAAATAGTTAAAGACGATTGGTTGATGATCAAAGGCACTGGTGTAATCTCATCAACGTCGGGTACGTTGACGGGACAATCCAGAGACAAAGACTATGAAAATACTTCTGCATTACAGGTATACTCTTTTACAGATTGTAAAACAAATAAAAAGAGACACTTTGGAGAGAATAAATAAAGGCAACACAGTAACATATAAACTAACACAGTTTTGTGCAACTGCACCAAAACCTAAACATGTGTCCCATATATCAGCATCTATATCAGATCCAATCTCACCAATCTCATCAAAATATGCCACTAAGACAAACAGCCATGGTAAAACTTTTGCTTCGTCGTGCCACATAAATAATACCCCCTTTATTTTGAAAAATTTCCCATACGCAAGACATTCTTTCTGATTAGAAATGTAATCTTTTCTTTTTCTGGAACCAGGAAACAGGAATTCATGGCAGAGTTGCTGAGGATAGATCCAACTTTCCAGCAAAAATATCAGATGTCTTCAATAGGGAGAAGGTATGTTTACAAAAGTTAAATGATGTTGTAGCTGTTTATAATCTTTGCCTGTAACATATCTGGTCAATTCCCGTTTTTTAAAAAACTGACGCTTGCGGAATATAAGGTTCTATCACAAACATCGTGAACAGAAAAAGTATTGCTACATGGAATTGTTTTGATTCAACAAAAATAAATGTTTTTAGCTTATATAATACAATAAATAACAGCTATTTTTTTAAGTTCCTTCAGGAAGCGACTTAGGGCCTGGACCCAGATGAAGCAAGGTAAATTAGAATTCTGTGTTGTAGCCCCACCCTAGGCTCAGCTGTTGACTCCTTTGGCTCTTAGAGACATCTCAGTGGGGAGGTCTGGGAAGCAATGCAGATTCTGGAAGGAGAGTAGGCCCAACCAGGTCATTGGTGATGATGAGGGACTAGTCACATTAAACAAAGGACCCTGACTCACCTTTCCTAATGGCAATTCCTCTTTTAAAGACGTTATTTCAAAACCATACATAGTATTTCTTTCATTGATTATTACTTAAGGAAGTTAATGTTAGCAACTAGGGAGTTAGGGGACTTGGATTACATTACAGGTTACGCTTCTAAACCATGGGAAGGTTTGAAATCAGCAGGGATATTTTCATTTTGCAACATGTTAAATCACTCTAAGTACTAGTATTTTTTTTAGTGAGATAATTCACAACCATAAAATTCACCCTTTCAAAGTATACCATTCAGTGGTTCCTAGTATATTCAAACAGTTATGCAACTATTACCCCTATTTGAATTCCACAACACTCTCATCATCCCTCAAAGAAACCACATACCCTGTCCTCCCTTTCTCAGCCCCTGGCAACCACTCCCTTAAGTGAAGAGTAACAACTTTCCTGGGCATTGTGCTTTCAGCAGTATGTGGCTTTACATGTTTTCATTACAATTTTTAACACCAAATTTAAACAATGGGCTTTGTAACTATTCTGAGATTATGAAATATCCTCTTTTATATACAACTATTTTTGTCTCAAGCATGTTTCTTTATACATAAAAAATAGATGTTTCCATTTTTTTTCTCAATTAAATTCTGTCCTTATTTCAGAATTGAGAAAAATCAATACTCCAATATTAAAAAAGCAGGAATAACCACAGTTCTTATTATTAGCTGTGGGCCACCACACTCTCCTTCCTACTGCTTCCTACAGAATCTGAGGTGCCAAGGGCTGCAAGGCCTTTGAGGGCAAGCTGTGCATTTTACAGATGAAGAAACAGATCTGACATGGGCTTGTGACATGTCCAAGATCACAAGGCCAGTTAACAGCAAACCTAGGATGAGAACCCCTTTTTACTAGAACTTTAATATCAAATATTTAAATGCTGACTTTGTGGGACCTAATTCAGCTACCACATGAATCTAATTATGTGAGTTTCCTCTACAGCTTTGATGTGAGCATGTGATTTTTTCTTTTTCTTTTCTTTTTTTTTTTTTTTTACCATTTTAGAAAACATTTACATGTTAACTTTTAAGACCTGTAAGGACATGACTAGTCTATTTAACCAGAGGGCCCAAACCACTCACTGAGACAAAACAAAGAAGAGCCAAAGTTCCAGAGGGACCTGAGAGCAGGGTTCGGGTTTCCTGCACTGTAACTCTCCATATGACAGTGTCAGTAGGATATGCCACTCTGTCAACAGCCAAATAAGTCACACAAATTCAGTATTCTGGAAATGAAGACTTCACAGGTCAAGGATGTTTGGGACTTAGCCATTGCAACAATTCTTCATCTGTGGTGACTTTTTGGAATTGGTCCCGGTGAGATTGGTAATGGATTTGCTGTCATCTTTGTCAGTTCTCTTTTTCACTTCTCTGAGAGAGAGAGAGAGAGAGAGAAAGAGAGAGGATTACTGAGGTATAAAAACTAAGCCACAGATGGTTCTGTAGAAATAAAAATAGCCATGCTGAGTGTCTGCATGGCCTTCTAGACATTGTTTTAAATGCTTTATAGGTGTTGACTTAATCTTCATAAGAACCATATAAATTTGCTGTGCCCCATTTTGTATGTGAGGAAATGAGGGCAAACAGAGGTTAAGACAGTTCCCTTAGGTCACATGACTACAGAAGTGGGATTCAAACCACACAGGCTGGCTCCAGCACCTGTTTTCTGAGCGCCAGGCCACACACACACACACACACACACACACACACACATACACCCTCCTCCCCTCACTGTCTCCAAGGTTTCAGGATGCTGCAGAACCTGTGATACACACAGCTTGCTCCTTAACACTCTGGAACCTGGTTTCCAGCTTCATGTAATGCTTGCTGAGCTTAAGAAAAGCAATGGTGATCATGGAGGTAACAATGGATTTATCACCATCCTTTTCTGTCATCATAAGTTTCTTCCAGTATTAACTGCTAGAGGCAAGACTCACAGAAAAATGTCTTACTCTCCAAGATGTTATAAAAACCCCCTAGGGAAGTATCCTTCCAGGTGTAGCCACTGGGGATGCTTGTGAAATATGAAGACCAGAAGTCTCACCTTAGACAAGCTGAATGGCTATCTCTGTGGGCGAGATGAGTGCCTCCCCAAGATGGCCCCAAATAATTCTGCCCTTCCTTGTCAGTGCCTGATGCCTCTCCCATCAAGAGGTGAAGGTTTGCCTCCCTACCCTCTTGGTCAGAGCTGGTTCTCTACCTGCTTTGACCAATAGAATATGGAGGAAATGGTATTCTGTGACTTCTAAGCCCAAGTGTTTATAATGCGGGGCTGCATCAACCGCTACCCCTTTTGAAGTCTAGGGTTCAAGAAGTCCAGGGTTCCTCAATGGAGAGAGGCCACCAGAGTGGCCCTGGGGACTGAGATGCCACATGGAGTGAAGCCACAAGGAGAAGCACCCTGGTGGCTGACATCCAGCCCGAGCCACAGCCCTGGTGGCCATCTGACTGCAAACATAGGAGATACCCACACGAGAGCAGTCGGGAAACTTTCTGGCTGAGATCCAACCACCTTTGCCAATTGTGAGAAATAAAATTTGGTTGTTGTTTTGGGCAACTACATTTTGGGATGGTTTAAGATGAAGCACTTAACTGAAACTACCAGGAGTCTGTGTGTCTCCAGCAGAGCCACAGTGCTCGACAGAAATACAATGGGATCCATACATGTCAGTTTGAATTACTTAGTAGCCAGATTTTTAAAAGGTAAAAAGAAATAGGTAAAATTAATTTTATTAATATATTTTATTTAACCCAGTATAGCAAAAATATGGTCATTCCGGCATGTGGTCAATAAAAACACTATTAATGAGATAATGTGTCGAAGGCCTTCAAAATCCAGTCTATACTGATTGCATACAGCACATCTGAATTGGATTAGCCACATTGTGAGTGGCTAGTGGCTACCAAACTGGTCAGCATAGCTGCAGAAGGTGCCGATAAATCCTACCTTTTGAAAACCACTGCACTGTCAGTTGGAAAGAGGACATCTCAGCAGGGAAAAAAATAAGCTCATTCTAGCTGTAGGCCAGCTGGTAAATGCAATATACATGTTTTTCATATTTGATATATACCCCAAACACACACACCCGACAGGAGATGGGTGAGTAGTACTATCCTCACCTCACAAATGAGGCAACAGAGACTCAGGAGAAGAAAGAGGAGACACAGTTCAAACCCAAACACCTGGGAAGACTCATTTCAGGCTGCTGACCTCCAAAATTGTCAGATAATAAATTTGCATTATTTAAGCCTCTGCATCTGTGGGAGTTTGTTACAAGGACGACAGAAAATTAACACAACTTCCAAATGCAAAATCTCGGTCATTCTGTCATTGAATAAATGCCCAACTTATGCCAGGCTCTGGGACCTTCAGCTAGTGAGCGTTGAGGGAGAGTCAGATGTCTAAATAAATAATCTCATGGTCCTGAGACAGCAGCTACCACAGATGCACTCTGTGCCCACAGATGTGTTGTGGGCTTCACAGAGATGGGGCTTCATAGAGACTTTTGATATTGGAGAGACCTTTTGAAAGAACAGAAAAGGAGACTCCAGGTGCAGGGAATGGCATGCAGAAAGGCAGAGGCATAAAAGAGCCTGGCCATGATTGGATGAAGTTTGCTGTGTCTACAGATTATCATTCATTTGGGAAAAAGAGATAGAAATTCAACCAGAAAGGTAGCTGAGGTCAGGGCATTTGCTTTCACGCTGCTGATAAAAACACCCGAAACTGGGAACGAAAAGAGGTTTAATTCGACTTAGAGTTCCACATGGCTGGGGAGGCCTCAGCATCATGGAGGGAAGCAAAAGGCACTTCTTACATGGCGGCAGAAAGAGAAAAATGAGGGAGAAGCAAAAGTGGAAACCCCTGATAATCCCATCAGATCTCGTGAGACTTACTCACTATCAAAAGAACAGCAGAGGAAAGACCGGCCCCCATGATTCAATTACCTCCCCCGGGGTCCTTCCGACAACACATGGGAATTCTGAGAGATACAATTCAAGTTGAGATTTGGGTGGGGACACAGTCAAACCATATCAGGCTGTGATGGGCTATCAGCCACATGCTAAGAAGCTGGGACTCTGTGTTGTCGGTAGGACACCAATGTGGGGTTGGATGCAAGAAAGTAAATATTAACTGGATCTTTATTTATAAAGATTACCTGATTACACGGTAGAGGATGAACTGATATTAGAGAAACTCTGAGGCAGAAATTCTTGCACTAGCCCAGGTAGGGAATTTTGAGGCCTGAACCAAAGCAGAAAAAGGGAGAAAGCGAGAAAAACGCATGGATTCAAAAGAGACTGAAAAATGACCTTCAGAAGCCACTGGAGGCAAGGCGTGAAGCAAGAGAGAAAAGGAATCAAGACTGACTCCAGGTGACTATTGTTTAATTGTAATTTTGGTAGACTCCTGAGAAAGGGAATGCAGACTGAGGAACACGTTTAAAGCCACATGGACACACTAGGATTTGGATATGCAGAGTCACCATGGCTATGGAGCTTCCAGTGGGGAGTTCACTCTCGGCTTATGGAATTTTAAAGAGGTGGGGGGTTAAAAAATACAAAAACTGGAAGTTACCAGGTAGAGATGGTTCCAGAAGCTGTGTGGATGGAAGATGTAGGCAGACAGAGAGCGAAAAGAAAGAGACAACAGCCGGAGACCATGAGATTACCAACATTTAAGCAGCAAGCCAGTGATCCAGGTTGGTGGTGAAGAGTCCTCACGCTGCCACTTACTAGCTGTGTCACTGAGCAAGCTGATTAAGTATTCTAATTTCCAATTTCCTCATCTGTAAAATGGGTACAATAACCATAGCATCTTCACTGAACAATTCACATCTCTCTCTTCCTGTAGATCCAATGGCCTCTATCAGCTACGTACCATATAGCTGCCTGGTCATATATCGTCATTTTTTTTTCTGTAATGTTAAATTGCAAGGCCAGTCTTTTAATCCCTTGATGTCTCTACTGAACACAGCATGGGACTATGCACATGCTCAGTGCCCATAATGCAGACATTATTGAACCTGAAAGCAACTATTAAGGGGGAAAGTATATACCCACACTTTCATCTGGCCTTCAGCCAAAAATGCAGGCATGCTCCACTTTAAGGAAATTGTAAAGATACAATTCCAAACATCTAAAACAGATTTAAGGCTGGGAAAATTAGGGTTCACCAAAATCTACCATACGCTTAACGACTGTAGTTTAAATGGCTCAGTCTTATGGACAGATTTATACCCAATGGGCTCAGCTCTGATGCTGAAATGATACATCAGCCTAAGTTTTTTTGTGTTTTCTCCAATTTCAGGCAACTGATAATTAAATGGCTCTTGAACTTGAATCTATTGCAAAATGTTTACAGCCTGTGGTTCTGGTGATGGCAAATTTACTTGCTAATGGGACAATGGTCATGAACGACGGCCTATCAGCACTACACGGAAACTGCGTTTCTAGGAGAAACTCTTCCTGGGATTGAGAGATTTTCCAAGAAAATGCAGAGTAGTTCAGTTGTTAACCAAATATTTATGGCATCCCTTTAAAAATAAATTGTTTCAGACAGTGCAAACCCATACCTTCTCCTAGTTTTATGCCATTATATGATCTCACCCTATGAAATCTAAATTGAGAACATACATGTTTTGCATTACCCATAAATTTCCCAAGGTTGTAAAATTTGAACAAATGATAATTTTACCTGTGGAGACTATAACATTTCCATTTAAAGGTTGGGTAATTTGATAAGAAAATCTGAAGGCTAAGTATAAAGCAACTGAAGTCTTCATATGTTTGCTTTATTTATAATTTTTATATTTAACACATCACTAACATCACTAGAAGCCCAAAGCCAGGCCATAATGCAATAACAATAAAACAAAAACCTCTATGCGAAATGATTTTCAAGAAGCTTATCTGATTTCTTTACTTGTCTAAAGCTTTTTAAAATAAATATAACCTATCCATTATGCAGCTGAAATAACCCAGTTATCAAAATGCTTTTGCATACCAGTTGTTTTAAGTAAACACACACAAGCTGGTGTCCAAGCTTCACTGTATGCAGGGCCAACACCTGGCTGACCCAACATGCCTCATAGGAGCAGATGGGGAAAAAGTCAAAGGAAACTTACGGCCTCTCCCATCTTTATGACATAATAAAGAGATCGATTCTTCACCGGGGCACTTTGGAACCATTTAACTTTAATATGACCCCGTAAGACAATTGAGCATTAAACAGTGATTAAGATATTCAGTGGAGTACAGGCTGTCACATATAGAGTCTATACAGAGTCACAGACTGTTAGAATTAGAAAGGACCTCTGAGGTCATTTTCTTCGGCCCCCTCCCTCATTTTACAAATTAGAGTTGCCAAAAGAAAGACAGGGACTTGTTCAAGACCTCATAGCTATTTAGAAAGAGATTTAAGAACGGACTTGGAGCCTCGTGACACCATAATCCTCCAATATGCTAGGGAGCAGCCAGTAACCACATGCAAGGCTTGACCCGCCGCATCCATTACTGCTGCATGGGAGCAGCAATGCAGTGCTCCGTTGACCAAGGCTAAGGCATCCCAGGGATGCTCCAAAGACCTGCAGATCCTTCCCTGCTGCCATCTGCCCCAGCAACTAGATCACTTCCATTCAGCAGTTCTCAGCAACATATGAATGAAACACCAACACAACCATTTGAAAAGTAAAACCCTGACAATTCAACAGTTATTTGATCTTTAGTGAAGTCAAATTCTGCATTTTACTGAACACTCCCCTCTTTACTGAATGTAGCTTGTTTGGCCAAACAGCTGGTGTTCCCTGTGTACCCACAAGTGCGTGGAATCTGTTATTCAACCCGATAGATAAAAGTTTTACTCTGACTCTTTTTTCACGAATGTGATATTAGCCCATGATTCTCCTACTATTCACAGCCAAAAACAAACCAACAAACAAAAAAACCCAAGAAACCCCATCTAATTTAGTTGAATGTATGAGTGTTCAAATATTTGCTTTTTTTTTTCTTTTAAAAGATGAAATGGTTTGGAGGTTTGTCCCCTCCAAATCTCATGTGGAAATCTGACCTTCAGTGTTAGAGGTGGGGCCTCGTGGGAGGTATTGAATCAAGCTGGTGGATCTCTCATGAATGGCATAGCTCCATCCCTTGTGATGAGTGAGTTCTCGCTCTGAGTTCACAGGAGATCTGGTTGTTTAAAAGAGTGTAGCCCCTCCCCACTCCTCGCTCCATCGTCATGTGACACGCTGGCTCCCCTTCACCTTCCACCCTGAGATCTCACCAGAAGCCAAGCGGATGCCAGCACTAAGCTTCCTGTAAAGACTGCAGAACCCATGAGCCAATTAAACCTATTTTCTTTATAAATTGCAGTCTTGGGTATTCCTTTACAGAGATGCACAAAACAGCCTACTGCAAAAGGGAAAAATGTGCTAGGGCACATTCAAGGTTAGCACTGTTTTTGCTTGAAACAAAAATGATTTCCAGTGTTGTAGGGGGAGGTGGCTATCTTTCCTGGACTGATGTCAAAGAGGGAAATGTTCAAAGACTCTGAGTGTGAATATAGGGCATCTGCCAAGCCTGCCACAAACTAATGCCAAGCAGGACACCCAAAGTCCATATCCTGATTCTCTTAAGTGAGGGCAATAGTTTATCACGTGGCCCTAGTCCAAACATTCTATTAATAGAACTCTATTTTATTAAGCACTATAAATGCCAAGCCATTAATGTGTATATGTGTATGTTTGTGTGCAAATATATATATATATAGGGGTGTGTGTGTGTGTGTATATATATATATATATTTTTTTTTTTTAAATAAAGACAAGGTCTCACTATGTTGCCCAGGTTAGTTTCAAACTCCTGGGTTCAAGTGATCCTCCTGCCTTGCCTCTCATAAAAATGATAAAAATAATCACTCAGGAATTAAGTGTCCATCAAGAATCTGTTTCCTCTTGGCCAGCAACTAGCACGTCCTCCTTCCCGCTAACTTTTCCTTCCTGGATCCAGCAGCCTCCATATTGCTGAAACCAATGGGATCTGCTGGAATTACAGGTATGGGCCACTGCACCTGGCCCTAAGTCATTAATTGAAAAACAGCATTAAAAATATTGCAAAGTATTTTAACTATCAATGTTCACCAGCAGAAGAGGCCAATTATCATACTAAAATTGAGATTCTTATAAAACCTTACAAATAATCAGAAAAAGAATGACATGCCTAAAGTTATATTTTAACTTTGTCTGCAATTAAAGATGATTGCTCTGAATTTTGTAATGTACATTTTGATTTTTTTCCTTTTTTGATATTTAATCCCTTTAGGCCAGTAAATAATAATCTTTTCATTTATGGCAGAAAACTAGGTAGAAGGGAAAAATATAATGTATAATGTTATTTCCTAAGAAGTACTTCAAGGATTAAACCACATACATTTATATCCAAGTTCTTTAATAACGCCATTTTCGTTCTATTGTACTTCCCAAATGTTATTTATTATTAACACTATTGCTTTAGCTTAATAATTACCTAGGTAATAATTCTGACAAAGTGTTTCTAACTGGCATGACATACAATTTGCTTTGTTTTTCCCCCCTTTTGCCTGGGGAAATATCATAATTGACAGTTGTATTCATAATAGTCCCTTGTGTATAAAATCTGGTTCCTGGAAATGATTCATACAAGTCAACTATTAACTTTGTGGTGACATTTTTCAGAAATGTCAATGACACCTCAGATGCACCTCTTTTGTTTGGCAGTAAAGATATTTTGCCAGTGTTCACAGCAACGTTGCCAGTTTTTATAATATCCACATACTTATTTCTCCCACCATGACTGAAAGATAAGAGAGTGTTTTCCCGCATATATTCTATCTGCACATTCTGGACAAGAAATGTGACATATGCAACAAGCGAAAATTCAGTCCTACATCCATTTTCCCAAACATTACCGAGCAAGGTGCAGAACAGCTTCCACTATGTTAGAACCATCTTTGGCACTTGTTTCACAGAATAATGCCCCGTATGTCTGTAGAAAAGAAATATACACAATTAAATGAAGCCCTTCATTGAGTTTCCTGAAATTTTAGCTTTTAAAATCAGTAACATAAAAATATGTTCCTACTGAGCATGCTAAGAGTAACTAATAGCTAAGAAACTGAATTCAGAGTTCCCGTACTTACAAAGAAAATGATTTAAGCATAGTTACTCCAGGAACAGTTCCTAGTTGGAGGATTTTTACTTTACATTTAAAAAATAGAACATTTCATGTTTTAAGGTTTTTCTTTCCAACAGTCAAAACACATGCTACCAAAGGTTCTTTATCAAATATTCCGAGACAGATAAAAATGAGTTCAAGATAACCACTCAGGATTTACATGTCCATCAAGAGTCTGTTTTCTCTTGGCCAGCAGCTAACACACCCTCCTTCCCGCTAACTTTTCCTTTCTGGCTCCAGCAGCCTCCATGTTTGCTGAAACCAAAGGACAACCTCTAGTCTTCTATTATGCAACCTCCCAGCCATAGTGCATACGATATCATGTCACTCTCCTGCTTCAAATCTTTCAATGCCTCCTGTTCCTCTTTAGATAATGTACAAATGCTTTTCCATGGCCAATGAGGCCCAGCTTCACGTGGCCCCAGGCAAGCTCCGAGCTTCACCTTTCACCTCACTCATCCCCCCTCACTCACAGAGCTGCAGTTTCCTCTGCCTTCCTCCAATTCTCCAGTGTCCACAAAGCCTTCGCACCTCGGAACCTTTGCACCTGCTCTTCCCATCACCTAGGTTCCCTCCACCCTCCACCAGTCTGACACCTACCTACTTTTGGGATTTTTAGGTAATGCTGCCTTGAAGTTAAGATTCAGTCGTTCCTAACCTGAAAAGTCTGTATTAGGACTTCCCATCGTAAACTTTCCGAGCACTCTCTGATCCTCCTGCACAGCAACTGCCACAATTATAATTGCTCAAGTTATTTTTGTGTATCTTTGTCTGACCAGCTGAAGCCGTTTTCTCTTAATAAAGGAGAACTAAGTGTTGTGGGCCTGGGTGTGGGTTAAACAGTCCTGTGTGGGACAAGGGAAGGAGGTGATACTTGCTCTAGAACAGAGAGAATGAGAAAAGCCAGGAAATGGGGAAAAATGCCACAATGGGAACTTTACCCATGAGCCCACAAATCCATACAAAATCTGCAAACACCACAAAGCAAATGCATTTCCGGTAGAAACCGTCAGTGCTGGTGTTGACCTCTACATCCAGGGCGATATGGGGTGAAACAGAGACTGCCTTTGAGGATGCGGGACTGTGGAGGTCACACGATGCATAAAGAAGCAAACTTTGGGAAATCGTGGAGAGGGAATAAAGCTGGCAGGCAGCCAAGAAGAACTAGATCTCAAAGTGGCTGTGTGGGACCGTGTCTAGCATGTGGATTTCATGAGCTTAACATCTGTCTCCCTCAGATAGTAAACAATACGAGGGCGAGGACTGTTTGCTGTGTTCTCTGCTCTTGGCCCAGCACATAATGAAGTGGTTTTTTACATGGTGGATACCAATAAACATGGATTGAATGAATCTCTTCTGCAATTCATTGCCTAGTTTTGACATTTATCACATTTGGTGTGCAGTTCTAAATTTTAAAACAAGAACGATTATTCCAGCTTAAAATATTAAAACTGAAACTTCCTTTTGAAGTTCACATACATATGCTACAGAGTAGTTCTTTCCTGGTGCTGATGACAGACAACACTATCAACATCAAATCAGACTGCTGCAATATGAATTTATTTGCCCCAAAGTGCATCTAAGTACTTGTATGGGTAAGACAGGTCAGAAGAGAGCCAGGTAGCATTCTGACATGATGACAGATGACACTGATGGGAGAATAAACACTGCCCATGACAACAATCTGAATAGGAATGAGTTTATTCCTGTATACAAATGCATACCCCAAAATGCGTATGCATTTGTATATGGGAATGATTTTTCATATCAACTAGACACAAATCTTAGAGAAGTCTTCCAATTCCCTTCCACACAGGTGAACACTGTACCATCTTCCACCTTTGGCATTATAACCCTCTGAAACCGCAGCCATCTTTTCAAAACAGGACACTATTTTCTTCCTTTACTTGGATTCCAGGACTAGAGAAAGTTTCTAGGAACTAGGTGAGAGGGAGGAGGAAGATGATGGGATTATTTAGGTTCCTTTTGTCAATGATACTCAATGGGAGAAAATGATTATGCGACTGTTTTACTTTCCCAAGGGACTTAATCCTTGGCATAAAAGAGGTGGGAGTCATGGCAGTTCTGCCTGTGGTAAGGACAGACGCCTCAGATGGGAGAGGTTTGTCAAAGGACCTCTCAAGCAAAGGTAGACAAAAGTGAAAGGTCACTGACTTCAAAGCCATCAAACCCCTATGTTCTCTTCCAACTCTGAGGCTTCCTCACTCTTACCATGGCTAGTTTCTCTCCAAAGTGCCCTGGGACACATTTTTGTCCCTCTGCAGCAGCAGTGTCACGAATGTCAGCCTTGTTTCCTACCAACATGATGGGAACAGTCTCATGGGCTGCATCCTACCAGGAAGAAAGAAAAATGGGGCACACATCAAACACTGGACACATTACGCTGACCACAGAACAACAGCAACAGCAATTACCATTTTCCCTTTGCCCCCTTTGTGCCAGATCCTATATAGAGGATATCTTTAAACCCCAACGCATCTCTAAAAACAGTCATACATTTTCCCATTTATAGAAGAGAAAACTGAAATTCGGAGACATTAAATAAGAAAGTATAAGGGTCAGGGCCTGGGTCCAAACTAACTCCATAACCCTTGCCTCTATACAATGCCCCATCCTTAGGTTAATGAAAAGGCTAAACGGCACCGGGATTAATCAGTTTTACGGCAAAGGAAACACATATCTGTTAATTTCTTATCTCTAGCACACAGAGCACAACAAGTCAATATAAACTCAAAAGGCATGACCACAGAATCGTATTTGGCTGTGGTGCCCACATAATTTTCTACAATTGTTACTTCAAACACTAGTGGTCACAAGTCAAGTTCATTATTACAGTTATAAAACACACAGTAATTCTTCAGCTATAATGAAACAAAAAGGCAGTTTGGAAGTTCCACACTCACTGCTCTCTGGTTTACAACAAAAGCAAAATATAAAAGTCCTGAAGGTCAACATTTTTCTAAGAAAGAGTCAAGGACCAATCTTTCAAAGTAATGGTTTCTAAGATAAGGCTCCCATGTCAGCCTATGCAATGGTCACAGGGTCCCAGAGTCACAGTGGAACTCATGGAGTGTGAGATGAGTGTGGCAGAGTCAAGTCTGAGACCCACCCCTCCACCAGTTTGGACCCACTGGCTGTGTGAGATCAGGCAAGCCTCCGCAGGTTTCCGCTGCAGTCTCCCTGTCTGTAAAATGAAGGACTGAATGAGGGCATACCCCATCTCAGCAGGCTATGATGAGAATACAAGAAGACAACCTGACTAGCACAGAAACACAAGTTTCTGGTTCCCAAATAAGAGAAGTGGCAGCCCTGAGGAAAACATGTGGAAATTACTCTTTGCAGTGACTAAAGATACCTGCGTACTCATTGGGTTTGGGGCTATTCCTGATGCAGGATCAAAAAACGTGCCACAACATGAAATTGTAATTGACTTCCTTTCTCTTCAGGCAACTTTCCTTGGACAGAAGGCTCCAGAGTGTAATAAAATCAAAGGAAAGACGGGAATGAATGGCCTTCTCCAAAATTAGCTGTTTCACTCATTCATGTGCTAGTTAATTGTCTTCTTTAATGATCTCAGGATGCAAGGGGCATCACTTGAAAGTTATTAGTCAAATATTCATTTCAGTAAGCCCAAGAATGCAGGCATCTAAATGACGCCTCAAAGCCACAGAGGTAAAGGGCACCTCCTTCAAGTCTCAACTTAAATATCTCCTTCGCAGTGAGGCTGCCTTGATGAAAACAGCAGCCCACTTCCTCATCGTCAGGCCTTTCAACCCGCTCTCATTTTGTTTCTATAACATTATCACCTTCTAGCATATCATTTCATTTACTGATCTATGTTTGCTGCTTTTCATCTGTCTCCCCTACTAGAACACAAGCTCCATAAGGATAGGGCTCTGTTTTCTTAACAGATATATTCCGAGAACCTAGACTGCTACACAGGGACCGGGTAGATAGTCAAAAAATATTTTTGAATGTGTTAAAGTTGGGAAGAGATCTTACATCTCAAGTATCTCCATTCAGCTTTTACCCAAATATTCAATCAATAAAATATTCATGCCAGGTAAATAAATGGCTATAATTTTACTTTATCCATAATTCTATTACAAGATTTTTTAACTCAGCAGTTTTCCATCGAAGTGTATCAATTATTAATTAAGAGGGTCTGTTCACCGCTGACAGTCTACTGCTTCTCAATCCTCTGGTCTATCCAGGTGATCACACCACTCATTTCTACCTATATTTACAGTAGCCATATAAACTGTCCCTGCAGGATTTCCTCAAATTAGAAAGAGTAAGCCCACTCTTTTTCTAAGGTGAAAGTCAAACGCCATTAGTAGTATCTAATTTTTCATCCAGAACAAATTTAAGAATTCATCTCTTCTACAGTTTTCTTCCTTTTCAGACCCTATGAAAAGGTGATACCAGTGGCAGAAAAGATATCTTAGCTCGTGAAGGTGCTTTGCAAATTATGGCAGTGCGCCACTTGACATAAGGGTTATTTCACAGTGGCTGCTCTAGGCTTTTGTGCCTCCTTTTCTTCGGCATAACCCAAAGATTTTAAATAAAGACTAATCCAAAAATGTCAACAATAAAACAATTTTGCTGTGGATTTTAAACACTAATATGGATGAGTTAGGGTTATCTGATATTCTCTGGACTTACTGCTCTATCCCAGGGATCTCCATTTGTTCATCTGCGTAGCCTCCACTCCTCTATGCTCTAATTACACCTTAGGATTCCTTTATATTTGAGATGGGGGTCTCGCTCTGTCACTCAGGCTGGAGTACAGTGCACAATCATGGCTCACTGCAGCCTCGACCTCCCAGGGCTCATATGATCCTCCCACTTCAGCCTCCCAAGTAGCTGGGACTAGAGGTCCATACTAACATACCCAGGTAATATTTGTATTATTTGTACAGATGGGGTCTCACTATGTTGCCCAGGCTGGTCTTGAACTCCTGGGCTCAAACCATCTGCCTGCCTTGACTACCCAAAGTGCTGGAATCACAGGCCTTGGGATTCCTTCTTGATGTCAGAGGCTTCTTCAAGTAATCTTCTGCTCACGCTGGTGCTTCATCAAAACGACAACCACTGTTGAATCAGGAGGTTTGGTGTAAGCCCCTATTCTATTCCTAACCACTAAATAAGTAAGCGCTACCTATGCTTTCTAGGCTTCAACTTTCTCACAAAATATTAGGATAATGTTTTTTATTTCATTTCTCAGATGCTAGAGAGATGACTATAACATGGGAAATTCTGTGAAGTAAAAATGTTACATAAATGTAAACACTCTTTCACTGTGTTTACAATCATTTTAAGTCATGATAAGTTGGTAGAACACAGTGCATATTTATTTATCACTGTTAAAGTCTTACTGCCAATTGCAATCAGTCATTTCTCACATTACTTCTTTAGTTAGAAAGTGAACAATAATGCCAGAAGCTAAACTGAGATCAGACAGCAACCAGTCCTCTGTTCAGCCACTACTGCAATTTGATGCCTGCTTAAATTATAGATAATATACTTACTTGAAAAGTTGGATTAGCCACTACTTTTATTTTTCAAGACAGCATGCTGAACCATAGCTTGAACTGTAGTGTTACGTTAATAACTGCTGGCAGCATGCTAAATGGGGTCAACATCATTTCCTACTTTTCAAAATTATTTACCATGAAAACAGAGGACAGGAACATTCCTCAGGTGAAAGACATCATCTTATTTAACCACAGAAAGCACAGAAGCTATGCTCATATTTAAAATACCAGTTGGTATTTCGGTAGTACCCTGAGACATCTAAAGATCCCAAATCACTACCAGAATAAGGTTGAGAAGAGAAGAGAGCTCCCATACAAATTGAACCTTGACACACACTCATATCCAGGTGGTGTTTCACCTGTACTTCCCATGCCCATGGATGCCCCTACATGCCCTCAACTACACTACACACCCAACCACACCATCTCCTTGTTTGTAATAGCTTCTTCCTAGGCTATCTGGAGTTTTACTTGCTTACAATGGGATTCTGATTTTATCTATAAGAAAACCTAGAAGTTTTATTCCCCAAAACTTCCTTCATTAGTGTCCTTGGCTTCAGGGAAACGTGCCCACATCCTGAGGAAGAGATGAATGCGGCCAGTTCTGCCTGTAGCATCCAATTCCTCCTGATGGCTTGGATCAACGGTTCCTAATCAAGTTTATTCCGACAAAGAAGAGCAACAGCATTTTCCAAGATGGCCTAAAACTTCCTCGTGTAATTTTCTGTTTCTCCATTGTGATTTCTTACCTCGATCATATCTACCCATTCTCGTATATTAAGAAAGCTTTTCTCACATGTAACATCATACAGCAGCAAAACACCATCTGCCTTTCTGAAGTAAGACTTGGCAATACTTCTGAATCTGAGAAAGAGAAAACCGCATAATCAGTCAGTTTGTGTTGCCTCATTCCTCTTCTCTTTTATGCTCATTTTTTCTCATCTTCTAAAATCAACCCCAAATTGAGAAGACTCTCACTGCAATATACGACTGAGAAATAGCCATTCCAAAGGTCTCGAATGACCCAATGAAAGGTAACAGGATGAGAGTCTGGGTGACCGACTTAGAAAATCCAATCCTTCTCCCTACCAAACAACCCCAAAAATGTCTACAATCCCCAGAGCATAACCAGGGCAAGGTTGAGAGCACAGTTTCCAAAAATTTCAACCTCAGCAACAAGCTACCAGAAGCCACATGTGGGACAGAGGAGGCTGGAAGGAGGTACAAACTAGAGAATATTTATTTTTGGTGGTGGTGGTCAGGGAGTGTTGTGGGTGGGTGGGTGGAGGAACTACCAGTGTGGAATGCCGTAACATACCAGGACTTTACATACATGGGGGTCAGGGGATTTGCCGTGGGAAGAGCACACCTCAACACACATGCCCTAACTCGAAACCCAGTGCAATATTTTATAAGTACTTTAAAAATACAGTCATGTCAACCACAAATATTTTTTAAATGTTGAAATTCCCAGTCTGCTAGAGAATGAGTGCCATGGGGGCAGGCATTCGTGCCTGTCTGTTCACCACTGAATCTTAGCATGCTGAATAATGCCTGGTACAGAGGCAGGCATCCCATACTTATGGGTTGAACAACTGAATGATTTTGTTTCCAAGGAGTTAGACAAGATTAAAATCGGTGCTGAATGCTCTGCTTATCGGTGAGGAATGCAAGGTAAGTTGCCATCACCAGATGCGAGTCCGCTATCTGGTTTGTGCCTCTGCCCTTAATCAAGGGGAGCTGACTGGTTCTCTTCTCCATCATTTATTGTTCTACAGCCAGGGAGCTCCTCAGGCTGTCACTGCACTCAAAAGTGCTGCCTCTCTTGTTAGCAAAGGACACTCTGTCTCAACTGAACATCGGTTCAAAAGAAGCTTAAAGATCCTCTTCTCACAGCAGTCATAGGTAAATGAAGGAGGAGAAGATGTGCGAAAAGATAAGCATTTTACAGTTATAATACACTGTATAATTATACATGTAATTATGCATATAATTATAAAGTATATTATAATTATAGAATTTTGAGTATGAAGAACATCAAGTGGCCTGCAAGGCTTGTTAGTGCAAACCCAGGAGAGCCCACAGCGCTGCGGAAAGCACTTGCCTTTCCTGACCAGCTGTGTCCCAGAGCTGCAGAACTGTCCGTTCTCCATCCACAATGAGGGTTTTCATTTGGAAATCAACTCCTGAAAAGGAACATGAGAGTGGAGAGCATGATGTAAATAATTCCATTGGCTTTTTACTTTCAAGCCCTCTTTAGATGAGGCAAAAGCCAATAAGCCACAGCTCAGCCAGGGAGGGAGGAATGAACATGACCTTTAAGGAGAGTGACCTTCAAATAGGAATGGCAAGTCAGACCACACGTGTGTGCAGAGGCACCATCTGCAGGTTGGCTGACTTGGGGAATGATTTAATTTATGAGCCAAGGGAAAAAAATCTATGTTTTATTTTCCCTGATGACTGGATGAACTCAGTCATATTTGTGTGTGTGTGTGGGCGTGTGTACATGTGTGTATGAGTGGGCATGCGTGAATGTGCAGGTGTATACATGTATGTATATGTGTAGGTGCAGATACATGTTTTGTGTATATGCATGTATGTGTATATGTAGGTATATGTGTATAAATGTATGTATATCTAAACATGTATACACGTGTGTGTATATATACACACGTTAGAGCACACACACACTTACATGCATCATGGTCTCTGACAACTGAACCAAATACTGTATGTAGTCTTTCTATGAATCAAATTGAAGTAAACTTTCGGCTTTGTTATCCTGAAGAGTGTGTCAGAGAACCATAAATTTACAAAGACACCCATTGTGAAGAGGACTGTTCTAACATTTCGGGTGATCAAAATAAGAATTCTTTAGACGAAGAAGAAAAATAAATGACAATTTGCATATCTTCAGCTCCTTTTACTGATTATTATGCACATTTGGGAAATCAGGATACTACTTGTTCTACTGTTCTGTTGTGAAGGTGGGGAACGGAGCATATGTCTGGCTATGGTTTTGACCATAATGACAAAGTGGCAATCCATATTTTCACTGTCGACATCAAATGATACCTTAGCAGAAAGGGTTTTCCTGGCCACTCTGTGTAAAACTGCACCACTCCCTAAACCTCTTTTTTGTACCCTTTCCCTCCATTGGGACGTAAGTGCAGTGCAGGCTGGGATTGTCACCCTTCTTCACTATGTATCCTTTGCACCTACAACAGCATCTTGCTTTTAGTGGGACTCAGGAAATCCATGCCGAATAAATGAATCTGATATCTCAGGCTCTAAATTTGATTTGATTCATCTGATTGGCTAAGCAGATAGCTTTTTTTTTTTTTTTTTTTTTTTTTTTTTTGTGGCAGGGTCTCACTCTGTCACCCAGGCTGAAGTGCAGTGGTGCGATCTCGGCTCACTGCAACCTCCGCCTCCCAGGTTCAAGCGACTCTCCAGCCTCAGCCTCCCGAGTTGCTGGGACAACCAGCACCCACCACCATGCCTGGCTAATTTTTGTATTTTTGGTAGAGATGGGCTTTCGCCATGTTGGCCAGGCTGGTCTTGAACTCCTGACCTCAAGTGATCCGCCTGGCTCGGCCTCCCAAAGTGCCGAGGCATGAGCCACCGCACCCAGCCAGATATCTCTGTCCTTTTAGTCTTCCTTTCCTAAAAGCAGGCCTTGGCCAAAACAAGAAGGACCTTTCCATAGACTAGGAGAGACACACACACACACACACACACACACACACATATCTACATATGTGCACATATACAGAGAAAGAGAAAACTGTTTAATTATCTGTGTATGTAATCCCTGAAGAAGAGAAAATCAAGCTAAGGAAGATCATTTTCCCCTTATCAACCAAAACAGGAGCCATACCCAGGGTGGCGCTTATATTTTCTCGAAATTCATTCTTGCAAAGTCTCATGAGGAAACTAGACTTCCCCACTGCAGCGTCCCCAGCAAGCACAATCTTGTAAGCCTTCTGTGAGCTAAAAGATTTAGCGTTGTCATCTACCAGGTCTGTCTGGGGGGAAAAGCCACAGTGAATGATAAAGGTATTGCCAGTTTTCATCCTAATAAGTAACACTGCACAGAAAATAAGCAGTGTTCATGAACAGGAGTGTCTCAGAGACACCTACCTGGGGGGAGAGTGCTGAGATGGGCTTTCTCGATGAACTAACAATGCTGCCTTCACTAACAGTTCCTTGGAGCTTCCAGTCTGAGATGGAAGCCACATCTTCCAAACCAAATGTCTCTTCATCCCTTATGTCAGGAACCTATTTTTTAAAAAAATGTCAGCAGTTAAGAAACAAAGCCTAAAATGTACGTATTATGGATTACAAAGAAGAAAACTATGCAGCTAAATCAACAGTCAATGCTATTAATATTCGGGAATAGAGTGACAGTGAATGGCAACCTATGAGAATTTCTCCCTAACTCTGTGGAGAAAAAAGCATTTTATTAACTAGGCTTTATGTTTGTGACCTTTAAAACAGATTCCCATAACAGACAGAAGGCAAATAAGGTGACAGATTTCAATCACGTAGAAGGCCTAGGAGAGCAGTGGTTTCTAGGCTTACATCCGTGTCTGAAGCATCACCTCCAAAGCTCTCCTGCACCCCGTGTGACCTCTGAAATCCCCTCTGGTGCTTGTATTCCACTTCTGAGTCATACTCATTGGGATCTCTCAAGGTAGACAAGCCGCTGTCGAAGCAGCTTTCAGGCAGGCTGTCAACTTCACAATTTGTCCTCTGCAGAGGATCACAGAGGGCCAGGGAGTCACAGTCCTCATCCACATAGGAAGAGCGGGATGACCTGGTAATAAAGGGGAAGACCAATTTACCTGAGGGCTGGGGATGCTCAAGAACGTACAGGCAATAGACCACATGCTATTAGATGGAATCAAGTAGGCCGACGTTCTCACTTTTGCTAAGAGCCGCAGTGTATTTCGTGATTAGGCATTAGGGGACATAAAATGCTCAAAGCAGCATCCGTTCATTCTATGCAGCAATCAGTTAAGATAAAGACCCTTACATCAAACACTTAACAAACAAGGCCATTTAAAAAATCATGTTATTTCCTGATACAAAAAGAATGAGGGTACCTAAGACATAAACACAATCTCAAGTTGTATTTATAAAAACGTATGCAGAACATATGAGCCTTTTTACTCTAAGGTGGTCAGACTATATTCTGAACACTGTGTCCATTTCTAGATAACATCTGTACTTAAAAGGGCTGCTGAGAGCCCAAATGGAAAAGGCAACCACAATGTCAGACTCAAGACCGTCAGATCTGAAAAGTAAGATTCGGTGTACTCAACTTAACCCTTAACGGTTTCTCTCTTCAAATACTTGAAGAGCTGATACATGAAGAAGACCACATCCTCTCAGGTTGCACAAGACAAAATAAGATAAGCTTTTCTGGGTGTCAGATTTCTAATCAACATGGCAAAAAATGATAGGCAATTAGAAACATCTGATGAAAATGATAAGCAATTAGAAACATTGCTGGAATGTATGATTTGACACATAAGTTTTCTGCCACTAAATGTTGACACACCGTCTGGAAACACCCCTCCGGGAAATGTTTCATAGGGAGGGAGGTGCCTCAGATAAAGGATTGAACTCCTGACTTCTATAGATCTTAACATTAGTGAAACTCTGGAAATGTTATAAGTGAGGGAGAAATTCACATCGAATAAGAGAATCAAAAGAAACTGTATACATCCCTGTTTACTTTTGCTTTTCCATTTAATTTCCATAAGAATCTAAGTTTACCAATGATGGTTACGACTTATTTACCACCCACTACACACCATGAGCACCATCCTACCAATACACTTACGTGAATCATTGGAAAGGGAGAATAAGCACGATACATAGGTCTTCAGATATGAGAAACAAGAAGTAGACATGCTTAGATGAGAGGTGAGCTTAATATAATTAAGTATGAGCCATGTAAATCTGAGAAGTCAAAAGTATTTTTATGCCATTAGCAAATGTTTAAAATTAACTAAAAAGATGATTTAACTTCCTCTCTCTCAATACTGCTCAATTATAAAGTCTTTATGCTGAGTCAAGAATTTTATATCATATCTCAATCTATGTAGCTAGCTAGGTGTGTGCACGTGTGCATGTGTGTGTTAATATATTGTTAATAACAATAATAAAATACATTAATATATTTTAATATTTATTGTTAATATGCATTATTAACAATAACATTGAAAATATATTGCTAACATATTATTGCATTATTTATAAAACTCTCCTTCTGAAACTGATTTTAGGTCCATCTGTAAAGTACATAAGAAAACCATTCTAGTTATAATCTACTACAAACTACTTCAGTTCCATGTCTTCACTACTGGTTATGATTTATTTTAAGCCCACTTGTATTTTGACAAGGAGCAAAGAAAACATGAAGTCCCAAATTAAGAATTCACCTGAATAAACATCTAGACTCTAAATTGAAAATATAGGCACACTCAGCATTACGTAATATACCCATGTAACGAATCTGTGCATGTACCCCCGAATCTAAAATAAAAGTTGAAAAATTTTTCAAAGTAAAAATAATAAAAATAAAAACACAGGTACAGGTCAAACTTTCTCAAACTCAATTGAACTGCATATCCTTTTCAAAGTCAACCATCTTGCCACCCCTCAATATTTTCATTATAATTAACTATGTAAAATTACAAAACAAATTAAATTTTTGTTAGAGTTCTTGCAAAAAACAAAGCCAACATAAATTTTAAAGATAAAACCAAATAAAGCTATAAAAACAATATAATTTTATTGTACATCTAATTTGATGTACATGCTTTTATTACATTTTTATATCAGCATCAAAAAGAAAATAAAATGTTAACTTCTTATATCAAAATAATCACCCCCCCACACACACATACACACCCAGAAAGGGCATGGTGTTGAGGCTATGGTGGTCTCTCGTTACAGCTCAAGGAAGTAGGCACATGAGTGCTACATCACTCAAACATGCTGGGGACGCGATGACTTTGTCCCGCAGAATGTTTTGTTGATGAGCTCTACTCCAGTTCTTATAAGCTTTTCATGGTGTCTAATCTTTTCAAAATGAATCACGGTGAAGTTTCTGAAATACTTTTCAGTTGTATACCTTTCCCCCCAATTTGCTTAGAATCATTTTAAATATTAGTCAAAAATGACATCACATCTACACATTTTTAAAAATCTGTTATTTCTCAATAACAGAATAGTCAGCTATCTATAAATCAAGCCATTAGATTTTTTTTATTGAGCAAATCAGTAAACAGTAGAAACAACTTAAACCTGATAGAATTTTCTTGGAAGTGGTCACCAATAAGCCTTCGTAACAGGTCTTCCTAAATGGCAACCTGACCATTTCTAACACCAGGATGTTAAGTACATTATTCTTGTTACCAAAAGTACCCCAATGAAAAGGGGATAAACATGAAGCTAAAAGTCACAAAGAAATAGAGAATTGGCAACTTTTTGTTTATGCTTTCACTTCCAATTTCAAATTTTTGACATATTACAAAATTAACTTTTAACTAGCAACACTGGACATATGTGTATAAACATACACATACACTCATGTAATCTCTAAGTGATTACTAGGTCTCACGTAATAAAAGGCCTAATATTTCAGTTCATTTGATTAAATGCAGGGCTAAATTCTAACTTTTGGTAAGCCTCTGTGACTCCTTCAATACAGTAGCTATTTTATAAGGATCTACTAGCCATATTTATATTTGCTTTGAAAGTTTCCCTTTTCTGCAACATAGCCACATAATATTATGCTGAGCTATTAAATATTTACAGATCATGCCAAAAGTTTCAACATTATACACCAGAAATACTGCAGCATCATATACCATAATTCTACTTGCATCCCTGAAACATCTCTTATTGAGTCTACTTCTAAGAAACAAGACATGATTAGAGATGAGGTAATGGTGAATATAAATAAAACCAACTCACAAAATCTTCAGGAAATAACTTTGCCTCTCTGAAACACTTTTAATTTTTACATGATTCATGTTTTAGAAACTTTTAACATCATGGAAAATATAAATTAGTGACCAAAATATATTCTATTATTTTAATCCACCTCCAAGGAAATTTACTTTCCTTTTAACTGTGATCCTGAACTCGAACAAAAAGTGAGGACGTGTTAACATACCTGTCATAGCCTAGAGGTTGAGGGGAATGACCAGTGAATTTGGGACTGCTTCTAGAAATGGTATTCCCTGGTGAGATATTATTTATACGCTGTAATATAGAAGTAATTATTTGTTAGTTCATGTAATTTTCATGTAAACACTTTACATACACACAGGCACACACAAACCCACTTTTTAAAACTGTATCACACTATTCAAACTTCTAGTATAACTAAAAGTTATATTACACTACCTGAGCAAATGTGAGCAAAAAAGTCAAGGGAAACATTGCGACAAAAATGACTGCCATAGTATGCTCGCCTCCTCATCCTATCTTACGTCCAAACCCTACTGCACATTCCATAAAGGAGTACTGTGGTTCCCCACATTGCCAGGACCGTGAACCACCAACTTCCTTGAACGTGTCTCTTCTTGAACCATAATTTGGCTTAGTGACTGACCCCTCCATATCCCAATATGACCCTGGAATCTCACACATGAAGCTGACTTCCACAAGTGGGATAAGAGGCCTTGTGACAAATGCAGTCTGGGAGAGGCCCTTACAATTCCAAATGAGCTAAGCTGATTTCTGTAGGAGGGTTTGAAATCCAAGACTCCCATTCTGAGCATCTCACTGGCATAAAGAATACTCACAAGTCTAAACTCACCCCTCAGACAGAAGCACTTTCTCCCAGCTCTCAACTGGGCAGTATTTTATTTTCACCTCTATGGGATTCTCCTATCTATCTGTGTACATCTTAACTTCCTACTACATGATAAACTCTTTCAGGCCAAAGATTACATTTTACACACCTATCTCTAGATCCCTAGAACATCTATAAAAAGAGTTGGTTAACATCAAGACACTTATTTCTTCAGAGGGGTAGTATACTTTTTAATTTGGAAGAATGCTGCCTCGTTTTATTTTACAGAAAGATCTTCTCATTATTGTAAGGACTTATGTGACATTCTCCTTTAAGAAATTACATTATTTTCATCAACACTGAAATACTCCACCACTAGAAAGAATGAAATACAGGATAAAAAACTACGTGGCATACCAAAGATCTGTTGAACTTGCTGTAACTGTTTTCAAGGGCACTTCTAAGGCCATCATTACTGTCATGTAGCTTCCGGTTAGCTGTTCTGCAGAGTAAAGAAACAAGCAGAAAGAGAGACAGGGAAAGTATCACTGGGGGGTCACTGCCATCACTTTCTTTTCTAGCTGTAACATTCAGAATGTGGAATAGCTTATCATCTTCTGCAACTTTCCACCACTTCCCTTCAAACCTCATAAACTGAGGTAATTCATTACTTAAAGTAGAAGACCTGAATCGATGACTCCTCTCTCCTTAAAAGTCGCAGGGCCTTACAGGAGTCACCTGTCTGAGCTGTGGAACTCACTCTTCCTTCACGCAGCCCCGCTGACTGAACAGATTTCATGCAGGTCTTCGAAAGCTCCCTAAATGCCTGAACCTGGCCAGCCAGTTCCCACATGTCAGAGGTCAGGGATGAATGCAGTGTATTGTATCTGGCCTCATGCTCCTGGCAGCTCCTGCATTCTATGCACGGCCTGGCACTGTTCCACCTGGCACTGTCGTGTAGCAGGTAAACACTTGGGTGATGATCTCAGTCGGATCTGGGTTCAAATCCTAACTTTTATTTCCATATGACTTAACAGAAGTCATTTAAGCTGTCAGAGCTTCAGCACCCTCTTGTACAGCACAGCTATGATTCCACAGCTCCTACCCCACAGAGTGGCCAACCTTCCCCAGCTTAAGGCTGGTTCACCCTTCGCATCTTAGCTCAATCCTCACTTCCTCCGGAACACTTCCTTGACCTTCTTTGATAGGCCAAAGCTCCCCTTAGGGGACATGTACCTTTCTTTTGCTGCATCTCTCTCATTTGGCCTTTCATATTTATTTCTATAATTATTGATCCATTTCTCTCTTCTCCTAGACTAGCCCCATAAGGAGAAAGAGATTTTTCACCCACTTCCCACTCTATCCTTTACTCCTGGCATACCTGGCCTGTAAGAAGTACTGACAAATCTGTTGAATGAATGAATGAATAAAATAACTCAAAGAATTACTGAAATACATGAACTCTACAACTGCCACAGGTGAGACTTAATAAGCATTCAAAAATGGTGGGAAAGAAAAAAGGTCAAACCTGACCTGACTTCATTGGCGGGAACTGAAACCAGAAGACAATGCGGCACGGGTGGAAAAGAAAGAAAGGGGAGGGAGAGAGCTAGGTTTTGTGGGGAAGACTCTCAGAGAATGGAACTGCTATAACCTAGTCATAAAGCTGACAGACTGGGTATATCTCTACTTGGGGAGAGGAAAAAAAACTAAGAAAAATATACTTCTAAGTAAACACAACAAACTGAGAAAGAATTGTGGAGGCAGAGCCCTGTGGCCCCACTAATAGGAGAAGCCTGAAAAACTCGCGGTACAGAACTCAGAGAAAGCTGAGTGCTCAGGGCTGTTCTTCTTTATACACGCATAATAAAGACACACTGGACATACCCCCTGACTTCCCAAGATGTTTAGAGATTTATACTCTGTTCTCCACATCTGGATAATTTATTTAGGATTATAAGCATCAGAAAGCTAAGAGGAGATGCCAAGTACACACCCTCAGAAGAAACACACACTGAGCCACAAATGCAGTCCTCAGAGCATGGCAAACTCACGTTCTATGTGTTATGTCTTTTATCAACAAAAAAATAAGTGAAATGTAAATGTAATGAGCATTTGATCTGATAACTTACTGGAGTATTTCAATTTGCCTCTCAAGACTATTTCGATCTTCTGTGTATCCTCGGATTATTTCCAGATCCCTGTAAAATTATATTTTATGTTTGAGTGAGAATTAGGTGTCAAGCCCTGCCTCATCTATACCTACCCTCCCAGACCCTTTTCCACCTTTTTCAAAGACGAGTGTCCTTGGCCACAGTTTTCTACATTTCCCATGCTCCTGCGCTGGGCCTCTGTAGCCTCAGCGGCCTCCTCTCCTTCTGCGACTCCACAAACACACTCACATCCTGTGCTTTCTCCTGTGAGGCTCCGCCCCACCTCTGACATCACAAGCCTAGAGATTCTCCTCCTCAGCCCATCGCAGCACCCACCAGCTCTTCCATCCCCACTCTCGCTGACCCAGCTCTGTTCTCCATGAGGGCTGAACCTCCTGGGTCCCTTCTCCTCAGGGCGTCTCAGAAACCGTGCCTTCAATCCTCTGAACCTTCCCTGCTCATCCTTATATAATCCCAACTCCATCTATTTTCTCCTTTCCTGTGATTCCTTCCTCTTTCCCTGTCTCACCCTACTCCTGCCCTCCCTCCTCTCCTTACCTAAACCACAGAGACCCCCAAAGAACCAGGCTTGCTAAGCTCATGAGACACTCACCCTGTGGCAATCCCTCTGTTGCTTTATGATGGAAGCTCTGGCTTCTTCCCCAAACTGCGCTCAGAACACCGGCCTCTCCTCCAACCCCTATCCCGCTGAGCACACAAACCTCATCACTAGCTTCCCAAAACGCCCAGGCTATCTTTGGTTCACAATAACCTGTCCATCCGCTCCCTGGATGATAAAAGTACACATTTCCTAATTGTCTCTAGGAATTTAAGTTCCTTAACCCAAAGTTCGGGGGCCTTCTATTATAACCTTAAACTAGCTTTTAAACTTCTTCATTTTTTTTTAAATTTTTGCTTTTCTATTCAAAATGTCTCTTTCTGCCCTGTGGTCTGATCACCTTTCCCCAAGCCGGATCCTTCCCTATGTTCTGGCCCCTGCTTTGGTTACTGCCTTACCTGGAACATCTCTGAGACTCTCTTTTCCCATCTGTAAAATGGACATAATGAAGGTCCCTGTCTCACTGGATGTTGTGTGCACTGGATCAGTTAATGCCTGTGAAGGACCAGGACAGTGCCTGGCAGGCAGCAGTGCCACCAGCTCTGAGTTGCTGATGGTGCCATCCTGGCTGCCTCTTCCCCCTTTCCCAGCACAGAGCTATCTTTCTACCTAGGCTTACCTCCAGCATCACCTCTTTAATACAGTTCTTCACCTCTTCTGAACTAAAACAAAATCTTTTTTGTGATCACACAGCAATTAACCCAAACCATGACTACGTTAGTGGCACTGCTTCTGATATTTTTTAGCTCTTCTGTTGTTAAACCCTATAATCTTTTTGCTTTATTTTCCCCAACTAAATTTTCTTTTCCCCAACTAAATAAATATATCATATGATATATGATATATGATATATATATGATGTGGGCTCTGTGTTTTGAGAATATATATATATACTCATAACTCCTTATCTAGTTCAGAGACTTGTATGTAGTAAACAATAATATTTCACTGTTTTCTAAGACCTTATAAGACCTTAATTCCGATTAAAGTTTGCAAAAAAACCCCAAAAAAGATATTTTTCCCAAGCATACATGTCCTAGGGGATACACACATATACACCTATCTATGCATTTTATATTTACCATCCATATAAAAATATACATGTCTATGTTCCTTATATATAAATACATGTCTGTGAGTGTATGTATATGTATTAGGATTTATTGTATTAACACCATACTGCAAAACTAACACACACAAAAATAGACTTGCCTACTTTTCCCTTTCTTATGGCCAGGATTTCCCTTCCCTTATTTATGGCTAGGATTTCTGACTTCAAAGCACTTTAATAAGCACTAACCCTTGACACTGTAGGTATATTCTTTTAGCTCCCAGCTAATTCAAACAGTTATTAAGCCCTACGCTAGCCTACGCAGACAATAATTATTCTATTTGCTTTAAAAAATTAAAAACATAAAAAACACTGGGAAATCTGATACTGAAAATAAAATCCTTAGAAAATAAAGACGATATTAGCAAAGTTACTAACTCTTCATTATTCCATAACTGAGCTTCTTCTTTTGCTCAGATGATCATCTCAATATTCTACTCAAACTAACAAATAAAATGCAAAGTTCATACCTTTCAGTATTCAGACTCTGATCAGCATAATCACTTTTCAAAGCATCTAATTCACTCTGAAGGAAGGCTATGTTTGTCTGTGCTTCTAAAAGCTCTTTCTTAACTTTCTGATTTTCCTGGATAAAAGGAAAAGTGGAGGTCATTAGATTCATATTTTCCTCTGGCTGGGAGAAATGAAGTAGTGTCGTGTCACCCTCCCACACCACTCTCACCCTTCCACAACTCTTCAAATCTCGGTGTTCAAAGAACTATTTGTCAGTTCAAGGTAGTTTGAAATCATTATAAATTAATAAAGTGTCAAAAATCTAAATTCTCCAAGTTGTTCTTCATTTTTCTATGCTTGATATTTGATACCAAACTACAACAGTCAAGGGTTTACCATGATGTATTTCAACACATTACTGGCAAATTTAACTGACACCAACCATTCGAGTGCCTGCTTTATTTCATGAGAGCTATAAAATTATTGATAAACATTTTGTGGAATCAATAGTACCTGTAGTACCTGGTAGGTACACTGGCTACTTTTTACAAATAAATTCTATCACTTAATATTTTAAGTTTTGCACTTAAAAATAAACCAGTGTGATCCGAAAATTTCTGTGTTTTCTTAAAATAATATTGGAGACGTCCGTTCAAGATGGTGGACGGAGCACATGAATTTGTCTTTTTCCCCTTCCAAAACCTCATTAAAATGAAATGCCAAAGGAAATGAACCAATAACAGCTAAAAGAATGGAAGAGGGGGCCAGAGCATTCAAGTGACTTAAACGCACTTCTAGAAAATGGAAACTGACGGAAATGTGTTGCCAAAGGGAAAAGAGTGGAGAAATGGAAGTCTAGAGGAAGTGTGTTCAAGGTTTTGACACAGAACCCAGGAGGAGACAAGTGACCAGGCCGAACTCCAGAAAGACGGAACCAGATATGGGGTTGGAAAGAGAGATTATAACTGTATAGTAAGGCACCCTTCCCACCAAGCCCATCCCCTGTCTTACCCTAGCAAGTAACAGTAGACAGCCAGAGTGGATTCTAAAGACAAGACAGAGATTATCTTTTTTAAAATTGAGTGGCTCCTGTAAAAAAAGCTAAGGCTTCTCTCTGAATATCCCTGCCCCACTCACGCTGGTACCTGAGGTCCCTTGCCAGCTTCACACACAGAGCTCCTAGGAAGACACTCTTTCGGGAGAGAGGCCTTCAGGTGATTCGATCTGTTCACACCCCACAGGATCCTACACGAGCTACCTCAAGTAACCAAGCTAGTCCTTCACTTTAAAATATGAACAGATCATCAACCACTGCCAGGTATTTGAAAAAAAAAAAATGGTACCGAGAAAGAATTAAATTAATAAATCCCAGAGGAGTCCCAGAAAAGCCTATTTATCTAGACAAACTTAATAAATTGTGAGGGGGAATGTAGACATTCTCAAATATTCAAAAACAGAGAAAATTTCTCTCTCACATGTTCTTTCTGAAGAAGTTTCTTGAGGATGTGCTATGGCGAAATGAGGATAACCCTCTCCTCCCAAAAAATTGCAATATGCAAAATGCTGCAATTCAGTGAAAAGCCCAGTGAAAAGAAATTGCAGAATGTATGGGTAGCAAGTTTAAAAAACAGTCCAATAAGAATTGAAATCGTGCCAGGTGTGGTGGCTCACGCCTATAATCCCAGCACTTTGGGAGGCCAAGGTGGGTGATCACGAGGTCAAGAGATCGAGACCATCCTGGCCAACGTGGTGAAACCCTGTCTTTATTAAAATTCAAAAAGTTAGCTGGGCGTGGTGGTGCATGCCTATAGTTCCAGCTACTTGGGAGGCTCAGGCAGGAGAATCACTGGAACACGGGTGATAGAGGTTGCAGTGAGCTGAGATCATGACACTGCAGTCCAGCCTGGCGACAGAGAGAGACTCCACCTCAAAAAAAAAAAAGAACTGAAATTTTATAGACTCCAAAATTAGTATTTTCAAGCAGAAAAACTAAACAAATTTCATGCATTGGAAAGAATAAGTCTTAAGGAATCAATGATATCATGAAAATAGTAGAGCTTCTTTTTGCAACAAGAAACCCAAGAAAAACAAATAACTCTACAAGAATGTCATTATCCAAATACAAAGCCAACTAAGATGTGGAAAAATCTGGAACTAGGAATTCATTTGACCACGAAGCTGGGAGCCTTCTAAGTGGAACAGAGATAATGAATGGAGAGAAAGAAATGCAAGCCTCATTCATTTCTTAGCTCTGCAGTGAAAATATTTAGAATCATAATAAAGAAAATGCTCTTTATTTGCTTTCAAATTTGGGAGTTAATCTAGAACCAAAATAAATAAAACTTAGTAAAGATAACAGAAGAGATGTAAATGTTATCCATTTTGTTAGTACTAAAAGTAAAGACGTGGCTGGCGTAAGACGGAAAAGCGACAGAAAAGAAAAAAAAAAACTTGGAGGAAGGGGCAAGGCACTAATATCCTCATCACAAAGCATCACATCCTACAGACCAGAGCTGATGTTGGAAGAATACAGGGTTTACCATGTTTTACAAAACTTAAACACTATGTCTTTACTACTTTGTAAGAAAAATAAGTTAAAGCTTTCACAATAAGTGGCATATTATTGAGGGAAAAGCCTGCATAAATAATATCTTTGATCAAACGTATTTTAAGGACTTTTTCTAACTATAGCATTAATTTCTCTTTAAGCTGGTCTTCCTGGAACACCGAAATAAGAGCATGATGATGTGGTCTAACAGGAAGTGCATTTCTGTAAGCGAAAAGGTAATTCTTACCATTGATAAATCATAAATTTGTTTTTTCAATGCAGCCACATCTTCCTTTTGACTTATGTGTTTTGACTGTTCTTCGAGCTGAAAGACCAAATAAAAGTTGTGTGCTTACAAACTCACTTTGAATTGCTTTAAGTTTAGGACTATCCTTGAATATACATATGAGAATTCTAGAAGTCACCAATTTTCAACATTATGCGACTTTATAAATCTTTAAACTACCTAAAATCCATAAGGATTTGAAATTTTGTTCTAAATAATTTAAACATTTGAAAAAGGGGGTTTGGTTGTGAAATGAACTTTTCTGGAAACAGCTGAAAAGCCCTTTTTGGAAATCATTCAACTATTAAGCAATCCAATTCTTGCTTTTACTCAGTTATGCTACATTGAAATCTGGATCTTTCTATTCTCCTTTGTATTACCTGCATTTAACACTTTCCACTCTGTATTACAATTATTTAGAAATGTCTTACCTTCCCTCCTAGAGAGCAAGATTTTTAAAGAGCAGAATTAGCGTCCGATTCACCTATATGTTCTCTTCATGGTGAGTTCAAGAAATGCTTACTAAATAACTAAAATCAATAAAATCTGAGTATAACATGAAGCTAGAGACACAAACACACTTGATTATATAAATACCTACATTTAAGCTTTGCTTGAGGATTAACTCACTTCTGCATGAGCTTTGCTTGCTGGTTGACTCATTTCTATTACAATTACATACTCGTTATGATTACCAGACTAAACTGGTTCCACAGCATTTATAACCTGGAGAACAACAACAACAAAATGCCTTTCCTACAAACAGCTTACATCCTCTGGGAATGGTGGGGATCTGCTGGGATTCATTTATGGAATGTTTATGCACTGATCAAAATGGATCCCACATTTCACCAAGTCTAAGTGCTTTGATTCTGGACCTTCTTCACCTTGCCAGATGCTATAAAGGGATAGTGTGTACATAAAAACGTCATGACTGCCACAAGGCTGACTATGACTGAGAAGAGCCATTGATTTAAACACGCATTTTGACTTCAGAGAAGAAAAACCACCTGGAAAAAATGAGTTTCTCAGAATCAAGGACACAGTTAGTGGCTATTGTAACAAATTAGTAAACTATAGCTCTTAACGTACTCTCAAATAAACATCTTGCTGTTTTGCATAACAACCACATCAGGTATGCAGGAAGTCTGGTATAAGTGAGAAAGCACAAACTGTGTAGTAACATGGCTCCATCAGTTATTAGCTGTGTGACTCTGAACAAGTTATTTAACCTCTCTGGAACTCAGTCCTCATCTCTAAAAGCAGGTTATTTATAGCCTCCTCAGAGAAAGTTTGAGAATTTGATTTTTTAAATCATGAAAAGGAGCTTAGTGAACTGCACAGTCAATAAAATATCAGTCATTATGGATAGGAAGGACAGTTTATTATTAATTGCATTTTACAGATCAGAAACTAAAAATCAGAAAGATGATCTGAACTGTCCCAGGTGCTTCAGGGAAAAAATGGGTACAGTTTTGACAAGGATTCAGGTCTCCCAACATATGGCCTTTCTTACTGTTCAGATCACTTGGCCCTCATCATTTGCAGCATCTCTTCTTGTAGACGTTCCCTTAGACTAAAGATTTGGGAAGCCACAAAAATAAGTCAGGGCACTGACTCGGTGAATTTGTGGCTCTAGCATAAACAGAAGACTGGTCTATTCAATTCTGTAATATAAGCATAGTATGCATGGCCTAATAACTTTTGAAAATTAGATATAAGGTTCAAATTGATGTTAATTTTCTAAGGAGGCTACTGGGGAGAATTCTTAATCATCCCAGAGGTTTACATTGCAATAGTGTATAAAATACAAAGTATAGCTAATTGTCACTTAATCTCATCACCATTTTCAGAAATGATTTTTTATGGCAGTGACATAATCATGGCTCACACTGCAGCCTTGCTCTCCCAGCTTCAAGTGATCTTCCCACTTCAGCCTGCTGACTCACTGGGACTACAGGCAAGTGCTATCACATGCAGTTAATCTTTTTAATTAATTAATTTATTTATTTTTACAGTGGTGGGATCTCAACTATGTCACCCACGCTGGTCTTGACCTCCTGAGCACAAGCAATTCTCCTGCCTCAGCCTTCCAAAGTGTTAGGATTACAGACATGAGCCACCATGCCCAGCAAGGATGATCCTTCTTTAATTATCCATTTTCATTTTAGCTAACACATTCCCATTAGTTATGGGAAAAACGAAAAACAGATCCAAGAAGTGTGTCTAGTACAGTGCTGGAGCCAGCCTGTATCGGCAGGTGAGAGTCTGCTTTAAGCATCTCTTCTCAACCTTAAATTCAGTGATATCAACTTGGTAGCATGAAATTAGTAATGACAGGAGTATTTATACCATGGAAGTTGACAAATGATACGCATCCCTCCCCTCCCCTCCCCTCCACTCCCTACAGAGCCACCTGGTAAACAACTGCCAGATATGACTGAGCCAAACAGAACCTGCTCATTAGAAACCAAATAGAGGAAAAGCCAAAAACTAACTACATTAAAAAAAAAAAAAAAAAAAAAACACTAATCACATCTTTGCTCACACTTCAACAAGTTCTGCTCTTCTTCAAAAACAGGTGACTCTTGGTGATCAGGGTACCCTAGATCTGAAATTTTCTACTTAGAAGAGCAATATTCATTTCATTTAATAAATATTCCCTAAATACTTACCATGCACTTTGCAATAAGCTAGGGATAGGGACACAGGGATATTTGACATGACCAAGAAAAACAGTCATGAGGCATGCAGTCCACTAGACACGAAGGACTTGAGTACTAAGCTGGTGAAGACCAAAGAAAGCAAACTGAAGTTTTACGGACAACGGTTGAAGGGATCAGAAAATATTTATCAGATCTATGAAAAAGACAGGTGGCCCCTGGAAAATAAAGAGGAACTCAAGGGGCTCTTAAAAGAAGGTCTTTCAGGCCGGGCGCAGTAATCCTAACACTTTGGGAGGCCAAGGTAGTCGGACCACCTGAGGTCAGGAGTTCGAGACCAGCCTGGCCAACATGGTGAAACCCTGCCTCTACTAAAAATACAAAAATTAGCCAGGCGTGGTGGCATGTGCCTGTAATCCCAGCTACTCAGGAGGCTGAGACAGGAAAATTGTTTGAACCCAGGAGGCAGAGGTTGCAGTGAGCCAAGATCTTGCCACTGCACTCCAGCCTGGTTGACAGAGCAAGACTCAGTCTCAAAAAAAAAAAAAAAAAAAGAAAAAGGAAAAAAAAAGAAAAGAAAAGAAGGTCTTTCCAAGGAATTCCTTGATTCTGAAATCTGATCTATGTGCCACTTCAATAGGATTCCAAATGTTTTTGGTTGTTAATGACTTAGATACACTGAGATGCTGAGGCTGTTCCTAAAAGTCCAGCTGCCACATGCCTACCTTTCTTAGCTTTTTAATGGTCACCTGCAGATCTCCTACTTCAGTTTCATACTGACGTCTGAGGTCACTGAGGGCTTCCTCAGCTTTGCGTTTTTCCTAAAGGAAAAAAATATATATTGTGTTCATTTAAATAGGTTCACCCTCTTAAACAACCTTCAAAACCCCACAGGTGAGAAACATTTTGTGTCAAATTAAGGCTGACTTCAGTTTTCCTACACAGGGAGGGTGAGAAGGGATATCAGAAGGAAATCAACTGACTTCAGAAGTACCGCAATTTTGGAATGGAGGCCTACAAAACTTACAGAAGAGCAGAATCCCACAACGTACATACACACCTCACCCAGGAGTGACACCTCTAAGACTATTACTCACATTGTGATAGAGGCCGTAACACACCAATCAATTAATTAATTATTGCTATAATTAGTTAAAAGATATGGCACAGTGAAGGGCTGCTATGCTTACTGGAATCCTATCATGTCATCAGGACTCAAGAAGGCATCCTGGGTGCATCCTTTTCCCTAGAGATGATCCCTTATCTAAACCCCAATCACATCACTGCAAATAGATACACAAAGTGCTTCCCTGTGGGCTGGTACTTTTCAGGGGTGTCCTTCTCTTCTGGAGCAGAGAATGGCAATAAGGCACCCCAGGAGGTCAGGGGATTGCCATTCAGAAGTTCCCATGGGCTGAAACATCTCTAAATTTCCTTTTCTCTTAATAAATTATATAATTTTATATCTTACATTCAGTATTCAAATAGTTTTATGTTGATAGCCAGTAAAATTCAGTGTACAAATATTCACTTATCACCAACCAATGGTTCTAAGGGACTGGGGACATGGGGACAGAGAGGGGGACAATAAAACTGATGTTCTCATGCATTCTAGTGGAGGAGACAGAAAGACAATTTCAGGAAATGATACAAAAAAAAAAAAAAGAAAGAAAACACAAGGAGATGTGGCAGGAAGTCAGTCTGCTAGAGGGTAAGGTAGGGCCTCTCTGACGAAGGCTCTGAAATACCTGCCAGAGGTAGTGTGTCTCACTGCCCACTCATTGGCTGTGGAGCCTGGGCAAGTTGCTAAACTTACCCATGCCTCCATTTTCTTTTTAACTATTGTAAGGATTAAATTAAATAATCCAAGTTAAATAATCTATATAAATTAAATAATCCATGTAAATTAAATAATCCATGTGAAATGCTTAGCAGAAGAGCAATATCTTCCCTTAAGGTAACTTTTTTTAAAAGCTGACTTCATCCAGCTTTACAGGTGAGACAACAAGTATTGCCTGCCTCACATGTGGATGAAGACACAGAGGTCTCACAATGAGGTACTAATGAGGCAGCCTTCCTGGCATCAAAATGGACTTGACTGCAAGTCTCTTCATTAGATCCACAGCCACAAACCCAAACATAAACATTTTAGGGTTTAGAAATACTTTATCTAGGCTGGGCGTGGTGACTCACACCTGCAATCCCAGCATTTTGGGAGGCTGAGGCGGGCAGATCATGAGGTCAGAAGATCTAGACCATCCTGGCTTACATGGTGAAACCCCGTCTCTACTAAAAAAAATACACAAAAATTAGCTGGGCGTGGTGGCGGGTGCCTGTAGTCCCAGCTACTGGAGAGGCTGAGGCAGGAGAAAGGCGTGAACCCGGGAGGCAGAGCTTGCAGTGAACCGAGATCACACCACTGCACTCCAGCCTGGGCGACAGAGCGAGACTCCATCTCAAAAAAAAAAAAGAAAAGAAAGATTTTATCAAGAGCTCAATAAAGGAAATGATCACTAGCCTATTTCATTCCAAACCTGCGACAGGTAGATGCTGAGAAATCAGATAAGGGATTGTTACAGTAATGCAGGTGAGGCATGGTAGTGGTTCAGGTCAACTCTTGACAAACTTCCAGTAAACTGGAATGGAGGGAACACGTCCCAACTCATTCTACGAGACCAGAATTTGCCTGATGCCAAAATCAGACAAAGGCATTAAAAATACAAACCAATATCTCTTCTGCATATGAATGCAAAAATATTAAGTAAAATTTAGCAAACTGAATTCAACAATCTATAGAAAGGATAGTACATCACCACTAATTATGGCCTATCTCAAGTGCAAGTTTGTTTTAATATTCAAAAATCAATCAATGTAATTCGCCACATTAACATTCTAAAAAAGAAAAAACATGATCGTAAGACAGAAAAAGTATTTGAGAAAATTCAACATCCATTCCTGATTAAAACAACAGCAACAATAATACTCAGCAAACTAGGAACAGAAGGGATTCTACTCCACTTATAAAGGCATCTATGAACACTACACTACTAACATCACATTCAATGTTCTCATCTCCTTTATTCTTCTAACCAGTGCAATAAGGCAAGAAAAATAAAAAGCTTCATCCAAATTCGAAAGACAAAACTGTTATTATTAATGTATTTCATAATCATCATCCTAGAAAATCTGACAAAATCTATCAACAAAAAGGCACTGTGTACAAACAATGTAAGCAATGCTACAGAATACAAGACAAATACTCAAACCTCAAATGTATTTCTATACATTCACAATGAACAATCGGAAATTGAAATTTTAAAAATACTATTTACAGGATCATCAAAATATGACATACTGAGTAAATCTAAGATGTACAAGATCTGTACAGTGAATAACACAAAACATTGCTAAAAGAAGACATAGATAAATCATATTTTCAATATTGTTAAGATGTCAATTCTACCCAAATTGATCTATAGATACAATGAAGTTCAGTCAAACTCCCTGCAGACTTTGAGTTTTTGTTTGCTTTTTTATAAAAAAAGAAATTGAAAGGCTGATTCTATGGAAATTAAAGCAATTAAAATAGCCAAAACAACTTTTCAAAAAAAGCACAAAGTTGAAGAACTAATACTAGTTGATTTCAAGACTTATTATAAACCAATAGGTATCAAGACATACTATAAACCAATAGGTATCAAGACAATGTAATATTAGCATAACAATAGACAAAGTAATCAATGGAACAGAACACCGAACCCAGAAATAAACCTACATCCATAGAATAAACTATTTTGGATAAAGTGCAGAAGCAATTCAGTGGAAAATGGTTACTCTTGTTTAATAAAGGTGTGGGAACAATTGGATATCTACATGCAAAAAACAAGTATGAACATTGATCCATATCTTGACACCAAATACAAAATAGATCCTAAATGTAACCTAAAACAATAAAGCTTATAGAACAAAACATAGGGGAAAATCTTTGTGAACTTGGGTTAAAGATTTTTAAAGACCACAAGAAAAGTATGATCCATGAAAAAAATTGGTAAATTACAATTAATCAAAATTAAAACTTTATACTCTTTAAAAGATACTGTTAGGAGAATGAAAAGACAGGTCACAGTGTGGGTGACAATATTTATAGATCAGGTATCTGATAGAAGACTTGCATTCAGAACATAAAAGAACTCTCAAAACATAGTATTTAAAAAAAAAAACTATATTTTTAATGAGCCAAAGATTTTTAACAAGACACTTCAGCAAAAAAAAAAAAAAAAAATTATACACATGGCAAATGAACCCAACAAAAGATTCTCCACACAACTATTCATTAGAGAGATGCAAGTTAAAACCACAATGAGATTCCTCTACACACCAATTAGAATGCTGAAAGAATGGGACTCTCATATACTGCTGATTGAAACACAACTGTACAACCACTCTGGAAATCAGGTTGGCGGTGTCTTACAAAAATACACAGTCATCTACACAGATGATCAACCCATTCCACTCCAGGAATTTACTCAAGAGGAATAAAAGTCTATGCCTCTATAAAGACTTGCACATGTATATTCATAGCAGCTTAATTTGCAATAGCCAAAACCTGGAAACAACTCAAAGGTCCTTCAACAGATGAATGGCTAAACACTGTGGTACCCCCACATGATGGAATACTACTCGGCAATGAAAAAGAACAAACTATTGATTACATGGATACGTCTCAAAATAATTATGTTGAGTGGAAGAAGCCAGACAAGAAATAGTATATACTGCATGATTCCATTTCTATACAGTTCTGAAAACTTCAAACTAATCTACAGTGACAGAAAATAGAACAATGATTATCTGGCAAAAAGGGGCAAAGAAAGGAGGAAGAAAGGCTTGTTATGCCTTCAAGGAGCATGAAGAAACTTCTAGGGTGGATAGCTATGCCTATGATCTTGCCTGTGGGAATGGTTTCACGGTGCGTACATATGTCCAAACTTCACATATACTGTACTTCATATGCAGTTTGTTGCATGCCAATTATACCTTCATAAAGCTGTTACAGTTAAAAAAAAAAAAAAAAAAAAAAAACTGAAGCAAGGCAATATATGCTATATATGCCATAGGAGTCCAGGTCAGGAAAAGGTGAATGCGGCTAGAGGAGCAGGGGAGGGCATCAAGAAGAAAGTGAGGGTTCCTCTGAGCTTTGCAGAATTTGGGAAGGAGGAAAGGATTGAGGAGATAATCATCAAGGCAAAGAAAACAGCTGGAGACAAAGCAGAGTCAGGCACAGCAAGGCCACTGGGCCAGAGCTGGGGGTGAAGAACCCTGGAGAGCTGAGGGCAGCCGTGTGGAATGGAAGGAAATGAGGGAAAATCTTGGACTGGCCTGGGCATGTTATTCCAGAGAAGCTATCTTTAGAAAGGTGTGAGGTGGACACTGGGATGGACAGGCAAACAAGTTTCCTCACAGTGCCAAAGCTGCTCAGCTGGCAGTGAGGTCCTGGACTGGCGTGCTGAGGTGTGGAGACCACGTGTATATGGTGACTTACAGGCCACATGTGTCATTGCTGTGGAATAGAGAAATGATGCCACAGATGCATGGGTTTGCCACCTCCGGGCTGAAGCCAAGGAAACTAAAGATGTTGTAATTAACAAAACATGAAGTTCTAAAAGGTGGGGGCCATGGTAATATCCTCATTACCAGCAACAAATTTGGGAGGCATTTATCTAGAAGAAGCAGTAACATATGACGACAGAATAACACATGTGCTTGATATGTGTTTGATGAATGAATGAGTGCACAGATGAAACACAGCAGATGGAGAGAGAAAAAAGGTAGAAAAATGATTTTACTCTTTCCTTTTTACCAAAAGGAAAGTGTTAGCAGAAGGGGTGATCCATTGCTCTGAAGCTGGACCATGAATCTTGAACCATTTATCTGGTTGAATATGATGTCCAGCTTCTTATTAAACTTTGTATAAGGAGACAAAGACACCCCAGGGTATATATGCAGTAAAGCCATTTAAGGTGAAGAATCTAAAAGGAATCAAGAATACACAGAGCCACAGGAAAGAGCAGGACAGTAACAACCAGGGTGCAGCCACCACATTGCAGGTACTGTGGCGGGCACTTCATATAGATCATCATGTTTAACTCCCGTGAAGGCAGGTAGGTTGCATTATCCCATTTTAGAGATGGAATAACAAAGGCTCAGAGGTTGGGTTATTTTCCCAATGTCACCTGGATACGATCAGGGCCAGGATGCAAACTGAGGTCTCCCAGATGCCAACGTTCAGGCCACTTGCACATTATTTTGCTGCCATTCAGTGTTAACAGGGTGAATGAATAAATAAAAGTGACATTTTTAACCTAGCATTGTCTATTTTCTGTTTTCAATAAACATTAATCACCCAAAAATATAAGAAAAAAATTATTTCTTCAATGGAAATCACTGAAGGTAACGTATCACTTTTAACTTTAAATGGTTCCTGTAATGCTGAATAATGGCATACAGTCAGCCCTTCATATCCACGGGTTCTGCATCTGCGAATTCAACCACTAAAGATTGAAAATATTTTAAGCAGTAAAAGAGATGCAGATAAAAATACGGTATAACAGCTCTTTACAAAGCATTTACATTGTGTTAAATACTAGGTATTATAAGTAATCCAGAGATGATTTAAAGTATACTGGAGGATATGCGTAGGTTGTATGTAAATATACATTATTTGTATAAAAACTTGAGCATGCAGATTTTGGTATGCCCGGTTGCGGGGGAGTCCTGGAACTAATCTCTTTGGGTACCAAGTGATGACTGTATTCCATTATAAAACACCCAAGTTTGAAGACAGAATTTTAATTTCACTCTAATCTAGATTTAAAGTGGGCAGCGGGTGTGGGCAGTGACACAGGTATGGAAAGTCAAGTCACCTTCTCTATGAAGGCTGCCTCTGCCTTCTCCCAAGGCTTTGTCTCTGATGTTACCCCTTCAAAGAGGCCTCTAACCCCCAACCTAAGCTGCCTCCTCTTCCAGTCACTATTGCACGTTATTTCTTTACTGTACTTGTCACTATCTGAACTTATTTGCTTTACTTTTTTATTTGATTATTATTTCTATTTCTTCTTACCCCATCCCCAAAAAACACCACCAGTAAAAATTCCTTTGCTGGGAGGATCTGCGGGAAGCTGGACTTGCTGTACCCATGCATGATACCCAGAAGAGTGTCTAGGCCCTCTCCACAGAAAGCACCTCATAAAGATCTGCTGAATGAATGGCCAACCCAGAAACTCACGTCTTTCCGTGTCTTATGTTCTGCAGCCTGAATCCTCTGATCCATTTCCTCTTCCAACTCACTCAGCTGCATAGCTGCCTTGTCCTGGGCTCTGAAATTCAAAAGGATGCACACCTTTTCATTACACTCTTGAACTTGAAACATGAAGAGAAACTTCAGACTCATCTATGTGAAGCCCCATATATTACAGATGAAGAGAAACACACCATTCAAAATTATATTCCCCATTCCATCTACATAACAAAATGAGATTGGCAATTTGACCATTTTGGTGTAAAATCATTTTAAAACTAGATACGGTCATGCATTCCTTAACAACTAGCTTACATTCTGAGAAATGTGTCTTTTGGAGATTTTTGTCATTGTGCAAGCATCACAGAGTATTCACACCAACCTAGCTGGTAGAGCCTACTTCACACCTAGGCTATACGGTATAGCATATTGCTCCTAGGCTGCAAACCTGAACAGCATGGACTGTACTGAATACTGCAAGTAACTGGAACACAATGGCCAGTATTGTGTACCTAAACACAGAATAGATACAGTAAAAATATAGGATTATATTCTTATGGGACCACTGTCATTTATGTGATCAAAACATCGTGATGTGGTACCTGACTATATCAAATAAATGAATACATTGGATAAAATGATATTAAACTAGATTGTGGCAAAGAATAAAGATATCAAAAGTGCTGGGAGGCTCTCAATAAATTCTGAATCTTTTTTTTTTTTTTTTCCTGTCATGACTGAGTTACAATCCTGGATTAAAAAAAGAACTCCGTGGCAAAGTGATGGTTAGATATAATTTTGAAATTTCACTATAAAAAACTCACAATGTTATATGTTAAAGTGAGAAGGGAAAAAAAGATCTCAATCATTATTTCTTATTTGTCCCCTAAAGTTCTAGAATGTATATAAGGTTACCTTTTAGAAAAATTTTGTTTCTGTTACGAGCGCGATTATAAATCACATCTCTATGGAGGCAAAGCACATTGATTTGCATCTAAACCATGAGCTTTAGAGGTGATTCATTTGGACAAATGACATGCTATTAATAAATGATAGGGCTTAAATAGAAGATTTTTGTCTTCTAGTTTGATGGGTCTCTGCTATAGCAACTTACCTGCTTTTGACTTATTTACTCCCTCACAACACAATTTATTCATGCATTGGTTCAACTTCCACATAAAACTCCAAGGAAATATTATGGGAGGAAAAAGACCCCAAAGTAAAGTTTTCAGTAACATTATTATTTTCTGTTCCTATTTACTTTTTCCTCAGCTTATAGCCTGTCTAAGGTTATGTTAACCAAACTTGGGAAATCAGTTCATTTCTGCTTATAAATACCTGCTATTTGAAGTCCAGAAATTATGTATCTCCATAGCAATGCCTGGTGGTTTTTTTGGTCAACTCTGGGACTGTAAATGGCTAAGGCACATATCCTTTCTCCCTTTGCTATGATCATTTCCCACCTACTTCTTCTAGCTATCCCATCCCACACATCTGGGACTGCTCCGTAATGGACTCTCTCTGCCCTTTTCACTTCTGAGCAACGTTTTTCTTCTTTTGCAAATCAAGGTGATGCATAATGACAGAGTGCTTGCCCCAGCAATTTCTAATTTCTAGTGAAATGTCTGCCCACTGTGACCTTAGTCCAGGGTTCCCACTAGGACACTGGGAACCCATTCTTCGGGTGCAGTGCAGAGCAAAATGGCCAAAACCCTCCCCCAATCCAAAATAGAGGTGAGGATGGATGGCTAAGAATGTAAGGAATGGTTTACAAGTAGCCATTTAAATACTTCCTGACGTCTCTGATAGCTAAGAAAGGAGCCTTCAGGAGACTTAGGCTCTGCATAGAGCCTGGCTCTGGATGGCCCCAGCAGCACAGAAGGGAGTGGATGGGGAAACCAATACAGCTCTAATTAATGTGATGTACTCACTCCACCGTGAAAAAGCAGCCTAGCTGGTAATGAGAACATCAAGCACGCCAGTCTGTTTTTTTCCCTCATAGGTGTACATGGTATTATATTCAGACGGGGGCATGTGTATGTGTGTATACCCACATACCTTTGTGTGGGTCTGTATATGTGTACCTATGTGTATACCTGTGAGTTTGTCTGTTTTAATACTTATTGGGTGCTCTGAAGAATCAATGTGTGTGTCTGCCTGTCACATGTCAAAAGAGGCCAACTCTGGGACTCTGATCCACACTCCAGCATGCTCTACAGAATTTGGAGTTCTGAGGACCACGCTTTATCCTACTGGAAGCCCCTAGAAGGCTAATTTGAGAGAAAAACGGTCAGTCAGGTACTAAAAATGTTCATAAGAAGTCCCTTGTGAATAGATTAACTTTTGCTTGATTCTAGGACTATAAGAAAGGTCCTATTTTGTATCAAGAATTTAAAATATTTTCTTTCCTACATTATAATGTCCTTTAGTTACTCCGAAGGTTCAGCTAGATAGTTTCAGCATCATGTGGATGGGAGGGATAAAGAGACAGCAGAATTGAAGACAAGTCACCCGCCCCTATGCAGACAGGGCAGCCTCCTATTAAAAGGGCTGCGTTTATAAGCTACAGGCAGAAACCAGCAGGGTGCACAGCATCTTGGGAGCTGCAGGTGGAGCACATGGCAGCAAGGAGCATCTGTGGGGCACAACACACCAGAACTGTGACAAGCACAATGCCCTCTTTTTCCCAATATATGCTAAAGGAATGCAGTTTTTCCAGGGGGCAAAGAGGCTGATGTTTGGACTGCACACATATAAATTCTTTTTTTGCATGATATAGCTGTTAACACCAATCAGATATCCTATGTAAGCTAGCTATGGCTTATATGAACTGTATTAGAGTAAGAGTTTAATAGTTCTTTGGCTTTCAGTTCAGAGGGGGAGGGCCAAGTGAGGAGGGCTAGAGAGTAGAGAGAGCCAAAGCAGTACTGCTGAGCACCCATGTGGTGGGCAGTGTGAGGGGCTCACCCATGACATCATCCACTAAGTCTTAACACCCAGAGGACGTGAAGATATTTATCCTCATTTTACAGATGCAGGAATTGAACTCAGGGAGATTAAGTAACCTGCTCGCAAAGTCTCATACATGTAGGTAACAAGGCCAGGCTTCAAATAGTGTTCCACCTACTTCTCTAGATAAAGTTTCTCCTGTGTGTTTTAAGCAGCAAGATGTAAGATACATCTCTTAATTGTTCTATATCAAGTCATTGATCCTGAAGAGTTTATATAATAGGATCATGATGACCTACTGATTGATTGGTAGCTGACCTACTTCTCCAGTGTTGGCTTAATTTTGAAAGCTCTAGACTCCTGAAGCTCAGTAAGTCCACCAATATCATAGCGTGACAATGCAGTTCAGTCCATTTGCCGCCCAGGTCAGAGAGCAAGTTAAAGCACCCACAGGCCACTTATAAAGGAAGGACTTCAATACCTCTTCACCGCAATGGCCAAATTTTCCATTTCTGTGCTTTGAAGTCTGATCTCACGGATGAAGTTCTTTATAACATGTTCATATGGTTGAATTAATCTCGGTTCCACAAGGTTGATGTTTTGGTACAAGGTACTAACTTGCTCTTCTCTGCCAAATAAAGAAAAATTAAACAAATTATAAAATGTTAAAGGTAACTCTGCAGGGGACTTTTAAGAAAGAGAAACATAAATGAAGAACTAAGGAAAGAAAAACCAGCAATCATACAATGATCGGAAGGAAGGGAAGACAGCAGTCAGGAGATATGGTTGGATTTTTTCCACAACAGGAGATGGGGACCTGTGAGGACAGTGAAAATGTACAGCAAGTGACTAATAAGGAAGGATTTTGTTGTTGTTCCTGCTGTGTTTTTTTTTTCTAAATTTTAATAGAAAGATAAATCAATTTATAGAACAATTAGGTAACATTAAATCAGTTACTTAATTCCATGTTTCACCCACCCCTAATAAGACATGTTTCAGCCTTTATGGTCATAACAGTGGGTGTATTAGTCCATTTTCACACTGCTATAAAGAAATACCCAAGACTGGGTGATTTATACATAAAAGAGGTTTTAACTGACCCACAGTTCCACATGACTGGGAGGCCTCAGGAAACTTACAATCATGGCGAAAGGGGAAGCAAGGATCTTCTTCACATGGTAACAGGAGAGAGAAGAGTGAGGAGTGAAGGAGGAAGAGCTCCTCCTTAAACCATCAGATCTCCTGAGACCTCTTTCACTATCATGAGAACAGCATGGGGGAAACCGCCCACATGATCCAAGCACCTCCCAACAGCTCTGTCCCTAGATGCATGGGGATTAAGGGGATTACCATTCAAGATGAGATGTGAGTGTGGACACAGTCAAACCACAGCAATGAATATAACTATTATGTTATGGTCAGCTAAAAATTACTTCATATAAATTCACATTTTTATATACATTTGCATTGATGTCAGTCACAATTCTCCTGACACCAAATGTGTGAATTTTTTCCTCATACCAACCAATTCTCCAACATTTCAGATACCAACTGAGTGTCCAACAATCCAATTTCATTCTGATACCACCCAGAGTTAGCACTGACCCCACAGGTTATGGGATCAGTTCCACAAGACTGCTCCCCACTTAGATGCCAGTCACAAGTTCCAGGTTGCCACCAACACTTCTGACCAATCACCTATAAATCAGGGGTTTCTGTGACCCCCCTCTTTAGGTTCCGTACTTTGCTTAAATGGCTCACAGAACTCAGGAAAACACTTGACTTAAGTTTACCAGTTTATCATAAATAATATAACTCAGGATGGCCAAACGGAAGAGATGCTTTGGGCAAGGTATGGGAGCAGAGTGTGGGTGCACAGAACTTCCATGCCTCCTCTGGGAACAGCACCCTCCCAGCACCTCGGTATGTTCACCAACCCAGCAACAATCCAAACACTATTGTTTTGGGGGCTTTATGGTGATTCTACCGCACAGATGTGAGAGATTACATCACTGGCCACTGGTGATTACCTCAATTTTCAGCTTCTCTCTCCTCCCTAGAGGTCAGGGATGGGGCTGAAAGTTCCAACCTTCTAATCATGTCAGTCTTTCTTAGTCTTAATCATGTCCAATCCCCTCTTGAAGGTCTAGGGGCTCCCAGCTACCAGCCTTCTCACTACCATACAAAAGACACTCAACGCTCTGGAGATTCCAAGGGTTTTAGGAGCTGTATTCCAGGAAGCTGGGACAAAGCCCAACTACATATTTCTTATTGTATCACACTCTTTATTTGTGACAGTCCTCATAGTTACTATTTAAAACCTTTTAATAAAAGACAAACATTTTTAGAGGTATTTCAAAAGAAAAATTAACCAGATTCAGTAGCTGATCTGATGGAGGATAAAGGAGCTCGTTGGTGAGGCTGGTGGTGTCCTTGACTCACAGTTTAAGAGCTCATTCACTAAGAGTGATCTAGCATGATCTATGAATAATATGCCCTTTGTGTCTAGTTAATGAAGCCTGTGTAACTCATCTGCTATGGATGGATACTATAGCCATGTGTAGACTTAATAAGCACACTATTCCCCAGCATATCCAAGCTTCTCCGGATTGATGGGCTGCATACTGGCCTCCTTGACAACTTATATCAGAGACTCTGCAATCTGGCCGCCTTCTTCTGATCCTACTGGATCCCTGCTTGCTAGTACTTAACACAGGTTGTGACTGGGTTGTGACAGTAGCAGCACTTTTTTAAAGCAAAGAACATTTATACCAGTTGAAACAAGAAATACCAAAAATTTAGAGAAGAGTCAATTCTTTAGGCATGAGATGATAACTTACCATAAAACCAGCATCAAATAATTCCATTGATTCTCATTAAGCCTAGAAATGTTGGGGATAGCTAATAATTGCAGGAAAGTCAACCACTTTGACAAACTGCCTGATTTAAAAATTGCCTCCAATGTGTGGATAATTCTTATGTTTGGTGATCTGGTTCTGTGATTTTACAGTTACTCCCCCGACAATGCACAACGACTTCTGTCTCCTGTCCCTGACATGGAGAGATTACTCTTCTCCAGGTCCTTTTCTAGTTTTTGGGCAGGCCACTCCAGGAACCAGGAAATCTGAGAGCATTTCACAGCCATCTATGGTGTGACACCACAGTGACACCAAAGCAACAGCCACAGAAGACCACTCAGAAATCCTGAGCACAAAATTCATACCCATCCACTTGATCAACATTCCTTGGGCTTTTGCCCTATTATTCTGTGGAAGGCAGCATTTTAAGATGCTATGAGGGCGCAAGAAAGACGACAATAATCCCAGGCCTCAGTAATTGAAAAGCCATGCAGAGAGCCATCTCACAACTGGAAAAGAAGACATAGACAGATAGAATACACTTTATAATTGTAATAAAAATAGTTATATGTAGCGAGTAGTCACCATATTCCTGGTAATGTGTGAGGAAACGTGTATGCATCCTCTCTTCAAATGCTCACAACAACATCATGAAGCACCTTTCTTATCCCAGTATTTCAGAATGTGACTATATTTGGAAATGGGTCTTTAAAGAGGTAATTAAGTTAAAATGTGGTCATTAGAGTAGCTCCAAATCCAATCTTACTGGTCACCTTATAAAAAGAGATTTGAACCCAGACACACACACACACAGAAGATCATGTAAAGACACAGGAAATGACAGCCATCTGCAAGTCAAGGAGACAGGCCCCAGAAGAAACCAACCCTGTTGATACCATCTCAGACTTCTAGCCTCCAGAACTGTGAGAAAATAAACTTCTGTTATTTAAGCCACCCAGTTTGTGATGCTTCTTACCACAAATACCTAGGCAGCCCTAGCAAACACATACTGTATAGGGCCCATGGTAACACGGTGGTTAAGTGGCAGAATAAGGATTCAAACTCAGTTTCACGCTGTGGGCCACCTGATCAACCATAATATCATATTGCTTCCCTAAGTGTTAAATAGCTAAACTCTGGCAGAAGAAATGGGATTCGAAATCAATCCATAGATCTAGGAAACACTGAAAAACATAAGGTACATATTAACTCTGAAGCTTAGTTAAGCACAGCCCCAAGGTGTGTCCATGTGGCTGTAAACTCTCCCAGGCTTGCTCTTTTTCTTTTCCTTTTTTTTTTTTGAGACAGAGTCTCACTCTGTCACCCAGGCTGGAGTACAGTGGTGTGATCTCAGCTCACTGCAACCTCCGCTTCCCAGGTTCAAGCAATTCTCCTACCTCAGCCTCCCAAGTAGCTGGGATTACAGGTGCCCACCACCATGCCCAGCTAAATTTTTTTTTTTTTTTTTTTTTGTATTTTTAGTAGAGACAGGGTTTCACCATGTCTCTGAGACCATGCTGGTCTCAAACTCCTGACCTCAGGTGATCCACCCGCCTCACCCTCCCAAAGTGCTGGGATTACAGGCCTGTGCCATCACACCTGGCCCCAGGCTTACTCTTATAAACAAACTGCTTGATCTGTACAGAGGCCAATATGATTCAAAAGAACTGCTCAAGGAAAATATTATTAATAAACCTGCAGTAGTAAGTCTCCTCATTTGGTGGTATAAGACACAGAAAACTGCCATTATCTTTCCCATCAGAACTGAGTACAAATTCTGGTTGCAACAGTAAGACATATTTATTAGGGGGCAATAAAAGAAAAATCTCTACTCGTAGATTGTCCGACGTAATTTCAATGGATCATTAACTTCTTTGCACCTTTGTCATTTACTGACTACCAGGAAGGTGCAAAGCATAAAAACCTGCTCTTTAATAGAATCCTGCCTGTCAGGAGGAGATTAAGATACCGTCATCTAGCCCAGGTGCAGTGGTTCATGCTTGTAATCCCAGCACTTTGGTGGGTAGATCGCCTGAGGTTAGGAGTTCAAGACCAGCCTGACCAATATGGTAAAACCTTATCTCTACTAAAAATACAAAAATTAGCCAGGTGTGGTGGTGAGCGCCTGTAATCCCAGTTTCTCGGGAGGCTGAGACAGGAGAATCGCTTGAACCCGGGAGGCAGAGGTTGCGGTGAGCCAAGATCGTGTTACTGCACTCCAGCCTGGGTGACAGAGTGAGACTCCATCACACACACACACACAAAAAGATATCGTCACCTCAAATCCTTGTTTGCTGGCTATCTGTACAACATCAAAATGTTCAGAAGTAGACATCTGAGTAGATTCCCTCACTTTCTACAAATTTCTAAAATGAGAAAGAAACATAATGATTTGTAAATTCTTGGGTCATTTATTGGTCCCGGAATTCATTACAGAGAATTTAAAAAATAGTTTACAGTGAAGTATACAAATAGAATAATTATAGGAAATATCTGCCACTAACAGAAAATACGTCACATGGTTACCTGTTGTGCCAGGACTCTACCATGGAAACTCAACTATCTTGCTTTGCATTACAGGGCACACAGGGAGATCTGATTCCCAAGAACCCTTGGCCAATAGTTGGAGTCATGTGACTAGTTCTAGAAAATGGAGTAGGTACAGAAATGTTATGTGTTTGCCACCTCCAGGCTTGACCTCTAAAATCGCTTACAAAATCTTCAGCACATTTTCCTTCATTCTTTCTTTTTTCTTTCTTTCTCACTTTCTTTCTCAATTTCTCTCTCTTCCTTTTCCACCTTCTCCTTCTTTCTCCCTTTCCCACCTTTCTCTCTCTTTCACTCTCTCCCACTTTCTCCCTCATCCTCATCACTGAAGTGAAAAACTCCAATATGGCTAACCCTCGTGATAGAACATGCTTGGATCCCTGAATCACCACATGGTAGAAGACTGCTCAGGAGAGCTACCTGATCACCTCCATCTGTCAGATACATAAGAAAAAAAATGTTTGCATTGCATGAAGCCAGTAAGACTTGTTCTTTGTTACAAAGCCAGTTCTTTGTTACAGTCAGCTTAAGCTTAGAAAGTTGGCATTATGGTTTCCTCTCTGGGTATTTTATCATCTTCTTCCATATTAACATACTTCCTTACCTCCTTACTTGATAGCTTGACACCATAAGTATGCAATAAAACTTTTATGATCAGGTAAGTCTTAACAATCACTACCCACTCTTTTTAGAAGGGAACAAAAGGTTATTCTGAAGCATTCATATGCCAAAGCAGACATTTATCAATCACCTTATATATGTAGTCGAGGTGCCGATTTAAGCCTTTACATATATTATTCATTTAATTCTCATGATAACTCTATGAAGATGTTATCACTAGTATCCTATTTACTGAGGAGGAGACTTAGGCAAGTATGTCCCGTCAGCAGAGGTAGGATTCCCACTCAATCCATCTGGCTCCAGAGTTGGGCTCTCCAGGGAAGAACTAGCTCTTCACACCAAAAGTAAGTGCTGAGCCAGTTTTCAGGGGTCTTAAGTACATACCTCCATTTAGGAATATGTAATATAACAAGATTTTTTAAAAATTACTTTGGAAGAGGACATGTTTTACTGCTACAAGGATTACCCACATTACAAGAGGACTCCTTAAAAGAACGAAAGCATGAATAAGATAAAAATGAGATAACCTTATACAATTTAGTTTACTTAAAGCTATTTGGGGGAAGGACTATTACATGCAGCGGGCAGAGTCCCACCTTCCATCCCTGACCCCATCTGCCTGTGTGCTTCGCTTGGTCTATACTGTGGAAATGATGCACCTTCGGGGTTATGCCAAGAGACTGTAACATAACGCTTTTGGCGATTCTCACACCTGATAGAAAAAGGAAAAACAAAAGAAACAAAAAATACTTCATCATAGCAAAAGATAATACCTGGTCCCTCTACGTAAGATTTATATGCTGTGCCTCACCTGGGCAGCTAAATGCCTGTGGATTTCCCAACTCAATAAACTTGGCACCATTACTTGGTGCCAAGATAATCTTTTGTTCCTCGCCAAGGGTGTAGTAGTTACTGGCCTCTTCCGGTGTCCTAGCTTCTGACGTCAAAAGTTAAACAAGCAGAAACGATACAATGGCCAGACACACAGCTCTGTTTTCTTCTGGGCCTGACCCAGTTGGCACAAGTGAGTACTGAGAAGGGTGACGAGCAGTGACAAGGCTTGAAAGCATTTTGAATTCATGAGGGACCCAGGGGCTCATCTAAAGCAATTACACCTGCACTCTCAAATACCACGCAGATCTGTTTACAGGTGTACTTGACAAACACCAGGTAAAGAAAGATCAAGGATCAAGTCGTAAGCATTAGCCAGTCAAGAAAAAAGCAGTCTCTACTTCTGTGCTGAGAGAGCAACCAACACTAATACATCTAATTTGTGTCTGAAGATATCAAGTGAAATGTAATGAGAGAAAAATGTACCTTGAATTATCAATGTTTTAGATGTTATTTATCTTCTTGTTCAATAAATTATATGATGATTTGTATGAATGACAGTAGCAATGGCTAATTACTGATGAAAACTTCACAACTTAAAATTTTTAAAGGATCCCTGGGAAATAACCTTAAATAGCAAATATTCCCATTGAAGCTGAGAGGGAAATTACATGTATTTGAAGAGAAAACAGGTATACTTAAGATATACAGAAATTTTTAAAGGTCACGCATTTTCATAAGATTAACATTTTACTCAGAAGATGACATATATATATTTGTGTTTATATATCTGGAATGCAGTAGGGCTGGTATGTAGAAAGCTTGGAAACAGCTGATCTCAGGACATCTCTGGAAACCAGTTAAGTACAGAAAACTTCACTCCACACTAAGAAACACAGTGATCCAGTAGGGGGCTTAGGAAAACTGGCCCTCAGATCCCAAGTCTTACTGATTTAAGCATTAAAATAGGGCGCTAAATTATTCAAACTGTATGTTTTATGTATCTAAAACCCAAAAAGCACACAGTATTAAATGCCAATGTCTTCATCATTCTACACTAAGGAATGCCACAAGAACATTGATGCTGAGATCCTAGCATCTGAACATGAGACATTAAAACATGCATGCAATCCAAGAGGCACCATGTGAGATCCTGAAAATAAAATGCTAGGAAGCTGAGTTCCTGCCTGCATAAAGCTCACACGTGATTGAAAAGTTCCGTGAGGATTAAGTACAAGATGTGCTGACAGCATAGAACAGGTGAACGTCACCAGTCCTTGGGGTATTCCCTGAAGCGTGTATAGACGTCAACGAGGCAGAGAGGCGGTGCAGTAGGGGGTGGTCTCTTCCAGGTATCAATAGCCATAGGCTGTGCACAGCCTCAGGCAGGAGAGCTGGGGCTGGAGAAGTTAGCAGGAGCCCGATGAGCACATCCTCAAGGACCAAAAGCGTATTGAAGGGGGTCGGCGGGGATATCCCGAAAGGATGGGAAGCCATGGCAAGATTTAAAGCAAGAGGTGTCATGATCGAGTTTGCATTTTCACAGTTTTGGCTGAAGCAAGGAATTAAACAAAGGACTTTGAAATAAATGTGCAGAGATAAAGATAAATCTAAGGCCATTATCATTTAATCCAGAAATGTAGAACTTCAGGAGTTGTAACTAGTTTTTACTCCAGAATAGGTAAAATTACAGACAACTAAAATCTGATAGTATAATTATTTCTCTTTTTGGGTACGAACAAGGAGTACGTTCTTACTAATGTAATACCAGTTCACCTACTTCGTTCAATGCCCCGAACGAATCACAGTTGTTTCGTCAGTAAGTGCAAAGGTTTATCCTTTTTCTCCCATACAAGTTAAATAAAAAGTACTCTTTTAAAAATGTATTTTTATTACATAGTATGCATGCTTCCAGAATAAACCCCAAATTAACTAGAAAATAAATTCTAAGGGCCAAATCCAGCTATGCTACTAGAACAGAGCAATATTAATTCCCTTTCTAAAATTTAAGTCTTGCTTTCTAGACAGGATGACTTCTTCCCACTAACAGAGTTGCCTACGATTGGCTGTGGTCTCAATCTGCATACAGAATGGCTATCCAGCTCTCCAATCTAGAGAAAACAAACAATGGTCTCCTCAACTTGGCCCCAGCAACTAGCAGACTTGGAAAGACAACGTGGTCCAGGGGCTGAGGCTTCTCTGGCTTCGGTTTTGTGGCTGTCTGATCAGAGGAGTTTCTAATCTACGTTTTAAACCACCAGTGCCTCACTCAGGCCCCCTTAACCACATACATCTCCTGCAGGTGAAAGTCTTTCTGGGTTTGTGTCATCTAGAGAAATATTACTTACCTAAGTACCTATTTTTATAACTTTCACCAAAAGGTATTAAAATGAAAATTTCCTGGAAGATGAGAGAGTTAACTAGATCCATTCAATGTCTAGAAACAATCCAGATTGCAAATTGCTTCCTATTTTCAATCACTGATATTTAGTTACTGGGAGTTCGCCAATGGAGGCAGGAAGGTAGAAACAGCAGAAAGCATCGTGCTGAAGGTTTACTGCAGGCACAGCCTCAAAACAACTAGGGCTTCTGGAGTCATAAATGAATACAGCACGGGATAAGTGGAATGGCCTGGGCAGATTTCAATGCTTCCTCCACCACATCTAAGCTTTATGACTCAGAGCCAAACACTTTACCTCTCCAGCTTCAGCTTCCTCAACCGTAAAGTGGGTATAACAATAGAAGCTATTACCTAAGGGTAGCTGTGAGGTACAATCTTGGTAATCAGTAAGTGCCAGCCATTGTTCCCATCCATTATTACTCCTGACTCCACTCCCCAACTGAGTTAAAAAGAAGTAGATGGTTGTCTCCTGTCCACGTCTGGGTGGTGTTTCAAAAGGGGCTCAAAGGAAGAAAACCTTGTAGTATGGGAGCTCCATGAACAGAAATGTCTTATGGGTGGCAGTACTCTGGGAACTGAAAAGGGAGAATTAAATTAGGTCATGTTCAAGGTCAGTCTGCAAAAGTTACAGTCCCTGGGTAAGTAATATCTTCTCTGTGAAGTACCATGTAGAAAATACTTCAGGCTTTGCAGGACATACTATCTCTTGCAAATATTTAGCCCTATCACTGCAGTGTGAAAGCAGCCTAGACAATGCATAAATGAATAAGTTTGGCTGTGTTTCAATAAAACTTTATTTACAGTAATAGGCAGAGGGATAGATGAGCCTTGCTGTGGTGACCCCTGTTACCATCTATTAACATAAGGCCCTGAGTGTAGCAATGTGCACGGGACAATGCAGACCTTACTCTTCCACACTCAGATAAACAGGCTTTTATTCACATCCTGCCCCAAGTCCAGATCAAACTTTTTCATATACAGAAGTTCATTTTGTTGATATTATAGTATGTATGTGCTATATGTGTATACATGTATATATAAGAATATACAGCTCTTTAAGAGCACTTGTCTTGCAATGCACATTTGCTCTCCCTGTATTTCTCTTCTATCAACTTAACCTGAGTCAAGTTAAATGTAGGCATAATCTAGTAGTGTTAGTGCAAGTCGGTATATTATAGCTATTTTTCATGGAAAAAAATACTTCTACTTTGGTTAAAAAGAAAAAAGATAGGCGCTGAGGAGAAAATAAGGAGTACAGTATCCATTTTTATGTAAAATTTCTCTTTAGATGACATGTCACCTTCCCAGATTGACACACACTCCCAGTTTATGCTCGTTGTCCTGTATCCTGTCCACGGTAAGCATCTAACTAGAATTTCCCTTTCACTGTAATCAAAAAGTTGCATTAACATGTATTACCTGTTCTTAAACTGCATACCAACTGTGCATTTAAGCTTATTAACAGTTGCATTAAAATAATCCAGGGTGAATTTGTTGCATCTCTACTTTCACTTTCACTTTTTAGTGTGTGAGACATCCATGCCAGGGAAAAGATAGAATAATACGTGGCTAAATCAGAAGATAATCAGGAATAAACCCATCTCTCCTTTCCTGACCCTTACCAGAAACTTTCGTTTCAGGGGCAGGAAACAGAACACTCACACTCACTGATAAAACAAATCAAGCTTGGACAAGAGAAGCTGGAGACAGAAAACTCCTTCAGGACTCAGACAGTGGTGGAGAAAGACTGGAAGCAGTTGCCTCGGCCAACCATCTCGAAAGTCAGTCAGTTGTGCTCCTATCTGCAAGATGTGCGAAATGCTGCCAGGCAGCCGTGTGGTCAAGTCAGTGGGAAAATGGAAATTTACAAGCATAGCGCACATGAAATATGTACAGAAAACAGAAGTTGGACAGGCCTGCCTCAGAGCGATGGACAGTACCTCGGATGCTCTTGCTACAGTAAGCTGATGCTTTTTATATGGCTTAAGTGTATATCTAGTTATTTTATTGGATGGCAATGCTTTTATCTTTTGCAGTAAACCCTTCTGGCAGCAACAACCTCAAAAAATAAACAAAAAAAGGGTGCACGCTTAATAAAAAGTTGAGTACTCAATTTGCTTTCCTCAAGAAAGTAGATAAATGCATAACTGCTCCAAATGGTTAACTGTCATAGCCAAGAGGAGCATAAGGAGACATGACAACGAAATGGAACGTGGTGTTCTAAATGGATGCTAGAACAACAACAGAAAAGGGACTTTGGGGAAAAACTGAGGAAATCCAAATATGGACTTCAGTTAATAACAGTGAATCAATAATCAGTTCATTAACTGTAACAACTGCACTGTACCAAAGCAAGATATTAATAAGGAGAAGTGAGTACATGTTACACAGGAATACTATACCACCTTTTTTTCAAAAAAAGCTTCTCGATATTATCCTCCACCATGGTGCACCATGGTGCCCTACAGTGATGTCATGGTGCCCTATAGTGGCATCATTAGCAATATGAAAACCAGAAAATATAAAGCTCCTGAAGAAGCAGCAGGATCTACGTCTTTTAAGACAACCATATTCTTCAGAGTCTACAATTTTCCTCATGCAGCTGCAGAAGGCTTACTTACATACCACCTGTGAAACATGACTTTTTTCTTAGGTCAAGAGACTGTTGTTTCAAATTAATTCTGCACAAATTTTTATTACCGATTATCTTGTAAAAATGCAAAGAGTGAAATGATAGCTGTGTTTATTGTCTGCATTAGCAGAAAAAGAACTTCACTACAAAGGTAAATCAGGCTAGTTTTATATCAGTGCAATGAGATGCTTCAAAAAAAGCAGATGGAATCAAAGTTCAAGAAGTTCATTCTGTCAAAGACAAAACATTCAATCTTATTATTACAAATGCTATCATAAATTCAGTGAAAAATAAAAGAATAAAGCATTGTAGTAAAAATTGTATTTTTAGCAAATCAAGAAATCTGTGAAGCAGAAACGCATTGGAATTGGTGGCACATATAACTGAATCCAAATACACTTTAATATTCTGCAGACTAAAAGTCAAAATTTCAAATATATTTACACACATAATTACATTATCTAAACATTTTTTGCAATTGTCATTTTCTCTCTTTGTGGCTTATCACCATTCAGATTTTGGAAATCTCTGGACCTTTGAAGAACTACTTAGCAAATCATCCTAAATGTCCTACGTCATTTTGTAAACTAGTCCTCTAAGTTTTCATTACATTTTCTTCAAAATCAGTTGGAAAACTTTAATCAAATCACTCAACAATGGGAACTATAAAGGCTACCATCCATTTTTCAAGCTTTTTGCAGATTGAAGTTAATTGAAAAGTAAGCCTGAAAACAGGAAGATGCTAAGGAATTAAACAGATTAAATGATGAGAGTTCAAATGTATAAATGAAATTCTGTAATTATTATTTGGAATATCTGAACTTATGAGAAAAATTTTTTGATGGTCTTCCTATCTTTATTGATTAAATTTATATTCTGTAACAATAGGATAGAATTGAGAAGTCCTACAATTTTGATGTATCTAAGTATTGGAAAACATTTAAAAGAAACATAAACGAACACAACTTGATAAGTCTTGTCTTATAAATGTTAATAAATTTGTCAAAGTATTTGTTAAAGGAAGTATTTTGAAAGGCGGCAAAGACATAGAACCTGTGGCAATCGTGGACTAAATTATTCACATATGTTAATATTTACATGTCAATACCAAGACAAAAAAGAACTAACGATATCCTCCACTTAGAATTTACTCTACAATTATAGTTCAACACTTGAGAGTGTTTTCTTAATTTAAAAAAAAATTATGATCTACACAGAAGAGTCAACTGCTGATATCAACAATTTCAAATTTAGTAGTCAAAAAATGAAACCATAACTCTAAATATTACAAGCGATATTATAGAAAAAATTAAGAATACGACCACATTGGAAGATGTATTCTTCAGAAAAGTACCACTAATTCTGGCATTAGAGATAGATATAGGTAATTAACATTAAAATACATGAATATGTTCCAGTACTATTTTGCACATGAAATTTTTAATGTTCACATAAGTGATAAGAAAATTTTTACTTCAATGTACATCAACCTTTTACATATTTTACAAATAACTTTACTTTTAAAATTTTTGACTAGCACTAGTATATAGGACCACCATATAATGAAAACAATTTGTTAGATAATAAAATAGTATTTTGATAAAATTACATAATTTAAAGTAAATTAGTTCGCCTCATTTTATTCTCAAACAAATCCTGGTTTAGGGAATCAATTCTACGGCCACTCTAGTTTCCTATCTCATTTCCTTCATTCTTTTTCCATCCTTAGGTGCTCAATGTCCTCAAGTATTTTGTAGAGGGCTCAATACAAAATATGTTACTTTTCAACAAAGGAGACAAGGTTCAGATGAAGCATGTTTTCTTGACTGATTTCATATCACTGTTCTGTGTGTGTGTGTGTGTGTGTGTGTTTCCAATTTTTGAGACTGCAGAAGTTGAGAAACAAATTCTTTCCTCCCTGGTCAAAGTACATTTTAATCTGAGTCTTTGATCAGAATCTAAGCCTTTCATATATGCTATGTAGAAGCCAAATCCTACACATCAGTCAAGGCTTTCCCAAAAGTCACCTCTGAAAATCAGCCCTGAATACTCCAGTCACAGGGAAATCCCTCTCCTCCTACCCCCACCACACTTTATTATCTGAGTTCTGTGTATTGAGTTTTCTGTGGATGTTCTACCTTCCCGGTTACCCTATCAGTCTCATATCACTTGCAGCAGACAGTACCTATAGGTTTGACCTGGAGCAGCTTCTCCATTAATGAATGAATGAAGGAGGCAGGAGGTCTGGGAAGAAGGGTTCAACATGAACTGATGTGGAGAAGGTGGAGTTTTGTACTGGATTTGCGACAGGCTCAGAACTCTGACTCACAGAGAATAAAGAGGGCAATGGTGGGAAGGAGTGAGCAGGTGAGCCTTGCCTGCACAGGGTTAGGGAGAGGGCGAACTATGGGAAACATGATTGCCAAGATAAAAAGGGTCTCCCCTGCTGAACACAGTGAGAAAGCAGGAGATTCTAGAAAGCACACCAGATTCCATCTGAACTTTACACGCACCAGTATGCACCAGTCTTCAGCGTGCTGCTGCCTTCTCCGCTATTTTTTCCCTTTTCTCCTTTCACATTGTTTTCAATGGGGATGCGCCCACTATTTACCATATAACACATGCTAAAAATGCTGAAAATAAGTCCAACTCAAGAAACTGTCTGTCTTGCTGCTATCTGGAACTATTTCTGATATGCAAAGTCCCCTTCATTTTGTTCCATGATATGGTTTGGCTGTGTCCCCAGCCAAATCTCATCTTAACTGTAGCTCCCATAATTCCCATGTGTCATGGGAGGTACCCGGTGGAAGGTAATTGAATCATGGGGGCAGGTTTTTCTGTGCTGTTCTACTGATAGTGAATAAGTCTCATGAGATCTGATGGTTTTATAAAGGACAGTTCCCCTACACATTCTTGCCTGCAGCCATGTGAGATGTGCCTTTGCTCCTCCCTTGCCTCCCAGCCATGTGGAACTGTGAGTCCCTTAAACCTCTTTTTCTTTATAAATTACCCAGTCTCGGGTATTTCTTCAAAGCAGTATGAAAATGGACGAATACATTCCACCTCAGATTTGTGTTTTTGTGAGCTGAGGTTGCTGAAATCTCAACATCAGGTGAATGGCTAAACCCATGTATCAAATCTTGAATATATTTTGAATATACTTCAATAATAAATGTGGGGGCATTTTTAACAAAATAATATTTATATTTGTTAATAGCATATATGAGTTCCAAAAATAAATTAAATTACATGATTCTATGGAGATCAACAAAGACAATATATTGCATACATAGATAACTCACCATTAGCTTCTACAAAAGATAAGGATTTGCTTGTCATTCTAAAATCTCCAAATGATTTATTAATATACTACAGAATCATGAATACCAGTAAAGAACACTTTTTCTTTCGAAATCAGTACATTGCGGAATATGTAAGTGCATTCTACTTGCTCATTCAATAGCAAATATATTTCCTGAATTAGCACTTATTATATATTGAATACCTACCATTGATTATTAAATCATTGGCATTTAATTCTGAATTATTACTGGTATCATGGAAAGATAACTGTTTGGTTCCTCATCACATTTTGTTAACAGTTAAATAAACCTTATGCTTGAATATACATGACACTGGCAAGAAAATTTGTTAGAATTCTACAAAACCTGCTTTGGCCTTTTTATTTTACTTTAAATATATTTTTTGAGACAGAGTTTCACTCTTGTCACCCAGGCTAGAGTGCAATGGCACAATCTCAGCTCACTGCAACCTCTGCCTCCTGGGTTCAAATGATTCTCCCGCCTCAGCCTCCCAAGTTTATAGGCATGCACCACCATGCCTGGCTAATTTTTTGTATTTAGTAGAGATATGTTATTCAGGCTGGTCTTGAACTCCTGACCTCAGGTGATCTACCTGCCTGGGCCTCCCAAAGTGCTGGGATTACAGGTGTGTGCCACTGTGCCTGGTGCTCTGGCCCTTTTAAAAGCCTATTTCAAAGGTTACATTAGTTTGCTATGACAGTTAATGTAATTAAGCGTGATATTATTGTCTATTACATCTTTGAATTATGTTAAAACTACTTATATATGTGATATTATTTCTTTAGTGTCCCAAAAGACATGTCACAGAATTTTATAATCTACTTTTAAGAATCACTGATTTTTACCTACCTACCCTGCTACCTAACCATCAAACACAAAGATAAATCAATAACAGTGTTCCAGTCTGTTTTATGAAAAGATACAAAAATAGATCAAACATATCAAACCAAGTAAAATTAGCTGTAGAGATTTTCTTATGAATTTCTTAAACACATTTCCCCTCAGAAATAAAATGTTGCTGACATCTCTAATTTGACATTTCAACAGTTAAGACCCTTTGAGAGGCTCCCGGTCTCACTCCATGGTGCTTGGGATACATTTTCCACAAGGCAGAAGCCTCCTGAGACAGACCCCACTGCCCATCATCTGTCCACTCCACTGCTTTCCCAGCAACCTGCTGGAACGTTTAATTACTTTTTCATTTGATTCTCTCCAGAACAGAAGGGTGACTTTCTGAAATGTGTTTTTTAAAAAAAGGTAGCCAAAAATCTCATTAAAATCCGACTTTTGCACATTATTCAAGGATCAGTAGTCCTGCCACTGGTCCACTTTTGTGCTCCCAGAGCCAGAGTTCACTAAAAGAGCAAACAGCCTTCAGATCTGCAAACACCATCTGCCAACAGAGTCTGACCTCAACCTCCAAGAAAAGTCAAGAAAAGAAAAACCAGTCTTCCCTTAATTGAGTCATCATCTTAACTCACTGGTTCATCAGATAAGGAAAAAGCAATTTCAGTAAGCTGTATATTTACATTTATCTCAGTTTATATTTTTTTATCCCAAACCTTTAACATTCCCTTGGTTTCCAGTTCTGTTTCCCTGTGGTCTGAGCCGCACTCCTCTCTCACCTGCTTGGATAATAAGATACCCTCTGGGCAGCAAAACGAATGCAAAAGCTACTGAAGAAAATGGAAATAAATGCCTAATTGTTGCTTTAAATCCCAGTACTATACAGAAAGTTGTCATAAAGTTATTACAATAATTTGCTCGAGTGGACAAGGAGAATCCACAAAGCAGTAGTATTTGTTTATCTTGGTGTGTAATTTTTTAAGCATTCCCCTAAGTCTCAAAAGAGAACGGATTAAAAATAATTTCAGTGACCAACATATGAAGTGCCTGACTCCAGTGGATTCATTCAGCGTGAACCATGCCCACTCCCGGCTGGGCACCTACTTCTTATTTGTATTCAAAATAATATAAGTCCATGTTTTGTGCTTATCTCTCTCTAAGTGGCTGAATTTCTAAAAAGATAATTTAGAACCACAGTGTCTACTTGAGGAACCTCCAAATACACAAAATTGAAAAAGGAGTTAATGTATGAATAAAAATGGAACAGGAGTAAAGCTACAAATAATCATAATATTATAATTTCAAAATGATGGCAGCACTCCAGCTATCTGAAACTCAGGTATCTGATGCCAAGAAGAATCCAAAAGGAGGCTGGAATGTCAGAAAAAAAAAAGAAAAACAGCTTCTGAGACACTCCTGCTTGGTATAGGAATCATTTACATTCAAACGGGGCTTTTAAAAAACACGATTCTAATGTATCTGATAATCTGTTTTCCAAAACTTCAACAGACAAAGACCCAGAAAGGAAGGAAGTACTGAGAATAGTAAAACGTCATCTGGCAGCCTGATGGCAAGGACAGACACTCCACACAGTAACTTCAAAAGCCAAGCTGAACCACCATCTCCACAAATCCCTGGGGATATCATTCTACTACCTCCCAGAGTAAAACTAGACTTCATGTGATGACCCTGAATTAGCACGGAAACCTTCAAGATTTTGCAAACAATTTTTCTGACCAATGCGTTGCCCACGTCCATATGCTTACCAAAAGTCTTGTGACAGATGATCACTGCAGTACTAGGTGTGACATCCGTGAAGTAGAAATTATCCAAATGGACATTTTTAGTAAACTGGATAAATCGATTGTGGTATTTTCACACTGCGGAAGAGTCTACATCAATGAAAATAAAAGTTTTAAACTACAAGCTCCCAAACATCACGGTGACTGAAAGAAGCCAGATGCACTGCACGAACCTATGTATGTAACATCAACACAGAGGCAAAGGACAATGACTCCTCTGGAAAGAGGGGTCTGCAGTGATTGAGGGGGGAACCTGGGCTTCTGCAATGTAGTGAAATGTTCTGTTTCTTCACCTGCATTCTGATTTATTCAAGCATTCCATCTGAAAACCCAGCAAGCTATACGCTTCCGCTCCGTGTGCTTTTTCTGCATGTGTTTTGTCTTTGAAGAATACATTCACAAAATACACAAAGTACTTGATGGAGTATAAAGGACTGTATCCTCAAGGTAAACTCAGTCATGAACATCTCGAAATTCAGGTATCAAATAACCAGAAGCACCCCAAGACAACATTTTGAAGTCAGCGAAGTTTCTCTCTTCTACTTCAGTTCAGCGATTTTTTTCTGGGTCTTTTCTGCCTTTTGGAAACATCTGCCCAGCAGATGTGGCCACATCCCACACTCTCACTTCTCATTTTCTCAGCAGAGTTTACTACACACACAAACCATTCAGGGATTCTGTTAAAATACAGATGCTTTGGTAAGTCTGCGGTGGGCCCTGGGAGTTTGCATTTCTAGAAACGCCCTTGACTAGCAGAGAGAAGACGTGATTTACCACCAGTGCCCACTGAGCTGCTGAATAATGAATCTAGCAGCTCTCTTGTGGCTGCTTTAGGACCTATACCTGGTGGAACACTTCTGGCTTCCCTGTGCTCTCATATTACACCCTGTAAGCAACTTCCAACTCAGGGACAAAAACTAGTAGTTGGACACAGCAGATAAGAACCCACTCCTACTGGAAAGAATTTCTTCCTGTACCTCATTAAAATGTCAGCCTTTGGACTTCTTGGCACAATGCCTTCCTTTCACAGAGCATGTGCAGAAAGGAGGGAAGGAAGGCATGAGAAGGAAGGAGAAGAAGAAAGGAAGCCAGAAAGCAGTGAATTTGCCCAGGAAAGTCCAGCAAAGCATAATGTTTGTGTGGCTTGCTGGATGGCTATGCTCAAATCCAAGATGTAGCTTCCGTGAGGTGCTCAGTTTGAAGTTACAACTATTTTGATGAAGAAATGGATTGTAGAGTGAGGGTGGAGGGGTAGGAACAAGGCTGAATAGTAAGACCTCTTCTCCCAGAGGGGCATCTCACAGCCATAAGCAGATGTAGGGCAAGCCTTTTCTTGGAAGATGAAAAATATTAATAACTTTAAAGTTGACTTAGGTACTTTGTTGTGGAGTGTTGAGGCATTTGGAAGGTGGGGGGATATAATATATGTATAGGAATTTTTCCTGATTAAAATAGTTTGAATTTTTCTGTTACTTACAAGCTAGAAGCATTCAAAAATGCTCAGTGATCTTCTCAAAACTGAGAATATCTAAAAAACTCTCTTAGTGGCTATGATGGTGAATTTTATTTATGTCAACTTGTCTAGGCCACAGCAGCCAGATAGTTGCTCAAACATGTGAGTATGTTGCTGTGAAGGTATTCTATACATGAGATTAACATTTAAATCAGCAGACTTTGAGTAAAGCAGTTTACCCTCCATAATGTGGGTAGGTGAGCCTCATCCATTCAGTAAAGACCTAGAACAAAGACTGATCTCCCAGGAAGAAGAGGGAATTCTGCTAGCAGATGACCTTTTTACCAGGACTGCAACCTCAACCCCTCTCTGGGTCTCCAGCCTGCCATCCTGCCCTGCAGAGTTTGGACTTACCAGCCTCCATAGTCACATGAGTCAATTCCCTAAAATCAATCTCTCTCAACTCTCTCTTTCTAAATAATATGTCAAGACATATGTGTATACATATGGTATATACATAACACATATATTTTATATGTATGTCTGTGTTTATGTACATTATGCACACATACACACATCTTATTGGTTCTGTTTCTCTGGAGAACTCTAATACAAATGTCTAAAATCACTGCACTTTCATTGGGGTTAATCAATGTAGACCAATGTGCCAGCCTCACAGTGAATGTAAGTCAGGACTGATGAAAAGAGCTGAATAAGAACTTTAATTGTTACTGATAAAAACCTTAATGTCAAATATCATTCAACAGAGTAGGTCACTTCCCAAGGCTCCAAGTGCTCAGCTATCCCATCATATTTTCATTTTAGCCAGGACTATTAGGACTCTAACAACCTAATAGATTTCTAAACTTTTGTGGACTGATGGACTTTTATTATCCTGAAGAGAGCTCATTTGGTATAATCTCTTAGGAGAGAGGTGATGCATTATCCTTTTAGACCAACACAAAACCTTGAATCTGTGTACACAGAATCAATCTGACATTCATTTCTGTCTTTGTGCCTTGCTGGAGCTTCCCATGAGTTCTGTACTCAAGATGTTTTTTTAGGATTTCTCTGCCATAATGCAGGTACCTGCAGCATCAGTTAGTTCACTCCCTAGGTTAGTAAGTGAAGGATGCTAAAGTGGAAATGACTTTTCCCAGTGTGTTAATGCTTTATGCCCCCAAGCAACAGCCACTGAAATGCAAGTCCATTAACAGCTGCACGCCGCAGGCTACAAAGGAATGCAGTGTGGACCTGATGCCATTTCGCACCGTGATCGTCCTCTTAGCACAGACTGTCCACTTGCGTTGTCTGGGTTCTCTTGGATCCTTGTGCATTTTGTCCTTGCCCCACTAACTAAAAGCAGCTGCAACCCCACATCTCCATCAAGCTACCTTCACCTTCGGAAAAAAAAAAAAAAAAAACCCTGCAAAATCCTATATTTTCATGTTTAAACAGTTTTTCAGATTATTTTTTAACTCTTATTTTAGGCTCAGGGGTACATGTGCAGGTTTGTTGTACAGGTAAACTTGTATCATGAGGCTCTGTTGTACAGATTATTTCATGACCCAGGTACTAAGCCTAGTACCCAATAGCTACCATTTTTAAGATACCTACAGGTATTATGGAATACTGTATTTCTATGTCTATTAAGAATCTAGCATGACTTTTTTTTTTTTTTACTGTGCTAGTATTTTATGATTGTTACTGCTTATTTGAGTATTCTCATTACAGAAGTATAGCTATCGAGTGGTCTGCACCATTTCTACTTTTTTTTCCAAATGCCCTGTGTATGTTTGCAGAACACTAGGCTTTTCTGGAATGTATACACTGTGTTCAAGCAGAAATGCCTGTAGGGTAATTCATTCATTAGCATCCCCAAGCAAACCATATCTGCCAGTTGGAAGTACATGCTATACCAAGAGATCCCCAAGGAGGAAAAGAAAAAGTATTCTGCACTACAAACACTAACACTAGTTTACAGCATTCCCATCAGAAAACATGACACAGGAGTACCCTAAAATGGACTTTCTAAACAAATGTGTGTTGGCTCTTCATGAATTCTTCCACCTCAGCCCAGAGGAGACTGTAACTCTGTTTGACAGAAGCAAGAATTATGAAGTGACTGTGTTATCCCAGGGGACGAAATGGTAAAGTCCACAATGCTAGGCAGATGGGTAACAAATCAGGAAATGCTACCTAAACCTCCCATAAGCCCTTCGCCCTCGCACCAGGTAGCTACAGGCAGCTAACAATAGGTGATACTTTCACCACTGCACTCGGATTTCAGAATAAATAACTCCTTATGTACTTCTCTTCTTTCTATCTAGATACTTAAAAGATATACTTGATCAAAGATACTATTATAACAGAATGGCCATCTGAGCATGCACCGTACTTTTATAGTTGTAATGATCACAGAGGGTATCAAGGCTGAACATTCCCCGAAGACACCCCAAAACTAAATTTTAAAAATTGAAATTAAAGATAGCGGCTGCTCTTGGTGTGCACTTGGTGGGGAGGAGCTCTCAGAACATGCCATTACCTTGAGTGTTTCCGCCTGGCCACTTAAAAATGGAAGACAAGGACAGATACATGTGAGAACATTTAAGGAATAAAGCTTGACTGAACCTGTATGAGACTACTCCAAGACAAAATAAAAAAAGACAGAAAATGAAAAAAAGAAAGAAAGAGGAAAAGAAACCCAGACACACAGCTGTTATGGCTGTTCAAATTTCTTAGCCCTAAAATACAACGGTGCCTAACGGACGAAGAATTCCAACAATGAAAGAAAATAATACTACAATACCAGAAAATATGACCCCTTATAATTCCCTTAATTTTCATCACAAATCATTTCATTCCAATTGATTTTTTACATGTCTTAAAAACTGTGACAGCCAAGTACTTCCAGCTTCAGACGAAGAGAAAGAAAAATATTAGAGTAATAGGTATCTTAGACATCCCAATGCATTCATAGTTCAGCCCTCCTCCCCTGGGACATACGCATTAGGGCAGCATAACCTGGAAGTAGAAAATATTGTACAACAACATCTGTTGAGCCTGAGCGAGATAACTCTGCAAAGTACAATAACATCTAAGAGCAAACAAGAAAGTAAAGATAAACTGTCATTGGGTCAAAAGGGTATCCCACAAACTTAGAGGGGAAATAAGTAACACCATTAAAGTTCTAAGTTAGGATGTCATGGAACGACACGCTCAAATCAACAGGGATCTTCAAAATGAGATCGAACCTAACATTTGAATTAACCAGGGCACATTCACAGGTTGCACACTGGAAATGCTGTCTCTTTAGCTATGCAAAACTGGAAATTGGCACTTAAAATCCAGCATCACTGTCAACATTGGACCCACATCCTGCACGGCAGCTGCTGTCTGGAGCTGAAAAGTAGCCAAGCTGAGAAGTGGCTTTCCTCCCAGCATACAAAGCAGAGGCTCTTACTGGCCATAGAGTCCACATCACTGGGTCAATGTTACCTGCCTGGCTCTGGAGGCCTCCATGTTTGTGAACCCTCCTCCATTAATCACAGCCCACGGTGTATGTAGTAAGAGCGGAAGGAGCTTGGAGGTCATTTGACAGGGACCTGCAGTCCTACTCATGCTGGACTACAAAAGAAAGAAGTTTTGGCACACTTCAGCCTTGCAAGGGAAGGCGTGAAGGCTTCACTTCTCTGTGGTAGAGGGGAGGAAACTCCCTGAGTGTAGCTGGTCTGTTTGATTTCTGACCACCACTGAGAGCTGGACCCAGGCCATCTACCTCGTGATTCTCGCCACTTTATATCCTCACTGATGTCACCACCTTCTGAATAGAGAGAAACCAGCTAAGCAACTTGGACTTTTGGCAGGAGACTATTTCTAAGTACTCAGTGCCTCGTGCAGTCCTGGGCATACAGTGGACAAAAAAAAAAAAAAAAAAATGTGTTTAGTGAAGGAATGAACGAGTAAATAAATGAATGAATGAATGAAAAATAGGAAAAAGGGCGAGAAGAGTTTCCTCTGTGGGAAAATAACACAGATCTTCCTTGCTTAGGATTGGGAGATTTAAGATGTACTTTTTCCATAGTGTTATGCCCTCAATTTAAATGACAGAGGAGATAAATGCATACTGAGAAATGAAACACGCGTGTTTACAGTCCTATATAGTTCTTGAGGATTTCAAGTCCCATTAGAATAATATTTCTCATACTTAGATTAACAGGTAGACTACTGTGAGGCTATGCACAGTGGCTCACGCCTGTCATCCCAGCACTTCGGGAGGCTGAGGAGGGCGGATCACCTGAGTCCAGGAGTTCAAGACCAGCATGGCCAACATAGTACTATCTGTACTAAAAATACAAAAATTAGCCGGGTATGGTAGTGCACACCTGTGATCCCAGCTACTCAAGAGGCTGAGGCAGGAGAATCAATTGAACCCGGAAGGCAAAGGTTGCAGTGAGCTGAGATTGAGCCACTGCACTCCAGCCCGGGTGACAGAGCAAGACTCCGTTTCAAAAAAAAAAAAAAACAAGACTCCTGTGAACTCCACAGTTAACTTAAATATTGCTTCTAACACATTACACTTAACTATGAACAAACACAAATCGGATATAAACTCCTTATACCAATAGCATCAGTACATTTCTAACACTGACACACATTTACAAAATCAGTGAAATCAGAATTAGTAATAGTCAGCTAATCTGACAGGGCATGCAGTTTTCCAAGCTAAATCTACACAGTCAATGTCAGTGTGGGACTGGCTCATACATGGCTATCTGGAGCACATTTCTATGATCAAAACCCCATTCTCCCATCACTTTTATATTGAGACTACAGAAAATCCAGGACTCTGTTGTCAGTCACCTTCGGATTATGTGGAAACATGGCTCACACGCACAGCCCACCTTTCGGCCTTCCTTCTTAGCTCATGACAATGCGCACAGTGTTACGGGATGCCTCACGAACACAAAGGCAGTTTTGACATTCCATACCCAAATCTGTAATGCAAGAGTCATCCGAATCTGTAATGCAGGTGATCTGGAATGAGCTCACATCAATTTATTTTACATTATCGCCAAAATGAAAATAAGAATATTTGGTCTCCTAAAACTCCCGAAGATATATGTAATGACCACGAAGGGTCTATGGCTCCCAATTTGAGAAACATTCGATGTGAAACATCCATAGTCCAGAATGAGTGGTGTTTCGGTGCGCCAGGAGGAATTTTCCCATTCATTATTCCACACCCCAGGTCCTTCAGGTGTCAGAAACTCCTGAGTATTTAAGAAGGCAAGAAACAAGGTCAGGGTCAGGTATGCATAGTGCCTAGTGAGATGTCAAGGGCAATGTCAATATTGGGTGAACTAGAGAAAGGATCAAAGAAACATTTGCACTACTGGAACTGTATATCCTGTTTTTATAAGACATATAGACTAAGGCCTTAAAGGTTAAAATTCACTCTTCTTTTCTTATAATTACTCTGAGAAAAGCAATTATCATTTGGAAGACCCTGAATATTTACAAGTTGAAGCAATGAACTTGTTTGTTAGACAAAGTAATTCTAAAGAAATGCTATGTGTCATAGATAAATTCCACCATTAGAACTTCCCTCCGGGAGACAGACAGTGTTTACTTTCCATTTTACAATCTCACATGAGACTAATACAGTCAGGTGAGGCATCCTTGACCACTCAGAATAAATATTCTCTTCCCATTTCCCTCTTCTGACTGTATACTGCACTCAAGTGCTACCTAAATTGTAATAAGTTATATACATGAAGCAAGAATGTATACTGTATATACCCTCTGAGGAGAGAAAAAGGATTCGAAACACATTTGGAATCACCATGGCACACTAACCATTCCCCACATGATGCAGCCACTTTCATTTTACAAATGAAAAAAGATTGGATAACACGGGCAGAAAACAAGAAACAGATAAAGATTGTTACACGCTTAAAGAGATAGGGGTAGTGTAACTGAATTTAACAGTAATTTTAGAGAAGAGTAAATCCCAAGTTCAGGTTCGAGGAAAAGCTAGAGAAGAGTCTGTAGATCTGGCAGTAAACTTTCCCTGATAACACTAAGTTTTAAGACTTTTTCTTTTTAAGCCTTTGATTTTTGCACAAACCAGAATGACAGAATAAATCATCTTTCTTCAAATTCTGAGAGCAAAGCTCTGAGCAATCAGTGAATTCTGAGGGTTACAGCAGGCCACTGCCCAGGTGGCTAACAGAGAGCCTTCTAAGGACTAGAAGGCCAGAATACTTTTCCCAAATCTGAAAGCCAAAAAGAAATTACTACCTTGAGATTAAATTCAAATATCAGAACCAGAAGTGGCCACCACCCAGCAAGTAGAGCCCATAAAACCTAAGGCTTGCACAGATTCACACAAGGCCCAGGAGGAAGGATCAAAGGTTCATTCCCCCTAAATTCTGGAGCAAGGCAAGGATGCCCGCTCTTACCACTCCTACTCAATACAGTACTGGAAGTCCCAGCCAGAGCAATCAGGCAAGAGAAAGAAAGAAACCCATCCAAACTGGAAAAGAGGAAGTCAAATTATCTCTGTTGGCTGACAATATAATCTTATATCTAGAAAACCCTAAAGACTCCTATAAAAGACTCCTAAGCTTTGATAAACGAATTCAGTTAATTCTCAGGATACAAAAATCAATGTACACAAATCGGTAGCATTTCTATACACCAATAATGAGCTGTAGTTATTAAGAGACAGGTTTCTCCCAGTCAGCAGAGTAATGATACACATAACTGTGACAGAGGACACATTAAAGAGAAAAAGCAAAAAGCTACAGAATAGCAACAGTTAGAAAACAAGGAGATCCAGGTACAGACATAAACAGAGACACAGACGTTAGGATCCTGGTTCAGAATCCGGAAAAGGTAAAGAAACCTCCAGAAAACCTATGGTGAGCACAGTGACAGATCCCAAAGCTGGTACTCAAGGTAAATACCCTTGATATCTAGGACTTGGGTGCAGCCCACCACCATGTTGCAAGGCTAGAACACATCTTCTCTTCTTGGATGAGAATCGGATGTGACGTGGTTACACAAGAGAATTTGGGAGGGCAGTTGCTACAAGGCTAAGAAAAGTCCTGAAAGTAGGAAGAAAATGTGTGGGTGTTGTACTCATCCTTCATGGATGAGGACCATGAGCATGAAAATATATATATATATATCTTTACATACCACAAACACATCACAAAGCACCAAGATGCTCACATGTGGAAGATATTCAAGAGCTGAGATCAAAGAGAGAAGAGCTGATTTGCCTTTTCTCATCTCAAGGTGGCTCGGGGCCATAGGCTCACTGAGTGTAAAGAGGGGAAACCGAGGCAAGATGGAATCCATCAGTCTCTCTTCCTTTCCCCTCCATCCAATCTCTGCGTTTCACTCCCTCTCACCATTTCCCCCTCTGCCACTCTATCTCTGGCCCTCTCTCTTGCTCTCTGGCTCACTCCTGATGTAGTTATGTCTTTCTTTGCCTCTGTCTCTCCCCTCCCTTTTCTATCTTGTCAAGCACCGTATCATGTAAATTAAGGGAGCTGTGAAGCAACTACACTATTACAAAACAAGGCAATCATTCTGAAAAGGGCTAAACTAGCACCCAAGAAGAGGAAATGGAGAAGCAACCCTCACCAGTACTGAAACTTTGCCTCTGCTTACCGGCAACTACTTGTTTTTCAAAATTTCCCAATTAAATAGGATTGCTGTCCGATGGGGGAGCCTTTCCTCTTGAGTTTAATAAGGTAAGCCGTTTTGCCAATCTCTATACAATTCACATATGGAAAGTTTTGGCTCCTCTCAATTAAATGTGTTTTTAAATTACCAAATAAAAGAATCCCCTTCAACATGGTGCATGTAGAAACACCGCACACTATGCGAAACAGCTAACGGTGCTGATTTTGACGTCCCAACAAATCCTAGCCCAGCACCACCTGGCAGGTCACCCATCACTGATACCTGTCACACAGCAGGTACCTGACCTGAGGGTGTCCCTGCTTTGGACACTTTTGGGATACCTGTGCCCACTCACAGGCCCATGATGGTTCCAGTGCCAGCTGCACCCTCACGTTGCTGTTTGTGAGAATGTGGGGTTTTCCAAGTTAATTTATCAGCATGAATCAATTCACAGATAACACTCAAAATTGCTGCAAATGGAGTTGAGAAAACACTGAAAAGCTTCAGCTCTGACTAGAGGTCAGAGAAGAGACCCTCATCTCTCCTCTCAGCCATCCATCAAATGCTCTATACACACACACATACACACACACACACACACACACACACACACACAGCCTATTTCCTTCTCTTGGCAATCTCTAAACACCATGACCGGCTCACAACAGTAACTGGAAAAAAAAAAAAAGTGAGAAAATCTGCAAAAGCTCACAGCATGAACTACACTTTCTCTCAAAATGCAGATATCTGAAACAAGAATCAAAGATTACTGGTATCTTCTATTCATTCAGCAAACATTTGCTGACTATTTACTGAGTATCTCCTGAGTATGAAACTCCCGGTCACCAAGACAATGACCCAGGCATCAGAAACTGGCAAGGCTACATTATAAGTTTGCTCTCTGCCCTGCCCCTCCACCCTCAACACCCACACATTTTCTTCCTGCTTCCAGGACTTTTCTTAGCCTTGTAGCAACTGCCCTCCCAAATTCCCCCATGTAACCACGTCGCATTGTCCTGCTGCCTTCACCTGTTGGCCGACCTTATCAAACTGATCAGGAAGTGGTCAAGGTCCACCTTGCAGACCCTTCACACCTGCCAGGCTCAGCTTACCATGTCACACAGCTCCTTGGACACTCCTTCCTCAGCCTTCAAAAGAAAAAGTCCCTCAAATTTCTAAGAGAAAATGAACTCAAGAATGACACACATCCCAAAGGCCACTTTCATCCCTTCATGATGCCGTATTATCTTCCCTCTAACATCACAATTACTGATGACTGGGGAGTTTAACCCAAAATTGCTTAATATTTTGCTTGAAAGATCCTTTAAATGAAAATCAACAGTGTCATGCTTTACCTTTATAGGAACCAAACATTTTCCTATTTAATATCCGTTATTCTCAAACTGGATGTGAACACTCCCCAGGATAGCCCTGGGGCAGGCTGTCCCCAGGGATAAGATTGAGTGCCAGGTGGGAAACAAAGCCACAAGTTGGAATGGCACACTTCCTGGAAAGACAACTCTCCCTTCAGAAGAAACTACTTTATATTAAAACAAGTCCCAAAATAATGTGTACAAACATGAGCAACTTAATGACTTTTTACAGAAAATTCTTGCTTGCAGCCGTCTGTTGAGCTATGTCCACAATACAGAGAGTTTCCTACAAATTTCCTTTGGCTTTAAATGTTCTTCAATGAAGTTGTTGGAAAAATGTTTCATCTACACCATGAGCATCTTGAAGGCATGAACTACATACCATCCTTCTCTTTGTCCCCAGTGACCTAGGACAGTACCTAAGCCGGTATCTCACATACGGCAGGCTATTGGTAATGTTTGTGGAATAAATTTGGCTGAAATAATGCCGACAGCATTATCAATAACAAAAAAAAAATTTAAATCACATTTGGATGGATGGAAGAAAAGGTGAACAGCTGTATGAGGAAGTGAAGTAGAATTAATCCAATTTACCAAAACAGCGGATGGCTGCCATGGTAACAATCTGATGCAGCAACGCAGTTTAGATCTCTTCCACTTGAACATGAGAGGAAGACAAATATTGTACTTGTTAATCTCAAATCAGGAGGTGAGGTGAGGCTTAGGACACAAGTCTACCAGGTGACACCAGTGCCCATTAAACGTAGTAATCTCTGAAGAGTTTGGAAAGGCAACATGATAATAATAATTCCACCAACAATATTAAGTCCTGGTTTGTACACTGATCCAGGTCATTTCAATCATTTAAGGTTGTATGTGAAATATTTGTTGCTGAGACTAGACAGCTGTGAAAAACAGATCCACATGTATGCATACATCATATCCAATATGATATGCACTCACCTTGCCTCATTCCTAAAATTCTTACCTTTTTAAACTAGCTGCACCCAAACTAAGTTACAGATGAAAGATGACTCAAAGAAAGAGTATAGGTTGTGGCAGTGTTTTAATTTTGTACTTCCCTGGTTGGGGAGTAACTCATCTGTAAACAATAGAAAAGATAGTTACACACCCACTTTCTCTACACAACCCTTCTATGGCAGTGAGTCACTCTCCATGCCCAATATTCCCCTCACTTTCCAAGCTGGAGGGAGAAGTTGGGAGGAGGAGGAAGTGAGGACTTCCAATGAACAAGCACACTGACAACCTTCCAGGGATACTTCCTTTTCAATCTCCCATCTCAGATGTGCCAACTGCCAACCAAAATGATGCCTTTCAGAGCGTCTTAATAACGACAGCCAGAGCTCAATAAAATTTCAGCTAAACTCCAAACATAAAGCAGAAAAACACTTACAGGACTGAAATGTGTGTATCGCCGGGGAATGAAGTGAAAAATAGCAGCTGGAGACACCCACCACGCCAAGGGATGGACAAATGCAAACGAAGCTCAAAGAAGAAAAACTGAGCCTCTCTCCCTCCAGGCCCTGAAATCCCACCTGCAGGCATCCTCTTACCTCCTGATAATTAAGTCCGTGACTTGACACGTTATTTATTTCTGTCACAGCAATAAGAGCAGATAATATAATGTCATTTTTTCATTTTATTCCGTCACATAAAAAGTGAGTTTTTCAGTTCACAAAATGTGGGGTCGAATCTCTGCTGCTTAACTGGGCAAGTCCCTTAACGTCTGTCTAATTTCTAAGTCTAAGTTCAGAAATAAGCTAGCCTACCTTCTAGGGATGTTATGAAAATTAAACGTGTGAACTCTGTAAAATGCCTAGCAGGTACATCAATGAATATTTGTGTCCAGCAATATAAAAACTCAACATTTCCTTTTCTATACAGTCTTAGGAAAACAACAAATCAGAAAACTATTACAGAGGACGCCAAATTGGCAAACAGCCCGGGCCCCAGCCCTGGGGTGCGAGCCTAAGGCCTGGGGTAGAAGGTGACGTAACCAGGACGCGGTGAGATGTGGGGCGCGCGCCTAAACCCGCGCGGGGCGCCAGCGGCTGCAGATTTCAGGAGAGCTCCTGTAATTAACACGCTGCCCTTTGCAGGCTCAGGATTCAGCACGTAAAACTTTCTCCCCAAACGCTGACTCTCTCCCTTTTCTTAACTCTAGCGGATCTTGGAAAAGCAAAGCGAGTAGGTGAAGGAAGACAAGCAACTCACAGAGAAGTGTCAAGTGCATTGGGTCTGCACACCTGCAAGAAAGTGGGAAGAAGAAAGGAGGAAGCGCCAGGATCACCTCCCGCCCCAGCTCACACTCGCACCTGGGAATGAACTTGGCTTCCTCCCCGAGTCGCGCCTGGAAATCCTGCCAAGCCGGGTCGGGACTCGCCGGGCCCCACGAGGTGGCCAGCGCCGCCTCCGCGTCCTCGTCGCCCTCGTCGCCCTCGTCCTCCTCGCTGTCGGGGGTCTCGGGCCCCGCCTCAGCCACGGCCAGCGCAGGACCCAGCAGACCCCAGTCCTGGCGCCGCCCCCCGCGGAGGGCCCCGCGGAAGCCACGTGCGAACTCCTGGAATGTGATGGCGCCGTCATGGTCGGCGTCGAGCCGCTGGAATACGGCCTCGGCGTCGGCCGGCCGCACCCGCAGCTCCGCGCACAGTGACCCGAACTCCTCGCGCTCCAGGCGTCCCGAGCGGTTAGCGTCGCAGGCGGCGAAGACCGAGCGCAGTCGGGCCAGCTGCTCTCCGTCCCCGTCCGCCTCCATCCCGCCTGGCGGGGGCGGCCGAGAGGGCTCCGGAGCGCCGCGGGGCGCACGGCCCTCCCTGGAAGGACGGGGCCACCTGCTGCTGCCGGGAGACCCGGCGAGTTTGGCTTGTCCGGCTGGTTTGGCCACTTGCGGGAACGTCGGGCGGGGCGAGGGACGTCGGGGGTTGCCGGGCTGCTCCCTTCGACGACGGTTCGGGTCAGTCTCCAACAGGTCCCGGGGGCGGTGGGGTGTGCTCTGGCTCCGGGCACCGCGAAGAAGCGCCTCTCCCTACTGAGCGCCCGCGCGCCGCGGTGGCCCTCACCACTCTCCCGGCGGGTGCGGCTCCGCCCATCCAGGGAGGAGGAGCGCGCGCCTTCGCTTCTCTAGTTCCCACGCCCCGGAGCCCGCCGCTGCTTTCCGCGTAGGAAGGGGAGACCTGGTTGGCCTGAACGGTGGTGCGGGGGGAGCATTGCCCTTCCGCGTAATCGCTGCTCGGGTAGAGCCCAGCGCCCCGCTTCTCCACAGAGAGGGTGCCGGCGCGCGCGTGAGAAGCTAACCGGCCAGAGGTAAGGTAGGTAGGGGTAGGAATCCGAATGGGTTAAGTGCATTTTATTATCTTATTCCCGAAACTTGGTAAACTTCTTTACATACAAGTTTCTTACAAACCAGAGTACAAGATTTACCAGAAGACCCCATTCTCAGTTTTACTGGCTTTCGTTAACGCATTTCTGTGCGTCTAACGTTAAGGTCCCACTGCTTAAACACAGATCTTCCAGATCTCCAATTCCACATTTTTTCTCAATCCTTGTCTCCTAAACCTGAGAAAAAATTTAATAAACAAAATCGCTTGGCAGGCAGCATTGTTTAAACAAAGGTCGTTTTGGAGGTTTTTTTCTTTAAACAAACTTCATGGAAATTATATATCCAAAGGTATGTTACTCTTTGGTTTTAAACACTTTTTTCGACAATACTATTGTTTCTTTAATACTGATTGCTTAATGGATATGAGATCTTTAAAATCCACCCATTTTGATCCTTTTAAACACTTTTGTCCATCCATTTCCAGGAGACCCTCAGTCTGTCTTACGGCTTGTGTAACCGTGCCTTTAGGCGATTCTCACAGCCTGTGAAGATACATTTGGCTCATTTTTACTTTATTTACGTTATCCATTTCCTCCACATTTTAGACTTTCTGATTCTGTGTTTTTCTTTTATCTCATTCTGGATTCTCTTTATCGTTTTTTACTTTGATTTTTTAAAAATATGATCATTAAGTAAGGGATATTACTAACACGTTCCTACCAGGCTAGTGTTCTTAAACATAGAGCTAAGTGCTAAACATCTGAGACCTATTTCCTCTTGAATTGTACAATAAACATGTTCAACGCTAACAGCTTCTATTAAACTGTAACTACTACTGATAACCCCCACCTGCAAATTTAACTGGTAAATTATGAGAGGCATTCCATTAGAAGTCCTGGTCTTACCAACCTAATTGTTAAGTGAATATAGTTGTATACAGTTGGACAGCTGCTACATTGAAATGAATCTTATCATTAGTGCAATATAAGTTGTTATTGATTTTGAGCTTATGTGCTTTCCTGTTTATTCTAAAGATTGATTTTCCATATGAATTAAAAAGTGGCTAGTTTGGTAATGCCTTTAAAGCTTTACAAATATACTTATTAAACTAAATCTTTGAACTATTATTATATTTCTACTGTTAGCAATTAATGGATATCTATGTCTTTCAAAATAGATGCTTTCATGTTTTTAACTGCTTAGGCAGAAGTGCTTTTTTGAAGACTGCTTGCACAAGTTTATTCCTGAATTTTCACTCTGACCTTTGTGCTCATTATTTCTGAATTTTTATGTTCTGTGACTTGCTTTGCCCTTTCCCTAAGCCCCTTCATTGAAGAGTCATCAAGAAACATGAATTGGCCTGGCACGGTGGTTCATGCCTGTAATCCCAGCACTTTGGGAGGCTGAAGTCAGTGGATCACTTGAGGTTGGGAGTTCGAGACCAGCCTGACCAACATGGTGAAAGCCTGTCTCTACTAAAATTACAAAAAATTAGCTGGGCGTGGTGGCGGGCATCTTTAGTCCCAGCTGCTTGGGAGGTGAGGCAGGAGAATCACTCGAACCCAGGAGGCAGAGGTTGCAGTGAGCTGAGATCACACCACTGCACTCCAGCCTGGGCAATAGAGCAAGACTACGTCAAAAAACAAAACAACAACAAAAAAAACACGAATTATTCCAAATGTCTTGTGCATGCATTTTCTTATACTTATTTCTACCAATGTTAATATACTTCAGACCTACGATATCAGTTATTTATCACTGCATAACAGCAGTAGTGATTTAAAAGTGCTACCATTTTATTTGTTCATAATTCCATTATCATCAGTTTGGGCAGGGCTCAGCTAGGTGGTTTGTCTGCTAGCTGACCTGGGATCTCTTAGGTGGCTTTCTTGTTGACTCAATTGGGGCTGAATGGTTATAGAGCCTCACTCATTTTTCTGGAAGCTAGTGCTGGCTGTTGGCTGGGCCATGCGTCTTCAGGAAGCTAGCATGGGTTTTGTCACATGGTGGCAGTGTTCCAAGCCAGTAAGCCCCAATGTACAAGTGCTCTTCAAGCTTTAGCTTGTGTCATATTTGCTGATATTCCATTGACAAGACACATTGGCAAGTCACATGGCCAAGCCCTAAGTCAACGTGGGAGGGGACTACAAAAAAACAGGGATACAGAGAAATGTACTTCATTGGAGGCCCTTACTGTTACAATATACCACACCTAAGGTAAAGAGACAGCCTCTAATATATTCTGCCAGGCTCTTGTCCTGCCATCCTCCTGTTTATTCTGCACAACCACAGCTGGACAGTCCTTCTTAAACACCAATTATTTTGTCATTCTTCAGCTCTTTAATTCTCAATCAGGTAACAATTTTGTTTCCCAGGAGACATTTGGCAGTGTCTGATGACATTTTTGGCTGTCTTAATTTGATAAGGGGGAGATGCTCCTGGCATCTAGTAGATAGCTGCAGGGATGCTGCGGAATATCCTATAATGCACAGGCCAGAGCCTCCTCTCCTTCCCATTACAAAGAATTATCTGGCCAAAAACACCAATTGTGCTGAGGTTGAGGAAGCCTGTACCCTAACTCATAAACCCCCAGTGGTGCTCCAATAAAAAGAGAACTAAGGGTAAACTCTTCATCTGAGCATCCAGAGCCCTCTGTAATTTGCTGCCACCACATAGATCAAATATTTCACCCTTTAGTCTCTCTCAGGGCTTTTACTGTCCCCCAAATAAGCCACACTTCATCACATGATTAAGTTAGTAGCTCCTTATTATCAGGACAAAATGTGAATATCAAGCAGATCTTTTAGCTTTTCTCTCTTCTGTCCAACCAAACCATTTCCCGGCTTAAGTAAAAGAATTGGATCCTGCTTTTTCTACAAACGTTTACACAATTGCATTGTGACCTGCCACTCACAAACACATCACTTAGTGTGTATGTCAGTTCAGGTATCAAGCAGCAGGAATGTTTTTGAATAACCCAAGATATACTCAGGGGAAAGCCACTGTCATATAATCTGTCTCTAATTATTTTCAAGAAACAGCAAAGAGAAAAGAAAGAAATAGGAGGTGCTTCTTTTTTATTTTAGCATCCAGAAACAGCTAGCCAGGAACTGGAGATAACAGAGCAGCCTTTGAGAGCCAGTGAATTATTAGGTAAGGAGAGCTTGCCCATGATTGTCATCATGACTTTTTGAAAGATCAGCTTCCTCTCTGCCTGCTCAAAGATTTTAAAAATCAGAGATAATCTTGTTAGAGCATGTTTCTCAAAGCAGTGAAAAGACATCTTTGGAAAGAAAGAGTTTTGTGATCAGATACATTTGTAAAACACAAATAAATTTTAGAAAGAATCCTATATTCCTTTGAGATAAAGCTGTTCGATCGAATATTTCCTAAACGTATTTGACTATGGTAACTTTGAGTTTTGGGTTTTGGTTTGGTTTGGTTTCAATTTCCGTGAGCTTTCCACAGACTTAGTGCTCTCAAAACATACTTGAGGTGATCTCATCTTAGACAGTGACTAGGGTGGTGAGTCATGAGAAGTGATCCCTTGCTCCTACATCATAAATTGGCCCAACTTCCCATAACGGGAAGGAGCAACACCACTGTAACCTGCTTTTCATCTGGTAAATGGGGAAAGCTTTTAGTGGAAGCCTATTGTAATCCACCCCGTAAAATTTTCTTCGGGTATGAGAGTGCTTCTCAGAGTATGACTTAACACTGCAGTTACTTTGCCCCAGAAAGATCCGAAATGCCATTTAAAATGGAACTAGATATCTTAGTAATGGCATACCACTGAGGCACCAACTAGTAGGTTCAGGAACACTCTGAAACATACATACCCCTGTAAGAGCTGAGTCTTAGTTTCTCATGAATATATACTCAGAGCTTACTATTCCTAAGGAAGTTACAGGAAAAATGTAGGAGATTTTGCAAAAAGGAATGTGTCAGCATATATCATAATGATCTACTTACCCTTTATGTAAGGCATGAAAAAGAGAAAATAATAACACTTATATACTGCTATCCATAATTAGCAAATGTGAACATCCTATTCTATTTTCCTCAGATCTATTTTTTTTAAATAAAGCATTAGAGACCCAGTTGAACTTCCCCTTTGACTGCATATTGTTTCTATAATTGATTTATAGCATTGCTGTATAGGTATTGTGTTGACAGTTACCAGATTTTGCAAATTTTAAAAAATTTTTTAAACTTAAGTATCGTTTTAAATTTTAAAAAATTTTTTAAAATTAAGTATCTCTGTAAGGCTCCAAACAATATCAAATACCATTTCATGTCTCGAGCCAGAGCAGAGTTGGTGTTCATTATTAGAACTGAGCAAGAAGTGTTGTATTTCAAACTTCTGATTCCATTTTGTGATGACTAAGCAAAACTCATATCATTTTTCCACATTAGCAAACTGTGTCTCATCCATCTTGCTCCTCTCAGTTAAGACAAAAGTCTGTGTTTTTATTTATTATTTATGTATTTATTTTTTGTGACAGGGTCTCACTCTCTCGCAGGCTGGAGTGCAGTGGTGTGATCACGGCTCACTGCAGCCTCAACCTCCCTGGGCTCAGGTAATCCTCCCATCTCAGTCGCTGGAGTCACTGGGACTATAGGCACGCACCACTACTCCCAGCTAACTTTTTTTTTGTATTTTTTGTAGAGCTGGGGTTTCTCCCTGTTGCCCAGGCTGGTCTCAAACACCTTGGCTGGTGATCCACCTGCCTCGGCCTTCTGAAGTGCTAAGATTACAGGCGTGAGCCACCATACCTGGCTGCTGTTTCATATTATATATGAAACAAGTTGAGAAATCAAATCTAATAAAAATAAGTGGACCTCAGTTCACTTTTGGACAGCAGAAAAAGCAAACTGTGGTAAGCAGAATTCTACAATGGCACCCTGGTTCCCACCCCTTGGTGTACATACTCTGCACAGTCCCCTTTGAAGTGAGCAGGACCTGTGAATATGATGGGATAATCACTCCTGTGATGACATTATATGATTCCATTCCCCTCCTGGCTTTGAAGAAGTGAGCTGCCGTGTCATGAGAACACCAGGTGGCTAGGACCTGAAGATAGCCTCTAAGGAGCTGAGGATGTCACCCTGCTGACACCCAGCAAGGAAATGGGTACCTCAGTCCTGTCGCTGCAAGGAATTGAAACCTGCCAACAACCTGAATGAGCTTGGCAGAGGACTCTGAGCTTGCGATGAGAACACATCCCCAGCTTGAAATCAAATCGACATATTGATTTTGGCATTGTGAGATACTGAGCTGAGAACACAGTTCAGCTGTTCCTGGACTTTTGAACCACAGAACTGAGATGATAAATGGTGTTTTAAGTTGCTAAGTTTGTGGTCATTTGTTTACAGTAATTGTAAACTAATACACAAGTGTAAGTTTGTTTTCTTAAAGAAGAAATAAAACGGGGAAGAAGGTAAGTGTTAAAGGATCAAAACTCTGACAAAAGGCCGGTTGCAGAACATGACAGGTTGTTGTACTGAAAACTATTTGCCATGCAAGTTTATGTTAAAATACAGTAGCTTTTGAGGACTTTAATTTTTGGTCTTGTAAACGTGCCATTTAATATTGTCCAACTGTAACTGATAATACTTTTTGCAAACAGAAACTGTTAAAACCTTTAAAGCAAATACTACTTTAGAGAAGAAGTAATGTGTTATGAAACTCTGAGGATACCTAAGAAAGATCCTACTTAAGTTTCTTCAGCATAAATAAACTTGAGAGTTTCGACCACTGTTACTGAGAATGAAATTATTTATTAATCACTTTTAATGAGGTAAAATTTACATACAATAAAATGTACCCATTTTAAAGTATAGTTTAGTGAACTTGCACAGATGTAAATATCTGTTTAACTTCCACTTAACCAAGATGTAGAATATTTCCACAATGCCAAAATTGTCATTGACTCCCTTCCCATCAATCTTTCACCCAACTGCAGACCCCAGTTCACCACCAACCTACTCTTGCTCAATACAGATTTAATATGATGGTGTCTTTTCTAGAGTTTTATACTATGTCAGTAGTATTCTACACTATGCACTCTTCCATGCATGGCTTTCTTTGCTCAGCAGAAGGTGTTTAGATTAATTCAGTAGTTCATTTCTTTGTAGTAATGAGTAGGATCACATTATACATTATACTACAGAGTGTGCATCCATTACTTTGTTGATTGACATTTGGGTCATTTCCAGGTTTTGCTATTGTGAATAAAACTGCCTTGACTATTCCTGTACAAGTCTTTGTATTAAGGAACATACGTTTTATTTTCTCTTGAGGAATTTCTTAGCAGTAAGATTGCTGGGTCATATGGCAGATATATATTTAGCTTTATAAGCAACTAAGTGCTTTCCAAAGTGACTGTACAATTTAACATTCCCACCTGAAATGTAAGAGAATTCTAGTTGCTCCACATTCTTGTCAACCCTTGGTAGCATCAGTCTCTTTAAGAATTCTAATTCTTAAAGCATCAGTCTCTTTAAGCATTCTAATTCTTAAATTAGATATGTAATGTGGACTGTAGGTTTAATTTGCATTTCTCTGTTGACTAATGATGTTGCACAGCTTTTCATATGTTTTCAACCATTCTTGCATCTTCTTTTGTGAAATGTCTGTTCAAATCATTTGTCCACTTTTTACTGTATCATTTTATTCAGTTTTATAAGAGTTCTTTACATATTCTGGAAACAAGTCCTCTGTCACATATATAGGTACTTTGAAAATCTCCTGTGCTTTGCCTTTTCATTTTTTCAATGGTAACTTTTTAAGAGTAGTTTTCGTTTTGATGAAGTTCAACTTACCAGTTTTTCTTTTATGGTGTGTATTTTTGTGACCCATTTAAGAAGCATCTGTCTACCCAGAGTTGCAAAGATATCCCTTTTCTTACTAGAAATATTAAAGTTTTATTTACCATTGCTTTTATGATACATTTTAAGTTAATTTTTGTGTATTAAGTGAATAAAAAGTTAAAGTTCACTTTATATGGATATTCAGTTCTTCCAGCGTTATTTTAAAAAATAGAAAACACTATCCCCTCCCTGTTGAATCACCTTTGTTAGAAATCAAATGACTACATATGTGTGGGTTTATTTCTGGGCTCTACATTACATTCCTTTCTGTTGATTTCTCATCTGTTCTTTCACGAACACCATATGGTCTTGATTACATAGCCTGATAATAAGGTGAATATAAGTTGCAAAATCAAGTAGTATCAGTCTTCCAAATTTGTTATTCTTTTTCAAAGTTGTTTTAGATACTCCTGGTCCTAGGTATTACCATAGAAATTTTAAGATCAGTTTGTCAATTTACACAAAAATACATTCTGTAGATATCATGATTGTGTTGAATCTTATAGCTTAATTTTGGGAGAATTGATAACAGTATTGAATCTGCCCATCAGTGAGATTGTATCTCTCTGTTTAATTTTATTTTCTCTCAACAGTGTTGTGTAGGTTATGATTTATAGGTCTTTCACATATTTTGTTAAATTTATCCCTAAGTATATTCTGATTTTTATGCTATTGTAAAAGACATAACACTGTAATTTCAATCTCCAATTGCTAACAGTATATAAAAATTCAGTTGATTTTTATAATGATGAACTTATATTCTGAGACCTTGCTAAACTCACTTTTTAATTCTGGTGGCTGTTTTATAGACTTCTTAGAATTTTCTCCATACACAATTATGTCATCTATAGGGAAGAAAAGATGGTTTGCCTTCTTCATTTTCAATCTGTATGTCTTTTATTTCTTTTTCTTGCTTTGTTGCACTGGTTTTGGACTTCTAATACAAGGTAGAATTGCAATAGTAAGAACAGATAGTCTTGATTTATTCCTAGTCACAGGGGATGGGGAGGAATCACTTCATCTTTCACCATTGTGATGGTGACGAGAGGGTCTTTCTGTAGATGCCCTTTATTGGTTTTGGAAATTCTCTCTTCATACATGGCTGAGAATATTTATCATGAGTAGATTTTGCATTTTGTTCGATGCTTCTGGCATCTACTTAAATGATCGTGTTGTTTTTGCTCTTTCGTTCTGTTTGTGTTTTTTTGGTTTTTTGAGACAAGGTCTGGCTCTGCCACCCAGGCATGAGTGCAGTGGCACCATCTCAGCTCACGGCAACCCCTTCCTCCAGTTCTCAAGCCATCTTCCCACCTCAGCCTCCTGAGTAACTGGAACCACAGGTGCACACCACCACACCTAGCTAATTTTTACATTTTTTGTAGAGATGGGGTGTTTCATCATTGCCGAGGCTGGTTTTGAACTCCTGATCTCAAGCAGTCTGCCCATCTTGGCCTCCTGAAGTGCTGGGATTACAGGTGTGAGCCACTGCACCTGGCTTCCTTCATTTTGTTAACAGTGGTGAATTATACTGATGGATTTCATTCTAATCCAACTCTCACTTTCCATGTGGCCTCAGGGCTTCTTCACATGGTATCTCCATCTGGTAAGTGGGTTTCTTATTGTCTCAGGGTTTTAAGGATGAATATTCAATGAGTCTTGTTCCAAAGCTGCAACGCTTCTTATACAATCTAGCTTTGGAAGTCCCAGAACATTAGCTCTGCTACCTTCTATTGGTCTGGCACATTCTATTCATCACTAAGGCCAACCCAGACTCAACGGGAAGGTCATTAGTCTCTACCTCTTGATGCAGGAGGAGGAGTTAAAATTTTGAGACCATCTTTAATCTTTTTCTTAAATTTGTTTTCTACATTTCTGTATGTTTGAAGTAGGATGATGTATTTCCCACATCAGCTCAGTCCACCCTGTTGACCAGGTATCTTCCTCCCCTACTTCAGTCCTTAACTTAGTATCATTTGCCTGACCTTCCATACAGAGATTAGGCTTCCCTTCTAAGTATCCCACAACCCCATCACCATCCTCACACCTTCTGCCCATGTACCCTGCCCTCCAGCCATACTGTTTCCAAAATATTATGCACTATTTTTAAGACTCTGTACTTCCTGCATGCTGTTTCCTCTGTCCAGTGTCTTTTCCCCACTTTGCTGCTTTGCCGCTGCATTAGTCAGGGTTCTCTAGAGGGACAGAACTAATAGGATAGATGTGTATATGAAGGGGAGTTTATTAAGGAGTACTGACTCACATGAGCACAAGATGAAGTACCACAATAGGCCATCTGCAAGCTGAGGATCAAGGAAGCCAGTCTGAGTCCCAAAACCTCAAAAGTAGTGAAGCCAACAGTACAGCCTTCAGTCTGTGGCCAAAGGCCCAAGAGCCCCTGGCAAACCACTGGTGTAAGTCCAAAAGTCCAAAAGCTGAAGAACTTGGAGTCTTACGTTTGAAGATAGGAAGCATCTATCTTGGGAAAAAGATGAAAACCAGAAGACTTAGCAAGTCTGCTCATTCCACTTTCTTCTGCCTGCTTTATCCTAGCCACACTGGCAGCTGATTAGATTGTGCACACCCAGATTGAGGGTGGGTCTGCCTCTTCCAGTCCACTCACTCCAATGTTAATCTCCTTTGGCAACACCCTCATACACACACACAGGAACAATACTTTGCATCCTTCAATCCAATAAAGTTGGCACTCAATATTAACCATCACAGCTATGTTATTTACTCTTTTAAGCATCCTTCATAAAGTATGTTTCTCGATTTTAGAGAGGAGAACACTAAGCATCAGGTTGAGTGATATAAGTAAAATCACACAGCTAGTAGAAGTAGGGTTCAAACCCAGATCACCCAGTTCAAATTTGTGGCACATTTCTCTCTATCACACATGTAGCAGATGCTGTTTTGCTCAGCCCCATCCCCATAAGCCCCCCATGCATTTCCACAAACCAGCCCCTGCATCACTTCTTGGAGGAGTACCCTCCTGCTGGTAGGGTTTGCTTTACCTGTGTATTCAGAGAGCCATAGGTGCCTGGAAATTTGTATCCCCTCTGGAAGCAGCCCATGAACAATGCATGGTAGAATAAATACCCCAACTCTCTTGCCCTCTACACAGAATACCTTTGAGGTTGATCTCCATAATCCTCAGCAATGATACTGAGACAAAGTCACCACCCCCAGCACCCCACCTTCCACCCACCCCATCATGGTGCTTGTTGTCAATGTTGTGCTACTGCTTATCTTTCTTACCTCCCTTAACCTTCCACACTGACATGAATCCTCCTCTTAATGGTAACCCAGTGAAGGCAGTGTATAACCACTTCCTTGGCATGCAATGTTTTCTACAGACTCATGTCTAAGGGTGCAGTTGAGAAAGAACCCTATGTGATGTATGGGCTTTCTGGAAGCCACTGCCATGTCCTGGCACAAGGCCTGCAGAAATCACCACCATATTTGCTGTAGTGTACATATAAAGCCACTGTACATACCATTAAATACTAAAGAATAAAATATTCCTTCTAGAGCTTTCTGACTTACTCTTCTCTCATGATATGTTGAGTGGCTAAAGGAAAATAGATTACAATATGCCAGTTAGTAGTAATCTCAAGAGTTAAAACCATTACAAGCCAATAATGTTAATAAGCACAAAAATACCAATATTTAAAGTTTTGGACTTTTAAACTTTATCATTATTTGGAGGAGGTGGTGTTTGGCATAGAAAAATGCATTATTTGGTAAGATGATGAAGTTTCACATACAATTATTTTTTTATTATTTCCAAACCAAAAAATAATGTATATCTCATTTTAATGGGGAAAACTCCTGGGCATATTTATGTATATTTTCAATATCTTTGTTGGCAGAAATTCTATTTTCCTGAAAATGTTAGCAGGTAAGGGCAGATATGTCATGAAATACTCTGACACTTCCGTAAGCTTCTTTTATTTTGCTCAGGTCAGAAGTGATGGCGCAGCCATAGAGATGGAGAATCTTCAATCTAACAACAAAAAAGAAGATGAAAATAAAAGACCACAGATTATCTGGAGTGGATATAGCTGAGCCTGGATTCTAAGCATGATAAATGCATGAAGAGTCTTTCAAATATCATTGGCTATGACTAGTACTGATTGTTTCTCAAAGGAGAAAGATAGCATCAAACTTGAGAATTACAAATCTATTTTTAGAATTTGTCACCTGTCTCTGTTTAGTGAGGGTATGTTGAGAATACTTAAGTTAAAAACCAGGATGTTGGCCCTTTGAGAGATACCAGATGTCAGTAAATCCAGCCCACCGCCCACTACTGTAGGGCTCATTCACTGAAATGGTTTTTATGTTTAAAAAAAATAAAAAGAAACATATTTTAGGACACGTGAAAATTATGTGAAATTCAAATTTCAGTGTCCATAAAGCCTTATTGTAACATGGTCATACTCAATAGCTTTCACGCTGCAAGAAAATGGCTGAGTAGCTGTGACATGCATACAGCCTGCAAAGCCTAAAATAGTTCCCCTCTGGCCCTTTACAGAAAGTTTGTCAACCCTGCACTGTAGAAAGAAGGGAAGGACAGACACATTTCACATATTCTCATAGCACAAGTTAACTTTATGCATTGGCAAGGAATGTTTTTATGTTCAAACCAGTCTTTTACCTTCATGACCTCTAAGATTTTTTAAACCAGTTAGAAACATAGTAATCAACTTGCAGGGAAAGAAGTGATGTCATCACAAGGAAATGGTGGTAGAATGCGGGAAGACTGGAAATTCTATTAATAACTTAAAATTTTAAAAATAAGAAAATACCAACTATCATCTGCATAACCTTATACAATTTTGTCTGATTAAGTTTTTCAGTTTCTTAATATTATAGAAGGATCCTATGATCAATTCTCCTTAAAGAGTATTAATTTTGCCTTTGTGAAGTATTGTTACGCCTCTTTTTAGATGGCAGAAAGGACCATGATGTTTATTTTGTTCCCCATGTTGCCTTACCTTCCAGCAAATTCCAACTTACAGTCTGAATTGAGTCTGTATAGATTTCCATTGTTAAACTGCAGTTCTCAGCTTAACCCCAGTTCTATTTATATTCTTTCTCTAACTGGTTTCCAATCAGTTTTTTCTTAATATAATTTTGAATTGCCCAGTTGTATGTATGTGTGTGTATGTGTTTTTACCTATAAAAAGTCTCAAAGTCTTTTTGAAAGTAGACAGGGTTTATACATTATAAATAATTATAAACAATTCTTAGGCAGTTATGCTCATTTTAATGTTAGAACTATCAGAATGATAGGCATGTCAACATTTCCTTGTTCTTAATTTACTATTTTACAGCTGCTAAGGACACACTCGCCTTTTTCCCAAGCTACTATTCTAACTAAAGACAAATTATGTTCTGAGACCACAATAGATTTCTTCCTACAGAAGCCTATGAATTTGATCTCAAAACACTCAAAAATTTATTTTAGCTCCAGGGGATGTAATATGTACATTGTTAGATCATAGATAAATTCATAGTCATCCTAAATAATGGAGAAATACACATTTTCTGTGTGACATGAAAGTAGTTACCAATGCTATAACATGAAGAGATGTTAAAATATTCATCTGTTTTTTAGGAAAAAAAAGGATTAAAGCTCCTGTTCCCAGAAGTGCAAAATGAGACTTTGTCAGATAGATAAGTCAGAAAGAGATCTAAAAAATTCTAAAGCCAGTCAGGCACAGTGGCTCATGCCTGTAATCCCAGCACTTTGGGAGGCCGAGGCAGGCGGATCACGGGTGGATCATGAGGTCAGGAGATTGAGACCAGCCTAGCCACCATGGTGAAACCCCGTCTCTACTAAAAATACAAAAATTAGCTGTACTAAAAATACAAAAATTAGCTGGGCATGGTGGTGCATGCCTGTAATCTCAGCTACTCGGGAGGCTGAGACAGGAGAATTGCTTGAATCAGGGAGTCGGAATTTGCGGTGAGCCAAGATCGCGCCACCGTACTACAGTCTGGTGACAGAGCAAGACTCTGTCTCAAAACAACAAAAAAAAAAAATTCTAAAGCCATTCCCATTCCTCTGGAAAGCATTATATAATTCAGTATTTAAAAGATGACATATTCAAATAAATCTCTTTTTACCAATACCTTTGAGTCTTAGATTAACAAATTAGGACACTAATTTTCACTAATGTAGTAATTAGAAATACAGAATCAAGATTCCTAATGATATTACATGAATTCCTTGATTTTGCAAGTCTTTAATATCATAGAAGATAGGTGGATAAAATGAAGGTCTAGTTAAAAAAAAAAAAAAAGAGAGGTCACATTTGCCACAAAATGAGGTAGAAGACAGATACTTTCCCCACCAACATATTTGTTCAGAATGCCATGCCTTTAGAGAAGATTTTTAAAGACAAGGTAGATTTTATTATGTCCTTTCAGCTCTCAGTTAATGTTTTCCAGCAATAAACAAATTATTAATTTTTCTAGACGATATTTACTATTGGCAAACCAAATTTTCTCAAACTGTTCTATTATTTTGTTTGCTTTGAAATCTAAAAAGGCCCAGAGTGCCCTATAGAAGTGTTGCTCAATGGATTCCCCCATTTCATGAAAGATTCATTACAAAAACCTCAGATTTTACTCAAAAAGCTTGGATTTCACAGAGCAGGACTACTCACATAATTCTTGAAATATGGGACACCTGAAATGCTAACTTCAACTCTGACAAGTCCTGATTTTTTTCCCATTAGCTTATTGTATAATTCTGATAAACAGTATTCCAAAATCAGAAGTCACTCATGACTGAAAAATTTTTTGTTTTATTTTTTTCCAAATATTTTTCACTTTGGAATTTTTACATGAATTCCAAAGCACAAAGAAACTAATGTATTTTCTGCTCTTGAAAAGGTCATGAAAACTTGGTTTATCCTTAAATGAAATTACCAGAAGCTATTTTCTGGGAAATACTTAATGATTGCTACAACTCTGTGTTAATAAAATGGAAACAATGATGGCTTATGAAGAAACACAAACCAGTACACAGCGAATGTCAGGTTTCTGTTTCACTTTATGATGACATATAAGACTAAAAGAGACACAAGTGGACATAATCAGCGTTCTCTTATTGTCTACAATTTTTGCAAAGTTTTTCAACTACATCCAGGGTGACATTCTTACAGAAACTGAGTTCTATACATTCCAAATTAGTATGACAATAATTAGCCACTGAACCACCTCTGGATAGGAAAAAGAGGATGAAAAAGTTATTAGAATCGGTCATTAAATATACTTTTTACAAATAGTTTCTTGAATTTCACCCTCAAACTTACCTTAGCCCTGACATACCAACCCTCCCCTCCCCTATCAGAGTGAAAATGCAAATTGAACTTATTAAGTACACATTTTGAAGACGTTTGATAAAATGTCCGGACAGCAAAAAAGGAAAACATTGGGGAAAAAATTCAAGAAAAAAAACGATAGAGGCAAAGATCTAAAGACATCTGCGTTTCATTTTGAGATTATTAAAGAAATAATCCAGAGAATTATTACAGTGTTACCGTGATGTGTATTAATAACGAGGTGAAAATAATCATTATCTTAACCTCTGGCACCAGAATTACTCATGGGAGGGAACCATCTGTTTTGGATAATACCGTCACACGTTAATTTTGCTCATAAATGAACTAGAAGAGCCTGAATTAACATTAACCAGGTAGGAGGGAACAGCAGCCCAGGAAACAAGGGAAGATGGTGGGGAGAGGGAGATGAGAACTAAGTCCACTCCAGAATTTGTTAAAATCACAAATTCTGGAGTGATTTTGTGATGAAAATTCCAGACATGAAATTTTGATCCTCTTAAGCAAATGTTTACCTTTGTTTCAGAGTCAAAAAGGCCTCTTCTGGGACAAGGGATCTCTGTATAACCTAAATCACTAGTTCTCAAAGGATAGTTCCTAGGGCAGCAGCATCATCACCACCTGGGAAATTGTTAGAAACTTTGAGGTCTCACCCTCAACCCACTGAATCAGCAACTCAGGTGTGGCTCACCAATCTGTGTGTTTAACAAGTCCCCCACGTGATTCTGATGCAGATAAAACTTGAGAATCACTGACCTCAATGGTTTGCAGCTGTCAAAGTAAATGAAAATGGAGGCCAGGCCTGAAGTACCCCTGAGCAGACAAAGCCAGTTAGGCTTCATAGTGACCTCAGCCTTCCTTAATTTGTAAATATAAGCGAAACTTAACATGAGCTGTTTGTTGTAAACACCTCTATTAAACAGAAATGAGGCCTGGCACAGTGGCTCACACCTGTAATCCCAGCACTTTGGGAAGCAGAGGCAGGTGGATCACCTGAGCTGAAGAGTTCGAGACCAGCCTGGCCAACATAGTGAAACCCGTTTCTATAAAAATACAAAACTTAGTTGGGTGTGGCGGCATGCGACTGTAGCCCCAGCTACCTGGGAGAATCAAACCCAGGAAACGGAGGTTGCAGTAAGCCAAGATTGCACCACTGCCCTCCAGCCTAGGCAACAGAAGTAGACCCTGTCTAAAAAAAAAAAAAAGAGAGAGAGAGAAATGAAACTTCATGCTAACCAGTCAGAAGCTGCCAACTAACTTACAGTACTAGGAATTTCTCAGCAGGATAAGGTAACTATATTTGCATTTCTCTAATGATCATTGATATTCAGCTTCTTTTAATATGTTTGTTGGCCACATGTATCTCTTCTTTTGAGAAATGTCTGTTCATATGGTCATATCCTTTGCCCACTTTTTAATGCGGTAGTTTATTTTTCTCTTGTAAATTTGATAAGTTCCTTATAGATGCTAGATATTAGACCTTTGTCAGATGTTTAGTTTGCAAATATTTTCTCCCATTCTGTAGGTTTCCTCTGTTGTTAGTTTCTTTTGCTGTGCAGAAGCTCTTAAGTTTAATTAGATCCTATTTGTCAATTTTTGCTTTTGTCGCAATTGCTTTTGGTGTCTTTGTCATGAAATCTTTGCCCATTCCTAGGTCCAGGATGGTTTGCCTAGGTTGTCTTCCAGGGTTCCTTTAGTTTTAGGTTTTACATTTAAGTCTTTAATCCATCTTGAGTTGATTTTTGTATAGAGCATAAGGAAGAGGTCCAGCTTCAGTCTACTACATATGGCTAGCCAGTTAGCCCAGCAACATTTATTGAATAGGGAGTCTTTTCCCCATTGCTTGTTTTTGTCAGCTTTATCAAAGATCATGGATGTGGGGCCTTATTTCTGGGCTCTCTATTCTGTTCCACTGGTCTATGTGCCTGTTTTTGTACCAGTACCATGACGTTTTGGTCACTGTAGCCCTGTAGTATAGTTTGAAGTTCGGTGATGCCACACACTTAACCAGAACGCTGAGAACTCACCCACTATCAAGAAGACAGCACTAAACTATTTGTGAGGAACCCACCTCCATGACACAAACACCTCCCACCAGGTCCCACCTGCATCACTGGGGATTACAATTCAACATGAGATTTGGGCAGGGACAAATAGCTAAACTATGTTAACGGCCTTGTGATATGATGATTAAAAAAATACTCATGTCTGAGAATCATCCTCAAAGACACCGCCAACCTTAACAAATTATATGTCTAAACAACAAATTGTTTAAAATAAGTTTATAGGTAGAAAGGTTAAAAATCTCATTAAGCAATATTTTTAATTTACCACTGATTGGATTTCCTAAAAATAATTAATTCTGAATAAACAAAATCCATATTCAGTACCATATTTGTGCCCTCCAAAAGCATTAATTCCATCTAAAACTCTTCTGTTAGGTTAGTTACCAGGTTTCAATGCAAAAATTATGGAACTGTAGGAAGACAGGGGAGAGTGGAGAACAGGAAGCAAGTGATAGAAATGAGGGGAAGTAGGTTTGTATCAAACATATTTCCACTTCCCAGACCTGTTACATAAAGGAGACAGACAAGTATCACAGATGGTAATAATGGAAATGTAAGAGAGTTCCATACAGATATGGGTATGCCAACATCAAAGGCAAAGGAACTTTCATGGTTAAATCCTAAGTATGATGATCTTTGCCCCACCCCTAGATGATGGAGCCAGATAGTATATGTGGCCTGCACACACTATCAAAGATGGCCTGGGTTAGATTTTGAACATTTCACATAGCATGCTATGGAGGGTACTTCATAAAGCTAACAAGAGCATGGAAAATTTCTTAGGACTTTCACTAAAAGAATTATTCAGGTGTCAGTAATGGAACACATGTATCTAGTAAGAAATCTATGCCTCAATGTTAAAAATAATTATACAAACACAAAACATTTCTTTCCCCAACTTTAAAATGGACATTTTCTTTAATTTCTGTTCATAACAGAAAAATTTCTTGGTATTAGCTGTAAGTACTGAAATTCTGGTATCTCACTGGGTTCCAGTGAGTCATTAGACTGGTGCATTCTAGGAAATAAGTCTTCCCTGCAACCATTATGAAAATACAAAATTCTTCATGAGTTTACTCACACTGAGTAATACTAAATAGTTTTTGCTTTTTAAAAAATATTAGTGAGAGAAGAGATAACCACCTTTTCTTAAGTTAGTAATTTGAGTTTATGTACAATAAATACTGCATATTCTTCAGAATAAAGAAAAACTCAATCGTATGAAAAATACTAATGCCTAACACAGAGTGCTCTCTGTGTTCCAAGCCCCTAAGACATTTCCTGTATTAGCTCCCTTCATCCCCACAATGACCCTAAGCCAGGTGCTATCATTCTCATGTTACTGATGAGGAAACTGAGGCACAGAGAGGCTTGATTAACCTATCCAAGGTCACACCAACAATTAAAGAGCTGGGGCTTGGACCAGGGACTCTGCCTCCAAAGTCCACATTCCAAAGCAATTCCTCTTCTCAAAGTAAATGAAACAGACGATTCAGACTTGTGCAAGCATGAAATCAGTCTTTTCCTGAACATTTTAGTTAGAAGTCATATTGCATCACACAGAAAAAAGTAATCTGCCTCTCATTCTTGATAGTCTGTTAGTAAATGAGTAGAGATGACTCTGTTTTTTGATTTGTTTTGCTTTATAATTGTTCCTGTTCATTTCTAGCCTGAACAATAGTATAAAAACCTTGTGATGGCACCACCGGATGGAGACACTGGCTTCATAAACACAGAATGATGTTACATGTTTTCTTCCAAGGAAACAAATTCCCTTATGTGAGGAAGACCACATCGGGAAAGGTTTTATATATCTTGTAATACATTTCTCTCAAATGATTCAACCACGGTTGGAAGTTCCCGTCACTTTTAGAATAGAACATTCTTTTCTTCATAATAGAGTAAATCCTGCTAAACTAGGCCAGCTGGGCTCAGGAGGTACCATTGCTCCGAGAGTTTTAGTAAAACAAGGAGATACCAGCATCTCCACGTACTTGTCACGTATTTACCGACATGATCACCTCTCCATAAATTAAACTCCTGAAGTACAGGCTTGGGTACAATAAACAGTGCAATGTAACTGGTTTGAATTCACATTTCAGTCAATTAAATGTTTTATTTAAGACATGGAAGTAAAATATAAATGGAAAATACTGAGAAGGCATAAGTCAGATAATCCTATAAGACAGTCCCAGGAGAGCCAACGAAAAATGGGGATGTTGCCATAGTTACCAGGAAATGTAGCCTAGACACCCAGCATCAGTAAGAGATTGAAAATGTGACAAAATAAGCTCATAAGGCTCGGGTCATTCTCTTCTCTGTACTTTAATTAGTATGATCTTGGCCCTTGGAACAAAGCCAGGATGGAAAAAACGATCCTCGTTCTGCTGGTTGCCAATATTCCATACTTAGGAAGTTTTCTCTCTGCAACCTCTACTTCACATCAATGTAATTAGAGACACAGCCTCCTCCTAAAATGACGATAATTTCCTAATGAGAGAATGAACCTGACCTATCTATCACTCATGGAAGCCCACTACCATTGGTATCCCAGGGAGAACTATGATTCTAGCTGAATAACAACGCTTGATTAGCTCTGCATCACTCAGGGGAGCTAATTTTATCTCAGCAGATGAAATCAGTAGTACAAATCTAACTGATTTTATCATTTGCACCAGCACACCCTGTATCACTTTTTTCTTCATTATATTTCAGTCAGATTTAAAAGTGAAATTCAAACATTTGCAGGAGACTGATCAAAGAGATTACAACCACAACTTTTATCCAGATAGTCCAAGATGCAAAACAAAAAGGAACAAAGGCAGACAGGTTTAAACACAGATAACAAGTTAGGCCAAAATTAAAATAGGACTTCAAGGCTACAATGGAGTAAATATATTATGTCTCCCTTTCTATTTGTTTTGACAGTTTTTCTCATATAAAAGTTTGTTGGATTCTGACAAGTTTACTTTCCCTACCAACTGTTACATAAATTATGTAGGAGGTAATGGATAGAAGTATTATTAGAAAGAGGGATGACATTGGTGAAGTAGAAAACAAAGGTAGAAGCTTGTCAATTTGATCAATCTAATATAAGATCATGCGCCCAGTGATCTGTAAGTATAGAGACGCATATCTGTAGCAAACATACCTGTAGTAAATGAGCAAAAAAATGCATGGGTAGTTCAAATTCATACCTATCCAATATGGCCCTATTTTTTCCATTCAGATCCATTTCTGCATCCTCTCTCTAATATATATGTAGTACCACAGCAAGGAACCAAGAACAATTGTTATATTTTTTCTAGAACATCAGTTGGTTACACATTACAATTCTGCCCCAGAGCAGATGAATTCCATAAAGGGGTTTGTCTGTGACTCTCCCAAATTGGTAAATGGTCTACGGCCATCCTACCATGAACACACCTGATCTCATCCAAATTGGTAAATGATTGTCTTATACACTATCTTTAAGAAGAGATTTTTCAGGTTTAAGAATGTATGTATTGAAACGCATATATTTTGTACACGTTCAACTATATTCTATCGTAAAATGTACTCAATACATCAAGAAAACACGAAAATCAAGTGAAAATTTTTACATAAACTGATATACTTGAACAAATATCTACAAAATATTTCAAAGATCAAGCATCAATATCATATCTATAGACTATTTACAAATCTATGAAACAAGATGTACATTTCAATAACAAAAGGGGCAAAAACCCCACATATATACACACACATAAATACAAAAGAAATTAAAAATGCAAAATGCCATTAAGAATACTAAAATTTTTTAATATCAAGAATCATCAGCAAAACCATAAAATAAGACACCCCCCATATAATGCTGGGTACATATTTAAGGGAACCCTGGATTTTCCTCTGGTGTAACAAGATAGGCACTTTCATATGCTACTATTAGAATAATAAACTGGTACAGCTTTTCTTAAAAGAACTTAGCAATATTTATTGCAATCCTTAAAAATGGTAATTTCATAACTTTTGAACTAGTAATTCTATTTCTAGGGCTTTATACCAATGAAACAATCAAAGATGCAAATACCTGTGTACAAGGATATTTATTACCATGTTATTTTACTAATTAGAATTCGAAGAATCTGTATGTTCAACAACAGGATAATATGTAAATAAGTTATTTTATATTCATATAATGGAATATTATGCAAGCATCAATATATTTTTGAAAAAATGATGGATAACAAGAACATGGTATAAGTTTAGATGTAAAAGACACAGAGATAAAATTGTACTTACAGAATGATCCATACTTAAGTGTATTGTAATAGTGCCATATCTTTTTATCTTATTTCATTATGATAAAATATTTATTACAATAAGTTTAAAATGTTTTATTTGAAGCATTATGAAGATCCTAAATTAGTAGTCAGCACACTTGTTCTTACAGGTAGTAAATATTTTAGTCTTGGCAGCGTTTAATTTATATTTAATCATAGGCCAAGAGTCACACTCAAAAATGTTATATAGGTTCTTATATAATTATTTAAAATATAACCACTTCGAGTTGTAAAAAGCAGGCAGCTGGCTACCATTTGCCAACTACTGTCCTACACGAATTAACTTGGAAAGGCCTCAACTCGCTTTCTGACTCAAAATGTCCTGCCTTAGGGCAGGTGGGAATAATCACACCTGCCCTAAGTACTTCAAAGGATTGTGGGGGCAACTTGATGCATAGGGAAGCTATTGGCAACTGTAAACTGTTAAAAAATATATCACAATGTGGGGCAATTTGCCCTCATCTGGAGTTCCTTTTCCTTTTTCCCACCCATCTATATCCTACTGGTCCTTCAAGACTATCTAAGGTTACACTCTTTTCCAGGAAGCCACCCCTGCTCTTAAAGCTACATCCATTTCTTTCATCTTCACGTACGTATGACATTTAGATTTTGCATGTGTATATTTTTTTCTCAAATTAAATAATTAGTATCTTGAGGGAAGAACTTGTCTTGGATATTCTTTTCTATCCCTCACTGCAAACAGTTCACCATAATTGTTTTGAACTTATTATACATTTAAAATATGCTCATTAAATTAAATGACAGGAGCTGCATTGCTGCACCTAGTTCAGGAATACTCGGCTTTGTGATTCCAGGAAATGAAAACTTAACCACAAAGCGGTCCTTTATTTATTTGAAATTTTAAAAAGATATATCCCAGTAAGAACAAGTAGGTACAAGAACATCATTCAATGTTCCCAGGAAAACAAAATTGCTTCCAGTAAGCCACAGCCATCACCATACCCTCCCACTTCACTTCAAACTAAAAATAGTAATAGTAATAATATTTAGAAGCCAGGAGGCCATCAACTTCTTATAATCAGTCAGACATTAATTCTCTATAAATTCAGTTATTCTAAACCATTATCATTCTATAGACATAAAATCTCAATGTCCATGACATGAAATCATTTAAGCATTATAAAAAAGATGTTGCTGGCTGGACGCAGTGGCTCACACCTGTAATCCCAGCACTTTGGGAGGCCAAGGCAGGCGGATTGCTTGAGCTCATGAGTTCAAGACTGGCCTAGGCAACAACATGGCAAAACCCCATCTCTACCAAAAATACAAAAATTAGCCAGGCATGGTGGCTGCACACTGGTAGTCCCAGCTGCTTGGGAGGCTGAGATGGGAGGATCACTTGAACCCAAGAGATTGATGCTGCAGTGGGCCCTGATTATGCCACTGCACTCCAGCTTAAGTGACAGAATGAGACCCTGTCTCAAAAAAAAAAAAAAAAAAATGTGGCTGGGTGCAGTGGCTCACACCTGTCAATACCAGCACTTTGGGAGGCCAAGGCAGTGGATGACCTGAGGTCAGGAGTTCGAGACCAGCCTGACCAATATAGTGAAACCCCATCACTACTAAAAATACAAATATTAGTGAGGCATGGTGGCATGCACCTGTAGTCCCAGCTACTCAGTGGGCTGAGACAGAAGAATCGCTCGAATCTGGGAGGTGGCAGTTGCAGTGAGCCCAGATTGTGCTACTACGCTCCAGCCTGGGTGACAAAGCAAGACTCTGTCTCCAAAAAAAAAAGTTACAAATCTTCAGACAGTAACCAGTGATGTGTATGTGACCCTTCACACTGCACACATTCCAAACTGAGACCTCCTCTGTGTTCTTTATTTCATTATTTTTATCTTTAAAAAAACTTTCAGGTAGCTTTGGCAAAGAAGATGCTTTAAGCAATCAACTAAGAATTATCACCTAGTAGTGTACAAAATGTGCTAGGTGTTACGGGTATGTGAAGGGGCAGAATTAATATCTTAAAATCAGAGACTATGTACACAGAAGCTTCAACTATTTGGAAAAGATCCAAGGATAAGAAAACAAGAAGAAAAATAAAGATCATAGATTCATTTTGTTATTAATAAGGAAGCCACACAGAGCTCAAGAACACATTTGTTAAAATAAATATCCATAAAGGGGCCAGATTTGATACTGATAAATGGGCTCAAGCAGAAACTGTCTGGAGGTCATCGATGTCCTATTCAGCAAGCCAGAATATTTATACTGAACACTTCTCAGTGTATATTAGTAGTTATCTGATGCATAACAAGTTATCCCCAAACTTTACAGCTTAAGACCATACCTATGTTTTTATGAATTTATCTAGATCAGCAGTTTGGGTTCAGTTTAGCTGGGTGTCTCTGGCTCAAGGTGCTTCACAAAGTTGAGGTCAAGTTGCTGTGGGGGCTGCAGTTTTATCTAAAGGCTCAACTGAGGGAGTTTGTTTCCAAGCTCCCTCACAGCGTTGGCAGCAAGCAAGCCTCAGTTCCTCACTGGCTGTTGGCTGGAGAACTCAGTTCCTCAACATTTGCGCCTCTTTATAGGCTGCCTGAGTGTCCTCATGAGAAGCCAGCTGGCTTCTCCCAGAGGAAGTGATGAGAGAGAGAGAAAGAAGAGAACAAGAGAGGGAGAGAGAAATCAAGCAGCCAGGATGGAGCCATCTATCACCTAATCTCAGAAGTGAGATACCTTCACTTCTGCTGTATTCTTTGGTCTCACAGACCAATGCTAATACAATGTTGGAAGGAACTACACAAAGGTGTGAATCCCAGGAGCTGGGGAATATTGGGGCCATCTTGGAAGTTGGCTGTGAAAAAGGGTAACTATACAGAGCCACTTAAAACAAGTATTTTATCACATTTTCAGATTTCCTTGGGACTTGAATACCCAATAAGAAAGAAGTAGATGTGTCTGGCTATTAAAGGGTGGGGATTGCAATTATAGGGAGGAATGGCAGGGACATTGAAGACAAAATTGTTAAAGTTACCTTGCTGTGGACTGAATTGTGTCCCCCAAATTTGTATGTTGAATCCCTAACCCCCAGTGTGATGGTATTTGGAGTTGGAGCCTCTGGGAGGTACTTGGATTTAGTGAGGTCATAAGAGTAGAAGCCTTCATGATAGGAGTAATGCCTTTATCAGAAGAGACACCAGAGAATATGCTCATACGCATGTTCTTATTCATTCTCTCTCTCTCTCCCCCCCCCCTCTCTCTCTCTCTCTCTCTGTCTCTCTCCTACTGCCATGTGAGAACACAGCTTGAAGATGGTTTCCAGCTTTAGGCAATTTTGGTAGTTGATGTTTTTCTAGGAATGTTTCCATTTCATATAGGTTATCTAATTTCTTGGCATGTGATTGTTTACAGTTTTTTTTTTTAAATCCATTGTATTTCTGTAGGGTGGGTAATGTCCTTTTTTTCATTTCTGATTTTATTGAGTCTTATCTATTTTTCTCTTGGTCAGTCTAGATTAAAGATTTGTCAATTTTGTTCATCTTTTCAAACAACCAACTTTTGGTTTTATTCATTTTTTTCTATTGTGTTTCTATTCTCTGTTTCATTTACTTCCACACTAATATTATTTCATTCCTCAGCTAGTTGTGGGGTTAGTTTGCTCTTCTTTTTCCATATTCTCAAAAGGGAAGGTTAGGGGACTGATTTGAGTTTATTTAATATATAGAATGAATTCTCTCCTGCGCACTGCTTTCACTGCATACCATAAGGTTTGGTAAGTTGTATTTTTATTTTCATTGATCTCAAATTATTTTCTGATTTCCATTGTGATTTCTCCTTTGACCCATTTGTTATTTAGGAATCTGTTATTTAATTTCCACATATTTGTCAATTTCCCTTAGTCTGTGATTGATTTCTAATTTCAACCAATTGTGGTCAGAAAACATACTTTGTGTGATTCAATTCTTTATATTCTTTGAGATTTGTTTTATGTCCTAATATCTGGTATTTCCTGCAGAATGTTCCATGTCCATTTGAGAAGAATGTGTATTCTGCCATTGTTAGGTGAGGTGTTCTTTCTATATATCTATATCTATGTAGGTACCTACATATCTCTCTTTATATATAAATATAGACATAGATATATCTCTTGATATATCTATAGTTAGATATATCTCTATCTATCTATCTATCTACAGAGAGAGAGAGAGATAATATGTGAACTATCTTGGTTAATAGTGTTGTTCAAATCTTCTGTTACCTTGCTGATCTTGTCTTTAGTTGTTCAACTCATCATTGATAGTGACGTATTGAAGTCTCCAATCAATATTGCTGAATGTTCTATTTCTCCCATAAATTCTGCCAAATAAGCTTCATGTATTTTGGGGCTCTGTTGTTAGATGCAAATACGTTTTTAAGTGCTGAATATTTTTGATAGATTGACTCATATTATAAAATGTCTTTGTCTCTAGTAAAAAATTTTGTCTTAAAGTCTATTTTGTTTATATTACTAGCTACTAATTACTAATTACAGGTACTCCTACTCTCTTTTGGTTAGTGTTTGCATGGTATATCTTTTTTCATCCTTTTATTTTCAAGTCATTTTTTGTCTTTGAATAACAAGTGAATCAATCAAATGAATCAACAAATGAATAATATATATATTATATAATAATAGTAATATTATTCCAGAGAATAATAATAAAGTCTATATTATCTCTCATGTATGGCCACTGAAGTCTCTGCTCAGTTAGCTTATGGTTAGCTACTAATTGGACAGAATGTGCCTAAAATATCTAGAACCATTAAATCTCCTAATAATTACTGACAGGCTCTGTGTATGTATTGGGACATGCTTTCAACATTCATTCAGCCAGGTGGTTTTCAACTCTGCTTTAACTTCACTTTCTACTTGCAAAGAGTCTCAAGATCAACCAGTCAGGAGTGTTTGGGTTCTCTCAGGTATTTGCTGTGCATGCACACAGCCCTGTACCTGCACATGACTTTCCATATTTCTAGGGATATACTGGAGCTTTTAAAGTCCTTATGGACATCTAGCCAGGTGCAGTGGCTCACGCCTGTGATCCCAGCATTTTAGAAGGCAGAGGCAGGTGGATCACTTGAAGTCAGGAGTTTGAGACCAGCCTGCCCAACATGGTGAAACCCTGTCTCTACTAAAAATACAAAAAATTAGCCAGGCATGGTGGTGCACACCTGTAGTCCCAGCTATTCAGGAAGCTGAGGCAGGAGAATCACTTGGACCTGGGAGGTGGAGACTGCAGTGAGCCTAGATTGCACTGCTGCACTCCAGCCTGGATGACAGAGGGAGATACTGACTGAAAAAAAAATAAAAATAAAAATAATTTTTTAAAAATAAAGTCCTTATGGACATCTAATTCCTTAGCCTTTTCTTTTGAGCTTTTTGGTCAGTGTATTGTTTGCTCCAGCTGTTATCCATTGCCTCAAGTAGCTGTGATGTTAAAATATTCAACAAACAATCCCTGGGAAGAGGATTTTAGCCCTACTAAGTTTAACAGAGGTAAAATAAAGACTAGTCTTTTGAGTGGGGTCTTCCAGGGAACTACCAGACAGTCAAACAATGACAGTTCTTTGGGAATGAATTATTTACTGCTTCCATCAGTACCAAAATTGTGAGATGTTATTTTTTATTTATTTATTTATTTATTTATTTATTTAGAGACTGAGTCTCGCTCTGTCGCCCAGGCTGGAGTGCAGTGGCACAAGCTCAGCTCACTGCAAGCTCCGCCTCCCGGGTTCACGCCATTCTCCTGCCTAGGCCTCCCGAGTAGCTGGGACTACAGGCGCCCGCCACTACGCCCAGCTAGTTTTTTGTATTTTTTTAGTAGAGACGGGGTTTCACCGTGTTAGCCAGGAAGGTCTCGATCTCCTGACCTCGTGATCCACCCGTCTCGGCCTGCCAAAGTGCTGGGATTACAGGCTTGAGCCACCGCGCCCGGCCGAGATGTTATTTTTAAGTGGCCACTGAGCTGGGGAGGGAGATGGGACTAGGGTAAGTTAAAACAATAACTACAAAGCTCACTGTTCTTACTAAGATCCAACTATGTTACATTTTTATATTCTTTTTCTTTCATTTCTTATTCTTTTGCTTTTTATCTTGTTTTTTGCATAAATGCCCCAAAGAGTGCTGCAAGTCAGAGTTCCGAAAACAGTTGATTCTGGCTATTTTTTCCAGTTTTTCAATTGCTATGATGGACAGGGATATTTTTGAAGGTCCTTACTCTGTCATTTTCATGGACCCATCTTGTAAAGCTTCAGTTATCATGAAAATCTTCAAATGTGAACCAATTATGTCCCTCCAAATTCCAGATAAAAATGTGCCGCAGTATGAGATAGCATTTTAAATGTATATTCTACAGAATGATAGCTTCATAAATGTTAGTTGAAAGTCCCATAATCAAGTAAGTTATAAAACATTGGGCTGAACAATGTTTAATAGACTTCTTTATTGCAAGACTTCCCAGTGATTTTGATATACGGGTCATCTATTATAAATCTCTTTTCAGAAGATAATGTGCAACATTTCTCAAATTTACTTAACCATAAAACTATTTTTTTTCCTCAGGGTGCTTTGTGGGACGCGTTTTCCAATGATTAAAATGGTTTCCAACGATTAAAATAATATAATACTATCATGAGATGTCATTCCTGTTCCACAAGATCCTACAGTTTATATTTGCACTGTCCAATATCAGTCATTATCCACATGGATCTTGATCACTTGAAATATGGCCTGCCTGAATTTAGATGTGCTATAAATATAAAATACCGACGACATTGTGAACACTTGGTGCAAATAGAATATAAAAGATCTAATTAATATTGTTTATGTTGATTATATGTAAAAATAATATTTCAAATATATTGGGTCAAAATAAATTATTAAAATTATTTTCATGCTTCCTTTTCTTAATGTAGCTACTAGAAGATTTTAAATTATACATGTGGATTGATTTATATTTCTAGTGAAAATACATTGCTAGACCCTTCCTGGGAATTTCTTCTCATTATATGAAACCAGTTCAAAACCTGTATTTTATTTATCAACTCTGGGAATTTACAGATTTGTTTCCTTGTCTTTTAAAAGTCAGGTGTATATAGTATAAAAGAGAGAACTCATTAGATTTCCTTAATATTAAGTTTTCTTTTTAAAAAATTCTGATAATCAGCACATGACCAAAATGCAATGAGGGTATTTGAAAAGAAGAGTCTGGATAGTATACAACTCCTGCTCTGGGGTTGGCATTTCCAATTATTAAATGGGACAATGACACCTAATTATATATTGGTGTTTTAACAAGGGATCTGGCTAATTAACATTACTTACAGGAATGATATACACCCTGGTAGTGATTCTTAGGCTACTTGTTTCTCTTGTTTCTCACATTATAGTTTTTACTTTACTCAACAATAATTAAGGTAGCCTCATGTCCAAGCATAACTGGGAATCTCCCTCAGATTGGTGAATGTAGGGCCCTTGGAAATGACTGCAGTAATCTCCATTGGAAGGGTGGTGTATTAGTTCCAATATCCTGGGAAAGGGCAATTAGAACCCTTATGATTTGAAAATTTAAAAGGAAATGCTACCTGGGGAGGAAGAGCGATGGCAGTTCTGGAACCACCAGTTGACAAGTGCCACACCAGTTGTAATTAGTCAACTAATATCCTAGAAGGTAGCTGTATAAGGGAATGACAGGAATTAAACACCAGTCTTGATACAGTTTTGATACCTCAGTCTCATGGTACACTGCTTGGAACTGAGATAGTGAGATGAATCTCAACGAACCCAGTTGGCTCAAGTGAAGCATCACTGAAGCAGGGGACTCTGGAATCTGGTGAATCATGAATCTTTAGCATCACCCCTATGGCAGCAGGAAACAATGGCAGTAGTGGACTAATGAGATTTCAGTCTTTTCACTTGGGTGAAGCTGGATAGAGCCTACCCACCTTCTTAGACTGTGTTGCCCCCAGGGTTCTAGTATAATTTAGTGAGAAAAACCAGAGAGGAGGAAAATGGGTTTCCTATAAATGAAGCAGGAATTGCTTAAGTAAACATTATAAAAGTGAAGAAATGTGACCATATTTTAATTTGAAGTTTATAGAGCAGTTCATGCCAGATGATACAAAATAGATAATTTGTATATATTCCCCTTACAAAATAACTCTCCTTACAGTTGAGTGAATAAATCTCCTTCCTTCATACTTTCATTTATCATGTATTTTCTCTGCTTAGGAATCTATAGATGTTCCTTTGGCCTATCTTATCATAGTCTACATTATAGACTCACAGGTGCCCATAAAATGATAAAATGAAATGAATAACTAATTCATGGTCCCTTTTCTTAAAGCAACCAGATTTTTAAAAAATATATAATCTCTAAGTTTCCTACCCTCTTTTGCTTATCCCTGTAGAGCTCAGGTCCAGATACTTGAGCTGGTGACAGCTCCATGCCAACACATGGATTCCTGCATTGGTAATCTGTCAGCAACCACTCACATCAAGATACTTAGAGTGTAAGTAAAAAGGACTTAATAGAGGCTTTTCACAAGTGGGCACACTTAGCTTCCCTTCTCCTATCTGTAGAACAAGAATTGGACAACTAGTTGAGAGGACACTTCTGTGGAGTTTGCTGTTATAAAGAAGAAACATACCAGTGCAATTCCGGTCACATTGTGCCTTATCCCAAGTCTCCCTTTTTTAAGCAAGAAAATAATTCTGTTTTCTATCCTCCCCACATCTGCTTGGTCAAACACAAGAAGCTCTAAGTATCTAGAGAAGTTTTGCCTTCCCTAGATTTTCATAGAATTTTCTGATCGTAACAGTGATCTAAGATTACAAGAATGAGCTATAAAAAGACACTAAAGATAACATAAACTAGATTTCTATTTGGGTGATTTAAATAAAGAAAAATCAAAAGACCAAACCCATTATCTTAAAGAACACTGGGGTGCCTTTGCTGGGGTCTGGTTGGGATGCTTACACAGAAAAAAGTACCTGAGGGCTCGCAGATTCGTGCTGATTTCCACCAAGCTCATGCCTGTTACTTGAGGACAGGAGCTGAGGACCAGGCTGTCCAGTTAATGACACTGTGTCACAATGATATGGGCAAGCTGATCCCTCACCTACAGGAGGAAACAAACAAGGACTTGTTTTCAAATTCAAATCTTTCTGCACATAGAGGACAGGGCAATGAATCAAGTGTGCTAGAGGCATGATATGAATTTGTTCAGATGAGTTAGCATCGTCAACATCATCATCGTCATCGTCATCGTCATCATATTTATGGTTCCCAGTTGAGAAGTGCCTAAGTATGCCAGATTCCTAGGTAGGCCTCCTATAGACACTAGTTCTAGTGCTTACAATAGTCCTACAAAAATAGATGTTATTTCTTATTTCTTACAAATAAGAAAATTGTGAGTCTGAGAGTTAAATGTCTCATTGAGGTTATCCCTAAGTAAACAACAAAGCTACAGTCAGATCTAGGGCTGATGGCTCCAGAGTCCATACTGAATGAACTTTCAGTTGAGAGCTAAACTAATAAGAGTCAGTCATGTTATACAAGCACCCAGGTTCTCTATTAATACAATCAGCAAGTAAGAGAGACCTTGGTAATACTAGTGATATAAAATGGAGTTGGTAGTAAGATTCTAAGATTAATAACAAGTTTAGGCCTAATAGGGTTCATTTACAATTATTATTAAAATAAAATGAGTTGTAAAACACTAAGAAATTGAAGTGTTATTAAAAGATCAAAATATACCAAACTGGAAGATTATAAACACAGAAAAAATCAAGTCTAACCTATGATTAATCCCACGATTTTAATGTGATTTTTCTGCTTAGTTTAACTACTGTTCACTATGTTTATATTTTTAACCCTCATGTTTATGACTACTTTCTACTCTGTTGACAGATTTTATTTATCTCCCTAATATCATTATAATCATAAAATTATTAAGTGCCTAATTGCAACTAAGATGATGTATCAGTGCATTCTCACACTGCTGATAAAGGCATACCCAGGACTGAGTAACTTAGAAAAGAAAGAGGCTTAATTGACTCACACTTCCACATGGCTGGGAAGGCTTCACAATCACGGTGGAAGGCAAGGAGGAGCAAAGTCATGTCTTACATGGCAGCAGTCAAAGAGGGAGCTTGTGCAGGGAATTCTCATTTATAAAACCATCAGATCGCGTGAGACTTTCTCACCACCACGAGAACAGTAGGGGAGAAACTCCCGCATGATTCAATTCTCCATCTGGCCCTGTCCTTAACACATGGGGATTACCACAATTCAAGGTGAGATTCAGGTGGTGACCCAGAGGCAAATCATATCAGATGGTTCTAGGAACTGAACACACACCCAGATTTTTCCTCTCATAATTTATAATGGAGCAGGATCTGAGAATAGTGGCTTATTGTAGATGTACACACCCACAGAGAAAGGATAATCAAACCCTCTATATCCTTCATGCAGCCTGACATTTCTGTCTCTGTCTTTCCATATATCTACATATGTTCTATTTATCCATATATCTATGATGCCTCATTATGATGTGCTAATATTCCCCGTACTTGTTATAGTCTGATTTAAGTGCATATATATATACACACACACACACACATACACACTTATGATCTCTACATAAGTGACTACAAAAGCCTACTTGTAAAACCTTAAACTTCAAAGGCTGAAATCTCAAGGGCAAAGTTAGCATGTTTTTTTTCATGGTGACTCTTTTAAGAATGTATTGAAAAGTCTGGCATTCAGAGAACATCACAGAAAGGGTCTGATGTTCCAGTGCATAAAAAGATGGAAAATCACAGGCGAGATCCTGTTCACCATACCATGTTATGCTAAGTTATTTTCTCATATACTCAGGTGATCCACCCTTTAATTTTTTGTCAGAGAAAGTCAAACTTATATAGCAGGCAAATCAGGAAGCAGCTATTCATTTTACAAATAATTTGAGGCATAGTTCCTAAATATAACAAGCCCTCACTCAGTAGTTGAAATGAGACTTCATTCACAAAATTTTAATTTATACATAATTTGCTATGAGATGGCCTTGACGACGTGGTCTCAGCCTAGTCCTTAGCACAAATTTATGAAGCACTGAACTTGTCCCAGGAACTGTGCTTTGCTTCATGAGCAGCACCTGGAGCACCCCCAAAGATATTTTGGGGGTGGCCTCTAAATTTGTGAGCTTGCATACTTTACTGCCAGAATCTGCAGAATCACCATTGTAAAATCCCCAAAATAAAAATCAGAGAGTCATGGAAGTGCTTATCCCATATTATGCTTAAATTAATTAAGTGACCTCAAATATTATGGTGATACAGCATTTATGAAACTAGACGCTAAGAATTTAAGCAGCAAGCAGTAGCACAGCATCTATCATCTTATTTAAGATATCAAGCAATCCAACATTATGTACATATTGTTAATTTAAGAGTTTTTCATGCATTAAAAGTGAATGTCTAGAAATTGAGTAAGATTAAGCTACTGTTGCTGTGTGTTTTGCAGTTTTGAGTGAAAACAGACTAAGAATGAGAGTTTATTTCTTCCCAGAACTTTGAGCTTGTGAAAGACTTTCCCAAACGTATCTAAATCATCTAGCAAGCTGAGAACAGACTTTCAACTTTTAATGAATAATTTCTTTCAAGTATATGACATTTCTATTAAAAAGAAAAAGAAATGTAGTACTGTTCTCTCATTGCTTCTTCAGAGAGCATTCAAGGCAAGAACAGTTCAGAGCCCCAGATGAAGCTAGTAAAAGATAAAACTGAACTCATAAAATTTTTCATTCAGCTGTTTACATCAGAACATCTTTTCACTGGCTTTCAACCAACCAATATTACAAAGCTTACAAAAGTCACATGGTGATCATCTGTTCTCAGCCAGAAATACTCTCCACTCTAAATTCACAGAATATTATGTGAATCAATATTCAATTTATGAAAATCAGCCCATCCCATGTTCATATCACTTTTAACTAATCATATTTGGAAGGAGAAGTATAGCCCCCTCCTTCCATACAGAAGGAAGTCAATGAGATTTCGTGATAGCAAATCAGAAAGCCTGGATCTATGCTTGCTAGCTTTGTGGCCTGTACCATACCTCTTGCAACTCCTAGAACCTCAATCATTCTGCCTGCAAATTGGAGATGCTGCTACTTCTGACACAAGGGAGAGAGGAAGTTAATGAAATAATATTATAATAAGTGCCTTGTACAGTTCCTGGAACATAGAATAGGCTCAATAAATGATAACTATTATCATTGTTAACATCTCTTATGTTTTTTGTAATTTTATTGATTCCTGTAAATGTTAGTTCAGTTACACAAATGGCAAAAGATTCAGTTGATTGGTCAACTATTAGATATATTACCTACTAAATAGCAATATTTCCTTAGGAGAATTATATTTGCTTCTCCAGTTTCAAATATTTCTTTTTTTGAGTAGTCATAACCCAGTGTGCAAACCCTTCTTATCACACAGATACTAGGAGATTCTGTCCCCCTTTAAATGTGCATTTCAGTTCATTAACTCACGATGACATGAAAAAGCTACAAAAGCATTACTAGCCTTATATTCTGGCAATATAGAAACATGGAAACAACTGAAAAAGTCATTCTGAGTCCAGAGAGTCTCACCATTGTGAAGACAGCAACATTAAGCACAGTTACTTCTCATAAATTTTCCAGGCTCCTGACCAGGCAGGCCTCAGAAACCTTGGGGACGCTCCCGATGTTCAGGGTCTTCAGGTGCAGGCATTGCAGGGCCAAGGATCCTACACTCCTGGTGGTAAGAGCAAGGCAGCCAAATACTTCTATTTTGTGAAGACTGATAAAGAAAAACAAATTGTGAAATATCATACTGTGCACCCTGATCCACTATGCATGAGCAGATCACTAAGGTTACTTGAATGACATTTTTACTTTTCCATGGTGGAAAGCCTGCATTATAAAGTCACATTTGAAAAGTTAATATACAATGCCAATAAGGTGAAATGAGTGTGTAAATTTATTCAATGAATGGATAAAATTATCTAAGCATGTTATCTTCAGCACACACACACCACGTTGATTCTCGTTATTCATTGTAGTTAACCTTTCATAACGTTGCTGTAAACACTGAATTAGCAAATACGGAACCATAGCTCTTATGGGAAAAACAGTTAAGTTCTTGCAACATTTTCATCTCTGGTCACAACATTTTCATCAATCAATCAATATATAACCTTGTTTTATGTGTGTTTCTGTTTAGTGACCATTTATTTAACATATCTTGTTGATTCACTAACACCGAACTCATGGCCAACGGCACTATAGCTCACTCCTGAAGGAAGCTTCTTTAACACACATCACAGCCTTCTTGCACTCAGAAACACCTAGTACTTCAGTACTATGTTTTGGGATCATTTTAAACAGTGAAATCACAAAATGAAGCACAAAATGTGAAGAAAAAAAATGTGGCACAAATGTAAAAGAGACATTTCTTTTTGATATAGAATTTCGCTTTTGTTGCCGTGCATTGGCATGATCTCGGCTCACTGCAACCTGCACCTGTGGGTTCAAGCGATTCTCCTGCCTCAGCCTCCCGAGTATCTGGGATTACAGTGGTCTGCCGCCACGCCCAGCTAACTTTTTGTATTTTTATAGAGACAGGGTTTCACCATATTGACCAGACTGGTCTCAAATTCCTGACCTCAGGTGATCCACCCGCCTCGGCCTCCCAGAGGACATTTCTTTACCATATAAGAGCAGAAACAAAAAGGCAAATCCTCGTCTTGTTGGACCTTAGCTGCAAATGCACACCTTAAGTGACTCAGCTTTGTTGCTGCCCTAGACATGTCTGCAAATGGCCACAAAAGGGACCTTGTGTATTGATATGGGGGTTACAAACATGCTTTAGAAAGCAGTCAAATTTGCAGGTGTGGAAAAGAGAGTTTCTTATACTCAGAGCTCCTCAGAGGAGGGGGCATGCTACATCACGCAGGGCTTACACACAGAAGCACCGGGTTCAGGCAGGAGGCAGAGGGAACGAGGGAAAAACGTGGGCAAGAGCCTTCAGCGTGGTTCCCACTGGAAGACAGACACAGGAGAGGCAGGTTAAGCAGGCTTAAGATTGGCTAGTTTGAGTAATTTCGCCAGGCTCTGGGGCACAAAGGCCACCCCTGGTTGTCTGGTACCCTGCCCTGGGGTGATTCGGACAGGTGGGTAGTAGCTTGGAAAGGTAAGAGCTAGATAAAGGCAGGTACAAGCCTTGGATTGGTTGGGAAAGCACATTTGTGGGCGAGTAATTTGCTGTCTGTAGGAATTGGCTAGCCCTGGGAGGGACAGTCTCTTCAGAGTCAGCATGACCCCAGATGTCAAAACATCAGAATAAAAAGCCGTGCTTAGTGTACATCTGCATGTGCCACTTCCCTCTGGTCCTCCTCCTCCTTCAGTGGGTCCTCAGTTATCACAAAACCAAAAGAAGGGATCCTCTGCTCTGAGCATTTGAAGTCAAATACCCAAGGCAGCAGCCTTTGGCTTGATATGGTCACACACACTGCAGAGTGTAAAGCTGAGTGAAGTGTTTGTAGGAGGCCCAGGCTTGAAACCCATTGTCATCATTCGGTAGTCCCCGAGAATATCATTTAGCCACTTGGAACCTCTGAGGTTCTTTCAAACAATCTGCTTATTAGTGATGATAATATCTACCAAATTTTTATGATAACTAATAATGAGATAAGGCATTTTAAGACTATAAAGGAGTGGGTAAATGTTAGTATTTATAGTTATTTTAACAGCATAAACCAGATTGACAGAGGTGAAAACAAGTGTTTATGAGTGAAATAATATATTTGGGATTTGCTTTAAATTATTCCAGCAAACGGACAAAAAAGTGAAAGGGACTGACTTTTCAATATTTGAAAAAAAATTGGTTATTGTTAAAGGTGTATGATGGGTATATGGCAATTAATTCTAAAATTCTCCTTTTGAGCATTCATGAATGTTTGCATAATAAAAATTTCTTAATGAAGGGTGAAAGACACAGAAAAAAAGAGGTATTAGATATTAGCGATCATTGGAGAATTATTATTATATAAAATATAATAAAAATATATTATATATTTATATTATTTAAAAAGCCAAACACCATTGTATAAGACTTATTTTTATGATTGTGAATCAAAAACCCATCCTCTTTCCTTAGACTTCCTGGATTGCTAAGATGACTTGATCTTTTCACTAGTTCCAAATATCTACAGGCTAATATTGACTTAGGTTAATCAAATTCTTGTTATAATACATTTGTGTTAAGCAATAGAATTCCTAATGGTAAAACTATAATCAACATGTTATGACTGCTTCATGATGAGAAGTCCCATTCAATTAGGGAATTTCCCCAATCAAAGGCCCTTCACTCTCAAGAGAGCTTCACTGAATAGCAAGTGGAGGCTGCTTAATTAGTGAGGTTAAAACATCTTTCAGAAACAAGGTCAAGATGACATTTCTATCTGTGGCAAGTGATGAAAGAATCTTCCAAACACAGCCCTCAGAAATCTTGGTGTGAAAATTCCTGTAAGACGTATTGACAGAAGAAAAAGGAAAATATATTTAATCTTAATATCAATGAATTTTTCTTAAGATATGTACTAGATTTTGGCTTTACATAAGAATTTCCTTAAGCTTTCCATAAAATGACCAACTTTTTGCTTCAGAAAACTCTTTGAATTCATTATTCTTGTTTGAACAAATAAGAATCCTTAAAAAAAATCCATGAACCATAATTGTAAGTCAATCAACAGAGAAAATTTAAAAAGCAGCAATTCTCTGAGAGTTACCTCTTCATAGTGTCTTCATGGTTAAGAAACTGAGAGAGCTTGCAAGAAACACTGAGTCAGTCCATGCAATAAAAAGAGATGGACAACATAAGAGACCCTTTAATCAAAATGTTTTATGCAACCTCAGAGCACTCAATAACCAACGTGTCTGCCGCAGAAAAGGACAGGAGATGAATCTACATAAATATACGTAGGGGTATCAGTCCATCTGAACTACAAAGAATGATTTCCTTTTGCTTCCCATAAAAAGAAAATCTCAGTGACAAATCCTGAAAAATCTTTGCCTCATCTGACCAAATTATTCTGCATTTCCCAAGTCATTACATTCTTGGTACGATGTATCAACTTTCAAACCCCTCATTTAACTTTGTGTACTTTAATAGAGCCTACAATTATATTAAAATATTGTTAGTTCTCTAAAAACATGTAACTGCTGAAACTAATATTAGAATATCCAGAAGTGTGACATACAACAGGTCACATTGTTTAGCACTTGCACACTACCAGGACCAGTGTGCTTTAAACAAAAGACCATTTTACATCCCTTCTACACTTCCAAACCTCACTTCGGTGACAAGAATAAAGAAATATAGATGAGCTAGGAGGAGGAAAGCAAAGCTTCATATTTATTGAGTGTCCATATTCACTGTACAAGCTAAATAAGTATTCATAATTTTCATTGTTAACTGGGAGGAAAATGAGGTTTAAGAGTTGCTATGGGCCGGGCGCGGTGGCTCAAGCCTGTAATCCCAGCACTTTGGGAGGCCGAGACGGGTGGATCACGAGGTCAGGAGATCGAGACCATCCTGGCTAACACGGTGAAACCCCGTCTCTACTAAAAAATACAAAAAACTAGCCGGGCGAGGTGGCGGGCGCCTGTAGTCCCAGCTACTCAGGAGGCTGAGTCAGGAGAATGGCGGGAACCCGGGAGGCGGAGCTTGCAGTGGGCCGAGATCTGGTCACTGCGCTCCAGCCTGGGCAACAGAGCAAGACTCTGTCTCAAAAAAAAAAAAAAAAAAAGAGTTGCTATGTAGCCTACTCAAGCCTGGGCATCTACAAGAGGTTAAATTTCAACAATTCATGTTCTTTCCACCTCCTTTTGCTGCTTCTGAAGCCAAACTGAGGCTTACATTAGCAGTGAAATGTTTGAAATATCTGCCACCTCTTCCCACCTCAAAGAGTCACAAAGTCAAATGAGATAGTATAGAATCCTATACTGAGCAGCACTATATTAAAAGTGAAAAAATGATGAATAAATAAATTAAAAGATAGACAGCAGCCATTATCAAGTCTAGAAAATGATAGGAAGACCTACTTGATAAGATTAGTTTCAACTACACTCATTTGGAGTCACTGAGAATCAACACAAGATACCTTGCCTGTTACTCCCCAAGTGTATTTATCAAATCGAAATTCCTCTCAATGTATTTGTGTTTTCACTTGACAAACCAGTGAATCTAACAGAAGTGATTAACTGAAAATAAAATTTTCTTTTTTCGACTTGAATTTTCCCAGAATAGCAAATACACTAAGACAAAATTGTTGCATTGATAAAAGGAAAATTCATGGTATAATATGGGATCATGTGCTTGAAAATCCATTGCAAACTGTTCTAAAGCCTGTAAACGCCATGAAAATGTGTGCTTGCCTTATTACAAATCCAAGCTAACTAACGCCAAGTGGGCATGATGCTAAGACATCAAAGCTGAAAATAATCAGAGCCAGGAATTTTGGTTATAAGGCTCAATAATAACAGGACTTTTACACCATCCCATGTGTTGGCTGCAGGACTGCAGCCTAGAAGAACACCACCCAAGGCCAAGTGGCTACAGAAATAGCAGCTGCTAAGATCATCATTATCTAAGCCGAGAGAAGACATCTGAACATGAGGCCCAGTGACCACTCTCCTCAAAGAGATTAACTGCAAAAAAACCATGTGTTTTCATCAGGAATACGCAAAGTATAATTCTCTGGCCAGTCATGGTTTCCTCCACCTTCATCCCTCTTACCTGGTACTTCTGGGCCCTGGATTCAGCCTATTCCTCCCCCACCCATCTAAATCCTTGAGCTAGCTCTTTGGAAATGCTACTCCATACGCTAATTTTCTATGAATGTATCTGTTTCTTTGCTTAATCCCTCCACCTTGTTTTAGGAGAGACCCCCGATGCAAATACTTGCCCATATCCCTTACAGGTGAACACTGTTTATTCTTTCACTGTCAAAGTAGCTGAAAATCAGGACATGGAGTTTTTGTCCTCTGAGCTTCCCATCACCCCTTGACAGCAATGATCATCTACCCCTATGTCATGTGTGACAGCGGCCATCTGCCATCCTTCCAGTGACTCATCACTTCCCTTTTCCCCTAGTCACCACCATTCCTGAGAGACTTCAGCACATGCTCGTACCTTTCCTCTCTACCTCAAGTCCTCCCAACATCCTGGCTGACTTCAATAACTAAGTGGATGACCCATCTAACACCTTGACCTTGGGCTCTTGACATCCTCATCACTCACAACCTGATCTTCTTCTTTGTGTTCCATCAGCCACCTGCTACACTAGGATGGCTTTAGACTTCGTCATACACTGAAATTATTGATCAGGACATCTCTCATTTAGACCCTGCCTCCTTTTCCTTCCTACTTATAAACTATTTTATTAAATATTCCCATTGTGACCATTCTTCTCCTTTTCAGGGCCTCCAAATAACAATCTCCTTTACTGTCACTCCTACCATCAGCCTTCTAATTTCTTCATTTTCATTCTCTTCCTGCTTAAATGCCAGATCCACCATTTCAGTGATAATCTGGCCAGTATCCCAAGGTCCTGTCTGGCATAATCAGAATCCACATGAACATTATCCATGTTCTCTGGCCTTGTACTGCAGCAAGTCGCACGACATACTTACATTTTAAACAAATGAGCAGCAACACTCATCTGGTCAACATACTGCCCTCTCTAGAATGTCTACTCCAAATCTATGGCACCTCTCCCTAGACATGTCCTTAGAGTGCCAGCTTCCTCTTTCCACAGAACCAATGATGTCCTACTTCATGGAGAATGATAAAGCTCTCCATACCTACCACCACATTCTTCTGTGCAATTTTTCATCTTTCTCCACTTCTCTTACATTGGTTGAACACTTCTCTTCCTTTCCAGAGTCAGTTCCTAATCCTTGGGTCCCATCTACTCCAGCGTTTTCCAGAAACATACACTACTGTCATCTATTTTTCTTATCCAATCGTTCCATCTCAAATGAATCTATGAATCTTTCCTACTGGAATTAGAGCATGTTCAAGTCTCATCAATTAGAAATCAAAAGGCTCCTTCGACTTCACATTTCTATGCAGTCATCACCTCCTCTCTCTTTTTTGCCCTCTGGACAAAACCTCTGTTTTCTATCTCCATTTTCTTATTTCCCATTTTCATCAATTCATGCCAAGCCGGTTTTTGACATGTCACTCTCCTAAAAGAACTCTCATGAAGTTCACTAATTATGATAGAAGCTAAATCAACAGACATATTTAACACTTTGTTTTATATACTTTAGGCAGTCCTGGACACTGTTACTGTTGTTCATTTCTTAAACCATTCTCCTCTTTGCATTTAAACACACATGTTTAAATGTGTGTTTATGCTTTAACTCCAAGTAGTGGGAGGGTGGAGAAAGAAATATTCCTGCCTCTTCTTGTGGCCCCTAGTCTAGCACTCCAAACACCAAAAGGACCAATAAACTATCATTGTTTAAACAAGCAGTGTCTTTGGAAACAACAATATGAGTGAGTCAGGAAACCTGTTTTAAAAATCTTGTCTGTTGAAAAATACAGATGAATCTCAAAAACAAGCTGAGTGAAAGAAGCAAAACATAAAAAGTACACACTGGTCTACAATCCCATTTAAATCAAGTTCAAAGAAAGGCAAAATGAAGTCATGGTGCTATAAAAGAGAAAAGTAGTTACTTCCAGGTGTTGGGGACAGATTACAACTGGAGAGGAACACAAGTGAGCTCTCTGGGGTGATGGAAATGTTCTATACCTTGATCTGGGCAGTGTTTACATGGGTGTATGTATGTGTAAAAAATTGTCAAGTACACAGCAGATGTGTTCATTTTACCCCATGTAAATTACACCTCAATAAGAAAGAAACAACAAAATTACATAAATATGCTTTATTTCAGATACAATCTATATAAAAGGGAAAACTTGGATGTACCTATTTGAGCACTTAGGCCAGAAGTCAGAGAACTGTGGCCCCCTGGACAACCCTGTTTTTGTAAATAAAGTTGTATTGGAATACAGCCACACTCATTTGTGGACAGAAACTGTATCTTCTTCAAAGCCTCTAATGTTTACTATCTGGCTCTTCTCAGAAAAAGTTCACCTACTCCTGACCTAAGCCAGTGGTTCATAATTCTTTTGTGGGGGTTCATGGATCTCTTAGAGAATCCACTGAAGGCTAAGAGATTATCTTCCCAAGAAAACACAGCTTCTTAAATACAAAACGTGATATAATTTTAGGAAGTTCACGTACTCTCTGAAGCACGGTCATCGAACTTCAACTTAAGACCTTCTGTTCACAGTTTTTATCACTAATTACTAAACCACTCTACTGAGAACCATCCACACGTGGGCTCTCTTTTCCTTGAACTACATCTGATGGAACTTCTATTTCACACCCTTGCTTGCTCCACAGAGCTACTCATGGTGACAGCCAATAACAGTTATCCTGATCACAATATCTCATCCTGTATCAATCAATTTATTTCATTCTCCCTCAAGGGACCAATCTATACACAACCCAACTCTGAGAAGCCTTTCTGAAAATGTACGTAGTCTGGTACCAAGATAAACCAAGAGCACCAGAAGTGAAGAACTGGCAGTCTCTAGCATCAGTATTGAAAAAATCACAAGGCAGTAGCTTACAGACAAAGGAGTTCATTAGCAGTGTCACATGCTGGAAGAATACTGGCACATCTCTTCAATTCCACAGTCTCAATATAGAAGAAGTAAAAACAAGGGGACCAAACAATGGAGTGTATGTGGATATTGTAAGCACTTTTACAGCAGGGCTATGCCTATGCATCTGTTTAGCCCCTGTGGTGCCTTGCACATTGTAGGAACCTAATGAGTAATAAAGAAATGGATGAATTAAGCCAGTTTATAAAAACAAAAGTCATTATTTTGTAAATGGTTTAGGCTTCCTGGGAGCAACGTGATAGTTTGATTTATGTTCCACTCCAGAAAAAGACAATTATTTGTAGAGAGTACTCCCTGTGTTTCTGTAACTCTGATTTCATGTTAATGTGCTCACAAAACGTATATCAAAGGTCTACTTAGTGGGAGGCCTGCCAACTTATTAGCACCATTTATTGTCCTGAAAGAAAGCACTCGCAGAAGTCATTTAATGAGGACATGGCATGTTTTGACCAATTCCTGAATAATAAGAAAAACCTATCTTCACACAAAATGAGAATACTCCAGTCAGCATGATCACTGATCTAATGCTAATTTTACAGTTCTTCATTACTGCCTTCGTAGCTGCTGTATGAACAGTGGGTGGCATCTACAAAAGCTGATTAATGCTGGGATTTAAATTGCTGAAAATTGAAGGAATGTGCCCCATGCTGACAATTTGGTAATCAAAAATTGTCATTTCTACCACTGTGCAAGCTTTAGCCCATTCTACAAAAGCCATGTACATTTCCTCCCAGACGCAACATTATAAATTCCCCCCTCAATAAGATTGAATTATTTTCCCTAACAGTTAAAAGGTTTTATGGATTCATAAGAGACTGAATCTCTCTAATTCCAATGAATCAGTTTCTAAAGTAGAAGAAACATATCATTTTGTTCATATTTTCTACTTTTTGTATCAATTTGTTTGCTAAGAATGCACAGATCCATGCAGATATTCAACTCTTATAAGTTTATCAAAAAAAAGCATTTTATTACTTAAACAATCATATTTTTAAAGAAAATTAAATGACCAAAACTCCTGTTGTATTCATTTTTAGTAATTAGAATTATTAAAGCCTCAGAGCAATTAGCATGCCTCAGCCTATGCAAAGCGGCCCTTTCAAATGAAAAGATGACAACCAGCAAAGCAACCATATTTTGGAACCAAAGAAACTCAAAAGAATATGAGGCAGACATTAGTTCCTGTGGTCCGTAAACCACAGGGGACATGGAACAAACTTTCCTACTGGTTCTTATCACCCTTCCCAATTGGCTTGAGGTCAAGCAGGCACTTCCCTCCCCCTTCAGAGTATACCAATAATTTATTTTTTAAAAAACTCCTTCTCCCAATTCTTCAACCTCCACCTCCTGCCATATGGGCTGAGAACAGGTGTTTGCCAAGTGCTGGCAAACCTAACATTATAACCTCTTGGCATGGCCTATTTGCGTGGTCTAGCACTTAGAATGAAAAGGTGGGGACTTGTTTCAAACTTTGTATTTGAAGGGCACCACAGAAGACAAGCTAGGAGGCCCAGAGTATGCACAAAGAGGGGAGTCAGAAGAGACAGAGGCGAAGCCTTAAATGGATTCTTCAGTGAAAGAATAAACCATGTTCACCTCCAAAAGGGAGGCAGAGTAGAAATTGTCTGTCTTCCCTGACCTGATTACTCACAATCAGTAGCTGGCTCTCACGCTGTTGGTGGCCTAAATTTAGATCACCTGTTTGTTCTGAAAAGCCCCAAGAATTTCTTTCACAGTAATTCTGGGTTAGTTGTGTTCCAGGAATCAGGAAAAAGAAAAACCAAATCCCCTCTAGACAAATGTACATTCACCCAGTTCTCCAGGCATTCCCTAAAAACATCAAACATGAATTTGCATGAAAAAAAAATCACAAACCACATGACACCATAAGCAAGAACTGTGAGAAACAAACAGCAGCAGATTCCGACACACAAAGCCTGCAGATACTGGAATTTTTAGATGCAGAATGTAAGATAAGAATGCATAATGTCACTAAAGAAATAACAGTATTGAAAGTATGAGCAAGTAACAAGAAACAATCAAACTTGGTTAGGCAGATTTAGGGAGCCAAAAGAAAACTTCTAAGAATACAATGTAATAACATTTAAAACTCAACGGATAGATTAAACAGCAAATTGCATGCAATGAAATACTTAATGAAACAGAAATAAATCTGAAGACAATGTGCAGGATTCAGATGTTGACAAGACATCAATTCTTCCAAAAATAAATACAAGAGAGTAGAAGGGTGGTTACCAGGGTTTGGGAGAGCGGAAAAAATGGAGAGATGTTCTTCAAAGGGTATAAACTTGCAGTTTTAGGTGAATCAGTTTTGGAGGCCTAAACTATAGCCTGGTACTATAGTTTAACAATAATATACTGCATACCTGAAATCTTCTAAGAAAGTAGATTTTTCAGTATTCTCATCACGAAAAAACAAGTAACTATCTGAGGTGATGAATATGTTTATGAGCTTGATCGTGGTAATTATTTCACAATATATACATATATCAAAACATCACACTGTTCATCTTAAATATATACAATGTTTATTTGTCAATTATACTTCAATAAAGTTAGGAAAAAAGAATACATACAATTGTCATATTTTCTTTGTGCATTTCTAGTTTCCAAGAATAATATCTTAAGAGTTAATTGAGAAAACAACATTGAAAAACAGAAAAAAATGGGAGAATATGTAAATAATTTTAGGGTATCAAAGCCTTTTAAACTAAAAACAATGGAAGAAAGCATAAAGGAGATTAATAAATAACAAATTTTGTAATTCTGAACATAAATTTCTTAACTATAAGTGACAAGATTAAAAACTACTTGCAATAGCTGTTATAGAGGTTAATATTCTCTATACTGACAGCTCTTAAATAAAACTGAGATATTTAAATATGAAAAGAATATGAACATGTATTAGAAGAGTAGTGGCAAATAATGAGCTTATGATAAGTAAATGTATTAATAAATGTTCAACTTTGCTATTAAAGAGCAGTGGCAAAGCAAACATAATATATAATTAAATCTATCAAATAAGCAGATTCTTATTTAAAATTATTTATAATAATGTGGCTGGGCGAGGTGGCTCACGCCTATAATCTTAGCGCTTTGGAAGGCCAAGGCGGGCAGATCACGAGGTCAGGAGATCAAGACCATCGTGGCTAACAGGGTGAAACCCTGTCTCTACTAAAAATACACAAAATTAGCCGGGAGTGGTGGCAGGTGCCTGTAGTCCCAGCTACTGGGGAGGCTGAGGCAGGAGAATGGCGTGAACCCGGGAGGCGGAGCTTGCAGTGAGCTGAGATTGCACCACTGCACTCCAGCCTGGGAGACAGAGTAAGACTCTGTCTCAAAAAAAAAAAAATAATAATTGTATATAATAATGCAATAATGCTAGCATATGAGGTGATATTGACATTCTGGTGGAGTGTTTTACTACTTTCTAGAAAGCTATTTAAAAATATATATGTTCATGTCTGTTAATCCAGTAATTATACCTCTAAGACTCTATCTTAAGATTTTTCATCCTATTACATATAAAAGTAAACATTTAGAAACCATACCAATATCCGTTAGTGAATTGGCACATTCATTTCATGTAACCATTAAAAAGTATGATTTCAAAGGATGTTTAACTGAGAATAAATCAGAAATGATCAATTGTGAATATGCTGTCAATGCAGTCAATGAAAAAAGATATAAAACTCTATACTTGGGATTATAATTTTGGTTTTTTGTTTTTTGTTTTTTAAATTTCCACACATAGAGAAAAGACAGTGGAGATACAAAGATGTAAACTGTGTTTATCACTAGGTGGTAGAATTATGGGTAATTTAAAATCTTTTTTCTGTAATTCTGTAGATTCTCATTTAAAAAACATTGTTTTTATAGTTTAAAAAACACTATATTTGAAAATTCCTATTGATTTAAAAGTCAATTTTCAACACACATATAAGAAATAAAATAAAATAAAACATTGATATAATAACTTGATATCTAGATAGTAAAGAATGTTATCCTAAAGTTAATGAATAAAATTTGTTGCAAAACCCAATATATCTTCAGGGGAACTTGAACACAAATTTACAATTGAAGAAATACACAAGCTAACATATGGATAAATATAAAACCAAGTAATCAAAGATAAGAGTTTTAAAGCAGTCATGCAACAACACAATATTTTTTTCCACTCAAATCATTGAAGTTCACTTTGTCCCCACCGGTCAGTTTCCCACCCCACAACAAAAGAGCAGCCACTGGCAAGGGTGTGATAAACGGGCATTCTCTTCTCTTCCATTCTTGGTGAAATACAAATTAATTCAGTCTTTGAGAACGCTTGAAGATGTGAATCAAGATTTTAAGTTCCCCCCAACCCCGACCAACTACCTCCCATTAGAACTAGAAATCTACTTTGGAAAATCTAGCATAAATACACAGTCATAAAAAGGGAGATGGGAATCTCTGTGCAAAAACAAACAAACAAAAACAAACGAACAAGTATCACTGAGACAGCATTTACCTTAAAATATTGGAAATCACTAAATGTCCAGAATTTAAGAAGTAGCTAATAAATACTGCTAACATTAAAATTATGCTGAGTTTTTAATAATGAGGAAAATATTTGCTAAAATGCTAAAAAAAAGCTACAACTATTTTTTAAAACCTATGCATTAAAAGTAATTAAAACCATATCTATCTAAATAGTAACAGTTTTAACAAAGAAATAGAAAAAGTATACCGTGCCTTTTTTGAACCAGACCATTGGCATTCATATTCCAAAGTGAGTGTAGTTAAGATTTGAAACCATGGCTACAGGGACTCTTGGAACTCCCTGCCAAGACTTCATTTCCAGTTTTATCATTCCATTTAATGTTGACTTATGTCAAAATTCTTCAAGAACCAGGATTCAAAAGATTCAAGATAATCTGGAGAAACCACAACTTGGCTGCCAATTTATTTAAGAAATGTTGGCCTTCTTCATCTACTTGTATACTTTGCCAATCAGAATTCAATTTGATGAGGTTTTTATTGGCCAGCGGCAGCATATTTTATGACATGGGCCACACACTCCTTGGTGATTTTTTTTCTACCAAATAAGCTATTATGCACACAGGCTATTGGCTTTGGGAGGATTCATGGTGTTTCCCCAAATTATTTCTGACATTGTGCCAAATCCTGCAGACATATAAGGGATTCTTGCTCTATTCCTTAGTTTAGGAGACAGGGTTATCTTTATAGAAATACTGGGGAATGAACAGTATGTGCTACAGGCATTGAGAGAAGGGTGTAATCAAAGTAGGCTGGAAGAAAACAAAGTAGCATTTATCCAGCACATGCTTAGTACTAGTCACTAGAGGTTTTATATGCATTCTCTCTGAATTTTCACAACAGCTCTCCCTGATCATCATGGCCCACACTTTATAAATAAGGTAACTGGGGCTCAGAAAGTACAGAAACTTCCCAAATTTAAATAATGAACAGGTTTACATGATTCCCACTTTTTTTTTTTTTCCGTAACTCAAAGACAGCTTCAAAGGATTTGAGGGAAAAATGATTAATATGTCATAGTGGGTAAAGAATAGGCATTCTGTAAGCAAATTATAATCTATTCAACACTTCTTCTTTATAACAAGCTGACCAATTACTGTGGTTCATCTAGTAGAATATTTTTCTTCTTATAAAGTAGAAAGTCTAAGGCATCAAACTAACCCCAGTCTTAAGTAAGTGTCTAGGATCTCCCATGCTATTCTTCAGCAACACAATATCAACTTACTTCTGTGCCTTATGACATAAAAATTATAAGGAAGAGAAGTGATTGAAGTAAGGACACTTCAAACTAAGTTGTGAATAAATCAACCTTCAATTCATGTTGGGGCCATCATTTGCTTGCTTTTAACGTATCATCACAAGTAGTGATTATTCCATTAGATTTTCCCAGACTGATAGCCTTGAGGAAATGTATTTTAAAACAAACAAAAAGTGGAAGATGGCAGCCTCTCTCGACAGGGAGTTAGTTACTGAGGTACAACAGGGACAAAAGTTCTGTTTGTCCAGGGGTTGTTTACGCATAGACCCTACACTTTGGTCTCCACCATGGCCAAAATTTACTAGACTCCTTTTGGGTTGTCCACAAATTAGAAGCCGACTTAAATTAGATGAATGAAAATCTTTCAACCTCAGGATCATTCTGCCTCTGAAATACAAAAGAAACCCATATTGCTTTCCATTAAGGTTCTTTCTAGATGTTTCTTGCAGAGCGTGGGAACAACTGCTGCTACTCTGACACCAGACATAGGTCTCTAATGCCACCTTATCTGAAGATTTCTCAAACCACAGCCTGATAAGCCTTCAGGTTAAGAAGTCAAATCTCATCAGTCTTTTGTGAATTCTGTAAGTGTAGAGTGCCTTCATGCAGGTGCCATCTGCTCATGACCGTCCTACCGTAGTGGGTGAATAAATCTTTCCCCAAAGTGTGGAAGAATGATAACTCCCGAAGATGCAGTCATTTAATGATCTTTCTATAATGGTACAGTAAATGCATGGTATTAACCTTTTCAGCCCAAGACAGTGGAAATCAAATCATGTTGGGGAAAGTCTGCAATTATTTGTGATTTGCTTTTCTCTATGATAAGCATGCTGCAGAACTGGAGGAGGTGGCAGAAATGTTTTCAACATGTTTGCTTCAAGTTTGGCTATGCTTGAAACTGGAAGGTCTAACTTCTGTAATTTTCTGCTAGTTAGTAGATCACTTAATGTCTCTGGGGCTCAGTTTACTCAACTGACAAATGTGGATGATGCCTACTCCAAAGGGTGCTTAATAAAATTCCAAATAATGTAATACAAATACGATATAAGAATTCACTCTATAGGCTGATACGTGATGCATAAATGTAAAGTAACATGTAAATTAGACGTTTAACATTATTACATGGTTCCATGCTTTTTAACTAAAGCTTTAATGGCATTGTCTCAGGCATCCATTAATGGAGAGTCCTTGAAGGCTGAAAGTTTTCAAAAAAAAAAAAAGTTATATCTCAGTAATGTTTTCCTTTAAAAAGAAGGACTTTATACCCAAAACTTGCAGTTCATTAGTTATTCAAATAGCCTCAAAAATAATTAAAGAGGGATTTTGTTTTGGTAAATAATCCAGTTTAATTTTGGTTTATAGATCAACTTTCGAATGAGGGGGTCAATAAATCAGGCATAAGTACATATTTTTATTTCTTGTATTTCTTTCCTGTTGCTTTGATTTTTTTGCCTGCATAGAAAACATATTTTCATTTCAAATTATTTTATCAGGGTTTTGGTTGTATTCATATGGTTGTGTCCATATGAGATATGCAGGGAGATGGCTGCATGAGGGATATGGAATATTCCTGGGTGTGGTCATTTAAAGTATAGTTTCCATCATCACCACCAAGTTATTAAGTCATATAGTTTCTTATGGGAGATAAAATAAGAAAAGCATACAATGACATTATGTCATTATAGAGATTACCTTTGCTTATCACTAAGCCACGCTCCAGTAAAACTTGACAAATGAAATATGAGTTTTACATAACATTTGATTTTAGATTTATCATCAAATATAATAGGACACAAAAGCCACAGTGCTTTTGATATGACACATTGGATCTCATTGGATGCACAAAGTCAGAAAAGCTGAAATAGCATCCTATGTCTTACAAAATTATATCAGCAGTAAAAAATCTTTATAAAAAGAAGACACTCATTTTTTTCTTTTCCTTTTTCTTTTCTTTTTTCCTTTTCTTTTCTTTTCTTTTTTTTTTTTTTTAAGACAGAGTCTTGCTCTGTTACCCAATCTGGAGTGCAGTGGTGTGATCTTGGCCCACTGCAATCTCCACCTCCTGGGTTCAAGCGATTCTCCTGCCTCAGCCTCCTGAGTAGCTGGGATTACAGGTACGTGCCACCATGCCGGGCTAATTTTTTTTTTTTTTTTTTTTGTATTTTCGGTAGAGACGGGGTTTCAGCATGTTGGCCAGGCTGGTCTCAAACTCCTGACCTCAAGTGATCCACCTGCCTCGGCCCCCCAAAGTGCTGGGATTACAGGCATGAGCCACCACACCTAGCCCAAGAAGGCTCAATTTTCAAAGGCTGAAACTTTACTAAAAATTGGAGTTGTTTCAATACAAAGTCCTTGCTTTAAAACATCCTATAAGGAAATTTTTCACATTGAAAAGCTTTATCAGAGGACCCTTGATAAAGTCATGTGCTTTACCAATGGTTATCCTACATGATGGCTTGGTACCAGGGAAGAAAACTGAACCAACAGCTCTGGCCTGAAGACTTCCCCTCCACATCAAGTACACCATTGGCAATTTTGAAGCAAGCAACGGAGGACTTGTTAGCTGGACCACTTTCCTTACACAGACAACAGGACAAAATTATCAATATCTCTCAGAGCAGCCATGATATGGTTTGGCTCTCTGTCCCCACCCAAATCTCATTTTGTAGCTCCCATAATTCCCAAGTGCTAAGGGAGGGAGCCGGTGGGAGATGACTGAATCATGGGGGCGAGTCTTTCCCATGCTGTTCTTGTGATAGTGAATGGGTCTTATGAGATCCGATAGTAGCTATTTCCTGGCTTTCATCTGTTTTATAGATGAAGACACCTTCAAAGACAAACTTCACCTTTTAAAAAAGTGATAAAAACATTGACATATTCAAAATGACATTAAATGTATTTCCTACACAGCTCTTACGGACCCTGTGGACAAACTTTTTCTGAAGAAAGTGTGCTTGTAATATTTCACAACACATCTGATTTTGCTGCTTGGAAGGGAAAACCCGCAGTGACTCATTGTTGTCTGCATTTGACATATATTGACCTTTAAGATTCTGTTAACAAATCTGAAAGCAGCCTTGCCAACTGCTAGAGGAATTATCTATCATCAACTTCATCAGACCTAGGGGTTGGGCAGTCAGAGAGGAAGATGGAAAACTAAAAACTACTTTGGCCACAATCCTACTCTGGGAAAAAGCGACTAGAGAAGGTCAATTGTGATATTGAGAGTGTTGTTCCACAAACGTTTGGTTTTTGTCTTTCTTTCCAAAAATGTGGTGGGATTGTAACTCCCCATCCCATGGAGCTCATTGCTTTGGTCAAGAAATATAATCAGTTGCTTTGTGATCTAGTGCATGCCTCACCACATTCTATTTCCCTTCTTCCAAGACAGGTGTCAGTCATGGAATTTGCCTAGCCCTAGAATTTGCCAGCCATGGACCTGGGAGTAAGCATAACAATGCTGTGGAATGAAGCCTCTAACCCATCCGAGATGGACATGAGCAAGAAATAAACCTTTGTTCTTTCAAGCTACTAAGAATTGGAGGTTATTCATTATCACAGCATAATCCAGCTTTTCCTGACTGACACAAAGATGATGCCAACTTTTCCTTACTAGAGGAAGTGCTTCTTAAAGTTGAAGTCTGAAGATAATCGGAAGTCTTTCAACTCAGATGACCCTTAAAATAAAAATGTAGATTGGTAATCATTTTGTTGATAACATGGACAGTAACAATGACGAAAACCCTGCCAGGATGACCTGATTCCTTTAAGAACAAAGGAAGGTGATACAGCATCAATTCAATCTTCAAAGATTTCGAAGGCAGATTCAAAATCTGCCTTCATATTACAGTTGCTCTGGAGCAGATTTAATTTTTGCTTTCTATTTTAATTATATCATTTGTAGTTATTTCGGTTTGTCAGGGAGTGCAATTAAATCTTGTATGAAAACTACAAGATAAATTATTTCTAAAGATTGACTTCTATTCTGTTTTTTCTGAAGAAAATAAATGTTCAAGGCAATATATCAATATATGTAAATATTTCACATTAATATACACAAAAGTGTATCAGTTGACATATACAGATGGTATGCATATATATAATATATGCCTAGACATATTTCTATGTATTGATATCTATGACACAGATATCAATATAAAAGGTTGTAGGTATATGTTTAGTTGGCTCATTATGGGTAGGGAATTCTTTGCTTTCATCTGATTCTCAAAAACATTGCTGCTCATTACATTTTAAGAAGCACTTCTCTAGACCAGGGGTCAGCAAACGAGGGCCCTTGAGATATGCAGCCTGCCATCTGATTCAAAGATTTACTAAAACATAATTATGTTTCTTTATTTACATATCGTCTATGGCTGCTACAAAGGCAGAGTTGAGTAGTTATGACAGACTGCGTGGCCCTGCAGCCTGAATTATTCCCCTGACCCTTTAGTGATAAAGCACTCTGATCCCTGCTCTGGCTCATGCACCATTTAGGAACCTGGCCCTCTTGGTTGTGAACTGAGACTAACAGAGCTGACTCTACAAAAACTATGACTCTATCAGAGCCAAACATCAAGTGAAAAAGAAAAGTTCTCACTATTTTGTTTCTGCAGGAAACAGAACTAATGCAGAGGGCCATCAGACTCTGAAATCCCATTATCTAGGTTTCCACAAGGGATCCCACTTACCACAGATAGGAAGTTAAACAGGTCACTTGACATTACTGTGCCCAAGTCTTCTCATCAGCAAAATGAGGAAAATAATAAGAATGCACACTTATGTTGTAGAGTTGTTCTGGGGATTAAAGTAATTAATGCAGATACAGTATTTAGGAAGTGCCATGTACATAATAAGAAGTGTTATTATTTGTTAAAACTTATTATCAATTAATGAAATGGGGGAAGGGGAGGGCAAATTTTGGTGAGGTACCTTGAGACTCCTTGTACAAGTGCCAGCACACCCACATCCGTAGCCCTGGACCAGCTCACGTCCACTGCTGTCAATTGGCTGTAAGGGGCCCCAGCATGGAACAGGACTTTGTCCCCTGTGAGCCCAGGACTCCCGTAGCTTTTCACATTCATCTCCTGAGTGGTTAAAACCAAGCGAGCATTCATTAAAAATGTTTCAGGATCTCTTTGATCAGGGCATAATCCAAAGGGGATTTAGTAACTAATAAGATAATGGGTGAGGCAGTGAGAGAAATCACCATAGAAGCCAACAGCCGAGATGTAAGCAGCTCAGACAAAGGAGGAGGGAGAAAATGACTGGAGCGATTAAAGCTAGTATATTTCTTGTAGGCCAGCCAGTCTCCCTCCACGCCTGTGCACTGGCTCCCCCACTCCTTGTGAGGGCCTCAGATTGCGTTAGAGAGCGGGAGGTGCCTCAACAGCCATTATGGTGCTATAGGAGCTTGTCCAGACAGCCAGCCATTGTGTAGCCATTAAAAATGATGTTTATGGCCGGGCGCGGTGGCTCAAGCCTGTAATCCCAGCACTTTGGGAGGCCGAGACGGGCGGATCACGAGGTCAGGAGATCCAGACCATCCTGGCTAACACGGTGAAACCCCGTCTCTACTAAAAAAATACAAAAAACTAGCCGGGCGAGGTGGCGGGCGCCTGTAGTCCCAGCTACTCGGGAGGCTGAGGCAGAAGAATGGCGGGAACCCGGGAGGCGGAGCTTGCAGTGAGCCGAGATCACGCCACTGCACTCCAGCCTGGGTGACAGAGCAAGACTGCGTCTCAAAAAAAAAAAAAAAAAAAATGATGTTTATAAAGAGCTTTTAATTGAGAAAACAAGTAAAAATAATGACTACAAAATGTTTTACATGTTTTATCATCTCCATTATGTTTCTTAAATGTTATTTTAAAGTGCTCTTTAATAAATACGTATTAATTTTATAGCCTAAATAATGTTATTTGCCAGCAAGGCAAAACCAATTTATAGTGCACAAGCATAGCAGTGATTTCCTCCCGGGGACTGAGTGGGAAGAGATGCGTGGCAGCTTTCTAGGTAGTGGCAATATTCTCTATCTGAATGGGGTGAGGTATATGTACTTGTCAAAACTCAACAAATGGGCCGGGCGCGGTGGCTCACGCCTGTAATCCCAGCAATTTGGGAGGCTGAGGCAGGTGGATCACCTGAGGTCAGGAGTTTGAGATCAGCCTGGCCAACATGGTGAAACCTCATCTCTACTAAAAAGACAAAAAATTAGCTGGGTGTGGTGCCAGGCGCCTGTAATCGCAGCTACTCAGGAGGCTGAGGCAGGAGAATCACTTGAATCCGGGAGGCAGAGATTGCAGTGGGCCGATTGCACCACTGTACTTGGGCCTGGGCGACAGAGCAAGACTCCATCAAAAAAAAAAAAAAAAAAAAAGGCAGCCAAGAGACCGTATAACAGGAAGAGCATTCTCCCAAGGTCATGCCTATCTACAAGATGTCCTAAAGATTCCCTCTGTAGGTGACTACTGCTTTCTTACCAGTGATGCTCCAGACCCACCTTGCTGTTCCCATCTAATGCTGGGGAGATCTGCCTTGCTGTTCTCATCTAACACTGGGGATACATACCCAGGAGTCGAATTGCCCATGCCTCATACAGCACCCTTCTCTGGTTAATCCTCACTTCCAATCTCACTTCAGAAACAGCAAAAGATCCAGCATTGATCTGGTTCTTCAGCCCATTCTCAGAATCATTCACAAGGAGCGCAAACCCTCCAAGAGACGCTTCCCTCCTCCTTCCCACGGAGCTGTGCTCCTCGGGTCTTCTGGAGCGCCCCCACCCCACCCTCTGCTATTTCAAGTCAATAAATCTGACTTCTTCAGACTACAGGCTGCTTCCTGAGGCTCTTTAACCGATCAGGCTTCCACACTATCAACGTAACGGCGAGAACAGAGTCCTTTTTTGTTTATTGCGGTAACATGTATGTAACATAGAATTTATCATTTTTACTATTTTTAAGTGTACAGTTCAGTGGCATTAAGTGCAATCACACTATTGTGCAGCTATCACCACCATCCATCTCCGGGACTTTTCATAATTCCAAACTGAAACTCTGTATCCATGGAACACTAACTCTCGCTTAGCCTTGGCAAACACCATTCTACTTTTCGTCTTGTGAATTTGACTACTCTAGGTACCTCACGTCAGTGGAATCATACAGTAGTTGTCCTTTTGTGACTGGCTTATTTCATTTGCATAATGTCTTCAAGGTTCATCCATGTTGTAGCATGTGTTCGAATTTCCTTACTTTTTAAGGCTGAATAATTTCCATTGTAGGTATATACTACATTTCGTTTCTCCATTCATCTGTTGATGGACCTTTGAGTTGCTTCTATCTTTTGGCTATTGTGAATAATATGAACATGGGTGTACATATATCTGTTCAAGTTCCTGCCTTCAATTTTTGGGGTATTATACCCAGAAGTAGAAATGTTGGATCATATGGTAATTCTGTTTAAAATTTTTTCAGGAGAATTCAGTCTTTTGACCAAATTTAATACTAATCTGTGGCATATTAAATGGCCCAAACCTTCCTCTGGGATGTTACCTCGATATAAATGAGAATATCTGTGAAGGCTGTAGCTCTTCTATAAATTAGTCAGAAATGCTTACTGGTGAGATTTCAGGGTTAAGATGGTAAATAAAGCTGCCGCAGTTTCTCCCTCCTTGAAGATACAATACTATGTACAAACTGACGATTCTCGCTCAGAGAGAAGCAACTTGGTATCTGGGGACTCCAAACTAACCTCTCCCGCCCCAAGCCCTGTTGTGAATCAGTAAAATTCTGAAACGTGTCAATTATTATGCAAAACTGGAGAGAAACAAACTGAACGATTATCTTTTTCTTTTCTCTGACTAGACAGCTTTGAAAAACATAAATGGGGAAAAGTGGAAGAGAGGAAGGGAACAACAGATCTAACAGTCTCAGACAAAAAGCAAAGGCGGCAGAGATCCATGCCGAACTCTAGGATGCATTCCAACCCCGGAGGTAGTTAGAAAAAAACCCCTGCAACAGGCCATTAGCAAAACCTAGAACCAAAAACCAAGCCGAGGCGTTATCAAAAGATTACAAACAGTCGTGTGATAGCGTCGTCAATTGCTTCTCTTCCTTGCTGCCTGCTCAATGATGTCACACCAGGAGTGTGAAATCAGCAAGGATAGAAGTATTTACACTTCAGCAAATTGGCAGATTCTACAAATAGGGTCTGATGTTTTGTTTTGTTGGATTTTTGTTTTGCTTTTTTGATGGAGGGGCAGCGCGGTTGCGGGGAGAGCCAGTTTCCTGGTATACCGGTGTAGCACTGATTGCGCACTACTTCAGCTGGGCTCTCTTCCGCACATCACCAGCCAGGTTACAGAACCAGTGGACAAGGCACATCTCACCCACAGAGGCAGGACCGTCTAGAAACTGGACAAGGCATGAAAACAGATTCTCCTCTAGTGCTTCCAGAAGGATCACAGCCCTGTCAGCACCTTGATTTTTAGCCCACTGACACGGATTTGGGACTTAGAGCTCCAGAACTTAATATAATAAATTTGTGTTGTTTTAAGCCATTCAGAATACGGCAGTTAGTTACAGCACCAGTAAGATATCACTGGCTTCCCACATCTAATAACTGCACAGGTATCTCACGATTTGCTAATTTTTTCTGAATTTATTTTCTCATTCTTCCCAGTTTTCTTCCTTAAAATTCTTATTTTGTCATATATCATTCTGAAATCCACCACTCCCCTTTTGCAACAGTGTGGGGAATAGGTAACCAAACATGGTTAATGAAATCATTTTTGATTCTTTAGTCCCTTAAAAGAAAGACTAACAGTAGGACCCCAAGTTTTGTGAACAGATGGTCCAGGAGCAGTAGCTGCACACACAGATAAGGTCTGAAAAAGTTGCAGATGGTACATCTTCCATTGGAGAGTCACTGTGTCCATTGACACATTAAAGTCTCTGAGAAGTCCTGTGGTAAAAGAAAACATTTAGTTTTGCTCAACCGAAAGTTTCTCAAGTTTCTCTGACCTCTGATTGAATTTTTCACATAGCATGTATTGAGATCCATGAACCGGAGCTGTGAAGGTACAGCTCAGAAACGCTGGTTTAGCAGGGGAGAAGCTGGAATCTGGATGCCTGTGGAACTGGATTTATCCTGGGCCTCCCACTGAAGAGCTATGTGGCCTAGGCACATTACTTAGCATTCATATCCTTTGTTTACTTATATATAAAAGGAGAATAAAATGTAACCTATTGCTATGGAGTAAAAGTTTCTGTGCCCCAAAATTCTTATGTTGAACCCTAACCAATGTGATGGTACTGGGAAGTAGAGCCTTTAGGAGGTAATTAGGTCATGAAGAGGTGAAGCCCTTATGATAGGATTAGTGCCCTTGTAAGAAGAGATACCAGAACTCTCTTTATCTTTCTCATGTAAGGATGCAGCAAGAAGGTGGCTGTTTGCAAGCCCAAAAGACAGCCCTCATCTGGAACCAAATCAGCCTTCACTTTGATCTTGGACTTCCTAGCCTCCAGAATTATTAGAAATAAATTTTTGCTTTTCAAGCTACCCAGTCTATAGTATTTTATTATAGTAGCCCAAGCAGACTCAGAAATCTACCTTACAGGTTTTCCCTTGAAGGTGATTATTAAGAGGACAGACAATTGTGAGTATAGCTTCCCATGCCTCAGGTATAGCTCTTGACTTTTATTCCTATTACTGCTTCAGGCAGTAAAGACTAAGGTTGGTGCATTATCTACAGCTTTGCACTTTCCTTGGGAGGACTCTCAGTAGCTACCTACTGCCCTGTATGGCAGCTTGCAATCTTCTAGAATTCAAATAACCAACATTGCCAGACATTCGCTGTTGACTATCAGCACCGAAGCATCATGTGCAATATATTTTAATTAAATATAATTTTATTAAAAGCACAATTTTATTATCAAAAACCTAATTTTCTTTTAATATATCATATTACTTTTTTTTTAAGTTACTAGGGCTGTTATGGGCCAGAAAGACACAGAAACAGACAGTGGATTCCCAGCCCTGCTTGTTTTGCAGAAAAGTTTTAGACCTTTGTATGCTCTGAGCAGATTGGTAATGCCTATGGACCTATATCAGAATAATATTTCTAAGTGAATAAAATACAATACATAGATTGTAAAGAAAACCTATTATCTTCATCTACCATTACCAAAAGTTTAAAAAATAATCTGTGATATAGTAATACATATGCTTCTTTAATGCAGTAAATAATATGAGCTAGCCACTAATCCAGTGACTACCATAGTTTTGAAGTACTGATAAGCATAAAGTACATTTTGAGACTCTGCAACAAATATAATGTTAAATTAAAATAACTGTGATTTCTATTGGTGACCAGACACAAGTTTTGCTAATACAAGATGACTGGTTGCCTATAGTCAAGGTAGAAGGAGATGCTTTTTTTCTGTAGGACAGAAGTAAAAATATATGTGTTTTTTTCCCATCCATGTTTGCAGATCTCTTGAATTTTATTTACAGTCCCCAGGAGCCCATAGTTGAAACTTTAGCTATCCTTCTGTTAGGATAAGCTGGGAAAGGAAAGTTGAAGAGAGAGAAAAAAAGAAAACGGCTCAAAGAGAGAGAATGAGATTGAGAAACTGAGATCCCAAGTAGAACAATTCTAGTAATGTGAATGAAAGTGTCACATATGTGCTGCCAGTAAGAGTGGAAAAAGAAAAGGTGGGAACAAAAACAAAACAAGAGACTGGGAACAAGAAAGAGAGCTTTATTTCCAAAGCACCACAGATGGGGTTAGTTACAACCCTAGTCCTGGGTCCTCGGGTGGGACAGGCAATCCTTTGTCTGCTAGGAGCTCTGAAACAGGATATTAACCACAAGGATGTGGGAAACCTGGCGAGTCTACCAAGATGCATACCCCACAACCTGCAGTAGCCATTGACGCCAAAACCAATTAGGGATGACTTTCCTAATTCTTCATGCATTTCAACAACAATCAAACCTGCTACTGATGGACAATATTTCCCATATTTCTTAGATGAGATTATATTTGTTCCTATTCTTTGATCTAAAACTCAAGAAACAGAGCCAGGAAACACCTGCTACTACAAAGGAGCTTTTTCTTTTTTCCTTTTCTTTTTTTTTTTTTTTTTTTTTTGCAAAAACTATTTGAATGATATCCAACTTCCACTTCTACTCTATAACTTATGGAAGGACATACTGCTTGAATTATGAAGCATCTTAGCAATTCTTAGCAATTCTTCTTTAAAAATAATAATGATGGCTTCAATATTATAGTTTTTATTCCATGTTACTTTGTTCCTTGAACTTCATAGTGACAATGGCAGGAGGCAGTCAAATGCCTAGGCAGATGGGGCAGGTCCCTGGTGACACCTATCTTCAAGCTGAAGACAGTCCTGGGTAAATCCTTAGACCAGATTGAAAACTCTCTTCCCATTTAGTAGCTTTCCTCTGATTGGTCCCCACCCTTCACCTATTTCACATATATCTACTCTTTCCTAATTGGATTTCTACACTGTCGTGCCCACCTTTGAATGGTACCTTTGTTTTAGCCTTTTTTTGCATACTCACAAACCAATCGGCATGCAGTCCCCCATTCTGAGCCCATAAAAACCCTGGACCCAGACGCACTGGGGAAGAAACCACCCAATTTGGGGTGGGAGGCCACCCCTGTGTCCTCTCTCCACTGAGAACTGTTCCATCACTCAATAACATTCTTCTCTGTCCTCTTCACCCTTCAACTGTCAGGGTGAAGAATGAAATATCTTCATTCTTCCCAGACACAGGACAAGAACTCAGGAACCACTAACCGTGGGTATGAGCTATAACACAAGTGGGCTGGGGCACATCCGGCCCAGCCACAGGCTGAACCAGTGCACAAGCCAGGCACAGCCCAGGCAGGCTGAGTGGGTGGGCCCCCCCCCCCCCCCCCCCCGTGGCAGGTAGCATGGCTGAGCAAGGCCCAGGCAGAGATATAGCCAGCAGAGGTTTCTAGTTGACAAAGTGATCAAGAAAAATCCTGCATTAATACACTAGCAATTTGTTAATCAATATTTCACTAAACAGCATGATGCCTATAGATATTCAGAGAAAAGTGTTCAAATCAATTAATTTTATCCCCATATAGGTCAGTTATCTTTAAACAAAAATAAAGAATAAAAATTCCATTTATCTTCTGTCATAAACTGTATATTCCTTTGTCAGATGACTTTCAAATAGTGCCTTTGGGGCCGAAATGGTTCTGCAATAGAAATCAATAAAAGTCCATCACTAACTTTGGGAGGCTGAAGCAGGTGAATCATGAGGTCAGGAAGTTGGGACCATCCCAGCTAACACAGTGAAACCCTGTCTCTACTAAAAATACAAAAAAAGTAGCCAGGCGTGGTGGCGGGCACCTGTGGTCCCAACTACTTGGGAGGCTGAGGCAGGAGAACAGCGTGAACCCGGGAGGCGGAGCTTGCAGTGAACTGAGATTGCACCACTGCACTCCAGCCTGGGTAACAGAGCAAGATTCCGTCTCAAAAAAAAAAAAAAAAAAAAAAAGAAAAAAGGGCCACCACTAGTGTGAGAAAGAATCTAAGTAGCTTTATTTAAAGTCAATTAAAATTAACCAATTACTGCTTTAAGTTTTTATCTATAGGGAGTATTTATTTCTAACAGAATTGCACTTGTCCCGTTTAAGTCAAAACTTTATACAGGAGTATGATATTAAATAGAAGCTTGATCATTAGTTTTAGAGTGTGTCTCCTCCTTAGGCTAGGCTTAACCTGAAAATAAGTATTTATGGAGAACATATAGGAAGAGGAAAAATATCTAGGTAGCCATTGAAGCCACTGAAAAATTCTACCCAGTTCAATGCCTTCCTTCTCACATCCTGGATATTTGCTCACACTCTGAACTCTCCAAGTAGAGTCGCAGATGAGAGCCAAAGGCTACAGCACTGGTTTTAATTTCTGCCAAAAGCACTATACAACCATCAAAACAGGCTGCCTTAAAAGAAATATGCAACACAAAGAAACAACACATCCTTAGGTACAAAATAGATTTTATTTTGTTATAGGAATGATTCTGCAGTATATGTCTGCTGTATCCATGAGGTTCCAAGGCATGGTGTGACCAAATGCTTTAATGTCACCAAAAGGCTAGGTATATTTTGGCTCAGAAAAGCCAGTTGTCTCGGTAATACAAAGTGAAGAAAGGCAGAATGAGTTCCATTTTCAGAGACGACATTCTTTAGAGCTCACATTCTTGAAGTCAGTCTTTCTCTTTCCCATTTTACCCCTGAACCTGAGATACCTAAATGACTTTTCTGGATAATCCCATCTTTTAAAATACTTTGTAATCTATCCTTGTATAATTTTTTTAAGACTTTATCATTTTTCGAGCAGTTTTAGTTTCACAGCAAAATTGAGTAGGTGGAAGGTCTAGAGACTTTACATAAACCCTTAGCCCCTACATGTTCATAGCCTCCCCAGTTATCAACATCCCACACCAGAATTGCACATCTGTTCAAAGTGATGAACCTACATGGACACATCATTATCACCAAAGTCCATAGTTTACACTGGGGTTCACTCTTGGTGCTGTACATTCTATGGGTTTGGACAAATCTTTTGTAATTTTCTATTCAGCAGAATAAAACCACATTTTCTCCTGAGAATCAATTTGTTAAATACCACACTGACACAGTATTGAAACCATCTGACTCACATGGGAGCAACACACTAGCTTTTATTCATTCATTCAATCATTTGTTCAATACTTATTGAGTGCCTGCTGCGTGTTAAGCACTGAGCCAAGCAGTCAGCATACAAGGAAACACGTATAATGTTCTTGTCTTCAGTGACTCACAGTCTCATGAAAGGAAACCAATATCCAACCCAGACAGCTTACAATTGCACAGAGTGATAAGTAATGTGTATAAGTGCTACAAAACACTGACAAAGAGCAAACACCCAGGTCGTCCTAGTTCCTGCAAAGCTGGCAGGACCATTCAAGAATAAAAGGGACTAAATCATCTTGTCACCTAATATTTGTTGAAAGCTTACCATGTGCAAGGCACTGAACAGGTGTCCTAGATTGGCATCCTAAGTTTTAGGTTCTGGTTTTAACTCTAACACTAGCTAGCAGTGTGATGTTTCTATAACACTCTACCTCTAGCTCCTAGTTCCTCATCTGAAAAAAAAAAAATGAAACAATCACACAATGTGATCTCCTGGGTCCTTTCTAACTCTGACCCTAGGGCATTTATTCAAACAACAGGATTTGTTCACAAATGACAGGATCATCTATGTATAAAATATTTTAAATGGACAAAAAAGTCATGTGACCAATAAGCAATTATAGAAATGTTGCAGGAAACAAATACTGTACATGCCATTACATAAATGCCAATAACAGAGAAAAAAATTATTTTGCATCTGAGGACAAAAAAAAATATGAGATAGGTTGTTAGAGAAGAGGAGGAGTATTGTTGGATTAAAAGGAAACAATTTATCCAAAAGGCTGACTTGAGGACGGTGTCACCCAGCAGGAGGTATCCTCTAACACTGTGTACTAGATTTTCAACATATGAAAGCTAGAGGGTTAGAAGACAGCTCATCACACTGAACCATAATCTCAAAAATAGAAAGCTTATTGACAAGTCTCTCAAAACGTGGCTACGCTACCGAGAAGCCATTCAATTTGATAAGGGCTCATCTCACTCGGCCAAGATTTTCCAGAGCCATTCTGGATTGCAGTGGATCATGTCTAAATCTCTTCTAGTCTAGATACATAAATGCCAAGAGACTCCACACAACCTGGTTTTGTCACAGGCACTGATATAGGAGTTACAGCATTAACTCTCTCTGATCCATGAAAACTAAACATCTAAATGGGTATACTCTAAGCTATAGGATTTAAAATAATGGTACCTTTTAATATAGTCAAGCCAAATCATCCCTTTGTGGCTTGCATATATGGATGTCTCCAGAGTTTGTAAAGACAAATATTTTTTGATCAGTTCATCTTTCTACATGGAGACAACTCTGGTAATAATGGTCTAAAACAACATTCCCAAAGTATGTTTCATAGAACCAATATTAAATTTAAAAAGAGGGTTTGGTGATAGAACACAATTTCCAAAGATGGTATTAATAACAACACTATTTCCCATCCTACATGTTCTTCTAGAACTTTACTACTCCCTCAACAAGATGTAGAATTGAATTCCCCTGTTCTTAAACCTGGGTGGGCTTGTGATCACTTGTAATAACAGAATACAATGAAAGTAGCACTGCATAACTTCCAAAATTATGTCTTAAGAGTCATAGCAGCTTCTACTTGGTGAGTTGCCATACTGGCATCAGAACTCGGAGCTACCACCTAATACTCCCACCTGGAGAAAGCCATGCTGTGAAGAAACCCAATCTAGCCTACATAGAGAAGCTACAAGGAAAAGCTCTAACATGGCAGGAAGAGAGATGACCAGCAAGTCTCCAGTGGCTCTTGCCACTTGTTGTTTTGGACAACTACCTCCTAACCTCCTAACTACAATGCTTGAAGCATCCTAAACCAGAAGAAGTAGCCAGGTGAATCCCTCCCAGATTCCTGACCCATGGACACTCTAGGAGATATTAAGTGATTATTGTCTTATGCCTCTAAATTTTGGGAAAATTAGTTTCACAACAATACTAAGAGGTCTCATAACAAAATTTGGGCAAAACTAGGTTAAACCAAACTCTATAGATTTTTGCTTTCCCCTTCAGGATTTTTTCAGAGCCTTTCATTTGCTAATGAGCATGTTCATCTCCAAGACTGACATTATTATGCAGCACTTCCCAATTTATCTCCCCAAGCAACTATTTCTATAGCTATTACCAAGGGGTAACTTTGGAAAACGCTGGGCTAAATTAATGCTCTCTTCTCATTTGTAGATTTCTCTCTTTCCAGTGATCTGAGCTAAAGATAATGAAGATTTTACTTTACCATGGTAATAAATTGAAGAACAAACAGCTATTGGCCAGCCCAGAAAGAGCCACCACTTGGTAACCCCTGTGTGTGACATAAACTCATTCCAGCAGTATCACAGAGCAAACAGCATAAACTCTGAATGTCACTCACTATTTGCTTTGCCAATAATAGTTCCAGGATGTACTGTTCTTCCAATGGGTTTAACAAACATTTCAATGCACTGAAATTTTCATAATCCTCTGGCCCTTCTGACTATCTTACTTTCAAACTGAAAAGCTCTAAGAAAAAAGAAAGAGAGAGAGATTTTGTCCCTAATCTCTTTGAGAGGAATGAAAGAATTAAGCAGAAAACTCCACTTCGGTGTAATATCAGTTCCTTACCTGGCTTTAAAATAGAGTACTTCTCCTGTCCAGAAAATTCTGGAAGACCTAGGAAAAGGACTCCACCGCTAGTGATTAGGAAAATTTTGCTCAATGTTTAGTTGTTTAAAAACCAGAGACAATATTGAAAAATGTAGAAATAGTTCATTTTTAAAATCAAATATGTGAAATGGTAATTAAGCTAAAGGAGTCAAACCTTAGTAAATATATAACAAGGGAGTATCACTTACTGATTTGATAAAAGAACAGGAGTGAGGAGTTACTCATCTGATTCCCAATTAGTCACTACATGAATACGTCAAATGATCTAACCTATGACTCAGTTTCTCCACAAATAAAATGCCACTCTGTTTTCTAGCCCCTTTACCTAAAGTCCAGTTCAAGTTAGAGCTAGGACTGGGATGAAGACAATGAGGCACTCCCCATCAGTGCAAATTTTAAAGGACACCGAAAATCTCAGTAACCAAGTTAAATAATATTTAGTGCAATCATTTTTAAAAATCAAAATAATTCAAACAAAATTTATGATTAACAAAAGATCAAAACTTTCAATAAAAATTTATCAATAATACTGATTTTCCCCTTTCCCTGAGGTTCCAATATGGCTCAGAATGGTGGTCTCACTGAACTCTAAAACTCACAAAAATTGAGTTCCACCAATTCATCATATACACAGTAATTATGACAGATAAGAAACCAATGCTTATTTATTTCAGTTCTCCCATGCAATTCAGAGGTATTCTTTTACATAGAGATCACACTTATCTATTTATTGAAGCAAATCACTTCAGGATTCTGCAGTAGTCCAAATTATGATAGTCAACATGAACAGATATCAATATAGGTATGGGTATACACATAGACATACGTGTAGATATCTGTACAGACATCAATATTAACATCCATAGGTATACATCAAACGTACTGAAATGAAATTTTCCCACTTACATCCAGGCTTTCTGATCCCTCTTCTCTCCCTCCCTCCTCTCAGCTACCTGAGGATTGTCCAGAAAATCCTGTGAAGAACATTTAGTCCACACCTTTTATTAAAGAGCTTTCTCATTTGATCACACTGATTGTGAACAGATTCTTTCCCCCAACAAAGAATTTGTTCCTCTTTGATCACAATAGCACATATATATATCTCATATAAGACAGGGCCTTTTTTCAGTTTAAAGACAGAGATGGTACCAAATGAAATAAAACCTCATTACACCAGGGTTGTTACCCACAGATTGGAGCTCATAGATTTTTTAAAATTACTTCTAATTATTAATATATGTCCGTTACAGAGGAATAAGTAAACAAAAGAAGAAAGTAAGAGCCACTTGCAATGGTGTTATAAACTAGTGCCAGCTGCTTTAGAAAACGGTCTAGCGGTTCCTCAAAATATTAAACACAGAGTTATCATATGACCCAGCAATTCCACTTCTAAGGGTACACCCAAGAGCATTGAAAATAAACACATGTCTACACAAAAACTTGTATATAAATGCTTGTAGCAGCATTTTCACAACAACCAAAATGTAGAAACAACCCAAATGTCCATCCACCAATGGTATCTCTATATAATGAAAATATTCAGCCATAAAAAGGAACGAAGTACTGATGCATGCTACAGTATGGATGAACTTTGAAAACCTTATGCTAAGTGAAAGAAGACAGACACAGAAGGCTACATACTGTATGATTTCACTTACACGAAACGTCCTGATTAGGGAAATTCATACAGAGAGAAAGTAGATTCATGATTGTTAGGAACTGGGGAGAGGGGTAATGGGGAGTAACTGTTAGGGGGTACAGGGTTTCTTTGGAGTAGTGAAAATATTCCAAAATTAGATAGTGCTGATGGTTGCACAACTATGAATATACTAAAAATGCATGGATGAAGCTGGAAACCATCATTCTGAGCAAACTATCACAAGGACAGAAAACCAAATACTGCATGTTCTCACTCATAGATGGGAACTGAACAATGAGAACACTTGGACACAGGGCGGGGAACATCACACACCGGTGTCTGTTGTGAGGTAGGGGGAAGGGAGAGGGATAGCATTAGGAGATACACCTAATGTAAATGACGAGTTAATGGGTGCAGCACACCAACATGGCACATGTATACATATGTAAGAAAAACCTGCACGTTGTGCACATGTTCCCTAGAACTTATAATTAAAAAAATAAATTTTTAAAAAATGCTGAATTGCACACTTTAAAAGGGTGAGTTTTATAGTGTGTAATTTATGTCTCAACAAACCAACTATTTTTAAAGCCACCCATAAATCCAAGACATAAAAATAAGTACAGTTAATATTTTCAATGTTGAAAATTATCTACTAATGGATAATCACCAGTCAATCCACTTGAAAATGGTCCCATCTGTTGTTGATGCAAACACAACCTGAACGTCTCCAAGCCCCATTCTCTGTAGGCAGGAACCAATACCCACTTCGAACTTCACAGGTATGTTAGAGGAGAATAGGCTTCAAAATAATTTCTTCCAAGGATTTCTTCAAAAAAATTGCTCCCCTTGACCCTTAGTTAAAACTGCACTTCCCATTCTCTTGTAAATATTCAGTAGCAAGTGTATCAATGTGGTTAGTGAAAAGTCTATTAGTCAATAAGTAATTATTACAGTTTCCCTGGGAGAACAATAGCTTTACCAGGCTTATGAGAATGTAAATAATATTTGCATATATGTATATATGTATATACATATATGAGATATATAGTAGAGGGACTGCTTTGTGTATTGTAATTAAAGCTATAATATTAAAAATATATAAAAAAATAACAATAAGTCCATAAGTCTACCACCCTCATAAAACTGCTTTTATTTCTGCATGTATGCATATTGTCTTCTATGAACTTATGGAATTGTTTATAGTTACAATCATATGATAATTTGCATTCCGTTTTTACTTAAGAAACAGTCTTCACACACCTTTAGAATTTATATTATTTGCATGGTTTCATAGCATACCTTTGTGCAAACCGAAAATGCATATAACCACTCCCCTAATAGTATTGCAGATAAAGTTAGATTGAACACGTTTAATGTAGAAATAGATATCGAATATGGAAATGTTACATATTTATATCATTTAATGTGTACATATGACCTATTTAACCTTGGTTACTTCATGAAGATAAACTTATGCATAGGGGATTATTAGCTCTTATTACAAATTACCATATTATCTTCCAAAAGGTACAAACCAATTTAAAGAACCACTGCAAGAAATGTGTGCCAATTCCACTACAACCTCACTGGTATCGTATGGTATAAATTAACAATGATTTCATTTGGCATGTTTGAGCTGTCCAGAGTTTATTTCACATATTTATTCTTGCAATGACAAGCTTTTAAAAGTGTGCTTTCTATTTGTTCCCCCTTACTCATTTAATCATTCGTATTATCTATCTACTATGTGTGAAATACAAGAAAATGGTTTTTCCTTGCAGAGCTTACACTTTATTTATCCTTTAAATTTGAGGTGTCTTCTTTATGGGTATAACATTTTAAAAATGTGAACTATGTCAGTCCCTTGAGTTTTTTAAATTACATAAAATGTTTAAACATGCCTATTTTTGAAGCTGTCAATCATCCTTTAACAATTTCTTTTACTTCTTCAAAAATGAAAAAGTTATTCTTCTTCCACATATTGAGCAAATGTTCTATTCTTTGTCAGTTTTTATTATAATTGGGTGAAATTTTTATATGTAATTCTTTATTCCATATAGATTAATTATGAAACACGATAAAGTAGGAATTCACCTTGATTGTTTTACTGAAATGTTATCCTATTTCTGTAACAGCCTATATTAAACAATTCTTCCTTCTTTCATCTCTTTAAACACATACAGTTTTGCCTACATATAATTGCCTTATATTGGTATTCTCCAGTCTGTGGTATTAATTAGTATTCCTATTTTTATGTAGCAAAATACTCTTTGGGGATTGTTGGTTTATGGACTGAACCTGATAGTAGATATTAAAAAAGAACATAGTCATGGGATGCAAAATGAGTAAGATAGTAAGTATGTAATAAAAAGATAATAATCATAAAAACTGGTTAATTTGGAGAAGAGAGTTAAAAGTTGTGAAATATCTGTATTAAAAGTTAATCTTGAAAAACGTAGGACATCATTTAGCATACAGAACGCAGGACAATGGTAAATGCTGACATAGAAGAAGAAAGAGCTAGAGGCAGCAAGACAACAGCAGATGGGTTCATGCTGGGAATAAGAAAAATAGAGTGCTAGAAATAATTATCAAAAGGTGTGCTGAACCAAGTCAGAAGCTAGGTTGGCTGGGGCAGGGAGCCACTCAAAGTCCTTTTATCAGAATGATATGGAAAGGCATGAAAAAGTTATTTAGGCAGAGTCTGGGATTAGGCAGAGATAGGAGACTGGGCATTCAGTAGGGAGTGGTAGATCAGCCACAAGCGATTTTTATACATGAAGGGATTGAAAAAAACAATGACTAGAAAGCAGTAAATGCTCAGAGGCAGGAGGGAGGTAAAAGGAAGGGAGAGATGGATGTGAGTTAAGCTCTCAACAAATTATGTTTCTTAAAGAGAAAGATAAAAGATTCTTTAAAGATTGACTTCCTTATAGAGGATATATAAAACTTGAACTTTACCCTCAGAAGGAGCTAATCTATTTTAAGATATAGATACAATTTAATTTTTAGATACTTTGCAAATACTAGATAGTAAGAAAAATTAACCATAGCAATGATTTGTCCAAGTCTACAGAATTGACGTTGGTGGTACTTATGTTAATCTGCTTTTTCCAAACATCTAAGGTCTAAAACATCCTTGGTATGTTGCTTTTGTGTCTGAATCTGTTGTCCAAATAATCCCAGCAGGCTAGTTTCAGATGGCACTATTACTGAAAACGCCACTATTATCTTTCTTTTAAGTGAGGTCCCAAATTTACTTTTTAGATATTTCTAACTAAATGCTTTGCAATTCTTAGCCACAACATAACCCATAAACTGAAATTGTCAACAATGAAAACAGTTCTCTAAAGAAAATATTAGAATAAGGAAGTAATCATGCTGTCAAGCAGACAAGAGGATAAAAGCAATCTTTTTTTTTTTTTTTTTGAGACGGAGTCTCGCTCTGTCACCCGGGTTGGAGTGCAGTGGCCGGACCTCAGCTCACTGCAAGCTCCGCCTCCCGGGTTCCCGCCATTCTCCTGCCTCAGCCTCCCGGAGTAGCTGGGACCACAGGCGCCCGCCACCTCGCCCGGCTAGTTTTTTGTATTTTTAGTAGAGACGGGGTTTCACCGTATTAGCCAGGATGGTCTCGATCTCCTGACCTCGTGATCCGCCCGTCTCGGCCTCCCAAAGTGCTGGGATTACAGGCTTGAGCCACCGCGCCCGGCCGATAAAAGCAATCTTATTCTGAAAATTAATTCTGATTTAAACTTGACACCATAAACATGCCCTAATTTGCAAACAAAGAATTATAATGGAATCTATTTTAAGGTGTAGAAAACACAACATATCTTGCAAATCAATAGGAGCATTTTTACTGAATGTGAACGCATCAAGTCAGCTCTTCTAGAGCAGAACCACTTCCTTAAAAGCAGATCACTCACTGTCTTTTCCCATAGCCCCAAACACACACTTGGCTATTTTCCTATTTGAAAGACAGCTGTATTCGTTTCATAAATCCCCTCCTGGAGCTTTGAGACCTCTTGCTGTAGCCAAGGTCTCAAAGGACTGTCTGTGAATGTTTAAGATGTCACCTGCTATAAACAAACCCCACTTCAAACCCTTAGAAGCTTTATAAAAAACAAAAACTTATGATTAGTGTCATGAAAATGATAAGACTTATCTGTGGTTACCACCTCCTTACTCTAATAGTCTCCTCCCAGATTCAAAAAAAAAAAAAAAAGCCACGAGTATTTGAACATGAAATGACACACACTTATTGACAGAACAATCATTTGGTGACCGTTTCTGCTTTGGGAGCAGGGGTCACAAAACACCAGGCTCTCTGTAAGTCTGGAAATGGCAGCGTTGCAGAATTTTTCCAGTTTGTGTCTTCCTGAATTGAATGGCAATCAAAACAAGAATGATTGGACACAGCACCCCAGCTCTTCTGCCACCTTCCCTATCCTAAGAGTAAGGAGCTTGTTAGACAAGCAGGATATGCCTCTTAACAGGATCCCAGAGGATACATGCACACATTCATGTTTGAGAAGCACTGTACATAAAGATAGGAGATTCACTGTTCTAGCACGGATTCTCCCAAAATATTACTCTCTATCATTTGACCCTTGAACAACATGGGGGCTTGGGCTCCAACCCCAGTCCCAGCATAGTCACAAATCCACATACAACTTTTAACTCCCTAAAAACTTAACTATTAGTAGCCTACTATTGAGCAGAAGCCTTAATGATAACATAAACAGTTGATTAACACATATTTTGTAAGTTATAGGTATTATCTACTGTATTCTTACAATAACTAGAGAAAAAAAATGTTATTAATTAAATCATAAGGAAGAGAAAATATATTTACTACCCATTAAGTAGAAGTGGATCATTATAAAGGTCTTCACACTTGTCATCTTCACACTGAGTAGACTGAGGAGGAGGAGGAATAGGAGGGATTAGTCTTGCTGTCTCAGGGGTGGCAGAGGCAGAAGAAAATCCATGTATAAGTGGACCTACACAGTTCAAATCTGTGTTGTTCAAGGGTCAACTGTATAAACTAGAGCAGAAAATGTATTTTTCTGAAATTTATGCTAAAAATCTTAAGGGTCATGGAAAACAACTTCTCTCTGAATACGAAAGCATTTCATCAATTTAATCAGTATTTTTAGTATTTTAGCAAATACTAAAAATTGTATTGGTTACTAATTTCTCCTCCCACTTTAAAATATCAACATAGAGGAAAAATCACAACAATGGTGGAAACTAAGGCTATAAATCAATGATGTTTTTAATGACTGGGAGGAATTTGTACTAACTGTAATGTAGATGGACTGTACTAAGTAATGTCTTCAGTGAGCTCATATACGGGTCTCTGAAAGAGAGCAACACAGCTGGGAAGGCTTACCATGATGATGCAAGAAACCTATTTCCTTGAAGGACACCTTCTTTACTGAAGGAATTCTTCCCTGAGAATTCCTCAGTGCTTCATTACTAGACTGATGTTGAAGCCTATAATACCCAGTCATTAAACTTGGTCATCCTGTGAGTGTACTGCACCCTGTGAGGTCAAATCATGTACAGGTGGGGACAGAAACAGGAAGCAATCCACTTTAGAGACTGAAGTTCCCCACATTCTACCTCTAATGCAGCAAGACCTCATGCTGATTCAAAGTTTTTAGTCATAACTACACTGGCTCACAGTTAGAAAACTAGGTAATGGGAAGAAAAGTAGTCCTGCCTCTTTGGAGTAGCATTGAATGGGATAAAAGTCTTCTAGATATGAACAACTTAAGCAAGGGGCTTAGGTATCTGCTTGACTTACAGCTTATATTCTGAAAAAGGAACTCGGATGGTACCTTAGGGAACAGCGAGAGAATCCAAATAGAATATGTGGGTCCTATCAGCTGGCAAACACCAGAAGAGAGTCACACTTTATTCAAGGTCGAGTAATCAGGAAAATTATATAAATACAACATTTGAACATCAAAGAAAGAAATTATTGTTCTAAAGATGCAGAGAAAAATTATTCTTGCTAATACTAAGGAATCAGAAAAATAATTTAGAAAGCACTTTTATTTTCAAAAGTATAGAGGAAAATAACTTCACAAAATTAAGAAAACAATTGATGGAAATAGAAGTAACTGAGGTGCAAGGCTGATATAAAAAGGTAGACAGGGGCTCACAGCTGTAGTTCCAGCACTTTGGGAGGCCAAGGTGAGCAGATCACCTTAGGTCAGGAGTTCGAGACCAGCCTGGCCAACATGGCAAAACCCCGTCTCTACTAAAAATACAAAACTTAGCTGGGTGTGGTGGTGCATACCTGTAATTCCAGCTACTTGGGAGGCTGAGGCAGGAGAATCACTTGAACCTGGGAGGTGGAGGTTACAGTGAGCTGAGATCACGCCATTGCACTTCAGTCTGGGCAGTAAGAGTAAAATTCCATCTCAAAAAAAAAAAAAAAAGGTACATAGCAAGGACAAAAAACAAGTGTAAAGAACTAAACAAGTGTAAAGAAACTAATACTGCAATAGCTAATGAAAATTCTCCTCCAAGGCAGTGCAGGGCAGAGGATGCATCCCAGAAAGCAGAATTGGTGAGATTAGAGATCACCTAGAAAAGCTCCATGAGAAAACAGATGAAGATTACAAGATAAAAAGAGATAGCAACAGACCACAGAGCACAAAGATCTCATCAGTTGGTCATTGACATCCTTGAGAAAAAAAGAAGAAAAAATTGAGGAAGAAAAGATCTAACATATATGAAAAGGTGAGACTTCTGGCTATGGCTGAGTGAGGTCAGCAAAGCCCCTTACCGAAAACAGCTGTAAACAAGAATCTTGAAGGATTTATGCTTTAAAAACAGCTGAACTTCCAGTAAAAGCTATGGGATTCTGAGGCGTTCTTGTCCGGGGCTGCTCCAGTTCTTTTCCCAGGCTCCTCCAGCTCAGTACCCACCAAGGTCTGCCCAGACAGGGGACAGGCTGTGACAACAGGCAGCTGCTATTTGATTTGGAGTGGTAGAGATTCATGTGCCCAATGGCATTGGTGAAGGTGATGGTCTTGGTGATTAGGGAGAGGGAGGGCCAATAACTCAACTTGCCCAAGGTTGAGATCATGACTGGAAAAAGCACATTCCTAGCTTGGGCTCGCATGGAGCTAGGGGTTGGGAGTAGGGAATAACTTTAAATAAACACAAAGGAAATTTTGGGATGATGGAAAATTTCTGAAGCCAAAAATCATTGAAAAATCACTTACCACGGGTACATTTTATATGACATGTATATGGCAGTAAAACTGTTTTTATAAAACTATGTACAAAAGGGAAAACTTTGTAGGATGAAAGAGAGTTGGAGTCTACAGCTCTAATGAGCTCACCATGTCCCTGGCAAAAACTAATGCTGCTCAGCCTTAAACCTGTCTTGGCAATAGTTTTATTTTCATGATAAAAATTTTATAAGTGATATGATCTTATTCATGCAGGAAAAGAAAGCCAGACAAACAGATGACTTGCAAAGAAAAAACAATCACACTGAACTCAAGCTTCCCCTGTGGAAAAGTAAATGTTAAGCTCATCAAAGGAAGAAATTTTTGCAGAATTTTAACAGAACAAGTTGAGCTCTCAGAATTATATGCCAAGTTAAGATGTAGTTCTTGTCAAAGCAATAGAAATATAAGCAGGTGTGCTTATTTGATGTACAAAAGAGTTTACAGTTGATCCCTCTGAATAACAAACTCCATGCATTTTAGATACAGTTTGATTTGTAAACAATATTTTTCCCATAATACTTCAAAGAAATACATCTATTGCAAAAGTTAGAGCCTGAAGTTTAACTATCTTCAGTGACAGGCAAGTAACATCAATGAAGTGAGAAGGCCAGGTGTATCACTGTGATATGCCAGAGTAAGCATTTCTGGGTTTGAGTGTTGCTCTTGATATTCAGCTTTTGCAACAGAGAAACTATAGGGAGTGGTGAGGACTGCAGCAAACCGGAGAGGATTCCAGGAGCTTAACACTTTTCAAGGATGGGAACCTGTGTTGGTAGATCCTTTCATTTTTTGAGAGAAATCAGATATCTCTATTTTATATTTAAAAAACTTCAGCTTACTCATCTAAAAATAAAGGAGTTTATCAAGAATCAGTGGCTTTCATGCTGTTTTATTATGTAGAAGTCTTGCTTCAAATCGAATTCTCCATAGAACATAAAAATATAAAACAGACAGAACTAGATTCTCTTTTACATCTCTCAGAGTTCTCTATGATGTTATGGGATCCCGAGTAAGAGTTGGTGAAGTAATTAATGGTCTGTTATCTAGCTGGTCAGTATCTTCAATTTATGCTGATTAAACTCATCAGTTTAGTTCAATTTAACATGTATTAAGTGACTGCTATGGACTAGATTCTGGGCCAAAGTCATGATCTGTCCTTGAAGGATTCATGATTCCACAGTCGACAGTCAAAGATATTTATTCAGGCAGGAGTGAAGAGCAGCACAGAGGCTGAAACAAACCCTGCTTGCACAATTGCAACAAAAACAAAAATTGACAAGTGGTACCTAATTAAACTGAAGAGCTTATGCACAGCAGAAGAAACTATCAACAGAGTAAACAGACAACCTACAGAATGGCAGAAAATATTTGTAAACTATGCATCCGACAAAGGTCTAATATCCAGAATCTATAAGGAACTTAAAGCAACAAGCAAAAAACAAATAACCCCATTAAAAAACAGGCAAAGGACATCAATAGACACATCTCAAAAGAAGACATAAAACAGTCAACAAACACATGAAAAAATGCTCATCATCACTAATCATGTGTGAAATACAAATCAAGACCACAATTTAATAATAATATTTAACTTATTGCTAATATTGTTAATATTATTAAGTAATAATATTTAACAATAGCCATTCTGTGAGATATCATCCCACACCAATCAGAACAGCTATTATTAAACAGTCAAAAAAAAAAAAACAACAGATGCTGGCAAGGCTGTGGAAAAAAGGGAATCCTAAGATACTGTTGATGAGAATGTAAATTAGTTAAGCCACTGTGGAAAGCAGTTTGAAGATTTTGCAAAGAATTTAAAACAGAGCTACCATTCAACCCAGCAATCCCATTACTGGGTATATACCCAAAGGAAAGTAGATCATTATACTAAAAAGATACATATGCTCATATGTTCATAGCCATACTCACCACAGCAAAGACATAGATCGACCCAGGTGCCCATCAGTGGTAGACTGGATAAAGAAAATGGGTATATACACACCATGGAATACCATGCAGCCATAAAAAAAATGAAATGCTGTCCTTTGCAGCAACATGGCTGGAGGTGAAGGCCATCATCCTGAGCAAATTAACTCAGGAACAGAAAAGCAAATAGCACATGTTCTCACTTACAAGTGGGAGCTAAACACTAAGCATACATGGACATAAACATGGCAACAATAGACACTGTGTATTACTAGAGGGGAGAAAGGGGAGTAAGGATGGGGCAGGGGAAGGGAGGCACAGGGTTGTGACTTGAAAAACTACCTATTGGGTACTGCACTCACTACTTGGTGCAATATTCCCATGTAACAAATCTGTACATATATCCCCTAAACCCCCTAAAATAAAAGTTGACACAAGAAAGAAAGAAAAGAAAGGAAAGAAGGAAGGAAGGAAGGAAGGAAGGAAGGAAGGAAGGAAGGAAGGAAGGAAGGAAGGAAGGAAGGAAGGAAGGAAGGAAGGAAGGAAGGAAAGAAGGAAGGAAGGAAGGGAAAAAAGAAAGAAAGAAACAGAAAGAAAGGAAGGAAGGAAGGAAGGAAGGAAGGAAGGAAGGAAGGAAGGAAGGAAGGAAGGAAGGAAGGAAGGAAGGAAGGAAGGAAGGAAAGAAAGGAAAGAAAGGAAGAAAGTCCTGCTAGAGAAGAGAGAGGACTGGTGGTGGGTATCTGGAACAAATGTGTAGGTCGAAGAACCACACACAGGTGTGAAAGAGCACAGTACATCCAGGGAAAGTGAGACAGCTTGTGCACAAAAGGAAACAGCACCCAGAAATTAAACATTCACTTGCTTACTGATAACTGAGTTACACTAACAGTCACTTCTTGGAGGAAGAGATAAACCAGGGCTCAGAGTGGCATGAACTAAAATGTTGGCTTACAACTAGAAAACATTTAATCAATTATACATTTTAAATCAGAATCACAAGGATAATCTGTTACTTTAATAAGCCAAATCCTGTAAAAGAGTACAAATACCTAAAACAAATATGTACAGATTTTTACACAAAATATTAATATCATGTATTTTTATTCTCATAAACATCTATAGTCTTAATTCTGAATGTTTCTAGGATTAGTCCTTTAACTCATTTTTAAAAAAATTATTAATTATCACAATTTTGAAGCTATCTTTTCAAGGAATCTTTGGAGTTGCCTCTTCAATTTGCTACACAAAAAATTTCTTAACAAGATAATGATTAGTTTGAATGCAGACTGAATTCTTGTTTAAAATACAGACAGGACAGAACCCTATTTATAGCTATAACAAGGACTACCAAACACACAGAAGAAGATAATCAAACATCCACATCTCTGGAGTAGAGTTGTAACACGACAGAATTTCCAAGTCAGATTTGAGCCCAGATCCCCCATCCAGGGTTACTATACCACTTAAGAGAATTTTGAATTAATTTCACTCTTATATTTTTAAGGAATATTGTATTTTATGTATTCAATACATATTGTATAATATGTATTAAATATTATATTTTCCCAGTTAGCTCAAGAGGCCTTGGAGCTCAAAATAACCCTGAGTTCGTTTCTATTTTTTCTACCCAGTAGGGCCCTAAAATTTATTTCAAGAAGACAACTACGTAGATTCTCTATCATTTTAACCTGTCTTACCACAACTTCTAAGGCCGGTCTATTGGCAATGTGTAGCACGTTTTGGTGTTAAATAAATAATAGTTCCAAGGAAGAGTGTTAAGCTTAATATTAAAAATGATCTCATATAACTTTAAAATACCTACAATTCAGTAAGATAAAAATAAAGAAGGGAGAAAATAGAAATAAAGACGGGAAAATGGGTAGAAAAAATAAAATAAGGCCACAGGTTAGGTTAGTTTTTACCAAATGAAAATTATAACATCCTATGTGCTATGAAGATGTTTAATTTCACAAATTTGAGTCTGGATTCCCCAGTAGCCAAGGCAAAGAAAAAAGTAGAATCCTACTTTCCATTAAGTAGTATCAAAGTAACTCAGAAGAATAACAAGTATCCCTAGGTCTGAGTTTTTTGAGAAATTTATTTTATAGGTCCTCATAAACAAGATAATTTAAAAGGTAGTTATAAAGAAGCATCTACCTTAAAGTTTCATTATCTATGATATTTGAAGCAAACAAATGAAGTGCTAAAAAAGCCAAAAATAGAGTTCTTATGGGGATACTCCTCAGAGAGCCATCTAGTAGCCCATAAGGTAAGTCCTCAAAAGACATCCACATAAAAATGCAAGAAGTTTGTTTTTCATAAGATCTCTCAAAACAGGCCAAGGATATGAACAATCACCAGCAATTCAGTTAACCTCTGTGGACCTCAGTGTCATCACTTGAAAAACAGGTGCAATAGGCTAGATTATCCCTAAGGGTCCTTCTAGCCCTAAAAAAGTGTGATTCTTTTTTTTTTTTTTTTTTTTTTTTTGAGACGGAGTCTTGCTCTGTCGCCCAGGCTGGAGTAAAAGTGTGATTCTTAATTAAACTTTTACTAATCCCCTACTATGTGCTGTGTTTCTCTGGATAAAAAAGATTTCTAAACCCATACATACACACATATGTCCCTTTGAGTGTTTCATAATTTTGCTATTTTGGAGAGTAGAATTGATGCTACTTGCTTGTTATTACACCAAGAAAGAATCCAATATTTGCACACCAATTGATCCATGAATGTCAACAGAGAGCACACAGCCTCTGCCCTCCTAAATTGTTCATCTGTGAACTTGGGTGAAAGCTGAAAACTCTAACCGAATATTCAGTTCTCTTTTTGACAGCTTCTGTCTGACCGAAATTTTCAAACTAAATTGTATGGGTGCATATGCTAAACAAGGAACCCTTCTGTTTTAAAGAGTCATCATACCTAAAAATCTCAGGAACATTTCCCATCATTACAAATCCTTAACTGAAGACACAAGTATTATGTTGGGCTTCTGAAACCTCAGGAACAAAATTAGGCAGAGCAGACAGAGCCCCCAGCAACTGGATGAGAATGATGGATGTGAAGCTAATAAAAATTAATAATCTTAGTATAAATTATAAAAAGTGATAGTAGAATCTTCAGAGCATTTTACAATATGACTATGCTCTATACCTCCTAGGAGCCACAAACATGTAACATACACCAAATGTATGTGTGTGTGTCTGTGTATGTGTGTGTGTGTATATATATCTCTCATATGTACATCCCATAATACTTTCAGAGGAAATATTGGTAAACCTGGATTAGAACATTGTGCAATCACATTCTTTCCACTTCAGAAAGAACAATTATGTAACAAAAAGCATTTTCAGATCATTTTTACAGTAGCAGGAACCTGGAATTTTTAGAGTGCTTTAAGTAAGTTGTCTTGGTGACAAAAATATTATGCACAGTGCTGCTAATGACATGACTTTCTAAAGACACAAACAACTCTTGGTAAATTTCCAAACAAACAAAAGCACACCATTCCTACAATAAATCTGGTGGCTACATTTCTGAGAAGGCTGGTGCATATTAAAACTGTGCAAAAATTACTTTGAGGAGCCTATATGTAAAATAGTGTTGAAACTGGAGAGTTCCCTGACCCCCTTACAGGACATGCGACAGGGGTGTGGTGCGTATGTTCAGCTGCCAGGCACTCAAACCCCTTATAGGAGGGGCAGCCTGCAGATGGGATGGTGTACAAGCCAGGGTGAGCACTTTTGGGCTCTGGCCCCATGGTAGTGTCTAGGGATGGGTGCCTGTGACTCCTAAAGCCCCAGTAAGCATGTGTTACAGTGCTCCTTTAGCTCTGCCATCTGCAGACAGCTTAAATGTTAACCAGCTCAATGCCCTCTTGGTACCCAGATCCTTGTCTGGCATCCAGGAAGAATCAGGTTACACACAGACTTGAAGGATGGTTAATTCAGGAGGTTTTATTGAGTGGTGAAGGTGGCTCTCAGCAGGATGGATGGGGAGCTGGAAAGGGGATGGAGTGGGAAAATGATCTTCCCCTGGAGTTTGGTCATCCCGTGGCCAAACTCCTCTCAACACTCAGACACTCCTCCTCTGCTGTGCTGCTCTTCTGTTCCTCTGCTCTTCTGCTCATCTGCTTGTGGAGCCTAGGGTTTAAGGTGTACATGGGTACAGGATAGGAGGCTATGGCAGGCCAAAAGGTAACAACTGGGTGTGAAAACAGGAATGCCCATTCCCATCTAGGTCTGCAGGTTTCCAGGCTTGAGGGTGGTGCCTTTGCTGGGGAAGTGCCCTCTTCTATCCAGTATTTCCTTGCCTCCTGTCTATATCAGTGTTACCTTCTATGTTCAGATAATCATAAAGTGTTTTTTACCTGCATAAATGTCTAATCTGATATTAAAACATCATGTGAGATATGTGTTATGGGCTGAACTGTGATCCCCCAAATTCATATTTTGACGTTCTAATTCCCAGTGCCTCAGCATGTAAGATGGGAGAATGTTGGAGTAGGGTGAGCCCTTAATCCAGTATGACTGGTATCCTTATACAAATGGAAAATTTGGGTACAGGAACATGCACAGGGAGAACACCATGTGAAGATGAAGGCAGAGACTAAGGTGATGCTTTACAAGCCAAGGAACGCCAGAGATTGCTAACAAACCACAAGATGGGAGAGAGGCATGGAACAGATTCCCTCTGACGGCCCTCAGAAGGAACGAACCCTGCCAGGACCTTGATCTCAGATTTAGCTCCTGGAATTGTGTGACAATACATCTCTGATATTTACGCCACTCAGTTTGTGGTTCTTTGTTACAACAGCCCTTGGAAACTGATATGATGTAGGTTAGAGTGAGACTTCTCAAAGGATATCTTTTTATATCGTGCTAATTTTTTAAGCCAAGTGAATGTAGTATCCATTCAACATAGCATATTTTTTATACAATCCCATGCTAATGAGATATTGTTTCATGGGGAGCTGGTGGGGAAAACAGGGAGAAAACCATTCAAATCCAGTCCACAGGATTCTCCTGGCAGGGAGGACAGAGATGTTCTATAAAGTGGCAGTGCTGAGTGCCTGAAGAACATCCCTGCATTGCTAGAAAAGCCTCTTCAGCCCACATTCTGCCACAGCTTGGCCGGCCCCATGGCAGCAAGGCAGAGTGAGAGAGTGGGGCTGATGACAAGCCACAGCAACCACCCCATCGTCTTCTAAGACAAGGCAATCGGTGATCTGGATCTGCCTCCCTAAAGACTGTAAAAACAAAAACACAAGGACCTTAAAGAGCCCCCTTTGTCAACTCCTCTAGGAAAGAGCCGGCTGCCAGGTGTCCTCTCACTGGCCACAAAGATTATGGCACACCAGTGGGACAGGCATTGAAGTCCCAGTGGAAATGTCACCATACAGATATTGTGCCTGTCCTCAGGCTACTTAGAATCTAGCTGTAGAAGGCTTCAGCAATCAAATGGTCCCATGTTTAGTGGCCCTTGGTTAATGCTAAAGAAATACAGCACATGGGGAGATCATAGGGAGGCTATATTAGGGAACTGGAGAAGGCGTTCCCCAGGAAGAGACATTACACTGAAGTAGGAAGGAGGTTGGATAATACAGGATAAAGAGGAGCATGGCACCCAGGGAGACTGCTCCAGGCAAAGGAAACGGTGTGTAACCCGGCATTGAGGCAGGAAGGTGTGGCTTAGACAGTGAGGGAGGAATGACCCAAGATGGGGCAGCAAGGTAGGCAGGGGCAGACTGTGGTGGCCTAAGAGGCCACAATGAGGGCTTGAACCCAGAAGCTTTAAGCACGGATCAGACCCGAGCTTTTAAAAATCTCACTCTGGCCACCCCATGAAGCTGTGACACTGCACCATGGTACTTGACAACCATGTTGGGTACTCAACAGCCAACCACAGCAGATTGTTTTTAACACCCCCTCTTCTACAGGGCAGTGAGCTGTTTTTACTCACAGCACTTCTAACACCAAATGTTAGGGATAGGGGTTCTATACCAATGACCAATTCATGAATTCTTTAACACCAACAAGGCATCTACAATTCAATTCAATTCTAACACTAACTACCAGGACGTTACATCGGACTCCATACGTTTAAGGAGTGCCAAGTCCCCAGGTTACCCACACTTCTGTCCAACTTAGCTATAAATGGGGAGTTCCCACATCCCCTCCCCCAAGCTTGACAATTTGCTACCACTCACAGAAGTTGTGCAGCACTTTACTCACTATTCCAGCTTTATTATAAAGGACATAGCTCAGGAGCAGCCAAATGGAAGAGATGCACAGGATAAGGTGTGAAGAGGGAGCATGGAGCGGCCTTGCTCTCCAGGTGCCACCCTCCAAATCCAGAAGTTCTGAAACCCATTGTTCAGGGTTTTTTATGACGGTTTCATCATGTAGGTGAGATTGATTATTAACTCATTCTCCAGCGCCTCTCCCCTCCCTGGAGGTCGAAGTGTGGTACTGAAAGTTTCAGGCTTCTAATCAAAGTTTGGTCTTTCTGACAACCACCCCCATAACGAAGCCATCTATGGGCCCACCAAGAGTCATCTCATTAGAACAAAGGACACTCCTATCACTCAGGGAATTCCGAGGGATTTTAGGAGCAGTTCTGTGTCAGAAACAGGAGACAAAGACCAGATGTATATTTCTTATTATACCACAAGGGCAAACTATTTTCAGTAATAATCATTATTCTCTTGAATTATTTGGTTTTAAAATAATATTTTTAAAAACAATACTCTCAACTTTAAAAGCATTATTTAACTTTAGTAAATCACTTCATGTATGAACTAAAGTGAGCACACACCAAAGATATTAAACCTCATAGTTTCACCATAATAAATGTTAAACATATAAAGTCTCTGTGGTTACGTGAAATAAATTTAAGTTCTGTTTATTCATCTTTATAGTCACTGTATTCTCATTGTTTATTTTGGATCTACTGATTAAATGCTTGACTGTGTAGTTCCAGAAGAATTGGAGACAAGAACTGCAACCAAAGTGAACTCCTCTGATTCCAGAATCATCATGAACTTAACTCTCCATACGAATGTGTATACCCAAATTCACACATGTCAGGGGCCGCTATGTAACTGGGAGCTCTCTGAGTTAGTTTCCATATAAAATACAACATTTATTAAAGAGTAAGTATTAAAAATGAGCTAATTTGAAGTTGGTATATTATTAAGACTCAATAGCAACTGCAGTAATTATATAGAACTCAGACCATCAAAAAAATTTTCTTCAGGAATTTGTATTTTACTGCTGAAATTGTTGAGAATTGCCAGTGCAGAGTGATAATAAAAAACAGACTGATTTTTAATATGTTTTATTATTGCTTTTACATTATTTACAGTAAATGCACCCCTTCCCAGCTATATCCTGGACAAATCTCTCTTCCAACCCAGCCCTTGGGACACCACCTATGTGGAGAATGAATTGAAAGAGAGTGAGAGCAAGGAATTTGCAGGAGGCCTGTTACGGAATTTGGGTGATAGGATTTGGTGACTGATTGAACACGCAGGTGGGACCAGAAACAGACTGTGTTAGCCCCCAGCTTTCTAGATGGGTCAGCAGGTAGGAGGTAGACATCTTGGTATGTAGATAAGGACTGAAGCCAGAGGAATGGATGCCATTGTACGGGGAAACAGTGTTATATAATAGTTATAAATTGTAATGAACTCCAACATTGAAAAGAGGATACATTGGCAAATATTATCTCCATTTTGCAACTGGAAGACCAAGAGGCTGAGTAGTTACATCACTTTCCGAAAGCAAGTTAGCAGAAGGGCCAGGATTAGTTTTTGGCCTCATTCTGGGCACCCAGTTATTTAATCTAAATGCATTTTAAGAAGACACCATCCTTCCTAAAACCTCTGGAGATACTGAAAAGTCACACAAGGGCTTATGGCTCTGCTGTGCCAGGGAAAACTTCCTACAGACGTCAGTCTCTGACAGTTGGAATTCAGACCTGAAAAGCAGGTGGTGTGAAGGAACAATAGAGACTTTTTTCCTCTAGATACAGATATAGATTTTTTTTCCAGGAAGTCCCAGAAGGCTGCCAGAGATGTAAAAGAAAGCCCACAAACATGGTGTCGCAAAACCAAGAGGGGAGGATACTTCAAGGACCAAAGGCTATTTGTGCTGGTGTTTGTCAATATCTCCCCAGACAGTTATCTTCCCTTCCCCAGTAAGACTATGATCTCCTTGAGAATATGACTGAATGTTATGCTTTCTGACAATCCCAGTGCCTAACCACAGGGTGTCACTCATGGTAGGTGCCCAGTAACTGTAAGAGGATAAAATCAGATGGGACACTAGGCTTGGAATCAATTACCTAAATCTTGACCCTGCTCTAGGAAAAACTAAATGTGTGGCCTTAATCAAAGAGTTTAACTATTCTGAGGTTAGTCTAAATGGCTTCTTTTAGTTCTAAAATTTTACAGAAAGGATGACCAGTTCCTGAATAATTAGCATTTTGCTCTTCACTCATGACAATGCATCACAGATTCAAAGATAAAGAGCTGGAAGGGGCCTTATACACCATCTCTCTTCTTCCTGCCCCTCATTCTAAGGAAACCCAGGTTGAAAAAGAGACCACACCATGGTGAAGGTGAGTTTGGATTTGATACACATCTTCTTTCTCCCAGGCCGCTGCTTAAGCCTATAAATCCACTGCCTTAATCCATTGCCTTTCTTCATGCATGGAAACAAAATGAAAATGTTGTATGGGGGTTTTCCAGGATTCTGTCTTTAAAAATACCACGTGGTTCCTTCCTTGGAATTCCATATTCATGTTCTAACATACTGAAAATGATCAATGAAGGCTACTTGATTCTCTGAATATATATGTATGCATGCACGTGCACACACACACACACACACCCGCACACACACATACACACTCAGGAAACTATAACTGAAGCCCAACTCATAACCTAGTTACTTGTTTTCGATTGGTCTCTCAGTATTGATAGTGCCAACTGTAACCGAGACATAACTAGGAAAACGTCAGGTACTGTTGACAAGACTAATCCTTGCTAGCCATAGACACCCCTTCTATGGCAGTTAGTGACTATACACTCAGACCAAAATAAAGCATATCATTGGAGAACTTGGTACAGCAATGTCTTCTACTGTGCCTTAATAAAATACTCTGTGCTGCTTAATTTTATCATGAAGGATCACTTCAGAAAACTTGTTTTTGCACATATTGCTATATAATATAATTATAGTAGGAATTAGAAATGTTTCATGAATTTCAACTCAACCATAATGATTTTAGTTAAGACATAGTTTAGTAGGTCCCATCGATTCTCTCTCCTAAAAGACACATTATTAACATCACTACTTCCCTTATACACCATGTATATTCATATTCTCTCTTTCTCTCTCTTGTTCTCACTCTCAGTCTTGCTCTTTCTCTCTCAATTTAGGACATATTGCTCCTCCACAAGACATGTATTAAATGGTGTATATATCTCATTAAACTCATTTTCTTTTCATTTTAATATGTTACTGCTTATATTAAATTTCTTGTTCATTGTACATTCAAAGGAACCCACCATTTATATTGTCCAAAACCCTAAAAAATTGTTGCTGAGTTTAAGAAGACCTTCTCTAATGCTATCAAAACTTCAGAAAAGATCTACATCAATAGAAAGTTATCTGAGCCCCTTTTCTTTTGTTTCTCCATCATGGGGACCTTGAGTTGTCTTCTTTCCTTCCTGGAAGTTACAGCATTTCTTCTCCAACCCAGTAATTCAGCTATTTGTCAAAGACTCACAACTGTCACCCCCTGCCAGTAGAGTTCTCACACCAGACCCGTTGCACAAGGCTGTTGAACGCTTCCCTCCTTTGGATGTTCTTTTCTAGTCCTCAGTACCAGGGAAGCCTTAAGAAGGGAAATAAAAAGATAAAATTCCAGAAGCTTTGCCTAGCCATACAGTGAGGATTGTGTGGCACGTTCCCTGGCAGATATGGTAGGCTCAAGTGTGTCACCTACTGCCATGGAATGTCATCTCACTGAGGCCAGGATATTTCTCCCAGTCATGCTGAGTACCTGACGGTTGTCAAACAACATTTCCACCACCCACTTGGGAGGCTGCATGGAATAGTGGAGAGTGCATAGGGTATAGAGTCTCAACATCTGGTTGAGTTCTGGTTCTGCTGCTTACTGCTGTGTGACCTTTTAGAAGTTGCTTAACTTGTCTGGGCATTGGCAAATATGGACCCCAAACAGCTGGAAAGTAAAGAGTAGATTAAGAGGCAGACCCAAGTTCTAGTGTACACTCTGCTACTTACCAGGTCTTTGCATCAATGTGGTCCAGATTCCTTAGTTTAAAACTGAGGACAATACCTGCCTGGTTTGTATAGTGTCACTGTCAGGAGGAAAGGAGAGAAGGGATGTGAAAAGCCCTGTGAACTACAGTCTTCTGCAAATTGACTGGCTGGTACTCTCCTTTGGCCTCTTTGCTTTATCTATTTGACTGTAAGGTCTCATTTGAAAGTTCAAACCTTTCTAGAACCCTTTCTTCCCAGCACTGAAAGTACCATCCACAGTTCTTATTTTCAGTCGTGTAATTTCAGACAGGCCAGGCACTTCTGAATACTAGATTTCTCTCTGCATGAGTCACAGTGAGAAAACTCACAGCTGGGCAAGAAGCTAGTCTCCTCCCCTTCTCTGCCCTCACCCTGTGTTCCCACTTCCTGAGTGTACCTGATGGCCTTTGAAACATTCAAAAGTCAGGAACTTCTAAAGCACAAAGAGTCAGAGCATGATTTCCACAAGTTCTCTACCTAGGTTGGCCATCTCTCTTTCTACCCCATGGTGATTTCCTTGCTCACAATCCAATTTTTCTAAAGCCTGCCTTTTCCTCTCTTTACATTGGCCTACTATTTTTTTCCTGCTTGCTTTTAAAATAAGAATCCTTGCTCCTTGCATTAATAAAGTGTTCTCATGTAGGTGAAATAACAAATACTTTATTATGGGTTCACAACTATCTATGGAAATAATGGGGGGAGGTATTTTCATTCCTACTTTAGAATGAAAAAAGGAGGCCCAGAAATTGTGTGTGGCTTGCCCCAGGATCCCACAGAAAGTAGGTAGCAACATTTAGCCTCATCTACCAGCCTGCTGAGTCAGAGCTAACCTTCTTCCCATCACCTCTTGCGGGTTAGTAAGAAAAACAAGAGGCACAGCCAAGGGAGAACACTCATGCCACCCAGTACAAGCAGGCAGCCTGAATCCAGAGGTAAACCAGAGAGGAATAAACGCAAAGGCAGTGGAGTCCAGGAACAATGGGCAGCATTCTGGAGCCATTCAATTCCCAAGTCAGGTTACAGGGCCATAAATATATTTTAAGGCCTTTAGAATACCTGGATGCTCTGTGACCCTTCTTCTATCTGTGTTTGGGTGTATTAGTCCATTTTCATGCTGCTGATGAAGACATGCCCAAGACTGGGTAATTTACAAAGAAAAAGAGGTTTAACGGACTCACAGTTCCATGTGGCTGGGGAGGCCTCACAATAATGGCAGAAGGTAAAAGGCACGCCTTACATGGCAGCAGACAAGAGAGAATGAGAACCAAGCAAAAGGGATTTCCCCTTATAAAACCATCAGCTGTTGTGAGATGTATTCACTACCATGAGAACAGTATGGGGGAAACTGCCCCCATGTTTCAATTATCTCCCACTGGCTACCTCCCACAACACATGGGAATTATGAGAGCTACGATTCAAGATGAGATTTGGGTGGGGACACAGCCAAACCCTATCATTGGGTTCCCTACATTTCCTTCAGACTTCAAAGACAAAGGACTTCTGGTGACAAATACACAAAGCTTCCTCATTTTCCATTTACAGCTTGAATGGGTTGGGGTGGAACTATAAAAGTACTAATGAGAGTATTCTGGAACAAACAAAACATAATTTTCTCCACTTTATCTGTTCACTGCAACAGTCATACAAGACAGAGCCAGCATGATGGTTAGATTCAGCAGTCAACTGCCAGCATGATTTGGTTTCAGAAATTCCAGGAAAGCAGTCTGATGCAATAAAAAGAACACCAGCTCTCAGTCAGCAGACTTAAGTTTCCATCCCAGGATCTGTCACTTAATAGTTATATGACCCTGGGATTCCTTTAACCTGCCTGAAAACATAAGAAAAATATATCTTTTGAAGACTTTATAGACAGCAGGTGTCACAAATGTATGGCCCATACATCATATCTGGTCCAAAGAGGTAATTTCCTTGTCTCACACAATTACAAAAATTATTCTAAAAAATTTCTTTAGAAGACACCTGCCTTTTTCTATGTGGCACACACATACTCTTCCTCTGATCTTATATTGACCTGCATCAGGAGTCTGTGTTCCCTCCTCAGGCCCATGGTTACTTAATTTCAACCTCCTCTTCAGGAATTCCACAAAAATATGAAAGCTCCCAGCAGATAACGAGCACTCAGTGAATATTCTGGTTCTCTGAAGTCTGAGCACTGTTTGCAACCTAATAAAGGGAAACTTTACAATTGGAGTTCCAGCTTTCAGTCTCTGTTGCTGGTTCCTCATGTTCTTTACCCTCCCAGTGGTGGAATGCCCAGGGCATAGATCTTCAACCCCTCTTCTTTCCTAATTACACTCACTTCCCTTAGTGGCCCCATCCAATCTTATGACTTTAAATATGATCAACTTACTGATGACTCCCAAATTTGTAGATCGGGAACAGGCACCTCCCAGGGATTCCACACTCATTTATATAACTGCCTCTTTGACTATCTTCACTTAACTAATAGTGGGATAATCATCCATCCCAGTTTATCCAGAACCTTCCTGGCTTGCACATAACAATTCTGGGTTGTGCCTATGGTCTCAACAGCAACCCATCTGATTGTCCTGGATTGTTCATCTTTAATAAAGCATTGTCATTTTTAGTTTAATTATGCTAAGTTGGGATGGGTTAGTGAGACCTCCACTTTGTACTTCATGGTTCTGTCATGGTTTTGTCTAGTAATGTGTAAGATGCACGGTGATAAACAGTTTTCACTGTAACATATGGATACATTTTAAATAATTCATCTCTTTCCCCAGCCCTTTCCAGATGAAATATAACTAGTGCCTCTTTCTCAAGGACAGCATGGAGGATATTTGTTAGTTTTTGTTTGTTTGTTTATTTAAAGTCCTAGATACAGGAGATGGCTAACGCTTTCTGGTGAGAGCTAATTCTAGGAAAACTACTGGAAGCTACTTCTACAGTCAGCCAGTTGTGCTGTGCAATGCCAAAATGGCCTGCAAGACACACAAAGATGTAGGTAGCCAAAACTAAGATCTGTGGGAAACATAAGTGATAGGTTAGTGTGCATGAAGGCATGCATAAAACAGGGACTCAGCAGTTCTACAAGTAGATTAGTCTACGTGTTCTTGTGACAGAGTGCTATGGTTTGAATACGTCCCCTCAAAATCCATGTGTTGGAAACTTAATTCCTCTGCTCTCATGAATGCATTAATGAGGGCTCTGCCTTTATGAATGAAATAATGCCACTATCACAGGAGTTGGTTTGTTATTGTAGGGGTGACTTTGTTATAAGAGTAAGCTCTTTCTGTCTGTCTTGTTCTTGCCTTCCTACCAGGTGATGCCCTTTGTCATGTTATAATGCACCGAGAAGGGCCTCAACCAGATGTCACCACCACACTTTTGGACTTCCCAGCCTCTAGAACTGTGAGCTAAATAAACTTCTTTCCTTTATTAATTACCTAGTCTGTAGTATTCTGTTATCACAACAGAAGGCAGACTAAGATAAAGAGGTTTTCTCACTTGCTGCATAATATAAATCTACAATTACTTATTTATTTTACTATTTCATAATATAGTTTTAATTTCTGCAATAGATCTTTTCAACCACAATGAGCTAACAAATGAAAGCACATATCTGATAAAAACTTGAGCGCTGAATTTACCAATCTAAAAAATAGTTGACAACCAAAGTGTAACTTTTACAAAATGTTGACATTTACTATCCACCATGGGGCTGCAATAACAGTGACTACTTGAAAACCAGAAGATGCAAATCTGCTGAAGAAATATCAGCACTTAATTCAAGTTTAATGTAATAGTTATTGCAAGAACACTATACCTAGAGATGATTCAGCACATGGAACTACAAAAGGTGGATTTAAATATCATCTGGAAAGCATGAATTTTCATCTAAACTAAATCACTGCTCTTAAAAAATTTGGTTCATTGTTTTATTCCAAGTTTTTCTGCACATGTAAGAAAACCAACATGACAATAGTTAAATGATGCCAGTTTTATCTTAACATGGTCACACACTAAAAATGGACAATCATGCAAGGTAATTTCAATAAGGATTATTTTCTTCATCCAATTAATTGAATCAAAGTAAAGCTTTTAGAAGACTATTCTCCTAAAATTGAAACATCTGACATTATTGTGAATGCCACTGTTAATTAATGTAAAAGGATAGTACTGAAGATAAAATTATTTCTGAAATAATAGTAGAAATATAAATTTTGGCAAAGTAAACTGTCATAGTAAAAATTTAGTTTTCTTACTAAATTAAGAATTGTATGAGGCAGAAATGTACTAGAAATTGGTTGTAGTACAAACATAGTATATATTTAGAACCAGATAAGCTATCACATCTGCTAATCAGAATTCACATTGTCAAGCTTTCTACACACATACACATACATATACACACACATATATACCTATATATTTATGTGCATATACATATATGCATATATGTATATACATATAAATATATATATACACACACACACAGACATACACACACGCTCGCCTGGGGTAGGTAAATAAATTACGAAGTTATGCTTGAAGCTGATGTTGAAATTTATATGTGGCCAGACACCATAGCTCACGCCTGTAATCCCAGCACTTTGGGAGGCTGAGGCAGGTGGATCGCGAGGTCAGGAGATCGAGACCATCCTGGCTAACAAAGTGAAACCCCATCTCTACTAAAAATACAAAAGATTAGCCAGGCATGGTGGTGGGCACCTGTAGTCCCAGCTACTCGGGAGGCTGAGGCAGGAGAATGGCGTGAACCCAGAAGGCGGAGCTTGCAGTGAGCCAAGATTGTGCCACTGCACCCCAACCTGGGTGACAGAGTGAGATTCCATCTCAAAAAAAAAAAAAAAAGAGGCCGGGCGCGGTGGCTCAAGCCTGTAATCCCAGCACTTTGGGAGGCCGAGGTGGGCGGATCACAAGGTCAGGAGATCGAGACCACAGTGAAACCCCGTCTCTACTAAAAATACAAAAAATTAGCCGGGCGCGGTGGCGGGCGCCTGTAGTCCCAGCTACTCAGGAGGCTGAGGCAGGAGAATGGCGTGAACCCAGGAGGCGGAGCTTGCAGTGAGCCGAGATCGTGCCACTGCACTCCAGCCTGGGCAACAGCGTGAGACTCCATCTCAAAAAAAAAAAAAAAAAAAAAAAAAAAGAAAAGAAAAGAAAGAGAAATTTATATGCAAGGCAGAATATACTTGCTCTATTTGATACACCCAACTAATCAAATTTTAGGAAAGCTTGAGCCTTTAACAACTACTTTGTAAATTAACCTTAAGTGTTCTACATGGACATTGAAAATTTTATGAACAAGTCCCCTAAGATTTGGTTTGTTCAGCATCATTTGAAATATTTTAGTCAAGTATGCAATGAATGAAGTATAAAAAACTTCAGCTTTTGCAATTTGCTTTGAAAAGTTCCAATTCTAAAAACAAGGTTTATGAATTTCCTATAAAAGCAAGGGAGAAACTTAAACAATTAAATGATCAGAATTCTCATGGTAAACAATATTTAGCTTTGAAATTTTCTAATTGTGTTTGGAATGTCAACTTATTGTAAGACATTTTATGGAGCTCCTATTTTTTAATTGCATAATTTTATGTCCTACATTGAAATGAAATACAGTTGAGAAAACCTACAAATTTGCAGCATTTATATTTGAAAAGAATTTCCAAATAATCACAATTTATTATACGAGTTTTGTCTTGTAAAATATTTGCTGAATGGCACTGATATGGTTTAGCTGTGTCCTCACCCAAATCTCACTTTGAATTGTAACTCCCTCAATTCCCATGTATTGTGGGAGAAACCCAGTGAGAGGTGATTGAATTATGGAGGTAAGTCTTTCATGCACTGTTCTTGTCATAGTGAGTCTTACGAGGTGTGATGGTTGTAAAATCAGAAGTTTCCCCGCACAAGCTCTCTTCTCTTGTTTGCTGCCAAGTGAGATGTGCCTTTCACCTTCTGCCATGATTGTGAGGCCTACCCAGTCACATGGAACTGTAAGTCCAATAAACCTCTTTCTTTTGTAAATTTCCCAGTCTTGGGTATGTCTTTATCAGTAGCTTAAAAACAAACTAATACAATAAATCGGTACCAGTAGAATGGGGCACTGCTGAAAAGATACCCGAAAATGTGGGAGAGACTTTGGAACTGGGTAAGAGGCAGAAGTTGGAACAGTTTGGAGGGCTCAGAAGAAGACAGAAAAATGGGGGGATGTTTGGAACTCCCTAGAGACTTGTTGAATGACTTTGACCAAAATCCTTATAATGATATGGACAGTGAAATCCAGGCTGAGATGGTCTCAGATGGAGATAAGCAACTTGTTGGGAACTGGAGAAAAGGCGACTCTAGTTATGTTTTAGCAGAGAGACTCGTGGCATTTTGCCCCTACCCTAGAGATCTGTGGAACTTTGAACTCGAGAGAGATGATTTAGGGTATCTGGTGGAAAAAATTTCTAAGCACCAAAGCATTCAAGAGGTGGCTTGGGCACTGATAAAGGTATTCAAGTTTTATAAGGGAGGCAGAGCATAAAAGTTTGGAAAATTTGCAGCCTGACAATGCAATAGAAAAGAAAATCTCATGTTCTAAGGAAAAATTCAAGATGGCTGCAGAAATTTGCAGAAGTAACGAGGAGCCAAATGTTAGTCCCCAAGACAATGGGCAAAATGTCTCCAGGGTATGTCAGAGGTCTTCACAGCAGCCCCTACCATCACAGTCCCAGAGGCCTAGGAAAAAATGGTTTCATAAGCCAGGCCCAGGGTCCCTGTGCTGTGTGCAGCCTAGGGATTTGGTGTCCTGTATCCCAGATGCCCCAGCTGTGGCTAGAAGGGGCCAACATAGAGCTTGGGTAGTGGCTTCACAGGGTGCAAGCCCCAAGCCTTGGCATCCTCCATGGGGTGCTGAGCCTGTAGGTGCACAGAAATCAAGAACTGAGGTTTCAGAACCTCTACCTAGATTTTGGAAGATATATGGACATGCCTGAATGTGCAGGCAGAAGTTTGCTGTAGGGGTGGGGCCCTCATAGAGAACCTCTGCCAGGGGAGTACATAAGGAAATGTGGGGTCAGAGTCCCCCCCCAGAGTCCCTACTGGGGCACCACCTAGTGGAACCGTGAGAATAGGGCTACTGTCCTCCAGACCCCAGAATGGTAGATCCACTGACAGTTTGCACTATTTGTCTGGAAAAGTCACAGACACTCAATGCCAGCCCATGAAAGTAGCCTGGAGCGGGGGCTGCACCCTGCAAATCCAGAGAGGCAAAGCTGCCCAAGACCATGGAAACCCACGTCTTGCATCAGCGTGACCTGGATGTAAGACATGGAATCAAAAGAGATCATTTTGGAGCTTTAATTGCCCTGCTGGGTTTTAGACTTGCATGGGGCCTGTAGCCCCTTTGTTTTGGCATATTTCTCCCATTTGGAATGGTTGTATTTAACTAATGCCTGTACTCCCATTGTATCTAGGAAGTAACTAACTTGCTTTTTATTTTACAGGCTCATAGGTGGAAGGGACTTTCCTTGTCTCGGATAAGACGTTGGACTGTGAACTTTTGAGTTAATGCTGAAATGAGTTAAGATTTTGGGGGACTGTTGGGAAGGTATGGCTGGTTTTGAAATGTGAGGACATGAGATTTGGGAGGGGACAGCAGCAGAATGATACAGTTTTGGCTGTGTCCCCACCCAAATCTCATCTTGAATTATAACTCCAACAATTCCCACGTGTCGTGAGAGGAATCCAGTGTGAGGTGATTGAATTATGGGGGCGGGTCTTTCCTGCCCTTTCTCATGATAGTGAGTCTTATGAGATCTGATAGTTTTAAAAACAGGAGTTTCTCTGCACAAGCTCTCTTCTCTTGTCTGCCACCAAGTGAGATGTGACTTTCACCTTCCACCATGATTGTGAGGCCTCCCCAGCCACGTGGAACTGTAAGTCCAATAAACCTCTTTCTTCTGTAAATTTCCCAGTCTCAGGTATGTCTTTATCAACAGCATGGAAACAGACTAATACAGGCACAAAATTTGTGAAAATATTATGGCTGCTATACATATAAATTTTAATACAGAAAAAATAGATTGAGATTATCTTTCCTCTAGCAGAACTTACTGTGGGTTTACTAGGTATCTAGGCATTAGGCCTCCAGGATTGGAGAACATAGTATAATATATTCAATAAAAATATGATTTACAAAGGAAAATCAATTAAAGGTGTCAATAATTTCCAATTTTGCAGCCATAAAATGAAGCTTTGAAGAAGACAGCAGAAATTTTTACTTACAAAGAAGGTTACATAAAAAATTACATTCTTCAGAAAACTGCCAGAGATGGTATTACAGAAAGACACAAAATAATTAAAGAATATGACCATGTAGCCAAGACAATAATTTTTGTCTTTTATTTGGTAAATACAGATATAAATTAGTATTTACTAAAAATCTTATTGGGAAATAGTTTTTGAATAAAAATATTTTGCAGGTCTACAAATACAAAAATTAATTTGTAGCTATAGGACTTGCGGTTTCCAGTCCAGCATGCAGGAAGTTTGAAAGTCACTACTCTGTCCAAACAATAAGCAGAAAGCTGAAAGACTAAAAAAACCAACAATTCTTCTTAGGTCTGTATGAGAGATGAAGACACAGGGAACACTGCTGCCCCCAAGACTGAAGAGAGAGGCAAGTATAGGGAGTTCCAGCTTCTTCCAGTAGACACTCATGAGCAGAAACCACAGCAGGAACCACTGCCAGAGAGGAAAATCTGACAAATTGCTGGCAGCTCAATGTGGACAAGGCTGAGAGTTAAAAATAACTCCGGGGGACCCAGTTAGAGGGGAGCCCCCACACATGGTTGAACTTTACCTCCAGGAACTTGACAAGGTTCTCACAGTAAATATTAAACAAAAATACCCTTGTGCTTCAATCAGGAGAAGGGGAAATGTAACCATTTTGAAATATGCCAGTGTACTCTGTTCTTCTTAGCAAGGTCTGCCCACAGGAGAAACTATTTAACCAGAGCCTAAACTAATATTGTTTTACCAGAGCCTAAGTGACCTGGGAGAAAAGAAATACCCAACTCCAGCCCACTGTATCCATCCCATTCCTCCTAAAGAGAAGGAAAAATACTTATGAACACTTGTACAATGCACACTCCAGAGGCATAGCCTCATAAAAGACTGAAACCTAATAATAGGACAATAAAGCACTTATCCCCGAACACACACACACCTAATCACCACATGATTAAAGGCATGTCTACAGTAGTTCCTTTTATCTAGTAACTCATGTCCAGGTATCAAGAAAAATGACAAGACATACAAAAAGACATCACACATAGTTTGAAGAGACAGAACTAGACTCAGAAATGGCAGGGATGTAGGAATTATCAGATTGGTAATATAAAACAACAATGATTAATATGATAAGGGCTCTAATGGATAAAGTAGACAGCATGCAAGAACCAATGGGCAAGGTAAGCAAGGAGATGAAAATTCTAAGACAACCAAAGAGAAATGCTAGAGATCAAAAACACTGAAACAGAAGTGAAGAATGCCTTTGATGGGTATGAATAGACTGGAAACTGCTGAAAGGAAAATCTCCAAGAATATCTCAATCAATGCTTCCAAAACTGAACATCAAAGAGAAAACATACAAAAAACAAAGACAACAGAGTATTCAAGAACTGTGGAACAACTACAAAGTGTGGAATGTCTTGTAAAGGGAATACCAGAAGGAGAAGAAAGAGAGAAAGGAGTAGAAGAAATGTTTAAAACAATGACTGAGAATTTCCCCAAAGTAATGTCATAACAAATCACAGATCCAAGAGGCTCAGAGAACACCAAGAAAATAAATGCTGAAAAAATACATCTGGGTATATCATTTTTAAACTACAGAGAATCAAAGATAAAGAAAACACTACTTTAAAAAAGCAGAGAAAACAAATCTTACTTATTTGAGAGGAAAAAAACCCTTACCAACCTAGAATTCTGTAACCTGCAAAACTATCCTTCAAAAATGAAGGAGAAATAAAGACTTTCTCAGACAAACAAAAATTGAGTGGATGTTTTCAGTAGAGCTGCCTTTTAAGAAACGTAAATGAAATCATTTAGAGAAGAGAGAAGGAAAATTGTATATGTCAGAAACCTGTATCTACCCACATAAAGAAAGTATGAGCATCAGAGGAGGAACAAATGAAGATAAAATACAATTTTATTTTTCTTATTCTTAATTGACCTAACAGATAATAGTTTGTTCAAAAAAAATAGCGACAACGTATTCAAATATATATATTTGTATATGTATATATATAAGTGAAATTAATGACAACAATGATATAAGGGATGGGAGGGAGAAATTAGTATTATTTTATTATAAGGTGCTCACACTACTTGTGAGGTTTATAGTGTTTTTTGAAAGTGGACATGGATTAGTTGAAATGTATATTGCAACGTCAAGAGCAACGAATTTTAAAAGTTAAAGAAAAGAAGCATAATTGGTTTACTAAGACAGGAGAAAAAATCAAATTAGAACCACTAAGGGCAGAAAAAAAAAGAGTAGAAGGCAAAATAGGAACAAAGAAAAATGGTAACAGACAATGGTAACACACGTGGGAAATATTAATACAATGATATCAGTAACTTTAAACATCAATGATCTAAATGTACCAATTAATAGAGATTGTCAGAAATATCAAGAAACACACTTTAAATATAAAGATGCATATTGATTAAAACGAAACAAATGGAGAAAAATATACCATGTTCATACTAATCAAAGGAACTTGGAGTAGCTATATTAATTTTAGACAGAGTAGATGACAGAGCAAGAAAAGTTATCATGAGGCCGGGCGCGGTGGCTCAAGCCTGTAATCCCAGCACTTTGGGAGGCCGAGGCAGGCGGATCACAAGGTCAGGAGATCGAGACCACAGTGAAACCCCGTCTCTACTAAAAATACAAAAAATTAGCCGGGCGCGGTGGCGGGCGCCTGTAGTCCCAGCTACTCAGGAGGCTGAGGCAGGAGAATGGCGTGAACCCAGGAGGCGGAGCTTGCAGTGAGCCGAGATCGCGCCACTGCACTCCAGCCTGGGCAACAGCGTGAGACTCCATCTCAAAAAAAAATAAATAAATAAATAAAAATAAGAAAAGTTATCATGAATGTAAAAGGACATTGCATAATAATAAAGGGGTTGATAACACAAGAAGACATAACAGTCTTTAATGCATATGTGCCTAACATCAGAGAATCAAAATACATAAGGCAAAAACTGACAGAACTACAAGGAAAAAAAATAAATGAATCCACTATTATAGTTAGAGACTTCAACACCCTTATATTACTACTTAACAGATCCATCAAGTGGAAAATCAGTACGGACATAAACTCAACAACACCACCATCAATCAACTGGATATAATGGACATTTGTTAACTACTTCACCTAACAACAGCAGAACACACATTCTTTTCAAGCACATGTGGGACATTCACCAAAAATAGATCATATTCTGGGCCATAGAACATACCTTAATAAATTTAAAAGAATAGAAATCATACAATGTTTGCTCTCAGACCACAAAGGAATTAAACCAGAAATTAATAACAGAAAGACAGCCAGAAAATCCCAAGTCTCAGAGATTGCATAACACATTTATAAATATCCATAGGTCTAAGAAGAAATCTCAAGAGATACTTTAAAATATTTGAAACTAAATGAAAATGAAAAGACAGCTTATCAAATGTTGTTAGCCACAAACAAAGCAGTAGAAGGAAATTTATATTAATAGCATTGTAGGCTTATATCAGAAAAGAAGAAATCTAAAATCAATTATCTAAGCTCCCATCTTAGGAAACCAGACAAAGAGGAGGAAATTAAAGCCAAAGTCAGGAAAACACATGAAATCATAAAAATGAGAGCAGGAATCAATGAAATTAACAATGGGAAATCAATACAGAGAATCAATGAAACCAAAAGCTGGTTCTGTGGAAACTTCAGTACAATACATAAGCCTCTACCCAAGCTAGCTAAGAAAAAAGTGGATGACACAACATACTAATATCAGAAATGAAATGAAAGAGGGGACATCGCTACAGGTTGCATAGACATTAAAAGGATAATCAATAAATAACATTTTTAAAAAAACACTATGGCCACAAATTTGATAACCTAATGAAATGGGCCAATTCCTTGAAAGACACAATCTGTCAAAACTCACACAGGAAAAGTTGGATAATCTGAATAGTCTTATACTTATTAAGGAAATGTAGTCAACAGTTAATAATCTTCTGAAAGAGAAAACATCAGGTCAAGATGGGTTTATCTGTGAATTCTACCAAACATTTAACAGAGAAAATATACAAATCCTCTATAATCTGTTTCAGAAGATAGAAGCAGAGAAAATTCTTTTGGATTCATTCTATAAGGCCAGCATTGTCCTAATAGCAAAACTAGACAAAGACACTACAAGAAATGAAAACTACAGACCAATAGTTCTAATGAACATAGCTGCAAAAATCCCCGACAAAATATCAGCAAACTGAATACAGCAATGTATTTTTAAAAATTGTACACCACAACCAAGTGGACTTTTTCTAGGTATGCAAGGCTGAGAAATCCAGGTACAGACACACTAGGAGAAAGAAGCCTGTGTGTCCTGGCAAGAACTCTTAATTACACTTGACACACAGGGTTGTCAATAGAGACTGAAAGAAGTAAAGCACTCTTACACCTTTAAGTCTTCTCTAAACAACTAACCAGAAAGACAAGTCCAGGGACTAGCTGAGGACTGCCACACTGACGCAGAACCCAGAGAGCCAGGGTGTAAAATAACATGTGGTGGTATGGTTTCATTGGACGGAATACGTACAAGCTCTGAGTATATACAAACTCTGCGGCTCCTCCTCCCTCCCGCCTGCTGCACCCCCACCCCAGCCTGGTCACCTGACAGACTGACAGAGGAAGGATTTGTTTAGTTAGTGCAAAGCAAACACTTCTCCTGGCTGAGCTCTTAAGCAGAGAACTCACTGAATGACCACCATTCACCTTTGGCTGTAGTGCAGGGGAACCCAAGGCCACTGGCACACTCAGGTAGAGCTCCAGTATCAAACATCAGCACCACTAAACAGGGCAGATCTCTTTATCTTGGTTTACAGTGGAAACTGAGGTCTAAGATATGAGACTTAAAGAAAGAGAATCTGTCTTTAAAGGCATTGGTTTAAAAGCAATAGGGCCTGGTGCCAGACTCTTTGAGGTGCAAATCCAAGGTCTGCCATTTGCTAGCTACGTGATCTGGAAAAATTAATCTCCATACTTCCATTTTCTCATCTGCAAATGGGATCAAAGTAGCACTTTTTTTCAGAGCTTTTGTAAGGATTTAATTAGTTAATATACTTGAAGGACTTAGAACAGTTCCTACCACAAAATCAGACTTCTGAGTCTCAAAATCAGGCAACTGGGGCAAAGTACATAAGGAGTGAGTAGATAACCTCAGAAAAAAAAAATCCAATATATTAGAAAGAAGACCAGCTTGGCCTGAGTGGGTGGAGACTGGCATTTCTTGGCTCTGTCACAAGTTAGCCAATGTCTTAAGTAAATCACTTAAAGTCTTTAGGCATTTTTGGTTTTTGGGGTTTATTTTTATTTTTATTTTTTGCAACTTGATCTAGCAATAGCAATCTACAGGACTGCTATAAAAGCCCGTGAGATGGAGACACCAACACGTAAATTTGTGTTCTACAGAGGTTGACTATAAGCCCTCTTATTTCTTTTCTTTTGTAACAGCTTTATTGACATATAATTCACACACATATAACTCACTCATTAAAAGCACACAATCAGAGGTTTTTGGTATTTTCACAGATTTGTGCAACCATCACCATATCATTTTTTAGAACATTTTTATCATCCTCCAGAAGAAACCCCATATTCTTTAGCAGTAATCTCATTCCTCACATTCCCCTGAGAATCAGGTAACCATTCATCTACTTTCTGTCTATACAAATTTGCCTATTCTGGACATTTCATAGAGATGGGATCATACAATACATGATCTTTTGTGACGGGGCTCTCTGACAGCATAATGTTTTCAAGATTCATCATGTTGTGTCAGTACTTACCCCTTTTACTGCTGAAAGATATTCTATTATATGGAATCATATACCACATTTTATTATATACTCATCAGTTGATGATATTTGAATCACTTCTACTTTTTGGCTAACATGAATAATGCCTCAATGGACACTCATGTAGAAGTTTTTGTGTGGTATATGTTTTCAGTTCTCTTGAGTGTATACCTACAAGTGGAACGGCTGAGTTGGTCAGATGGTTAATTCTATGTTTAAAGTTGAGGAACTGCCAAAATATTTTTGAAAGAAAGACCACCAGAATTCCTACTAGCAGTGAATGAGGGTCCCAATTGCTGCACATCCCTACCAACACTTGCTATGATTTATTTTTTATTGTAGCCAGCCTACTGAGTAAGAAATGGTATTTCACTATGGTTTTGATTTACATTACCTTGATGGTTAATGGTATGAGCATGTTTCCCTGTGCTTGTTGGCCATTTGTGTGTCTTCTGTGGAGCAATGTCTATTCAGGTTATTTGACTACTTGAAATTGAGTTATCTGTGGTTTTTTTTTTATTTTTATGGATACAGAATAGTTGTACATATTGATGAGGTACATGTGATATTGTGATACAACTATACAATGTGTAATTATCAAAACTGAGTAACTGGGATATCCATCACCTCATTTATCATTCGGCACAGCAAAGGAAACAATCAACAAAGTGAAGAGACAACCTATGGAATAAAAGGAAATGTTTGCAAATCATCCATCCGATGGGGGATTAATAACCGGAATATATAAGGAACTCTAACAACTCAAGAGCAAAAAAGCAAATAATCCAATTTAAAAATGAACAGAAGATCTGAACAGATATTTCTGAAGAGAAGGCATACACATGGCTTTCAGGTATATGAAAAAATGCTTAACATCATTAATCATTAAGGAAATGCAAATCAAAACCACAATGAGATATAACCTCACCCCAGTTAAAACAGCTATTATTAAAAAGACAAAAATGACAAACATTTATCATTTATTTGTATTGGGGATATTTCAAGCCTTATCTTCTAGCTATTTTGAAATATACAATAAATTATTGTTAATTACAGTCATCTTACTTTCGTAGTGAACACTGAATTTTATTCCTTCTATCTGCCTGTTTTCTTGTGCTTAACCAACCCCTTTTTATCTCATCCCTTCCCAGCCTCTGGCAACCATCATTCTATTCACTACCTCCATGAGATCAATTTTTTAGCACCCAGGTGAGTGAGAACATGCAATATTTGTCTTTCTGTGCCTGTTTTATTTCACTTAACATAATGTCCTCCATTTCAATCCATGCTGCTGTAAATGACAGGGCTTCATTTTTCTATGGCTGAGAAATTTTCCATTGTGTATATAAACCACATTTGCTTTATCCATTCATTCACTGATAGACACTTAGGTAGATTTTATATCTTGGCTATTGTGAATAGCACTGCAATAAACATGAGAGTGCAAATAATATCTCTGATATACTGATTTCCATATATACACATACACACACACACACACACACACGCACACACACGAGTGGGATTGTTTAATCTTATAGAGTAGCTCTATTTTTAGGTTTTTTTTTAGGAACTTCCATACTGTTTTCCATAGTGGCTATGCTAATTTACATTGCCACCAACAGCGTAGTGTATGAGCATTTCGTTTTCTCCATATCCTCAACAGCATTTGGGTTTTTGTTTGGTTGGGTTTTGTTTGTTTGCTTGTTTGTTTGTTTTGGCTTTTGAATAGTCGCCATTTTAACTGTGGGGAGATATCTCATTGTGGTTTTGATTTGCATCTCTTCAATGATTAGTGATGTTGAGCATTTTTTCATATACCTAATGATCATTTGTATGTCTTCTTTTGAGAAATACCTGTTCAGATCCTTTGCTCATTTTTAACTGGATTATTTGTCATTTTGCTATTGAGTTGTTTGAGTTTCTTACATATTCCGGTTACTAGTCCATTGTCAGATAAACACTTTGCAAATGTTTTCTTTTTATTTGTGGGTTGTATCTTCACTTTGTTGATTGTTTCCTTAGCTGTGCATAAACGTTTTAGCTTGATATAATCCCATTTTTCTTTATTTTCTTTTGTTGCCTGTGCTTCTAAGGTCTAACTCAAGAAATCTTTGCCCAGACCAATGTCCTGAAGTGGCTCCCCAATATTTTCTTCGAGTAGTTTCTTAGCTTCAGGTCTTACATTTAAGTCTTTAACACATTTTGATTTGATTTTTGACTGTGGTGAGAGATAGAGGTCTAGTTTCATTCTTCTGAATATGGCCATCAGTTTTCACAGCACCTATTATTGAAGAAACTGTGCTTTCCCCAATGTATGTTATTGGCACCTTCATCAAAATGAATTGGCTATACATGTGAGGATTTATTGCTGGGGTTTCTATTCTGTTGCATTGGTCTATGTGTCTGTTTCTGTGCCAGTACCATGCTGTTTTGGTTACTACAGCTTTGTAGTATATTTTGAAGGCAGGTAATGTGATGCCTCCAGCTTTGTTTTTATATTCAAGATTGCTTTGACCATTTGGGTTTTTGAAGTTAAATACAAACTCTAGATTTAAAAATATATATTTACATATGTCATTGGTATTTTGGAAAAGATTTCATTGAATCTATGTATCTCTTTGTGTAGTATGTATGTTAAAAAATATTAATTCTTCCAGTCCATGAACCTGGGATATTTTTTCTTTTTTGTGTCCTCTTCAACTTCTTTCATCAGTGTTTTATAGCTTTCATTGCAGATATTTTTTATTTCTTTGGTTAAGTTTATTCCTGGGTAATTTTTGGTAGCTATTGTACAATACATGAGATTGCTTTCTTGATTTCTTTTTTGGATAGTTCACTATTAGCTAGTATAGAAACACTACTGATATCTGTATGTTAATTTTGTAGCCTCCAACTTTACTGGATTCCTTTACCAATTCTAGCAGTTTTTTTGGTGAAGTCTTTAGGATTTTTCTAAATATTAGATTATATCACCTGCAAATAAGAATAATTTGACTTTTTCCTTTCCAATGTGGTTGCCTTTTCTGTCTTTCTTTTGTTTGATTGCTCTAGCTATGACTTCTGGTACTATGCTCAATAGGAGTAGTGATAGTGAGCATCTTTGTCTTGTTGCAGATCTTAGATGAAAAGCTTTCAATTTTTCCCCATTCAGTATGGTGCTAGATGTGAGTTTGTCATATGTGACCTTTACTGTTTTGAGGTATGTTCCTTCTGTACCTAGTTTTTTGAGAGATTTTATCATGAAGAGATATTAAATTTCATTGAGTGATTTATGGTATTTATTGAAATGATTTAAATCATATGGGTTTTTTGCCCTTGATTCTATTAATGTGATGTGCCACATTTATTGATTTGTGTATGTTGACCCATCCTTGCATTCCTGGGATGAACCCCACTTGATAATAATGAATAATCTTTTTAATGTGTGGTTGAATTCAATTTGCTGATATTTTATTGAAGATTTTTGCAACTATCTTCATCAATGATATTGGCCTGCAGTTTTCTTTTTTGTTGTTGTTGTATCTTTGTCTGGTTTTGGTATCAGAATGATGCTCACCTCACAAAAATGAGTTTGGAAGTATTTCTTCTTCCTCGATTTTCTGAGTTCCAGTAGAATTGGCATTAGTTCTTCTTGAAGTGTTTAGTAGAATTCTAGCAGTGAAGGCATCAGGTCCTGGATTTTCCACGATGGAAAAAATTTTATTACTGTTTCTATCTTTTTATTCATTACCAGTATGTTCAAGTTTTCTGTTTCTTATTCATGTTTTATTCTTGGTAAGTTGTATGTGTCTAGAAACATATCCATCTCTTCTAGGTCTTGAAATGTATTGGCATATAGTTGCTCATAATAGTCTCTAATGATACTTTGAATTCCTCCTTTGTAATGTCTCCTTTGTTGTCTCTGGTTTTTTTTAATTTGGATCTTCTTTTTTCTTTGTTAGTCTAGTTAGTGGTTTATCAATTTTGTATGTCTTCAAAACGCCAACTTTTTGTTTCATTGATCCTTTATCATTTTTTAGCTTCTATTTTGTTTAGTTCTGCTCTGATCTGTAATCTTTTCTACTAATTTTGGATTTGGTGTGTTCCTGATTTTCTAGTTCCTTGAGGTGTATCTTTAGGTTGTTTATTTGAAGTCTTTCTACATTTTTGATGTTTTTGCTATTTTTTGCTATAAATGTTGGCATTTATTGCTATAAACTTGCCTGTTAGCACTGCTTTGCAGTATCCTATAGGTATGGTATGTTGTGTTTCCATTTTCACTTGTTTTAAGATATTTTTATTTCTTTTTTAATTTCTTAATGATCCTTTAGTCATTCAGGAGCATGTTAATTTCTAGTTATTTGTATAGTTTCCAAGGTTCCTCTTCTTATCAATTTCTAGTTTTATTCCCTTCTGGTCAGAAAAGATGCTTGATACAGTTTCTATTTCTTTGAAGTTGTTGAAATTGTTTTGTGGCCTTAAGTATGGACTCCTCTAGATAATGTTCTACGTGTTGATAAGAAGAACATGTATTTGGCAGCGGTTGGGTGAAATGTTTGTAAATGTCAGCTAATTCCATTTGGTCTAGAGTATAATTTAATTCTGATGTTTCTTTGGTGATTTTCTATTTGCATGATCTGCCTGTTACTGAAAGTGGAGCATTGAAGTTCCCTACTATTATTGTATTAAAGTCTATTTACACCTTTAGCTCTGTTAACATTAGCTTTATATGTTTGGATACTCCAATGTTGGTTGCATACATAATTACAATTGTTATATTCTCTTGTTGAATTGAACCCTTTATCATATAATTATTTCCTTTGTTTCTTCATAGTTTTGACATGAAATATATTTTATCTGATACATGTGTAGCTACTCCTCCTCTTTTTTGGGTTTCCATTTGCATGGAATATCTTTTTCAAGTTCTTCACTCTCAGTCTATGTGTGTCTTTATAGATGAAGTGGGTTTCTTGTAGGAGCATATATTTGGACCTTTTTATTCATTTAGCCCCTCTACATTTTTTAATTAGATAATTTAGTCCATTTCCATTTAACATTATTATTGATGGTAAGGACTTACTACTGTCATTTTGTTATTTTTTTCCTCTGGCTGTTTTGTATGTCTTCTCTTCCTTTTTTCCTTTTCTACTGTCTTTTTTTGTGGACAAGTGATTTTCACTGTTAGCATGTTTTCTTTTTCTTTTAGTATATCTATTAATAGATTTTTGCTTTGTGCTTACCATGAGGCTTACTAAAAACACATTATAGCTATAGCAAATTATTTTTAACTGATGACACAATGAAAAGAAACAAATAATCAAAAAAACCTTAAGAAATGTACACTAACTTTATTCCCCCATTTTCTGACTTTTTGTTTTTCATATCTTTTTATATTGTCTATCTCTTAAGAAATTGTGGTTATTATTTTTGATAGATTTCTCTTTTAGTTTTCATGCTAAAGATAGCAGTAGTTGATACATCACTATTATGGCATTACAGTTGTATTAATTTGTCTGCAGATTGACTTTTACTAGTGACTTTTATACCTTAAGATGATTTATTGTTGCACATTACCATCCTTTTCTTTCAGATTGAAGAACTCTCTTTAGCATTTCTTGTAAGATAAATTCCCTCAGCTTTTCTTTGTCTGGGAAAATCTTTATCTCTCCTTCATGTTTGAAGTAGAGCTTTGCTGGATATAGTATACTTGGTTAAATGTTTTATTTCCTTACAGCATTTTGAATCTGTCATCTTTATTTCTCCTGGCCTGTAGGGTTTCCACTGAGAAGTCTGCTGCCAGGTATATCCAAGCCCCTTTATATGTTAATTAGCTTCTTTTCCATTGCTGTTTTTAGAGTCCTGTCATTGTCCTTAGCCTTTGAGAGTTTGATTATTTTATGTTTCAGAGTAGTTTTATTTGGGTTGGATCTGCTTTGTGTCTTGTTGCACCTAGATACTCATACCTTTATCTGGGTTCGGAAAGTTGTTATTTCTTTGAAAAAAACTTTCTATCCCAACTTCTTTTTCTCACTACATCCTCTTTATGGCCACTGACTCTTGGATTTTTCCCTTTTGAGGCTATTTTCTAGATTTTGTAAATGTACTTCATTCTTTTTCATCGTTTTTTTCTCCTCTGAGTGTGTATTTTCAAATAGTCTATCTTTCAACTCGTGAATCCCTTTCTTCTGCATGATCAATTTTGCTGCTGAGACATTCTGCTGCATTTTTCTGGTTTTCAATTTGATTTTTCAGCTCCAGGTTATCTGTTTGATTTCTTTCTTATTATTTCAATCTCTTTGTTAAATTTCTTTGATACCATTCTGAATTCCTTCTCTGTGTTATCTTGAAGTTCATTGAGCTTCCTCAAGATAGCAATTTTGAATTCCCTGAGAGGTCACATATCTCTGTCACTGCAGGATTGGTTATTGGTGCCTTATTTAGTCTGTTTGGTGAGGTCATATTTTCCTGAAAGTTCTTGATGCTTCTGGAAATTTCTCCATTTCTGGCATAGAAAAGTTAGGTATTTATTTCACTCTTCACAGCCTAGCCTTGTGTGTACCAATTTTTTAGAGGGCTGATTTTTGGTTCTTCATAGGGTGTTTGTTTATGTAGATAGTTGTTTGATTTGACGTTCCTGCAGGAAGTTTGCTTGCAGGAAGGTTCTATTTGGCCATCTTGTTCTGCCTTTCTCCCATCTTGAAATTATTAAGTGGTATGTGTTCTTTTTATATTCTATACACAAATCCAATACTAGATACATAATTTGAAAATATTTTCTGTCATTCAATGGATTGCCTTTTCGCTTCCTTAATGGTGTCCTTGGAAGCACAAAAATTTTTAAATTCGATCAAGTCCAATTAATCTATTTTTTTATTTTGTTGCTTATGCTTTTAGTGACATATCTTAGTAATCTTTGTTTTGTACAAGGTCATGAAGATTTGTCACTGTTTTATTCTGAGAGTTTTAGTTCTTATGTTCATATTTTCAATCCATTTTGAGTTAATTTTTGTATATGATATGATGGAGCCCAACTTCATTATTTTGCCTGTGGATAGCCAGTTGTCAGAGTGTCATTTATTTAAAAGACTATTCTTTCTTTCTTCATTGAATTGTTTTAATGCTCTTGTAAAGCATCAACTAATATAAATGTTATGGTTTATTTCTGGTCTCTCTATCCTGCTCCATTGATCTATATGTCTGTCTTTAAGTCCACACTACACTGTGTTGTTTATTATATCTTTGTAGTAAGCTTTTAAATTGAGAAGTGTGAGTTCTCCAACTTTGTTATTCTTTTCCAACACTGTTTTGACTATTTGGGTCCCTTAACTTTCTGTGTAAATTTTAGTATCAGCTGGTCAATTTCTATAAAGAAGCCAAATGGCATTTTGTTGGGCATTGAATCCACTTGCCATCTTAACAATATTAAGTCTTCTGATTCACAAACATGAGATGTTTTCCACTTATTTAGATCTTCTTTAATTTCTTTCAACAATGTTTTCTGGTTGTAACAGTCTACTTTGCATTTATTTTGTTAACTTTATTTCTAAGTATTTTATTATTTAGATACTTTTAAAAATATAATTATTTTCTTAATTTCATTTTCAGGTTGTTCAATGTGAGTTCATAGAAATATAACTACATTTTGTATTTATCTTGTATCCTATCACCTTGGTAAACTCATTGATTAGTTCTACTGGGGTTTTTTATAGTAAATTCCTTAGGATTTCTACTGAAAAAAAAAGAGCATGTGATCCATGAATAGAGATAGTTTTAATTCTTCCTTTTCAATCTGAATGCCTATTATTTCTTTTCTCCATCCTAATTGTTCTAGTTGTTATAACAGAAGCAGTGAGATCAGACATCCTTGTCTTGTTTCTTTCCTAGGGTAAACCCTTCAGTCTTCTACTTTTGACTACTATAATAATTGTGAACTTTTTGTAGACATCTTTATTCAAGCTGAGGAGGTTCCCTTCTATTTCCAGTTTGTTCAATATTTTTATCATAAATATCATTGGACTTTATCAGTTGTTTTTCTGCATCTATTGAGATGATCATATGCCTTTTGTCTTTATTCTATTGATACGGCATATGGCTTTAACTATTTTTTTTTCTGATGTTAACCAACCTTGCATTCCTGGGATAAACCCTAGTAGTAGTAGTGTATAATCCTTTATATATGATGCTAGATTTGTTTTACTAGTATTTTGTTGCAGATTTTTTGTGTATATTAATTTCATTTCATTGTCGTTAAAACATCCTTAGTATGATTTCAATCCTTTGAAATGTATTGAGGTTTGTGAATCTTGGTTTATACCCTAATATATGGTGTATCCTGTAAATTCTTACATGTGCACTTGAGAAGAATGTGTATTCTGCTTGTTATGCTAGGTAGAATGTTCTATAGATGTATGTTAGGTCTAGTTTGTATAGAGTGTTGTTCAATTATCCCATTTCTTTGTTGATATTCTGCCTAGTCTATCCATTTTTGAAAGTGGAGTTTTTAAGTCTTGAACTATCATGAAATTGTTTAATTCTCACTTCAGTTCTGCTGGATTCTCCTTTCTGCATTTGGGGCTCTGCTGTGCATGTATGTTTATAACTGTTACATCTTCCTGATAGATTGGCCCATTTATCATTATGAAATCTTGCTGCCTACTAATTTTTTAAAATATCTGTTTGTCTCATATTAGTCTAGCTACTCTAGCTTTCTTGTGATTGTGGTTTACATGAAATAGCTTTTTCACCTTTTTATTTCAATGTATGTTTCTTTATGTATAGTGTGTTTCCTATAGATAGCATATAGTTGAGTCTCTTTTTGTATCCTATCTGAAAATCCCTGCATTTTGATGTGGTTATTTAATTTATCCACATTTTGTTTTCTATATATCTCATTTCTCTTTTGTTCCTGTATTACACCTTTACTGCTTTCTTCAGCATTACATGAACATTTATTTTCTAAAGTAACATTTTAACTCCTTCAATGACTTTCTCACAATATTTAATTCCTTCCATTATTTTTTCACTATATTTTAAAGTTATCTTTTGTGGTTATTTTAGTGTTTGCCATATAAATCTTAACTTACCAAAATCTACTTAAGATTTATACTAAATTAATTTAAGTGAGACCTATAAATGTTACTCCTTTATAGCTCTCTCACCCTTTTCCCTTTTTTGTGCTATTATCATTACACATATTAACCTATTAATCCATATACGGTATAAACCCAACATCAAATTGTAATATCTATTACTTTATATATTTGTATGTCTTGTAAATAAGCCAAGAGAAGAGCACAAAGCAAATACATATTCCTAGTATTTATTATGGTAACCTTCTTATTATTTCTGGTTCTCTTCATTTATTTGTACTGATTTGTATTACCACCTCTTGTCATTTTCTTACTCCAATATAGCTTTATTCCCATCACCTTCTCTGCGCTTTTATTAGTAAACATTATATTTCTATATGTTATAGATTCCACAATACAATTATGTACATATTGTTTTGTAAAGTTTCTTTATAAAGTAATTAATAAAAGGGGAATAAATGTGCATTCTCATTCTCTTTTATAATTACATAAATTACCTTTACCAGTGTTCTTTATTTGTGCATGTGTGAATGGGTTCAAATTACTAGGTTGGTACAAAAGTAGCTGTGGTTTTTCGCAATTAAAAGTAACAACAACAACAACAAAAAAACGCAATTACTTTTGTACCAACCTAATACACTCTAGAGTCACTTAACTGAAGAATTTCCTTTAGTATTTCTTATAAGGTGGATTTGCTATGCTAGCAACAAATTCCTCATTTTTGTTTATCTGAGAGTCTGTATATCATCTTCATTTTTGGAAGACTGTCTCGTGGATATAAGGTTCTTGTTTGACAGGTGTTGTTTATTTTTATTTTTAGAACTCCAAATATGTCATTCCATTGTCTTCTGGCCTCTATTGTTTCTGCTAAAAAGTTTCTGGTGAGATGCTAATCTTATTGGATTATCAGATGTGTGTGGATTGGATTTAGTTTTTTGGTTTTTTTTTTTTTTTGTATGTGAGGTGTCATTTAGTTTTCTCTTGCTACTTTCAAGATTTTCTCTTTATCTTTGGCTTTCAGCAATTTTATTATGATGTGTCTGTGTGGGGGTCTTTTTGTATTTATCCCATTAGAGTTTGTTGAGTTTCTTGGATGTGAGATGAACATTTTCTCATGAAATTTGGGAAGTTTTTAGCCATTATTTCTTCTAATATTTTTTCTAGCCCTTTTTCTAGTTCTTTCTCTCCTCTTCTTCTAGCACTCCCATTACATGTGTGCTGGCATGGTTACCAGTTTGCTTCATTCTTTCCTTTTTCTCTGTTCTTTGGATTGCATAATCTCCATTAATATTTATTCAAGTTTACTAATTCTTTCTTCTGCCAGTAAACATTTACTGTTAGGCCCCTGTACTGATAATTTCTAGAGACTACAAATGGTTGGTTTTTGTTTGTTTTGTTTTTTATCATTCTCACTGGAAATTGTTCTTCAATGGGGAGTGAGTTCTTAGAGTTGTTCGTGCTGTCATTTTAGAAGTGGACTTCTCTTCTCTGCTTTTAATTGTTTACCTCTTCAGGGGTAAAATCTCTTCTCTTCTTTAGCCCATTTGACTAGCAAAAACACTACATATCTTATACCAAGGTACTACCCCGACACCTGCTAATTGACAAATCTTTTAGATAGTTCTTGCTTCTCCCTTCTGGCACTATGGCTCACGTTCATTAATACTTGAAATTCTCCCTTCCCATAGTTTCACTATTCCAGCCACTCCCAGCCATAAAATGGCTGTCTTTCTTTCTACCTACTCTTAAGTGCTGGTGCATTCAGAAAAAGCCCCTTTCACTGTCTCTCTTCTCTTGGTACTCAAGATGCCCTGGAAGTCTTATCCACAGCCATTGCTTCCACTGCTATGTATGTCTTCTAACTACCACTGTGTATCTCCAGTCAAAAGCTCCCATTAAGTTCCAGCGCCACGAATCCAACTGCCTACTAGACATTTCTGTTGAAGTGCTCACAGACACCTCGAAATTAATAAATACATCTAATATTTAACTCCTTTTTTTCTTCAAAGTTCATTAGTTTCTCTTATATTTCATATTCCGGTTGATTACATCCAAGTGTCCAGCCACCTAAACTAGGAATTGAGGAACTTTCCTCAGGTCCTCCTCCCTTCTCAACTCATATTATATTGTTTTTAGAAATGAGTTTTATTCCACAATGCCCCTGCCTAGTTGAAGCCTCTACTGTTTGCCAACCAGGCTAGCATAACTTTCCATATTCCGCTACTGCCAATCCAGTCTCTATAGGGCAATTAAAGTGATCTTTCTAAACCACAAATCTGATTATGTTACCCCTCTCCAAAACTTTTGCATTAGCGCCAGCATTGTCTACAACTGTGTTCCCCAAATGCAGTCATTTGATCACTACCTTTGTGACTTTTGACATAACAACCATCATCATGTTTATTCGCATAGTACTTATACCATTATTTACATACTTAGATTTATAACAAAAGGATATGTGATCTTTGAATTTGAAAAATCAGTATCACTTATCATAGGGAAAATATAAAAATAAATTCATAGCTATTAAACAAAAAATATTTGTCTGTATGCCACTAAAAGCTTCTTGCATCACAGCATTAGTACACCTACCATACTTGAGAACACACAGGCCCAGAGAAAAGTCATGGGAATTATATATAAAGCAAGGACTCTCAAACTTTATCTCCCACTCCATACACCCTACCCTCTAGTCCCACTAAAATACATTTTATGGTTCAAGCATCAGGCTGTTTCCTTCCTGGGTACCTTTATACAAACTATTTATTTACATCAAGGAATGAGTGTTATTTTGTCATTTCTTTCTTTTCTAAAAAGAAAGTCTTTAGTATCTATAGCATCAAACCAGTCCAATGGGAAAGGATAACCAACAGAAATCAAATTGAATCAAGGCAAGAACCATGTGTCTTTCATTCACCACCACATATCCTATCAAACACAGTGCCTGTAGTGTCTTAGGTGCATAATATTTGCTGAATAAATGTGTCTAAGAAGAAGAAGATATACTATCATTGCAAATAAGCTTCTCTGATAAATATTTTATATTTAAAAGAATCCAGATATTTTGTTAAATAAAAAAGCAAGGCCTAGTGTGTACAATATGCCACCATTTGTGTAAAACACACACACACACACACACACACACACGTACAGTGACTACCTAAAAATGCAGAGAAAAGTGAAGACTACCTAAAAATGACAGTAAAAGGGGGCTTAATAATTACAATGAGACAGAAAGTGTAAACAGGAGCCATCCCAGGGCAAACCAACACATAAGCTCTCCTGGCCAAAATACTACTTGAATGTATCAGAAAAGGAAGCAGATAAATTCTGAGCAACAGAACTGCACATACACCCTTAGCGAGTACATTCATTCTAGAGAGGATGAAAACTCTTTTTCACTATATGCCTGTTTATATAACTTACATTTCTATAATGCATATGTTAATATACCCTATGCAGGGGTATTACTTTAAGAAAATGGTTTAAGCCAAGTACAAAATTTAGGAGTCCATAACTGAGAGGAAATAATTCTGTTTTTAAAAGGTCACATAACCTGTACCTGCATATTAGGATAGTTAAAAATAATATTACCCTGCATCTTGGAATCAAACAAAAAATTAAAGGCAAGTATGTCTAAGGAAGAAATGTCAGCCTGTGAGAAGCAAGCAGATGGTAAAAGAGTAACCAATTATTTTAAATTCAACCAGGCCTCTAGGTTCAGAAAAATCACAGCAATTTTATAGAAGTCAGTATCTTGTCATACTAAATGGGGAAGCTCCCAGAAAACTAGAAATGGGTAAACATTACTTTTTTTTCAAAACATGACAAAAGGGGAAATGTTTCATAAATATTTGTCAACAAGTACAGCATGAATCACAGAAAAATGTCTAGAGCACATTAATAAATGCACCAATCATTAAAGCTAAGAAAAAGAAGGGAGCTAGCATTTATTGTATTACTGTGCCAGGCAGGCACTGTGGTGGATGTTTAATGTTCTGTTCCATTTATAACAGTCATTGTAAGGTAAGGGGAAATGTTGCTTTGATTGGCCAGACCTGGGTCATGTATCCACCCTTGGAAATCAGGGTATACTCAACTGAGGGAGAAATGCTTCTCCAAAGAAACACTGGGATGCAGTTACCAAATTGGAAACGAGACTAGGCATGTAAGAGGAACACTCACCTGCAACAACATTTAGCTTTAGCTACATTAAAAAAAAATTAAAGTATGCAGATCTCAGAAAGTAAGAGTATATGTGCAGTTCTGCTGGTCAGAATTTGTCTGCCTTATTTTCTGGCACATTCAAGTGATATTTTGGCCAGGAAAGCTTATGCGTTGGTTTGCCCTGGGATGATTCCTGTTTATACTTTTTGTCTCACTGTAATTATTAGGCACCCCTTTTACTCTCAAATGTGTTCTAAGTTTTGAGAAGTAAATTATAAGGCAAGACTAGATCTTAGCAAACAAGAGAACATCAGGAGGGTATATGTCCAGAATGGGGAAAGCCTGATCTTAAAAAAAAAAAAAAAAAAGTGCTGGAAAAACTAGGGATGTTTATCCAAGAGAAAGCTAACATGAGGCTTGAGAGGCATAAGAGTCACTTAAAAAGAAGGGTGGGGATAGAATTGTTTTGTGTGATTTCAGAAGATAAACCAGTATCATGGGTAGAGTTACAAGGAGCAGATTTCATCTCCATATAGGAAAGAAATTTATCAACATCGGTTGGACTTGTTCAATCATATTGAGGAAGGACCAAAACAGAAGAGATCTTTGGATTTTGAAAGGTTTTGCTAAGAGTCATGGGATGGGATTCCCATCAGACAGATCTTCAAGAGTAGGCAGGGTAGACCTAAAGCAGGCATTAGGATAAAGCAGCAGGAAATCAAGAAACAGATTTTTAAAAGAAGATTAATCATTCTTGCCTCTTTTTCCAGGCCCGAGAAAATTCAGTCAATTGTGAAGCAACTCTACAATTATTAAAGGATAAAAAGAGCAGGCATTTCTATGTGTTTATTTCCCCTTTGCCTTTATCTTTCTATCTGACTCTTACTTTCCTTTTGCCCTGATATCATCATCTTATAAAATAAGACTTCTTCGATTTATATATATTTATAAACACCTCGAATTGGTTTAGGAAAAAGTAGGGAGCAAATAAGTAGAAAGTAACATAATAAAAATGGTTTTAAGTGTTTATAAACCTACTTTCTTACACACTTTGGCAAACAAAATGAAAATTCTATGGTAATATCCCATGCAAACTGCTTTCTCTGCATCGATCCACTTTTGCAAACAGGAAAGCTCGAGTTCCCTCTTTCCAGCATCCCCCACTCAGAACACTCCCTGGAGTCAGAGTCCCTTCTTATCTGTGGCTGCTTGAATTGCATTTCAGATGAAGGAGTCTCTGGGGTGGCACAAAGATGACCACAAGTTCTCCTTGACCGCCCTGTAACCATGTGGTGGCTCTAAACATTTGGCCTCATCTGCAGGATGCAAGCACAGGAGTCCCTCTCACTATAAAAAACACCATGCCCAGTGTTTCAAACACTGCTGCATTGGGTCTCAGACACAAGTGTGCTGCTTCCAGCCATTCAGTCTTGTTAACCCAGGGAGTTAATTATTAGCTTCAAATTTCACCCTGAGACTGTCACAGAAACCAGAATCTTTGACAAGTATCAGGTGAAGTTCAGACCAATCCACCAACACTGGCACCACAGCAGAAGTGTTTTGTCATAAACGGTCATAAATCATCCTTTGACTGGATCATCAAAATTGGTAGTTTCCCACACACATATCAGCACTGTCATTCAACAACCAAAAATTACTGTAAATCAGAGGAAATTTGTGATTAATTAATGAAATTGCAATTCAAGTACAATTTCATTAAAACATCTTCAATAAGGCTATTTAATTCAAAAGTAATAGTCTAGTAAAGAATTTCATCATAAGAATCAGTGTAAACAAAGAAAAAAACAACCCCATCAAAGTGGGCAAAGGATATGAACAGACACTTCTCAAAAGAAGACATTCATACAGCCAACAGACACATGAAAAAATGCTCATCATCACTTGCCATCAGAGAAATGCCAATCAAAACCACAATGAGATACCATCTCACACCAGTTAGAATGGCAATCATTAAAAAATCAGGAAACAACAGGTGCTGGAGAAGTTGTGGAGAAATAGGAACACTTTTACACTGTTCGTGGGACCGTAAACTAGTTCAACCATTGTGGAAAGTAGTGTGGCGATTCCTCAAGGATCTAGAACTACAAATACCACTTGACCCAGCCATCCCATTACTGGGGATATACCCAAAGGATTATAAATCATGCTGCTATAAAGACACATGCACACGTATGTTTATTGTGGCACTATTCACAATAGCAAAGACTTGGAATCAACCCAAATGTCCATCAGTGACACACTGGATTAAGAAAATGTGGCACATATACACCATGGAATACTATGCAGCCATAAAAAAGGATGAGTTCGTGTCCTTTGTAGGAACATGGATGCAGCTGGAAACCATCATTCTCAGCAAACTATCGCAAGGACAGAAAACAAAATACCGCATGTTCTCACTCATAGGTGGGAATTGAACAATGAGATCACTTGGACACAGGAAGGGGAACATCACACACCGGGTCCTATTGTGGGGAGGGGACAGGGGGGAGGGATAGCATTAGGAGATATACCTAATGTAAATGACGAGTTAATGGGTGCAGCACACCAACATGGCTCATGTATACATATGTAACAAACCTGCACGTTGTACACATGTACCCTAGAACTTAAAGTATAACAACAAAAAAAAAGAAATACACATTTCCCCAACTGAGGCAGGAGAATAGGGTCTGAAGGCAGAGAACTGAAGGCCATTTCATGCTGAATCAAGGAAAAACACCAAGATTTGGGGGCACGGAATCTGAAGTCAATTTATGCTAACTTTCTAAGAGAGAAAACACCTGGGTCTGGAGGCAGGGACTCTAAGGTCAATTCAGGCCAACTTCCTAACGCTAAACCAAAGGAAGAATTCCATCTCCCTACAACCACCTGAGTAGCAAAGGATCAAAGGCTACTGTTCCTGCCACCCTCCCCTTCCTCCATGCCTCAGATGGAAAGTGCCTTGGACTGGCCTTGGGGGCCATCCCTTCATCTGCACGGGGCACCCATTCACCTCAGCCTTTAGCCACAAACCAAATCCTTCATCCAGATAAGGGGTAACAGTAGGAACCTCAACAGGAGTACTTAAAACCCAGAAAACTTTGTAACGGGGCCCATGAGCTGCTTGTTTGAGCCCACTCCCACCCTGTGGAGTGCTTTCTCTAATAAATTTCTGCTTTCGATACTTAAAAAAAAAAAGAATCAGTGTAAACAAATTTTGGCTTCAATTAATCAACTACATTATCATTAGCAGAATGGTCAAACAGACTAGTAAAACAGAATATAAAAATCTAGTAAAAAATAAATACTTGTATTTGGGTGATTTACATTTGGTGAAAAAAGTTAGATTCTCTAACTTTGGAAAGAAAGTTAAATTTTTACTTTTGGATAAACAGAATGTGATATATCCATACCATGGAATGTGCCATACCTTAGCAATGAAAAGGCATTAACTACTAATATATGCCATATATGCAACAAAAGGATGAATGTCAAAATCATCACGCCAAGGGAAAGAAGACAGACACAAAAGAGTACATACAGCCGTTACTCCATTTTTATTGCCTAAGACCAGGGGTGAAGGGTGGGATAGACTGCAAAGGTAAACAAAGAAACTTGGGATAGTAGCAGAAATGTTCTGTATTTTAAGTGTGATGGCGGTTCCATGAGTATAGCTGTCAAAGCTCATCAAATTATATTCCATATCCAATGCATCCTTTAAATGGATGCATTTTTCTTTTGTTAATGGTACTTCGATAAAGTTTAAAAAGAAAAAAAATCATAAAAGGAATATCCATTAGATCACATAGATACACAGATTTCTGTGTGTGTGTATATATATACACATACATATATATACACAAATATATGTATATATACAAATTTGTGTGTGTGTGTGTATATATATATAAAACTTTGTGTTTTTGTAGAAAATAAAATTCCTACATACTCTACATATATGGCCAAGCAGTTACAATTTTACTAGAAAATAAGCAATATACTTCAAATCTTTGAACAATATAGTATTTTTAGATAAGAGTTCCTTGTAATTTTTCCAATTCTTCCTATAAGAAAGTATATAAGCTAGACACGGAGTAAGCAAGGCATTCGAATACTTTTGGTATGAATATACTATAAATGAACATGATTTTTAAAAAAATGAAATTAATCAGCAGGGTTTTTCTTCCTACTGTTAGATAGTTTGACTTCCATTAAATCATTATTATTATCCAATTTGTTGCAGTAGTCCAAAGCATTCATTATCTATGTTTGAATTATAATCATTTTAAAAAGCGGTCAGGGCATTTGTACTACTAATAAAGTCAGTGAAATGTTAAACTTATGGAGAAAACATTCTCATTTTATTTTTAAAGCAAACTGTTGAGGAAATTAAAACTGTTCATCTTATAAGAAATGCAAAATCTCAGCTCTTAAAATGGACTCTTAGCAATTAGAGAACAGCAGTCCCTCTGGGAGGGCTTCGGTGGCCATTTGCCAATAATTAGCTTTCCTCATACAGCAGGATGTATTAGAATCACCTGGAGGGTCTGTTAAAACTCAGATGGCCAGGCCCTATGCCCAGAGTTTTCCATTCAGGTCTGGGGTGGGGCATATTTGCACTTCAACAAGTTCCCAGGAAAGCCAATAGTGCTGGTCTACAGACCATACTTTGACAACAGGAGTGGCCACAGAGGAAGAGCAAAGAAGAAACTAGAATTGACAGAGGATGAGTAAAGCTTGGCCACAAGTCAATGAGGGAAGGAATGACGTTCTTGTCAATGCAAGCTATTGGCTAATCACTAAGGTAGGGCTTGGGAGGGACCAAAGCCTTTTTACTAAGTGATGGGTAGCATTTGAACTGTACCTTATGAGACTGATAAAGATAGGGGAAAAGTGTACATCGGTGAAGGAGACATTGGAGGCAAAGGAACAGCCTTGGGAAGTACAGAATATTGTCAGGGAACAACGGAGGATCTGATCAAAGGGAAAGCAGGGGTAAATGAGATGGGAGGGCGGTGTTAGCTTGTGGGGAATGCTCCTCTCCATGGCTGTGGAGGGTGCGCTGCTCTGTGGAGTGAGAAGTTCCATCTTCTGCATCACACAGCCCTACGTGGTTTTATGGGGGCTTTTTCTTTCCATTGCTGGACCATTGCTCATGCTGGTCCTCTAATGAAAAGGACCTTCTCACCATTCTTCACTCTGTCACTCAAACTCAGTCTTCACTTCAAAGACCAGTTCAAGCCCTATTTCATCCCATGTTTCTCTCTGAAGACCAAATTCACTTTGAATTGTCCCACCCCGATCTACACCTTGCTAGGCATTGCCCTTTTCTCTAAGCTACATGTATTTGACATCTCTGCAACCAATCAGAAAATTCTCTCGGGATAAGGGCCATGTCACCCTGTAATGTCCATTTTGGTGCCAGCTGCACGATAAGAATTGAAAAAAAAAATACTTCACTGGTCGATTGGCAGGTTACTAATACATAATCAGCAATTGTTGTTGAGGTTTTATTTATTTTAGTGGTACACGGGCAGTTCCAGAATGTGCAGCATCAACATCCCCTGGGAATGGGTTAGAAAGGCCCAGACCCAGGCCCTGCCCCAGACCCAGGGAATCCCAAACTGTGGGGTGGGGCCAGAAATCTGTTTTAAAACAAGTCTCTCAGGTGATTCTGATACATGGTCAAGCTTACAAACCACTGCTTTCTACAAAGCCTGAATCCCAAAACAAGTTCAGATAGCTTGTAAGGGTCTGTAGATTGCACAGTGATCATTTTTATCATTATTTTTAATGATAAAAATAATTTAAATAGGAATAAAAAATGCTTCGAAGACAAAGCAAGTATAGGAAAACTTAACAGAGCCAACACTGTGCTTAGCACAAAATAAATTCCTCCAAAATCCTTTACACATGTCAGAGGTGGACCATTAAAGAGCCCCTGTGCTTTATTTTTCTTTCTTTTTTTTTTTTTTTTTTTTTTAATTTTTTTGTGGAGACACTATGGTGCTCAGGCTGGTCTCAAACTCCTGGGCTCAAGTGATCCTCCTGCCTCGGCCTTCCAATGTCCTGGGATTGGACTCTGTGCTCTCTAAAGAAGCACGGTCAGTTATCAATTCGGTGCCTTGAGAAGAAAAGTCACTTTGAAGCACGATTTCTGGTAGTGAGACCTCCTGGAGCATCCTCATCCCTATGACGGCAGCGTAACCTACAGTCCAATGTTCCCAACAACAAAACATACATGAATGTTCCCCAAAACACAATGAGTCTCCCAAGGCTGTTTCTCAATATTAGTTGATGATTGTTGCAGGCCAGATGCAATGCCTCTGAGGGGACTCTCTAGGGCAGGGAGAGAAGCAGCTCCTGAAGATCTGAACTCAATGCAGGGACATCATCTCAGGTGCCCAGAGGAACAGATGAACTGCAAACCCTCAACCACTCCTCCATAAACACTTTCTCTCACTGCACTTCCGACACAAAACAACAGCAACCCCGAGATTCCACCCAGTTAAATGCTGGGGTGCAGCCATCATGGGAAATTGCCCAGCACAGTCACGTAGTCACGTGCATTGGGGAATGGGGGGGCGAGGAGGTGTTAATTCCTGATTTATTCCTGCATCGTTTCCCTTTCAACCGAGTGAGTGTGAAGCTACAGTGGTAAGTATAGGGGCTGCCTGAGCAACCATTTGCATAAGAAAGATCTGCTGAAAGAATTATTCTTTCACAACAGGGAAGAGTTACTCTGTTTCCATACCTCAAATCATAATCTTAAAATGACCCTTACTTAAGGTTGGCCACAAATTAACAGGTTTGCTTTTATTATTTGCTCTACTGAAGGAAAATTTAAATTTGAGGACTCAGTATTCACACTGAGATTGTACTTAAAAATACACATGAAATGTGCAACATAAAAAGGGCCTGTAAGGGGCTCATAACTCATCTCCAACATGTTCTGCTATTTACCTGATTTGCAAGAGGGGAGAGTAGGCAAATAAAACAGAATTTTATTTTATTTCTGTTTTATTTAATGTCGTTTATTTTTTAAAACTTATTTTTCAAGAAAACTGAAACTTCGTAAGTACTATTTAAGCCCCTAAATCTCAGGCCCATGAGCAAAAATATCCACAGTATTCTTCTTCCACAGAAATTATCTTGGAAAAAGAGAAATCAGGCAGAGTCTAATGTTTTAGTCAGGTGTCAGCAAACTTTTTCTTTAAAAGTTTTAAAGAGGGCCAGGCATGGTGGCTCATGCCTGTAATCTTAGCACTTTGGGAGGCCAGAGTGGGAGGATAGGTTGAGCTCAGGAGTTCAAGACCAGCCTGGGCAACATAGTGAGACCTCCCACCCCCCATCTCTACCAAAAAAATCAATAAAATTACTCAGGCATTGCGGCATGTACCTGTGGTCCCACTACTCAGGAGGCTAGGGTGGGAGGATTGCTTGGGTCCAGATTGAGGTTGCAGTGAGCTGTGATTGTGCCACTGCACTCCAGCCTGGGTGACAGCATGAAACTCTGTCTCAAAAAAAAAAAAAAAAAAAAAAAAGGTTTTAAGGAAACTTCTTGTCAGGCCTCTGAGCCCAAGCCAAGCCATCGCATCCCCTGTGCTTGCACATATACGCCCAGATGGCCTGAAGTAACTGAAGAATCATAAAAGAAGTGCAAATGCCCTGCCTCGCCTTAACCGATGACATTCCACCACAAAAGAAGTGAAAATGGCCGGTCCTTGCCTTAAACGATGATATTATCTTGTGAAATTCCTTTTCCTGGCTCATAATGGCTCAAAAAGCTCCCCCACTGAGCATCTTGTGACCCCCCCACTCCTGCCTGCCAGAGAACAACCCCCCTTTGACTATAATTTTCCTTTACCTACCCAAATCCTATAAAACAGCCCCACCCTTATCTCCCTTTGCTGACTCTCTTTTCGGACTCAGCCCGTCTGCACCCAGGTGAAATAAATAGCCATGTTGCTCACACAAAGCCTGTTTGGTGGTCTCTTCACAGGGACGCGCATGACACTTCTGTGGGCCACATGGTCTCTGTGCAAATTACTCAACAAAATCATCGCAGCAGGAAAGCATCCCCAGACAACATGTAAACTAATGGGAGTGGCTGTGTTTCCATAACGTTTTATTTACAAAAACAGGTAGCTTCTAAATTTGGCTCATGATCTGTAATTTTCCTGCTGCCTAGGGGAAAAGCTTACTACAAACACCCAGGAGTAAGCTATTTTGAAAACCAAAGTAATCTAAATTAGGAAACTCCTTCTTCACTCATCACCCAGTCCCTTGTTAGAAATGCATCCCTGCATTTCATGTTGCTTTTGAAAGGACACAAAGATAGATGTGTACCCGCCCCCCACCCGCTACACCCTTGTTCTGCTCTCTAATCTTTGCACATACCAGAGATTTCGTAAGTTCTGTGAGTACCTGGTTTTCTGCACGTACCAGAGATTTTGTTTTGCACATACCAGAGATTTTGTAAGTTCTGAGGCAAGGTCACAAGACGTGTTTAAGTAAGATAAACTCTTGCTGCCATAAACCTGCTCTCCCGCCTCAAAGTTTGAACCAAAATATCAGAAATGGCAGGAACCAATCATAGTTAGCCAAATTGCCTTGTTCAAACACTAGCCAATCATATATCTGATTTGTATAATAACTCTATGCCCACTTTTCTTAGACTATATAACATTGTTCGGAGCTGAGTGGGGGAGCTCTCCTGCCTGTCTCGTTTCACGAGCGAGGGAGAGTTCCAGGTTCGAACCTGTAATAAAGATCCTTGCTGCTTAGCTTTGACTCTGGACTCTGGTGGTCTTCTTCGGGGAATAAACGGTCTGGGCATAACACTTTCAGATTGATCTTTCCAAACAGCCACTCCCTGCTCAAAACCCTTTAAATGCTCTCTGTTATTTAAATGTTCCCTGTTCTGCGTTATCTAAAATCTAAACTTCTTAGTATGACATTTAAGGAACTCCCTCCACAGCAAGGCCCCAGCCTCCTCCTGCACACTATTCCTGCACTGCTTTGCACACACAGTGTGCTCACTCCTCCAAGCACTCCTGCCTGCTGCAAGCACTGTTAATCACCTGCCTAGTATCCTGCTCCTCTTCTTCCTAACAGAATCCCCATAATGTTGGGGAAGACAGTAGACTCACATTTAAAAAGCCAGTATTTCCTACCCTACTTTGTAAACAGGGGTGGCCAATGGGATATAGAAAGTCATTGGCTGGAAAATGACTTATTTTTTAAACAAAATGTTTTTCTCTTAAATTTAAGGAAAGACAATCTTTAATAGGATATACTGTATATATTTTTATTTTCAATATATTATGATGTTTTGACATCTTAAAAAAAAAAAAAAAAAAAACATTTCTAGCTGGGAAGAGACTGCCCCCAACCAACACCTTGGCCAATTCTTAGAGATAGCAAAGGGTTCAGCCCCAGCATGTCCACGATCTGCAGACTAACCCAGAGCCCCACCTGCTCCATCTGGCCTGTACACCCCACGAGAAGACATTCCTCTGGCTAAATCATCCCAGGGCCAAGCACCAGCTAAACTAGAGACCATCTCCACAGCTTAGAGCCCCTCATATTACTCAAACTAGCAAACCCTAAACTGTTCACCCAGTTTTGCCTTGCTCTTCCTATGTAAACCCCAATAAAGGCTCTGGTCTAAGCCTTCTCTCTCCTGTCTTCTGCTTCCTGACTGTCTGGTATCTTTCCCATGTAGTCCTGTCTGGCATGCCCCACCTCTTGCCTCTAAGGGCAAGTGAGTATAATATACTTTTATTTTCCTGTCTCGTCTTCTGGCCACTTCTGTCTGGCATCACATAAAAAAAAATAGAAAATATGGGGTTTACTCAGATGGTAGTTGCCCTTTTGCTCTTCCCTGCTTTTTTCTTTCTTTTTTTAAATCTTCTTTCTGGAACTATGACATGATGGTTGGGGCTACTGGGGCCACCTTGTGGCCTTGAAGTGACCTTGATGATAGAAGTCATGACCTAAGGATGGCAAAACAAAAACGAAGAAACTGGTTCCATGATGATATTAAGTCAATTAAATCAGTCCTGGGCAATCTACCTCTGAATTTCAGGTAATGTGAGAGAAAAATAAAATCCTTCCTAGTTTAAGTCACTGTTATTTCAGGTCTCTGTAACCAGTTAGCCAAATGTAATCTCCAGCTGATACAATAGCCCTGTGTTTTCCTCATGCTATTCAATCTCTTGAGGATGCCCTTCTTTCCTCTACCTTCCATTTCTCCACTTTTCAAAATGCTACTCAGTCTTCAAAATGTGGCACCAATGCCAACTCCTCCTGAATTATTTCCTCCTTCCACAGCTACTCAATACTTTGCTTTTCCCCTTTGTAACAGCAACATGAGAGCTCAACAATAGGCTCTACAATACACCATGAGACTGTAAGCACATCATTAACCTCTCCAAAGCTGACTTCCTTCATCTGCAAGACGGGGATGGAGCAAGTTCTGATTCATATTATTATTGAGATAAATAAATGAGATATAGTACATGAAACAGTGTAATGCCTGACACATAACTAAGTACTCAATAAATGCCCCTAATGGTTATTATTATTATTATTACTATTATACTTGTGTCTCCATTCATTGATTTTAGGTCTGTCTGTCTCCCTGAGAGCATAAAAGTACGTGACAATGACTCATCCTCCTCATATTCCCCTAGCATCTAATTTACAGGTTAGGTGGATTGATGAACAAATGAACAAATAGCAGGATTATACTAACTAATACAATAATGGCCAGGAAGGTGTAATGTACTTGCCCAAGGACTTTCTTTAGACAAAAGAAACATTAGAAGGCAAACCTGACAACAACATATGAACATATTCCCAGTAATAGCCCGTTCATTTCAAATATTGTTTTGTCTGCTTACAGAGGCTTTTGTCACTGGCAAGTTGGTGGAAGTGATAACACACTTGTGCAACCCAAGCAAGCTCCTTGTGCAACAGAAGGGAAAATATGCAAATCCATATTTCATCAGGCAGTAGTAGCCGCTGAGAAAAATTGGCATCTCTATTGTGTTCTTGAAATGCAACAAGAGACAATGTACCATTAAAAGGCTAGTGCAGCAGGGAAAGATCACACATCTCCAAAAGAAAAGAAATGAAATGTACTGCATTTGCACAAAACACATATACCTCACAGAGACCAGGATCTCTTTTCTTCCCTTCCCTACTTCAGCCCAGCTCACGCACAACAGAGTCCATATCCCAAAGTTTGGAAACCAAAATGAAAAACATCAATGGAAAAGCCTAACTTAAGAATTTTAAATCCCTCTGGGTTCACTACTTTGTGCCATCTTGTTGGTATTTGTCAACCACGGCTCAAGGTCTTCCACACCTGTCTCTGGTGTGGTGCTGTCCACAAATATTACTAGTGTCTGGCAAGGAGAAACCCTGACCACAGTTCTGTGGCTCCCTGTTTGACTACATCCCCCAGGCATAGCCCAGTCTACATGAGGGGAGACAGCCTCAGCTGCTGGTGCTGGACAAGACCCTTGAATTGGTCAAAGCATCTTTATCACCAGCTGATATGGTTTGGCTGCGTCCCCAACCAAATCTTATCTTGAATTGTAGTTCCCATAATCCCCACATGTCATGGGAGGGACCCAGTGGCAGGTAATTGAATCATGGGGCCAATTACCCCCATGCTCTTCTTATGATAGTGAGTTCTCCTGACATTTGAGAGTTTTATAAGGGGCTTTTCCCCTTTTTGTTTGGCACTTCTTGCTGCTGCCATGTGAAGAAGGATGTGTTTGCTTTCCCTTCCACTATGATTCTAAGTTTCCTGAGGTCTCCCCAGTCATGCTGCACTGTGAGTCAATTAAATCTCTTTCCTGCATAAATTACCCAGTCTTGGGTATATCTTATTAGCAGAGTGAGAACAGACTAATACACAAGCTTTCTTGCCCCTCCCAGATCAGACATCAGGAAGTTGTTCAGACTTTCTCATTTTAGAGATTGCTCATGATATCACACAGAACTGGGTCTCCACCGGGAACATGTAGCTCTAAACCATGTATTCTTTGAAAAGCTGTAATCCCAGTTCAATATGGTGCCCTTCTGGGTTTCAGAGTAACTGACAAAAAATGATCATATTTCATGTTTTATTGTTAGTCACTCTGTAATCTTATACATTACATAAATAAGGCAAATGTGATAAACCTGTCCTCTTGTCTCAATTCTGGAAAAAAATCTGAAATGCTCACTTCCAATCCAGGATTCTGTATGTTAGTGTAGCAAAAATGTAATTATGTCTTTTCTAGAGCCTGTCCCTTTGTTTTCTCATTTAAATAAACATCAATTCAACCATCAAGAATAAGAGGCAACTCAAATATTTAATGGATGCTTTTGAAAAACATCAAAGGGAACCCAATTCCAATACAATGTTTAAAACTTCCGCTTTGCTGTTTCTCCCTCTTTCTTCTCTCACTCTGGAGTGGCCTAGGCTGTTTTTGCTGTTCTCTCTAAGCTGCCCCAAATGTTCTGCTCACCCACTTTACTTCCCCCCCCACCCCGCCCCGCAGTCTGGATTAATTATTTCCTTGTACTAGCTTTATTCCTTTCTAGTATAAAATCTCGGTGACCTATGCTTTCTTGAATTCTGCAGCATTTTCCTCACAATATTATAATTAGCAACATAAATTTCTAGGATTCAAGAGGCCAGAAAGGCTGTATGTACTCACGTATTTAAAATTTGTTATCCTTGTTACATGAAGCATCTAAACTATAGGTACAATATAAGCCCCATGGAAAACACGCTCTTTAAAATAGCAGGGAAAGTACACTATATGATTTTTTTTAAAAACTAAACCATTTAAAAATATATTTGTAAATCATAAAAGTGACCTATGAGTTATCCATTTCATTCTAGTGGATCAATGGGCATTTGTAACACACACAGAGACACACAAGAAAACATCTGTTCTTTGATGAGCTTGCCTCTCATTTATGTGCTATCTCGAGTCTTTGAGGATTCAGGTTGACACTCTTAGCTTTTTATTTTACTTACGATTATGGATTTCACAACACTCAATATTTTTACTTTATGAAAGCTGTGCTTTTTATCTTGTGCTTAATGATGCCAACATTGCATATTAGAATTTTTTAAAGGGTATCTAAATAAGAGCAGGAACACCTGGAAAAGGCATGGCTGTTTGCCAAGGTTCCCACCTGCATTAAATCACTTGTTAATATACATAATTGCCAATGATGTACTTTAAAATCGTTTTCACTCCAATTGCCATGACTCTGCGAAAGCAATGATTGGTGAAGAAAAACTCTAAAATCCCCACCTGGCTTTGGGAAAAAAGACACAATTCACAGACTCAGCCTCTCCCATCTACCATGTCTCATGCCCAGGAAATTACCAAATGACTTTCCTTCTCAAGCAAGGTCTTTCCCTTTTGGAAACGCTAGGATTATTCAAAATTAAATAATGAGATCAGGATGTTGATTATTCACTCAGTGCATGGCCCGTGTACCTTATTTTCTCTCTCCACATCTTTAGGGACATTCTTACAAAGGAATTTTTCAACAGATCCTAGAAGAAGAAAAGAAATTTAGTGCTTAAGGTCAAACAGAGGAAACCAAACAGTGACATATCCCTCCAGTCTATTGAGAGACTATCCCCGCTACCCCAAGGAAATTGTAAGTAACCACATTCAATTCAAAGAAAGGAAAACCTATCCTGGGAAGTTGTGACAAGCCTGCAGATTTCAAACTTTCAATCATCGAGAAAACCAATTTGCTAACAAAGACTCCAGAAAAGATCATGGCCTTTCAGCAAACAGAGGACATTTTAGTTTGATTATATTTTCCTATTACAGAGTGATGAACTGGCAGGCACCAATTACAATGCCCTAAGGAAGAGCCTCTTCCACTTCATAGTTACTCCTTTGTTATTTCTTGACAGACTAAGAATAAAAGAATACCAGGTGATGAAAAGGAGAAAGCCACTGGATGGATTCCCTCATTTCATCTGACAATTGTAAGGTATATCTTTGTCAGAATATTCAGGCATCAGTTTTTAAACATTTAGAGCCTATGGGAAAGAACCACATGGTCTGTGATTAGTTATATCAAAGCTACAAGCCCATTCCACACCAATCCTTGGAGAAAATGGAAGCTCATGATGCTTAAAAGCCTTTACCTTGACCATTCTTTTTATTTGAGGGATTACCAACTTCAAAGTATCAAACTGCTGTTCACCTGCTCTCACCTCCCTTGCCCCTGTCAAAAATGTTTTGTTTACAGTGACTTGAATGAAAACATTATTTAGAGATATTAACGTTAGGGAAAGTTGGATGAATGGTATACAGGAACTTTCTGTAGTATTTTTGCAACTTTTTTGTAAACATAAAATTATTTCAAAATAAAATTTTTTTTTAAAGTTAGATATGTGGCCAAGAAGCATATTTTAAAAAGTTCAATAGAGAGCTTTAGATGATCATTAGAGAAATGTAAATCAAACCACAATGAGATACCACCTCAAACCAGTCAGAATGGCCATTATTGAAAAGTCAAAAAATAACAGATGTTGGCGAGATTGTGGAGAAAAGGGGATGCTTACACACTGTTGGTGGAAGTGTAAATTACTTCAACCATTGTGGAAAGCAGTGTTGCAATTCCTCAAAGACCTAAAAACAGAACTACTGTTCAACCCAGCAATCCCATTACTGGATATATACCCAAAGTGATATAAATCGTTCTATCATAAAGAGACATGCACGTGTATGTTCACTGCAGCACTATTCACAATAGCAAAGATACGGAATCAACCTAAATGCCCATTAATGGTAGACTGGATAAAGAAAAATGGTACATATCCATCATGGAATACTGTGTAGCCATAAAAAGGAATAAGAGTATGTCCTTTGCAGGAACATGAATGCAGCTACAGGCCATTATCCTTAGCAAATCAACTCAGGAACAGAAAATCAAATACCACATGTTCTCACTTACAAGTGGAAGCTAAATGATGAAAACATGTGGACACAAAAAGGTATACAACAGACACTGTGGCCTACCAGACAGTGAAGGGTGGAAGGAGAGAGGGGAGCAGAAAAAATAACTATTGATAACTAGGCTTAGTACCTGGGTGATAAAATAATCTGTACAACAAACCCCTATGACACAAGTTTAGCTGTATAACAAACCTGCACATGTACCCCTGAACCTAAAAAAAAGATAATGACAACAGTGATAAAGATTGCTCACTACATCACAAGCGAGGAAAGCTAATTGCTCCAGATTGACTGAAACAATGAAGACAGCAATTTCATGCTAACATGCAAACTGATGTTTTATTACTATTTCTTACAAAAATGCCTTTATTGTTGTAAAACCATGAGAATGTGTGTTGGTCAATGTGCCCAGGATTCTAGTGAGAAAAAGGTTACAAGTTCCAGCAGTTAAATGAATACATCCTCTTCTATACTAGACCTCTTAGAGGTTTGAAGTACAGAATGGATGTGTTTGTATGCAGAATTGTTGGCATACTTTGCCTCTGTGAGCCAAGCGCAACAAGACTAGTGGCCAACGACAGAAAATGGGATAGAGCGCCATCAGACTGAGCTCCCACACGCCTTCCTGGCAGGCAGCTATAGAGCCAGGTCCTTGCCCCACCTGTCCCAATATACCATAACCAGCATCGCACTCCTCACACAGACCTACACCAGGGCAGTAAAGAAATCCTTCCCTGCAGTGAAAGATAAGAAAAATGAAGAATGGATTTACATTCTTGTCTAAAGTATAACTACCTACAGCTATGTAGAATCAGAGAAAGAAGAAAATTTAAGTACCGTGGACACTCACCCCATGAATATCTTTTCCCCAGTATCACTATGACAAATGGAATCTTATGCAGAAAATTAGAATGCCAGTAACTCTGAGTACTTCAACAAATTTTAGAGAGAAAATCCATTACCAGAGTAAGCAGAGTTCAAATCCTTTCCATAATTTGGGTCAAATGGAACAGTACCTAGCATAGTTCTTGGTACACAACAGGCATCTAATCAATGGTAGTTTTCTTCCTCTAAATGGCCTCATAAATATGGAGATACATATTAATATCTAAATACATGCTTGTTTGTGGTATTGAATGTGGTAACTGAGACTAGGAGAATCATATATATCTTGGAAAATAAGGACAGAGAACGTAAATTAGGCTGAAGACAAATGAGCAGGGACCGAGGGATATAGCATTTGCATGTACAGGTGAAACATCTAGAATAAAGCCTGATGAAATCAAAGGCATTTTTATATTAGGTCTATTCAGCCACATTCAGTAAAGCCCCCCCAAGGATCAAGGAGTCAGCCTATGAAGTTGGAGGGTAAATGAGCGTAGGTGGACTGCAAGCGAAAGAGCTTACTAATTCTTCTCTTTTTGTAATAAACTGTTTCGTACAGAATAATTAGGATGTACAGGAACACAGAGAGTTCCTGTATACCCCTCCCTTCGTTTTTCCTGTTACCATCTTACATTACCATGGGAGATTTGTCACGACTAAGAAACCAACGTTGGCAAATTAGTATTTAATAAACTCCACGCTGTATTCAGATTTTAATAGCGTCTTTCCTAATGTCCTTTTCCTGTTTCAGGATCCCATTCAAGAGATAACATTACCTTTAGTCTTCATGTCTTCTTAGGCTCCTCTCATCAGGGATAGCCTCTGAGGCTTTTCTTGTTTTTCATGACCTTGGCACTTTGAAGAGTAATGATCAGGTATTCTGTGGACTGTTCCTCAATTTGGGTTTATCTAATGCTTTCGCATGGTTAGACTGGGGTTAGGTGTGGGAGGGACAGTTCTACACAGGTGCTGCACCCTTCGCCCTACATGAGGGGTAGAAGCTTTCAACACGACTCGTCACCGATGATGTTAGCTTTGACCACCTGGCTGCCATAGTGTTTACTAGGCTTCTCCCCAGAAAAATCACTTTTTCCCCCTTATTTGTTTCAATAAGACACTAACTATAGCCCACACTCAAATCAGAAGGAAGAACTAAGTTCTACCTCTTTATTGCATACATTAATAATACATAAAATATTTGGGATTCTTCTGTAGGGAAAATTTATCTCTTCCCCCCTATTTATTTAATCACTCATTCAGTCATTTGTATCAGTATGGCCTCAGGGACATTTATTTTATACTTTCAGTTATAAACTAATGCTACATTATTTATTTTGTTGCTCAAATTGTTCCAGCTTTGTTCAGCTCTTTTCAGGATTGCTCCTGTGCCCCTTTGATATGCCCCAGTCTTTTGCTGTTTGAGCAATTCCTTACTTTCTAATACTATAGGAGGTTATAGGTCATTTTGCATATTCCTTGCCCCAGCTCTAGAATGGCCATCTCTCCAAGGAGACCTGGTTTCTTTATTAGAGAATAGTATTAGAAAACAAGACCTGTGCACTGAGTGCTACCCCTCACTTTCTGTGCCCACAGATCACACTACAACTGTCTGTGACAGGCTTGGCCTTCCTCCGGAGCATGTCCTTAGGCTGCCGGCATCTTCTTACTGAATTGGGGTTGTCATGTGTCACAGGCAACCTCTATGCCTCTGGCTTCATGCATCTATGTGGCGGGACTTCAGTTTGTGTAATTTTCCTGCCCTCTCTTACACCCATCACTCACCCACGGGAGGTAGTGTGAATTACCTGCTTGGAGATTTTGAAAAAGGAAACTGAGTTTGCCCAACCCCTTCAGGGCTCTCTCTTTCCAACGTGCCTGACAGAAGAACAGAGGCAATGGTTAGCTGTCTGACAGTCCAAAGGATCTTGGGTATCTAATACGCTGACAATCGGGTGGGAAAGTCAATCTCATTTACGGGTGGAGACCTAGGAGGCCCACTGTGGCCATGCTGCTAAGTCAACCAGTCAATCACTCATTTGTGTGATCCTTATTCAACAAATGCTTATTTACCTCCTACACATGCCAGGCACTATTCTAGGTGCTAGCGATACAGCAGTGGAAAAACGGACAAGCAAGAAACAGATTTCCTGCCTTCATGGAGCTTACATACCAGCAGGGAACACAGATAATAAGGAAACATAGGTATGTAAGTGATACATATCTATTTTTGTGTATATATGAGTGATATAAAGAGGCGGGGCAGGTTGACTCAGGAGAGTGCCTGGGAGGACAGAGGCAGTAAGGGCCGAATTCTGACAGCCACTGACTCTGAGGGACACTGGAAGCCAGTAGATGACTTTGAACACAGGAATAATATATTTCTTCTCCTTTCTTGTTTTTTAGGAATCACTTTGATGGTTAGCCATGTTCAAAACAGCCTGCTGATGGGAGTAGTGGGAAGTGGGACAGCAAAAAACAAGGGTGAAAGCAGAAGCCCAGCTGGGCAACTCCTGGGATAATCTAGACCAGAGAGAACAGCAGCTTGGACACAGTGGCGGCAGTGGACATGGCACATGAAAGAGAAGAAACCTCCGATTACTCCAAGGTGTTTTGATGAGTGACTGGCAGGTGGAGCCAAACTACACCAAGATGGGAGACCTACAAGAGGGGCAGGTTGAAGTGGAAAGGATCAGTTGGATCAAGTGGAATTGAACATATTCAATTTGAAACATGGTAAGTGAGCCATGGAGAGGAAAGGGTTAATGTCAGGCCTGCGAAAACCTGGTCTCCCTAAATGTTTCCTAAGAAACAGCAGAGTTAAGATAAATGGGGAGTGTCTCTTCCACCGTTTGTTGACTGGCTCTGCACCTGGGATAGGGGACCTGTGGGTTTGACATGCAGGTCTTAGAACTGCAAATGACTTGAATAATATAAAACATTAATAAGAAAAAGGAACTATGGCTTCTCTGTGTCAAGGTGACCCCATAAACCCTGACTCTCATCCATAGCAGCCTTGTATACCCCAAGTGGGAGACAGGGCAAAAAGGGATGGTATGTGGATCACTGCCAGGCCCCTTGATAAGATGGAGATTCTGTGTCTGCTGTATCTCCTGCTATGGGTCTTGCTATAAAGCCATCTAAACATAATATTAAAACCTATTTGTGTCCCATGAGTTTGATGCTGACTTGAACCCATAACCACAACCACAACCGCATCATAAAGCAGCTATTTTAATTTCTCCTTGTCTGACTGTCTGACTCCTTTAATTCTAAAACTGGGGAGGGAAGAGAATGGTATTAATTATTGACTCCCTAAATTTCCCCATCTCGGTGGCTGTGATTTGTGCAAATCATTCTTATAGTAACTCAGAAGGCAAGAAGCTAACTGCAGACATGAAAATCCAACACTGTCGGAACTATTAAATCTTTACCCAACACTTGGAACCACAAAATGTCTCTAGTGCTGCTCCTTTAATGATGAACATATGGTTCCCTAAACAGAAAGAAAGAGCTGGTCTTCTGTGCTGGTGGCCACCAAAACCACGGAACAAAATGGCCCATGGCAGAGGCCAAGACAGACCATGCACACAATGGTCCCACCCTCTCCTTGGAAGGCTGTGCTCTCACCAGGAGCAGAACAGTCCCTGGTCACAGGAGCCACTTCACCACTTCATGAATCATCTCTATCATCACATCAACACAGGTCATGGAAACCACAGAAAGACTGATCTGCAGAGAGATTTTGCAGAGGTTCTGATAGGCATGTCGATCCCTCATCACACAGAGCTACCAGAGTTGAGCCAGACACTCCCTCCTTCCTCAAGTGTAAGAAGAAGAGGAGTAAGAGCATATTATAATGCTCTCACTTCAGGGAACAACACGTAGGCTATGACAACTAATTCATGCAGCAACTGAGGCCCTGCTGTGATCTGACATCGCTTTAGACCATGGGGATACAGCAGTGAACACAACAGACAAAATCACCTCTTCCTTCATGGAGCTTATATTCCAGTGTAGTAAGACAAAAAAGATGATGATTTAAAAAAAAAAAATTATTTTGAATGGCTGGTGCCATTCAACCATGGTTCTGTAATCAGAAATCTCTGAAGTCAAGTTTTAAAAACTCCTCCTGAGACCACAGATGTCATGAGTGCTCTTCCAAGAGTGATGCTAACATTTGGGCACTTGGAGAGTCATGGCTCCACGTCTTCACTCCTCCTTATCTGTTCCTCCTGGATTTTACGGTTTAATCGGGGCTGGCGCATGCAACTGTTCCCTTTTTGCTTCCGTTAGTCTGACAGATTAGGCCAGTTGGTTTATTAACGACTTGGCCACCTACCAATGGCATAAGCACCGGGATAAATCCCAGCGGAGGGTCTCTCCTCTGCTTCCGCTGAGCTTGGTCTTGAAATGCTTTGAGATCTACAGCAGTAACAGCACAAGGAAACCACTTAATTGCTTAATGGTAGCACGGCTTTGCAGTTGCTTATCAGAGAGAATCATCTTTTGGAAATTAATGTGTACATCTCCTCGAAGCCATGACAAACTCACAAAATCTCATCTCTCTGGTCTGAGAAATATGCCTAGAACAAAATGACTTATTGGATGATTTTATTTACTTCAGTTAAGAGACCACAGCTCATTAGGCCTTTAATACAGATCTATAACATCAGGCTCCCCAGTGTTTTCCTTGCTAAATGACCCCAAAACATATCATTTGGAAATAAGGAGGCACCTGAAAACTATGACTATATAACATTTGTGCTCAAAGGAAACAGACAACCCACCATACAATTTAGGTAAAGACTACTCAACAAAATTTACCCCTTTCTCTTTACTGTCTAAAAACTGCAATGGCAACAGTATTGTCTCCTTTAACAAGCATAAGGAAACCTCTTTCCTTATACATAATTCAGTGCCTTTCACTCCACTCTCTGCATGTCCTTACACATGGATGGACCACCCGGCCAGCTGTCTGGATGGCAGACCCTAGGGAGCGGCCCCATTTCGTTAACTCACTGGACTGACTAAGGCAGCACCACAGGGAGATACAGAAGCCAATCAATGAGAGGACAAACGGACTCTGGTTTCCTCCTAGCACTTAACGCAGGCTGTTCACCTCAGCCCTGTAACATTTCAGGCAGTCTGACTCCTGCTTCATCAGCCTGAAAAACAGAACTGGTTCTGCTCTCAGCGACCAGTCCACAGAGCACACTGCAGTCCTTGAGCAAGCAGAGATTCAGGAGACAAAGCCCAAAGAGATGAGAAAAGGCAGAAGGAGCAGCTTTCTGTTCCCAGGCAATTTTGAGAGTTATAAATAGATGAGGGGGAGGGATAAATGTAAAGAAAACACTTACTATAGAAAGAAATACAAATCTTAAATATTTAGACAATGAAAGAAGCAAAAAGAACTGCCGCAAAAGTCACTCTGCATACAGGCTCACATGAGACATGACAACGGTCAAATAACTACGCTAAGCAATGAAATGCCTTCATCCCCAGTTACTTTCGCTATTAATTGCAATTTCACAAAGGTTTTCAAGATTTTCCACAAGAGAAAAAAGATGCAATGCTTTTTCAAAGTTTGGCAGGAGTTTTATGTCAGGAAACAAACTGGTTTGCACATTCAGAAGGTGGAAGTTAAGAAGGTTACAATTTTTCCTCACATATTTTGGAGGCATCTGGACAGCCCTATTTAAAAAAAAAAAAAAAAAAAAAAAAAAAAAAAAAGCACCTGACCTTTGAAAAGCTCATAAGACAAAGTCAGCTTTATTTTCTGTTAGAAATATGCTATAAAGAGTTAAGTATTTTTAACAAAAGAATGTGCATCTGTAGCTACGGAGTTGCTCGCACCATCGCAGCCTGTTTGTAGCAGGGATTGCTAACACGGCCAGCCTGCATGTTGAGATGGCATCATCCACTAGAGGCCAGAATGAGACTGTCATGTACAGGCAAATCAAATACAGACTCTGGAAGCACCAGAGCATCAGGGAGTGACACCAATACTGGAGATGACATGCTGGCAAAATGCATTTCTAAATCCTCTTACACAGTTTCTTTCCACATCTAAATCAGTGGGTAAATGAGGCACTAAAGGACAACATCTGTCAGCAAGAGGCTGACACTGTATTGAAGACTCAGAAACTGTAACAAAAATGGACCATTCTTTCCTGAATTGAAGTTGAGAAGGAAGGAAAAGAGGAGGCAGAGCATGGCTGCTGGTGAGAGAGGGGCCAAGACACAAATATGTATCTGATATAGGAGGCAGGAGAGGAGAACAGAAAAATGGACAGGGAAAATGCCTCTGGAGTTCCCGGACCTGGAACTGAACTGGGAGCTAGCTGCAGCCTCGTGCATCAGTGGGGAACTGGTTAAAAACGCGCAGCACAGGCATAGCATGGAGCATGATACCGCCACCTGACAACTGAGGTAGGCCTGTCTGTTGGTATGGGAAGACCTCTTAGACATGCTTAAGAAAGTAGTAGACACTATGCGTTTTAACGATGACGTCTGTGTGAATTTGTTAAGGATGCCTATGCACACACATACACATAAAATCCTTCTAAAGGCTCACGCCTGTAATCCCAGCACTTTGGGAGGCCGAGGTAGGTGGATCACCTGAGGTCAGGAGTTCGAGGCCAGCCTGGCTAACACGGTAAAACCCTGTCTCTACTAAAAATACAAAAATTAGCCGGGTGTAGTGGCAAGCACCTGTAAGCCCAGCTACTTGGGAGGCTGAGGCAGGAGAATTGCTTGAACCTGGGAGGCGAAGGTTGCAGTGAGCCGAGATCATGCCATTGCCCTCTAGCCTGGGAGACAGAGCAAGACTCTGTCTCAAAAAAAAAAACAAAAATTCATTCTAAAAAGATGCACAAACAAACACAAGAAGCCTCCCAATTAGAGGCCTTGCACTTGCCACTGGCCCTGTTCAGAAAGGTCCTTTCCCAGATCAACCCCCACTGAGTTCTTTACTCATTTACCATCTCAGCAAGGCACCCCTACCATTGTATTTAAAAATCAGTGCCTCTAATACTATTGTCTCCCTTTGCTGCCTTATTTTCCTCAAAACACCTGTCATCATCTGGCACATTCCGTGGCTTATTCATTTATTCATGGGTTTTATTTTTTATCTCACTCCTTTGGAATGTAAGCTCCATGAAGGAAGAGGCGATTTTGTCTGTTGTGTTCACTGCTGTATCCCCAGAGTCTAAATCGATGTCAGCTCATAGGAGGGCCTCAGTGAACTTGCTACACGAATTAGTTAAGTCATAGCCTATGTTGTTGTTCCCTGAAGTGAGAAAAGAGCTAGGAGTTACTCAGGTTACCAAGGAAACAATGCTGTGTTGAGGCTGCCAGTCTGGACATGACCTCCAGCTGACTTTGCTCCAAAGGTGAGTCCAAGAACTCAAGGGCATCTCCCTTCTCTTAGGTCACAGACCAGGATTTTGTATATAAAGACTTTCAATATCTGGAGTGAGTTTGATCAAAGGATCTAACAGACAAATGCAGCTAATGTAGACCTGTGAATGCAAGAGGGCTTTCCTCCTCCTAGAAAGGCCATCCACTCCATCCAGTGACACAGGTTTGGGAGAATCCTGGAGAAGCTGGGGAAGAAGGACACCTTCCTAGCAAGTCAGACTAGGTTGCTGTACCCCGGCTGTTGATGGGAGAACAGCAGTCACAGCCAGACTGTCCATGCGTCCCTGTGTGGAACGCAGTTCTCCTCCACATAGCCCACTGCATTCGACGTGGAACCAAAAAGGTGCTGGAGAATGACAAGCAAAAGCCCATCCAGGGTTCTTAGCAGTGGGGAAAGCATATTCCTATCATCATGTTGATAGAGGATGCCAGAGTTTGGATATTCTCTTTGCAGAGGCCTTGGTAACGGAGGGGACACTCCCAAGTAGTAAGTGGATTCTGGGAGCAACTACTTAACCAATCTAGTGCTATTTCAGAATTTTTAAAAAATATAATTGTGAGAAATGTTTTTGGAGTGAAACATATATTATCACGTGGACGAATATAGCAGTTGGACTCAATGTAAATATTAATGGTACTTTTTTCTATCTCTCCACCCCTCACTACAAATTAGTTACTTGCCTGAGATCTAATTTTACTTAATATGTTGGTAAGGGATAGTGCTTGGCATGATTTCATGCTTGGAATATGTAGGTAAGGAAAATTGCTCAGAATGATTTCATGCTTGGTTTGTTTTCTCTTCAGTTCTATTCTCAAGTGGTTTAGCATTTTGTTTTCAATGTTTTAGCTCCTAAGGGCACGAATATATGCAATAATATCTCTCTTCCCAGATTATCAGGCCTACAACTCCTTCAAGCACCCAGAAGCCAGACCAGGACACAGATGAAAATGCTAACATAACACAGCATCATGCGGATGATTTGAAAACACGGTGACTGAGAAGTGACTCATCCCAGATGGCTGTGGGGTCAAATACATCTCCAGTTATGGCCCTCTGGACAAGTGGCAGGCCCTGCACTCATGAGGGCTCTCCATGTGCTGCTCCCTCCTAATGCCCACCAATAAATCCTACTTCCTGCCCAAAAAAAAAAAGAAAAAGCACCCATCATAGAAACATGCACTTTGGTCCTTAAGTTCTCATTCAAAGCCTTATTAACTATTATTTAACACATAAGCCTAATAAGTATGTTTAATTAATTTCCAAATCTATGCAGATTGAAAGGAAAATTGGCTAAGAGAAAAGACATGAGTCAAGCAGCTGCAATGACTCAGAGATGTAATAGACAATGATAACAAAAGAGCAAACAGAACTATAAATAATGAATATTCGTAATGACAAACAATTGTCAAGCAAATATTTAACTACAACTAACACACATTGTAACGATAGAAAGCTTTCCAATGTACTTTAAAAGGAATTTAACCAGAAATGGCATTAAAAGAAAGTAGTACTTTTTTTTTTTTTTTTTTTTTTTTGAGGTAGGGTCTCATTCTATTGCCCAGACTGGAGTGCAGTGGCTTGATCTCAGCTCAATGCAGCCGCCACCATGCCTGGCTTTTTTTTTTTTTTTTTTTTTTTAAATTTTTAGTAGAGATAGGGTTTCACCACGTTGGCCAGGCTGGTCTCAAACTCCTCACCTCAGGTGATCCTTCCACCTTGGCCTCCCAAACAGCTGGGATTACATGCTTGAGTCACCACATCTGGCCAAGAAATTAGATTTTAAGTGTTCTCACCACAGAAAAGATTAAGTATGTGAAGCACTACATATGTTAAATAGCTTGATTTTGCCATTCCACAAGTATACATATATCAAAACATCATGTTGTACACCATAATATATATAATTTTTACTTGTTAATTAACAATAAGTAAATGGACAGCAGTACTTAAAAGAAAAAGATGTACTTATTTAGATTATTCTCCTATAAGGATCCAACTCTTAATTCTTAAAGCTAGCAAAATGGAAGTTATTGTATATATGGAATCTATATGTACGGATATTATATGTCCCATATATATAATCGATAGATGATAGACAGCAATCCATTAAAAATTAGTGTGGCTTCCTACAAAATTTACATTTATTTATTCAATAAATAAATATTGAGCACTTCTAGTTCTTAGTGAGCTAGACAGACTTGGTACTGCCCTTGTAGACCCTCCTCGTGTTCTATTTCCTTCCTTTTTTTTTTTTTTTTTTTGAGATGGACTCTTGTTCTGTCACCCAGGCTGGAGTGCAATGGCGCAATCTCGGGTCACTGCTACCTCCGCTTCCCAGGTTCAAGCAATTCTCCTGCCTCAGCCTCCTCAGTAGCTGGGATTACAGGCACTCACCACAATACCTGGCTAATTTTTGTATTTTTAGTAGAGATGGGGTTTCATCATATTGGCCAGGCTGGTCTCAAACTCTTGACCTCAAGTGATTCATCAATCTCAGCCACCCAAAGTGCTGGGATTACAGGCATGAGCCACCACATCTGGCCTATTCCATTACATTTTAGGTAAGTTCCTTGAAAGTGAAAAATAGGGTGCCTTGAGAGAAAATAGGTTAAATAGACTAGATCTGTTCTGAAGGTGGTAGGGTGGGGGGCTCCCTTGGGGTCCTAAATTTCAGATCTGAAGAGTGAGTATCACTTAAGTAAGGCGCTGGCTAGGGGTGGGCGCTCCATTCAGGAGGAACAGCAAATGCAAAGGCCCTGGGGTGAGAGGGAGTGCACGGTGCTAGCGGAACTAAGGGAGGTCCTGTGGCTGGAGCAAGAGGATGAGAGGCCGGGGTGGAAACACTCAGAACGCAAAACACATGCTGATGTAGATAACGTTTATTCTACGGGCAGTGGCAATTCACTGCAGAGTGCCCTTCGAAGATGTTTGAAAAACTCATTTTGATGGCAGTGTGTAGAACAGATCAAAGTGAGAGCCTGAGTGAGCATCTGACTGCTTAAGGGGGACAAGGCAGGTGGTGTCGCAGTCCTCCAGGGAGAGCTGATGGTAAGAAGGTGAGGATGAAGATGAATAGCTGTATTCAAAAACATTTAGGAGGTAACAGTGGACAGGATTTAGAGATGGACTGAGTTTGGATGGTGAGGAAGAGGAAGGAGTAAGAGGCCTCGGTGTTCTGGCCTGGGCAGTTGGGAGCACCACAGGGCTGGCCACTAGATGGAGGACACGACACAGGCACAGGAATACCACGTGGGGTGAGGCAGGGACTGATCAATGTTGTTTCAACTTGCAAAGTTTGGAGTCCTGTGAAACATCCAAATGGGTATGTCAAGAAAGGTGTATGTATGTACCTGAAGTTCAGAGGCCACATCTGGGTTCAAGATATAAGGTTCGAGCTCTTCACTTAACACTGGTTGTGGGTCCTAAGAACTTACAAGGACAAAAGATTTCTATTGCTAAACTCATCACTGGAGGGGACAAAAAAGGTTCTCAGGGAAAAGTGCTTTTGATAAATTTTGTTTCAGATAATTGGACCACTTACACTTTCCAAAGACATTGGATGAAATAAGAAAAATGGATTCCATGTTATAAAGCTCAAAAACACCATACAAATATGTCATCTAACAGTACATGATGACTGCAATTTAATACAAGAAAAAAATCAGCTTGCTTGGCACACATGGACTAAGTACATAATAAACATATACTGATTTGATGATGCTGATACTGATAACAATGATGACATGGGAATGTTTTACAAAAGGGATATAAACATATGCCAACAAGATCATTTAGTTCTAGGATAAGTTGCTATGTACCAAATAGTCATATTGTTTTTTAATTTTAATTTTTTTTTTTTTCCGAGACGGAGTCTCACTCTGTCGCCCCAAATAGCCATATTGTTAATACTGGTTTTGCCAATTATAATTCTCAAAGCTCTTCCATATACTGTATTTATATAATCTTCAAAATCATCCTTTAAAGCAGGTGAGACAAATATTATATCCATTTTATAGATGACAAAACTCTTAAGCTCTTCAAAGAGCTTAAGAAACTCAACCAAAGATACTCAGTTAACAAGTGGCAGAGCCATGATTCATCCAAATCTTTGACTTCATTTTCTGTATACCAACACTGGTTAAAAGGAGCCCAGAAGAAACACAAAACAGAGCTGATGAAATCTTTGGAGGAGTTTCCTTTAAGAAATGCATCTATAGAAGATTGCCTGAGGCCAAGTACAATATGAAAAATACAAAGGTTTTTGCCATCTTGGAAGGAGAGCACAGTGAAGAAATGGAGAAAAGTTGAGTACTGAATTGATATCACTGTGCAGAGTTGCTGGATGAAGCCTCAACAGATTTTCAGATAAGCAAGCCATACATTTTTCTGTTGTCCCACTAGTTTGAGTAGCACTTCTATCACTTGCAATCAAAATAATACTGACTAGTAAATGCAACGACATTGGACAACTCAGTACTTTCTCAACCAAATCCACACAACCTTCCTCTATGACTATGCTCATGCTATTTCTACCAACTGGTATTCGTTTTCTCACCTGTTGAACTCCTCGCCATCCTTCAAACACCCCCTCACTTTGATCTCCAAAATGAAACCTTTACTGACTCCACCAGGACAATCACTTCTCCCTCTTTTGCTCCCCAGGCACTTTATATGCACTTGTCTTACAGAACTTCATCCCCTGGAGTAGGCATCTCTTCTTCCCCTGGTACAGTATCTTACACATGGTAGACCTTCAATACATAATCAATTTACCGCACTGTATAAACTGGAATACTAACTAATTTCTCAGAAGATTGCCAATGTTGAAATGTCGAAATGTTTAAAATATTAATATTATGTGACAAAACAAAAGAATGGTCAAACCTTGGCTTTACCTCTCCACGTTAATTAGATGAACACGCCATATCAGACATTTCCCAGGACCTCCTAGAGCTGGTCATTCTGAATATCATTTTGGGGGTAGTAGAATATTACCACCCTAAAAATACGAAATAAGAAGTTGCAAATCTTTCACATTTCATATTAAGCACATAGATTTTATTTTGCAGATATACTCTGTTAATTGTACTAATAAAAGGCATGTCCCTCCACCTCGCAAATACTATAAAAATATTATAAGCATATTTTAATAATCTGTATCTTCTACCATTTCAGTTGGTTCTCAAAACAGCTTTGAAATGTTATATTTTACTACTGTTCACAACAAATCATGTAACCTAGTTCCAAAAAACAAAGAAAGTGAATTCAAATAAGAATATTTTTTCATTAAGATCTAGCAAAATGTTTTATATTCCTAATCTGGGTTTATTCTATGAAAGAAAAAGGAACTAATCTTTGTTTTTAATCTACACAGCATTCAAACTGGAAAAGCGAATTTCTATTTTCTAATGCTGGGTTATTAAAACGTATTTCAGATGAAAGGCATAAAATGCTTATTTCCATACAAACTACAAGACAGCAAAATGAATAGAATCATCATGCTCATGGAAAATGCCAGCACCTCAGAGAGAGGCAGATCCAATCAGAAAAATGCTGTAGCTTTTACCTTTCAGAATAACGATTTACTAAGATTACTTTTAACCAGCTAATGGCTTTTGGTCTGACAAAGTACAACAAATATTGGCATAGCATCTTACAGTATATACTATATGCTGATAATTACCCCCATTTGATGTTTATGGAAAATGAAGCCTAGAGGTCTTAATAACAGTGAGTACGTGATGAAGCCAGAGGCCCGGAGGCCTGTGTCTCATCCCCAGTGGCCACGTGACAGGTTATACAAGTGCCAACAAATTGCTGCTCATGAGACTTTTTTGCCCAACTCTCATTTCATACCATAGTAGCCTTCAGGCTTCCAGAAGCTGTTCACCTTCAGAGCTGCCTCTTTGGCCCAGCCTCCTCCTTGGGGGTGGACACTCCCCTCACCTTCCATGGCTGCCTTGCTCCTGCTTCCATCTCTCCACTGTTGCATCTTCCCTTCTATGCCGGCCCCTTCAGACCTGCCTTTCCCTCCTGGAGATATAATAACTGACTCTGATTCAGTCCAGGCCCCTGGAAAGGTAAAGAGGAGTTTCCCTCTTCTGAAAAGAGACCCCTGATATTGTTCCACACATGCAAATAGCAGAAATATGTCTCCAGTACACCGACTCCATGCTCTGGTTTATGTGATGGGTCATTACTCCAAGAGAGGCTATCACGGACATCCTGGAATGGCAAGGATCCCTTCACACCAGTTGTGAAAAAGTCCCTGGAAGTGGGATAAATTGAAGGCAGCGGCTTTTCCTTTTGCTCTTGAGTTATTTCCTTGGGTCTCCACTCGGGGGGTCTGCACTAATCTTCTGTCCATCCCAGGTGGTGGGAACTGGTGAAACCAGGTGCTGCCCTGCATATACCATGTGCCATCTGCAGTGGGTTCATGGAAGGTACCAGAACCTGAATGTACATGAAAGGCCACATTCTCCAGGGGGCCCTCCAACATATTCAACGAGAGGGTGGCAACTTGAGGGCCCCGATAACTTTCAGGATGTGCTAGATCAAACTGCCTCAGAGTTATCTCAGGAGGGCTGCTTTTTTTTTTTTTTTTTTTTGAGACGGAGTCCCTCTCTGTAGCCCAGGCTGGAGTGCAGTGGCGCAATCTCAGCTCACTGCAACCTCTGCCTCTCAGCTTCAAGCAATTCTCCTACCTCAGCCTCCCGAGTAGCTAGGATTACAGGCATGAGTCACCACACTTGGCTAATTTTTCTATTTTTAGTAGGGATGGGATTTCGCCATGTTGGCAAGGTTGGTCTTGAACTTCTGACCTCATGATCCACCCGTCTCAGTTCAGCCGCCCAAAGTGTTGGGATTACAGGCGTCAGCCACCGCACCTGGCCAAGGGCTGCTTTTAACAGAACTCTGCACACAACTGCTCTGACCGCCTCTTGGTACTCTCCCCATCGGTCTCTCCTTCTGTACTTGTAGTGGCATGTCTCCATTCATTTTTATTAGTATCGATCTGGAGGGAGCTTAAAGTGAACAATGTGTTGTCTGATTCCTTTCTCCATCCATTGGAGCTGTCGCAGGGGGCTGTCTGTTGACCCTCAGGCAGCCTCTGAATGGGGTCATCACCTCTGCAGTTGTCAATCTGACATCCTGCTATAGCACCCTTGGGCATCCCTGCAGGCTTTACTCTGAACTCCACCCTGACATCCTCCCCCAGGGGTGTGTCTCCAGGAGAGGAAACGCTACCTTCCAGCACAGTGATTTCTGGCACCAGTGTGCTACCCCTTGTGGGAGATAAGGAAATTCCCGGAAACTCTGCATTTCCTGCCTACAACACCCCTTCTGAGAGTTCCCTTCCCTCTCCCAGGTTCATCTAAAAGTTCCTCCTCTGAGCTGTCTGTCAGTGGATTCCAGAAGTAACCATTTCTTGGTGGGCTCTGCCCAGTCTCCTCTAAAACCTTACTATCTACATAAGTATATCTGAGTTGTGGCTGAACCCCGACCTCTCAGGAAACGTCTCATCCTCACTGGGTTCTGATATGTCTATTTCCTGCTCTGTCATATTTTTGCTGAGCAGAATCTTCCTGCTTAAGACTTTTAGCAGGGGGCATGGCAGCTCCTCCCTCCCTCTCATTCCTAACTGTAGTTTCTTGCCACCCACAAGACTGATAGCCAGGAAAATCCTTCAGGAAGGAATTTGAAAATTCCAAAGACAAGGCGATTTCTGACAAGTTATTCTGGGAGCTTAAAGGGAAACTAGGAATATGCTTTTGGGTACCAGACTGGTCTCTGAGCAGAGGGGGAGAATCAGATGATCTCAGATAACCCTTTTTCTTATTTCCTAGAGCATTCGAACTTTGGCAAAAGTTAGACCAAGGGAGTCCTATAGCAGTTTTGGGACTTTTCAACTTGTGCTCTTCAGGAGAGCTGGACAAGAATTTCTGGGCCCAATTTATAATATGACTCAGCTTCTGTGTCCCAGGAACCAAGGCATCAGCCACCATATGGAGATGCCATTCAGTCGGGCAGCAATTCCTCTTGGGCCCCCACTGGGCTCTCTGGTCCCACTATTGCTCTGCTTCTCCAGGAGTCACTTTGGACACTTCAAGGAGTGGAGGTTTCCTTCCATTTGCTAAATAATGAGGTAATGCCTGAGGGCTCCTCAGCCTGAAGGTCTGATGTTCTGTGGGGTTCACTTGGGTGTCTTGGGAAGCCTTCAACACTGATTGGCTGCCATTTCTGGAAGAATCACCCTCGAGGATCCCAATGCTTTCATAGTAAGTTACACACTTGGCTCGCAAGAGCTTTAGGCCATGGGATTGAGGCATGTCTGCTTCATTCCGTGGAGAATGTCCAGTCTGTATGGGAGGTAATGGATTCATCTGCAAATTTTTTAAAAAGAGACGTTTTTTAAAAACATGCTGTTTCAGGAAGAAGCAACAGCATGTGTGAAGGCTTCCAGATGAGCGAATTTGGCCAGAAGAAACTGGCCCAGGCCAAGGGCTGCAGACCCCCGGGGATGGAGCGAGTCACAGTTGCTGCAAGTCATTGGAGAATCCTTATGTGAGCTAAAAAAATGCCTGAATAATAAACAAATAACACTGCAATTCATGAGACACATATTCACATGCAAATGACATCTGAACTCAGAGAAGCCTTTTGACATTATGTATTTTCTTAACCCTTATACTAAAAGTATAATGACAAAAAGTATAATGACTGTCATGTCACTTTTGGAGAAAAAATTTCAGGATGAAACCATGACCTTATATTAAAAAAGTCATGGTCCATGTTGGCCTGGACTTAGCCTGTACTCTCCCCCTTCCCTGACCCCTGTTTAGTGTTCTTAGGCTGCATTTGTCTCTGCCCAATAGCAAATCAATCTCATAAATAAACGCATGTTTAGGTGTTGCTAAATGACAAGACGTTATAATCTTATACACATAATGCTGATACTAAATAACACTAAACAGACACTTTCTCTGAAACATGTATTTAAGAACTTTGACAAATAATTTCTGAAGGTATCATGTCTGTTCTGGAAGTAACAGATATTTGTATCATGGAATTTTCCAGGAGAAAAAGGAGCCATCTATCTTAGAAGGCAAAGGAGTGATTATAAATGACAAAGAAATCCTTTCTAGCCCAGTGGCTTTCGCAACGCATTCTGCAGAGCTCCACATTTGCAAGGAAAATCAGAGACCATGACAGAAGGGGCTTAGAAGGGGCCAAGGGAACTGCAGGATTTGAAACCCCTCATGCACTTCAACTAGAGCAATTCTAGTACATTTTAAATGGCAAGACTTCCTTTAAGGAAAGGATTCAACTGCCACGAAAAAGCATTTGAAATCTTCTACACAATATTCTTACTTTGCAGATGAGGGGACTGAGGCTTAGAATGATGAAGTGACTTCTTCAAGGTCAGCCTGGTTGAGAACAGCAAGGTCATGCATGATAAGAGCCCTGTCTACATTGCACCACAGTAGTGGGACATCCTCAGACTGGCAGCACACCTGCAATCCCTCGTGTAGTATCACCTACCATATCTGACCATTCTAGCTCACCATGAATGACACCGTCTACCAACGATACCACTTAGTGTCTGTACATTGCTTAGAAACTATCATGTATTGCTTCTTTATTCATGCTTATTATTGGTCATTAGAATTTTCATTTTCATTTCTTGAGTTATCTAATGTTTTACAAAAATATTTATTTTGAAACATTTTGAAACCTTATTTATAGTATAAATAGGGTAACTAACCATCCCTGTTTGCCTGGAACTGAGGGATTTCCATGACACATGGCCATCAGTGCTGAAACTGAGACCATCCTGGACAGACAAGGCTGGTCAGTCACCCGAAGTAAAAAGTCATTTTATCCCCTTGAGAGTAAGCTGCCAACCTAATAGTCCATCATCCCTGAAAAATTTAGTGTAGATTTTCTACAAACAAGGACTTTATCTTTCATACTCTACAATGCAGCCAGCAAAACCAGGAAAGTAACATTGATACATTATGACCATCTTATCCTCATACTCCATTCAATATTCACCAATTGTTCCAGTAATGTCCTTTCTAGGAAAGGATTCAGTTCCAATTCACACACTGCATTTAGTTGCCATGCCTCTTTAGTCTCCTTCAATCTGGACAGATCCTCAGTCTTTCCTTGACTTAATGATGTATCTAATTTCTAAGGTAGCCACATCTAGTCTCTCTGATTTAGGGCACATATAGTAGGTTATGGAGTTTTTTTCTTTTATATTTTTAGAGCACCAATAACACTTTTAACCACATAGAACGTGCTTCATAAATAACTGATCAACAAACATGAAGTCAGCCCGACTCCCTAACTGAAGGTAGCTATGATTCTGCTGGGATATTGAACTGGTTGTTCTCACCAACAACGTGAACTCCCAAAGGGTCTGGTTTTCACACTCCAGCAAAGCCAAAGAATGAGAAGCCTCTTTATTCTTCAGCTCTTCTTTGAAGTCAAGAACATTTCATCTAGGCTGGCCCCAATCAATAATCTCAGTAGACTGGACTAAATAACACTAAACAGATGAGCGAATTCAAGGAGCGAGATACTGGGACTGTGGAAATTAGTCTGAAGACCATTCATGGTCTCAACTTTTTCCCCTTTTCTCATTACATTGCACATTGCCTTGCACTAACCTTATTTTTTATCATGATGCAGATAAGGGTGTCATGAAGGCCACAGTGGAGTAAAGATGATTTAGCTATTGTCTAGGCCACTTGTGCCTGTCACTTATTAGAGATGGACACTCAGCTCCAGAGAGTAGGACCATAGCTACGCCCACAAGAAGTAAGTGGCCAACTTATAAAGGAACCCGTGGCTTTTGGAAGCCCAGCGCTCTTTCCACAGCTTTCTCACTGTAAACAATAACAGCATGAAGACCCACTGTCAGGAAATTGTACCAATGTATAATTAGTATCACTGTATACTTAGGACCTCAGAAACCCAAAAACTAGTACTTAAATTGAAAAAAAAAAAAAAACCTTAGTGTGTGGGTATATGCATGTGTGTGTGTGTGTACATATATTTATATGTACATATATATGTATATAAAATCAGGGTCCAGTGAGATATATGAAAAATGTGTAATAATAATAACAACAACAATAATAACAGTAGCTGTTAACACATAGCACTTAACGCTCTGAAAACAGAAGCACAGATAGGTTAAGTAACTTGCCCAAGGTCACATAGCTATAGATGGAAAAGCCGGAATTTCAGCCCAAGCCTACTGATTTCAGAGGTCTTGCTTTTCTTAAGTCTTGGATATACTACCTCTCACTTTTAATTATTTAGCTGGCTTTGCATTGTCATAAGCAATGTATAGCTCAAGTTGTGTTTTTAGAACCCAAATTGATAAGCCATCAATTCAAATACAAATAAACTGGTCTGCCCACGGAAAAGAAAATATCGGAAGCCATACAGAAAAAAAAAAAAGTTTTACAATTATGGTTTGTAATTACTTAAGAGCATGGTATACAACTGACAGTGTCGGTGTATACAGATAAACAGATAGTAGCTTAATAAGCCTTTATTTCGGCCGGGCGCGGTGGCTCAAGCCTGTAATCCCAGCACTTTGGGAGGCCGAGGCGGGCGGATCACAAGGTCAGGAGATCGAGACCACAGTGAAACCCCGTCTCTACTAAAAATACAAAAAATTAGCCGGGCGCGGTGGCGGGCGCCTGTAGTCCCAGCTACTCAGGAGGCTGAGGCAGGAGAATGGCGGGAACCCAGGAGGCGGAGCTTGCAGTGAGCCGAGATCGCGCCACTGCACTCCAGCCTGGGCAACAGCTTGAGACTCCGTCTCAAAAAAAAAAAAAAAAAAAAAAAAAAAAGCCTTTATTTCATTCCTTCTTGAATGACAGAATTTCTCTTTGGACCTCTGTGCTTCACCGTGTCCACAGCTGTTCCTTGCAAGACACTGAAAACTTTCAAGAAATAAACTTTGCCTCCCAGCTCCTCCACAGGGTGCAGTCACATGTACACAGGGTACATGCCACCTACAGGCATGAAAAAGATGCTTGCTTTCTCCAGAATGGCCAACGGGACTGCTTAGTGGGCTGTAATCCCCAAAGATGTAGCAGGCAGAGTAGAAGTCAAGGGAGAGGCAAAGGGAATGGTTCACGCAAAACTGCTGACATTGAGAGAGAGAGTGGGGAGAAAAGCAGCAAGTGAATTTAAGGAAAGAAAACAGAAGTGTAACCACATTAAATTACGGGCAGGGGAAACAAGGAGAATGATACATCAGTTACAAACTGGAAACAAGAGGTTGTCTTTTATCAAAAGCCAAACTACCTGCACAGCGGTAAATTATTAGAACACAAAATAGTTTCTTCTTTTAGTACAACAAACTGGGAAACAATGCACAATGCAGACATTAAAAAAAAAAAAAAAAAAAAAAAAAAAAAAAAAAAAGCTAGGCACAGTGGTTCACATCTGTAATCTTAGCACTTTTGGAGGCCAAAGCAGGTAGATCACTTGAGGTCAGGAATTCAATACCAGCCTGGCCAACATGGTGAAACCCCATCTCTACTAAAAATACAAAAACTAGCCAGGCGTGTGCCTGTAGTCCCAGCTACTTGGGAGGCTGAAGCTGGAGAATCACTTGAACCCTAGAGGCAGAGGTTGCAGTGAGCCGAGATTGCACCACTGCACTCCAGCCTGGGCAACAGAGCGAGACCTCATCTGAAAAAAAAAAAGATAAAAAAAAAAAAATAAAATGAAATAACACTACATATTGCAAAACAAGACCTTCCCTCCTCAAATCTAACAGACACCATTGTTCTATTTCTGGTGCTTATACAACATCTGTCTCATTTAAAATAACAAAACAAAACAACCTGCAATTCCATCTCAGGCAAGTCTATAATGGAAGTAGCTGATGGATAAAACTCTCCTCATTTTCTCCGCCCCTACTTTAAGGCCAAAGCTTCGGGATTCTCTAAGCCAGGACCCAGGTGAGAGAACAGTCTCCTCTAAATAAAGAACTCTCTTCTCCAGCCTCAGTACTTTGTTGTGTTACATATATTTTATCTCTCCTCTCATGCCCAGTATATGATGGAACCTCAACACACTCTTGTTGACTAGCTAAAGAATCAATCTAATTTGATCTAAAGAATCAAATTTTCATTTTTAACTTTTCACTCAGGAAAAAAAAAAATTCTACCTTCCCCTTGGACACTACTTCATCATTCTGGAAGCTCTAGCAGGTAGAGCTTTAATCCATATATTAAAAATATATGGATTCTGCCAGGCACAGTGGCATGTGCCTGTAATCCCAGCTATTTGAGAGGCTGAGGTGGGAGGATCACTTGAGCCCAGGAGTTCAAGACTGTAGTAAGCCATGACTGCACCTGTGAAAAGCCTCTGCACTACAGTCTGAACAACACAGTGATACCTCATCTTTAAATATTAATTAATTAAATTAGGCACAGTGGTTCACACCTGCAACCCAGCACTTTGGGAGGCCAAGGCAGGTTGATCACCTGAGTTCGAGACCAGCCTGGCCAACATGGTGAAACCCCATCTCAACTAAAAATACAAAAATTAGCCAGGCATGGTGGTGTGCATCTGTAATCTCAGCTACTCAAGAGGCTGAGGCACGAGAATCTCTTAAAACACTGGAGGTGGAGGTTACAGTGAGCCAAGATCATGCCACTGCACGCCAGCCTGGGCGACAGAGCGAGACTCTGTCTCAAAAAATAAATAAATAAATAAATATTAATTAACTTTTTAAAAAATTTAAAGAATATGTGTGGATTCTAGAGTCAGGCAAATAATCTTGGGTTTAAATCCCAGGTCTACCATGAGCTATCAATATCCCTTTAGGTAAATGACTCAACCTCAGTTATACGGTTTGGCTGGGTCCCCACCCAAATCTCATCTTGAATTGTAGCTCCAATAATCCCCATGTGTCATCGGAGGGACGCTGTGGGAGGTAATTGAATCATGGTGGTGGGTTTTCCCATGCTGTTCTCCTGATAGTGAATAAGTCTCAAAGATCTCATGGTTTTACAAAGGGCAGTTCCCCTGCACACACTCTCTTGCCTGCTGCCATGTAAGACATAGCTTTGCTCCTCCTTCACCTTCCACCATGATTGTGAGGCCTCCCTAGCCATGTGGAACTGATACAGACAGTAGACAGGGAAACACTGAGTAGAAGAGGGCGGTTCCCTGGCAAAGTTCCCACTCTCAAGCCTAAAGACCCATGGCCCTAAACGAGGATAGGCGTTTCTGTTTTTGCACCCAAAAAGTTACTTTTTGGACCATGATGCTCCCTATCCTGTACCCATATAAACCCTGAACCCCAGGATCCAGAGCAGACAAGCAGACAAAGAGATGAGACAAGCAGACAGACAGCAAACGATGTGGCAGAGAAAAAGAGAAGAGGAGGAACGTCTGAACACCAAGAGGAGTTGGGCTGGGGGTGGTTGGAGAGGAGTTAGGCCACTGGACAGCCCAACTCCAGGGCAAGATCATCTTCCCATTCCATCCCCTCCTTCCAGCTCCCAATCCATCCCACTGAAAGCCACCTCCACCACTCAATAAAACTTCGCATTCATCCTTCAAGCCCATGTGTGACCAGATTCTTCTGGGATGCTGGGCAAGAGCTCAGGATATAGAAAGCTGTCACACTGCACCTCTACCCTTGCAAAAAGGCAGAGGGTTCATTGAACTGGTTAACATTCAAGCCATCTGTGGATGGCAAGGCTAAGAGAGCTTCGTAACACTGTGGCCACAGGCACCCACCCCTAGACACTAGACACTACCGCAGGGCTGGAGCCTATAGTGCTCCCCCAGCTCCTGCCTGTCTGCATGCTCCCCCTTCTGTCAGGGGCAAGCCACACTCCTGTCACACAGCCTAAGGGGATCAGGGAACTCTCCCATTTCAAAACTGTTAAACCTCTTTTTCTTTGTGAATTACCGAGTCTCAGGTATGTGTTTACTAGCAGTGTGAGAACAGACTAATACAGTAAATTGGCACTGCAGAGTGGGGTGCTGCTGTAAAGATACCTGAAAATGTGGAAGCAAATTTGGAAGTGGGTAACAGGCAGAGCTAGGAATCATTTGAAGAGTTCAGAAGAAGACAGGAAAATATGGGAAAGTTTGGAACTTCCTAGAGACTTGGAGGGCTCAGAAGACAGGAAGATGTGGGAAAGTTTGGAACTTCCTAGAGACTTAATGAATGGCTTTGACCAAAATGCTGATAGTGATATAGACAATAAAGTCCAGGCTAAGGTGGTCTCAGATGGAGATAAGGAACTTGTTGGGAACTGGAGTAAAGGTCACTCCTGCTATGCAAAGAGATTGGCAGCATTTTGCCCCTGCCCCAGGGATCTGTGGAACTTTGAACTTGAGAGAGATGATTTGGGGCATCTGGTGGAAGAATATGCTAAGCAGCAAAGTGTTCCAGAGGAAGCAGAGCATAAAAGTTCAGAAAATTTGCAGCCTGGCAACGTGATGGAAAAGAAAACCCCATTTTCTGAGGGGAAATTAAAGCTGGCTGCAGAAATTTGCATAAGTAACAAGGAGCCAAATGTTAATCACCAAGACAATGGGGAAAATGTCTCCAGGGCATGTCACAGAGCTTTGTGGAAGTCCCTCCCATCACAGGCCCAGAGACATAGGAGGAAAAAATGGTTTCCTGAGCCAGGTCCCAGGCCCCTTTGCTATGTGTAGCCCAGGGACTTGGTGCCCTGTGTCCCAGCTGCTCCAGCCATGGCTAAAAGGGACCAAGGTACAGCTTGGGCTATGGCTTCAAAGGATGCAGGCCCCAATCCTTGGCAGCTTCCATGTGGTATTGAGCCTATGGGTACACAAAAGCCAAGAACTGAGGTTTGGGAACCACTGAAATCCAATAGGGCAGTCATTCTCCAGACCCCAGAATGGTAGATCTACTAACAGCTTACACCATGCACCAAATGCTGCAGACACTCAACACCAGCTGTGAAAGCAGCTGGGAGGGGGTCTGTACCCCGCAAAGCCACACAAGCAGAGCTGTCCAAGGTTGTGGGAGCCCACCTCTTGCATCAGCATGACCTGGATGTGAGGCATAAAGTCAAAGGAGATCATTTTGGAACTTTAAGGTTTAGTGACTGCCCTATTGGATTTCAGACTTACATGGGGCCTATAAGTCCCTTTGTTTTGGCCAGTTTCTCTCATTTGGAAAGGGTGTATTTATCCAATGCCTTTACCCCCATTGTATCTAGAAATTAACTAACTTGCTTGTGATTTTACAGGCTCATTGGTGGAAGCGATTTGCCTTGTCTCAGATGAGACTGTGGACTTTTGAGTTAATGCTGAAATGAATTAAGACTTTGCAGGACTGCTGGGAAGGCATGATTGGTTTCAGAATGTGAGGACATGAAACTTGGGAGAAGCCAGGGACAGAATGATATGGTTTGGCTTTGTCCCCACCCAAAAATCATCTTGAATTATAGCTCCCATAATCCCCACATGTCATGGGAGGGACCCAGTGGGAGGTAACTGAATCATGGGGGCAGTTTCCCCCATACTGTTCTCGTGGTAGTTAATAAGTCTATCAACATTTGATGGTTTTATAAAGGCCAGTTCCCTTGCACACACTAAATTGCCTGCTACCATGTAAGACATGCCTTTGCTCCTCCTTCACCTTCCGCCATGATTGTGAGGCCTCCCCAGCCATGTGGTACTGTGAGTCCACTAAACCTCTTTTTCTTTATAAATTACCCAGTCTCAGGTATGTCTTTATCGGCAGCGTGAGAACGGACTAATACATTCAGTTTCCTCATTCATAAAAACAGAGTGGGGGGGGTGGCAAAGTGGGTCTTAAACTTTTCCTATCTCATGGTACAGGAATAAAGGGGGATAAAATATCTTAGGTGCCTGGTCCAGAAAAGGTAATTATAAATGTCACTTATGTTTCCTTCTCCTCCTAATTTATCCAATAAATGCAAAAACTCTGAGGCACTCACTCTCTTTGCTCTTTATCCACTCATCAAACTTTCCTTGGAGCCTAATTGCATGCCAGATACATAACTTCATAAAACACATGTGGTTGTCTCTGGTCCCGTGGAACTACAGTCACAGGGGAGGGGTCAGAAATGAAAGAGCTCACTGATAAATGAGTGAATGAATTTGGCTAGATTAATAGGAGTGGGCAAAAGGTAGCATGAATAAACACTCCATTTAGGGAAAAAGATAATTAAGCTAAATTCAAAGTACTGAGTGTGAGCGTGGAAGCCAGATCCTGGGAGTTTCTGAAATTCTCTGTGCCTCCCTTTCCTCTTCTACAAAATGGAGATGGTAATAGATGGTAACTCTTTGGGTGAGTGTGAAAAGTAAAGCAACACCCCCCCTCCCTCATCCTCACTAACCCAGCATATCAACCAGTTTCCTGAGATGTCCAGATTTCCATTTGGCCTCCAGCCAGCTTGAACAGCCAAACTGCCCTCAAGAAAGCACCCTGAATGTGAGGTCATCCAGGATCCTAGGAATCCATTATACCCACTCCAAAACTAAAAGCCCACAGACCGCGGGGGCAGGACCTGACTAGCTGAAACATGCTGACCAAGCTACCTGAAGCACCTTTGAGGTATGCCCAGGCCTCAGGGTTGTCAAGTAGAAAAACCAGCACCTCCAGCCAGGTGTGTCTCTCTCATAAAGAAAGTTGATTGAAACAGTTTTTTCTGCTTCTGTGTGGCAAGCTCACCCCCAGATGCTTCTGAGAGCACAGCCCTTGCATTCCCACTAGGCCACCTGAGAACCTGGCCTCCCACATCTGGATTCCGCTGAAGCAGCAGTCCTTGGAGAGAAAGGTGAGACTGGACAGTCAAGAAAGGGACAGAAAGTCGACGGCCTGGGAACTACCCCAGCGTGGACAGTTACAGAAGTCACATACCTGTGTGTTCTCACTCCTCACGGGAGGACCGTGCAAAGGCAAACTGCTAGGCAGGTAGACCTCACAGATTCTCTCAGCCGGGCAGTCGGTGAGTCTGTCCGAAGTATTTGAATCTGAAGAGAAAATGTTAAGAAACAAATCCCAGAAAAATATGTCACATATATTCTCCCCACCGAACCAAACAAAAACAATAAAGAAACACTTAAAGTTTATTTTTTAAAATAGGCGCAAGAAGTACTCAAAGTAATAAATAATAACAATAAGAAGAAGAAACGTTACTTCTTAGCCTCACCGTCCTGGACGAGAATCCCCTTCCCACTTGCATGTCGGGCGCTGAGCGCCTGGAGAGAGAGATAGGTCTCCGCCCCTTGCCCCGCCCTAAGGCTGCGGAACGCGGCGCCATCGGGTCGCCATGGAAACCGCGGCTGGTGGGCGGATCCCGGGGAGGCTGGCTGGGTCTGGCTACCCTCGCGACGCCGGAGATGCAGCTGGAGGCTGCGCGAACGCAGAGGGAAGAGAGCAAGTCCTGGGTCTCTCGACTTGCAAGGGCTTGGCCCCTGACCCGGGTCTGGGAAAGTGAAACAGAAAGTCGCCTCCCAGCGCAGAATATTAAAATTTGCGAGATGATCAGAATCACGCTGATTTAAAACCCAAACCCTCCCTAGTTTCCCATTCCTGCCCTGCTAAATCAAAATCTCCCAGCCAGGACCCGGAATCTGGATTTAACCAGGGGCTCTTTATAGAGGCTGGATGTTGGTAGATAAGATGTTCGCCTATTCTTATTTCTCAACGCCATACCACCACTCCGTAATGGTAAAAGAATCTGCACCCCAATATCCTCCCCAGCGGCTCTGAAATGGAGTCCCTGAAGCTGGAAATGCGGAGCCCATTCATCTCCTTGCAATACTTCAAGGTGTGAGCTGATTGGAACCGTCGCTGCTTCTTGTGGGTTTCCCACTGGAGGGCAGCCTCGTCCTTCGCTCCTCTTCCTTCTGCAAAGCAGTAGCCCACATTGTGGTTTCTAGCGAATTCCGGCTGCAGCCTGATTAATAATATAAGCACTTCTAGAAAGCGGAGCTTGGATGCAGAGCCGAGCCTAGGGCTGTACATGGAAGAAGCTCCCAGCCCCAGTTCCTGGTTTACAGCTAGGGTTCAGAACAAAGAATCCAAGCTTGTAAAGCAATAATGTTCCCCTTGAGGATAATCCACGTGAACTGAAGGGCACGTTTCTCAGCCCCCTGAGATTTATCTTTTATTGGGCAATCAGGTGGGACTTCAGGATTGATGCAGCCAAGCTCTAGCCTTGGCTGCACCCTGGATAACTATGAGCCTCACCTGACCACCATCAGAAGGCAGCGTAATGGTGAGACAGGACTCGCTTCTGCACTAATCGGGATCACCATAGCTTCAATGGCTATAAAATCAGGACCTGTCATATCTGCATAGCCTCTCTTAGAGGTTTACGGAACGCTCAGCTCAATAGAGTGGGATAATCTATGGGTCTCTAATACCTTATGCATTTACTATGCCTTATTTTGATAACCTGTTTATAGGTCTGACTTCTATTATTTCATATATAGGCATTGTCAACTTAAAATCTTGAGATCTTAAATTTGGAGAGGAGACTTTATTTCTTACAAGAAGTTGCAGCTTGCAGGGTGGCCATCCTGACATGGGGAAGTTAGCCTCTGGCAGAGGACAATAGCAGGCATTTCAGAGGAAAAAAGGGAGAGGTTGAGATTTATGCCCAAGGAAATTTGGTATACATACATATTCAGTAGGTTATAGGAGGATCTTACGAATATTTGTGAGTCAACACATATAAACAGAATGAACATGTATGTAACATAAAACCCATATTCACTTTGGGGTGGAGACAACATTAAGATACAGTAAAATTTAGGCCACACACGTCAAAAGGTAAAGCAGGGACATGAAAGTAATCAATGCTCAGCTTCTATAAATCAGCCAGAACTGGTCTGTGGTCTTTTAGAAGAAAGTTACTGAAATCAGTCTCTTGCCCAGTCAGAGCTGTAGTTATGCCTTGTGGAGCAGGGGTCAGTTAGTCAGTGTCTGGTGGTTGGTGAGCTGCAATTGTTTCAATATTGCTTATCTGGAGACCGGTGCTTGTTTGCTGGTAGAGAAAAAGAAAAACCTTGAGGCAGTTAGAACATAGTTTATTCTTTAACTGTAGGGGCTGTAGGACTTAACCCTTGTCTACCACCGCCTTCGGTCTTGTTTATAATTTGGTATCTTGTTACCACAGAGAGTCCATTCGGTCAGCTTATGATCTCTATTTTAGCAGCATATAGTAAGAGCAGCTTTTTCTATATTCGCATAGAATGCACTTCCTCCAATTCAAACTTCCGAATCATGAATTATTGCTGAAAGGAGGGGAAGGGGCTGAGAAGGTTAGGACCAAGTTAGCAGACCACAGTATATCCTTTGGGATAATAAATGTTGTTTTACATAAGAAAGAGACCCACGGTCAAATAAGTATGTAAAATACTAGATTAAATGTATTTCTTTTTTTTTTTTTTTTTTTTTGAGACGGAGTCTCGCTCTGTCGCCCAGGCTGGAGTGCTGTGGCCGGATTTACTACAGGATATTTTTCAGAAATTTTAGAAAGCAAATATATATTGTGACTCTTCAAGTTAAAGCTACACTTACAGCATTTCTCACATTTATTTCCCATGAAAACTTTTTTTTCCACAGTGACTTGCAGAGCAACTATTCCACAGAACATACTTTGGAAAACACTAAACTGGAATACCAATGACCTCCCCAAGAAGTCTCCATAAGTTAGAATGGTAGACAGCTGTTGGACACGTCTGGTTTTTCAATGTGGCAAAATATTTGGGGCTGTCTTCCTCAGGAGGGGGATGGGAGTGGCCTTTTGAAACAGAGTAAAGAATTAATTTGACAAGGAGGACACACTTACATTATGTTTCAGATACTCGACATTATTTAATTCTCAAAATTGTTCTCTCAAATAGATACCGGTTATCCCCACTTTATAAGCAACAAAACTGACATTCACGAATTAGTCAAATGCCACCTCTAAGCTCGCATAGCCAGGAAGTGATAGCACTGATATTTGGAGCCAAATCTTCTTTAGTATAGTACAGTGAAGAACCCAAGCCCAGTAGCAGGGCAGCCAGCAGGGGCTCTGGAAGAACTGATTTTGTTTTCATGGTCACTAGAGTAGTTAATAATGAGGAGTGAGAGTAGCAGGTAGTCTGCTCTCAAATAGTGAGCAGAAGAAAGTCCCCAGTATCATCTTTTCATGATGGGCAGGGGATAATCCTTCTTTGAAAGATATACGGTCAGGAAAAATTGGGAAATTCGTTTTGCTAGAAGCTCACTTGCAAATACAGAATACTCAAAGATGTTGTGGATTCAGGTTCCAGACCACTGCAATAAAGTGACTGTCACAATAAAGCAAGTCACACAAATGTTATGTTTTCCCAGTGCACATAAAAGTTACATTTACATGATACTGTAGTTTTTTTAAGTGTGCGGTAGCGTCATGTCTAAAAAAAGTACATACTTTAATTTAAAAGTAATGTCCTGCTAAAAAATGCTAATGATCATCTGAGACTTCAGTGAGTCATAATCTTTTTGCTGGTGGGGGGTCTTGCCTCAATATTGATGGCTGCTGACTGATTATCAGAGTGGTGGTTGCTAGAAGTTGGAGCAGCTGTGGCAATTTCTTAAATAAGACAACAATGAAGTTTGTTTCAGCTATTGAATCTTCCTTTTATGAAAGATTTCTGTGTTTGATAGCATTTTGCCCACAGTATAAATTCTTCAAAATTGGAGTCGATCCTCCCAAATTGTACCACTGCTGTATCAATTAGGTTTGTTGTCATTTCAACAATGTTCACAGCACCCTCACCAGGATTCCATCTCAACAAACCGTTTCCTTTGCTTATACAGAAGAAGCAACTCCTCATCTGTTCAAGTTTTGTCATGAGATAGCTGCAGTGCAGTCGCATCTTCAGGCTCCACTTGTCATTCTAGTTTCCTCACTATTTCTAACACATCTGCAGTGCTTGTCCCCGCTGAAGTCAGGAACCCAAAGTCATCCAGTATGGTTGGAATCCACTTCTTCCAAATTTATGTTAATGTTGACAGTTTGATCTCCTCTCATGAATCACAAGTGTTCATTTTTATTGTTACTATTTTATTTTGTTTGAGATTCAGGAGTACATGTGTAGGTTTGTTACATGGAGGGATTTGCATAATGGTGAAATTTGGGCTTCTAGTGAACAAATCACCCAAATATTGAACATTCTAATCAATAGGTATAAACCATGAAATCAACCCTCACCAACCCCTCATCCACCCTCCCCCATTTTAGAATCCCTAGTGTTTGCTGCTTCCAACTTTATGTCCGTGTGTACCATTGTTTAGCTCCCACTTGTAAGTGAGAAGACACAGTATTTAATTTTCTGTTTCTGAGTTATTTCACCTAGGATAATGGCCTCCAGCTCCATCCATATTGCTGCAAAGGGCATAAGTTCATTCTTTTAAAAGGCTACATAGTATTCCATGGTTTGTATATACCACATTTTCTTTATCCAATCAAACATTGATGGACACTTAGGTTGATTCCATGACTTTGCTATTGATGAACATACATGTTCTCAATGGCATCTAGAATGGTAAATCCTTTCCAGAAGGTTTCCATTTATCCAGATCCATCAGCAGAATCACTATCCATGGCAACTAGACCCTTCCAAAGTTTATTTATTAAACAGTAAGAATTGGAAGTAAAAATTACTCCTTAATCAATGGGCTGCAGAATGGATGTGATGTTAGCAGGCAAGAAAACCACATTGATCTCCTTGTACATCTGCCTCAGAGCTCTTGGGTAACCAAGTGCATTGTCAATTAACAGTAATATTTTGAAAGAAATCTTTTCTGAGCAGTAGGTCTCAACAGTGTGCTTAAAATATTCAGTAAGACACGATGAAAACAGATGTGCTGTCTTCCTGGCTTTATTGTTCCATTTATAGAGCACAGGCAGAGCAAATTTAGCATAATTCTTCAGGGCCCTAGGATTTTCTAAATGGTAAATGGACATTGGATCCAACTTAAGGTCACCATCTGCATTAGCCTCTAACAAGAGAGTCAGCCTGTCCTCTGAAGGTTTGAAATCAGGTATTGATTTCTCCTCTCTACCTGTGAAAGTTCTAGATGGCATCTTCTTCCAGTAGATGACTGTTTTGTTTACATTGAAAATCAGTTGTGTAGTGTAGCCACCTTCATCAATGATCTTAGCTAGCAATCAATAACACTTGCTGCTTCACCTTGCACATTTATGTTATGGAGGCTGCTTCTTCGGCTTCATGAATCAAACCATTGTTGGCTTTCAACTTTTCTTCTGCAACTTCTGCACCCCTCTCAGCCTTCATAGAATTGAAAATCTAGGTCCTTGCTCTGGATCATGTTTGGCTTAAGGCAATGTTGTGGCTGGTTTGACCTTCTATCCAAAACTCTAAAACTTTTTCCATCTCAGCAGTAAGGCTGTTTTGCCTTCTTATCATGCGTATGTTCACTGGAGTAGCACTTGCAATTTTCTTTAAGAACTTTTTCTTCACATTCACAACTTGGCTAACTGGTGCAAGAGGCCTAGCTATTGGCCTATCTCAGTTTTCAACATGTCTTCACCACTAGGCCTAATCATTTCTAGCTTTTGTTTCAAAGTGAGAGATGTGTAACTCTTCCTTTCACTTGAACACTTAGAGAGGTCATTGTAGGGTAATTGCTTGGCCTAATTTCAATATTGCTGTGTCTCAAGGAATAGGGAGCCCTGGGGCAAAGGAGAAAGATGGGGGGACAGCTGGCAGCTGCTCAGTGAGGCAGTCAAGACACATACAACATTTACTAATTAAGTTCACTGTCTTCTGTGGGTTTGGTTCGTGGTTCCCCAAAACGACTACAATGGAACATCAAAGATCATTGATCACAGACAACCATAACAGATGTAATAGTAATGAGAAAGTTTGAAATACTGTGAGAATTACCAAAATGTGACCCAAAGACACCAAGTGAGTGTATGCTATTGGAAAAATGGCGCCGACAGACTTGTTGATGCAGGGTGTGCCTTCAAAGTAAAAAACAACAATATCTGCAAAGCACAATAAAGCAGAGCACAGTGGAATGAAGTATGTCTCTAAAGGAAACCTGTATGCAAGCAAGAGGCAGAGATCAAAGGGAGTCAGTCCTACTTAAATAGAAAGTAATGTCTAAGAAGAAGATAGGGCACGTGCCTTTCTCTTGTCCTTGGAGCTATTTATGGAACACCCCGCTGGAGGAACATAGACTCTTTCCTTCAAGCTAGAATTAGCATGTCTGCAAAAGGATTTAGGTGATCTGCTGCTAGTGGAGGAGTAGGGCAGTCCACGTGGACTCCCATGAAGGGAGCAATTTGCACCCAAGTTAAATTTGATCTGGACACGATAAGCCAAACTTTTGGAAACTTAATCCTTTGGCAGGACCTGTGGGTTAGGGGCCCAACACCTGATGGGCATGCTGTTTAGAGAAGCCAAAAATCAGCAGTTGAAAAGAGAAACTGACTTTTGTTGTGGTTAGAACTAAAGCAATGGACCATGCCAAGAGGCCCATGGGATGGCCAATAGCTAGTCAGGGACAGGATTCTGAGTCTGTGTGTCAGAAGAATTGGATGCTGGCAGCCAACTAGGATACATAAAATAGTAGAATGGAGAGAAGTCATGCGCCAGAGTAGGGTCTTCCTAAAATGAGAGCCTCTCCAGCCATCGGGGAGGTTAGAGGTAGGCATTTGGTAGCAGCAGAAAAATACAGACAGGTGTATTTCTATTGTGAAAAACTATAAGGCAGAACACTCTGAGAGGCCCTCTGCTTAGTCTTTCTGCCCCACATTGAAGGACTTAACATTATTCTAATTCTGAAAAATTAAAATCCAAAGTTAGCATTGGTTATTCCTGGGGAGTAAGATTATGGGCGGTTTTTATTTTACTCTTTGTAACTTTCTTTATCAATTCTTTATCAAGGTTACTGCCATGGATTTGGATTCTTTTCATCATCAATTGTTTTAATTGGAAGAAGGCAGAGCCTTTTTTTGTAATGAAAGACCCAAACGAAGTGAATTTTAGAGAATAAGTGATACAAATGTCTGGCCTTTTAGAGTGTGTGTGTGTGTGTGTGTGTGTGTGTGTGTGTGTACACATACATAGAAAGAGAGAGAAGAAAAAAACAGGCAAAGAACATTGCACTTCAGGAAGACTTAGCACAGCCCAGAGAAACTATCCCATGGAAGAGGAAGGAAGTTTCAGGGCTGGTTGAACCCTCTGAAAAAGTGCCAGTAGGGAAAAATATTTGAAGATGGCCTTGGCTATGTTTTCTATTCTATGGTCTTCTGTATCACTTCTCCAACTCATGGGAACCAACTCACACAGCCAAGATACAGAAGCTAACTTTGACTATGCTCTCTATCCCCCTAAATTCCCTCCTTTGGTACATCCCCTTTTCAAAAACCTTCCCTATAGTTCCTTCTACTTAAAGCCACTTCCTCCACCGAAGAATACGTTTACCAAGTTCCTTGTTCAAGGCAGGGAAACCTTTATACAATATCTTTCCTACGCCCCATAGTTGACTGAATCTCTGAGACCCAGGATTAGCCTTCTACCATCCATCCTGACCACATGCTCAGCAGCATGGTGGTCACTGGAATAGGAACCACTGGAATGTCCCTGGCACCTGTTGCCCTAGCTTGGGCCTTCCTTCCCTCCTTCAGATAGCTCTCTCACCCCCACTCCCCATCTCCTCTGCAGCTCAACTTAAAGGCCAGAGCAGGTGAGGTCTGCAACAGCGTCCCAGTGGATAGATCTGAAAACTGGAGGGTACAAAGGCTTCTCTGCCCCCTGACCCACATAATCCACTACCTAATTGACCCTCACTCTGTGGACAGAAGGCCTATCTGGCTACTGCAGCTTCCCCAATACCACTCATGTCTATTCTGCCTCTCTCCCGGCTTCCTCCTGCTCTTCTGTACTTTGTGCTCAGGAGGGCTTTCCTGTCTGTTCGGTCCACAATGGCCCCTTTCTGTTCTTCAGACATTCCATCATGCTCCCCCTCAACCCTGGATGCCAGTCCTCCACATGCCCACACAGTTAACTCCTGCACCCCCAAGGTATTTTTCAACCCTCACCCCTGACTTCCGGCATCCCCCATTTTGGAATCCCCAGTGTCTATTGTTTACAACTTTATGTCCATGTGTATGCATTGTATATCTCCCACTTATAAATGAGAACATACAGTATTTGATTTTCTGTTTCTGAGTTATTTTACTTAGAATCATGGTCTCTAGCTCACTGAAAAAGTGAGACCTCCCCAACCACATGCCCCAGCACTTCTCTTCCCATCCTCACTTATTTCTCTTTTGCATTTATCACTATCTGATACTTTTCTTGTGTGTGTTTTTTGTTTTTTGTTTTTTTTTTTTGAGGTGGAGTCTCGCTCAGTGGCCCAGGCTGGAGTGCAGTGGCGTGATCTCGGCTCACTGCAAGCTCCGTCTCCCGGGTTCACGCCATTCTCCTGCCTCAGCCTCCCAAGTAGCTGGGACTACAGGTGCCCGCCGCCACGCCTGGCTAATTTTTTGCATTTTTAGTAAAGACGGAGTTTCACCGTGTTAGCCAGGATGGTCTCGCTCTCCTGACCTCGTGATCCGCCCGCCTCAGCCTCCCAAAGTGCTGGGATTACAGGCGTGAGTCGCCGCGCCTGGCCATATATATATATAAGCCCATAGCAGTGCTTGTTCACTGCTAAAAGTTTTGCACCCTTTTGGGCACAGAGTAGGTGCTTATTCAGTGTGGGTTGATGACTGCAGGATGAATGAATGCCTACAGGGGTAAATGGATTTGGATTTTGTTCTAAGAACAAAAGCATTTCCAGGTTCAAGTACCTGACTTGCAAATGACTTTTGGAATAAATTTTTTGGAGATTGGATACTGTCTGTTATAAAGAGTTATTCAAGTCCAAGGTATCAGATCTTTTCCAACACTTGCTTGTTAATCCTTGAAAGCACACATGAAAGCAGCAGCCCTAGGTCCTTTACTGTCAGCAGCTGAGTGTGTGAGCCTTGCCCAGCTTCTGATCTTTGATCCTCACATTTTGTTTGTACTTTTCACTCAGTTTCACACAGTGACACTGACTGCCAGGTAACTGTCTCTCAGGACATTTGTGCTTTGAGTCTGTGCAACTCTGGACCATCTCTACAGGCTAAAAGATATGCCTGTTGATAAGAGGAGGAGCCCTGCAGCAGGAGTCCAGTGCCAGCTGACCTGGAAGCAACCTGATCTCCAGAAAACATCCCCGGTATACTCAAATGGGCCTTCCAGATGAGCATCCCCGGTATACTCAAATGGGCCTTCCAGATGAGCCCTGTAAGGATATGCGTGATAGCAAAAGCTCAGGAGCAAGCTCCATGCACAGCCTTTTCATGTTACTGTTGTTCTTAACTTTTGACTTATTCTTTTTAGGGATCAGCCTTTCTTTGACTATGAACCTAAACAAAAGAAAGAGAAGTTTCTTGGGCCCCTAAAAACAAGTCATAATGCTTTCTGAAACTGAGTCTCTTCTTGTGCTTCTGAAAACTGAGTCTTAGTGCAAAGAAATCCCTCTGTATTTTCTTAATTTCCATCTTGATTCTCAATTTTGAAGATAAAATAGCTGTTGCTTTGTGTCTGTGCAGAGTGTGGCAAAAAGAGAGGAAACAGAAAAAGATCAAAGGACCTTCTCACTCACCTTTAAAATCTCTTTTCCTTAAGGTATCCTTGAATATCTCTCTTAATTGTGCCCTAAAACATTTTCTCTGCAACTGATGCTATCCAGCCAGTGGTTTTTTAGTAGCACCTGTAATTCAAATGCATATAATCCAGAATCCAGCCCTAACTTCTCACCTGAGTTTCTTGTCCAACTAAACATCCCACAGGTACTTCAGACTCACTAGATCCAAGTCTAACTCATTATCTTTGCACCAAAACAATATTTTTTAATTAAAATTTTAAAAAATTATAAATAAAAAAGGCTAGTTGTATTGGAATGGAGCCTGGCTAATGACCTTGTCTTTTCCCACTCACCCAAACTAAGCATTTAAAAACCAAACTTGACTCCCTACTCTGGCTTTATGCAAATTCCATCAGCCGCTGAGTCACTGTTTGACCCCACTCCAAGCTTCCAAACCTTCTCAGCAACCATGCTGATATCAAGACTGGGTCCTGTGGAGTATCTATGTGACACCCGGAGGAGTCATTCTTTAACACCTCCAACGACAAAATTGTTTTCAATAATGGCCATGAGTATGATGAAAATTATGTCTTTATAATACATGTAATTCACAGTATCATACATAATTATAGATTATATATATACACACAATATAGATTATATATATACATATATATGTGTATGTATGTACACAAATAATGCTCAGAAAAACAAAGCAGTGAAAATGTTCTTTTAAACTAAATATGTATAATCTTATATATAATTATATAAGTTTTTAAAATAATGAAAAGGAAACGCTCACAACCATTTTTTATTAATTTTTATATCTACTGAAATGGCTGAACTTTGATCCTTTGGTTACAGTCTGATATATTAATATTTACATAAGTGACAGTCAATAACTAGGTTTTAATAAAACTAAAATGTCTGCAGAGGTATAGTTTAGGCAATCACTTTTTAAATTTTTTAAATGAAATGGACTCTTGCTATGATGTGCAGGCTGATCTTAAACTCCTGAGCTCAAGCCGTGCTCCCACCTCCGCCTCCCAAAGTGCTGGGATTACAGGCATGAGCCACTGCGCCCGACCTAATTTAGGCAATTACTAATGTGAGATTTTGTTTTATTATTTGTTCTTTTGTTTGAAGACAAATAATTAATTAACAACTGAAAAGAATACATTGCAATTTTAAAATGTTATTCATATTCAGAAAATATTTCATGTATGAAATAAAATTTGCACTTATAAAACAAAAATATTACACTTCACAGTTGGCAAACATTTTAAATTTTAAATTAAAAAGTTTTTAAATTGTGATTGGGTCACACTGAATGGTGAAATTAAATGAATTCAAATCCTCTTTCTTCATCTTTGCAATCACTGTGCTATCATTGTTTCTTTCTAATCTACATAGAAATATGTCTCACCACAGGGGTTGAAGACTCAACTGCACCCAAAGCAAGATCCAGTGTTCCCAAACTGTTAGAAGCTCTTGAAATGGATGTGGGTAGCCAAGGCTATTGTGCCAAGGGTTCTTAGAATCAACTTCCACATAGAACATTTATCAAAAGATAAATAGCACAGGACAGAGGACCAGAAAAAAGAAAGTCACGTAGAGAAAGAAATCAGGAGACCTTGCATTTGTAACTTGACTATACGTTTGCAATATACTCCCTACTTCGAACAATTTAGTAAAAAACATTTCTTTCTTACAAACACAGTTTCTTCCTGAAAGGAATTTTGATGTATTCTATTTTCTGATGTCTTACTATTTTGGATGTATATCCACGTTATAGGTAACAAGATGTTTTGTTTATAAATAAATGTAGAAGAAAAATAGATTTTTTTAGAAGCAAATTCTCGTTGTTGTTATATCTTTCAAAACTTCCAAATCCAATTTTGTTGTGCATTGCCACCATGACGCTATTGCTTCCGTAGAACAGGATGCCCTCAAAGAGTGAAAGAGTTACCATGAGTCTAGAATGACCTGGAGGTGCCAGATTATGCGCTTAACTCCTAGCATTTCTCAAGCAGTTACTACATGTCCAAGACTCTGCTAAGGGATTTGCAAATTCTAACTTATTTTTAAATCCCACAACAGCTCTGAGGTAAGTGCTGTAAACATAATTTTGAAGATGAGGATGTCAAGAATTCAAGAGATTAAATGAGTTACCTGAAGTTACACCTAAGAAGAACAACAAAGCTGAGACCGGAGCCGAGGCCATCTGGCTGAAGACCCTGAGCTCTTAGCCATCATATTACACTGACTTTCTGTTCCAGATATGCCAGCTACTTCTATCTTTATATCAGTATCTCCTAGGCAGCAATTTTATACTCTGGCCTTTTGTCATTTTTACAGAAGCACTAATAATGATGCACACAATTATTTTGTGCAAAAAAATAAAAATTTTTGTTTTAATAGTTTTTATTAAAATATTAATAGTTCATGATAAAATATTAATAGTTACTTCATAATAGCTTAAGTAACTATTAAATATACAAGATAAAAATGTATTAGAAGTAAATATCAATGGTATAAATCAAATTATTTACTCTTTATGGACAAATATTACTTATTGCTAAAATAAAACTGGGTTCAGCATTATCTGTTTTTCATTTTGATAGAATTAAGTACTGACAAAACTTGCTGACAAATAGAAATGGAAAGGCTCTTGGTTATAATAAAGCTACTCAACTCGTACTCCTCATAAAATATGTCAAAAAATATACATAGTGAACTACAACAAATACGATTTTTGCTAACAGCTTTGTTGAGCTATAAGTAACATGCCATAAATAATGCATAAAGTTCATTGGTGTTTGTTCACAGAGTCATGCGACCATCCACAACTACGTAACTTAAAAAAAATTTACCACCCAAAAAAGAAACTCTGTACTTATTAGCAGTCATTCTTCATTCTCCCTACCCATGGAAATCAGGAATCTACTTCCTGTCTGCATAGATTTGCCTATTCTGGACATTTTATATAAATCAAATCATGCAATAGATGGCCTTTTGCTTTTGGCTTCTTTTACTTAGCATAATGTTTTCAAAGTTCATACATGGTGTAGTATGTACCAATACTTTATTCATTTTTGTGGAATGGATACACCACATTTGTTTATCCAGTTTATGAATTGATGGACATATGGGTTGTTTCCTCTCTTGTGCTATTATGAAAAGTGCTGCTATGAAAATTACCCATTTTTGTGTGTAAATATATGTTTTGTTCTCTTGAGTATATACCTAGGAGTGGAATTGCTGGCTTGTATGGTAACCTTATGCTTAACTTTTCGAAGAACTGCCAAACAGTTTTCCAAAGTAGCTGCACAATTTTATATTTTTCCAGGAATATATGAGGGTTTCAATTTCTCCACATCCTCACCAACACTTTGTGGCCTGTCTTTTTATTATAGCCATTCTTGTGGGTGTAAGGTGGAATCTCACTGTGGCACGGATTTGCATCTCTTTAATGACTAATGATATTGGACATCTTTTCGTGTGCTTACCATCCATTTGTATATTTCCTTTACCAAAATGTCTATTGTGACAACTTTGCCTACTTTTTATTTAAGTATTCTTTTTATAATATGGGTACAAATTCCTCATCGGAAATATAATTTAAAAATATTTTCATCCCTTTGGTGTTTTGTCTTTTCACTTTTCTCAATGGTGTCTTTTAAAGCACAAATGTTTTTTAATTTATCTATTACTATCCAATTTACCTATTTTTTATTTTGTCACTAGTACTTTTGCTGTCCTTAGAAACCATCCTCTCTAATCAAAGGTTATAAAGATCTAATCTTAGGCTTCTTCTAAAAGTTTTGAAATTTTATTACACACAAGGTCTATAATTTATTTTGTTAATTTGTGTATACAGTGTGAGAAATTGGTCCAACTTTATGATTTTGCTCGTAGATACCAGTTTTTGAAAAGACTATTCTTTCCCCTAAATTGTCTTGGCATCTTGTTCACTATCAATTGCTCACAAATACATAGTTTTATTTCTGGACTCTCAGTTTTATTTTATGGATGTTTATGTCTATCCTGATGTTGGTACCACACTGTCATGATTACTGCAGCTTTGCATTAGGTTCTGAAATTGGGAAGTGCAAGTCCTTCAACTTTGTTCTTTTTCAAGATTATTTTGGTTAGTCTGGACCTTTTGCATTTCCATATAAAATTTTAGGACCAGTTTGTCAATTTCTACAAAACAGGAAGCTGACATCTGCGAGGGATTGCCTTGAATCTGAAAATCAATTTCAGGAGTATTGCTATCTTAACAATATTAAGTTTTCCATCCATGAACAGGTGATGTCTTTTCATTTGTTTAGGTCTTCTTTTTTTCAGTGAAGTTTTGTTGTTCACAATGTACAAGTCTCGTTACAGTCAGCAGCTAGTCAGACACGAACAGGGCAGGAGACACCAGGAATGTCAAGCAAACATCAGGTGACGGTCAGGAGGTTCTTACTGTCTCTCTAAAATAATCGGTCACAGCCAGCACTAGGGAAAGACAATTTCCCAATAGATAGAAAAACCTGAAACTGGCGATCAGCAGCTTCCTAAAAAGATCTCAGGAGTTGGGCAAGAGGGCTCAATCATGCACAATAAGAGACAAAATGGTGGAGTTTAACGGGTACATGACCTTCCTCTAGAAACTGGTAAGGGAATGCCTCAAGTGAACATGTGTGCAATTTCAGTAAACACACTGCACATGCAGCCACACTGTGCATGCAGATAGCTCAGCCCAAGGGAAGAATCAGGGGAGAAGTAATGCAAGACCCCAGAAGCACACCAATGTATAAAACCCCAAGTCAAAATGTCAAACAGTGCACTTGATCTCGCAAGTCCCCGGCTGGGCCGTCTTCCAAGTGTACTTTACTTCCTGTCATTCCTGCTGTAAAGCTTTTAAATAAACTGTCACTCCTGCCCTAAATCTTGCTAGGTCTCTCGCTCAGTTAATTCAAGTATGATCACTGTGGAGTTTTCAGAGTCTTTACTAGATTGAGGATTTTTTTTCTGTTCATAGTTTATTGTTTTTTTTAATTGTGAAAGAGTGTTGGATTTTGTCAAGTGCATTCTCCACATCTATTGAGAGGATCATGCAATTTTTGTCCTTTATTCTACTAACATGGTATATTTCACTGATTGACTTTCATGTGTTAAACAGCCTTGCATTCCTGGGATAAATCCCACTTGATCAAGGTATATAATCCTTCCCATATGTTGCTGGATTTAGTTCAATTATAATTTTTTTCTTAGGGATTTTTTTCATCTATAGTCACAGGATACATTGGTCTGCACTTTTGTTTTCTTGTAATATCTTAGGTTTTGGCATCAGAGTGATACTGACCTCAGAGCACAGGGAATTGCCCCCTCCCTTCTGTTTTTGGCAGTTTGCGAAGTGCTGTTTGTTTTTTAAAAGTTTGGTATAATTCACCAGTGTAGCTATCATCACTCGCACTTTTCGCTGAAGAAATAATTTTGTTATTACTAATTCAATCTTTTACTTGTTCTAGATCTATTGCAGTTTTCCATCTCTTTGTAAGTTAGTTTAGTTTGTGTCCCTCAAGAAGTTTTTCTGTTTTGTCTAGGTTAGATAAATTGTTAATATACAACTTTTCATCATGTTTCCTTATATTCCTTTTTATTTCTGGAAGGTCTATAATGGCATCCTCTATTTCATTTCTGGTTTTAGTAAGTTTAATACTCTCTTTTTACCTTAGTTAATCTAGCTAAAGGCTTGTTCATTTCATTGACATTTTTCACTTTAAAGAACAAACTTTTGGTTTTATAGATTTTACCCATTGTTTTTCTATTCTCTTAATCCCTAATGTAACAAAATTGAGAGGTGGGACCTTTAAAAGCTGATTTGGTCCTGAGGGCTCTGTTCTCAGGAATATATTCATGTTGTTATCAAAGGAGTGGTTTCCTGATAAAAGGATGATTTGGTCCCTGTTCCCTTCTCTGTCTCTCATCTGTGTGATGCCTTCAACCATGCTGTGATGCAGCAAGAAGGCCCTCAACAGATGTGCCCCCTCAATATTGAACTTCCCACTTGATCACGGTATATAATCCTTCCCACATGTTTCTGGATTCAGTTTGCTGAGTTCAGCCTCCAGAACCATGAGCCAATAAATTTCTGTTCTGTATACATTACCCACTCTCAGGTATTCTGTTACAGCAACATAAAATGGACTAAGATAAGGAAGTGCTCTGCTCCACAAAGTCATTGAAGGTTCTAAGTTTCTGGCAGCTCTGACATCCTCAACTGGGAGCTTAAAGGTCACTACAAGTGTTGACATTTAGTGACAGATGGAGGCTGACAACTAGCTAAAGGCTTGGAGGCAATAAAATTACTTACCAAATTCTATTGGCCAAGACTCAGGGATATAGCCATATCGAACTAAATAGGGTGGGGGAGAACTTGGAAATGTAGTCTAATCTTATGGCAGGAAGAAGAGGAAATAGTTTTGATGATTAGCTGCCAGCCTCTGCCATAAGAAATTTGCAGAATTGGGGGATTTGGATGAAATGTGTACAATGTATCTCCAGGCCTCTTGAGACAGGCAGAGATGTGGGAACATCTGACCCGTTGGGGCAGACTTTCTGAAAGGCAGCTTTTTAGTTGTGATTCCTTGCACTCATTGATCGTATTTGGTTCACATTACAGTTTATGTTCTGGGAAGAGTGTGCATGGAACATTTGGCTTTAAACAAATGCCCAGAAGACTGACACTTCTCATTATAGATGATCAAGTTGACTTTCTGTGAAACTAAGTCTTCAGTGTATTTAGTGTAAGTCAGTTGCTCATAGTTAAGCTGCTCATTAGTGTTCTGTATGCACAGATCATAAATGCTAAATTCAGCAGTATGAATGTAAAAATAGCATTGAGATTATTCTGTCTTCCTACCTCACATTAAACAAGAAATTAAGTATTATTAATTGTAAACAAATTGAGTCTGGGTGCAGTGGCTCATGCCTATAATCCCAGCACTTTGAGAGGCCAAAGTGGGTGGCTCACTTGAGGTCAGGAGTTCGAGATCATCCTGGCCAGCATGGTGAAATCCTGGTCTACTAAAAATACTAAAATTAGCTGGGCATGGTGGCATGTGCCTGTAATCCTAGCTACTGAGGAGGCTGAGGCATGAGAATCGCTTGAACCTGGGAGGCAGAGGTTGCAGTTAGCCAAGATCATACCAATGCACTCCAGTCTGGAGAACAGAGCGAGACTCTGTCTCAAAAAACAAACAACAACAACAACAAAAAAAAACCCCAAATTGAGTATGTAGCATTAACGCCAGAAGGTTCACACAAAATACTCTTCTCTGTAATTTATAATCTCATATCAAAACACGATGTCATGAATTTTGGTAAATTTTAATCTGACTCTTGATGGGAAGTAGAACAACTGTAGAGCAACAATTCTTCCCTATTTTATTTTGTCAACACTATAGAGAAACATACTAGAGGAGTTGTTGAGAGAAGGTATCTAGTCAATCAGGCAAAGTCTTACAGGTCAAGTGCCTGGAACAGTCCTAGTTAACACCTGTTGCTATGACATCGCCATTAAAACCATCCCCTTTTACTCCCAAAAGAGTTCAGGTTTGAATGATAAATTATATGGTAACCCTATGAGCTGGGAGCAGTGCCTTTATGTGGCCCCCCCGCCTTCAGGGTCTGGTTCACAACCTGGCAGAACCAGAAAATCAGTGTGTCAGGAAACTCAGGCTGATTGAGGAGAGGAAGGGAGTTGATTCACACCAAGGAAATTCTAAGAAGACTGATGCTTAAATCAGAACACAAACTTCCTAACTTATGAAGAATGTAGCTGCCAAGGGAAGTAGAAACTAATGTTAGTTTGTGTGTTCTCACCCTTGAAGGGTGGTCTCCTTGGAAAGACAATGATCATAATCATAAGTCTGTGGGTGAGAGGAACCAGGCAATGGGTGTTTTCTGGAGAAGCTGCTAGAATTTGCAAGCCATGTTTCAGTACTTGGTACCCAAAGACAGCATACATTTGTCCTACTAACAGTTTTCCTTTATAACAATGAAAATGGCCTCAGTTCCCTTTCCAGAGAGATATTTGGAATAAGTATCAGCTAAAGGTAAAGAATAGGGATGTGTGATTCCAACCAACCTTCTGTTCTTTACTAATAATAACTGATAAGCTCTCTCACCCATTGGCAAGAACTGTCAGGGCTGATGTCAGTGGCAGACCATCCCCTGATGCCTGAGGTTCAGCCAGCAGCATCCTTCTCCACTGTCTCCTTGCTTGTAACATTGGAGGTTGCAGAGATCCAAAATATTCACCACCATCCCTGCACCACCCCAGTTCCTAGTAGATAATAGATACAATGGCCAGGAGAGGGTTAAAAGCAGCTTTATTAATGGATTGGAGAGCACAGCTGGGATCTGAGGCCTAAGCAAGGTTCCTTTCTTCTTCTCTGAAGTGACGGCTGCTGAGCCCACTGGGTGGGGCCCACCGAACTTACCCACCCAGTCACAGATGGATGCTGGAACATGGAGAGCCGAGTCTTGGCTGAGCTCACCACGGGCAGTTTCTGCTGGGTCTGTTTACTGCATGGAGACTGGAGGCCCAAATGCAGGTCCAAGAGAAAAGGAGAGAGGGAGAGAGAAAAGAAGCAGGAGGACAAGTAAGCAGAGACCTTCAGCACATTGTCTCCACCCTGTAGAGAATGGCCCAGAGGGACTCAAGCCCCATCAACCACAACCATCCCAGAAGTCACCCCAGGGGTGGAAGCCTCTCCCCAGTACTTTTTCTCCAGGGTGGGAATGTTGGTAGGAGAGTCTTCCTCTCTTTGGCTAAGGAGAAAATGTAGGAATAAAGCAAGAGTTTCCTCCAGGCGTGACATTGGGTCAGCAGTTCAATGAACTGCTCAATGAGTAAGTGACCAAGCGCCATTTTGTGTGAGCCTTTTGGGTCAACAGATGCTAACCCAAACAAAGGCACTGGCTTGAGATACTGGAGTCAGAACTATAGGTCCATAAGCTACCTCACATCTGAATGCTAATCACTGAATTCCTTTTCTTGCCTGTCATCTACAGCCTGTACTTCTAAGGACTCCTGCATAAGGCATGAGGCCACCATAGCTAAGGGCCAATTCTGCTTGACTTCTATTGTATTCCTACAATTAAGAGAACTCCCCCACCCCTTTTGTTTCACTCCAAGTAACACCTTTTGGTTTAACTATCAGGTATGGAGTTGTTAGCTTTGCGCCAAACCTAAGTAGAAGACCTGTCAAGGCTACGCTGGGCAGAGGGGAGGCTAGAAGTGGAATCATGACCAGCCTGACCAACATGGAGGAACCCCACCTCTACTGAAAATACAAAAAATTGGCTGGATGTGGCGGTGCATGCCTGTAATTCCAGCTACTTGGGAATCTGAGGCAGGAGAATCGCTCGAACCCGGGAGGAGGAGGTTGCAGTGAGCCGGGATCACGCCATTGCACTCCAGCCTAGGCAACAAGAGCAAAACTCCATCTCAAAACATAAAAATAAAAAATAAAAAGAAGTGGAATCATGAGATTCTTCCAGAGTGCATGAACAGATAGAGAAGTTTAATGGCAAGTGAAATAACAGAGTTGAGTCTCATGCAGCTCTCTCTGGCGCAGGAAGGCACCCTTTTCTGGTCAGTGGTGATAACATATGATTTTCTAGCACTCTGAAATCCATGCTCCTATCTGTCAGTCAGAATACCCCTCTTCTATTTTTTCTGTGCTTTTCTATTTCTCTGGTTAACTTAATATCATTAATTAGATCAAGGTTTCTTTTATGTTTGAGCACATTTTCAGTGCTAGTATTCCTGCTTTGGGCCTGGATGACTTCTGCAAAGGGTTAATCTAATCCACTACCTGGGATTTTTTTAATACTATCACCATTATATGTTGACCTCATTTCATGGTCTTAGAGGGAATCCTTTTATAGTTTCCAACAACCTGACTATACAATTTTACTTTAAATAAAACTGAATGATTGCAAAAAATTTTACCCCAGAGTATTTTTATTAGGGATTCCTGCCACCATATTAACATATAAAACAATCTGGATGTTGACATAGAAATGCAGATTTCACCATACAAAGGTAAGGCTCCAATCACAGTAACATGGCCCCCATATCTCTAGTATTTCAATGAAATAAACTCATTGTGAATTCACCCCGAGTTGTGTTTATAAATATTAGACAAACCACAAAATATATTCCAAATACATAACATTTTACAATATTTTTCAAGCACAGACAAATACATACTTTACCTACATTGTTTTCATGATCCAACTTGCATTAGCACTAAAGGCAAGATTGTGTGTGTATATGTATTTGCCATATAAGTGTGTGTGTATTATATATATTTATTTATATCCACAAATGTACACACAGTGGCATTTGTGAAAAATTTAACCCTTTCAGGCTGTGGGTTTTACCCACCATAGTATCTGACAGGGAAAAGAACCAATAATATGTCACAAATTCCTCAATTAGGGCAAAATAAGCACAATTATGCAAGAAAGGCATATATGTTGTGTCCACTCAAAGACACACATATATACAGATTCATATATAAACACATATACCGATAATATGGAATATACATATACTCACACACTTGCTTTAAACTCTGTATCTCACTCTATAATATACTGTCTATCTCCGGAAGCAGTCTTTTCCTCATTCAATTCAGGCAACTGGTGACTATCTTCTAACAAAACTTAAATGGATGTTTTTAAAAGGCTCTGATTCTATGCTGAGCAAATGGCATTTCAAGATTCCGGTTTAACTTTTGATGGCTGTTTAAATTCAGCAGACCCTATCCTGTCAAATTCTTCACTTAGAAACATTTCTATTCAACAATGAAGTTTCCACCTAAGAGAAAAGAGATGTTAGCTGGGAATGTTAAAATAATATATTTATTACTCCTTAATATAAATCTGCATGGTTGGATTACATGTGATATTTATCCTATCATATTTTTCAAGCATTTTACAATGGAAAATATATTATTTCCATAATTTAAAAAATATTATATAATATTATTTTGAAAGATTGAGGGCCAGATGATTTGTCATAGTCAGAACTTTAGAGAAAATTATATGACGCCTGATCAGAAGGGGACTTATTTTGTGCAGACTACACTGAAGTTGCCTGATGTCAGAAAGGATGACTTAGAAATCGTATGAGAAAAGAAGGAGAAAAACACAAATTTCAATTTCAAAGCTCGCCATCTGCAAGCTTCCAAAATAAACTGTTGAGGATTCCAATCACAGAAAATGTATTTCTAAATCAGTATCAAATTTCAGGTAGTAAACAATCTTTATTAAAAAGCAAAATAAATCACTGAAAGCATATAGGAAAGGAAACCCTTCAAACTTAATGGCAAATATACATTGTCATTTGCTCAACTGCAGGCTTCACGAACTGAGTTTCAAAACTTATTTCCAAAATTCAATGTCCAGTGAAACACTCAGAGCTCCACTGAGGGAGTGGAAATGGAATGCCCAATTTAGAAATCATGCTAATGATAGGGTTGGAGTGTCATTAGTTAGAGAGAGTGATTACAAGTGGGCCCTGTATCTTTGTACATTAAGGCAGTGGAATGTTTTCAATCCACGGAGAAGCTCTATGCTCCATGGCATAAGCTCTAGACTCTTACCTTTCTCCAACATAACACAGTATCAGTAGGTAGTCTGCATGGTAAGGCATCAGTACCTTGCTGATGGTACAATGCTCTAGTACCTTCCTTGATACCATTAAATTGTTGCATTAAATCCTCTCCATCGTGGATTTAATGGTATCAAGGAAGGTACTAGAGCATTGGTCCCCTCTACAGTCTGGTTAGGGTCATGTCACTACTTTACCCAGGCTGAATTCGTATGTTATCTCATGAGGCCTCTCCAGTTTCTCTATGGAAGTCAGATTTTAAAACAACTAGGAAAGGAAAGGAGTATAATGACTACCACGAAGGATGATCATGGACATGTATCAAAAAGCCATTCATTCTCTCTCTCTCACACACACACACATGCACACGCACACTCACATACAAACACACTTTTGAAGTTTCTTCTACAGAATCACAACAAATGGCATGAGGGATCAAAATATTTACCTTAAAGTTTCTCCACTTTTATTTAAATCCACTTAAACATGTTCATGTTAACTCGGACAGCGAGTGCACTGCTCTTCACATCATCGAACGTTGGCATCACCATCACTTTCATAAAATAGACCACTCGCCTGCCACCATTTGCCTGCCAGCCTCACCAGAACTCATTTTTGCCACTTTCCTTTTCTCCAGTTACTAATTGCCTTCACTCTTGGGTTAATGTACACTGATATGCAACTGACTAGCACATCTTTTACCTTTTCTCCTTTAAACTCTCACTTTCTTTTTAAAACATCTGCTTCTCCAGCCAAAATATATGGACAGAATACAAATGAAAATAACAAGTCCTCTTGTCCAAATACTTTGAAAAATGGACCACCCTATGTCCACTTGATGCTCTCAGTTTCTACATCCTCCAGTTCCATCCTCTGTTTTAGCAGCTTACTTACTATAGTGTCTTTCTACCCATTTTCTATCTCATATGCAGATCATAACAAATTATGGTATTGTTCAGCCAAAAATATTTTTAAAAACAAAGTAGCGCCAAAACATTAAAAAATTTCTGATATACCATTTGTGCATTAGTCTTACAATCTATACATGTAAATAACTCCAGGAGGCTTCTTTTTTTTTTTTTTTTTGCTAAAAATTTACCAAAATAGTTTGAACACATAAAAATATTTTTAAAAAAACAAAACCAAAAACCCAGCATAAATTTAGTTGTATAGGCATTGGTTAGAGGACACTGTTTTCACTAAGGATTATATTCAACAACTTTCTCTTGGGTTTTCACTAAAATTCTGATTCTGAACCTTATAGCTTATAATGGTGCCAACTATTAGAAACTGGAAAATCTAATTCAGTCCGATGTATCATGTATTATGATATAATAGATAAAGGGTACGTCTACAATATAATAAAAAATAAACATATTTTTGGTTATTTAAAGACCATCTTCTTAACCTGTAACTAAAATAACTGTATTTGATTTAAACGTATTTAAGTGTAGTGAATTATGGAAAGCGAACTTAAAGGTTTGAATAATCAATTATGAGTAAGGAACACCTGTTGACAGCCCCGTGACCCTTCAGAACCAGGCATTTGCTGAAAAAAAAAATCATTAGCATTGAATATAGCCCTTAGTCATGTGAGAGATTAACTTCATGAGCAACCCAGCATGTAGAGGATGAGGTGGACTTTCCCAGCCACCCACTCCTTGAGGGGACAGTAGTATTCATAGTGAAACTGCTCAAACTCTGGTGTCTGGCGGATTTCGCATAAGAAGGAGAGATCAATACCTGACTCCAAAAGGAGGAGGAGCAGGGGAAATACAAAGAGCAGCAGTCCCAGGCCCACCACAAGGAGCCTGGAAAAACTCTTGACCAGTGGGTTCACCCGAATATGGCCAGTCAGAATGTCATAGCTCCACGACAAAGCACGGCGAGCCTCCTTCAGCTCCTCTTCTTCAGCAATCAGAAAGGCGTTTTCATCCGCTTCCAGATCCTCAAATGAATCTGTGTCTTCTCTTTCCAACTCAAGCCTGGAAGGACAGTCAAAGAGCATGTCAATCTCATCGTCATCCACAGGAGTGGGGAGCAGGCTGGCACTTGGGTTGTACACTAGTTCAGAGATGGTTAAAGGTTCTTCTTTTATTTTATCTTCCTCTTCACTAGGGGGATCTTCATACTCCCGGGCTGCCTTCACTGGGGAGCTGGAGATCAAGGGAGCAGAAATGTTGTCCTCTTTAGGCAATGGAACACCTGTAAAGAGATATTTTTTTTTTCTAAATTTAAAATTTCAGATTTTCCCGCAAAAATCTGCAGGAAGAAACAGAAAAAAAAAAAAAAAAAAAAAAAACAACTAATGGGATTCAAGCAATCTATGAAATTATTCCGTGATATCCTAACTTTTAACAAAGTCCTATTATAGTAAAAGACCCTGTACCATAAATTCAAAGGTCAACATGCTAAACTTAAACTAACCAACACTTCTCAAAGGGTTGGCAATATTTACAACATTTAGGTGTGCAATTTTGATCTGCAAACCTCCAACTTTGGTCATGTTTGCTTGAATAAAATGACAATAAATCATGATTATAATTATGAGCAGTGATTTTTTTAGAGGTCAACACTATCACCCAATATAATATCACAGTAAAACCACAGAATGTGTCATTCAATGACAATCTCTTTATTTTTCTGATGTGTTGTTTTCTAGTCTTCATTCTAGACACAATTTTGTGTTCTAGTTTTATATATTTGCAATCATATTTTATACCCAAGCTTAAATCATGCTTCTTGCATTTAAATTTTTAACATAAACATTTTCTATGTTTAAACAAATTCCCACTGGTATTATTTATAAAAGATGACACATTTTTTATTTAGTTATGCAATAAATTAGTTGCCTATTGTCAAACATTTAGATCGCTTTGCAGTTGTAAAGAGAAAATGCTATAAGAGACATCCTTACATACAAAGCTTTTTTTCTCTTCTTGTTTTGGTTCATTTGCTATAGATAGATGCCAGAAGGGAAATTGCTTAATCAAAGGGTAAGAACTTTTTTTATGTTTATTGAGAGAGAGGTATTTATCAATGCCTCATTTTACTGATGGGAAATCAAGTTACCTATGGTCAGACCTAGGGCTAACTCTGCCAAATCTGAATCTTGGATTCATAGTGGGAAATAAAGTTAGCATCAAAGAAGTATCCTCCAGGATGGATCTACCATACAACCAAAATGGCAGCCAGGTGCATTTAGGGAACCATAAACCAGATTTTAACGAATCTGTTACGTGATTTTTCTCTCTTCAAGGTGTACAGGCATGACTTACTGGTTTTGTCATACAAAAATCAACAGATATTTCATGATAGCTCTAGTCTGATAGCACTGAGAAGTCCAAATAGAAAATACCATAAAAATACAAGAAATATACTAAAGGTCAACAAGCACATGACAGTATGCTCAACATCATTAATCATCAGGGAAATGCAAGTCAAAACTACAATAAGATGCCACCTTATGCCTACTCAAATGGCAACAATTTTTTTTTTAAACTGAAAATAACAAGTGTTGGTGAGGATGTGAAGACATTAGAACTCTGCATATTGCCAATAAAACTATAAATGGTTCTGGTCATTGTGGGAAAAAAACTGATAGTTCCCCAAAAAAATCAAACATAGAGTTACCAGTTGACCTGGCAATATCACTCCCAGGTACATACTCCAAAGAATTGAAAACAGGTACTCAGAATGCTGGGACCCAAGAGAGCCGATTAGAGGCAGCTGCAGTCTGCGGCACTCATGGAGACAAATAAATAGGGGCTAGTAAATGCAGCACCTTCAACTGAGATACCTAGTTTCTTGCGTTGGGACTGACTGGGCAAACAGCTCAACCCACAGAGAATAAAGAAAAGCAGAAGGCGGGGGGACGGCCCACCTGGAAGAGGCACAGAAGCAAAGATACCCACACCCCCAGCCAAGCGAAGTGGTGAGTGATTGTGTGACCCTGCCCAGGAAACCACACTTCTCCTTTAGATCTTCGCAACCTGCAGATCAGGAGATCCCCTTGTGAGCCCAGGCCACCAGGGCCTTGGGTCTGATACACAGAGCCGTGTGGAGTCTTGGCAGAGCAGCCACTCAGACACACACAGAGACCCAGGAGTTTTACATACTCCGGCCCAGGATCCCTGGCAAGGCAGGAAATCCTTCTGTACCTATCCCCAGGGAGGCAGTTGAATCCAGGGACCCAGGTGGCCTCATTCTGTGGGCCCCACTTCCACAGCACCTCACAAGTTAAGACCCACTGGCTTGGAATCCCAGCCAGCTAACAGCAGTATGTTGGAGTCTGTTTGAGATGGGTCCAAGTTCCTGGGGAAAAGGATGGCCACCATCTATGCAGCTTAGTCAACTCAGTTGCTCCAGCCTGCTGGCTGTGGAGAACAGAGACAGACCGAAAGAGGAAGGGTACCCCACAATGCAGCACAGCTGCCTTGTCAGACTGTGGCCAGAGAGCTTCCCTAAGTGGGACCCCAATCCATTTCTCCTCACTGGATAGGACTCCTTGTGGGGGCTTTACCCATTCCAGCCAGGGTTCTACAGAGTTTTGATTTCTCCCTGAGATGGAGCTCCCAGGGGAAGGGGCAGCCACCATTTCTGTGGTCTGGTCAACTCAGCTGTTCCAGCCTGCCTGCTCTGGAAATAGAGGCCGTCTTAATGAGAAAGGGTCCCCACCAATGCAGCACACATGTTCTACCAAAAAGCAGTCAGACTGCTTCTTTGAGTGGGTCTGTGATCCTAGTCCTCTGGACTGAGTGGGACCTCACAACAGGAGTCTCCAGCCACCTCCTACAGGTGCATGCAGGCCAGCAACAAGTCAGTACACCCCTGGGATGGAGCTTCCAGTGGAAGAAGCTGGCTGCCATCTTTGCTGTTTCATGGCCTTCACTGGTGATACCTACAGGGATAGAAGAAACTAAGGCAACTGGAGTCTGAAGCAGAGCCCCAGCAAACTGCAGCAGCCCTAGACTAGAGTGGCCTGACTGTTAAAAGAAAAACAAACAAGCAGAAAACAACAACATCAACAAAAAAGACCCCACAAAAACTTCATTCAAAGGTCAGCAATCACAAAGATCAAAGACAGATAAGCCTACGAAGATGAAAAGAATCAATGCAAAAACACTGAGAACTGAAAAAAACATAATGCCTCTTCTAATCCAAATGACAGCAATACCTCTCGAGCAAGGACACAAAACTAGGCTAAGGCTGAGATGGATGAATTGACAGAAGTAGGCTTCAGAAGGTGAGTAATAACGAACATCACTGAGCTAAAGGAGTATGTTCTAACCCAATGCAAAGAAGCTAAGAATCACGGTGATACAATACAGGGGCTGATAGCCAGAAGAGCCAGGTTAGAGAGGAACATAATGGAGCTGATGGAGCTGAAAAACATAACATGAGAACTTCACAATGAAATCACAAGTATCAATAGCAGAATAGACCAAGTCAAGAAAAGAATCTTAGAACTTGAAGACTATCTTTCTGAAATAAGACAGGCAGACAAGAGTAGGGTAAAAAGAATAAAAAATAATGAATAAAACCTCTGAGAAATATGCAATTATGTAAAGAGACTGAACCTATGCCTGATTCTGATTGAGGTACCTGAAAGATACAGGGAGAATGGAACCAAGTTAGAAAATATACTTCAGGATATCATCCAGGAGAACTTCTCCAACCCAGCGAGACCTGCCAACATTCAAACTCAGGAAATGAGGAGAACCCCAGTAAGTTACTCCACAAGAAGATCATCCCCAAGTCATATAATCATCAGATTCTCCAAGTTCAAAATGAAAGAAGAAATGTTAAGGGCAACCAGAGAGAAAGACCAGGTCACCTACAAAGGGAAACTCATCAGACTAACAGCTCAGCAGAAACCCTACAAGCAAGAAGAGACTGGGGCCAATATTCAACATTCTTAAAGAAAAGAACTTCCAACCCGGAATTTCATCTTTGGCCAAAGTAAGCTTAATAAGCGAAGGAAAAACAAGATTCTTTTCAGAAAACCAAATGCTGAGGGAATTTGTCACCACTGTACAAGCCTTGCAAGAGCTCTTGAAGGAAGTACGAAATATGGAAAGGAAAAACCATTTCCAGCCACTACAAAGACACACTGAACTACACAGACTGGTGACACTATGAATCAACCACATAAACAAGTCTGCAAAATAACCAACTAGCACCATGACAGGATCAAATTCACACATAACAATATTAACCTTAAATGTAAATGGACTAAATGCCCCAAGTAAAAGAAACTGAATGGCAAACTGGGTAAAAAGCCAAGACCCATCAGTATGCTGTCTTCAAGAGACCCATCTCATGTCCAAGACACACATAGGCTTAAAATAAAGGGATCAAGGAAAATGTACCAAGCAAATGGAAAACAGAAAAAAAGCAGGGGTTGCAATCCTAGATTCTGACAAAACAGCATTTTAAACCAACAAAGATCAAAAAAGACAAAGGAGGTCATTACATAATGATAAAGAGTTCAACAGGAAGAGCTAACTATCCTAAATATATATGCACCCAATACAGGAGCACCCAGATTCATAAAACAAGTGCTTAGAGACCTACAAAGAGACTTAGACTCCACACAATAATAGTGGGAGATTTTTAACACTCCATTGGCAATATTAGATAGATTGTGGAGACAGAAAATTAACAAAGATATTCAGGACCTGAACTCAGCTCCAGATCAAGTGGACATGGTAGATATCTACAGAACTCTCCACCTAAATTAAAAAGAAGATATATTCTCATTGCCACATGAGACTTACTCTAAAATTGATCACATAATTGGAAGTAAAACACTCCCCAAGAAATGCAAAAGAACTGAAATTATAACAGTCTGTCAGCCCACAGTGCAATCAAATTAAAACTCAAGATTAAGAAATACATTCAAAACCACACAACTACATGGAAATTGAACAATCCGTTACTGAAAGACTCTTGGGTAAATAATGAAATGAAGGCAGAAATCAAGAAGTTCTTTGAAACTAATGAGAACAAAGAGACAATGTACCAGAATCTCTGGGATACAGCTAAAACAGCATTAAGCAGAAAATTTACAATGCCCACATCAAAAAGCTAGAAAGATCTCAAGTTAACAGTGTAACAGCTCAACTAAAAGAACTAGAGAACCAAGAGCAAACAAACCCCAAAGCTAGCAGAAGACAAGAAATAACCAAGACCAGAGAAGAACTGAAGGAGAGGCACCCAAAAAAAAAAAAAAAAAAAAAAATTCAAAAAGTCAACAAATCTAGATGCTGAATTTTAGAAAAAAAATTAATAAACTAGATAGGCTGCTAGCTAGACTAATAAAGAAGAAAAAATAGAAGAGTCAAATAAACACAATCTGAAATGGTAAGGGGGATATCACCACTGACCCCACAGAAATACAAACCACCATCAGAAAATACATAGAACATAACTTAATTTGGGAAATCTGTGTTGATAAATCTCTGGTCCATTTCAACTCAAAACCCTCCAATGAGATTTACCAGGAAACTGTACATAGGAACATCAACTTCAATACATCCAAACCCAAACGCATCACCTCCCTCTCACCTCTTTCCCTCTTGCACCACTAACTATGTTGTAAATGGCACCATCTTTTCTTCAGTCTCTTGTATCAGCAACCCAAGGATTGGCCAAAACTACTTCTCACTCACTGCTGACATCTGTCATTAACTTCTGCAAACTCTGCCACCGTCTTCATTTTCAAAGCTATCCCTGCCTCTCCACTCTTACCACTTCTTAACTGGATGATAGCAATGGCTTCCTAACTGGTTTCCTTGATTTCAGTCCAGATCCTTGTAAGTTGTTTCCAGAATAATCATTTTTAAATGCCTAATTATTTACATCAATCCTCTTGTTAAAAGGTTTCCCATGTCTTTCAGATTAAATATTAAATTAAACTTTTTAGCCTAGTACAAAAAACTCTATCTACCACATATGCTACCTCCATGCCCATCTTTTGAGGGTTCCCATATGTGTCATGCTATGTCATGCCTCTGTGTCTTTGCACAGACTGTTACCTCTTCCTGGAGTGTCCTCTGCACCCGGATTGCTCTTACTCATCCTATAAGACCCTATGTGTTACATCCTCCAGGAAGGCTCTCCTATCCCCTACTCCCAGACTGAGATATATGCTAATTATCTGGTACTTTTCATGGTCGACTCCTTATGGCCCATTTCTCTCCAAATGATTAGTCTAAGCCAGTCATGGTAATTCCAGTCTCTTGGTCACATTTGGTTTTAAAATGGGCATATGGGCCAAACCTGAAAATAAAAATCAAAGGGGAGAAGAAGAGAGGTAGGGGGAGGGGGCCTGAGGGGATGGATTTTTGAGAAAGGTTTTTACTTCTAAGAAGATCATCCTGGAAAGGTACAGACTCCTTATCTCTTGACATTGTTGTAAGTGAAAGAAACAGCAGAAACTGGCAGCCGTCCTATGGTGCTGACAGCAACTGCATGAGGGGAAGCTTGGCTGACTGAGAAGAGCAGTGTAGAGATAAAATGAAACTGGTTCTCAACCATGGAATCCTCTCTGACTCTGGACTTGTCTTGGATAATAAATCACCTTATTTAAACCAGTGCTAATTAGAATTCCTCATTACTTGCTGATGATGGCATCCTAACTGATGCAGCTGTCATACCGTCTTGTGGATCTCTTTATCTTCACAGTCAGTCATTACACTGTGCTGCAGATTTATTATGGGTTTTTCCATTAAAATTTTATCTCCTGAAAGGCAGGGACTTGAAATATCTACTAGAAAATTGTAGAAATCACTACATGTCATGGCAAACATTTATAATAGCAAAATTTCGGAAGAATTCCCACCAAAGTCAGGAACGTTACAAAGAATTATCACCACACATCAGTACTGGCCCTAGATAATGCAATATGATGAAGACAAAAAATAAGAAGTGTAAATATTGGAAAGTAAGGCACAAAACTCTAGTTCCAGATAATAGAAAAATCTACATAGAAAAGACATGAAAAATGAAACAGGACAATAAATAAGAGTTTAAAAAGGTGTTGGAATGCAAGATCAACGTATTAAAGCAGGTGGTTTACTGCATACAACAGAGACAATAGAAAAAATGATAATGGAAAGTATCATTTGAAAGAGCCAAATGCACAAATGTAAATAGCCATATATATCCAGGAATATCCATAACAAGAAGTCTGAAAAACTTGTATGAGGACAATGTTAAAATATACCAAAGCAGTATAAAAGAAAATCTCAATAAATAGAAAAACATAATAATATTCCTGAATGGGGGGCCTTGATACATTGAAAATTCAGCTCTCCTCTCATTAATCTAAAATTTGATGCAATTTCAGTAGAAATCCCAACACACTTTCAAAAAAGACAAATGGTAAACGTATACATGAATAATCAAAAACTTCTGGATAATAAATCAGTGAGCACACCCAGACCACGGAATATTATTCAGTGCTAAGAAGTGCCATGAAAAGCTATAGAGGAACCTTACGTGCATATTATGAAGTGAAAGAAGCCAGTCTGAAAAGGCTGCATATTGTATGATTCCAACTAATTGACATTCTGAAAAAGGAAAATTACGAAGATCATAAAAAGACCAGTGGTTGCCAGGAATTAGGGGAAGAGAGAGATAAATAGGTGGAACACAGAACTTTCAGGGCAGTCAAACTATTATGTATGATACCATAGGGGTGGATACATGCCATTAAACATTTGTTCAAACCCACAGAATGTACAACACCAAGGTGAACCCTAATGCAAACTATCAGCTTTGGATAGTCATGACGTCTCAGTGCAGGCTCCTCAAGTGTAAAAACTGTACTTCTCTTGTTTGGGATGTTGATGATGGGGGAGGCTGAGCATATGTGAGGGAAACTCCCCATATGTGGAAAATTTCTGTGCCTTCCTTTTAATTTTACTGTGAACCTAAAAATCTCTCTAAAAGTATAACTTCCTTTAAAAAAAACCAATGCAGGGGAAACTTGACCTACCTGATATTAAAACTATACTGTATAGTAATGGAGCAGGAATAATAAAAGATATAATTCAGAAATATACTCTTTAATATAATGGGAAATTTGTTTATGAAAAAGTTTTGCAAAAAGTTGCTAACCAATTGTTGACAGGGGAAAGGTATATCCCTATACCGTGTCATGCACATGTAGGCAAAAGGTTCAACTAAAAAAAAAAAGGTAAAGAAGGTAAAAGGTTCAACTAAAAAAAAAAAAAAAATAGATACTACGTGAAATTGCCAATTTTGAAGGTCATAAGCAGTTATTATCAGCAATTTCATATAGTTCAAGTAAATGCATTAATTACGAAGAATAAAAACAGGAAACACTTTTTTAATCTTGGCATGCAGAAAACTAACAAGAAAAAAGAAACCTAAAATATACAAAAAGTAAATAGTCTGCACACATAGAAGTTCTCTGTGCATATAAAAAGTGCCTGTGTTGCCCCGGCACGGTGGCCCATCCCTGTAATCCCAGCACTATGGGAGGCCGAGACGGGCAGATCACGAGGTCAGGAGATCGAGACCATCCTGGCTAACACAGTGAAACCCTGTCTCTACTAAAAATACAAAAAATTAGGCGATTGTGGTGGCGGGCACCTATAATCCCAGCTGCTTGGGAGGCTGAGGCAGGAGAATGGCATGAACCCGGGAGGCAGAACTTGCAGCGAGTGGAGGTCGCGCCACTGCACTCCAGCAGGGGCCACAGAGCGCGACTCTGTCTCAAAAAAAAAAAAAAAAAAAAAATGCCTGTGTCATAAAGTTAACATTAAGTAAAAGTTGAAAGCCAAGAACCAATTAGGAGAAAAAACATTAATATTTGTAAAATATAAAGGATTCATACTCAGATTAAAAAAGAAACACTACAATCTATAAGGAAAGGACAGAAACACAACAGAAATGTACTAAGTAAATAAATAGGCAATTCTCAGAAGAAGAAAATAGACAATTATTTGAAAAGATCCTCCTCTTCACTGATAAAAAGGGATATGCAAATTAAAACAATGAAATCTCATTTTCCTTTCAACCATTTTGCAAAACTTTTAAGAAACTGGCCATATCAGGGTGAGTGATTACGTGGGGGAATAGACAAGCTCATACTCACCTTGTTAATATTTGCTTTTAGAGGATAATTTGCCCATTTCCATTAAAAGTTACAATTTGTATATCCTTCAACCCAACAATTACACTTTGAAGCATCTATTAAAGAGAAATGCCTCTGTATACATATGCATTGCAGTACCATCTGTTACAGCCAAAAGATGAGACATAACCATTTCCAACGATAATTTGGTAATTAAATAACTGAGTTATTATATCTTTAAATTACCTAATATTATCCAGCCATTTCTAAAAAGGATGTATATTAATATGTATGGATATGGAAAGTCCTTCAAGTCATACGATAAAGTAAGAAAGCTAATTCTGCAATACTGTATCTTGAACAATCCCATTTGTAAAAAAAAAAAATCCTATATCCCACGTGGCAATATTCATAGATCAACTATTGGGAGTATTAACGGAAAGCATCTATATATTTGTTCTTTTAAAAAATCTTTTCTAACAAGAACACATCATGTATTACTTATGTCATTATACAAATATAATCAATTTCATCCCAATTCACTTAGAAGTCAGTTCCACACATGTGCATGAGATATAGCCAACTGCAGATGTTTCCCAGGGTGTACTTTGTTTTAATCAATTGGTAAAAACCACATGTACACATACAGCCACAGCTTTTTTCTTGCTGTAAGCTCTAACTTTTTAAGTTCCTATTTCCCTCAAGGACCATACAATAACAACATACATTTACAATGAAAAGGAAATTGGCAGAAGGTCAGTTCCAATTCTTTGACTGATATTTTGAGTAAAACTATGCCTTGAGGATAAAGTGGCACTCTGCCTCACCCCAGCAAGCAAGCAGATGTGAGATCTGCCCTTTCAACAATGAAAGGAGGGGGAGCGTGTTGTGATCATCCATTCTGCCTTCTCCCTCATCTTCTCACGTTACGGAACAATTTGGAGGTACACACCACCACTGCCTCCCTCTGCCTTGACTCACTGCTGACTAGGGGGTAATTTGTATTTACGACAACTTTGTATCATTTTTCTTGAACAAGGCAACACACCCTCCTGTTTCCCCTTTGCACTGGCTTGCTCACCCTCCTTCCCACTTATCTCTGCTTTTCTCCCTTCCTCCCTCTCTTCTCACCCTTATCAAAAATCTCTGACACCAAATTCACCCTGGGCTTCTCTCCACCAGCAGTGAGCAGGAAGCTGGAAGCCCACACACTTCAGGCACAGGATGACAGCCCAGGGCACCACACATACCAGCGTTCCGAGCTGTGACCTTGGAGCCGAGTCTCAGCAGACGAACAAACACGTTACTGTTGCAGTGGTTCACCATGTGCAACTGGAGGCTTCGTCGAGTCTGGATCTTGACCAAGCATTTTGCCATACTGGTTATTCCAATCCCCTTGGTCTCCTCAGCCTGTCATGGCCCAGGGCAGCCTTTCCCTAATGGTCCATTCTGTTTTAAAGGACCTAGGCAGGACCCACTGAATGAATCAAATGTCAGGTTCCTAATGCGGCCAACAGAAATAACTCATGAGGGATCAGCATTGGGAGGGGAGGAGGGAGGGACGCTATTTTTAAACTCTCCACTCACCCCTCTAACAAACAATGAAAGATTATGCATCATCCCTACTCCAGCCTTTCTAAACCATCCGGACCAAAACAGAGGACCCTGTCCAAATGCCTCATAGTTTCCTAAGAATCGAATGCCCCCAAAAGATAAGATGCCAACTGGATAATTCCATAATGGAGAAATCACCCACCTTTTCTTCTAAAAATTGCTCCTTCAGCCTTTATTATATTCTAGAGCAGTACTGTCCAATAAAATTATAACACAAGCCACTTCAAAGAGGGAAATAAAGCATTTAAAAAGCAAAATAAATGTATTACAATTAATTTTAATAATGTGTCTTATTTGAAATCGAGATATACAAATAGTATTTCAACATGTTATGATGTCAACATTTATTAATAATCAACTCTTTTATTAATAAAGAGTTTGCATTCTTTTTTGGGACTAAGCCTTTGGACACACTAAGTGTGTTGCACACTGCACATGTATAGCACATCTCAATTCGAACCAGCCCCATCTCAAGTGTTCAGTAGCTACATACGGCTGCCGTCGTGGTCAGCTCAGCTCTTTTCAAAGTGCTGAATTCCTCACATGCCTTATCTCCATCTCATAACAATGCTAATATTTTCCTCACTTTACAGATAAGGAAACAACTTAGAGAGAGTAACTGACCTGACCACAATCACGAAGTTAGTAGGTGGCAAAGCCATGATTTGAATCTAGGCTTCCAATTAATATCGGCTGACTAAAGTTTGTGTTTTAAATGCAGGTACCACGCAACCACTACATCCTGACTCTTAGCACTTTGAAAGTCCTGCACTCGTACATCTAAGGTATAAAATGTGCTTGCATCCCAGGGGAAGTGCTCAGGGATGCAAACTGTTTTCATTTGTTTAAAGACATGCTGTATTTGAAAAAATTTCAACGGATTAGTAACTGCCCCCTCATTCATCTTAAAGTTATATTTCTTCGCTCTTACATTTTTCTCCTCATCTTTTTCATGAAAAGGATGAGAAGAAAAAATATTCCTCACACAATTTCAACACACCTGCACACATTCTTCTACTTCAAATATCTGTCACCAAAAGATGATTTTCTAATAATCCTCTATGAAACAAAGGTTTATTCAGAGCAGGAATTGAAACTCCATGTTGTTACGCATCAATATAAAATTGATTTAGCATTTCTGGAAAGAAAATTAGCAAAATATATGGAGTTTTATAGCTGTGGTATTCTTTGAACCAGAAATTCCACTTTTAAGAATTAACCCTGAGAAAACAATCAGAAATGTTGACAAAAATCTTTAGACAAAGATGTTCATCAGAGTATCATTTATGATAGCCAAAAATGTTTTTTAAGTCAATCTATATTTCCAGTGGGAAAATGGTTAAATACATATGATGAAATATTGCACAGACATTAAAATTCATGTTTAGAAGAATTTAATGATGTGAGAAAATGCTTGCAATATGCTACTCAATGAAAAAAGCATCTTTAAATAAACAGTGTGGTGTCGACTGTGTAAAACTGCACACGGGAAAAAAGTAAGACCAGACAGTAAATCTCAGAAGGGAAAACGGGTGCTGCCAGCCGTGCACTGCAGTCTGAGGTGGGGCAGGCCATTTCCAGGGACCTCAGTGGGCCTCCCACTCCCCTCTCCTGGGTGAGCAGCTTCCAGTGTGGCACAGGAGTTCCTACACTCACAGGAGTTAGTTAATTTTCAACCCTGAAGCTTAAAAGGAAAATATCCCTAAAAGGTCTCAAAATCTTCAATCCTTTGCAATCCCGCCTGATGATATGATTCTGAGCAGAATCCCCAGGTATAAAACAGATAGACTGATGCAAAGGTGGGAACCAGGAGTAGTACCTATTACACCTCCCTCACTAGTCTCCAACAGTGGTCCTTGAAGAGCTACTAAAAATCTTCAGGACACTGAAGAACAAATCTGAACATCACTGTTGGTGATAAATTGCTACTTTGCAGTAACACATGATGAATTTCATAGATTAATGGGGGCTCATTTGCATGGCAGTAGACCAGGGTTCAACACTGAGGAAATCTCCCTTTGGCCAGTCTGGAAGGAATATAGATAAATCTTTATGTTTATCATCATGTTAAAACAACATATGACCTGACAGCTCACTTGAAACAAACAGACCTTCCAAAAGGTTTTTCCAAAAAAGACTTTCCAAAAACAAAAGAGAAAACAAGTAAAAAACCTGAAACAAAACTATCACCATACTTTATTTCTGTTCTTTTCTATCAGGACAGTCATTCTCCATAATTCTCAAGCTTAACATCTCACCATTGTTTCAAATGCCTCCTTTCTGCCTTTCATTTTAAAAGTATTATTAACTTTGGGAGGTCGAGGTTGGCAGATCACTTGAGGTCAGGAGTTCAAAACCAGCCTGGCCAACATGGTGAAACCCCATCTCTACTAAAGATACAAAAATATCAGCGGGCGTGGTGGTGGGCACATGTAATCCCAGGTACTCGGGAGGCTGAGGCAGGAGAATCACATAAACCTGGGAGGCGGAGGTTGCAGCGAGTCAAGATCGCACTACTGCACTCTAGTCTGGGAGACGGAGTGAGACTTCCGTCTCAAAAAACAAACAAAAGTATTATTACTATTTTAACTATCGCCCGTCATAATATTTAACATTTCACATGTTTTTCACTCTTCTCTCTCTTAAACCTGCTCTCACTCTCTATGCTTCTTTTCAGAGATCATAAGTAGATTCCTTTACTCTTGTTCTTTATGGATCTTCTCCTTTCATGGAGAAAGATAAGCTAGCAAGACAAGCATTCTATATTGTCTCAGCCATTTCTCTCTACCTTGTCTGATTCTGCCCACAGGGGTGGCTACCTTTCAAGAGGAACAAGAAAAGAGAGCGGGGAATATGGAACCAAGCCAAAGATTCTGCAGGATCCTGCACAGTGAGCATTGTTCTGGTTCGGGCCACTGTGCTCCACTGAACAGTATCAGTAGCACAACATTTGGATGCCCTTGAATACTGTTCCTGTTTCAATTCATTTGTTTGTTTGAGAATTGGTAATGCATGTCTGGGCAGTGACAAGAGGCCAAAGAAAGCAGAAGATGTGAATCGATTTTCCATAATGACTTGTCAGAAACACTGCTTCCTAAGTCAGCCTGAAACCAAAGGAGTAGAACGGCGTTCAGTGATAAGAACTGTTCACGGGCCTGAATTCCATGGCTGCTCCTGCACAAACCACCTGACATAGATCTGGGGAAAGGCGACAATCTTGCCTCTACTTTGTGAGTGGCTGGAAGTTACTGGATAACTTGGAGTCCTGGTGCTTTGACTGTAAAATGGAGACAACAACTCCTCTCATGGTTGTTATGACAAGGAAATGAGAGACACCTATCGGGTGCCTCACATAGAGCTGGTTCCTGTGAACCAGAACCTAGTAAGTAATTTTAGAAGGCAAGATTTAAAGCACAGACTCTGGAGCAGTTCTTGGGTTCCAATCCTGGCTGCATCGTTTATCATCTCTGAGCCTCAGTTTCCACATCTGTCACAAGAGCTTTCATTTTACAGACGTAAAAGCAGGTATACCTCCACGGGTGGTTGTGAGGATTAATCAAGTTAATACACATGGCATTCTGAGATCAGTGCCTTGCACGGCAAATTACTCAATAAATGTTAGCAATTTTTTTTCAACACATGGTCATTTTTTTGTTGTTTCTTTTAAATGCTCAAGAGGAAGACCGTGAGGATTTCAAATCGCCTGAATTCTCTTCCTTCTGTCAACCATATGTCTTAACATACTATTACGAGTTGCTCCTCTCCAATAATAGCAGTATTGTGAGGAGTTAACCTGGTCATGCCTATTACCTTGGGAAACCTACAGAAGCCTGCTGAACACAATTTTCTATCTGCAAAATAGTGAGGATACCGGGTGCTTACATGACTGGGTTCCTGACATGGAATAGGCATTTAATAAATACTAACTATAATTATATCATCATCAATATCATGCAATTTATCTACATCAGTAACTAACAGACTTGACAAGTATAGTGGAGTCAGTCGTTAGTTAAAATAGTTTTAGAGATTCACTGAAATTGTAGCTAACTGCTAACTCCAAGTGGAAAGATAATAAAATATTATTACATTCATTAAATGTTCTTTGTAATCAGGTTAGACATTAAATATCCATTATAAAGAGTCCTTGGGACTAACAGATACCTCACAGGACTTTTTAAAGATTGTATGAATTTAATAAAATATATAAACAATAATTTTAATAATATAGTTGTGATAGGAGGGGTATATAGTAAAAAGAATGGGAAGCTGTTTCCAACATCACTGAGAGACAGGACCACATGGCCAGGTAATCAACCATCTGTATAATTTAATTTCCTTGTTTGGAAAGTGAGACAACAGTATCTGTTCTATCCAATTCAAAGAAATGGTCATGAATATCAAATTATGGTAACTTACATGAAAAAAACCCTGGAAACGCATAAGATGCTTTGGCATATTGGACACTGTTCCTCTTACGATTTCCCCTATCAGACTGAACGTTTCCTGCCTGTAAGCTGAGATCACTGGTCTCTGGGGCCCAGCATCACCTTGTAGAGTTAGGGGAAAGGTCAATAAAAATCCTCTGGAGAATACAGTTGCAGACAGAGTATAGTTCAAGCAGCACAGCTGGGCTCTCTTCATCACCACTGTTCTCAGTCACTCTAAGACCTCCTCACCATGAGTTACTTCCTTGTATTTTCCTGACTGTCCAACTTATTTATAAACGGGAAAGAGCACATCATGCAAAGCAGTCAGTTAACTTAGGTAAGGAAAGTCAAAAAGCATGCTTGTGACTCAAGACAGTTACTCTTGTTAAGTCACTTGCTCCTATGTTATAAAAAATGCATACAGTTCCTCACCCCCTCCAAGAAATTGACTGTGAGATTTATGCACAAATGTCTAAAATCATCATATTCTGCTCCAATAGGATAACATTTAAATGTATTTTAAAATAAAATTAGAGCAAAAAATACAAAAAAAGTCACTTGGTTTTGTTGTTGTTGTTGTTGTTGTGTTGTGTTGTGTTTGTTTTTGAGATGGGGTCTTGCTCTGTCACCCAGGCTGGAGTCCAGTGGCCCATCCATAGCTCACTGCAGCCTCGACCTCCTGGGCTTCAAAGTGATCCTCCTGCCTCAGTCTGCCAAGCAACTAGGACTACAAGTACACACCATCACATTTGGATAATTTTTTTAAATTTTTTATAGAGACAGTTTCTCACTAGGTTTCCCAAGCTGGTCTTGAACTCTTAGCCTCAGGGATCTTCCCACCTCAGCCTCCAAAAGCACTAAGGATTACAGGCATGAGCCATCACGCGTGGCACATTTGTTCTTTTTAAATGATATAAAAAGCCTGATGCATTATAAATATGCATAGTACTTATTATGAGTTTTCAGTGGAAGCAAATTAGAACTCTGGATTTTGTGTTTTACTCCACAACTCAGGACTTATATTTAATCTTAGGTCTTCAGGTCAGGACCAGAAGAGTCAGCTAGATTGAGTCCTCTCCCTTCAGTCATCTGTCTCTTATTGAGCAGTCCCCAAGGGCAGGGCACCACTTAGGCTGGACATTTAAACCGATAGTTAGAAAGAGGTGTTTTAAGCACCCTGAGGAAGAAATAAACAGAGGAGAAAACTATTAATGCCACATCATGTCAAGAGCCAAGAAATATGTCATAAAGGAGGAGCCACATGAGAAATCAGTATCAATTTACTTGGTGCAGCAAGGAAAAGAAAAAAGAATAGCCAGAGGGAACCAGCACGAGAAGGAAGGAATTGGCACAGACAGGAGGTGCTGGAAGGAGAAGCTTTGTCTGAGAGAGAAGGATTAGAGGGTCCAGGCGAGACAAAAGGCCTTCGAGGGAACTAAGGCTGGAGAGGAGGGTGGAGGCCAGTGTGTGAGGAACCATTGGCCCCACTGTATGGGATTGGACTCTCCATGCAGTCAACTGGCAGGTTCCAGAAACTACTTCCAGCAAAGACTGTGGCAAGAGTTCAGGGGATGGGCTACAGGGAGATCAAGAAGAAAGATGTTGCAATGTTCCAAGAAAGACAAGAAGAGGGGATAGCAGGGCACAGGTGGTTAGGACTTCTTCTGAGATGGAATTCACAGGACTCTGGTGGCTGAGTAGACATGGAGTGTGGGGAAGGGTAACAAGGCAAGGGTGGCTTCCAGGCCTCTGGTTGGGACAGCTGTGTACACAGTGATGTCATCAACCAAGTCAGCAGGAGCAGGTTTGAGACTGGGTTTTGAAGATAGAAGAAGTCATGAGTGGAGTTGTAAACACATTAAGCTTGATGCGTTAAATGTGAACTGTTATGTGCCCTCCAGGTGGAGATGTCCAATAAGCAGCTGAAAGCACAGAGCAGTAGCATGGGACCCAGCTGGAGGTCAGGATCACGGAGAGGGGGTCAGAATCACTTTACTCTGTGAAAACACTACGCCTGGGATTCTGACTTCCTTCTCTCCATTTCTCTGCCTTGTCTCTCTCTAAATACAAATGAAGAACAAAAATCATATTTTGAAATACTGATCAATGAGCTTCTCCATCCACCTGTGCTTACAAAATTTCTGAAGGCCTTCTAATGATCCCCAGCCTAGGCAGCAAAACTAGCCCACCCAAAAATAAAACAGTGACCATGAATAGCAGATCAAGTCATTGCTCCAAGGCAGAAAGATCTCCTCCCTGACCTACAGATGGGACAAAATAATCTGAAGGGAAAAGTGAAGAAGCTACAAGTAGAGGAGATGGTGAGGTAAGGGACCCCCAACCTCTAAGGATCAAGCACCATATACTGTGAACATCATTACGCAACAAGCAACCCATAGATTGTGCAGCAAGATAATTGTCCATCTCCTCTCTGATTTACCTACTATAAGAAACACCCTTATACTCAACAGCCCATGGTACACCAAACTCTGATGAATAAAACTAGGGCCTGAATACCTATGGTTTACTCCAACTATAGGGGTGGGAGTAACACGAAGGGAAACCTTCCATAGCTGTCCATGGATGAAACCAGCTGAAAGCTCCCATAGAGACCAGACAGGGAATTTCACAACTATAATGCATTCTTCAGAAACATGCATGAGGAATTCTCCTGTAGTATAATTTAAACTATCTCAGCTTTGCACAGTGGCAGTATTGTAGCCAATGAGGTTTACCTGAGGTGCAATTATTGGCTAATTAAACTATCTCACTGACCAAGGCTACCTATAACTCAGATTCTTCCATCCATAAAAACAAAGTGTTTTTTCCTTTATCTTGGTTGAACCTAGGGCTTAAGAGTTCCCTGATGTTCCATGATTTGGATACATCGAGGCAATCTATTGATGGTGAAGTTTTACCAGATGCCAGTGTGGTCTCCCAAGGTTTCCTGGAGAATAAATGGATGACAACACTGAACTTACTGGCTCCAATTAGAACACCCTCTTTTGGTTTCTGTGTAATACTCTCAAGCAAGAGTCTACTTCCTTTGTCTCCATACAGGATGAATTTGTTTCTCTATCACTTTTGCTTTATTATTTCATTAATTCCAGACATAAGTCACAATTAAAGATAAAACATTTTTCTCTGAGTAAAGGAAATTACATTATATTACATAAATAAATGAAGCTTTAATTTTGTTCTCCATTTCTCAACAGCTCTGCAGATGGTATTAATAAACAGGGCATCTGTGTCTCCCTGTGGAAAAATCCAGGCTCTTCTGGAACTGTAGGCTCCTTGTGTTGCTGCCATGTAATCAAGAAGCTAGAGGTAGCAGAACCCGATCCTTCCACCCGACTCCCTAGCCAAGGGCATCTCTCCCTTGCATCTAGCTGTGACTCAAAAAGAGAAGAGCAAATGGTCACTACATGCAAAACAAGTTGCCAACCACTGTAAGTTTTGTCTTTCAAATTATCAAATATATATATATCTGATATATATATATATCTGATATATATATATATGCCCAGGCTACAGTGCAATGGTGTGATCTCAGCTCACTGCAACCTCCACTTCCCAGGTTCAAGCGATTCTCATGCCTCAACCTCTCAAGTAGCTGGGATTACAGGCACCCGCCACCATGCCCGGCTAATTTTTGTATTTTCAGTAGAGATGGGCTTTCACCATGTTAGTCAAGCTGGTCTTGAACTCCTGACCTCAGCTGACCCGCCCAAAAGTGCTGGGATTACAGATGTGAGTCACCGCACCCGGCCAAATTATCAAACATTTTTTAAAAGTGTTATATCCAGTTTTTGCAGGGCTACAATGAGAGATATTGTCATATACAGTTTGGTGAGATATGTGGAGGATAGATGGTAAGAAATATTTTTGTATATTTATGTGGTAGAATATTATATGTCTATTGAATATAAAATTATAGAAGAATATTTAATGTCATGGGAAATATTCATGTTATCTTGTGAAGTGAAAAAGCAGATTATAAAATAGCATCTCCATTATATTTTTGTTAAAACTATAAAAATTGTCGATAATATATAGACGGATTCTACACATTTATAACAGTTTGAGTATCAGGTGGTTTTAAAATTTTATTTGTGTTTTTGTACTTTCCAAATTTTCTACAGTGACTATGGTATTTTTTTTAAGAGACGGAGTCTCACTCTGATGCCCAGGCTAAAGTGTAGTGGTGTGATCATGGCTCACTGTAGCCTCAAATTCCCAGGCCCAAGTGATCCTTCCACCTCAGCCTCTTGAGTAGCTGGGCCTACAGGCACCTGCCATTACCCTTGGCAATTTTATTTTAGGTAGAGACAGAGTTTTGCCATGCTGCCCAGGCTGGTCTCAAACTCCTGAACTCAAGTAATCACTCCTGCCTCGGCCTCCCAAAGTGCTAGGAGTATAGGCATGAGCCATCACCTTGGCCTAGTGTTGCTTTTGAGTTCACACTAAAAAACAAAACAAAAAAGCATGCTTGGCTTCTGGCAAACCCTAATCCCAGGAGAATATTCTACTGGTATGCTTTATTTTATATAAATAAGTGTTGTCCTGGTTGCATTTAGAATCCATCCATTCATTCATTCATTTGTTCCTTAATTCAGCAAATATTAGTTTAGCTCTTACTTTGTGCCAGAACATCCCTAAATGCTGGGAATAGTGAGGGAAACAAGGTAAAGTCCTTGCTCTTTTGGAGCTGGTGTTTTAGTTAGGGAAGGCAGTCAACAAACAGGAAGATAATCAAATAAGTGAGAAAGCGTTTGATAGCATCAGGTGCTCTGACGAAAATAAAACAGGGTGATAGCATGAGAGGGAGCAAACAGGTAGATTGGAGGAATTACTCAGAATTAGGCACTCAGGGAAGACCTTTCAAGGAGCTGAAATTTGAGCTAAAATGTAAAGAAAAGAAATAGCCATACAAAGACCAGAGAGAAGACCCTCCTGGGTGGGGGGAAACAGCTCTTGCAAAGGTCCTTGAGATTGCCATGAGCTGAGCCTATTCAAGGCAGAGTGGGAAACAGTCTGAAGGGTGGGCAGGAGGCAAAGCAAGCAGGGCTTCACAGGCCAGAGGAAGGAGCTGAGACTTTAACATCACTAGATCTGAGCTCCACTTACCAAAATAATCCCCTGGCTACTGTATGGAAAATATGTATGGGAGGAGGGGGATAGGAGTGGAAGCAGAGAACCCCTCAGGCAATAACCGCAGCATCCAGTAGACAGAGAGGAGGGGCTGCACATGGCTTGGGTGGCCGTGGAAATACATCTGGGTTATACTGAAAAGGTTAAATAGGATTTTGCAGATGGATTTGACAATTCAGTATCTTATGACCACTGGGCAATGGGAGGAGTCTAAAGGGAAAGGCAAGCATTTACAAGTCTGACTCTACTATTTAGGCAATTGTTAACCAACAGCCTGTTCTGGAAACAGAACATGGCCCCAGGGGACATAAGACATGAAGGATGACCCAGGCAGACTGTCAATCAGCAAGCAGGGGCACGTCCCCAGCCACAGGGTCAGAGTCAGAAGCACGGTCTAGCCCCAAGAACAAGGGCCGTCAAGGTCCTGGGGGAGCAGAGTGCTGGGGGTGGGGATGGGGACCAAGGCAGGGACTCAGGAAAGGGAAGAAGGTGGGCATGAGAGCCAGAGAGCAGGGCAGAGCAACAGAGAGAGCAGACTAAGGGCCCATACAAAGGGCTGGGCTTGGGCTTCTCCATTCCCTCCCCGGTAAGGGTACAATTGGTCCTAGAGCTGGGGTGGGGCCAAGCCTGTATTTAGGGGCCTATTTGTTCAGCTAGGCCAAGGGGCTAGGCAGGTACTGAGAAGACCACAGATCACAAAGGATGCTCTATTTTTAAAATATAGATAACCCTTTCTTTAATAACAAAATTTCCAGCCTATGTTCCGATTATCAAGTGAGTCATTCTGACAACCCTATTTATTTCTCTTTCACTCAAAGCATCTGACCATTATCACATTTCTAATGTTGAAGTGGAGATATGAAGATTTTAAAAGTTCCCAATTGGATGCCTCTAAAGTGAGGGCTCTTTTAGGAAAAAAGTTAAACCTTGCTTTTAAATATCATTGTTCCCCATTCTTTGTGTTTCAGTTACCACATTAAAAAAGATGATGATACCATTTGACCCAGCAATCTCATTACTGGGTATATATCCAAAGGAATCTAAATCATTCTATTATAAAGATACAAGCAAGCGTGTGTTCGTCGCGGCACTATTCACAATAGCAAAGACATGGAATCAACCCAAATCCCCATCAATGAAAGACTGGATAAAGAAAATGTGGTACATATACACCATTAAATACTATGCAGCCATAAAAAAGAACAAGATCATGTCCTTTGTAGGGACATGGAGGGAGCTGGAAGCCATTAACTTCAGAAAACTAACCCGGGAACAGAAAACCACACACCGAATGTTCTCACTTATAAGTGGGAGTTGAACCATGAGAACACATGGACACAGGAAGGGGGACATCACACACTGGGGCCTGTCAGCAGGGGGTGTGGGGAGGGAGAGCATCAAGATAAATAGTTAATTAATATAGGGCTTAATACCTAGGTGAGGTAATAAGGTGATAGGTGTAGCAAACAACCATGGTACACATTTACCTATGTAACAAACCTGCACGTTCTGTACATGTATCCTGGAACTTAAAAATAAATTAAAAATTTTTTTAAAGTTAAATAAAACCGTCTTTCATAGAATAAAAAGCAAAAAAGAAGATGGCTATCCCTTTTGCTTTCAAAAGCAATGAACAATGATCTAAAACCATGTAAATAAGAACAGCAGCAATCTGGAGAAAGAATTATTAAAGAACAATCAGAGTGAAGAAGAAACTCAGAAATAATCTTATCTTGTGTTACAGAAGAGAAAATAAGATCTAGGTGGTATCAATGTCCAGCATGTGCCAGAAAAGAAGTAAACGTTTATCAAATGAACAAAGCTTGGCCCTCTCATTCTCTGTCCAATGCTCTTCTTGCCACCAGAGAATCCCCATTAATACTGTATTCGGAGTCCACTCAAGTGCAGTCCGGCACCTGTGTATATTGCGGACTTAGGGGCCACCCTACAATGCTTAAATGAGAGTGACACAGCACCTACCCAATAGCTTGGCAAAAGCCCTGACTGTGTTTGGGTGACTCACCCTGGTTTACCGGAGTGATAGACCAAAAGCATGTAAAATGGCATGTCACCACCGTAACTAGAGCAGACAGTTCTCACATCTATTTTGGAATCTAGGGCTTTGGCATGAACAGAGATTTCAGAGTTTCAAAAACACATCCCCCGCCCCCCTTTTCGTTTTGGTAGACTCATCTTCAAGATCTAGAGCAGCCGTTTCCAAATCTTCTTTTGCGGAAAAAATGTTTGTACATACAAATAACTGCATATTTATTTATAAATTAGATACATGTATATCTGTCATTGTATATTATGCACATTATAAAACCTATACAATAGAAATTTTGTAAAGAGGTGATAAAAATAAAGTATCAGTAGAAGTCTGAATAATTTCTTCCTGCACCCCAGTGGATCACTGTATGTACCCTGCTCTGGAAGCCACAGTTCTAGGACCTCCAATTCACCATCTGACAAACCAGGAAGGAGACTGCACTCCTGTTTATGGCGCTGAGTGTACACTCCCAAGACCCAGTCTTGAGCCAGCTGAACAGAGCCTCTTCTCTGAACCTTGCCTGCACTGCCTCAGATCTATTATAAAGAGTCCACCTAAAAGAATGGTAACCAGCACACACTGCCCAACACTTTCTCCCATTTAAGTGACACTGGATCTCAAGAGAAGGGAGGAGAAGGAGGGAGAGGCTCTGAGATCCTGTCTCAATCATAAGCTTGGGGATTGCAAAGAACATCTACTTAACACTCACTACCAACCCACTGACAAAAATGCAAGAGAATAGAACCCCATGCATCTAACACTCAGAACATTCTAGCTCCTGCTTTCTAGCAACAATCGGTTTAGTAATATTTTCGCCTTTCCTCTCCTGTGGTTTCTTAGGGAAGTGGTGAGAGTGTTTATTTATCGAAGTGCCAAGCAAAATGTCTTCCCTCCGCAGACCACAGTGGCTGTCACAGCTGGTCACACAACGCTCTCCTCTGGCTCACATCCCAGCCCTCAAGGACGATGACTAGACTACTTCCTAGGACACTTGACTGACTGATTTTTTCACCCTAGCCAAGTCCTTTGAAGCAATTAATTATTAAGTGGGGCAGCAAAATGCTCACCCGAGCAGGAGGAATGATTTGGGAAGCTCTGCTGCTGAATCGCTTCCACTAAGACAGTCACTCTTAACCCAGACTGTAAGCAAATGAGTAATTAGAACTAGCCCCGGAGTGAGTCATTCCTTATTTAATGAATTCAACTTTAAAATCAGAACATGATTCCCGAAGGGAACGAGCTTCCTGTGGGAAGTCTGTTTCCCCTGCAGCGTGTCTCTACCAAGAATTCTGTTTGCTGCAAGACACTGGGTCCCCAGCCTTCTCACCACTCCTTCTAGGGTGATGGAAGTCTCTGGGGCGTCAGCAGGTCCTGGCATGCTGTGCTGGAAAACCAAAGCCTTGCACACCGTCCCATATACACAAGAGCTCTGCTCATTGAACCACAGAGATCACCCATAGTTAAGCAAAATATGTTGTCTCTTTGGATCATTCATTTGCCATAATTGAAAAATAGATGTAGTTCCTTAGTTATCCATTCTGTTTTAGCAAGAAGCAGTTGAGTCGTTTTAGCTGTGTTCAATGTCATCTAAGATAGCTGGGCCAGGAATCTGAGAATAAGGATGTAATCCCAGCTTTCCAGAATATTCACCCAACCATGTGACATTGGGTAAATTTTCTCACCTCTCAGGCTTTCCCGTTTGTAGAAGAATCCTGAGGATATGTTAGATCAGAGACCAGCACACGTTTTATATGAAGCCTTAGATTGTAAATTTCAAGCTTTGCTGGCAAAATTTTAAAAGTTAAAAGTTGAAGAGGCAAATTGGAGGATATGCTATAGGTACTTTTATCATCATCTCAAACGTAGCTGTTCACTTGAAGGCCAGAAACAAATGGTGCTGGGCCCACCACAGGCTGTATGTTGCTAACCCCTGTGGCTAGACCTTCCTCAATCCTCCCTTTAACTCTCGAAAGCTATGAAAAATACTCCTGTCCCCAAGTTCCCATCCTCATAGTAAAAAGACCTCAAGCCACAGTCTTGGATTTTTTTTTTTACCTTGACACTCAGCAAAAGAATCAGAGTTAAGAGCTAGAAAGCATTTAAGTTGTGCTCAAATCCAATCTTCTTGTTTTGTGGATGAGGAAAATGAAGCTCTAGAAGGTGGACAGTCTTGTCTGTGGTCACCCGGCTGCTTGGCAGAGGAGCCAACACCAGGTTTCATCTGAGACATTAATGCAGAAAGACAGCAGCCACCTGAACCACTGCTATGCTTCCACTGTGGGATGCTATATCTCATAAAATGCACTATTTGTGGAGAATTAGCCAACTACAGAATTGAAGTGATGCACACTATTGGTGTCTTAAGATGTAAAATACAAAATCTTTGCAAGATAAAATGCACTGAGCTTGTATCAGGAACAAGGCACTAAGCTTCCTTACAACACAGTAAATACTCAAAATTTCTAAATCCTCTTTCAAGTGATATAAACTTCTCATGAGTATTTCAGTTGTCAGAACAAAAAAAAAAAAAAAAAAAAAAATCCCAGAGTTCCAAAGATGAGAATAGCTCCAGAGGAAAACACAAAAGAAAAGGTAAAAAGCTTTTGAAACGACTGCAAAATAGGAATCTGCAGAGCCTGCTCAGGACTTTATGTCTTGTCCTCTAAGCTGTTCTTGGCCTCTTCTATCCTAGAGGAGCTGCCGACCTAAACTGTGGTGCTGTCTTCAAGAATTCAATAGGTGTGATAATTCTGAATTTTTGTTTTGCTAATCCGATACTGCAACTATAAACAAAAACAGGAGATGCCTTCTGCTCTGTGGAGGCCTCCTAGCTCCTGCAGAAGCAACTCCAGCTACTATGTGCTTATCAGCAGCTGGAGACTATAGATGCCATTCAATAAGAACATTCAGGATAGCCCGAGCATGTGCAATGCTAAAATGACGCTTAAAACAGCACTTTGTATGAGTTCCTTCTAATTTAGGACATTTAACACATTTGTCTGTATTTGTGTTAAATATGTTCCCAATTCATTGTTTGATCTCCAGTTCAATTTCCGATGTGTTTTCATGCACCAGTGTTTTCAATATTAAACAAACAAAGCAGGAATTTTAAGAATTTAATACACTGGGTAACTGCAACTGCATTAAAGTGCATAGGGAAGAAATTGCTAATGCATTAACACTGATTGCCTCTAGGAGGGGGCAAGCTGGGACTTTTGTTTTGTTTTGTTTTGGGTTTTTTGCTCATTTATGCTTTTTTGTGATTTCTAAATTTTTTAGAAGATGATGTACAAGCTTTATAATGAAAAATAAAGCAAATAGCAATCACGAAACCCTGTGGTAGGGACAAGTCTAATTAGAACGAGGGTTGGCCAGTCCATCACCAGCTAGCAGGAACCATAAGGGAAAGGTGATTCCACAGGATTCATAAACAGCTTCTGCATTTCCACGGGACGTAACACAAAAGAAATTTCAAAAACACCACTGCAGGCCAGGTATGGTGGTTCACTCCTGTAATCCCAGCACTTTGGGAGGCTGAGGCGGGCAGATCACAAGGTGAAGAGATCAAAACCACCCTGGCCAGCATGGTGAAAGCCCATCTCTACTAAAAATACAAACATTAGCTGGGCGTGGTGGCATGTGCGTGTAGTCCCAGCTACTCAGGAGGCTGAGGCAGGAGAATTGCTTGAATCCAGGAGACAGAGGTTGCAGTGAGCTGAGATCACGCCACTGCACTCCAGCCTGGCAACAGAGCAAGACTCCGTCTCAAAAAACAAAAACAAACGAACAAAAAACAACAGCGCATCACTGCTAATGCATATGTCCTGAGACATCTGAGTCAAAGGGAAGAAATGGCTTAGCATCTGGGGGAAAATGGTGGGAAAAAAGACACCAAAGGCATGAGAAAAGGGTAAATTTGTCTGAGCCATGGCCATGGAACTACAGAAAGGGAGAAAAGAGACAGGAGACTGTTCACGTCAGACAGGCAGGGAGGAAGACCAAACCTGGTAGAGGGTAAGATAAGGAACTCACCATGGTATAACCACAGCAGCCTTGGGCTGTCAGAGGCTTCACCAGTGACAGATCGGAGCAACTGTGTGGTGCATGAAAGGCATACGCACAGACAATGCAGCAGCCCCACCAGTCACCTGTTATGTGTTCGGGTGGAGGGTGGGTGGGATCAAGAGCATGGCATGCCTGATGGATGAGGACAATACTCTTCTTACATGTGCAAAATGCCTTTGCATGTTCACACACAGACTTTATAGAGTTTCAATGAAACCACGTTAAGCCATCTATGGTTAGGGCTAGACACTGCAAGCAACCTTTTGAACATCCCTGCCTCCACCTTCCACACACTTTCCATCACACGCACAACACAAGCATGCATTCACATATACACTAAGCACAAGCACACACATGCACATACACAAACATTTGCAGGGAGGGTGCTAAAGGGTGGCTTGTGAGAGTTAGTTTTACCATTCTCTTAATTTCCATCTATTCTTCAATAAAGATACTTTCTGGATCATATGCAAAAGCAGCTTCACATGATCCTTTAATCTAACACCCATTGCCACCCCCAAGACTCTCCTTTATAGAAATTCTGGTGTCTCCACTGTGCTTTCATTTTGCCAGTAAGGGGAAAACAAATATTTTCAACTCTTATTACAGTTGAAAGCCATGCGTGGCTTTTCTACTATGTTTATGCCAGCCTGCACCACTGCTATGGCAGACACCAGTGATCTTCATTGTGTGTCTGTAATTGCCAGTTACCAAGTCTCACATGATTAATTTCACTCCCCTTCTCTACCACAATCCAGCATTCTTCCATAATGAGAACATATACTCTACTGATAAAATGCAGAAGCACGGTGCTATCTACACTATGGGGAAACCTGCTCCATTTTGCATGTGAATTTATTCAGATTAATAAATCCTTAAAATGTCATTTTCACCTAGAACAATTCCCACTGTAAATTTTTTCTTCTCTTGAAATTCTCATAAGCTCTAAGCGGCACTCTTCGAATGGTTTGCCATTCTCATCTGAAGTTTTCCACAGCACTAATCAGCACTAATTCTCTCAGATCCTGTAACCGAGCAACTTTTGGGTGAGTTTTGAAAACTTTCCCGTTGCCCAGTGGTGCCTAGGAACTGATTTTGTTTTTTCTCCACCCTGACATAGCCAACTTGAGACCTAATCCTCCAGCTGTCATACGGCTGAATGGGGTCACACATTTTCCCAGAACAACACTGCATTAATCTGGGCAATAATAGTCTGCCCAGCTGTCTTTGAGAAACTTGAAAAGAATGGAAAAAGCTGGTCTGATAAATGGGTGGTCATGACCCCAGAGGGCCATGGCAGTGCCAGAGATATCCCTACTAATCACACCATCTAAGACAAGGTGACAGGACATTCCCATGACCTCACAGAGATAGATTCCATAAGTGACGACTTTCTTCTCCCAACCTGATTTTTAAAAAATTTTAAATTAGGCAACACTTTTTTTTTTTTGAGACAGAGTTTCGCTCTTGTTGCCCAGGCTGGAGTGCAATGGCATGACCTCGGCTCACTGCAACCTCCAACTCCTGGGTTCGAGCAATTTTCCTGCCTCCACCCCCAAGTAGCTGGGACTACAGGCATGTGCCACTACGCCCAGCTAATTTTGTATTTTTAGTAGAGACGGGGTTTCACCATGTTGGTCAGGCTGGTCTCAAACTCCTGACCTCAGGTGATCCACCCGCGTCAGCCTCTCAAAGTACCAGGATTACAGGCGTAAGCCACTGTGCCCGGCCATTAGACAACACTTTTAACAGGGCTCAAGCTGCTGATCTTGACCCATTTATAAATCTAGTTCCAAAATATGTGATTTGAGACCCCTAGACAAGAATCTGAACCACTATATCCATATTGGGAACAGTGATAACAAAGGTAAGTGGTGACATTGAGTCTCCACCACTGTGTTTGAAGCTCTGAGAAGCAACAGTAGTATGTAACTCTCTCGATGACTCCAACAACTCAACAAAATCATGCTGGCCGTAGACTCTCTGTGTGATGCTGACATACCCCTGAAACCTTCCTGGGTCTCTATATTCTCATCTTTAACATAAAGAGGTTGAATTTTCAACTCAATGTCTCTGAGACAAGAGCAGGACCTGGATGGTAGGAGTCCACAGACTATGTCCCTACCATGTAACCAGCGACCCTGTCTCCACAACTCTGCCTCTCACTGTGCCTTGTATCCACTGCCACCTCCCTAGTTGCATTCTCTCTGCCTGCTTCAGCCCTTGCACATCTATTCTCTGGGCTCCTCCAGTGGTTCCTGTGTAGTCTGTGCCTCCAACCCAGTGGTTTCTAACCAGAGAACTATTTTGCTTCCCAGGGGAAACTTGGCAATATCTGGAGACATTTTGGTTGTCAAGATTGGTGGGGTCCTTCTGGCATCTACCGGGTAGAATCTAGGGAAGCTACTAAACATCCTACAAGCACAGGAACCCCCCAAAAAGAACTGTCTAGCTCAAGAAGTCAGTGGTTCTGAGGTTGAAAAACTCTGCTCCAGCCATATCTGCCTCTAATCCATTCTCTACACATCACCAGAGTTATACAAAATACAACTCCCATGGCATTGACATCATTCCCATACCTGAAATCCCTCAGTGCCTCCCAGCTGCTCTCAGGTTAAAGTCTAAATTCTCCTGCAAGTCACACGAGGCCCATAATCTGGCCCTCTCCTAACTTTCTGCCTCACCTTCACCATCCCCCAGAACCTCTTCCCTGAAACCACACTCACACCTCATGCAGGTGAAACACACCACTCTATTTTCAACTTTTCCTGTCCGTCTCTCCCATTTATTCCTTAGCCCACTGGTTTTATGTCAGACACTCCAATGGGACTAAAAAGGAACGGATGCCCTGAAGGCAGCTCAAGGCACTGATACCCAGTGGGGCACACAGAAAAGTGAGCACACAATTCAATCAGCAGAGGCAGAACTTTGTCGTCGCCTCTGTGATCCCACTGCCATCTCCCCAGTGGGCTGTGAGCCTCCAGAAGAGAAAGCATCTCCATGTCTTCATCATGATAGTCCACAGGAACTTGGACACGGTAAGTGTGGTCTACAGGGTATACAACTTACATTTGTCACAATTGTTGCATTAAGGAATGAATGAATTCCTAGCCTCTTTAAGTTTGGCTCTAGCACAGAAATAAAAAGAAATGAAATATGAAAATATAGAGATGAAACAAAATTCTTCATAGTGCATGACCTCAAAAGCCCAGAAACAAGGCCCATTCACATAGACGGAAACATCTTCTTTGTTTAGAGCTCTCATCTGTCTCTCTTCTCTTTATAACTCTGAGAAATGTAAATCTATAAAACAGGTATCTGTCTAATGGAATGCCTGAATCCCATTGCTTGACACTCAAAGACAAGAGCCGTGGAGCAGAATTTGACTAGTAACAGAGGTACAACGGCATACAGAACGCAGAGCTACAACTGCAGTGGAAATCATACTTTGAATTTTGTGGTACCTAAGATAATTTTGCTCTTACTCGCCAGGCACAGTGGCTCACACCTGTAATCCCACCACTTTGGGAGGCCGAGGCAGGCAGATCACAAGGTCAGGAGATCGAGACTATGCTGACTAACATGGTGAAACCCCGTCTCTACTAAAAATACAAAAAGTTAGCTGGGCATGTGGCGGGCGCCTGTAGTGCCAGCTAATTGGGAGGCTGAGACAGGAGAATGGTGTGAACCCGGGAGGTGGAGCTTGCAGTGAGCCGAGTTCGCACCACTGCACTCCAGTCTGGGCGACAGAGTGAGACTCCGTCTCAAAAAAAAAAAAAAAAAAAAAAAAAAGAAAAGAAAAAGAAAGAGAAAAAAAGATAATTTTGCTCTTACTCTAAACTGAGAGAATCATTGTATTTATTGAAAAATTAACAATCCTATTGTTTCTACTTCTCTTGCTTTTTAATTGAGTCTATATCCTGAAAGTTATTATGACTTGTCTGAACTTTAAAACCCACAAAGATGCTCTGTCAGGGGACAAATCTCCCGGAGAAAATAATTTGATTAGATATCAATAGAGCTACTGTGGACTTTTGAAGAGAGAGATCTATCAGTTTGGCTTTACAGCTGGTAAAAGAATGTAAGATGGTTCTTTAAAACAACTGGGAAAATTGAAAAGGTAGCTTATGCATTCCTGTCCTGTCACGAGATTCTTTAAAGTTTTTTGCAGTTAATTATAATGGTTTGTCTATTGGCCATACAGTTGCTATGTCAAAATCACACCTAGTATTTAGCAGTGGAACCTCATAATAGAAAATGGAGCAAAACAGATATCCCTAACTGAATGGGATGAAGAGTATGGAGGAAAGTTTGACCAGGTTCCCTTTCACATCTTGGGGGATCATAAGGCAGCAGGCTTAGGCTTCCATACACCCCATAACAGTCATTCAACCCATCTGGGCCTCCAAACTGTATTCTCATCTAAGCTTCCATCTTTGCAGACAAGGCACAGTCACAATTCCAGTTGTGAGATGTCCTTTCTCTTTTCTTCTCTATTAGCCACACCCTCCTTCATTTAACCTTGGGATAATCACGACCTTCAGAAAAAATGATTTTCACTCAGAGCAATATTCCAAGCATATAGGAAGAAACTCAGAAAACCGTTAGTGACCAGAAATGAAAACTGCTTTTCTTTCATTTGCAAAACACACAAAAACAGATAATCTGCTGAAAAACACAGACAAGCAACATGGACCCAGAGGCCCTCGGGCTAAGCAAATTAATTTGGCATGGAACTTACAGAGTTCATTGTTAAGATCGATAACAAAAGTCATTTATAACAAGAGTGTTGTCATTATCATCACCTCTTATAGCCCAATTGAAGGCAAATAGTGTCTTCTAAGATCCCATCTTTCAGGCTTTGCACACTTTCCCTCCATCCATGGAATTTTAGCATCCAGTTGTCCAGTTCTCCTTCTAACCATCAAAGCTGCCTTTCAGGAAAAGATTTTGCAAGAATTTTTTACATGTCACTGCAAATTGGTTGCTGCTACCGATCTCAACGGTATCTGCATTCCAAGCCATACCCTTATTATAGACTAAAAAGTTTTCTCCTATGAAATAAATTCTTGACTTGAAGCTGGAGGTGAAGGTGATCTTCCGGGGACAGAGTGACCTGCCCTCTTGAAACTGCCCAGTACCCAGATTTTCAATGATGAAACCAAAATGACAAAGTTAAGAAAATGCATGTTTGTATTCAAAGGTTCCAATAACTTTATTCTGTGTGTACTTGTTTTCGATTTAATGAATTTCATTAACTTAATTTAAACAAATATTGGAAATTAGTAAGAATGTAAGGCGTCTGCAGCAAACAGTGTGGTGAGATTCTTCCTTGAAGTAAGGAGAGTCCTTCAATACAAAGATGCCTAGAAACACACATATTATTGTTATTTTTAAAAATGTAACAAATTTCGGGGTTGCGGTGGACACTTCACTTTTTTTTAGCTTGTATCAAAACTGTTGGACAATGTAAATGAAGGATCAAGAACAAGAAGCTCGGGGGACATAAATGGGATGACCAGTGTAGAGATACTTGTGGAGAACTCTTTACTGCCACCAATTTAATTGTGATTACAGTGACAAACATCACCATCCAACAGAACTTTCGGTGATAAATTATCTCAGTCTCAGTGTCCAATATGGCAGCCAACCAGCCACATGTGGCTACTGAGCACTGGGAATCTGGCTAGTGTCACTGAGGAAATGGATTTTTAATTACAATGAATTTAAACTTAGTTTAATACAGCCACACATGACTAATGATTACCGTACTGGACTGGTGTAGGTCTAACCCCATTAGTCCTTTCATATATAATTTTAGAAATACTTTATACCAGTGAACTCTCTCCAGGAGAAAGTATTAGAGCTGCCAGTATCATACAGCCTTCCAGCTGCAAAAAGCTTATTTACTAAGAACATAGTTTACGGCTCACTCCACCCCATACACTAACCCATTACCCATCATATGTGGAATCGGTGCCTCCTTTGTTTTTTCCAGAGAGAGCCTGCAGCACCACCCTTTGGGATGAAGAGACTGACTTACCCTCACCCAGAGGAAGTTCTTCTTCTTGCTCGCTGGGGGAAGGAAGCAGGGGCTGCAGGGGTTCCATGTTAATGATGAGCTGTTTGTTCAAGGAGTGGGAACTGCGGCTCTGAGAAATGTTGGCTCTGAAAACAGATGCAAGACAGACAGGGTTGGTTTCCATTGCAAACACTGGCCCCTCCATCTCAGCGGCCTGCCAAAGCTCCTACTTTGTGTGTAGAGGGAACCACCTCTAGACATAGCACGAATTGAGCCAGTAGTAAAGACGACATAACATTCAAGATAAATGCCCCTTTCTGCCCTTAAGTTCCTGACAAAATATCCCTATGTTCTACTGCAATCCAAAGAAAGAAAATACAGTTCCTAATATGTCACCAGCCCTGAGCATGCTAGGTGACAGCCTGGGTATTTAAAAAAAAAAGCAAGAAGAAACAAAAAGAGATGCGAGGCAGCTAGCACTGAACTAGATATGCAGAAAGGTGAATGAAGGCCATGGCTCGGAGAAATTTAACAACCACCAACAAACAAAAACAAAACCCCCTGCCAGACAGATGGCACAGATGTTCCACAGCTATAAGCTATCTTTGTGTTGCTGGATGTCCAGTGTTTAATATCAGTGTTTAATACTCTCAAAGTTACACCCTACTCACTAACTGGCCACGGCTCTACTTTCTTCCCTGGAAAGGAGCATGCAGGTGTGTCAGTGGCTGAGACCAGCAGCAGATAGCAAGGAACTGTGCAGGTATCTCATTAAGCCTATTGGTTGGCAGCCGGGGAGCCCACTTGCCCTACCTGCTGCAGAGATACCAGCTGTTTGCCCTAGTCAGACTGCAGGTTTGCAGTTTTGAGCATGCTTCCCCGCTCCCCATGCTTCCTGTCAAAACCAAAAACAGTGCATACTTTGAAAAGGTGTCAAATATTTCCTTCCCCTGAAAGCCTTCCCGGATTGCTCCTCCCAATGCACACAGTCTCTCTCTCTTCCTCTCTCTCTCTCTTACTTTCTCTTCTTTCATAAGTCACTGCATTTTTCACCTCTGTCTCTGTCTAGTTATTGGTGTACTGATCATCCCCACCTTGATAAGCACCTTAAGAGCAGACACTGAGCCAGCCATACTCGTGCATCTCACTTGGCATCTTATGAAAATATGTTTAGGTTTGAAACTGAAGTAAACTGAATGCAATCCTGGCTTGACATATATTGTCATTTCAGCCTGGTCAGAGTGTTCCCTAGACCGGCTGACAAGACTAACTTCTAGCCTGAGTGTTTCTGTTGGGCAAGAGGAGTGGGGAAGAGCAAGATGCCTGCTAGCATCTTGAATTAAAAGCTCCCATGGCTGGCATGGGCTAGAAAAGAAATTTATGAGGACTTGCTTAGCTATGGAGTCCTTTTCTTCATTATTTCATTTTATAGCCATTTACTCTGCAGCTGATATATGCGTATTGGACATTCTGCTTTGTTCTAGATAACTGCAGTCCTCACCTTAAGTAATTCACTGTCTAGAACCATAAATTTTAAGCTTTCTGGTCTGAGACCTACATTAATAAATACTTTTTGTTTTTTTTTGAGACAGAGTCTCACTCTGTCACCCAGGCTGGAGTGCAGTGGTGTGATCTCAGCTCACTGCAACCTCTGGCTCCTGGGTTCAAGCAATTCTCCTGCCTCAGCCTCCCGAGTAGGTGGGACTACAGGTGGGTGCCACCACACCTGGCTAAATTTTTGTATTTTTAGTAGAGATGGGGTTCACTGTGTTAACCAGGATGGTCTCCATCTTCTGACCTCGTGATCCGCCCGTCTCGGCCTCCCAAAGTGCTGGGATTACAGGCATGAGCCACCGCACCCAGCCCCAAGATACACATTTTATATAATCTCCCTGTACCCAAACACATATAGGAAGAAGCACAACTGAAATTAATGTTTTTGGAACAATAGTTACATATCTATGTATAATCCACTATTATTAAAAATTCTACTTCATTTTAAGTCCTGGTCTTGATCACTACTTTATTTCATAACTACCTCCAACTTTTTTTTTTTTTTTTTTTTTTTTTTGAGACAAAGTCTCACTCTGTCACCCAGGCTGGAGTGCAATGGCATGATCTCGGCTCATTACAACCTCCGCCTCCCGGGTTCAAGTGATTCTCCTGCCTCAGTCTCCCGAGTAGCTGAGATTACAGGCATCCACCACCATGCCCAACTAATTTTTGTATTTTTAGTAGAGACAGGGTTTCACCATGTTGGCCAGGCTGGTCTCGGACTCCTGACTTAAGGTGATCGCCCACCTTAGCCTCCCAAAGTGCTGGGATTACAGGCATGAGCCACCATGCCCAGCCTCATGACTCCTTAATGTGCTATAGTCACAGCTGGAACACCATGCCTCTCATGAAGGTGACTGATGGCCAGGGTCCCATGGGAGCACGAAGGAGGGGCACCTAATCCTGTGTGAGTGAAGAGAGAGCCAGGAGTGACCTCCCAAGGGAGGCGAGGCCTGCAGCATATGCTGGTGAGCACAGTGCTTTTTACAGGGAAAGAATCGTAGCTAGAGAAATCTTTACAGAAGGAAGGAAGGGAGGGAGGGAGGAAGGGAGGGATTAAAATTTGCCATGTGCAGTTTCTTCTTCTATTGTGAAGGGTTCTCAGCTTTTGAGCTCTCCTGGGATTTATTCTGGCCATGGCCACTCACGACTATGATTCTAGCTCTGCAAAGTACAACATACTATCATTCCTGTGTGGACTGTGTAGCTTTCTGACCTCTGAAAAGCCCATCCATCCATTCTTGCACATGCAATTCTGAATTGCTCTACTCCACCTCTGACCGTCCCAGCTGGGCTGGCTGCTGTTCCTATCCCCAGGAATCACTGCTTACGCTACAACGATGCACCCTCAGTGAGCCTTTATGAGCTTATTTTGCTCCCCATCAGACCTCCTTCCAACATTCTTCAGCTGGAGATACCAAGCATCTTTCTGCCCCCACCCCACAACATTGAACTGTCCAGACAATTGCATAGCTCTAAGACAGCCTGGGTTCACTAGGCTGATATCCCAGGTATGAGCCTGCATTGGCATTGGATGGCTAAGAGGATGCCAGCTCGGCCCCTACATTCACAGGCTCCTGTTGCTCTGTTGTAGCAGAGGCCTACAGCCAGGGACAGGGGCACACAGGGCATGCCTTGTATTAGACCAGGTGACTCCTGCAGTGGATTACAACCCTGGGACTCTCCAATAATATGACTCAGAGAAGAACATTTCTTCCCTGATATGTATAAGACTCAGATAAACTCAAAGGTGGATACAACTAGAGATTTCCCTGGAGCACAAAAAAAATCCAGGGCTCTGAGCCCTATGTCAGACATGTTGACAGCCTGGGGGAAAGAGTCAGCAAAATTAAAAAACAACGTGCCAAGTCTCCCACCTTTCCCTGTGGTGATGGCCTGAATGTCTGTGTTCCCTTAAAATTCATTTGTTGAAACCTAATCTCCAATGTAACAGTCTTAAGAGGTGGGGACTTCAGGAGGTGATAAGGTCATGATCACATTAATAGAATCAGTATCCTTATAAAAGAGGTCTGAGAGAGCTTGTTTGCCCCTTCTGCCATGGGAGGACACAGCAAAAAGGCACCATCTATGAGGAAGCAGGCATTTGCCACATGCTGAATCTGCTGATGTCTTGATCTTCGACTTCCCAGACTCTAAAACTGTAATAAATAAATTTCTGTGGCCTATAAGCCACCCGGTCTATGGTATTTTGTTATAGCAACCCAACTGGACTAATGAATCTACCAACTTCTTTAAACTAAAGATCACACCTTCTTAATTCTCTCTTTAAGCCTTTTTAAAAGTGCCAACTGACCATGGCTTCATTTAAAGCAAAAGCCCACCAGCACAATTGAACTAATGACAAATATAATATCCAAATTTGAGTGGCTGTCTTCTTTTCATTTGCAAAGTGGTTTGTTTAAATATTACCTCATCTTTTTCTCTCAGTGTGTCTTGCCTATAAGACAGGCACAGTAAATATCATATTTGCAGATGAGAAAACTGAGAGTCAGAGAGCTTAGGTAATGTGACTAAAGACCCTTATATGGGCAAACTTAGGACTCAAAGCTCAAAGGCAGATAATCCGATTCCTGGTCCAAGGCTTTTGCTGTGCTCCACACTGCCTTTCTGTGTGATTTGGCCTGCAATGTCCCAAAGGAGATTCTGCTTACTACCCCTACTGTCCTCCTGTTTCTGGCTACATGAGGTCCCACTGTGTCAGGCACTTTCTTAAGTATGTGGAGATGTCCCAGTCGGCTTCCACTCTGCCCTTCCACCTGAACTCCTGAGGTAACTGTGTTGATGCCTGAGGTTCCCCTAGGCCAGGCTAGGATACGTACCATGTTTCTCCAATCTCAGAATCCATCTATCAGATGACTCTGCAAAAATGTCTGGCCCACTTTGCAGCCCACTCATGCATGTACTCCCAGCATAGAATGGTCTCCAAATGAAGTTGTCATTAAGAACTCTGTTGAAGTAGAAAGGTTTCCTTTGGGAACTACAATTATATTCTTATACTGGCAAATGTGGTTTGAATATACTTTATCCCATTTGTTTTTCTCTTTGTGCTTGTAAGATGGGCAAGAAAAATACCATATTTACAGGTGAGGAAACTGACATTATGTAACTCAACTAAAAATTGCTTATACGGGCAGAGTCAAGACTCAAAAATGGTAGCATAAAATTGTGACTAAAGTGAGACTCCTGGAGTTCCTATATCCCTCCTTGAAATTAAAAGAAGTAGTGCCAGCCTCTAAAAACTCCACCTAGAGGGATTTTAATGTGAATGTATCTGTCATATTCCAGTTTTTCATTTTTGGATGAGAGATGGTAGTAATATTATCACCACCTCATATTTCTATGGCACTTTAGAATTTTTAAAGCACTTTATTTTAATACTCATAACAGAGCCTAGAAGTTGGGCAAAGTGATGTTGTAAATCTCATTTTTTAGAGGAGCAAGCTGATGATCTGAGAAGTGATTTACCCAAGGCCATACAGCTGGCAAACAACACAGTTAAGATCAGAGCCCACCCGTGACCCCTACACAGGTGCTTGTGTCAGGTACAAATGCTGCCTCAGAGTGTCTGCTGTGGTGGCTGCTATGCCCAGGTGGCTCACACAACCAGCCCTGGGCTCACCAAGCTACAGCCCTCTGCCTCAATGGGCCTCTGGAATGAGCAGATGATTGTCACCCAGTGGCCAGTTCAGAGGGTTTTCATCAATGACGATCAGCAAGATAACATCAGAGTTAGCTTCTGCTCCTCTTTTTGAAGAAAAAGAAAAATTCCAAGAAAGTGTTCTCAGTCTGCTTCTGTTTCTCCACATAAACACACACACCTCAGCAGATGTAGGAGTCTGTGAACTTGGCATTACTTGAAGAGTAGAATCTCAGAATGTGAAGAAAATTCGCTAATTAAAGCCTTATCACCACCATTCTAGACTATCACCTCTGAACACCCACCACAAGGGAAGGAGAGCTTATTACTACATTCTCACTTTTGACAGCAACTTCAAAGAAGCCAAAATAATTGGAAAACCAAACAATTGTCCAAGAGGAACAACTTCCTACCACACAACCAGCTACTGGGATGGAAGGAGGACTTGCCCGCATGAAGGTTTCACACATCACTATGGCTCTGACCACAACGCTGTCTCTGGGGAGGTTGAGGTCCCCGGGGCAGCACCTTGGACAGATCTCATATCAAAGAAAATGAAAGGTGCTGCTGTCATCCCATACTCCTAGTTTATGTATTCATTCAACAGCTATGTATTGACCTCTACTATGTGTCAAGCACTGTGTTAGGTGCTGGGGGACATGGAGATGACCAAGATAGACACGGTCCTTTCTTCCCAGAGATTGCTTTGTAGCATTACATTAATCAAATTCTTCCTGGTGTTGTCAGAGATTTGCGAGATGCTGCAAAGAACCACGGAGGCATTCTAAGGATGTGAACTCAACAGTCTTTCATATGCCCAGGAGGAGATGGAAGAGAAAGAGCATGCAAAGCAGGTCTCAAGGGCCCCTAGGTCCTTGTTGGGAGATTTTAGAAGATTCCAGAAAAGGGAAACTATGATTTGGTGGATGCCTCAGTGTGTATCCACTTTCCTCGCACTCTGGGTTTCAGTCCACTCCAAGAAAAGTGCTTCACTCCAGCAAGCCTGCTCCGTTCACCCTTCCACCACCTGATACCAAGAGCCTGGCTACTCAAAGTGTGGCCCATGGACCAGCTGCATGGCCATCATCTGAGAACATGTTAGAAATGCAGATTCTCAAGCATCACTCCAGGCTTCTTGAATCAGAATCTGATTTTAACAGAATCCCAAGGTGCTCCCTGTGCAAGTTACAATTTGAGAAACCCTGAGCTAGAAAGCCTTGGTTTCCATAAATTATTCAAACCAAAATTTACAAGAGAAGTATTTAAAAAATTATTTATTGACCTCATTAACCATCCAAAGATGGTAACTTTGAGACTCAAAAAGCCTTATCTTTTGGAATATGTTTTTCTGAAAGTATATTGTAAAAACAAAGTTTCCTGTTTTGTGCTACCAGGAGAACTCCCTCAGCATCAAGTATTTAAGATCAAATATTTGAGCTTCAACCTGAAAGAATAAAATTCATGCTGAGCCACTTGGGGGTAGTTCTGCCTCCACTACCAGCTTCTAAGAAAATGCCAGGTGCTCTCAGGGTGCTACAGAGAAAAGAGCTGAGAACACAGAAGCAGGACACTGGGGTTCTAGGCTTAGGTCTGCCATCAGAAAAAGTCAGGACCTTGGATAAAAGACTTAACCTGTCTGATACTCAAGTTTCTTTGTCTACAAAACAGAAGCATCAAACCAGGCAATCCCTGAGGTCATTTCCAGTTCAAAGATTCTGAAAGGAATGAAATGATATATTTTATCATTTCCTCTTCATTTCTGCTGCATTGAATAACTACAACTCGGGGAAGAGGAGGGAACCATAAAGATTTTTCTCATTGGTGGGTAGGCTGCATGACTCTCAGGATCTGCACGGACGTGCCTGCAGCCAAGGTGCTCCAGCTTCTCTAATCCTGTGGTCTTCTGCTTCTTACAGTGTGATAGCCTGGTTTTGCAGACTTTCACATTACACCTTCTCACCAGGTCACCCCAAGGCAGAAACAAATTTTCTTCTGTATATGTCTACATGGGATATCTTGCCAACTGCACTTCTGCTCCCCCGTGTGGGAGAGAAGTATCATCTGGATGCTTCTCCAGGCTAACTTAGCCACACTTCTGTGGGGCCACAGCCTCCTCCTGCCCAACAACCCCAAGAGACAGGGTGGAGAGGCACCCAGCTCACTTAGTCACCCTGGAAATGGAGGAAACTGGGAAAACCCAAGCATAAAGGAAATACCTCTGGGTTTCAAAGATGGGGAAGAAAGGGCAGGTGCAAACCACTGTATGGGGGACTTCCTAAATAATTTAGCTCATAGTGATCTTTCCTTAAAAAGTGGGAGGCATCATGATGAGAATGTTCAGCTTTAGATATGCAGCATATTTGAGGTTTAGGATGGACAATGATTTGTGTAAATTGTGGTAGTGGGAAGTCCAACATGGCAAGAAAACATTTAATTCTTAAGAATGACTGCATATCGTCACCTTAATGGAGATGTGTACTCTTGAGCCAACAATGACTAAGTCCTTCTTCCTCTGCATGGCTCTAGAGAGTACCAGTCCCATGAAAGGTAAGCCTGGATTCAGGCCAATAGGAACCAGTCAAATATGATGAATGCAGGCAGGAACAGAGAACTTCTAAGAGGATGAGATGACAGAGTTTGGCCAGGCGATGGCCCAGCATGCTGCTTGTTCAGGTGACGCTCCAGACCTAATCAATGACTCCCCAGAGAGCACATAACTCAAAGTGGAGCCCAGCTGTGCTCATGCCATAGCCCAGCCAAATCTGTCTAAGTGAGATGTCTAAGGAAGTGAGAATGTCCTTCTTTAATGCTGTATGTCACTATGCAAAGGGATGTTATAGGGAATTTGGAAAAGTCAGCTTTTAAAGCCACTTGGAACCCGCAATGATCATCCACTCACCTGTGCACCTCAGGAGGCTCCCTCTGGATCTTGGAACTTGCCTCCACCACCTCTTTGGCAACTTTCCCACTGCAAAAGACAGAAACACATGTGTATGTACACATACTCAGAAAGAATGGGAGAGGTATGCACAAGTGTCTTTCTGTTAACTTCACAGGGGTCTGGCCCAGCTATAGCAATCATGAGGGGAGAAATTACAGTAGAGTTTGAGGGTGCCCTGTGAGCATAAGAGCAATGGAGTGAAAATGGAAGACTCAAACAGAGGCAAAAGCCAAAGGCCACTTATTTGCAAGCAAAATTTTGAAATTTACGTGGCTGCCCCATCCCTACCCCATCACTGAAATGGAACCATTGGTACCCACCTATATCGAAATCTACTTCCTTTAAAAAATATCTTGCTGCTTGATACGGTCTTGATCTGACTGGATTTTGCATACCTTTAAGAAAAAGCAAAGCATAGGTGGTAAGGACATTGGAAAGTCCACTTACAACATGCTAGAGAGGTGTGGCAATGGGGTATTTTTGCTACAAGAAAGAAACGTAATTAACCTTGTGACTCAGCCTGCATGTGCACACACAAACTAAAAGAAAAGCTTCACAAAAGAATAGTTACTTTCACTAAGTGTATAGGATTCTAATATTTTCTATGCTATTTCCTTTCATTCTTTTTAAATTCAAGACCCACATACTGGGTTTCATAATTCATTAGTGGGTCACAACCTGCAAAAAGGACTGGGCACTGATGATCAGAAGGAATTCTCCCCCACTCGCTATCTGAAGATATGGAGAACAGGGAATTTAGTGACATGGCATCAGTAAGTTCATGGTTATTAGGGCACTTTGCTGCCTATTCTTCTATCCACGGTGCAGCAGCAAACAGTTTCCTGGCAACGGAGGTCACTGACTATGCCACGAAGAACTCATTGTGCATTGCCCAAGTGAGGGAACAAGGGTCCCGCATCCCCACAGGAATGGTCACTGGCTTCTGTGTCACCATGACCCAGTGCCCTTTAAAAGAACCCACAGTGGTAGATGACTAAGATACACGAGGCAGAAGTTGCCCAGCCAAGAACTGATTCAGCACCTCTGAGCCTGACTCGTAAATAAGAAAAAAACAACAACACTCTGAAAAGCAGTCTAGAGCCTGGGCTGCCGGGAGGCTGCACACAGGGCACTAAATTACTGTGACAGCTGAGGATGGCTCTACAACACTCACGTTAAGCCTTGTACAATTAAATCCAACAAGTTAGAAAGAACAGGCCTCAGAGAGTTCAGCATCATTTAAAATATTGATAGTCACAAAATCTTAAACACACACAGACAAGATCAATACAATCTGTAGCATCCTAAGCAAAAACATGTACAGAGCCAGGGAAGTTTCAGTGCAGTGATCCCCACCGTTGAGCCTCTTGAAGCTTCCTTTATTCACTCAGCAATTATTAACTGAGTGCCAACCCTGCTCCACACACCAAGGTAAGTACAGGAAAGACACGTGGCTGATCTAGCCTGGGGGCCAGAGAAGGTGCCCTGAGGAAGGGACATCTGAGCTGAGATCCAGGGGCTGGAAGGTGTTAACCAGGGCCAGGTGATAAGCAGTGGTGGATATACCCAGCAGAGGGCCAGTGGGCACAAAAGCCATCAGCCTAAACATCTGGAGAACTAAAAAGACTCAATTATTCTAAGTGAAGCAACTCGGGAATGGAAAACCAAAAATTCTATGTTCTCACTTCTAAGTGGGAGCTAGGCTATGCATACGCAAAGGCATATAGAGTGATATAAGGGACTTTATAGCCTCAGAAGGGGTAGGGTAGTAGGGGCCAGGGATAAAAACTACACATTAGGTGCAATGTACACTAATCGACAGGTGCTCCAAAATCTCAGAATTCACCACAATATAATTCATCCATGTAATCAAAATCCACTTATACCCCCAAAAGGTACTGAAATTTAAAAAAAATAAACAAAACACATTTTAAAAAGACTCAATGTGCATTTTGCCATGTTATTATTACTACACACACACATTTTTTTTTCTTTTCCTAATAAAGAAAAGTGAATGTGCAGATGTACAAAGTAGAACAAGGGAAACTTGGACAGAGAGCGAGAATCCAACTTCCCAGGACCGGACCTTAAGCGGCCCTTGTTAAGGATCTTGGTCTTTATCCACAGAACAACTGAAAGCCATAGGAACAATCTTCTGCAAAGAAGCCCCTTCACACCCACCTGTGTAAACAGCCCAAGATGACACAGAAGGGCACTGGCCACAAATATTAAACAGGGAGAGTGAGATGGGCAGGGGAGGGCACAGGCCTTGGCAGGGGCATCCTGTCAGGGCAGGGCCCAGAGAAAACGGTGCGGGACCTCTAAGGACACACAGGGGCACATGAGAGCCAGTGTGCTGGCTGGAGCTTCCTTCCAGACCACACCCACTCACGAGGCTAGAAACCCCCAGCAAGCCGCCTTGAGGTGGTCCCAGCCGTGCCCTCCTCCTCCTCCTATGAGGACATGCCTGCTCTGGGCCCATCTGCACCCCCTAAAACTCCCCACCGGCCCTACAGAGCTGTGGGCCTGACACTTTATCTACTGAAGCCTGAGAAGAGAAAAGGACGATCACCTCTGCCCTCTACCCATCTTCTTGGCCTGGTGGCTCCCAAGTCCTCAGAGGTAGGGAGAAGAGAAAGGTTTAAAGAAACTTCGATTTTTTAATTGTTTTTTTTCTTGTTGTTGTTGTTGTTTAAATTCCAGGTTCCTAAAGATCCTTGGGACACAGTGGTCAGCCAAAAAAAAAAAAAAAAAAAAAACAAAAGACTGAGTTTCTTAATTGGGTTTTTAAAATTCGAACTCAACACTTTGCCCATTCTACAGAAGCGACACGTGAAGCCGGTGAAGCCAACACAGGCATGAGTCAACTTCCTGGCCACTCAGGGCGTGCAGGGCAGAGGCGGTGGCTATTTTTCACTAGTCTGGCCTCAGCTCTGGCCCTTCCAGGCCCCAGGAGGAAGCCACTATCATCCATCTGCTCAAACCCAGACTGGCCTCTTAGAGGGAAGTCTCAGTCTCAGCACTCCTTCCCAAAAACCCTCAAAGTGACTCAAAAGAAGCAGGTCAAAAGATACATCTCACAAAGAAGCCCAGTAGCTCTCTGCTCAGGATGAGCGGAGAGAAAAGACTGCGCTTCTCTCTGGCAGCGGGTTCCCCTGGAGGAGTAGCTGCAGATGATCTGATTTGCTCAGAGACAGTTGCACGAGCGCATTCCCACGAATCCCCTGCCCTCCCAAACGTCCAGGTGAACTCCCAGAGCGTTTCAGTTGAGATTTTTAATGGAACGTTAACACGGAGTTTATTCTGAGAGCTCAAATGACACCCACGCACTGGGAATTGGGAAACAAGGCTGTAGGCGGGAGGGCAATGGACAGAGGAGAGAGAATGGTGGCCGCGTTAAAGTACATGAATCCGGAGTACCAGTTCCCAAACCTGGCTGGGCATCAGACACCTGGAATAGGTATAAAAAACACAGATTCTCAGGCTTTATCATGAGAGATTCTGATTCAGTGGGTCTGAAGAGGGGCTTGACTTTAACCAAGCACCCTAAGGGGATTCCAAGAAGTCCACTTACATTTGAGAACCTCTATGCCCCCAAATTCTCCTAGGATGACCCAAGAGGTGACATTTCACCTGAAAGAACAGTGGTCCAGATTCCTACTCACATCTGGTTCTGTGACCTTGGTCATGCCGTGTGGCTTTGCTGAGCCTCAGTATCTCTACATATTATTAAAGGGGGAGGGTGTTATAATATTTCATGGTACTCTCAGGAGGGTTACACAAGAGTAAATGATTTGAAAGCACCTAGCATCATACCCGCTCATTATATAATAGTTTTCCTCCCTCCTTCCTTCCCACCTTCCTCCCTCCCTAATATCAGTCTCAAACCCCTTCATCACCTTCTCACTATGAAGCTACCAAAGCCAATCCTCTAAACTATGGTGGTTCCAGAAAACCATGTTAAACACTCTGAAAGCAAATCAAAGCTCTAACTCTAGCCAAAATGTTCCAAGCACTCTGTTTACCAGACTGTCCCATCCACAGCAAGCCCAGGGAAGAGTATTCTTCCCACAGAAAGCAATGAATTCACAGCCTCATTGGAACCGCAATTCGCTCTCCTATGGCCTTCTGCCTTCCTTTCTACCTGCCCTCTCCCACTTCAATCTCCAGCTCCCCATCAAAGTCCCAACATAAGAAGTATGACTGTGCTCAAACATCTGACCTCACAAAGAAATCCAGTTCATCTCTGCAGGAGCACACCTCCCCTCTCCCCAACCTGCAATTTCTCCTCTGAAACCTGCTATTCCAGGGGCCTGGATGAAGGTCAGGATAGGTACTGGGCGGACATTGGGTGGTGCTCCAAGAGGCCACCTCTAGAATTAACAACACAATTTCCCATTGATGTCATAATTTAGAGCTCCTGGAGTAACCATAACAATAACAGCATTTACTACTGAGCCTTTAATATGGGCAATACCCCCTCCAAAGCACCTTTAATAAACAATTCCTTTATCCTCATGGCTCTCTGCTAGAAGGAAGGAATCCCCATTTTCACATAAGGAAAATAAGGCACAGAGAGGTTTCATCACTTTACATGGTTCCATGATAGAAGCTGCTGGAACCGGGCTATAAATCCAAGTCCGTCTGATTTCAGTATTTAAAAAAATCATGCTCTAGTCATACTGGCTCTCAAACTTTAGTGAGCAACAAATCACCTGGAAGGCTTTTTAAAACACATCTCTCTGATTCAGTAGATTTGGGGAAGAGCCCAAGAATCTGCATTTCCAACAATTTCTGGGAGTGATGATGCTGGTTCAGGGACCTGATGGGAGAATCACTGAACTAAAGCAATGTCTTAACCCCTCGACGGCACGTTAGCAACAACTGGGAAACTTTTAGCACTGCCAATACCTAGGTGCCTCGTTCCAGATTCCGATTTCTTAAAATAACAGCTTCGTTGAGATACAATTTACATACCTTAAATTTCACCCTTTTAGATTTTATACTTTGGTGGGTTTTAGTATAATTCATGAAGTTGAAAAAAGAGATTATAAAAATCAATCACCGCTATCTAATACAAAAACATTTTCGTCACCTCCAAAAGAAACCCTGTCACCACAATGGGTATTGGCAGTCACTCCCTAATTACCCTCCTCATCTCACCTACTCCCAGCCAAAGCAACCGCTAATCTGCTTTCCATCTGTATACATTTGCCATTTTAGATATTTTATTTCAATGGACTCATGCAATATATGGTGCTTTGTAAATGGTTTCTTTCACTTAGCACACTGTTTCCAAGGCTCAGCCATGCTGTAGTATCAGTTCTTCATTCCTTTTTATGGCTGAATAATATACCATTGTATGGATATACCATGTTTTGTTTATCCATTCATCAGTTGATGGACATTGGATTATTTCCACTTTTTGGCTATTATGACTAATGCTGCTACAAAGGCTTGTGCACAAGTTTTAATGAAGACCCAGATTCTGCTCTAACTGGGTCTGGGGTAGGATACAGGGACCCATAGCACTGGTATTAATAGTTTTTAAAAGCTCCTCCAGGAGATATTAATGTAGCCAAGATTGAGAAATGCTGGTTTAGAACTTTATTACTTGGAGTGTGGTCTATAGACCCACAGCACAGTATCCCCTGGAATTTATTAAAAATATGGACTCTCATGCCCACCCCAGACCTTTTGAATCAGAATCCACATTTTAACCAGATCCCCAGCTCCTTTGTGTGTGCATTAAAGTGTGAGAGGCACTTGTTTAGGGAGCTAGTCTGGGTTCTTACTTACCAAGCATAATACTGTTCCTTTGACAAAATGTACACCAAACTCTGAATAAGAAATGTACTAGGAACTGCTTTTATCCCCTGCACACAATTCCAAAACAAATTGGGAACAGAGAGTGTCATACAGCCTCAACCATGTATCTAGTACACAGCAAAAAGTGTTGAGATAAAGACGCTGTGAATGAAAACATCAGTGAGCCCCTGAATCCCTCAATGTATCCAGTGTGCTTTCAGTGGACCAGCATCCAGAAACAGTGAGCTCTGGGGCTGGCAGCACCATGATAGACCACACATAGTATAAAGGAAGCTCTTAAATGGTGAATAAGTCTGTGCTGGAGATCCCCTGGGGTCTGGAGTAGGTGGGAAAACATCAGAGTTTCTGCGTCTGGGCTCCATTCCCAGGCAGATCTCAGAGCCAGGGCTTTCAAAACAGATCTGTGGCCATTGGCCAGCTGACAACCAGCAAGCGCATTTGCGTCCTAAAAGCACACTGGGGAATTCGCAAGCAGAGGCCCCGGGGCCTCCCTGCTCCCGTGCAGGTGAAGTAAAGATGGAAGGAACAAACCATCCAGGAAACAAGATCAGGGCCTTGCTCTGCTAGCTGAAACCATTAAAATGCACGGCCAGCGGGACAGATCTAGAAGCAGGGCCAGGACCTCTGCCCAGGGAAGGGTGGGCACAGTGGAGGAAGCAGGCATACCCCTGAGGTTACCAGAATCAGAGCCTCCCAAATGAAAAGGAGTGGGCTCTTCATCCAACTGCTGCTCAAAATACTCTAACCGTTAGCAGAGGGGGCAGTAATAGAGCAGCAGCTTCTGTTTTTCAATGGTTCATATGCCTGGCAGAACTGAACATAGCAAGGCAGGTAATTTAGTCTCATTTCAGAGATGAAAAACAAAGATGAGGCTCCAAGAAATTAAGAGCTTTGTTCCAGGCCACACTGCTATAAATGACAGAGTCAAGATTTAGAACCAAGCCCATTGACTTCCAAAGCTCACACTCGTTACGCTATGCCCCAGTGGTGCAAGCAAATGCACCCAGGTCAGTCCCAGGCCCATTCATTCTACAGGTGAGGAGGCTGAGGCCAGACAGCAATAAAGTGACCTGGCCAAGGTCCCACAGCTGGGCCAGAACAAGTGATACTTCCCCTCCTTCCTCAGGAACAAGGATGATTATGGGATAATGGAGGAACAAAATGTTCAGGCAAATCTCAGATCGCTATAAACATTCAGGTTTAGAAGTCAAATAAGAGGAGGGTAGCTTGGTTAACTATAGCCGATGTTCCAATGCAAAGACTGGTCAACTGTATACAGTTTGTCACTTGTGCCCACAGCTAAACCCTTCAAGTCTTCCGAAGCATCCACAAGTGACTGGAAGGGACTTCTTCAACATGCCAAGTTGACCTACCTAGTTCATGATAAAATTATCAGAATACCTTCCTTACTAGCTGCCAGCTAATCTGCTTCCCCAAAATGTGTAAAACACATTCCCCAGATTGCTGGGTTTTCCTCTCCCTTTCTCCTCTCAATTTTGTCTTTGCCTTTATTTAACTCTGTCTCCCAACTGACTTCCTTGCATATGATAACGTGCGGGAAATAGCAAATGAATGTCTCCAAGTTATTCTTTGATATGGACCCGGCGATTTCACTAAAGTATCTTCAAGGCTGTGCCAAAGTCCTTCCAAGCAAAACTTGCTGTGTGGCTCTAAAGGAAGGCCTGTCTGCTGGGTGTTCTCCTGTATCACCCCCTCCCATAGGCCTGTCTGCACGTAAAGAATGATCAACCACACCTATTGCACCTCTGTTGCCTCTTTTGCACTGATCAAGCCCTCCGTGTCTGGCCCCAAGACCTCCTGGTCCCTGATCACCTCTTTTTCTACCTCATCTATCCTCTGCTCCAACCTTGTAGCCACTCGTGTCTTGCAAAATGCATCCTCCACGTTCCTGCCGTGGTACCCTACCAGAGCTGGGATGGCCTTCCCCCACCTAAAAGGGTCTTCTACCTCCTAGCTCCCCTGGCGGCAAGACTCACCCTCTCCTCTGGATTCCTCTCCAGCTTTTTTTGTTGTTGTTCATTTCCCTCTTGGTCTCTTACATGAAATAACAATCTCCTGAGGACAGGAACCATGCCTTATCAATCTGAGCTAGTAAACATGTTTTCAGTGCCTGAGATCTTCAGGAAAGAAAAAGACAAGCAGAAGCTAGTTCCTGCCCTCAGAGAGTTCAAATTGATTACAGAACTGACATGCTGGTATGTAAAAATCTACAATCCAATAGAAATCCTGGAGAAAGGAACAGGGGAGAGTAACTCCTCAGTGAGTATATAGCTTCCTTTTGGCATTGATGAAAATATTTGGAAATAGATAGAAATGATGGTTGGACAACATTTTAAACATACTCTGCCACTGAATTGTACACTTTAAAATAATTAATTTTATGTTACGTGACTTTAACCTAAATAAAAACAATGAATACAGGTTAAAAAACATAGAGCTCAGATCCAGTACAGATACACAGTACAGATATATAAAATTCTGTGATAAAATTGTTATGATAGATTTTGTTTTTGCCATGTTTCTTCACTCCATTTATTAATTCCCTCATATGCAAGAAAATATTCACTGAAAATAACTAACTGAACATCTCTAAGTTATCCTTTGACAAGAAACAGATGGTTTCATTCAAGAAAGAACAGAAGAGTTCCAAAAGCTTAGGCACTGAAAACCATGTGTCAGGTCCTCTAAAAACTAAATATAGGGTTACGCTATGATCCAGCAGTTCATTCTAGGTATATGCCCAAGAGAACTGTCCACGCAAAAACTTGTATCCAATGCTCGTAGCAGCATTACTCATAGTAGCTAAAAAGAGGGAACAACCCCAGTGTGCATCAACTGATGAATGGATAAACCAAATGTGGTCTATCGAAACAATGCAGTATCATTCAATCATAAAAAGGAATGAAGTACTGAGACATGCTATAATATGGGTGAACTTTGGAGACATTCTGTGACACAGGCACAAAAGGCCACATCGTTTATGATTCCACTTATACACAATGTTTATAATAGGTAAATCCATAAAAACAGAAAGTAGATTAGTGGTTGCCAGGGGCTGGGTGGAGGAGGAAATGGGAAATGACTGCTAATTGGCATAAGGTTTATTTTGTGAAGGATAAAAATATTCTGGAATTAGATAGTGATAATGGCTATATTACTTTGCAAATTACACTAAAAACCACAAAACTGTATACTTTAAAAGGGTAAATTTTATGGCATGTAAATTAGATTTCCATTTTTAAATTTTTTTTAAAAACAAAATAAAAAAACACTAAGGCTCCAACTAAAGACTGAGAATGTCAAACCCTCTGTGTTTCCCTCTCTGAACTCTCATGTGGGTGAAAGCTTCTAGACATGCAGATTTTCCAAAGGCCAAATGATCTCCTTCCTTATCAGTCCCCAAACATGCAGTAGGCACACAAAGACCTTGAGGTGGTGGTGGTCACAGGAAGGTCTACTGGTACACATCACCTTGTCCAGTCATTCCTAGTACAGCATTTTGTGCATCATCTCACCCAGTGGTGTTCAAATTATGCTCCTGGGTTTTCCTAGGGCTGACGAGTTTCCTGGGACATGGGGATGTCAGTGCTAAACCTAGGAAAGGCATAGGTAACCTGGACAATTGGTCACCCCAGCTCCTGAAGAGCAATGAACAACGGACAAAGAGTCTGCAATCTCCAATCCCAACCAAGGCCCCATCGACCACCGCAACTTCTCTTTTCATCTCCTTTACATGCTGGGCTTTTCCTACACTTGAGATTAAGGAAAAGTATTCTGTGGCTGAAACTTGTTTCAAAATCATTATCCAAGCCATCATTCTCCCGATGGTTCTCATCAGCCAAAGCCCAGAGATAGCATTTTCAGGGAGATGACTCTAATCAGTAAGACAGAATCTCACTGTAAGGGGCAGGGAGACTGATCAAAGTCTCCCAGTCTCCCAGTCATCCAGGGAGACCCCTGGATGAGGTCCAGGGGTGTACAGTGCTGATGGCCTGAGCAGGGCTGGACTAGGTTCTTAGTTGCATCCACTACCACTGCCTTTCCAGTCAGCAAGTGTCTCTCAGAGGAGAAGGTGTAACTCCATGGACAGACCTCAGTTTGAACTTCTTTTGAAACCCAAGAGCTTTACAGATTTCTGAAGTCTTGTCCAGCACCTACTTTCTATGATCCTAGGCTCTGATAGCATTCCACCCATAAACCTTCGGCTCTGTTTTCAATACACTGAAGCCTTCTTACTATGAACACAGGTGACCCTCTGCCAGAGGTCTCTGTTTCTGGTTGTGAAAGCACGTCCAACCCATACTCAGAGTAAGCCAGAAATATCAGAGAGTATTAATTCTGGCTCCCAAAGCAGCCTTCAACCAAAATAAATGGGGAATTTGTAGATATAACAGCTCCACCTCTTTGCCCATCAGCAGGAGAACTGTGAGGCATATTACACCATGTCCCAGAGTTCCTAAGAAGATCTGAGCCATTGTCCATGGTAGTGACCTACTCAATAATGCACCTTATGTTGCTTCCCCATCTCACCCCCATCCCGCCACTCCCTTACTGGTATGTCCATTGATTACATCCCAAATAAGCTACTTGCACCAAACTCTATCTCAAGGTCTGCTTTGTGGGGGTGGGGGGAGGAGGGCAACCAAAAATTGATCCTGTGACACATTTTGTGGAAACAGCTATTTGAAATGCACACACACACACACACACACACACGCACACACAGTGGCCCACAGCCATTCCATAGCAAACATCCAACACAGAGCTCAGGACTTGGTCAGGCCAACAAACCGACAATCACTGGGAGTCACCCTGAACAATGCACGAAATTTCAATTTACTTAAATATAATTTTTTAAACTGTATTAAAAGAAATAAATATGCAGCCATTTGCAAAATATAAAGAATTCCATGGGTGCTTTTAAAAGCTGTAATTAAGTGAATAAAAGCCACTTACTTATAAAAGGCCTGGTTTTCCACTCCACACTTCCAAAGATGTTTGCAGGCAGCTGGTGTTGAAGTATGGAACGCCAACATGGCTTTTTTCTAATTAAAAAATAACAAAACAAGAAAAGGCAAGTAAAACACCACTTACACTTTCCATGGGGTTGTTTTTTTTTTTTCAGGTGTTTACCTCTTTGTATCCTGTCTCCTATCACACAGACTTGAAGTAACTTAACATATTGCTGTGTTCTTTACAGTGTCGTTAACATGGTATTTACCCCTCCCTCACCCTTTGCAGATATCACTAATGTATTTAGGACCTGTTTCTGATCAAAATCAGCCTCACAATGCTTCTCAACACTCCAGGCATCATATACCTCTCTGTCACACTGGAATTAGCCTAAAAACATATTTGCCTAACTAGTACTTGGGTTGATAACTAATGACAAGAAAACTTGCAAATTTCTAGAGCTAGCTCTGAGGTTAATATTTTGTTAATGGTCTCCCCACAAATGCATTCCCTGGTGAACCCACAACCTGTATCTAGTAACTCCCTTGTTTTAAGACTCTCTGGATGAATAGGCTCTGTTTATAACACTCTAATGAGCACTGGTTGTTGATATTTAGCTTTGTAACTATTCTTTATTTGTTTCATATGTCTGTATCTTGGCAAAAAGAGGTAGGGAGAGGGTCCATCTTTTATTTCCAAAGTCTATCCCAGTCTGTTTTGTACACAGGGGTGTACAATCAGCATTGCTCACTGACTTTACTGCTCAATGTACAAACCCAGTACTCATTTGTTTGCCTCTAAAATATTTTCAGCATAAGCTTTCATTATCATCAAACACTTCAAAGTCATGGTCTTTGTTGACTACAATACTAATGGCATATTTTATTCCTGAATCTCTCTCATGCACACACAATAACAGGCAGTTAAAAAAAGCAGTATCTGACCTCCTTCTGGGTGCCAATCACATAAAATGTCTTCCCTTCAAACTTCAATTTGCAGACATCTGGCCTAAGAAAAGAAAATCTCTGGGTAAGAAGAAAAAAAGTGGCAGCTAACCAAGGTACCTGGGTTTCCCATAGGAATCTGACTGACTCAAAAATGCCAGGCAGACTGCAGTGAAACAAGATATAATCTTATCATTGGTGAAGGTCTAATGGGCAGCGAAAAGCCCTGAGTAAATTATACGGCAATTCTCTTTCCGAGAGAGGATCCGCACACAGCTCAGAATTATTTATTCTATTATTTACAGTCAGGCTGCATCTTTCTTTCAAGAAGTTCTAGTGTTCGTTAACATTAACGACCAGAACAATATTAATTGCCCCGCCCACTTAGCAAGGTGGGAAGAACGTGCTGATTTCAGATTCAGTTCATGAAATGACGTGGATTCACAGTATCTGACTTTCTCCTCCCTCTGCATCCATTTCCAAGAAGCAAATCCACTGCGATGCAAAATGTTCACTCCTGTTTTCCCTGTTTACAAAAGAACTGTGTTCTTATATATTGGAGTTCCCATTCTTTTCAGCAAAGACTGGTTTAAATAGAAACATGTGACCCAATTCTGTCCCATTAGATATACAGGAGGTCTCCTACAGGGCTTCTGAAAAATTCTCCTTGTTTGAAAAGGAGACACATGAAAGGGGCTGCTCTCCTCCAGGCTCTGGGCATTGCCGTGGGGAGATGTGCAGGCCAGTCGCACGCATGCCCATCTCAGGAGCGGGAGCCTCAGGACCAATGCGCCTGCCCAAGGATGGCAGAGGAAAAAAAAAAAAAGAGACCTAAATCCTTTCCGGCATTTAAGTTAACAGGCGTTTAAGTTAACAGACCGTGGAACTGCTCCACATTTGCTTTGTGGGCTGATTAGTCCTCTTATTTGTAAGCCATCATGAGTAGACATTCCTGCTACCTTTTGCCAAAAGCATCTTCATGGATACACTGGATCACAAAGGGTAAGTTTGCACCCAGGATTCAACAGAGGAGGAGAGTGGAAAGAAGTGAGTTGGGGAGAGTGGATCCTGAGTTGTTCATGGGAACTCAAACCTTTACCCTGCCCTGACCTAATCCGTGTGCCCCCCTTAGCCACAGCAGTAGAAGCTACTGGTGAGGAAATACTGGATACCTTCTCTTCGAAGGCAGAGCCCCTGAGCCCACGCCTCCTAAGTTGACTCCTCAGCTTGGCATTTCCAAGTCCCCACCAAAGGCAACCTAGATGTTACATCGCTTTATGATGAAGCTCCAAGGCAAGGAAATGAATACCAGGCATTCTACCCGATGCTTGCCCAAGAAGCCAAGGAGGGGACAGAGGAATCAAGATTAAGAAAAATGGAAAGTCAGTTTTCCAAAGAGGCACTCACCATTTTATCAAATGGATTCTCTTATTTCCCTGGAATACCACAAAGCCTGCAGCTGTGAATCCTAAAAATGTTGTTGTGCCTGTTGAATCCTGGGAAAAAGATAGAAAAATCTGTTTAGATTGAGGAAAATAAAATAAATGATAACCAATATACTCATTCCTCCTCACCCTAGGTTGAGACTAATTCCAATGATTATAGCGATAAACTGAGTTTCTGAGATGGAACTTCTAAGAGCAAGCCGTTCAAAGTCTGGGTGAAGTCCAGCAATATGTAGCTTTTCCCTTTGAGGAGTGGACCTTCTGCCCTCTAGGAACCTCCTGGAAAAATATAAGTTAGTCCCAAATCACTATGTCTACTTCCAAGTGTCTTCTGGGGCTGCCTGTGTTCCAGGTCTGCTTTGTCATGTGAGCAAACTGTTCCTGGTTGCCATTCGCACCCTAACGTGATGAAACCAAAGCCCTGAGCATCGAATTTTCTGGAAATTTCAGTATAAAAATATCTCCAGAAAAGCTTACTGTGCTTCCAGCCTAGACCAGGAAAACTAAGCATCTCGTAGATAAGTGAAGGCAAAGGAATAACAACACAAAGATCAAGTCAGTCTCCAAGAAATAAATAAAATAGAGTTCAAATTTCCGCGTAAAAAGTCAATTCACTAAAATGAATAAACTGATTAATACCATTCTAGGAAAGAGCTGCTGGTAAATATTCCAACACATTTGTGTAGGCAGAACAAGAGGATGTAAATGCCAGTATGGACAAGTAACCCCGACTCTCCGCCTTGGCTACACATTGGAAACACCTGGGGAGCCTGGTCTCCACCCCTGGCAGATCCTGACATAATTGGTGTGGGATCTGTTCTGGCCAGCAGGGGCTCATGAAGCTCTCCAGGTGCTTCTAATGAGCAGCCCAAGCTGAGACCTATAGGACTAATGCTTTACCAAATATCAGGCAGTCCAATCTGGGTAAAGAAATATGCCACTAAAACTCCAGAACTTATCTTTAAGAGCCTAACTGATAAAATGCTTAGTTTAGGATTAGGACTAGTGTCTGGCTGATGCATAGTCTAATATATGGAAAGAAGAATATTGCTTCAGTGAAACATTTATGGAAAATGTATCTGTAAGTATCTCCTTGGGAACTTGATTAAAAAGGCAGATTCCCCAGTTGTACCCCCAGAATTCTGATTTAGTTGCTCTGGGGGGAGGCCCAGGAGATTCCGATGTAAGTAGTCTGTGTTTCATCCTTGAGAGAAACGCTATCAAATATGAGTAAAGGAAAAAATAAAAACGAGTGTTCCTAATGCCAAAATGCAATTTGAAATCTTTCTTTTTTTTCCTTCCACTTTCCCATTTTTAAAAACTGCATTCTTGCTGGCAATGGCCTTGAAAGTAAATGTGTCAGGAGCCTGAAACTCCTCAGGGGCCAAACCATCTATTTGATGAGTGAATCCATGGATGTTAATTTAGGAAAATGTGGCTACCACATAGCAATCAATGAACAATTGGAAGACTCCGACGGAGAAAATCAGCTGCCAAAACAGGTAACAGCAGCCCACTGTTGTCCCTTCCAATGAGGGACCGTGGGCCAGGCTGTGGGAAAGATTTAACAAGGCTCTGCCAGGCCTGTGCACAGATAAACTCTCTCTTTTATTTTGCAAAACAACCATTATATGGTGACCTGCTGTGAGGGGCAGTTACCTTGCACGGGTGAGGATCCACCCCGTAGGTTTCCAAAGTGTGAGCTTTCAGGAGCAAGTTAAATTCAGCAACTGGTGGGCTCTGCCCCCTAAAATCACATAAGAAAAGTTAAGGAAGTTAAAATGGAAAAGAATAGAAACATGGAATCCCTTCATTCAGTAAAGTATGGCGGTCTAAGCTAAATAAGGAGAAAAACCCTTACATAAATAGGAATCAGTAAGACTGATCATTATTTCTCACCACAAGGAGTCCTTTGCTAAGGAACCCGAGCTTGTGTTCTCTAGCTAATTGTTCCATAACAAACCAATACACACTCTGAGCACTCCAGTGACCTGTACAGTTAATCAAGGTTATCAAGTTACCAATAAGTAGGCCCTTGCAAATTCAATCTTAATATGAAACAAAACTCATCATCTGTTCTTTCTGATAATTAAAAACATTATCCAGGGTAAATGGCATGCCTTCTTGCTCAGGGAAAACAAAATGCACAATCCTGTTACCCCATCAACAAGCCTAAACAGAGCCATCAGGGCCAAAAGAATTGTCAATCATCCCACAGACAGCTCTGGATTTCAAAGGAAATCTCAACCACTAGTCCTAGCACTGTCCTGCAAAGTAGTAAACAAGGTCTTGGCCTCAGGGAGAAAAGGCCTACAAATATAGATGACCGTGAAGCCCTTTCTTTTTTTTTTTTTTTTTTTTTTTTTTTTTTTTTTTTTTTTTTTTTTTTTGAGACGGAGTCTCGCTCTGTCACCCAGGCTGGAGTGCAGTGGCCGGATCTCAGCTCACTGCAAGCTCCGCCTCCCAGGTTCACGCCATTCTCCTGCCTCAGCCTCCCGAGTAGCTGGGACTACAGGCGCCCGCCACCTCGCCCGGCTAGTTTTTTTTTGTATTTTTTAGTAGAGACGGGGTTTCACCGTGTTAACCAGGATGGTCTCGATCTCCTGACCTCGTGATCCACCCGTCTCGGCCTCCCAAAGTGCTGGGATTACAGGCTTGAGCCACCGCGCCCGGCCCCGTGAAGCCCTTTCAGGGCTAGCATCTAAACAAAGATTATGCAACATTTCAAAGACCCCACTTTGACTAATATTAATATCCCACATGTATTTTAGAGAATCTCAATCACTCCCCAAGGATAATTATGTCATTCTAGCAACCAAGCAGAGTTTGCTAAAGAAAACAACAGGAATTCATTTTATTTTCAAAATGTAAAATTATATTACAATATTAAATCTATCTCTACTTAATTTCGTTCCCAGAGATGGATTGCCCCCCCACCCCCTCAAGATAGTGAAGAGTCATCATGCCTCTAAATCAAAACGGTATCCCATCTACTTTCTTCCTAGAACCCTTCACAATCTCTTTACCTTTAGTGCACTGGAGTTACACTAATGTATGAAGTCACTGTGGTATGTCTAGGGAGCATCTTTATTTATTCATCATGAGCAGCACAGTGTAGATCCTTTTAAACCAACAATGCATTTCTTTCTTTGACTATTTCATTCTTTTCTTCCCTTCCCCACTTCCTCCACCACTCTCTCTCACTACCACTCTCTCTCTTATCTCCTTTAAGAGGCCCTAATAAAAGGGTCTTGAAACTCCTAGGTCTATCTTCCATGTCTTTTAATCTTTGTTTAATTCTTTATATATCTGTCTTTTGGTAGTATGCTCTGAATTATTTCTTTTTTTTTGATACGGAGTCTCGCTCTGTCGCCCAGGCTGGAGTGCAGTGACCGGATCTCAGCTCACTGCAAGCTCCGCCTCCCAGGTTTACACCATTCTCCTGCCTCAGCCTCCTGAGTAGCTGGGACTACAGGCGCCCGCCACCTCGCCCGGCTAGTTTTTTGTATTTTTTAGTAGAGACGGGGTTTCACCATATTAGCCAGGATGGTCTCGATCTCCTGACCTCGTGATCCGCCCGTCTCGGCCTCCCAAAGTGCTGGGATTACAGGTTTGAGCCACCGCGCCCGGCCCTGAATTATTTCTTAATTCAAACATCCAGCCTGCTAATTTATTCTTCAGCTGTGCACATTCTGTGCACATTCTGCTGCTTCATTTCCAATGTAATATCTATGTGCATCTTGAAACAGCAGTCTGTTCTCAGCTCATGATCATGAATTCCTCTTATCCCTCTGAGGGTACCACTCATTTCTATTAAGGTCCAATCTTGTTGGCTGCATTAATGCTGCTTTCTTGGTGAAGGTCATCTTGTATGCTGACTCAGAGTCTCTAATTCGTGGAGCTGATGTTTCCTTAAGTGTTTGGCGATTCCTGTTGGAATAGCAGGAATTTGCTATTATATTTTTTAATAATATTTGATGTATTTGATGTATCAGCCTCCAGAGGTATTTGACATATTTGATGTATCAGCCTCCAGAGGTTGAGGGAAGAGTGGGATGTGCCATGTGGAAGAGCATGTGATATGATTTGGATTTGTGTCCCCACCCAAATCTCATGTCGAATTGTAATCCCCAATGTTGGAGAAGGGGCCTGGTGGGAGGTGATTGGATCATGGGGGCAGATTTCTCCCTTGCTGTTCTCGGGATAGTGAGTCCTTACAAGATCTGGTTGTTTACAAGTGTGAAGCACCTCCCCCTGCTCTCTCTTCCTCAGGCTCCAGCCACATAAGATATGCCTCCTTCCTCTTTGCCTTCCGCCATGTTTGTAAGTTTCCTGAGGCCTCTTCAGCCATGCTTCTTGTTCAGCCTGTGGTACTGTGAGCCAATTAAACCTCTTAATTGCCCAGTCTCAGGTAGTTCTTTATAGCAACGCAAGAACGACTAATGCAGCATGTATCAGTAACTTGATTTGGGGCCAAAGCTTCTAGTTCTAGGCACACACACAGGGTACCTTCCCCTTAAGCCTGCTGCTGCCCATGACTCAGCACAAAGCAACCAGAGGGAGGGGTCAAAGTTGTCCACTTGCTTCAAATGTAGTTGCCCACTCACTGTGTTGGCTGTTGTGTGTATTCCTGGAAGCACCCAGAACCACTGCTATTCTATGTCTGTGTTTGGCCTGGATCCCTTCTGTTTCCTGTCTTCCAGAGATATTGCAGGATTTCTGATCCAACAATGATATTTTCTTCTATTCCTTTTCTAATGCTTTTCTTGTTATCCATAAGGACTCAGTGAAGGAAGGGAAGATTGCCATAGATGCCACCTTTTTCTTTTTTGTATTTTTTTTTTTTTTTGAGACAGAGTCTCCCTCTGTTGCCCAGGTTGGAGTGCAGTGGCATGATCTGGGCTCACTGCAACCTCTGCCTCCCAGGTTCAAATGATTCTCCTGCCTCAGCCTCCCGAGTAGCTGGGATTACTGACGCCCACAACCACTACTGGTTAATTTTTGTTTTTAGTAGAGATGGGGTTTCACCATGTTGGCCAGGCTGGTCTTGAAGTCCTGAGCTCAAGGAATCCACCTGCCTCAGCCTCGCAGAGTGCTGGGATTGCAGGTATGAGCCCCCTCACCCAGCCACCGTCCTCTTTTAATAGAAAAGATCATTTGTAAAGCCAGCTACAGAGTAGTTCTGAGGGATTAAGTCAAATTTGTGCTTTAGAAAAATGAAGTCTAAAGCTTTTCAAGATTTCCTTATTCATTTTAGTGTTCTGAAATTTCACTATGATATATGTACATAGAGAATATCTTTATGTATTCATCCCAGTCAGTACTTGTGGGCCCTTTCGATCCAGCAATTACTATCTCGGGCCATTTCTTTGATTTGTTTCTTTTCAAGACATAGTCATTATAATTTTTTTCCTTTTGATAAAGTAACAACGGACTCAGGAAAATTAACAACTATATTGACAGGGATGGGAAAAGAGATTTCTGGAAGGTTTTCTTAATCCATATGGCATTTCTCTCTCCATCTCTCTCTTAAGTTTTTGAAGTAATATCTTACTCTCCACCAACAAATAAACCATACAGAAAATTATTGAAGTCAGGCTGGGTGCAGTGGTTCATGCCTGTTATCCCAACACTTTGGGAGGCTAAGGTGGGAGGATCACTTGAGCCCAGAAGTTCAAAAAAAGCCTGGCAACGTAGCAAGGTTTCTTCTAAAAAAAATTTTTTTAATCAGCCAGATATGGTGGCACTATGATTATGCCACTGTCCTTCAGCCTGGGTGGCAGAGCAAGAAAGATCCTGCCTTAAAAGAAAATAAAAAATAAAAATAAAAATAAAAAAATTATTGAATTCACATATTATTGAGCTCTCTTTCTCTCATGCATACACACACACATATACACACACACAGTCATTTGTATACTCATCTCACCTTCCCAACTAGGGACAAAGCAGTCAAAATACCCAGCATGTCACTAAGCAACAACCCACTCTTCTGGCCCTCAATGCAGAACTTCGCCCTAATGACCCAGACCAAGACCAAAGTGAACCAGGACCAGAGCCAATGCAGCCCTGTGCCTCCCATAGCCTTGGGCAATCAGCTTTGCTCCAGGGTGATCCTCCCAATTTACTTGAAAGGCCCTCATTCTCCCACCCACTAGTAAGTACTCCTCTGATCTACAGAGCTAGCCATTCTCATTATTCATTGAACTATCACCACCTTTTTAAAAGCTACATGTTGTCTATTCATAAAATTCAAGTTTGTTTTTAAAGCATACCCTCTTCAATATAGGAACAAGATAATTGTGGAAGGTTATCATTTGGATATTCACTTTGAAAAGTGAATAATTTTTCCTTGCCTAGGTGGTCTCTTTCTGACCACTTACCTGTCGTTCCTAAATCTGATGAGCATCTAATTTCCAATCACAGCCAATCCCAGATGGCAGCAGGGTACCAGTGCCACACAGCCCCTGAGGACAACCCCTTAAACTCAAGGACCTCTGTTCATCAGGAGATACCAGCCAGGGAGGAAAAAGGCAAGCTACAGTATGGGAAAAGCTGTCAGCAACACGTAGAACCAAAGAAGGACACCTATCTGGAATATTTTTTAAACTCCTGTAAATCAATAAAGAGCAACAAAATGTGTTTCAAAACCAGTAACCACGCCCCCAACCTCACACAATAGGCAAAAGACTTAATAGGCACTTACCAAATAGGACATCTAACTAGCCAATAACTACATGAAAATGTACTTAGCTTCTTATGATCAAGAAAAGGTAAATTATTTTATTTAATTTTTAATGTCTATTTTCTATATATTTAGGAGGCACAAGTGATTTCCTATTTGCATATATTGCATAGTGGTAAAAGCTGGGCTTTTAGTGCAACCATTACCCAAATAGTGAACATTGTACCCAATACGTAATTTTTCAACCCTCACCTCCTCCCACCATCCCATATCTTGTAGTTTCCAATGTCTATTACTGTCCTCTATATGCCCATGTGTATTCACTGTTTAGTTCCTACTTACAAGCAAGAACATGCAGTATTTGCCTCTTCTGTTTCTGAGTTATTTCATTAAGAATAATAGCCTCTGGTTCTATCCATGTTACTGCAAAAGACATGATTTCATTCTTTTTATGGATCAATAATATTCCATGCTATATATAATATATATAATGCGTGTATATATATAATATATATAGCATGGAATACTATTATATATTATATGGAATAGATATATAATGTGGAATAATATTGTATATATAATATATAAATGTGAGATATATATAAATATATATATAAATGTGAGATATATATATATATGATATATATATCTCTCTCTCTCTCTCTCACATTTTCCTTGTCCAGTTCCCCGTTGATGGACACTTAGCTGATTCCATATATTTGCCATTGTGAATACTGCTGTAATAAACATACGAGTGCTGGTATCTTTTTGATATGATGATTTCTTTTCCTTTGGGTAGATACATATACACAAAGGGAAAATAGTGAGATTGCTGGATCAAATAGTAGTTCTATTTTTAGTTCTTTGAGAAATCTCCACACTGTTCCCCCCAAAAATTGTTTTAATTTACATTCCTACCAACATGTTATAAGTGTTTTCTTTTCTCTGCATCCTTGAAAACATCTGTTGTTTTTTGACTTTTTAATAATAGCCTTTCTGACTGGTGTAAGGTGGTCTCTCTTTGTGGTTTTAATTTGCACTTCTCTGATGTTTAGTGATGTTGAGCAATTTTTGGCCACTTGGATGTCGTCTTTTCAAAAATGGCTTTTCATGTCCTTTGCTTGTTTTTTAAGGGGGGTTGTTTTTTCTTGTTGAGCTGTTTAAGTTCCATGTAAATTCCAGATATTAGCCCTTTGTCAGACCCATAGTTTGCAAGTATTTTTTCCCATTCTGTAGGTTGTCTGTTTACTCTGTTATTTCTTTTGCTGTGCAGAAGCTTTTTAGTTTAATTATGTCCCATTTGCCCATTTTTGTTTTGTTGCATTTTAGTTTAATTAAGTCCTGTGTGCCTGTTTTTGTTTTGTTACATTTTAGTTAGAGGAATTGGTTATAAATTATTTGGCCAATGTCCAGAAGAGTTTTTCCTAGGTTTTCTTCTAGGATTTTTATAGTTCAAGGTCTTATGTTTAGGTCTTTAATCCATCTTAATTTTTGTTTATGGAGAGATGTATGGGTCCAGTTTCACTCTTCTGCATGAAACTATCAAATTTCCCAGGACTATTTATTTATTTTTTTATTTAGATGGAGTCTTGCTCTGTCACCCAGGCTGGAGTGCAGTGGCATGATCTTGGCTCACTGCAACTTCCGCCTCCCAGGTTCAAGGGATTCTCCTGCCTCAGCCTCCTGAGTAGCTGGTGGGATTACAGGCACATGCTACCAGGTCCAGCTAATTTTTGTACTTTTAGTAAAGATGGGGTTTCACCATGTTGGTCATGCTGGTCTTGAACTCCTGACCTCAAGTGACCATGTGTTGTGGGAGCAACCCAGTGGGAGATGATTGAATCATGGGGGCGGGTCTTTCCCTTGCTGTTCTCATGATAGTGAATGGGTTGCACGAGATCTGATGGTTTTAAAAACGAGAGTTTCTCTGCACAAGCTCTCTCTTTGCCTGCTGCCATCCATGTAAGATGTGACTTGCTCCTCCTTGCCTTCCACCATAATTATGAGCTCTCCCAAGCAATGTAGAACTGTAAGTCCAATAAACTTCTTTCTTTTATAAATTGCCCAGTCTTGGATGTGTCTTTATCAGCAGCATGAAAATTGACTAATACAGTGTATAATAATACTACCAATTTCTGCATATATATTTTGTATTCTGAAACTTTACTAAATTCATTTATCAAATCTAGGAATCTTTTGGTAGAGATTTTAGGGTTTTCTAGATAGAAACCACAGCATCACCAAACAGGGATAATTTGACTTCCTTTTTTCCAACTTGGATGTCTTTTCTTTCTCTAGCCTGATTGCTCTAGCAAGGACTTCCAGTACTATGTTGAAAAAGAGTGATGAAAGTGGCCATCTTTGTCTTGTTCCAGTTCTTGGAGGGAATGCTTTGAACTTTATCCTATTAAATATGATGTTGGCTGTGGGTTTGTCATATATTGCCTTGATTATATTAAGATATGTTCCTTCTATGTCTGGGTTGTTGAGGATTTTCTCATGAAGAGATGCTGAAGTTTATCAAACACTTTTTCTTCATCTTTTGAGGTGATCATGTGGTTTTTGTCCTTAATTCTGTATGTGATGTCTCACATTTATGGATTTATGTATATTGAACCATCATTGCATCCCTGGGATAAATCCCACCTGATCATGGTGTATTTTCTTTTTATGTGTTGTTGGATCTGATTTGCTAGTATTTTGTTGAAGATTTTTGCATTTATGTTCATCAGGGATATTTATCTATAATTTTCTTTTTTGTTGTGTCCTTCTCTGTTTTGGGTATCAGGGTGATACTGGCCTTGCAGAATGAGTTAAGGAGAAGTCTCTCATCTTCTATTTTTTGGAACAGTTTCAGGAAGATTGGTATTAGTTCTTCCTTGCATGTTTTCTAGAATTCAGCTGTGAATCCATCTGGTCCTGGATGGATGTTGTTTGGTTGTTGTTGTTGTTATAGTTGTTGAGAGATTTTTTTTTTTTTATTACTGACTCAGTCTCACTACTCATTGTTGGCCAGTTCAGAAGTTTTATTTCTTCCTGGTTCAATCTTGTGAGGCTGAAATTTATTCATTTCCTCTAGTTTTTCTGGTTTGTGAGTATACAGCTGTTCATAACAGTCCCTGATGATCTTTTGTATTTCTGTGGTATCAGTTGTAATGTCTCCTTTTTCACTTCTGATTGTGTTAGTTGGATCTTCTTCTCCTTTTCTTGGTTAGTCTAGATAATGGTTTATCAATTTTGTTTATCTTTTCTCAAAAACAAAAGAACCAACTTTTTGTTTGGTTGATCTTTTGTAATGTTTTGTCTCCATTTCGTTCTGCTAAGTGTATGTTTTGTTTGTTCTTGTTTTTCTAGTTACTTGAGGTACGATGTTAGGTTAGTGATCTTTCTACTTTTATGATGTAGGCATTTAATGCTATAAATTTCCCTCTTAGCAATGCTTTTGCTGTATTCCACAGGTTTTGTTATATTGTGTTTTCATTTTCATTAATTTCATCAAAATTTTAAAATTTATCTCAATTTCCTTATTGATCCAGTGATCATTCAGGAATATGCTGTTTAATTTCCATGTATTTGTATAGTTTCAAGCATTCCTCTTGGTACGGATTTCTAGCTTTATTCTGCTGTGGTCTGGGAAGACATTTAATACAATTTCAATTTTTTAAAAATTTGTTAAGACATTTTCTGTGGACTACTATATGGTCTATCTTGGAGATTTTCCCATGTACTGATGAAAAGAATGTATTTCCTGTAGCTATTGGGTAGAATGTTCTGTAAATGTCTAAGTCTACATGGTCTAAAGTCCAACTTCAGTTCAATGTTTCTTTGTTAATATTCTGTCTTGATGATCTGTCTAGTACTGTGAGTGGGGTGTTGACCTTCCCACTATTATTGTATTTCTGTCTGTCTCTTTCTTTAGGTCTAGTAATATTTGTTTATTGAATGGGTGTGCACTGATTTGGGGAGCATATATATCTAGAATTGTTATATCCTCTTGAGTTTCGGTCCACTTGAGTCTTTATCTCACAGCAGCCCCTAGCAGGGCAGTGGGTATTGTCCTGGGTATGCAAAAGAGAGCCTTGTCCCTCCTCAAGTGGACAGTGGTTGCAGCCATGACAACTTGAACTCGGCTCACGGTGGAGTGCAGCCCAGTGTTAAACTCTCTACATGACACCTAAGACTTATGATCAGGGACAGCAGAGCCCTTCCCAGGCAGAAAGTATGGACAAGAAGCTGTGGAGAGTGTGGTCCACTCACATCTCAGTCTCACAGCAGCCCACTGCAGGGCGGTAGGTATTGTCCTACATATGAGAGGAGAGCCTGGCTTCCCTGTCCCTCCTTGGCCAGGTGGCAACTGCAACCACATCAACCCAAACAGTCCAAAGTCAAATGGCAGTCCGTCATTAAACTCTCAAAATGGTGCCTTGGGCCTGGAAACAGAGAGGGTGGGATCTCTCCCAGGCAAGCAGTGTGGACAAGAAGCTGTGGAGAGTGCAGTCCACTCACATCTCAGTCTCAACAGCAGCTCACAACAAGGCAGTAGGGATCCTCCTAGGGGTATGTAGGAGCACCTGTTCTCCTCTACCCTCCTTGCAGCAGCTCAGCAGCAGCAACCACGTCTGTAGCTCTCCAGTATCTAGGCTCTCAAAATGTTTCCCAGCTGAGGCCACTGTAGGCTCAGATGCCTGTGGGATTCCATGTGGGTTCTCTTTCCGGAGGAATGTCTCTGTGCAATCCTTAGGCAGTTCCACATGTCAAGCCCAAGGCCCTAATGGGTCAAGAGTTTCTCCCATAGCCAAGATCATAAAAGCTGATCCCTGGAGGTTTCTTTCTTACTGTTTCCCCATGCCCAGGAACCTCTCCTGACTATTAGTCAGTTCCCAGCTGGGCAAGCTGCCTCGAACCCTCTCGTTACTTCTAGTGCTTCCCATCTCCTCTCTGGTGAATCCCAGAAGTCTCTCCTAGACTATCCGTTTGAAATATATCTACTTATTATTCTGATTCCTCTCTGTGAAGGAGGTACATACTCCTATATCTAGTCAGCTATGTTCTATGCTATTAGAAAATGCAAATTAAAACTACGAGAAACCACTAACATCTCCATCTGGTAGCTACAATTAAAAAGACTAACAAAAGCAAGCACTGGTAAGAATGTACAGCACAAGAAACCCTCATATACTTCTAGTGGAAATTTGGTAGAACTAATCTGGAAAACTCTTTAGCATTATCTACTAAAGTTGAACATGTTTACCCTGTAATACAGCAATTCCACTCATAGTTGTATATGCAACAGAAATTAGTGCACGTTGCACCAAGAAATACATAGAATTTTCATAGTAGTGTTATTTGTAATAGCAAAAACTAGAAAACAACTCAAATGTCTATCAACAGTAAAATGAATAGGCAATGGAATACTATACAGGCATGAAAATTGCTGACTTAAAGCTGCACACTACGAGATGAATGAATATCACAAAAATAACATTGAATAAAAGAAGTCAAATGCTACAGTTCAAATATTTGCCCCCTCCAAAACTCATGTTGAAACTTAATCACCAAAGTCATAGTATTAAGAGGTGAGGCTTTTAACTTTGCCTTCATGAATAGATTTAGTTTGCCATGCTCATGCCCTCTTCATGTGCTGCCTTGCACCACTTCAGGACTCTGCAGAGAGTTCCCAACAGCATGAAGGCCCTCACCAGATGCAGTCCCTAGACCTTAAACTTCCAAGCCTCCAGAACTGTAAAAAATAAATTTCTTTTCTTTATAAATTACCTAGCCTCTGGTATTCAGTCATAGCAAGACAAAACAGACTAAAATACCATATATAAATGGATATACACTGTATGATTCTATTTCTATGGCTTTCAAAAATGAGCAAAACAAAACTAGTGTGTTAAAACTCACTGGAAACCCTGGGAACTCTCACCTACTTGTTGGTGTGACCAAACAAGTAGAGCAACCAAACCGCCATTTCCTAAGTGCAAACTCTGGCAAGTTCTAACTTAGGTTTGTACTTACACTAGGGAGTCCTATACATGCACCTTAGGAGAATTATTCAATAAACCCTAGTAACTCTGTCTGCAATAGCAAAAACCTGGAAGCAACCCAAATGTTCATCAACAGGAGAATGGATACATAAAACATGGGAAGTTCATATGACAGAAACTTAATTATACAGAAGTGAAAATAAAGACATATGGCTGTATGTATCAATGTGGAAGAATCTCATAAATATAATGTTCATAGGGAAAAAATGAGACATGAGAATACAGTGTGAGTCCATTTATATGAAAGTGAAAATAGGCAAAACTGAAGTAATACATCATTCACTGATACATATGTATAAAGTAAATTTATAAAAGCAAAACAAGAGAATAAGCAACCTAAAATTCAGAAGAGTGTACCTATGGGAGGAGAGAGGGAGGTGGTCTGGGAGGGGCACATAGGAGACTTCAGAACAGCTGGTGATGTTCTCATTCACAAACAATGCCAGGGGATCATGGGTGTTTTTTCAATTATTCTTTAAATCATACGAATATTGTATATACTCTGCAAATGCTCTTTTACATATTAGACATTTTGTAATGATGAAAAGACATACAATTTCTGCTTTTTAAATAAAGAAATCATTGGATGAAATATTATGCAGTCCAAAAGGACCCCCAAACTAAAGGGTATTGATCAGGAGGATAACAGATACATATGCAGAGCTATCTTGTACTAAACTCTGCAATTCCAAGCAGCATAACATTTTTTATATTGACAAGCATATGCATATTTTTACTTATCATTCAGAAAGTTAGAATCTTTATCTTCATTTTGTGGATGAGAGTTCTGATATCCAAAGAGAAAAATAACTTGCTCAAGGTTATTGCTCATGGTCAATTTGCTTTTGCATCCTGCATTTGCCCTCACTAGCCATGTATGGGCAAATGCAGGATGCAAATGCAAGTTGACCTGGTTCTAAAGTGCTTGTCAGGGCTGGTGCCAACATCATCACCAATATCTTATGGTCAAGAGCCATCTGTCTGCTCTCCTGCATGCCATGGCATAAAATGACATGATTCCTATCCACCTCTTATGTTTTAAAAAAGCAAGGCAAATGGAACTGGAGGCCATTAATAACACAGAAACAGAAAGTCAAATACTACATCTTCTCATTGATAACTGGAAGCTAAATAATGTGTCACATGGACATGGAGTGTGGAATAATAGACATTGGAGACTCAGAGGGTGAGAGAGTGGGAGGGAGTGAAGGATGAGAAATTACTTCATGAGTACAACGTACAGTATTCCGGTGATGGTTACATGAAAAGCCCACACTTCACCACTATGCAATATATCTATGTAACAAAATGGCACTTATACTTGCTAAATCTATTTTTAAATTTATTTATTTATTAAATTGTTTATTTGAGACAGGGTCTCACTCCATCGCCTAGGCTGGAGTGCAATGATGCGCTCTCAGCTCACTGCAGACTCCACCTCCCGGACTCAAGTGATCCTCCCACCTCAGCCTCCTATAGCTAGGACTACAGGAGCATGCCACCATATCTGTCTAAGTTTTGTATTTTTTGTAGAGACGGGATTTCACCCTGTCGCCCAAGCTGGTCTGGAACCCTCGGGCTCAAGTGATCCCCCCACCTCAGCCTCCCAAAGTGCAAAGATTACAGGGGTGAGCCACTGCAACCCACCAAAAGTTTCGTTTAAATTGCAACTTTTTCAAATTCTAAACATTGCAACTTATCAATGATAAGGCAATTCATTTCAGGTGACTGATACTCAGATCTGATTAGAGAATAGTGATATCTCCATTTTAACCTGAAACTAAAACATGCAGGTCAAATCTGGAATGCCTGCCACCTGATTTTGTACAGCCCTCAAACTAAAGATGGGTTTTACATTCTTACATAGTTTAAATAAATCAAAAGAATAATATTTCGTGACTCATGACAATTACATGACATTCAAATTTCAGTGTCCATAAATAAAGTTTTATTGGAACATTGCCACGCCCACTTATCTGCATATTGTCTATGCATGCTGTCATGTTGCAACAGTAGTAGTTGCAATGAAGACTATATGTTTTACAAAGCCTAAAATATTTGCTAGTTGACCCGGTATAGAAAACGGTTTTCTGAACCCTGATCTGGGTCCAGTACACAGGAACATGAAACCACAGGAAGCCATGTCTATTCGATGCTAAAAAATGAAGGTGTTTCTGTAAAAAGAGTACCTACCTCTAAGAATTGTTGCAAAGATTAAGCCAGTAACAGATGTGAACCAGTCAGACTAGCGCCTAGCACACAGTATGTTCTGTCCTTGCCCTCAGACTACCTTGTGTTCCCTTGCTAGCCCTACATATGGCTGAAGTCAGAAATACTGTGCTGAGGGGAATGTCAAGCAGGATGTCAAGATATTTACCACAAAGCAAAGGCCCATCTTTAAAATAATTCTCAAGTCAGCATCATTTGCTTTGGGTTTAACCTCAGATCTCTACTGGCTAAGCATTTAAAAGACTTAATTGAAAAAGTCATACACAGGGAAAGGCTAACTACAAATGCTCAGAGAAGGCAAAAAGATCAAAACCAAAGGAGAAAAGGCAGGGACGCTGATAGGACTGGAGACTCCTGAGGCCCAGACTCACCAAGAAAGAAACCATTTAATGATCCATTTTTTTGGGGAAGATACTAAGATCAATTAAATAGAAAGGTTGGGGTTTTTTTCCTTGAACCTCCCACTGGGCATCTGTTTCTGGCAAAAACTCTGATAATGGAAAATAATGATTTTCTATCCTTCAAATATTGTACCAGGAAATGTTCTACTCAGATTAATAGTGTCTCTAATAAGACATTTAAAGGTAAAGACCAGTGATTAGTTGAATTCTTTTCAAAGAGCTAACAATTCTCCAAAGATAGGCTTTTCTAATATATTAGATGAGGTCAAGTAATTGCGTATTTAGCTGTATGTCTCCCTTCTGCCAGTTTTGAGTGCTTTTAGACAAAAAGGAACAACCTCCCTTTTATTGATCCTCCTTTAGCATACCATTACATAGAGTACAAAACCAGATAGCACCCCAGGAATAAATGCCAATTATTAGTGGACATTAATTGTGGAATAAGATGCAGATCTTGCCAGCAATGAGCTGGACTGCTTGGAACACAGTTGGCAGGGAAGGGGGTGGTTCTGGCTCCCTCTGACCCATCTGAGCCTAGGAGCTCTAGAATTAAAGTCATGGGCAGAAGACCAACGTAATGGTGTAGAAGATCAATATAATGGTCTTCGACTTCTGAAAAACAGAATTCTCAATTTGGCTTAGATTACATTTTGCTGTAACTTGGTTGCAACTTTACTTAGATTTAGCTTTGTTGGAATAAAAGATTTTCCACACCCTTGGCTTCAAATGTTTGGGAGTGTTCTCAAGACTTGCCCTTCAGCAGGGCTTGGGACTTTAGCACTCAGAGACTGCAGGGAGCTGTCTATGTTTTATAGCATTCCTGTGGAATGTGGACTGGAGAGAGAGTCCTTTGCTCTTCAATCTCATCCCTGGCTCTCTGGACGTTAGAAGACCTTTCTCCTCTCTGTCATCCTGTCTCCTGCCATCAGCAAGGGCTTCCCTAACCTGGGCTGAAGGTCTGGAGTGCCTCTGGGGGATTTCACTCAGCTCTCGTGCTGGTTAAAGGTTTGCCTAGTTGCCCTTAGCCCTGATCTAGGGTGTAATCCTCCTCTTCTGTCACTCCACCAGAAGTGAAAGCAGCTATGGGTCTCCACTCTCCTAAGAAGGACATTCTGGATTTTAATACATTTAGGTCTATTTGCATCTTCAGCTCTCAGATGGGTTCAAAAAACATGATTCTGTAATTCAGCCAGCTTGTTGGTGTTATTTTGATGTTAGGAGAGATCAATATCTCATGCCTTTCTACATCCTAAATAGAAAGGAAATGAGAGTTCCCAGTCTGTCATTTCCAATCTTTTACTTAGAGAGGGACATTATCTCTTGCAAATCCTTTAGGAGCCATCTTTATGCAGAGCATTAGATAAAATGCTGCAAATTTGGATAGCTGCCACGCTAAGAAGGAGACAGTGGTAACACCCTGGGGCCATACAGGGACAAGGCTTACAGGAGAGCAGCAACTTAGAAAGATATTAGCACACAATGTACGGAAACTCAGATTTCAGGTCAAGTTCTATTGCTTCATAATTGTGTAGCCTTGGATAAGTTAATTTCTCAGAACTCTGTTTCCTTATCTGTTAAAAAAAAATGGTGGCTGCAAACTCAATGGAAGGAGAAGGTAAATTGGCAGAGCAGGGATGGTGGCAATTCAGAGACAAAGGATTCTTTTAAAGAGGCACTGCTGCTGAATGTTACCACACAAAAGTCAGGGAGCCATGTGACCAAAACCCCAGTCACAACTAAAGCCAGAACTTTATGGCAACTGGTTCCATGTTTTAGAGCTATTATTTGGCTCAAACTACATACATCTGGGTCACAGTGTAGTCCAAGGACTGTCATTTTATAACTCCTGCTTTGGACTCCAAGGATCCCTTAAGAATAGAAATTGGCTGTCAAATTTCTTTGCTGTTGGCTAGTGACCTCTTGATAGTCGAAGGCGCTAAATCATAGTCAAAACTGTCTTTGATTAATAAAAATTAAGAGGCAAATTAATTGTTGCTTCATGAATTATTTTGTGGATAAAATCTTTCAAACCATGAGGTCATGGGGGAGTGTGGATGATGACGGAGAGCCCAGCTTGGGGATGAAATGGCTGCAAATCTGGGCTAGGCCACCCCACACTACTACAGTGCCCCACAAAAAGCCACCCTTCAATAAATATTTGTTGTATGAATGGATGGATGGAAAGATGCATGGAAGTATGGATGAAATATAAATGGATAGAAGGATGGATAAATATCCTCTGGATAAATACACTGCTATAGTCTCATTGAAAGTTCAAAGAATCTTTAGCTCTACACATAAGTTAGAATCACATGTGAGATACAATCAGAGAATGTATTAAGCAATGGCTGATTCCCACTTTCAATAATATAACCCCTCTCTCCTTCTTCATGGCCACATTGCACTTTGGTAACATTGTTTTTTCCCCCTTAAGGTCATGGTAGTTAGATTTCACCTGTATAAAAAACATTAATGGCTTGGATGTGCACATCACTTGCCCCAGCCCATCCCTCCCTAGAAATGTCCTTTACTCCAGGCCACAAAATGCAAGGACTTCATTTTTACAGTGAACGCATTTGATCCCAAATCATCCCATCTTCCCTCTTCCTAAGAAAGGTGCTACATCAAATAGCAACAAAAATGCAAATTTCTTTGATAATCTACCAAGGAGAGAGCTTCTATGAGTTTGGAAGGGACTTGGGAAGGGAAATGATACAGGGACAGAGAGCGATGACAAAGAGAAAATGCATTTTAAAAAAGATTGGGGTTGTAAAATAACTAGACATGTATTTCTTGTCTTCTTTTTACACAATAAACACACTTCTCAAAACTGACAAAAACATTTCTTAAGAGGGCCCTTGTGATCTATTCATCAGAAGCAAAGGTAGAGGATATTTTTCATGTCAGGGTATTTATTTCTAGAAAACTAGACGTTTTTAAAATGATAACTCCATCTTTTTAAACTATAGCCATGGCACATGATTTACAGAGAATATAACCTTTAAGAAACAGAGAGAATTACTATGTTTAAAAAACACATTGTGTCATTCTTGCTTCCAGCACAAACCTCACTGCCCTGGATCATTATAGTGTGGCTAGTTGGATGAATTTCCTGCTCTTTAAGGGCAAGGAATATACTTCATCAAAACTGCTTTACTGCCAATTGAGCCTTTTGAATATTTAAAAGCTGATGACCTATGACTGAAGTTAATGCAAATGTCTCTGTCTCTAATGACAAACCTGATGAACTGGTGATGAGAGGAAGAAAAGACTAGCTGAGCAGAAACTCTAGGAAATACCTCCAGCAAAGTCTATCAGGGTTCTTTATGGTAAAAGCAATCTTTTCTTGATCTTCATCCCCCTCTTAGCACCCTCAGGACTAATGGAATGGGTATGTCCTCTTACCCCAGGTGGCTTTGATTAAAGCTGTGGAAAACAGAAACCAAGAGGGACAAAAAGAACAGAGGTCCAGCCAGGCATGGTGGCTCACGCCTGTAATCCCAGCACTTTAGGAGGCAGACGCTGGCGGATCACCTGAAGTTGGGAGTTCGAGACCAGCTTGACCAACATTGAGAAACCCCGTCTGTACTAAAAATACAAAATTAGCCTGGCATGGTGGCGCATGCCTGTAGTCCCAGCTACTCCGGAGGCTGAGCCAGGAGAATTGCTTGAACCCAGGAGGCGGAGGTTGCAGTGAGCCAAGTTCACGCCATTGCACTCCAGCCCTGGCAACAAGAGCGAAACTCCGAAACTCCATCTCAAAAAACAAACAAACAAACAAAAAGAAACACAGGACCATCAAGTCCTCAGGGGTTGCAGCAATGGCTTCCTCCAGCCACCAGAGGGCTCTAGAGGGAGGAATAACCTATTTCTAAAGCAGTCCCAGGTAAGACCTCATCTCTGCACACCAAGCTTAAAGTCTGAAAATTACAAGAGATTATTTTTCACATAAAGTTTTACAACTATGGCTCCTGATAACTTAAAATTATCTATAGAGGCAGGACAGTGAAGTAGAAATTTATTCCATACCTGCTCTGCCATGTGTTTAGAACAGGAGTCAGCAAGCTACAACCCATAGGCCAAATGTGGCCTGCCACCTGTGTTGTCAATAAAGTTTTATTGAATCATGGCCCACTCATTTATGAATTGTCTATATCTGCTTTTGCTCTACCAAAACAGAGCTGAGTCACTGCACTAGAGACCGAATGACCCAGAAAGCCAAAAATATTTAACTAGCCCTTACCTAGAAGAATCATTCAGCTCAGTGGGTTATGTAAGTGACACATTTCCATATCATCTAGTTCACGTGATATTAAAAGGCCCAGAGATGCCTCTATAAAAATCTTTCTAAATGAAACTCTATTAGCTACACATCTATTAGAATGACCAAAATCCAGAACACTAACAACACCAAATGTTGGCAAGGATGTGGAGCAACAGGAACTCTCATTCACTGCTGGTGGGTATGAAAAATGCTGCAGCCACTTTGGAAAACAGTGTAGTGGTGGTTTCTTACAAAACTAAACATACTCTTACCATATGATAGAGCAATCATGGTGTTTGGTATTTACCCAAATGAGTTGAAAACTTATGTCTACACAAAAACCTACACACAGTTATTTATAGCAGCCTTATTCATAATGGCTCAACCTTGGAAGCAACCAAGATGTCTTTCGGCAGGTGAATGGATAAACTATGATACATACAGACAATGGAATATTATTTTGTGCCAAAAGGAAATGAGCTCTCAAACCAAGAAAAGACATGGAGGAAACTTAAATGCATATTACTGAGTGAAAGAAGCCAATCTGAAAAGGCTACACATTGTATGATTCCAACTATGGCATTCCGGGTAAGGCAAAAACTATAGAGACACTAAAAAGATCAGTGGTTGCCAGGGGTTAGGGGAGAAGAAGGGATGATTTTTAGGACAGGGAAACTACTCTGTATAATACTATAATGCTATTGGTATTGCAATGGAATGATACTATACATTCATCAAACCCATAGAGTGCACACCAAGAGTGAACTCTAATGTAAACTACCAACTATGGGTGATTATAATGTAACAATGTAGGCTCATCAGTTGTAATATATGTACCACTCTAGGAGGGATATTGATAATGAGGGAGGCTATGCATGTGTGGGACAGAGGTATAGAGGAAATCTCTGTGTCTTCCTTTCCATTTTCTGTAAACCTAAATATCTCTTTTAAAAAATAAAGTCTATTAAAAAAAGAAAAACAACTCTATTAGTCAATGAGGTTGTGAGGGCCATTAAGGGCTGTGTGCCCACTGTTTCCAGCTCCTATTACCTTCTGAACACCATAGAACTGTATTTCCTTGATCCTGGGTAAGATCCTGGGACAGGTCCTGATCAGAGAGTTGTAAGTAGAAGTGATAAGAATCACTTCCGAAATGAAGCATGACCTTTCAGAGCTCTTTTCCTTGTGGCTCAACATCTGGCAAATCCAAGCTTTTGACTTCCCTGAGTGACAATGGTGGGCAGAGCTCCCCAGCTGGCCTCTGGTGGGCACAGAACAGAGTAAAGAAGCAGCCTTTCTTACTCTAAGCCACTGAGCGTTGGGGGTTTGTTTCCTCAGAATAATCTAACTGATCTTGACCTATATAGAGATGATCAATAACGATAATATGCTACTATATTTGCAAAACTGTGACTTCTACCTACCTTACCTCCTCCAGTACAGTGAAGGACTCAGAAGAAGAAACATTGATCCAAGCATGAACTTTTACCTTCAGTCATCAATTTAATTTAGTTCATGAAAATTCTTCTTAACATCTTGGTCTTCTTAAAACTCCAAGGAAAAGTCTCTCTCTCTCTCTTTCTTTCTCTCTCTCTCTCTCTCTCTCTCTATCTTTCTCTCTCTCTCTCTCCATCTCCCAAAGAACTCTGTCATTCATGCCTATCTATCAGGCCATCTTGGTCCCACCTTCAAACAGTGTGTAGCCTCCCGGAGAGGAAATTTCTTCTTTCTCTCTTATTAATTTTCTGCCAAGAATGGAAGCTTTTGTTCCTTTCTCAGAGATCATAGGAGCAGAATAATCCTAATCAATGAAAAGACTGGGAGAAGGTTGTGAAACCATTCCCTCCTAGGGTAAAGATGTTGATCTCACTGTAAATTATCATTTCTGCTAATATTTGAGCACCTATTGTGTTTTATTTCTCAGCTGATTCAGAAAGCAGGCAGGAAGAAGGAGGTTATTTATTGGGTCCCTCAAACCCCAAAAAAGGCCAGCTGGAATCCTCTCAGGACATCTTCAGAACAGCAGTTCGATGGCCACACACTATCCCTAGCTACGTGGGAGGGTCACGGGTGTTGTGGTGACACTGGAGAACAGGATGGCCATGGCTTGGTGCAGCCAAGCACAGGTCTCCTCCATCCATGACTCCTTCCTGGCATGGTCAGGTTTGCAGAGTAATCCAAGGCCCAATTCCTTACACAAGACAGATAACGCTTTCTTGACCTGTGTGTGAAGGGGTGGTGGCACCCCCAGAGCACCTTCAGTCCCTGTAGCAGGTTTCCCATCAGACGCAAGACAGCTCCTCTCGCTCTGCACTGTCAGCCTCTTCTGCTCTTCTTGTCTTACCCTCCAAAGCAAAAGTATCTCTCTGCTACACTGATGCTGAATGACATGCAGGACTACTTAGAGACAATGAGCAAAAATATACAGGGAAATGCCTCCGGAAGCTGTCCTTGCAATGCGATATGATTCCTGACAGGTTCATCCTTCAGGCATACAACTCTGACCTCTTCACAAAGGCTTAATGGATGTTACAAATGTGCAGGGCCACATGTGCCATAGAACAGCAGCTTTGATCAAACCACGGAACTTACTTCCAAGATTTATAAAGTGTGACAGACTGATGACCCCCTGTCTTCCCTGAGTGCATGATGACTACTTCCAGGGATCTCCACAAGCCCAGTTGCTGGCCCCGGGTCCAAGCTACAGCTTTCTGAATGTTAATAGAACAACCTGGAATCTTCTTTGATTCACTCATTTTCTCATGAAATTGTGGATCACCAAGTCTGGCTGCAACGCCTCTCATGACTCTCTTCTTTCCATTTCCTTTACTCCTATTCTTTTTCAGGTCCTTCACATTCCATGTCTGAACACCAGAAATTACTAGCCGGCCCTCCTGCCCTGGTTCTCCATCCTCAAGCACTGTTGACATGGTGATCACCGTGGAACATCTACCCGACTACCTGATTCCCTTGCCATGCTCAACAAAGGGAGAAGAGCATGGGCATACCTTGAACCAGGTAACCCAAGGTTCAAGTCCTGACTCCACTATTTACTCAGTACAAGTCCTTTAACCACTTCAGCTTGTACTTTCCTCATCCCACGCTAGAAAGAACAATAGCGTCCATCTAATAGAGTTTGGGAGAACTGAGTGGGATAATGCACTTAAAGCTCTTAGCACCATGTTTTGGCATCTAGTAAGTAAATGCTCAATAAATGTGTATTATTATCATATGTTCTGAGCATTAGAGACCCTGCAAATTCAGGGCATAGAAAACCTTTCCATTCCATCTCCTATCAGTTCAAACAGTGGCTGCAGCTCCTTCATCCAGGGATTCTCACCCTGTGCTCCCCAGAACACTGCTCTGCCACAAACCCCTCCACAAAAATATCGGAACTTTATTTCTACCTCTAGTACATTTGTCTCCAAAATAGCAAAAGAGTGGTGAGAATTTCATGTATCTTCAACAAGGCTTTAGGAGACAATACTCTAAAATTACCCACATAGATGGCATGTTGCTTTCTGAAAGAGGTACAATGTTTTGATGTCTAATCATCTTTATCTCTAAGACTAAGCGTCATATTTTCCCAGCTGAAATAAGCTGCCACCTTGAATGCCCTCACGTATACGCTTCCCAGACTCACCAGTAGGGGGCGCGCCTGCATAAAGGAGGGAGCTTGAGCAATTTCCTCACACGGGGACAGTTGTCTGTTCCAGAATGCATAATCCAGTGATGCAATTTTCTTTATACTTACCAGAGGCCCAGAACATGGAAGCATCTCAGTTCTTGCAGTTTTTCACCAACACTTGTCATAACACTGCCCATGCTTGCTATTACCAAAATGATTTTTTTTCTGTAGTTTGCACAGTATCTAAATTCTAGTTACAGGCTAGACTACCTGAGTTACCTGAATTCCAAGTTGGCAATGATCCCTACATACACTTCATTTTATTCCCAGCAGCCCATGTAGAGTGTAAGCATCACAGAGTGCATAAAGGCTCAGACTCTAGACCAAGGCTGCCGGAATTCAAATCCCAGCTCTGATACTTACTAGCCATGTGACCTTGGGCAAGTTGTTTAACCTCTCTGGACCTCAGTTCCCTCATCTGTAATATGGGAATAACCAATAATCTATCTCCTAGGTTGCTGTGAAGATTGAACAAGTTAATATGTGCAAAGTGCTTAGAACAGTGTTGGGAACGTGGTGAATGCTGTATGCAATTTTGCTACTCCTACCGCTGCTACTGTGCGGCTATCATCGAAGCATCACAGGTGAGAAAAAGAGGATCAAACACTAAATCTGTCATCTTAAGAGCAGCTCAGCAAAGGGAATCTTGCCAATGGGTTCTACTCTACTTGAAGTCAATGCTTCCAGCTATGGCCACAGGTGGGAAAAAGACAATACAAAATTCAAATCAGAAAGGTTTACTTATTTACCTTAGATTCCACTTTCAGAAGCTCAGGGTGCTTAGAAATCCATATGTGTAAGAAAACGTATGGCTCTAATAACTACTGATGGTTCACAAACAGCTACTTATGGGACTCCACACTGTTGAGATTGTTATTGACGGAAGACACCAGGGTGTCCTTGACAGTGCCCAGAAAAATTGCACTGCCACCCAAAACGGCCTACCCATTCATTATATATATTCCTCCTTCACGATGTGATTTCCACATTCCCTGCAGTAAGAATATTTTCTCACCTTTATCATTTTCACAAATGTCTACCCAGATTACCTGAGTTCATTTTTATGAATTTCCACTATTTTTCTTTCCAGCTTCTGCGACTGCTTGGGGAAAATCTCAAACTCACTGATGTAATTCTCAGTATGCTCATCAGGATCGTAATCACCAAGCTCAGCTGTAATGAGTGAAAAAATAAAGAGAAAGAGAAAGATTAAAAACAATAACATGAGCAGGGTGCATATGGAATGCCTCCTGCCATCCAAAAGAAGAGGCTGGAATAACTCACCCAAAAATCTGTATCTGTACCCAGAGAAAGTCTGAGTGTCTAGAGGGTCATATTACAGTTCAGATCGAGCTGTGTGAGCTTGGGATCTTGAGAATCTTCTCTGGGTCTCACCTTCTTTATCAGTATAATAAAGGATTTAAATCACTGTTTTTCAGTGAGGACACCATTGGCATTTTGGGGGTTAAACAATTTTATTATTTCAGATTTTCCAAGGAACTGTAGGACATTTAGTACCTCTACCTTCCAGGTACTAGATGTTAGCAGCATACCCAGGCACTGTGACCATCAAAGCTGCTCTCTCCCAGAAGTTAGTCAAAGAATACAGGATTTCAGTTAGATGGAAGGAATACATTCAAGACAGCATTGTACAACATGGAGACTATAGTTAGAAACAACATACTGTATACTTAAAAAGGCCTGAGAGGGTAGCTTTTAATTGTTCTCAACACAGAAACAAATGATAAGTATATGAGGTAATGCATATGTAAAGCTCGGTTTAGCCATTCCACAATGCACACATATTTCAAAACATCAGGTTATATACCATAAATATACATAATGTTTGATTTAAAATGTTTTAATTTTTAAAAAATTTAATGCCCCTGTCCCAGTATTTCCAAGTGCTCCCCAGGATAGGAGGTGGTACCACCTCTAGATGGAAACCAGTGGACATTCATCGGGGTTCCATTCACAGCTAATATCCTCTGCATCCAGGAATTCCCTGACTGGAGCGGCCTGTTCTGAGGCTTATGCAGGTGTAACTTATTCATTAAAAAATCACAACAAGAAGGAACCCAGTGGGATTGCACTTAAAAGCAAATTGATTGCTCTTGAAATTAAAGAGTATACATCTAAAACAGAAGAGCATGCCAAATTAAAGTTGTTGCTGGATTCTAACAAGAAATGAAAATAAAATCCTAAGCCCTTCAACAGACTGAACATTGCCCCCACTTGGACAAGCGGCCCCAGAGAACTCTTAAAAACTGAGTTCCCATACATGATGAGGTCGGACCTCATTATACTTCCTCCCTCATTAATTGCTATTAGGTTTCCTACACCAAGGGTTAAACAGAAACCCGCCCTTTTGAAAGATTGCACCACTGATATCAACCAATCGCCGATGCTGCCCCTCCCTTTTGTGGTTCTGAGACAGCAACTGACCAGCATTCCTTCTAGACCACAAAGTGGTTCTAGCCAGTCTATGGAGGCTGTGCACAGAGGGCATTTGTGTCCTCTGCTTCACCTTTTGATGTATAGGCCCTAATGATAATACGTTTAAATGTTAAGTCTCCACCCAAAAGTGAACATGGGATGCACGTTGCTTATGTGCTAGCCTACTATGCATGCCTGTGCCTTCCTTTTGTGAATATTCATAGCTCCTACGATAACCTGTTGAATATGTATACTTGGCCACCCCATTTGGCATAAATCTTTGTCTTATTCTTCCCACCCTTGAAGTGCTTGTTTCCAGCTTCGGGCCAGAGGCTACGTTTCCCCACCTGTCAGAATGACCACCCTGCAAGCTGCAACCCTTTGTGAGAAATAAAGCTCTTCTTTCCAAATTTATGTACTTCATGATTCTTCAGCTGACACTAACAAAGGTCTCCTCCAGAGGATCTTCAAGGGTAAAAAGAGAAATGCCTACACATCTCTGAGCACCCAGAAGGCCAAGCAGAGATACGTGTGTGAACCACAGCATAGAGGAGCAAAGGTGATATCTGGCATCAAGAATACTTTTTATTGGTTCCATGAGCATGCTAAGGAAAATGAGCCAGAAGAAGCAAGTGTCTCTGGAAGAAACAGAAGATATGGCCCAGGAGAGTAGACTAAAGACAGTGGAAAAACTGTATTAGAAGAATCTGATCACCAATATGACTTTGAGGTAGAAAAAAATTAGTATGCCTTGAGTGCATCTGAAAAATTACATCCAACTCTGTAATTTGTATCCACTGTCCCTTCATTGTCACATCATCTGATGACCGGAAAAGTACATAACCAGGAGGAAAGCAAAGCTCTTTAAAGCTTCTGAACAAAATTCAAATTACAGAGTTCTTAAAACAACCTAGAACATATACCACAGCGAGGGAAGACTTCTAAAATAAGACCCAAAATACTATCAATCACAAAGGGGAAATTGATTAATTTGATCATACCAAAGTTAAAATTTATTTCTGTTTAATAAAGGACATCAGAGTCAAAGTAATAGAGAGATGACAACTTGAAAGAACATATTTTCACTATCTAAAGCTGACAAGGACTAATATCTAGAATAAAGAAGAAATCCTTACATATTATTTTTTTAATGGACAGGAAGACCAATAGAGAAATGGTCAAAGGATAATGAACAGACAATTCAAAGAAGGGGAAACCCTAAGGGCCAGTGTAGGGAGAGATGCTCAAACACACGAATAATTAGAGATATACGAACCAAAACAAGATGTTACTTTATACCTATAACATTGGCAATAAAACTAGGGAGTTGGCAGAGACACGAGAAAACAAAAATACTTGTGCACTGCTGAAGGGTGCTAGATACATGTTGCTCCTCCAGAAAGCAAGGTGGGAGTATTTAGTCAAATATTATGACCCAGCAATCCCATTTCTGGGCATTTTTCCTAGAAAAACTCTAGGTGCAAAAAAGGATATGTTCAACTTTTTTTATGACAGCATTAATCATAATAGTCAAAGTTGGAGGCAACTTGGGTGTTTATTGTTAGCGGGACAGATGGATAAGTAAAACATGGAAGATGCACCCTTTGGAATATTTTGTCACAGTTAAAATCAACAAAATACATGTATGTCCAGCAATATGGACAGACCCCAAAAGCAGTGTTCTGAGCGTAAAAAGGAGGGAATACAATGAGTTCTATACCATCATTTAATTTATGAAACTTAGAAGTATAGACACAAAAAACAATATTAATCATTTTATAGGGATGGATACAAAGACAAAGATATATATATATATATCTCTTCAGTGTTGCCCTTAGGAGTGGAAAAGGGAAGTCAATCAATCCATGGGCCTAAAGGGACCAATGATGAGAGGTGGGCCATAAACTGATGATTAACTCAACCTATGTTCCAAAAGAAATACATATAACATGTCCACCTGCACACACATACACGCTTGTGCCCCTGTGAACTAGCTACAGGCATTAATATTTAGGAGATGGACAATCCCAGTGCTTCTATTTTCCACAGATGATGGGATAATGGACAACCAATATGAAACTGGGTCATCTTCAATGCAAACGTCAGCTTGCAGAGTGGTTGGTGAGGGAGAGCGTCATTTGTGAGGGTGCACTTTTCTTTCCAGGAAATCTTGTGAGATATTATAGACTTGCAGTGCTAAACACTGCAAACATTAAAAACGTTAGAGAAGAAATGTCATGAAGATTGCACTGGATTGCTGACAAGACTAACACTGTCCCCACCACAGGCCATGCTCTCTGATCCCTTAAAGCTTGTCTTTAACTCTGACCTCGCCTTAAGCAGAAGGCAGGTTTTTTTAATGAATAAAGACTTCTAGCTATTCATACCAAGAGGAGTTGGGTAAGCAACCGTGGTTCTCCCTCCTGCTCATGACTTGGAAGTTGAAGTTGTAACACATGACATACAACTGCAGGCCCTGTGGTTTGAAACCAGGTCTAGCACTTTTCTAAAAGCATTCAATTCTAAGAGCAAAATCCAATGAGTTTGAAGTGAATGGGTGAGTAAGATCAGAAACAGAAAGTCTAAAAAGCAACAGGCTTTCCCTTGGTTTGGAAAGGACTATTCCAAAAGAATTTGAGATGCAGGACCTTTAGCTCCAGGGCCAACTCCTTCAGGAGCTTTCCCTGACCCACCCTTGCTAAGTCAGGAGCCCTCCTGGGACACTCATAGCAGGGATCGGGCCTGTGTGTTCCTCCATCTAGCCATCAATGCAGGGTCACAATGCCCTGTTTCCTTGTCCATCTTCCCACAGGAATTTTGTATTGCCATGTGGCCCCCTAGCAACTGCTCAGGAAGTATTTGGAGAACACATGAACAAATGAATGAATGAGATAGTGATACCATCCCAGCAGGCGGCCAACTAATCTTTCTCATAGTTAAATGAATCAGGCACAATCATTTAGCTAAATGTTAAATGAATCAGGCACAGTCATTTAACAAAATGTTAAATTTAACTAAACGTTAAATGCTTCTGCCTGATTCAATTAACTATGGTTAATCAGGGCATGTTTGAAGCTTCGGTATATTCTGAGTTTATTAAAAGCAGTCAATCAAGCCATGTGTGGTGGTGCACACCTGTAATCTCAGCTACTTGGGAGGCTGAGGTAGGAGGATTGCTTGAGGTTAGAGTTTGAGACCACCCTGGGTAACATAGTGAGATCCTCTCTACACAAAATACAAAACCAGTCAATCACCAATCACCTGGAGTTCAGGCAAGTGCCCCGATTCATTTCAGGCAAGTGCCCCGATTCATTTAACATATTTAGTGGAGAACCTGCTGTGTGTCAGACACAGGAAGACTGCTGTGAAAAGCACCCAGATCCTGCTCCCATGGAATTAGATTCTATATAGGAGGAAATGCACAATAAGTCCAAAAACAACTCAAGATCTAAGTGTTTGCAAGAAAACACAACAGGGCTCTGAGAAAGAATGACGTGCAGGAGGGAGCTGCTTTAGGTCGAGTTGTCCAGACAGACTTATCAGAGGAAGTGACTTCTGGACTGAGTTCTGAATGTTCAGCAGGAGTCAAGATTTCTACAGGGGTTGAACACACCAGGCAGAGGAGATAAGTTGAATTCTGCTGTGGTGCTGCTTTGTAAAAGGAACAGGAAAGATATTTTTACCAAGAAAGAATATAAATAGATCCCAAAGATTCTGTGTTTGTTTTGCAATTTGTATTATGAAAGAAAATGCATTGCATGTCTTGAATGTGCTTGTTGGATTCAGTATGGACAGGCAGCAAAACTCCAGGTGATGGATTGGTTTTGTATTCCTTGTAGAGACAAGGTCTTGCTATGTTGCCCAGGCTAGTCTCAAACTCCAGACCTCAAGAAATCCTCCTGCCTTAGCCTCCCAAGTAGCTGGAATTACAGGTGTGCACCACCACATCCAACTTGATTGACTGTTTTTTATAAACTCAGAATATACTGAACTTAAAACATACTCCTTGAAAGAGGGTTAGCAAACAAGACGATGAGGGGCGACAGTGCCTCCTATTGATAATCACTTACTCCATCTTCCCTGTTACTCTGTAAGAATAAGCAGTTCTGAAACGCCAACCTATATCTGTATTTGTGAATGCAGAGCTGCCGAAGTACTCACCCGAGAATCGGACCTTTATGAACCACTTTTACTGAATTTGCTATAGATGACCACAGACAGCACTGCATTTGAGAGCCCAAAGGTCTTTTTGAGGTCTGCCAGTCCATTTCCCACTCTACTTTCTCCACAGTGTCTGTGTGTGTGTGGTCAGTAATAATAGCAATGAGGGATAAAATAGGGCCCTGATCGTCTGGATGGAGGCTCCCTGGCTTTATTTCAGACAGAAAACAGGATGGCGAGCCTTCCATTATAGATCCATATTAAGCGTGTCCTAGGAGAATTGATGGTAATTCACTAAGGCCTAAATGCATTCTGAAATCCTCATATGCTGGTCTGTTGCTTGGATTAGTATCGATTCCTTTGTCTCTTACCTAAGACAGTACACCCTAACTCGAGATGTGCAGCCTTCATCATGGAGGAAGGGAACTATGGGATTTACAGTCCTCTCACTCCAAGGTATGAGAAGTAGCTTTCAGAAACACATTCTCTACCTCAGTCCAGATGAAAGGGCTGTTTCCCATCTACAGTATCAACTGTAGTGCTTGAAACGGGAAAATACCCAAGGGTTTTAACACCTCTGCCAAAATCTGCTATCCAGAATGAGGCTATTCCCAGGGAAGGGGGCGAAACACAACACACACACCCGCTTTGGAATTCTCAGAGACCAAACACAACTGAGAAGAGGATCAAAGGAACTATTTCACAGCACAGAGCATCCCACAGGGAGGGCGGTGGGCCACAGGGGAAACCCCAGGAGAATGACGGGTTTCTCCATCAGTGACAAGCTAAGTGTTGTGGTAGGCAGATGATCATCACTGATGACCACTAATGACCATCAGAAGCTCCTGTGTTATTCCAGATCCATTGGAAGATTGACATAGTCCTCTCTCTCTCTCTCTATCTCTCTCTCTCTTTCCGCCCGCCCCACCTTCTCTCTCATAAACATGTCGTTAATGTTCATGCTATAAACAGCTGGATCATCTGAGTCCCTCCAGTTGCCTCTCAGCTGATCCAGGGGAACAGAACACCTGAGCCATTTTCACTTGGGTGTTGGGCCCATCCGTGGCCATGTGGTGCCTCAGGCCCTGGAGGCCTCCTTCCCTCAAACCGCTTTCCTTACTAGGTGGAAACATTCAGAACCTAACCCATGTCAACACATTAGCTATTTCCCCCGGGGTTTGTTCAACTGGAAAATGAACAGTAGTCACTTCTAATGGGCCTCTGCTACCCCTGGCCTGGTGCAGAGTGGTCTCTGAAATCACATGGCCAGGAAAGGAGGATGACTATCCCATTTAATAGATGAAGAAACTGAACCCCAAAAAGCTTAGGTAACTAGGTAACTTATCCATGGTGAACCATCCAGGAAATGGGAAGAAAGATTCAAATGGTGGTATGACAGTTTATGGGACTTGTGCTCTCCTCACCATGCCCATCGCTAGAAGAGCTGAGGAATTAGACATAATAGATGTGTATGTACGTATACACATACACACACGAATAGATAGGATGGATGGATGGATAGATAGATAGATAGATAGATAGATAGATAGATAGATAGGTAGACAGACAGACAGACAGACAGATGTACATGAAAATGCTTCCAAGGATGACCCCTTTGTTTAACACCCATCTTCCTGGATGCAGATTCCCCCCTCAATATGTCCATTAGACCTCTCATCTAGCATTTGGAACTGAGAACATACAATACCCACAGCCCTTCAGAGCTTCTTATAAACCCACCCATTCCACATTCCAGCCCCTTTGAAAGAGAGCTTCTGACTCTGACTCATGGGATCTTGAGGGACTCTGTTTTTGCAGAGGCTCCTGTGAACATCTCAGCCCAGCCTTCCACCCGGACTCCACTGGCTCGGAACGGAAGGTGAGTAGGGGTTCCGTTGCTATGTACCCAGTCCTACATGGTCTCCAGCCACAGACAGGCAGGATGGCCACGGGTGGGAGAAAACGGAGGCTTGAAACAGCCGGAGCTCCACAGCGCAATGGTAGTATGGGTGAGCTGTGGCCAGACTTACCTTGAACAATACAGGCACCCAGGTAGGCAGCATCGGAAAAGGAGCACAGCAGGCGGCCATGAAAAATATCCCTTTTAATCTGAAGGTACAAAAGGTACCTGCAATACAAAAGGAGAAACGGTCACCCTAACTTTTGGCTGAAGTCTGGAAGAAGTAGGATTGTTCATGCTTAGCTCCAGTGGTGACCAGACCTTTTCCCAGCTCTAGGGACTGGCTTAGACAAGCCCAACCCTTTGTAGAACAAGCAGAGGAAAGCTGAGAGGGGCCCTCTGAATTCAGAAAAGCAGAAGTGTCTGCTGAGCAGATCTTATCAGCTTCCAAAGCTGAGCAGGCTCTGCCTTTTCAAAGAGGCATGAGAAGAAATGAGGAAAGCCACAGGACCCAGTGGCCAGAGCTCCTGGCAGAAACTCCCACACGAGGATAGCCATGACCACTGTCATCACTACCTGCATCTCAGGCACATGCTGCCCTAGCTCTGTTTCAAATGGAGAGCCGGGAAACAGACTCAATCAGTACATAAGGCCAGCCTCACCATTTCTTAGGGGGAGAGAGACACATTAATCAACCTCAGACAGTCGCAGTTATTATGAGGCCAGAAAGGCAACTAACTGATTCACAACTAAAGCTGCCATCTGTGTAGTCTCTGCCCTCCAGGGACGGCACACTCAGATGCCTACTGAGACCAGGCACATGGTGGCCTATGACAAGAGCAAGTCACCTGTGCTGGTGTAAGAAGTGCTGGAAGCAGGATGGGACACAGCGGCTCCCTAGAAAGGGGGCAGCCACCACACAGCTCCAGCCTAGTGCTGCCACTAGAAAAGCAGACTAAATGTGTCCAGTTTTTCCAGAAAAATAGCAGGGTGGGAGGCAGGCAGCAAAGCAGGGTGCCAGGTTGCAACCCCTGGCTCAGGCTCATTTTGTCCCCGTCCTTTCTGTTACTCCACACTGATCAAGCTCTCTTCCAATTTCCTCATCTTCTCAAGGTTCTTTCATTCCATGCTCAGGCCTGGGATCTGTTGTTTCTGAGCAGAGAAACTTTACAGATGTGTGCAGATTCTTTCCGTGCTTACTTTAGAGTTTAACTCTCAGAAACCAATGTTTTTTCTCTTTCTCGTCTTCTTGGGGGTTTGCAGGGCGCATCTCTCAATCAGTCCCAGGTATCACCTTGTGAGGTTAATTTTATGTGTCAACTGGATTGAGCCATGGGATACCCAGATATCTGGTTCAACAGTTTTTCTGGGCAAGGGTGTTTCTGGAAGAGATTAGCATTTGACTTGGTGGACTGAGTAAAGCAGATGAGCCTCCCCAGTGTGAGTGGACCTCATGCAATCCACTGAGGGACTGAATAGCACACAAAGGCAGAGGAAGCTGAATTCACTCCGCCTGATGCTTGAGCTGGGACATCAATCTTCTATCCTCAGTGCTCCTGGTTCTCAGACCTTCGACTTGGATTGGAATCTACAACATTGACTCTCTGGCTCTCAGGCCTTTGAACTACTGGCTTTCCTGGGTCTCCAAGGTACAGATAGCAGGTCATGGGATACCTTGGCCTCCATAGTCACATGGGCCAATTCCTTATAATAATTCTCATTATGTATGAAAGGGTGTGTGTGCATGTGTGCATGTGTGTGTGTGTGTTTATGTGTGTGTGTAGCCTATTAGTTCTATTTCTCTGGAGAAGCTCAACTAACAAACATCTCTAGCGCCCAAGTAGTTTAATCTTTACTCAGCCATAGGAGGAGCGACATGCGTAATCCCCATTTTAAAGGCAAAGAAGTAGAGAATCAGAAAGGGTGATTAGTGTGCTAAGGTCACAGGGACACTGTCAACCCTAGAGCACTGGAGCTCACTGTTTCTGGGCCATTGGTTCACTGAAAGCACACTGGAGCCATTGAAGGAATCAGTGGCTCACTGATGTTTTCCTTCACCATATCTTTGTCTAACATCTGCTTTATGCCATGCACTGTGCTGTGTGGGCACTGGGGGCATGGTGGAGGCTTAAATGACAATCTCTGTCCCCAGTTTAGTATTAAATTTTGTGCAGAGGATAAAGGCAGTCCCTAATAAGTTTTTAATTTGGAGCTTGGTACGTATTCTGTCAAAGGAACCATATTACACTCATTGGGTAAGGACTCAGACTAGCTGCTTAATCTAGTGCCTCTCACACTTTAATGTGCACATGAATTACTTGAAGAGTTTGTTAAAATTGATTCTGATTCAAAAGGTCTGGGATGGGCTTGAGATTCTATATTTCTAATAAGCTCCAGGGGGGCCAGGTGCGGTGGCTCCCACCTGTAATCCCAGCACTTTGGGAGGCCGAGTTGGGTGGATCACGAGGTCCAGAGATGGAGTCCATCCTGGCTAACACGGTGAAAACCCGTCTCTACTAAAAACACAAAAATTAGCTGGGCATGGTAGTGGGCACCTGTAATCCCAGCTACTCGGGAGGCTGAGGCAGGAGAATCGCTTGAACCCAGGAGGCAGAAGTGACAGTGAGCTGAGATCGCGCCACTGCACTCCAGCCTGGGTGACACAGCAAGACTCCATCTCAAAAAATAAATATAAATAAATACATAAATAAATAAGTTCCAGGGGATTCTGTGGTGCCGCTCCATCAGCCACACTTTGAGTAATAAGGTTCTAAACCAGTGGGCCTCTGGATCCTACCCCAGACCCAGTGAAATCAGAATCTAAGCCCTCACCAAAACTTGTACATGAGTGTTCATAATAACATTATTCATCATAGCTGGAAAGTGAAAACAGGGCAGGGCTCAGTGGCTCATGCCTGTACTCTCAGCACTTTGGGAGGCTGAGGTGGGCGGATAGCCTGAGGTCAGGAATTTGAGACCAGCCTGGCTAACATGACAAAGCCTGGTCTCTACTAAAAATACAAAAATTAGCCGGATGTGGTGGCTCGTGCCTGTGAAATCCCAGCTACTCGGGAGGCTGAGGCAGGAGAATTGCTTGAACCCGGGAAGCAGAGGCTGCAGTGAGCCGAGATCACGCTACTGCTACTGCACTCCAGCCTGGGCAACAGATAAAGACTCCATCAAAAAAAAAAAAAAAAAAAAAGGGAAAACAAGCCAAATGTCCCCCAGCTGATGAATAAATAAAAGAAATGTGGTATATCTATACACTGGAATATCATCCAATCATAAAAAAAAAAAAAAAGAAATGCTGAAGATGCTACAACAGGGATAAACTTTGAAAGCATTATGCTAAGTGAAAAGACGCCAGACCCAAAAGGCTACACATTGCATGCTTTGATTTATATGAAACAACCAGAATGGACAAATATATAGAGACAGAAAACAGATGACTGGTTGCCAGGAACTTGGGAGAAGAGAGAATACTGGATGACTGCTTGGGTACAAAGTTTCTTACTGGGGTGATGAAAATGTTTTGGAATCCGATCATGGTGTTAGTGGTACAAATCTGTGCACATACTAAACTGTACACTTCAATAGCTACCAAAATAAACTATTTTGAAAATCCAAATTGTCTTAGAGTGGTGGTTCTCAAAATTTGGCATGCTTCAGAATTACCTGCAGGGCTTATGAAAATAGGTTGCTGAACCCAACTGCCGGGGGTTTCTGATTCAGTAGGTCTTGGACAGACACCAAGAATCTGCAATTATAACAAGCTCCCAGGTAATGCTGATGCTGCTGGCTCAGGGACCTCACTTTGAGGACCGGCCCTAGACTATTCAGAATAGCAAAGTCACACAAATGCTTTAAATGATTAAATCTTAGCCCTTTTTAAGGACTGTAAACCACCAGGCCAAATACCATGAAGTTTCTTTTCAGTGTATTGAATGTGTGCATCAAACATAAAAGCATTTCTTTCTACTTTTTGATGAGTTTGGCAGTGAAAAATAGTTTCAAATAACTATTTATTGATAAATGAGAGGCTTGGGTTCTAATCCCAGAACTCAGAAATCAATTTGGCAAGAGCTTCCTGAGAAAAGAAAAGCAGCTTTCACATCAGAGTTTGGGGCTGCGCCCGTATCAGTGATCTCAGGAGATAATCGAGAATTACTGTGGATTCAACATAATCCACTGAGCCTTGTAAATGGTTTCGCATTAAGGATGCTCATTTTTTTAATATAATAGCTACCAAAAAACAATGCATCTCCCTTTAGTGTCATTCCTGCACAAAAAGATTAAGCAACAAAAACACATGAGGGTCTGAGTCATAAATTACTGTGCTGCCATTAATAAAACAGCATCTCTACATGGATTAGAAGATGGTTCTTCTAAAAAAAATTAAAATCAACATCCTTTTGGTAACATTCAATGTATAGAGCATTTACAAAAGCCCCAGAAATCTAAAGGATTGTAAGATGATCGCTTAAATGGGGAGATAAAGGGTGAAAAGTGATTTCAAATATCATCTTTTGTGGTTATTTTTATTATTTTGCATTTTTAAATTTGTCTTTTTCTTAACATTTCTTTACTCTTAAGCATGGTCATGAACATGATCTTAACTTCTCACATATTAAATTCTTCTCAAACTTTAGATTAATCTTATAATAAAATAACAATTTATCATACAAGAAAAACTAAATGCCTTCAAGATAGGAATTCAAACCATAAGTACCTGGGGCAGTCCACAGTTTCTCAATTCATTTAGAATCCTAAGGACTGTGTTGACTAAGAAAAGTCCATTTCTACTTGTGTAAGGGCAGTGGAACATCTTAGTTACCTTTGAAAACCAAAAGGGTCACGATATTCTACTATTCATACCTGAGCTATTTAGACAAAGGTAGGAAAATGTTAGCAAATACGATTGAGAGGGGCGAAACCAGGGTTATTAACTGAAACGCTGTGCTCTTTTACTTTCAAATGGGACTTTTCTCAACAACAAAATGTCCATCCTTAATTTATATTGTGACACATACTCAATTTTTATCCTCCAGACAAAATTACAAAGAGAAAAAATGACAAAAGTGAGGCATTAGGATTTGATTTGATCCTCCTAATTACACTGTTAGCACCCTGAGGGCAGGACAAATAGCTCTCTCTCTCTCCTTTCTCTCTCTCTGTCTTTGGCAGCTAATTCAGTCCCTGCCCCCTGGGTAGTAACAGCAAGTAAGAACAAATTTATCAAATAAATAATTAAAATTTTCAATCCAAAATCAGACTAAAGCTATATACTGTACCATTCCATTTACATGAAGTGTCCAGAATGGGCAAATCCATGGAGACTAAAAGTGGTTGCCAGGGGCTTGGACGGGGGCTGGGGTGGAGAATAGGGAGTGACTTCTATGGGGTACATGGTTTCTTCTGAGGGTGATGAGAACTTCTAGAACTAGATGGTGGGAAGGGTTGTCCAACACTGTGAATGTACTGAATGCCACTGCATTATACACTTCAAAATGCTGAGATCAATTTACGTCATGTGAATTTTACCTCAATAAAAAGAAAAAACCAGGCCAGATTGCAAAATCCCAACCACTGCTTATAACGTCCATTATCTATTACCGTCGTTTCCACGCACACACCCCCTCTCTCCCCATCTCCCACCCCCAGCACAAACCTTACTAAATGACTGTGAGCAAATTAATAATAGAGAGCAGAACTATCTGCTCCCTCCCAAAGTCACCTCCACGCCACTAATGGTCAAGCTTACCAGAGACCCTGGATAATAACAAGGAAGCAAAATATCCAAGAACCCAAAACCTCCCCCTGCCAATGATCAGAGCCGATTACACTTGCTTTTCTGTTGCATCTATCTGTACCTAAGCAGCTTATTTTGAGAGATGATTATAGCAAGTGATTTTTGTGGTCACCAAGCCAGAGCCTCATCTAGAACTAAGGGCACAGCAACTCTTTCTCTCCCATCCTCCTGAAGTCCTGCTCACAACCTGTGCCCAGGTTATTCAAGGAAGCCAATCCCCCCCCCACTCAAGGTACACTGAAGCTGTAGCCCCAGCAGAAGCAGGAGAGTTGGGCTGAGAAGAGTCTGAATGGAGGGACGCCTGCCGCCCAGTCGGTCATTCAGCAAGCAGAAGGCAGGATGACAGACAGTGCATTCTGCCAGGCGATCCTTTCCCTCCCAGAAAAGCTGAGATCCAAAAGATAGACTAGGGACTGCACCGGGTATGAATTTGCCCATGTCTCAACGACAGATGCCTCCTATTTATTTTTAGCACCCCACTGTCAGATGTTTTCAGAGAACACCTCCCCCGTCATAGCCAGTGCTTTTTTTCTGCAGTTAATTACACTCTCAATGACAATTGTTTTTTAAAAATCCCAAAACAATTCAGTGTAAGAGAAGCATTCCAAGCAAAAACGCTGAGTTCTGAGCCTGCAACACTGAAACCATCAGCTGTAGACGGGAGGCCGTGGAGCCTGCAAGACCAGAGAGGTCCTGGCTGGTTAAAGGCGCACGTTAAACATACAAACAAACAAAAAATACCTTGTGAGCTCTTCTTTAATCTTCAAGGGTTCATGTGGGTAGAATTTCACTCTAAAGCACATGGTGTATGGTGGATGAGCTGAAACATCATAAAGAAAAGGCATGAGAAAAGCAGCAAAAGACCATGGCCTCAAACACACACGGGAAAGGCAGCCGTGCAGCCTGACAGGCTAGCCTGGGGAGTGGGGCCGGGAGGGGGTGATTGTTCTGGAAGAAGCAGATATGATGCCCAAGAAAACAAAGCGACAGCAACAACAAAACTCAAAGAAAATGCTTGACAGGACTCCCAGAGCAAATGTAGAACACCAGCAACCTAGTCAGTGAGCTCATTTTTCCACATCACAGCTCGCCTTCATTCCTTCGTTCCCTCCAGCACACAGCTCCAGAGAACACTTCTCTTCTGATTCTTCCCACCCTTGTGACAAATAAATTGCCCATAAGCACCATTCAAGTTGCAGGGCTCACAAAATATTTTTTTAGCCTGTGAGGTGGAAAAAAAAAATGTCACTGCATTTGACTAGCTTTCCCAAAATGATAGTGCCTCTGAATTAAAATTAAGATTTAAAAGATGGAGTCAGCCATGCACGGATCCTACTTTGCAGATTTTTAGTATTATCTATCTATCTGTAAAGGCAGTCACCTGTATGAAAATAAACACTGTTGGTCGGGCATGGCGGCTCACACTTGTAATCCCAGCACTTTGGGAGGCCGAGATGGGCTGATCACCTGAGGTCAGGAGTTCAAGACCAGCCTGACCAACATGGAGAAACTCCGTCTCTACTAAAAATACCAAAAAAAATCAGTCAGGCGTGGTGGCACATGCCTGTAATCTCAGGAGGCTGAGGCAGGAGAATCGCTTGAACCCAGGAGGTAGAGGTTGCAGTGAGCCGAGATTGCACCATTGCACTCCAGCCTGGGCAGCAAGAGTGAAACTCCATCTCAAAAAAGAAAACAAAAGAAAAAAGAAAGAAAAGAAATGAAAAAAAAAAAAAAGAAAGAAAAGAAAGGAAAAAAAAAAAAGAAAACACTTTTATAACTTTCTGGTTTCCCTGAAGGGAAAATCCTATGCAGGCTGCAATTCTGGTTGAGGTTCATGATTCTGGAGTGTTCTGATTTGCATCAAATATCCAGAACTCATCCAGCTAATGGGGATTCTACAGGACTTCCAAGACCTTCAATTATAAGATCACTACTGATTTGCAATATTACTCTGATAAATGCATATGAATGTAGTGAGATGCATTCAGATTTCAGTTAACATATAAAATGAACATCTTAAAATCAAGGAAATAAGATAGTTAGCATTACTATTTCCAGGGATCGGACATACCACTTATTTGCTTCTGTATCAGTAAAGCTACCTGGGATCAGCTCTCAGTCTACAACCAAATGTGAATATGAAACAATATCCTGTTTTACCCAAATTCCTCTTTCAAGATACGCAAGGGTTAAACTGCCATCCAACTCTATACTGTCTGGACTACTCCAGATGTAGACAAATCCTTTACACAGAAAGAACCACGGGGTTCTTGAATATGAATGTGTAATAAGAATAATTTAATATGAAAAACAATTATTAAAAATGATTTGATAGCATCTAAATTACAAAAAGCAGAGCATCATCTTGCTGATGATCTCAGCAGAGAAAAACTGATCACACACACACACGTTAGAACTTTTTTATTCAACGCCCTACTTCCCTATCAACAACTAGCACAATTCTTAACTGAGATGAGTGCTCCTAACCTGATCCTATGTTCCCTAGATTTAAGCAAAGAACCTTTTTTTCCTGAAGCACTAGGAGAAAACAGATACCTTCCACATAGCAAAGAAAAAGCTTAGAAAAATACATCATTCATCTTTAACGATATCTAGAAATTCAGTTGTAATACAAAATAATTTATCTTTAAACATTTCCCAGCTTTGTTTTAAGTTTGTTTAAAGTACTATATTTAATAGAGATAGAGATAGGTAGATAGATGATAGATAGATAGATAGATAGATAGATAGATAGATAGATAGATAGATAGACAGACAGACAGACAAGCCATCCTACTTCATTCTTCACTTTGTTTCTAATCCTGCCCCATCTGTCTCAGGTTCCTACCCAACTTCATCCCACCCCAAACTCTCCAACCCATGTTAACAACTTTCATCTATATTCTTCCCCTCCTTTTGCCATCCTCACACAAATATATGCCAACTGATTATATTATATATGTGGAGAGATTTTTAATTTATTCTAACAAAATAAGATCATACTGTACATATTTCTCTCACTTTTCTCACTTAACGCTGTATCCTGCCCATCCCTCCAGGATAGTAAGTAGAGATCTAACTTAACGTCTATAGTAACTACAGAATAGTTCATATTATGAATACACACCAGAATGTACTCGATTATTCCCTTTTAATTGTCATTTGGGTTGTTTTTACACTTTTGCAATTTAAACTATTCTACATCAAACCATATCCATCCTTGTGCATAGACCACTATGTGCTTGTATTTTTATTTCTATAATATAGACTCTCAAAAGTTGAATTGTTGGATCAATAGGTATGGGAAAACATTTTAAAGAGAGCAGAAAAATAAAGTCACCTGACTAGCAGCAATTTATAAAAAGGAAGATCACAGAAAATGGCCCCAAACGAGAGCTGTCCTTTCTCTTCTACCTGGGTAGCATTAACTTCTTAGTGTCCTAAGTTGGCTTCAATAAGCATCGGAGATCCTCAGATACAAATAGTGACTCACACTTGTTCCAAAGGATCAGGTAGTGAAGCCCAGAACTGCTCCCCGGTGCTCTCCTTGACTATGTCTGAGTGCTTTCCCAACCAGTTCTCCTCACTCCAAGCTCTGAGGCTCCAGGAAGGTCTAGTGCTTCTCCCACATACATGAAGAATCCTTCCATCATCTGAAGATGGCACTTGTGGTCCTTCTGAGTCTTCTCTAAAATAAACATCCTGGTCCTCTTCATCTGAAGCAGTTCTGAGTGGCCTTCCCCAGCAGGCCCCTCCACCCTCAGTAGATTCTTGTCTGCTCTATGCTTCCTCAAGCTGGGGACCCTAGGCTTGCCAGCCTCATTCTGGACATAATTGTTGTCTCTTTTTAATGCTCTCCTCTTAGTGTTGATTCACCCTGAGTTTACAATAGGCCCACAGTCTGAATTATTTTCATATTTGCTGTTGCTAAGTCACACAAACAAGCCACTACATTCCTGACATCTCCCTCCATTTACTGGGATATGATCACAGGAGAAATCAATACAAGGTGCTCGAGATATGCTCATTATTGAACCCCTTGTCACAGAAGAGATGAGAGCTGGCGGCAGGAAAAAACAAGAGGAGGCACTTTTCAAGTTTAACATTTTCTATTTTTTTCTACCATTATATATGCCCTATTGTGTTTTTCTCTCATATCTAGCCAACATCATTGACCCCATGTCACCAATAAAAGAAGAGTTTCCCTATAAGTTGGAAGGACCTCTCAGTTCTGTCGCAGTGATCCAGGAGTAGCCCCAGGGACCTGAACTGATTAGGTCAATCTCTGCACCCAGGCCTGATGAGGCCAATGTGTTGGGGTTGGTGGCGGCGGGGCAGCACTTTTTCCTTAAGAAACTTACTTAAGATTCTACCAATAGATGCAAAAATTATATTATTATTTTATAAAGTAGTACTGCTAAAGAATGTTCCTTCACAGCGCTGGAACAGGCTAAAAAGATAAATAGTTTCCCCCAAAATGCTGATCTAGTTATGAATGACAAGGTGCATGAGGGTATAGAATAATATGTCTTGTTCAGCTTTTTATCCCCAGAGCTGATTATTGATAAAAGGCTGATTCTCTGAGTGTGTGGATAAATGAATTGGTGAATGATAAACCCCAGGCTCTGAGGCAGATGTCTGGAGGAACACTGAGGCCCTGCCATCACATTCATCCCTTGGTCCCTCTGACAGAATCAAAATACAGATCTAGAAAAGTTTGTCATCTGGATCACTACAGCAATTCCTACGATTTACATTTTGAAAGCCTCTTTTCTCAGCTTCTGTTCTTCTCACTCAACATCTGGAATAAAATTCAGGAACTCTGGAGTTGGTTACAATAGCTACTTCTAGAGGGAGAATTGATTAATTCAATCAACAATTATCTATTGTTATAGGTAACAGACACAGTTTAAATGTTGTACAAACATTCATTGCACAAATGTTAGCAGCTGTCAACAGACAAAAATTCTTTCTTTTTTTTTTCTTGAGACAGAATTTGGCTCTTGTTGCCCAGTCTGAGAGTGCAATGGCTCGATCTCAGCTCACTACAACCTCTGACTCCTGGGTTCAAGCAATTCTCCTGCCTCAGCCTCCCGAATAGCTGAGAATACAGGCACCCACCACAATGCCCAGCTATTTTTTTGTAATTTTAGTAGACACAGGGTTTCACTGTGTTGGCCAGGCTGGTCTCCAACTCCTGACCTCAGGTGATACACCTGCCTTGGCCTCCCAAAGTGCTGGGATTACAGGCGTGAGCCACCATGCCTGGCCAAAAATTCTGTCTTATGGAATCAACCTAAGTGCCCATCAATGGTGGATTGAATAAAGAAAATGTGGTACGTATACACCATGGAATACTATGCAGCCATAAAAAAGAACAAAATCACATCCTTTGCAGCAACATGAATGTAGCTGGAAGCCATTATCCTAGGCAAATCAACACAGGAATGGAAAAACAAATGCCACATGTTCTCACTTAGAAGTGGGAGCTAAACATTGGGTACTCATGGACATAAAGATGGAAACAATAGACACTGGGCATCATGAAAAATATCCAGCTAATAAACATGTAACCCCTGAATCTAAAATAAAAGTTAAAAAGAAATTCTGTCTTCATGGAGGACATATTCAATAGGGGTAAACAGTTATAAAAATAAAAATAAATATGTGAAATACCAGGACTTTAGAAGGTCATATGTGCTATGGAAAAGAATAAAGCCAAGAAGGTGTAACAGATGAGAGAAGACGGCCACCTCTGCTCCCTCTTCCCATACCCACTCCAATCAAACCCATGAAGTACGTGCAATTCTTTTTACTACCTTGCAAAAACATAAAACACTCAAAATCAAATCATTTAAAATTGTAAGTCATTGAACAAGGAGGTTGGGGGTCATCTTTAACCCCAAGTGTGATGGCAATGGTTTGGGGTCAGAAGTCCAGCATTTGAGCACTGTGGTGCACCCACACCAGCTGTATGACTGCTGGAAAAGGAGCCTTCTCAGACGCAACATGGAAGCCCCCATTCACTCCCTGGGACATGTCCAAGGTCTTGAATCCCCTTGTACAGTGATGACTAATCCCTTCTCCAAGCTGCTAAGTGTCTACGCAATCCAGCTTCCATGTGTTCTTATTCTTAAACTACAGGGAAAGGGGAATGACGTAAAGAAAGATCCTAATCTGTGCCAAATATTTGGTGCAGAATCAGTAGAGAAAATGTCTGATGAAGGAGCTATCTGCGCAAACCCACAGCCTGCATTGGAGCCCTCTCCCAACAGTATCATCATGAACAGCCACTGTGCATCTTTACTAGACTGGGCAGCATGGCCACCCTGCGGGAGAAGACGTCCTGGCCCTGTCTAATGTGGTACTCAGGCTTCAGCACCCTTGACAGGGGTACACAGGGCAGTGAAAACTCCAAATCCCCCGGAGAATGAGCCCCTGAGTTTTGAAGAGGATGTCCAACAGTGATCTTGAGAAAGCCACCTAATTTCTCTTTCCTGCTGTGCAGAAGTCACAGTGCCAGGCATCATGTCTACCTTCCAGATGTGTTTGGGTGGATCCAAACGGCTCCTGGCACGTGCACACAGGGCATTATCTAAATGTGAGATTGTGTTTTGTTGAGATAAACACTCCTACAAGAAGAAGAGAAGGAAAGTGGGAGGTGGAAATAGGAGGGAGGGGATGGGGAAGACTGAATTGAACTCAACTCAACAGCTGAAAAGCATTAACTCAGCCATGTAAGTGCTAAAAACAGAGCATACCACCAGAGTAGCAGAGAAGGGGAAAAAATAGTGAAATCCACTTTTAAATGCCAAGAGCTTGTAATTGCACTGAGAACAGCAGGGCTCCTCTCCCACAGCCAACTGATACCTGCCAGACAAGGGCTGGGGAGCCAAGTGTTTCCTCGGGGCAGTTCAGTGGCCCCTTTTGTGTCAGCAGATCCCAGGGTAGCATCATTTTGCTGATTTCATAACACTGAGAACATGGAGAGAGGTACAGCTGTTTATAAAACACAGACAGAATTTCTCATCTCCACATTGAGCCATTGCCCAGAAATGGAGTTGAGGATAGGAAACAATTGAGCAGGATCCTCGGGGAAAGGGAAAGGGGGACTTTCTTTCTATTTCTGACCAAAAACCTCAGTCAAATCTTTTAAAGATCAGATAGGATTTTTTGAGAGAGAAACATCACTTAGCAGCTTTTTTTTTAAAAACCAAACATTTTCCTCCAGTCATCATAAAGAATCATGGGGAAATCAGAAGCATAATTTCAGAAATATACATACAAACTCACAATATTTCTCATATACATTCTGATTTACAGCTAGGAAAAATCTCCCCAGTTTATTTTCAACATTTTTTTTTTATTTTGATAGTTTTTGGGAAACAGGTGGTGTTTGGTTACATGAATAAGTTCTTTAGTGATGATTTCTGAGATTTTGGTGCACCCATTACCCAAGCAGTATATACTGTACCCAATGTGTAGTCTGTTATCCCTCACCACCCCCCACCATTTGTCCTGAGTCCCCAAAGTCCATCACATCATTTTTATGCCTTATAGCTTAGCTCATAGCTTAACTCCCACATATGAGCGATAACATGCGATGTTTGGTTTTCTATTCCTGAATTACTCAATTAGAGTCTTCAATTCCTGCAAATGCCATTAATTCATTCCATTTTACGGCTGAGTAGTATTCCATGGTGTGTGTGTGTGTGTATGTATATATATATGTGTGTGTGTGTGTATGTATGTATGTGTGTGTGTGTATGTATGTGTGTGTGTGTATGTGTGTGTGTGTGTGTGTGTGTGTGTGTGTGTGTGTGTGTATAAAACATTTTCTTTATCCACTCATTGACTGATGGGCATTTGGGCTGGTTCCATATTTTTGCAATTGCAAATTTTGCTGCTATAAACATGCGTGTGCAATTACCTCTTTCATATAATGACTTCTTTTTCTCTGGGTACTGGATACCCAGTAGTGAAATTGTTGGATCAAATGGTAGATCTACTTTTAGTTCTTTAAGGAATCTCTACACTGTTTTCCATAGTGGCTGTACTAGTTTACAACCCCACCAACAGTGTAAAAGTGTTCCCTTTCCACCACACCCACACCAACATTGATTATTTTTTTATTTTTAATTATGGCCATTCTTGCAGTAGTAACGTACCACATTGTGGTTTTGATTTGCATTTCTCTGATCATTAGCGATGTTGAGCATTTTCTCATATGTGTGTTGGCCATTTGTATATCTTCTTTTGAGAATTGTCTATTCATGTCCTTAGCCCACTCTTTGATGGGACTGTTTGTTTGTTTGTTTTTGAGATGGAGTCTCGCTCTGTAGCCGACTGTTCGTTTTTTTCTTGCTGATTTGTTTGAGTTCTTTGAAGATTCTAGATATTAGTCCTCTGTCAAATGTATAGATTGTGAAGATTTTCTCCCACTCTGCGGGTTGTCTGTTAACTCTACTGATTATTTATTTTCTGTGCAGAAGTTTTTCAGCTTAATTAAGTCCCATATATTGATGTTTGTTTTTGTTGCATTTGCTTTTGGGTTTTTGGTCATGAAGTCTTTGCCTAACCCAATGTCTAGAAGGGTTTATCCAATGTCATCTTCTAGAATCTTAATGGTTTTCAGGTCTTAGATTTAAGTCTTTGATCCATCTTGAGTTGATTTTGTATAAGATGAGAGATGAGGATCCAGTTTCATTCTTCTATATGTGGCTTGCCAATTATCCCAGCTCCATTTGTTGAATAGGGTGTCCTTTCCCCATTTCACGTTTTTGTTTGCTTTGTTGATCAGTTGGCTGTAAGTATTTGGCTTTACTTCTTGGTTTTCTGTTCTGTTCCATTGGTCTATGTGCCTATTTTTATACCAGTACCATGCTGTTTGGTGACTATGATCTTATAGTATTTAGTTTGAAGTTGGGTAATGTGATCCCTCCAGATTTTTTCTTTTTGCATAGTCTTGCTTTGTCTATGTGGGCTCGTTTTCGGTTCCATATGGTTTTTAGAATTGTTTTCTCTAGTTCTGTGAAGAATGATGGTGGTATTTTGATGGGAATTACATTGAATTTGTAGATTGCCTTTAGCGGTATGGTCATTTTCACAATATTGACTCTATCCATCCATGATCATGGGATGTGTTTCCGTTTGTGCTGTCTATGATTTCTTTCAGTAGTGTTTTGTAGTTTCCCTTGTAGAGGTCTTTCACCTCCTTGGTTAGGTATATTCTTAAGTTTTTATTTTTATTTTTATTTTTTTTTGCAGCTATTGTGAAAGGGATTGAGTTCTTGATTTTATTCTCAGCTTGGTCACTGTTGCCTATATTCCTGTTGTGCACATGCCACGTACAGTGATGCTAATGGTTTCAAATGTGCTGCATTCAATAATGAAATGGTTCGAAAGCATACACTACCTCTGCACATATGCAAAATGACGCTTGAGCACCTAAAGGGCAGAACATTGCTCACTCATTCTCCAACTGTGACTCTAGAAATATGTGTAAATAAGCCAGCCGCAGAGATTGCAGGCTACATTCACGACTGCTCTCTTCTACATGGAAATGATTATAATCATTAAACAACAACTGTTACTATCAGCTTCATCAGCAACAGTGATGATCCTTCCCCCATTCTTACTGAAATGATAATCACTGTGTTTCCCCAGCTTCCAAAGCAGAGACAGGTTTTTAGAATCATGTTTAATTCATCTTCCTCTTGTTACAGTTCCCTCCTGTGCTTTTATCACACACAGGCATGCCCACACACACACGTAGGCACTGACTAGAGTCACTCAGAGGACTCTCTTAGGGGAGATTGGAATGCTGAGTGGTTGCCTCACAAATCCTTGGTCTCTGAATTCTCTGTCTGCCTATGCCTGCTCAGGAAAAGCTTGAAAAGAGACTTTGGGGTCCAACACTTCTAACCTCAAGTTTGTCATTTGAACAAATTGCTGTGTCCAAACTTAAAACTCCCTGCCTCCATTTCCTCAGCTGTAAAATGGGAATAATAATGGAACCAACCACAGAGAGCAGGGCATCAAACTTTCTCTGTAAAAGGCTAGAGAATAAATATTTTCAACTTTGGAAGCCTCAAGTTTTCCGTCTCAACGACTCCACCCAGTTGTTGTAGTAGAGAAGCAGCCACCACCAATACATAAACAAATGTGTATAGCTGTGCTCCAATAAAACACTGAAGTTTGAATTTGTATGATTTTTGTACGCCACAAAAATCTTATATATCTTTTGATTTTTTTCAACCATTTAAAAATGTAAAACCTATTCCTAGACCAAAGGCCATATGAACATAGGTGGTGACAAGGTGTGGCCTGCAACCTGTTGTAGAGACCGCGATGAGGATAACGTGAGCTCATGACTGCAGAGCACTCTGCAGCCTGCTGAGACCTGTGGACTGAGTGCATGGGAGTTATTGTTACTCTAAAATGCGGGGAAGAAATCAACATGGTTAAAGTCACGTCCTTCAATGTTACCTTGCCTTTTACCTTGGTTGAAAGAGTGAGGGGGCACTGTCATCTCCCAGGCAGGAGTGAGGAAGAAGTGGGCATGAGACAGGTGTGTATATGAAGAGATATTTGGCAGCCTTGGCATCTAAAGGACAGCTTTGCTGCCTGAGCCAAGGGTACAGTGACCTAAACATTTTAGCCAAAAGGTTAGCAAGAACACATGAAACTGAAGGCAAGAAACCCAGGAATCTCTTTGCTGCTGATGTTGTACAACTAGCCAGACCCTTGGAGTCATGTTGGTAGGTGTAAATCAATATGTAGAAATAACAACTGTAACAGCAAAATTCAACTACTTATATAATTTGGTATTGAGATTTTATACTGTTAAGTTACATCCAAAAATCAGGCACTATAAAGGCTCTCTCACCAAAGGGAGACATGAACAAAGCCTTCCTACCCACTTCACCCACACCTGAACCACCTCTAGTACTCATATACAGAGCATGGAACCCCATGCCTATCATGGTTATCATTCAGATGCTCATGCTGCCAACACGTGTAGTTTTGAGTTGTGTGGGCCTTTAAGAAAGAATGCGGGCATTCCTGAAAGAAGAAGGAAGCCCCTGGAAGTACTGCCCCAGAGATATGAGGACTTCCCCCAGGAGAGGCTCCCTATTCCTTCTGCTTCCCCTACTACCCCTGTCACACTACCCTCCTTCCCATGAGGAGTGCTAGGTACTCCCTGAAACCCCTGCACACACTACTACATCCAGTCAAAATGATGTCAGTGTTGCCACCAATCATCGCATAAGCATAAAGTTAAGAATTAGAAATCTATGGCTTGTCAAATGTGTACACCATTTAGAACTGCATGCTATAAAATTAAGGCTTTTGTCATTACTATTGTTACTATCCTCTCCTTCCATATTGGGAAACAAAGAATGAGCACAGCATGGAAACTATTTTTAGGCTCAAATTGCATTAACTTTCCAGAAGGATCAAATATAAAAATTCTGATGAAACGATTGAACTTGGGAGAATAACAGATACCTGGCCCAACCTAATGAGCTGTCTCTCGAATAAGGTAAAGAGGTGTCCAAAGCTGGAGACTCTCCATGGCTGAAACAAAAATCACAGCTGCTCTTCCTGGAAAGAAACTCTGGGGAGAAGAAAACTGGGAAGAACAAAGGCATCCAAAACTAAACCATAGTACTTGGGGACTTTGTACTTTTTTATTTATGTAATGAGCTGTGTTCAGTTGTATGTTTTGCTTTTTTTTTGTAAAGAAAATGGCATTTGAACGTCCACTTCTGCTCTAAAAAGAGCATCTTAATCCTAGTCAGAAAGCATTTATTGTGAATCCATAACATGCATCATCTTTTATACAAAGCCATGGAGCAGGTGAAGAAATTTTCCAAACCCAGTGCTGGAGATTATGATTAGACAAGTATGGGTACACAAATGAGGATGATGGGATAGGCTGCCCCTCCTTCTGCAGGCAGGGTTTCAGCCACAATAGGGATTGGAAGAAATGAATTGTGCAAAGCTTTCCTGTCAAAAGCATGTGACCAAGGTCAGCAAAAAAGAACAACGTGCACAAAGGGGGCTGGAGGTAGTAAGCTAAAGAAAGAGGCTAAAGAAAAATGCTGAGGAGTACAGGAGGTCTAAAAAACCCACATCCACCTAGAACCTCAGAATGGAACCCTATTTGGAAATAGAGTCTTTGTAAATGTAATTGATTAATTAATTACAATGAAGTCATACTAGGTTAGGGTGGTCACTAAATCCATTGACTGATATCTTTATAAGAGAAAGGAGAGTGAGACTTTGACACAGGGCACAGAGAAACATAAGGAGACCCCATGTGAAGATGGAGGCAGAGTGTGGAGTGAGGCAGCTACAAGCCAAGGAAGGCCAAGGACTGCAGGAAACCAGCAGAAGCCAGAAGACGCAAGAAGCATTCTTCCCCAGAGCCTTCGGAGGGAGCGCGGCCCTGCTGACACCTTAGTTTCAGACTTCGGGCCTCCAGAACTGTAAGCAAATAGATTTCTATTGTTTCAAGCCACCCAGTATGTGATACTTTCTTACGGATGCCCAAAGAAACTAACACACTCAGCAAGGGGAAAACTGGAAGGACAAATAGAGTTGAGAGTCAAGCATCCAAGCTGGCCTCATGAGTATTGAGACCTGTGGCTTTACACCAGAGCAAAATCAACGCTCTTGGATCTCTCTCTCTCTCTCTCTCTCTCTCTCTCTCTCTCTCTCTATCTCAATTTCCTACTGACAAAAAATAATTTATTAGCAAGAGAGCTCTTTGTTGGATTAGCCCCAAGGGGGATGTTGGAACGCTAAGGAATGAGACATAAACATGAAGTACCAAGACTATCACCATCACAGTCAGGAATTCCATGCCAGCCCAGGTTTCCAGGGAGTGCCATCACAACTTCTGAGCACCATTGTCATCAGCCAGCAGCAACTTGACTCAGTACTGCTGTAATGGCTGAGTTGTATGCATGTGTTATGCAGAGGCTGGGGGTCCTCCCTACCCTGATTTGCATGCAGAAGCCATTTCCAAGCACCCCTGCCCCTTCAGGGTGCTTGGCAGCAGCACAGTCTCTGGTAAATAGGGCAAGAATAGGATCTTAACTACCTTGCTGCGCTAATCAGGTCTCAGACAGGCACCAGCCAGGATTAAGTGGAGAGCTTGTTTAGAAGAGTAAGTGAGCTTTCTTTCATTTCAGTCTCTGTTTCTATAGAACATGCTTAATGCATATGCACCCTACTTCCTTCTTCCTTCCTTCCTTTCTTCCTTTTTCCTTCCTTCCTTCCCTCCTTCCTTCCTTCCCTCCCTCCTTCCTTCTTTACTTCCTCCCTTTCTTCCCTCCTTCCTCCCTCCTTCCTTCCTTCTTTACTTCCTTCCCTCCTTCCTCCCTTCCTTCCTTGCTTTGCATAAAGATTTCTCTCCTTTTGTTTATTTTATTTTCATTACCAAATCATATCAGAATATATTCTCATGGTAAAAGATATGAGTGCAACATAACTATATATAATAAAATGCAAAAGCCTCATGTCCCAATATTCCACTCTGTTCCCCAGAGGTAACCACAGTTAAGTATACATCTTTCCAGTCCTTCTTCCATGCACTATATAGTCGCACAAAATAATTCTACTTTTATATAAAAGTATCATTCTTCATGTGGTATTTTAATCTGATTTTTAAACTCAACAATATATCTAATAAGCCTTTCCATGTCAATAATACATGTCTGCCTGTTTTTTAAATGACTATGTATACACACATAATTTATCCTTGCAAAAATTACTGGCATTTTTATTGCTTTCTCCATGTTATAAGCAATGCTGTAATAAACATCCTTGCTTAATATACACCTGTGAGTGAAAAAATTTTGCTACAGATAGATTTGTAGTAATTGATTTGCTGGACCAAGAGACATAGGCATTTTTAATCTTGAAAGATACAACCAGATTACCCTCCAAAGTGGCTTTATCAGTTTATACACTTTCACCAGAAGTGTTACCCTCATCCTCATCAACTGGATATTATCAATAATTACAATTTTCTCAGTATAGGAAATAAAAATATCTTATTCTAATTTGCATTTCCTTCATAGCTAATGATATTGAGCATCTGTTTGTGAGCTTCTTGGTCATTTATTTTTATTCCTTGTCTGAGTCTTTTGCATATTTTTATATTGAGTGGTTCATCTGTTGGTTTGTAGCATCATACATAATACATTCTGCATATTTCTACTCGTTATATGTTGGGCAAATGTTCTTCCTATTATATTCCCTGTGCTTTAATTTGCTTTACAGTCATTCATTCAACAAACATTTACTAAGAATCTACTCTGGTTGGGCATGGTGGCTTATGCCTGTAATCCCAGCACTTTGGGAGACTGAGGCGGGGGCGTCATGAGGTCAAGAGATTGAGACCATCCTGGCCAATATGGTGAAAATCCATCTCTACTAAAAATACAAAAAATAGCTGGGCGTAGTGACATGCACCTGTAGTCCCAGCTACTCAGGAAGCTGAGGCAGGAGAATTGCTTGAACCCGGGAGGCGGAGGTTGCAGTGAGCCGAGATCATACCACTGCACTCCAGCCTGGGCGACAGAGCGAGACTCCATCTCCAGAAAAAAAAAAAAAAAATTCTACTCTGCAAATAAACAAAGTATTCTAGTTCAAAAGTTTAGCTTTTGCACAAATTTGTCAGGATTTTGCTTCATTGTTTCTGGGTTTCGTATTTTCCTCAGGAAGCCCTGGGCTACACCATGATTATAAAACATATTCTTAAATTTTTACCTAAAACTTTTATAGATTGTTAAACATATTTGGCTTTTGAGTACATCTAGAATTAATCCTATGAATTGTGTGAGCAATGTCCTTTTTCCCAACCCCAAACAGGTGGAAAGACAATTCAAAAATCATGCCTTAAAAGAATGCCTTGAATAAAAATTTATCTGCCCCTTGTATGAAATACAATCTTTACCATAACCCATATTCCATAAATAATGGATTGGTGTGGGGACTGGGAACTGCTTTTTTTCTGTTCCACTGATTATTTTCCCATTTCTGGCTCTATATCTTAATTACTATATGTGTCTCTTACTATGTCTCCTTAAATTGCTATAGCTCACATGCCTTGGTTTACTATCCAACAGAATAAGGACCCACCAGTGGTCTTTTTATGTATTTATTGGATAGCATTGAGCATGTTGCCTTTGCAAATGAGTCTTAAGAACATTGTTAAATGCCGTAAAGAATCTCACTGAATTTTTAATTTGAGAACCATTGAATGTACATATTAATTTATGAAGAATTGACTTTATTAAGAATATTAACTGAAATATGAGATGTCTTCATTTTTGGAGCTTTTTATCTACTCTACAACAATGCTACAATAGGATTTCACAGTTTTAGTCATACCAATCTGGCACGAATCTGTTAACATTTATTTATAAGACGTTTATTTTTACTTGTTACTGTTATTGTAAATAATAGCACTTTTCCCCCATTACATTTGAAAAACAGTTAGCGCTTGTGTATAAGACAGCTATTGTTTTAGGATATTAATCTCATATCCAAAGAGAAAAGGCATTTGTTGTGGGTAGGGCATGGCTAGGGAAGGCAAGTGGAGAGCCTGGAGAGAGTTACAGAGGACAAAACCAAGTTTAGGACACCATTTGGGTCTCTGAGAAGGATCCAGCATCCCTCAACACTACCGGCTTGGCTGAACGGAGTGAGGTGTAAGGGGCAAGATGAAAGGGACCCCAGGGTAGTTGTGGGAAACTCTTCTGTGCGGAACTCTGAAAATTTTACTGAAATTTTTGTACTGAAGAAATGGTGGCATGGTGTGTTTAGGCAGAGAGGAAGCCTAAGATAGCGTACACAAGTTTCTCTGAGGCTGAGTAGTTCCTGCCTGTCCAAGAGGTGAATACAGATGTGCGGAGTGCCAATGAGAAAGAGACTTGGAGTGCAGGCCACAAGAGGACAGCGTCTAGAGACTTGCACCCTGAGGCCACGGCAGGAACCACTGACCCCAGCAGCACACACCAACCCCACTCAAAAGTCAGGTGGGACCGGTTCCATCCAGAGAGGATGCAGTGGGGAAAGATGCCAACAACCTGAGACACACCGAGGAAAACTCAGGGAATGTACATGAGAGACAGGTCACCCTCACTACCGAGACAGTACATAAGTTTCTCTGGCCTCATGATGCCATTCTGGGGTGCAGAGAAAGGGAAAAGCTCTTCATGTGGAAGGAAAAAAAGCCAGTATGGAGTATGGGTTTTCAAGCAATTACATTTAAATTATGTATTGACTGAGCAATTTTCTGAAAGTGATCAAATTCTACACTAGCAGATCCTAGGCCAGGCTCTGTGGCTCTCGCCTGTAATCCCAGCACTTTGGGAGGCTGAGGCAGGTGGATCACTTGAGTTCAGGAGTTCAAGACTAGCCTGGCCAACATGATGAAACCCCATCTCTACTAAAAATACAAAAAAATTATCCAGGCATCGTGGCGGGCGCCTGTAATCCCAGCTACTCAGGAGGCTGAGGCAGGAGAATTGCTTGAACCCAGGAGGAGGAGGTTGCAGTGAGCTGAGATTGTGCCATTGTACTCCACCCTGGGCGACAAGAGCGAATCTCTGTCTCAAAAAATGAAAACAAAAAGTAAACTAGCAAATCCTGAGTTAAACTGAAGTGACAAGATTAAATGCTTTGCCCTCAAAGAAAGAAGAAAATCACAAGCAAGTTGAATTCAGTCATAGGAAAACAATATTGCATTTCTGCACATGAGTCATAGTGTGTAACTTTAAAATTTTTTTCATGCTAATATAATTTGAACAGCTACAAAAATCCTGTAGAACATACATTATCTGTCCTCTTGATATGTGCCACTTCATGTATACACATTGGGCCACATTCCACAGTTACGCAGTCAAGGCTAAAAACTCTGTTATAGCAGGGTGTAGTGGCATATGCCTGTAATCCCAGCTACTCAGGAGGCTGAGACACAAGAATCGCTTGAACTCAGGAGGCGGAGGTTGCAGTGAGCCAAGATCATGCCACTGCACTCCAGCCTGTGTGACAGAGTGAAACTCTGTCTCAAAAAAAAAAAAAAAAAAAAAAATTCTTAGTGAGAAGTCACTGTCATGTTGCATAGCAACATCCCTTCATGAAAAGCAAGGACTCTGCAAAACCAAACATTCAAAAATATGCAATTCAGTTAACACTTTGTTTGAAGGCAAACTGTTATCTGAATACTCTTAAAGAAACAAAAAATGGATCAACATCTCAGTCCACATTTGTACCTATGAACATGGCAATGGCATAGAAAAATGAGAAGGGTGTTCCCTCAGCACTGCCCAATCATGAAGCCCACCTGCATTTTTACCTAATAGAAAAGCAATAATTAAAAGTTTGATTTTAAGGTTCTAATTCCAGGTAGAATGGGTTAATTGCACCCCACTCCATCTCTTTCACTGAATGCAGCTATAAAACCCAGCAGAATACATGCAGCAAGTATTCAAGGGCTCTGAAAAGTAAATAGGAGCAAGCGGATTGGAAAGGAAGATGAGAAGGCAAAGGGCCCTGCTAACTAGTGGTAAATTCAGCACGATTCTCCCTCCAGTATCCTCTGGACAGAAGCCAGGAGACACATGAAAGTGGGCATCAGCTCCTAAAAAGAATACTCCAGAAGATGCTCCTAATTTTGGCTTGAGGAATAGAAAAGGAAGTGCTAGTTGCAACAGTAGGAACAGCAAATGTGCTGGAGATTTCTTTTCTGGAAAATCTTAAGTCTAATTTCTTTTATAGTTATAAGACTGCTCAAGTTATATATTTTATTTTGGGTGAGTTTTGCTAAATCATGGCTTTTGAGGAAGAGCTCTATTTCATCTAAGCGATCAAATTTCTGTGCCTAGAGTTGTTCTGTGGGATCTGTAGTAATGCCCCTTCTTTTGTTCCCGATATTGGTAATTTGTGTCTTCTCCCTCTTTTTTTTATCTCCTCCATTTTGCTAAAAATTCATCAGTTTTCTTGATATTTTCAAAGACTAGCTTCTACTTTTGTTGTGTTCTTCTATTATATATTGATAAACACAGCAACTTGGATGAATCTCAGAGCTATTATCCTGAGTAAAAGCTGATCTCAAAAATTACATCCTGTATGATTCCATTTATATTATATATTCAAAAAAGAAAACTATACTGGCATGAAACAGACCAGTGGTTGTGAGTGGTTGGAAGGCAGTGATGTCACCACAAAGGCACAGCACAGGCAGGTTTTTGGTGTGATGAAAACAAGGACACTGTTGGGCATCCTGTCTATGTTGGTGGTCGCAAAAATCTATATGAGTAAAGGCTCACAGAACTGCACACAAAAATAAAGAAATAAAGTCAATTTTACCATATGTTAATTAATTTTTTACTTTATTTATTATTATTATTGTTTTTGAGACAGAGTCTCGCTATGTCACCCAGGCTGGAGTGCAGTGGCACAATCTCAGCTCACTGCAAGCTCCGCCTCCCAAGTTCACGCTATTCTCCTGCCTTAGCCTCCCGAGTAGCTGGGGCTGCAGGCTACGTTAATTTAAAAATTAAAATATTAGCATCTCTTCTAAGTTCAGAGGAGAAATAAGACTTTGATTTAAGAAACATCTTAATGTAAAAATGTATACCAAATTAAGTAACTGTGTAATTAATTAGCTTTTCAATTAAACAGACATTTCTCTTCCTTCATAAACTTGAAAAATAAATTTATCCCTATTTTCAACAAGTTTTGGGGAAACAAGCATTCTCAGGTAATATTTGTGGGACACAGATTGTGTCATTTGTGTCATTCGATTTTTTGTAAATTTTGTGTCATTAGATTTAAATGGCTACAAGCTCCTTAACTAGATATTTATCACCAAGGAAATTTGAAATGTATATATCTTTAGATCTACTTATTCTATTTCTAGGATTTTTTTTTTTTTTGAGACAGAGTTCGAGCTTGTTGCCCAGGCTGGAGTGCAGTGGCACAATTTCAGCTCACTGCAACCTCCGACTCCCTGGTTCAAGCGATTCTCCTGCCTCCACCTCCCAAATAGCTGGGATTACAGTGCCACCATGCCCAGCTAAGTTTTGTATTATTAGTAGAAACGGGGTTTCACCATGTTGGCCAGGATGGTCTCGCTCTCCTGACGTCGTGATCCACCCGTCTCGGCCTCCCAAAGTGCTGGGATTACAGGCATGAGCCATCACACCTGGCCCATTTCTAGGAATTTTTAGCACAGATGTACTTTCACAAGATGCAATACTGTATACAGCATGTTTATTGCAGTATAATTTACGACAGCAAAATACCAGAAACCACCAAAACCACCTTGATCTCCATTAATAAACATATTATAGGCCAGGTGCAGTGGCTCACACTTGTAATCTCAGTTCTTTGGGAGGCCAAAGTGGGTGGACCACCTGAGATCAGGAGTTCAAGACCAGCCTGGCCAATCTGGAGAAACCCTGTCTCTACTAAAAGTACAAAAATTAGCTGGGTGTGGTAGCACGTGCCTGTAATCCCAGCTACTTAGAGAGACTGAGGCAGGAGAACAGCGTTAACCAGGGAGGCAGAGGTTGCAGTGAGCCAAGATCACGCAACTGCACTCCAGCCTGGGCTACAGAGTGAGACTCCATCTCTAAATAATATATATGCATACAATTAACTCAGAAAACCATTTTTTAAATGAGACCAATCATCAATTACTGATATTTTTAAATTTCTAAAATTAATCAAGAAAAAATAACAAGATGAAGAACAATATACAGAGATTGATCTCATTGCTGTTTATCAAAGGACATATATGTTGGGGGATTGTATACATTCATAGAAATTCTTAGAAGGATATACGAAAGATTGTTCTCAATTGTTATTTCTTTGGGGTGAGCTTGATATAGGGGGAGGAGCAAGGAAATAGTTTTTGTCTTCATTTTAAATCTTTCTAAACTGTTTGAAAAAACACAAACATGATTTTTTTTACCTGGTAAAAAATAATAACGCCTTTGTAAAAGGTTTGTTAATCAGGATAGCTGACCTTCAGCCAATCCTGGGAAACATCATTCCTGGGAACATCCATAGTCAGAAGGATCTTAATAGGGTCAGAGAGAAAGACCTGAAGGTCTATCATCCTCTGTGAGTGAGAAAGAGTTCCTCCAAGGAATTCTGCAGCCATTGCCTACTGAAAGGTGATACGAGCATAAAAGGATGAAGCCACTGGGGTTCTGTGACCAGACTCTTTGGATAAATTCATGGACAAGTCCCCAGGGTTGGACTTGGTTTCTCTGGATTAACAATATAAAAGCCCTAGTTTAAAAATTTTCTAATTTACAGTAAAGTTAATATTTCTAGGGCATATGTACAAGAACACAGAAATTCTTCATTTTGAAAGACATCATCAACAACAACAATCAAACTAGGTTTGTGATCTTGAGAAAATTACATAATTTTTTGTTCGGTAATGTCTTTAGCAATACAACAGGGATTGGGTGGTGGGTAAGACCCTTGCGGTCCTAGAACCAGTGAGTTACCCTGTCTGGTTCAGACACTGAATTTTACACAATTCTATTTTCCAGATTCAGATTTCATTTGTCATTCGATTAAAACTGGCCAGTAGTCAAATGCCAATCTTCGCGCCATTCTAATGAAACATTATGTGTTTTAGGGTGGGTGCAGGGGCTCACGTCTGTAATCCCAATACTTTGGGAGGCAGAGGGGGGCAGATCACCTAAGATCAGAAGTTCGAGACCAGCCTGGCGAACATGGTGAAATCCGGTCTCTACTAAAAACACAAAAATTAGCCAGGCACAGTAGTGCCCACCCATAGTCCCAGTTATTTGGGAGGCTGAGGCACAAGAATCGCTTGAACCTGGGAGGTGAGATTGCAGTGAGCCAAGATTGCACCACTGCACTAAAGCCTGGGTGACAGAATGTGACCCTGTCTTTAAAAAAAAATTATGCATTTTAGTTGGTTGTTCAGATTTGCTGTATTATAGAGACAATGCTCTTAAGCACTAAATTTCTCACAAGTTTTAAACTTCTCACAAAGTTTAATTTTTGCTTCTATTAAGTATTGAAATGCCTTCAAAGATAAATTTCTATTTCAAAACTGGGTATGGCTTAAGGACAAAAGGAAAATATTGCATGGCATTTATTTAATAAGAACCAAAGTCAAAGAACCATTTAGTATACTGGAAAATAGTCTAAATATTTTCAAATATATAAACAAAAATGTCAACGTTCTGTAGTTAAGGAACAAAAGCCAGGAATCAGCAATTTTTTTCTCAGGCATTTTAGCTCATTCTCATTATCCTGCATATCATACTATATGCAGTCTCCTTTTTTTTTTTTTTATTTTGAGATGGAGTCTCGCTCTGTCACCCAGGCTGGAATGATGCAGTGGCATGATCTCTGCCCACTGCAACCGCCGCATCCTGGGTTCAAGCGATTCTCCTGCCTCAGCCTCCCAAGTATCTGGGACTACAGGCGCATGCCACCACACCCAGCTAATTTTTGTATTTTTAGTAAAGATGGGATTTCACCATGTTGGCCAGGATGGTCTCAATCTCTTGACCTCGTGATCCACCCACCTCAGCCTCCTAAAGTGCTGGGATTACAGGCGTGAGCTACTGTGCCCGGCCTGTCCTACTACTTCCATTTGGATGTACATCCTAACTCTGTTCCGGTCTTGCCCCAATTCTGCTCCAGTCCCACCCCAACTCTGTTCCAGCCTCGCCAGAGCAGCCTGGCCTCCCTGGACTTTCCACACCCACTGCTGCACTTGTGTAATCTGAACCATCCTTCCTCACTAGCCAGACAGAGTTTGCCCTTGAAGGATGGAAGAAGGAGGGGAAGGAAAAGAAAAGGACCGAGAGAAGGAGGAATGGGAAGGGAGGAAGACAGGGAGAAAGGGACAGGGAGGCAGGGAAAAAGAAGACAGTTAAAGAAGAGATACGCTGGCTGCTAGTTTGTAGTCCATGTTCAGTTTCTTCCTTCTTTCACCTGAAAACCCTGCCCGGAATAATTTCTTCATATTCAAAAAAGGAAAGAATCCCTTGAATGATGACAAGTGACATAATATGCATTCACCTAACCTCTGATGAGAAACTGATTTATCACCTGCATTTCAGAGCCCTGGGAAAGTGGATGTCGAGGGATAAGTGGATTTGGGGGCAGGCAGTAAGTTTCTGAGGTGAATTTCAGAAATTCTCCTCCAAACCATAAGTAAAAGCAGGTTGGCTACAGTCTGGCATGAGTGGCCAGAACAAAACATCATGTCACCCAGGATTACCAGTGAATACCCTCCTCATAGGGTCCCAGGTGGATGACCAGGGGGTGCTAGAGAGATGTCGTTACCCAAGCCAACTTCCCCAAGAGCTCACTGGTTAAAAAAAAAAAAAGTTCAGAACATCGGAGATTTAAAACAATTGCCCAGAAAAAAAAAAAATCGTTTTTCATTTTAGGGAGTTCAAGGAATGGAAAAGAATGATACAGTCTTCAGCAAAGTCATTGGCAAAATTTTAGTTTCCAGACACATCTGCTTCTCCCATCTTCCATAATACTGCACCCCCTCCCACACTTAACGACTGACTAGCAACCCTCGTAATCAAAAGGAACCAGGTACCTGGTGATTGTATTTAAGAGGTATTTAACCATCCAATTCCAAAGCCCCTGTTCAAATATCAAATATGAGGGCAAGATGGTGGGGGGGGTGTAGGGGGGAAAGGCCCAGAGACCATAGGATGCTGGTGCAGGCGAGGGTCATAGAAAAAGAGGGGAGAAGATACAGAGCTCTCCTGGGGAGAGGGAAGCCCCCACTCCCCGCAACACCTCTTCAACTCTGTTTTTCCCCTGGCAGGAGGAAGTTTGTCAGGGAAGAATATCTATCTTTGGACACACTGTAGCAAAAGTAAAGTCACAGATTGACACTTACATTTCATTTGCTTGAAGATGGACTTGTTAGGTTCAAGCCAGTGCTAGAGAGGAAAAAAAAAAAAAAAGCAGAGATCAGGGGTCAAATTGCTGGACCATACAATGCATACCTAATAACTAAAAGGAATTCCAAAGTACAGCCTCAGTTTCCATAGACACTCTTCAGCATTCCACACTCTGAAGACTGACATAAACAACTTGGCAATAATCATAGCACAGACAAGGATATAAATTACAGAGTTAACATTTTCCAAGTCATATGTGAGTCAGACAGTTGCTAGGAGAGAAGGACAAGAGAGAGAATATGCACTGAAATGGGATGTTCTAGTACCCCTAATTGACTCCTAGGTGATTCTTTGAGCTCCATGGTTCTGTGAAAGTCGCAGATGGCTAAAGACTTTTAGCATTTGACATCCACGACCTGAAAGAATCACAGTCCAAGGCAGCATCAGCATCCAGTCCTGCTTCCGGGACAAATTCCCTTAAGAGGAATATTGGGTCAAGCTGGCATTAGCCCTATCACATGCAGAGGCAATTCTTCCTTTACAGTAGGGAGGAGTAAATGATCTTCAATATCTCATTTCCAGAGGCCTGAGGTCATCAAGAAGAAAAATCAGCTCTATCACAAAATAAAGAAGCCAAAAGACATGGGGAGCTCAGAACCATGTTACTGTCAGGCATTTGAAGTAGGCACCACGCTGGTCCCGGTGGCTGGCCCTCTCTGCAGCACATACAAAGATCACTTCGACATGCTGAGAGCTGGGCAGCTTTTGAGATCACTAACCATGAGGTCCCTGAAGCTGCTCATGGAATGTCACTTAGAGTCACTTTATACACCTGTAGTTTAGAGATGATACAGGGGGTGTCCTGGGGTATCCATCCTGAGGTCAGGGAGCTCTCCTTCTGGAGGCATCCCGCCTGCTTGATGCCAGAGGAAATCAGAAGAGCAAACTTACCGTCCATTGAGCTCTTGCACCTCACTCTATCTCCTTTGTGTTATCCAGTAAGCCTCAGGTCTTGTGCTATCCATATTCTTTGATGTAAATGCATAACCATAATAATAGCTAGTATTTGTTGAGTGCTTACTAAATGCCAAGTGCCATTCAAACGTTTCCATGTGCTATCTTATGTAGTCCTCCCTACCACTCCACTTATAAATAAGAAGACTGGGGCTCAGGATGTTAAACAGCTTGCCTAAGGTCACTCTGCTGATAAACAGTGATTAGAAACCACTGAGGGGATCAGATCTCTGCAGTCTTCAAAAACAATAATGGGAGTCTTATAAGTGTTTCAACATTATGGAAAGTCTAACAAAACAAACAAACAAAAACCCAACAAGATATATTTACCCCTGACCACGTTGCACAGACAAACTGAAAAAACAAGTCTTTTTGCTTCTGGCTAAAATTATATCAACTCATTTGGGGACGCTCGTTATCGCCTTCTAATTAGAAGTTATATAGTTTTTATAACTGAACAGTGGAAGACTCATTGATTATACCACTTACTAGCTATAAACCTTCAAGATGCTTAATCTCTCTGTGTCTCGGTTTCCTCAACTATAAAACGGGAACAGTAATCACACCCACCTCGTAGGGCTGTTGTGAGGATTTAAAAGTTAACAAATGTAATATACACAGTGCATGAAATGTGAAAATACTAAATAAAATGATTGTTGTTGGCTGATGCAGTTCTTATTATTTAATAGGTACAGTTTCATTATTAGACCCCATCTTTCAATATATGTGCTTCATGGAGAAGAATAATAAAAGAGGCCCCTGGTGGTTAAATTACTTTTCTAGAAATGAATGAATAGGATCATTTAAAACTAAGGTAAGAAAACAAATAGCGGCAAGAGATCAATACTTACTGCAATTGTTTTGCAGAACAGAATCACCAGTTATTTTGCTAATAAAGTCTGAAATATAAATATGTTTTCCAAATTCTCCTTGTTTGGCATTCTTCAAACTCCTCGGCCCTTTCCTGCCTAACTTCAACGTGCTTCTCCAACTTGTCTCTGACTCCAGGGTGCCAAGTCAGTTTCATTTTGTGTGCCCACACCAGGGCTGTGAGGAGGATTCCAAAACCAGGTGCAGGCTCTGAGAGAATGAGTGCCATAATGGACTGGCTATGTCTGCCATGCTGCTATAGATTGGCAATGTCTGCCATGGAGGGGACAGGGAACATGTAAGGCATGCCTGCAAGGTATTTGCCATCTGTGTCCTAAATAAATTATTTACTCTAAATAAACTGGCCTCCTTGTTGTCCTAAGAAATACACTTTGCAGTTTCAGATCAGTTTCTATCACCCTTTTCCTCTTAGCCTATTCACACCCTACATTTGCCTTTCAGACCTAGTGTATCTCAGTTACCCATTTCTACAAGGTGATCTCTACACACTTTTTCAGGACAGCTATTCCTCTCCAAAGGGAGAGTCATGAGGTATAGAGTCCTAGGAAAAATAAGCCAGCAATAACGTTTCAAGGAATTACAGGAAATCATTACTTCAAAGAGGGCCAAGTTCAACTTGTTAGTATTCATTAAATCACTAACACAGAAACAGAAAACCAAATACCAATACCACATGTTCCCACTTATAAATGGGAGATAAATTATGAGAATACATGGACACACAGAGGGGAACAACACACACTGGGGCCTATCAGAGGGCAAAGGGTGGGACGAGGGAGAGGATCAGGCAAAATAACTAATGGAAACTTGGCTTAATACCTGTGTGATGAAATAATCTATACAACAAACCCCTAAGACACAAGTTTACCTATATAACAAACCTGCACATGTACCCCTAACTTAAAAGTTAAAAAAGACCAGGCACAGTGGCTTGCTCTCACCTGCAATCCCAACATTTTGGGAGGCCAAGGTGGGTGGATCATCTGAGATCAGGAGTGTGAGACCAGCCTGGCCAACGTGGTGAAACCCCATCGCTACTAAAAATATAAAAATTAGCCTGGCGTGGTGGCAGGTGCCTGTAATCCCAGCTACCGGGGAGGCTGAGACAGGAGAATCCCTTGAACCCAGGAGGTGAAGGTTGCAGTGAGCCAAGATGGCGCCACTGCACTCCAGCCTGGGCCACAAGAGCAAGACTGAGTTTCAAAAAAAACAAAAACAAAAACAAAAAACACCTGACAGGCCCATAGCCCAGCAATTCCTTTATTCTCCAACTCACCCATGCAAACAAAGAGGTACCCAACAAGAATCTTCACTGCAATATTATATAAAATTACAAAATATTAGAAATAACATTAATGGCCATCATCAGGAAAATGGGTAAACAGACTGTGGTCTGTTCATATTCTGGATGATTCTGCAGCAGTGTTTTCTATGAGGGAGATCTTTATGTGTAGCATGGGCAGATCTCTAAGGCATAATGTGGGATACAAAAAGTGAACTGAAAAATCTATCATTATACCTGCAATCAGTTCCCAAATTGTGCACTAAATCACCCCCAGAGAAACACAGCCATAGTAGACATCATTCAGCGCCATGTGAATTATGAACTCAAAGGAGTACACAGTTCCAACATTAGATTGTGCTATATTCCCTTTTTTTTTTTTTTTTTCTTTTTTTTCTGGCAGGGCTTTCTATGTTGCCCAGGCTGGTCTCAAACGCCTGGGCTCAAGCAATCCTCCCACCGTGGTCTCCCAAAGTGCTAGGATCACAGACATGAGCCAACACACCTGGCTGTGCTATATTCCTTTTGATGTCATATGTATATAAGGTATCAAATATATATATTTTTTGCAAAGCTTGGTTTCTAGCAGTTGCTATGATGATAAGCAAGTACCACACAGAAATAGGTGTGCAACAAGCAATGAGCATGGTGGTCTGTCCAATATGATCCTAGGGGTGCCCAACAGGCACTCGTTATTAAGCACTTGTGGTTGTTTAAGAATGAAATGAAAATACTATTTTTTCTGCTATTTACATGTATAATGTTTTACATAACTACTAAGATTTTAGGACATAACTACTTGTTTGGATCTAACTCTTATTAGATGAAACTATTAGCTATTCTCCTGGCCTATGGAGGCAACAAAATAATCACTAAGATACTAAGACAGTCAGAAATTGAGGAAGTTTGGGAGACTTTGAACAACTTCACTATATATTTAGTATGTGTTCTTTTTAAATAAAAAGTACAGACATTACCATATATTCAAAAAATACATATGTAAGCATCTAAATATATTGGTAAAGATCCGAAATGATAGGCAGTAAAATGAGACTAATGGGAGGATAATAGGAGTGGAGAACACACGTTTAGGAGTGTTAGCCAAAGAAAACCATGACTTCAGTATTTTCCGTGATGTTTTAGGTTTAACTTTTTTACATGTACTGGTGCATGATACAGTTGGGATGCGTGTCCTCAACCAAATCTCATGTTGAACCGTAATCCCCAATGTTGGAGGTGGGGCCTGATGGGGAGTGATTGGAGCATGGGGGCAGATTTCTCATTAATGGTTTAGCACCTTCCTCTTGGTGCTGTGCTTGCGATAGTGAGTTCTTGCAAGACCTGGACATTTAAAAGTGTATGGTGCTTTCCCCCTCTCTCCTGCTCCCACTGTGTGAGACGTCTGCTTGCCTTTGGCCATCCACCATGACTGCAAGCTCCCTGATGCCTCTCCGGAAGAAGATGCTGGCGCCATGGCTCCTGTACAGCCTTCAGAACCATGAACCAACTAAACCTGTTTTCTTATAAATTACCCAGTCTCAGGTATTTATTTATAGCAATGCAGGAACAGCCTAACACAGTACATTACACAAATAATTAAAAATCTATTTTTTTTAAAGAGATAGCTAACGTCTACTCAGAGGATGAAAGTAGGCTTCATGTAAATTAACCTGAAGGAGTTCATACATGATAGGCAGATATCAAACCCAGCTGAGCACCCAGGGTTGACACTGTGGTCAGACCCAGGAGCCAGCAGGCCTAGATTCAAATCCGAGCCCTAACACTGACAAGCTGTGGACTTTCAGCAAGTTCCCTGGTTTCCTCACTTACAGCATCATCGGGAAGTTTAAATGGGTTAATTCATGAAGAAGGCCTTAGAACAGAGCTTGGTGCATCAGGAAGGCTCAACAGCACTGGCTATTTCCATCTTTAGGCTCCATGAAAGAAACTTCTCACTTGGTACCATGGCAGTTTGGTACCATGGCAGTTTCCGTGAGTCTAACTGTGTCCTTCTTTTTTTTTTTTTTTTTTTGAGACAGAGTCTTGCTCTGTCACCCAGGCTGGAGTATAGTGGCACAATCTCAGCTCACAGCAGCCTTCGGCTCACTGCAGCCTCTGCCTCCCGGGTTCAAGCAATTCTCCCACCTCAGTCTCCAGAGTATCTGGGACTACAGGCACAGGCCACTATGCCTGGCTAGTTTATATATATTTTTTAATAGAGATGGGGTTTCACCATGTAGGCCAGGCTGGTCTCGAACTCCTAACCTCAAGTGATCCACCTGCCTCGGCCTCCCAAAGTGCTGGGATTAACTGTGTGAGCCACCACGCCCAGCCTAACTTTGTCCTTCTCTTCCTCCCCGACTCCCCATCTCACTCTCCCTTCTGTTCAACATGAGGAGATCAATTATCTATACAATTGCAATACCAGCTGTTAGCCCTTTGCTTCTCTCTTCATCCCCTTCCTCTCTCTCCTCTCTTTTCTCATTCTTCCAATTAGAGTTAAGAGTTTGCCAGTGAAGTGTAGTCTGGACTACACCAATAACTCCTGCTATTATTGGAGGTACAGATGGATTACACTTTAGGGAAAAAATAACCACCATGATGTGGCATGCTTGGTAATTAGATATAAAGCTTAGAACATTTATTGCATTGCTATTTTCCTTTTGATGCTACTTGGAATATATGCTGTTCTGATATTTCTAAGTCTTTCTCCTTATTGGAAACCGAGTTTCCCTAAGACAGGCAGAAAGGAGAACCTGGTAACCAAATATCTAAATTTCTGGCTAATTTACTGTAACCGAAATCTTCTTTTCCTCAACTCTCATGTAGAATAAAATTTCCAAAGGCTATAAGGAAGCTAAGACCCCATCACTGATTCTACAAAAAGAACTAGGGGAGCAAGATGAACCAGTGGATGCACCCCTTAGTATGATTTGAAGGTACCAGGAAGGCATCTGCAGCAGATACTCTCAAGTCCCCCAGTAGCCTGACGCTTTTTAGGAAGGCTGCCCTCAGTTTACTGGAGTCCACCACGGGGTAGAGAATTGAAACTTCCTACCCCATCTCACCCTCCACAAACCAGGGTAGCTCTTAACTAATGACTATCAGATGTGGTAGTATAAATACCTCTGCTCCCTCACCCCTTGGATAGGACAACTCTAAGGCATGGCCTACACTGATTCCAGAACTTCCCTATGGGATTGAGCCCAAAATACCCTCTACATGACTTTGCCCAGCATTACACACTTACTTGACCTCCTTCCCCTCCCTCCTCTAATCCTCTACTGCCCTACAAGTCTTTTCCTAGAAACACTTCCTAACAAATCACTTAAACATAAAATTTTATCTCAAGGTCTGCTTCTTCAAACCAGACCTAAAACAGCCTCCCTAACTCTCCACTAAAAGCTGTCTTCCATGGTGTTTAAAATCCTTTCCGTGGGGATTTATTCCCTTTGCCTTAAGCTTAAACCCTGGAAACCTGCAAAGCCCCTGTGAAAGATCCCAGTTTTAACAGATTTGCAGAATTATTGAAATCTACCTGACCATATTTCAAGATTTTTCTTAGAACAAATTTATTTTGGTTGACAGCAGTTTCAAGAGAAAGAAGATGAGCTACACAAAGGGGGTGAAAAGCAGAGAGATTCCTAAACGTATGTTTTGGTTTCCTTATCTGTAATCTTGGTGGAGATGGTGGGAGGCTGATTCCAGAACTCCTGAGATTCCTTGTTCTAACAGTCCACAGTCTATGAACCTGAAGGATGAGGATATTGCCAATGTATGTTTCTTTCTTTGTAATTTTGCTAGGCGCAGCTGCACTTAGCCCTGAGAGATCATTTTTCTCTACCTCATCATACAAATGGTGCGTATCTTTCATATATTCTCATTTTGGCTTGGTTGGGGAAAAAGAAGGAGGGTGTGAGGCGGTAATTTGTGACTAAGAAGATTGATTTTTAATTTGGCCACTGCTAAGACCAAAAAACATTGCATCTAAAAGTAAACAATATAGCACTTAGTTATCTTCAAATGTTTGGCTTCTGTTGAAATCGATTCAGTGTATGATTACAGAATAAATTACGCACTTCTCTGTTTACTTTCTCAAAGCCCTTGGTACCCTAAGCCAGAGTAATTTGTAGCCCAAAGAAATATGTTAAATAACCCAGGGGGCTTTTAAAAAGAATGAATGCACCTCCCCAGACAGGAGATTGTTTTTCACCTCAATAGTAACCAGATCCAAAATTTGAGCAATTCCCATGATGACCCTAAAAAGATGGCCTGATTCTCACATCCACCTAGACAAAAGCTCCAGAGTAACTTAGTCCCTGCATTATCATGCAGCCAATTTATGTCATTCCCAGCCCCTCTGACCTCTTCTGGAGAAAAAAGAATGCCATCTGATGAATGCAGCCTTATCAGTGTTCCAGATTATAAGGCTATAGCAAGACCTAGTTACTTAGCTGCCAATAGTCATGGTTTCCATTCCAGTTTCAAGAAAATCTATGACACAACAGCAACAATAACAACATCAACAAACCTGTAGATCATGAACGCTCAAAAAATGTTTGTCCATTTGGAAATCAATCTATGTAAGAAAATCCACTGGGCACGGTGGCTTATGCCTATAATCCCAGCACTTTGGGAGGCCAAGGCGGGCAGATCACCTGAGGTCAGGAGATCAAGACCGTCCTGGCTAACAGGGTGAAACCCTGTCTCTACTAAAGATACAAAAAATTAGCTGAGTGTAGTGGCATGTGCCTGTAGTCCCAACTACTCGGGAGGCTGAGGCAGGAGAATTGCTTGAGCCCAGAGACAGAGGTTGCAGTGAGCCTAGATTGTGCCACTGCACTCCAGCCTGGGCAACAGAGTGAGACTCCATCTCAAAAAAAAAAAAAAGAAAGAAAAGAAAAGAAAAAAAAAGAAAGAAAGAAGGAAGGAAGGAAGGAAGGAAAGAGAAAGAAAGAAAGAAAGAAAGAAAGAAAGAAAGAAAGAAAGAAAGAAAGAAAGAAAGAAAGAAAGAAGAGAGAGAGAGAGAAAGAAAGAAAGAAAGAAAGGAAGAAAGAGAGAGAGAGAAAAAGAAAGAAAGAAAGAAAGAAAGAAAGAAAGAAAGAAAGAAAGAAAGAAAGAAAGAGAGAGAGAGAAAGGAAGGAAGGAAGGAAAGAAGGAAGGAAGGAAGGAAGGAAGGAAGGAAGGAAGGAAGGAAGGAAGGAAGGAAGGAAGGAAGGAAGGGAGGGAGGGAGGGAGGGAGGGAGGGAGGGAGGGAGAAGGGAGGGAGGGAGGGAGGGAAGGAAGGAAGGAAGAAAGGAAGGAAAAATCTTCATTGTTTCACTGTAGTGTTTTTCACTCCTTTAGCTATGATGTTTTTGTATTCTAGGGTCTCAGGGATGGGCAAAAGATAGATAATAGCCAGAAGAAGAAACACTGTACAAATTAGGGGAGGGGCCAGGAAGTCTAAAAAACAGCCTATGTGTCTCTTCATCCATTAAGCAACCTCCATCCCCTTCACTAACTTCAATGCTCTCTAACAGGAGTTGGCAATTTTTATTTTTTGTAAAGTAAATATTTTAAGCTTTGTGATCTACATGGATCTCTTTCATAACTACTCAACTCTGCTATTGGAGCATGAAAGCAGCTGCAGACAATATGTAAATGAACAGAATTAGCTGGGTTCCAATAAAACCTTATTTACAAAAACAGATGGAAGGCCATCCTGACCCTTGCATTCCAGTCCCTACTCCCAAGAAATATTTAATGTACACTCAAAAAAAAGTCATAATTTGAAAATGCAATCGGATATTAAAAAAATGTATTACTATTTATTTTAAAGTACACTAGTAACTAAAATGCAATCATTTATGAAATGAAATTATGGGATTTTTTTCAAGCTTGTTACAGTGGAATTTACCACCATGTAGCATTTGCTGTCGTGCCACATAAATTTAACAACATTGCCACCAAATTGTTCTAAAGTCAAAGATCAGCTAGCCTCCAGACTCATGGGCCTTTTTAAAAATGTCTAACTTTTATTTTAAGTTCAGGGTTACATGTGTAGAATGTGCAGGATTGTTACATAGGTAATCATGTGACATGCGTCTTTTAAACATCTTTAAAGCATGAAATAGTAAAAAGACCAGTTACTAAACTGATAGTACGGTTAATTCATTTAAAAAACAATTCTATTGCATAAGTAATATTAGTATCCTTACTTAATAGATGAAGGAATTGAGACACAGGGAGTGTAAGGAACCTGCTCAAAGTGGTACAACCAGCAGGTGGCAGAGATAGGATTTGCCCTGGTCTTCATGATGCCAAAGCTTTTAGCACCTGAACAATTTCCTAAAATAGCAAAAGATTGTCATCATTTTCTGACTCAGTCCTTTGATCCTGCCTCCCTGCTTGGAACTGCAGCTCAATCCCTCTTATTGAGTCTACACCTATCCTTGCTCCCAGAATGTCTCTCTCTGCACATTCTTTTCTTTCTGCTCTGTTTTTTGTCCATCTCCTTTGCTGGTTTGGAATCTCTTCCCAGGGCTTTGAAGTCATAAAAGACTTCATTGGCTCCAAAATCCCCATCTGTGGCCCAAGCCTCTTCTTTAATCTTCAGACTATATTGTCATCTATACACTGAACATCTCCACCTCAACTTCTCTCACACGTCCCAACTCAAAACGTTCAGAACTTATCACTTTTCCCCCAAAACCTGTTCTTTTTTCTGTGCAACTTATTTGGTAAGTGGCTCCACCTACACTTGGAGCTCTAAGTGACCACTTAAGAAGTTCAAACACCCTGCTGGAGAGGTCATCTGGAAAGGGCCTGAAATTACATCAGAGGGAGGGGACCCCTGAGCCCTACCTTCCAGCCCTCTCCATCAAGGCACCAGGTGTATGGGTGAAGATGTCTTGGATCCTCCAGATCAGACTAGCCACTAGCTAACCACCACTGAGTGATTCAGTCAACACCACATGGGGCAGAAGAATCTCCCAGCAGAGCCCTGCTCAAATCCCTGAGCCACAAAATGCTGTGATATAATAAAATTATGTTGTTTTGAGGCACAAACTTTTGGGAAGGCTTGTTAAACAGCAATAGATAATGAGAACTACTAGATCCTCATCATTAACCTCCACACATGTAACACACAACTACTACTGAACCTTGAAGGAAATAAAATAGTCATTTTGTAACCTATATACCATTTTTATTTCTCCAAGTCATACATCATAGCCACATTCCAGTCTTCCCAGTTAGACTTAAAGATAACTTTAAGACTAACTTGAAACTTCCAAACCTGCTGGTCTCTAGTCAGCCCTGCTGTTCTTGCCTGCTGGAAGCCTCCAGTGAGTACTTGACTCTTCAACCATCACACTTAAACCTGTTTCCCTGACTGATTTCTGCCCAGGGTCCCACCACCAACAGAGGAAAAACTTCTTACCTTGGATATCTTCCTGATTTTTCCTGACTCAAACAAGGATAAAATGGCATTTTTCCAGTCCCTGCCTTCTGGCTCAAATGAGATAACCAGGTCATGTGTTTGCCCTTCCCCTTCCACTATAATGTGGACATCTCCGTTTGCTAAGTGACTTCTAGACGGCAACATTTTATCAAGTATCCATTTCCCTCCTCAGGAGAGGATATCAGATGTAAACAGAGTCAATTATGAGCCAACCTTTTAGTTAAAGACCAAGTTCTGCTTTCTGCTGAATGAATCTGACAATTTTCCTAAACGCATCAGTGTTCATACCTTGAGCCACAATTGAATCACTGACAATATATCCCATTTTCAAGCTGTCATGATAGTACTGTCTTCCTTTTAACTTGAGTGCCAAAGTCCTTTCTCACAAAGTCAAGTTACTTGTAACTGTCTGCCCCAACACACACACTCAAGAAGTCTTGATCTTTAATACATTTTGAAACATAAACAAAAGAGGACTCATTGAGCAGACAAATTTGTGATCAGTGACTTGAGGCAGCAGCACAACCCTTTCCTTCAGTGCAGGGCTGCCCTAAATCTTAGGTACCACTCTTGCTCCTAGTGACGAGCATCTGTGAAGTAATTATCCTGAGAAGCAGGAAGCAGCCTCTCAATGGCAGGAGCAGCTGGTGGGACATAATGCTGTCTGGCTTCCTGGCACCATCCCCAGAGTGAAACTTCCAATCCCTGGGCCGGCTTTTATTCCCTTCCACGTCCTCCCCAAGGTGCCTCTAGAAAAAGCAAATTGCTCAAACATAGACAAGGTCTTTTCCTGTTATTAATAAAACTTACTGATAGGCTGACTAGTTCCTTCTGGCTACCAACATAAAAGCCTCGGGGCTGTAATTATATCAGGGTTGTGAGGGTCGGGGATCAGGGCTGAACGTGATCTTGCGTCCATGATTTCCAGCTCATCCTCCTATCAGAAAACCTATTAAATCCTCTAGTGTCTGGTAGACATTAAGACACAATGACCTATCATTGGGCACTTGAGGAGTGTACCCCAAAACTATGGATTTCCAAAGTGAATCCCGCATCTTTGGGTGTGAGTCAAAATCAGAAAAGTCAACAACACTGATGCAAACGGGTTACACAGATAATTAGCAATTCCAAAGTTAAAACCAAAAGCATTGAGTACAAACTCCCTCCAGACCATAAAGCAGCATCCTACAACCCAGTCCCAGTGTAATTCTTCCTCTGGCTGGGTTGGGAGCTGGGGCACTCAGCTCTAAGGCACGGGGTGAGGGGTGACTTCCTTAGCTGAATTTGGGGAAAGAAAAAGGATAGAAGAATATATGGGGAAAACCCAGGACAATGGACACCTCAAACCATAGCCATGGAAACTAGAGCTAGGAAATCCAGCTAATTATTTCAAAACTTCATCTTTCCAAGGGGAAGTTACCCAAATACCTGAACAGAAGTGGTAAAAAGAATATACTGGAGTAAAATTAAAAAAAAAAATCTAAACTTAAGCCAAGTACTACCTTCTTCTAGAATTACTTCTAGACTTATTGATGCAGTTTTCTCTATCAGTAAAATGGGGAGAATACCATCCACCCTTTCCTTAATCTTAGGCAACTAAGATTATGCAAGTTCCTTAGAAGACGAACGTCGTAGAAACCGAGGGGATTTTTACTGGCCAGTATTCAACCTATCCTTCCCTATATCAAATTAAAAAATAATAATGGAAATGCTGGGCCCTGGACATTAAAATAGCAAAAGATAGTCATCATTTCCTGACTCAGTGTTTCCCACTTCCAGAGCATCTGGGGCATGAGACATCTTGCCAAACATATGGTGTTCCAAATGTAATCGTGCTAAATATTTAATATTCAACAATGGTTTACTGTAAATCGAGTTGTACACAAAACACCAGGCCCCAAGGCGAAGGTAACTTTCACTTCAGCTTCTCTAACTCACTTGATTTTCTTGTTTAATTAGCTTTCTATCCAAATAATTCATCAGTTTTACTTGCCATTAAGAAAAATACAGGAGCTGGTGAAAAAAAAAAAAAAAGTTGGTCAATTAATATCTGCTTAAAATGTCCATACCAGCATGTCTCTGTTTATGTCTTTGAGTCCATTTTTCTAATTATCCAAGGCCCATTTTCTGCCTTCTCTCTCCAAATATCTTAATAGTAGTGCCCCCCTGCCTTTAAAAGACGTTCTTATAAACATTTCTAGGTTTTAGAGATACTGATCATGACTGTGTTTCCTCATGTCTCACCTGGACCTAGCCAATGCATAATAATTATAAGAATAATAATAACAGCTAAGAGTGAAAATAACACATACCATATACTTAAGGTATACCATGTGCTAAGCATTGATAAACCTTATCTTTCATTCTCATATCAACCCTAGAGGTAGGTATTGTTATTTGCTTTATCCATCAGGACAGACTCAGAGAGGCTGTATAGCTTGGTCAAGAACACATAGCTTACTAATCAGGAGAGATGGGATTTTTAATTCATATCTTTCTGAGTCCAAAGTCCTTGCAGTTGTGTGCAGCTACTACCCTGCAACCCAAGTGAAAGTTACACTTACGTCGTATCCTCAAAATCAAAAGGCTATAACAGCTGCATGATGCAGAGAGAAGTATTCAGGAACACCTCTAAGCAACTTAGTGGCTACATGAGATAAGACAGTTTCGTTTTGAGGGTTAGCCCATTCTTTACTCTACTACCCAAGTCTGGGCATTAAAAATTACATTAAATAGAGTCAAAATATAAAGAACAATAAACAACCTAAAGACTTCTCTTTTATAACTTTAGTCTAAAATTTTAATAATTTTAGACATATGAAAAAGTTGCAAAAATGGTAAAGTATAACCTTCGGTCATCTTCCCCTGATGTTAGCATCCTGTGTAATCACAGTACCACTATCAAAATAAGAAGCCAGTATCAGCCAATTTAGTTAATGCTATTCTACGATGATGTGTACTTCTCAGCACATGGTATCAGGAGGTACCTGATGTTAATACGTCTTTTTACTGGTGATGTTAATCTTGGTCTCTTGGTTAAAGTGCTGTCTGTCATGTTTCTCCACTACAGAGTTATTATTTTATAATTTGGTTAATACTATTCTGTGATAGCATTAACTAAACTACAGACTTTCTGTGGAGTTCACTCTGTTTTCCCACTACTATACTTGTCTATGTTTCAGGATTCCAGATTGCCTTGAGTTCACATATCTCTCCAATCTCTGACTGTGAATCCAGTCCGTCCTTGTCTTTCATGACCTCACACTTTTGAAGGTCAGTTATTTTGGAGAATGTCCCTCACATTGAATTTGCCCGATGTTTTCTCAATATTTGATTGAGGTTATGCATTATTGGGAAGAATGCCACAGAGATGATGTGTACTTCTCAGTGCATGGTATCAGGAGGTAGCTGATGTTAATATATCTTTTTATTGGTGATGTTAATCTTGGTCTCTTGGTTAAAGTGTTGTCTGTCATGTTTCTCCACTATAGAGTTATTATTTTTTCCTTTGTAATTAAAAAAATACCTTGGAAAGGAGGGGTTACTTTGCAGATTTCCTGTTTCTCCTTAAACTTTTGCACACGAATTTTAGCTCTTGCCTACAATAATTATTATTGTGTATGGTGATTTTCTATTTCACTCATTCCTTTACATTTATTAATTAAAATTCTTCTGTATGGAAGAGCTCACCCAAGTCTTCCCTTTATTTTTTATTGAATTAATTATATCAGGATTGACTCATGGATATTTATTTCATTCTATGGGTTATAATCCAATACTATTGTTATTTTGTGACACTAATTTTTCCTTAATGTCTTGCCTTATGGAAGCCACTGACCCTCTCTAGGCCTTAGCTTCCCCTTTCCTTAAAGGCTTTTCGGCAAGACAAGGCTATAATGAGTAATGTTCATGGCACAAGATAGATGCTCAACTAAATAGTAGCTAGAATTACTTCTGCAGGTTGGCTATTTATCATTTAGAATTGAATTTTGCACAAAATAACCTGTTTGCAGTGGTGACTAGAGGACTAATACAGTCCAGAGTTTATTTGGTCCACAGGGACTTTGATCTATAACCCTAAACTCAAACACTCACTCTACCACTTACTAACTGTGAAACCTGGGACAAGTAACAACTTCTTTGAGCTTCTTTCCCTCTTATACAAATGTGATATCTTCATAGGCTATAAAAAGTTATGGCTATGAATGTCTTTGCTTCATGGTCCCCAGACCAAAGCTGGCTTGGCTGCATCAAAATTAGATTAGGAATAGGCTAAGTGCATGTTGCTGGCCCTAACCCCATGGATTCTGATTTAGATCTAGAATAGGGTCCACACTGTGCATTTTTAGCAAACACCTAAGGTGATTTTCTTGCAGGCCAGGTCTGGGAACCAGTGTGACTCAGTAAACACCATGAATGCCCTTCTCTGACGTCATGTCAGCCCTACATCCCCACCACCATCCTGCCACCTTTGTCTCACTCAGGTAAATGCCTGGACCGTCCAAAGGTTACTGCAAGTACTACAGGAAACCAAAATTCTTCTGAGCTATAATACTTCATTGCATCCCTTCATATAAACGTGGGTCCCTAGGACTCCAAGAGCAAAATAAGATTCTCTATGTATCAGACACAAATCTAATCTATTCCTCAAATATCCTCTTCTTTACAGAAATATACTCTGTGACCTCTTCTCATGGTATTGGGTCAGTAAATACTAAACTAAGAGCCAGGTGAGGTGTAGGGATGGAAAGAGGAGACAGAAAGAAGATCAGGGACATTGAGGAGGAGGAGAGCAAATTAAAGAAGGCAGAGGGGTCCTATCCCCACTTCCAGGTCACCCCCAGGTGACCTCTTTACACATAGTCCTGCTAGTAAGAAGCAGAGACCCAAGTGTGTACTGAGCCTCCGAGCCCATGGCTGGGACCTCTGAGCCCATGCCTGAGACCCACCCCAGGAGCTGGGGGTGGAGATCCCCAGGGGCCATTTGGATATGAAGGACACATATCACGTGGCTCTGGCCTATGCTACACTGAACACACCTAGGCTGCTACACCAGCTCAAAAAGTGAGACTCTCCTGCTCACTCTTCCCCACCAACAGATACTAAAAAGGGTAGGTGTCTCCAGGAGCAAGAATAAAACAGGGGCTTTCAAGTTTAGTTGTGCCCAAGGATCTGCTTCTGAAGTGACTTAAACCCTTCACCTGTCAAAACTTTGTTCAAAAAAATTTAGGTGAAAATCACGTAACAAAATTAACCACTTTAAAATGTACATTTCAGTGGCAACCACCATCCATATGAAATTTCAAACATGCTCATCCCTCGAAAAGGAAACCCTATACCCATTAAGCAGTCATTTCTCAATTACTCTCTCTCCCAATAACTTTCTTTTTTTTTTTTGGAGACAGGATCTTGCTCTGTAACCCAGGCTGGAGTGTAATGGCTCCATCACAGATCACTGCAGCCTTGACTTCCCAGGCTCAAGCTATTCTGCCCCATCTCAGCCTCCCAAGTAGCTATGATGACAGGCACATGCCACCATGCCCAGCTGATTTTTGTATTTTTTGTAGAGGTGGACTTTTGCCATGTTGCCGGGGCTGGTCTTGAACTCCTGGGTTCAAGTGATCTGTTCATCTAGGCCTCCCAAAGTGCTGGGATTACAGATGTGAGCCACTGATCCCAGCCTCAATAGCTTTTTATAGTGAGTGGGGTTGGGGCGGGGGGGTGATTTTCTCCATAGTGAAATTTTATGTAGCCATTGTTTGAGAGACTTTGGGAAACCCTGGGTTCAAAGGGCAGAGGGACATTCTCTCCTCTAAGCAGATGGGAGCAGCCTTCTGGAAAGGCCTAGGGTAACTTTTCCCTTCTCCTGCTTCACCCAGTCCAGTAAGTACAGCGCCAGCCTCTTCCACTCACACAGGGTTTCATGTGCCCAATAATCTCTGAGAACAAGGGCATCGGTAGGGCTTTGAGAGGAACCCCCACAGGGCACCACAGTCTGGGTCACTCCCTGAAAATGGCTCCAGACAGAAATCAGCTCTTACCCTTTGCTTCTCTGGGTCCACATAGCGAATGCCAAAGTAGTCCTTCTCCAGCAGGCTGTAGTAGTTGCAGATGTGGTCAATGAGAAACTGCCCTTTGGTTTCCCTCTGCAAAGGAAGCACATTTAAGTCTCAGCCAGAGCTCACCTTATGCATTTATGTCCACAGGGAGCCTTGTTCACCACCGTGGGTCCAGGCTCAGAAAAATAAATGTGTTCACTCCAGTCCCTGAAGAAGGGGCTTCCAAACTCTTTTAACCACAAATCCTCAATGAGAAATACATTTTACATTGTGAGCCATTACACACACACACACACACACGCACACACATATACACACACACGGAACCAAAAGGACCCCAAAAAGAGAAGCCAAAATAATCCATATGCCATTTAATTTGTCTAATGCTATTTATGACTCAGAGTACTAATTTTACAACTCAGTAACTTGTGGAGGTCCACAGTTTGGAAACTCTCATGTAACACATACAATGGCCTAACTGCTTGTTCTAATTCCTCGGTACATATTCGTTCACTCAGTTCTCACAATGATCCTACCAGGAAGGTTCTCATTTTATATTGGAGGAAACTGAGCCACAAAGGGGTTCAGTGACTTGCCCAAAGTCACACAGCTTGAATGGAGCAGGACAGTATTTGAGCCAGGCTAAGTGGCTACAGTATGTGGGCTCCTTCCGAGCCACTTTGACTCCCTGGAGCATTCGTGAGTCCACTATGGCTCTTCCAGGAGGTAGGGTCTGGTGAGTGTGGCAATGCTGTAAGTGGTAACTAAATTCCCTGGCTCTCAGTGGGAATGGTGGGGAACCTGCTTCCTTGGGCCTCAAAGCTACTGCGTCCCTTTCATAAACCAACACACAAAGGCAGTGTGGAAGATTCAGGGGAGCCCAGGACTAAGATCCAACGACAGGCCTGTGTGACCTTGGGTAAACCCCCGCTGTTTCTACTTTGGTAAAATAAGATAGTTGGACTGGATGATTTCTAAGTTGGTTAGGTTATTTTTCCTTCTGAAATTCTATGAGTGAAAGATGTATCAGCCAAATCTGATTAACATAAATACCACTACAACAAAAACCTCTTCATAGCAAAGACTCTTCTAAGCCCTCATCAGGATATCTGATAAGATTAATTTCTGCTTCAATCAAAGTCGCTGACAGACCCATGAAATGTTTTAGAGATGTGACCTATTAAAATACATGAAGAAATTAGAGGCATTAAGTGAGCCACTTTTTCAATCCACTAAAAATAATTTTGAAAGATCAGTTTGGTCTGTGTTACATAATGATCTCTTCATTAAAGACCACTATCATCAACTCAGGAAGTTGGATGGGAAAGTCACACCTTCCAGCAAAATCTCAAGACCCTTGAGATAATAAAATGCTGCTGTAGACAGTGCAGTGATTAGACAATGCAAGCGTGGCTGAAACAGGGGTCAATGCCTTCCAAAAAGCCTGGGATGCATTGCACTGAGTGAAGGACTGGCGTTTATAAGCACATAGTGTGATATGAAACCTCCATTTTGCTGAAATCACTTTCGAGTTTGATTTTGAATGAGCTTCAAGTTTTTAACTTCCTTCCTAAGAAACCATCTGATATAGCTCAAAAGAGACAAAATATAAAAATGGAATTTGTTTTTAAATGTCTGTAATTGTTTTTAATCCAGGAGGCTCAAATGGCAAAGTTATACCTAATAGCTGAACTCAATGCCCAGAAAATAATCATTGGCTTTAGTTCCTTTTACACACATACTCTGTAATCCATTCATCTTTAAAAGGTTGCAGCATTATTCCCTCACCAAACATGACATAGGAGCTCATCATTTTATGATTGAATGGCAAAGCCCTCTTCATTAGGATTTACTATAGGGAAGTATTCCCTACCATATTCTAGATATGTGGGTCAAGGCAGTGCATTGTAATAATATGGGATTGAGCAGGCCTTGATTGTTCATGACAGATACTGCTGTCATTTTGCCCTAAAGAAGATGTACTCAACAGCACAACAAAGATTTTTTTTTAAATGATTAAACACAGCAACCAATATACACCCTCTAGCAAGATCTCCATTGACTACTCAAGACCCTTGAGAGAAGAAAATGCTGCTGTAGACTACACAGTGATTAGAGTATGCAAGCGTAGCTGAAACAGGGGTCAATGCCTTCCAAAAAGCAGGTCAGGCCAATTCCCATGGTTCCAGATCACCGGGTGGATTCTAGGTCTTTGCTACTGAAGGTATAGCCTACAAACTAACACTATAACAGAGCAGCAGCCTTAGTCTCACCTGGGAGGAAGCCTGTTGGAGACAGAATCTCAGGCACTGCTTCAGCCCTGCTGCACCTGGTCTGCATTTTAGCAAGATCCCCAGGTCATTCGCATGCACATTGAAATTTGAGAAGCATTGGTCCAGGAGGATTGCCACAATATAGGAAAAACACAAAATTTTACGTGTCTCTAGAGACCATCACAAAGCAAAAAAAAAAAAAAAAGCCCCTTTTCCCTTGAGAATTGTCTCTTCTTTAACTCAGAAAAATCAGTCCTTTCCTGCCTTGGGTACACAAGCTGCCTCTGCCATTGTCAGGGGATGTTGATAGCCCTTTGCAGTTCTGCCCCTTCCTCTGCACGTTGCCCAGACAGCCTCACCACCCTGAGACCCTCCATGTCTCACTGCTTGGTGCCGAGGAAGCCAGCTTCTAGACCCACATCCTCCTGCCTGGAAACTCGGACAAAGTTTGTAAGCCATTTAAGTTCCTACTGTTGTCATTTTTGTGCCCTAAGCTCAGTTCTTGCACTAAACAAAAGCTTGAATAGGCCCAGTACCAAAGGTTGGAAGAGTTCGTTCAGGAATCAGGTGCATGAGTCCAGCTACTGCCCACATACACCTCACTTCAGAAGACAGGCTGCGGAGTAAACAGTGGTTATGACCCAAACCTTCCACACGCTTCCTCCTGAGCCTCCGAAGATAGAGGTTCCTTCCTTGCGGCCTAAACCAGTGCCTGGCATGCTGGATGTTACCAGATGAGTAAGAAGTCTTTGCTTTTTTCTCATAGAAAACATGAGGTCTGGTAACAAAAGGAAGCACTTTCCACAAGCCCTTTGGACTACACAGCACTAAGAGAGAGCCCCAGGTGAGACAATAGCGTCCTGGTATTGGCAATTCCGCAAATGTAGTGGAATTGGCCAACTTTCATGCATCTTTCTCAAGGTCTGTGTGCAGAAGTGGTTATCAAAGATTTCAAGTAAAAGGATTTCGTTTTAATGTCAGACTTATGTTGATTCTCCCACAGGGTAGCAGCTACACTTGCAGTACTGATTGAGTAGAGAAAAAAATCAAGCAGCTAATTTAAATTCTTCAGAGCTCTTACCTAAATTATGTTTTATTAATCACAACAGCATTTAATACATGTGAAAAGTAGTAAGATATAAATGCATGAGCAGGGCCTAATACGAGGGTCAGTAGGATTTGATAATCTGTGCTTAAAACCCTTATGTGCATAAGTATAGACTTTTGATGCTGTCTCTAAATGAGGCTGTATGGTCTCAGAAATGCACTGACAGGGTTGAAAGAATTTATTCAACTACACAACTTAACTTGTGTCTCAATACTGGTCCTTATTATCTATAGTACACTGTAAATTGATTCTTTTTATAAATACTGTACCAAAATAATGTGAAGACAATTGCAATATTTTTAATGTGTTAAAATCTATAAGCCAATGCTAGCCACGATGTGACCCATGGACCATGCCAGAACATGAACAGTGCCTGACTGGTCCTCCACGACAGCAGTCACCATCCTTTTTGGAACCAGGGACCAGTTTCATGCAAGACAATTTTTCCAAAGACAGGGTGGCGGGATGGTTTCAGGATGATTCAGGCACATAACATTTATTGTGCACTTTATTTCTATTATTATTACACTGTAATATATAAGGAAATAATTATACAATTCACCACAATGTAGACTCAGTGGGAGCCCTGAGCTTGTTTTCCTGCAACTAACTGGGGGTGATGGGAGACAGTGACAGATCATCAGGCATTAGATTCTCATAAGGAGAGTGCAACCTAGATCCCTCACCTGCACAGTTCACAAGAGGTTTGCACTCCCAGGAGAATCTAATGCTGCCGCTGATCTGACAGGAGGTGGAGCTCAGGTGGTACTGTGAGTGATGGGGAGCAGCTGTAAATATAGATGAAGCTTCTTGCTTACCCGCAGCTCACCTGCTGCTGTGCAGCTCAGTTCCGCGGCCCAGGGGTTGGGGTCCACTACTCCAAAAAACAAGTGCAGAAAATAAGAGCAATTTAATTCTATTGTGTGTACGTGTGTGTGTGTGTGTGTGTGTGTGTGTGCATTTAACACATATTGGTCCAAAGCAGACTGGAAGAATAAAAATCTAGTACTGGTGTCTCCCCACAGAGAGTTTCAGACTCTCTGATCTAAACTGTGCCACCAGGCTTGGGGATTCTGTTTGGGATTTCTTCAGTCCACAAGCCCCAAAGTGTAAAGGGGGTTGTGTCCTCTCTCTCACCTTCTCTGCCCATTTTTCAGACAATCCTTAGTGTGCGTGTGGATCACTGAACCCCCTGCAATAACCCCATCTTCGCTCAGGGTGGAAAGTGCTAGTCTCCTAGGTATGGCAGAATACTTGGCATAATTCTGGGCATCTCAAAAGGCAAATTCTCTCATCGGGCTAAAGACTCATTGATGTGGCAAACTAGGATCCATTTCAAAAGAATCTGTGTAAAACAATCACATGTCTGATTAGGGATGGCTGGGTAAGAGTGGGTTAACCCTTTTGTGAGAGTGAGAAAAGTTATTTAGTTACTCTGAATCTCTACCTCCTGGTCTGTAAACTCTAAATAATGCAGTCTCGAATGGGTAACCTGAGTATTAGAGACAATGTTTGTAAATATCTTATCAGACACATAGTAGCTTCTCAATAAATGACAGCTATATACTGTCGTTGTTTGTGATGATTTTTTTTCTTCCGATGCCCACAGTACCTTCTCTTCAAAGGCTGCTGAGTGGACCGGAGTCGGTAGTAAGTCCCACCAAACACAGATGTCAGGAGAGCTTATCATTCTCTCACAGAATGGGTTGGATTTACCCCCTTACACCTTATGGAACCTAATTTTTACAATCACAAACTAGCCTACTTGTCGGAAAAGTCCACCTCTCCTCCCCACCCCAAAGTATGTACTAGGAAAACAGAAGATGCCACTGTGTTCCAAACTTGTTTTCACCACTTATCAGCTAAGTGGCCTTAAGAAAGTCACCAAATCTCTCTGAGACTGTTTCTCCTTCTACAGTGGGAGAATAATGATGGTAACTTCCAGATGTATCCCCAATGAGATATTTTAAGGCTCATTCATGTATCTGTTAAACACCTATTATGCGCTAGGCATTGAGATAGGGATTATAAATAATGAGTGAAACCCAGAAATTTATAATCTCACAGATCTTAAAATCCTGCCCTTTGTAAAATGTGATTGAATTTTGTAAACCGCAAAGTATTATACCAATGTTAGATGTCATTATTAATAATATTAAGAATAATCTTAATCTTAAATCTTTGTCTCAATTTTACAGATCCTTTTAGATATAAGGAAGTTAAGTGGAATAGTATTTGCCTCCCAGAACTGTCCTCTGTAGATTAAAAAAAAAAGTGAACAAAAGACAAAGAACTCAATTCTTTTTTTTATTAATTTAAGTTTCATTTTATGTTCATGGGTACATGTGCAGGTTCATTATACAGGTAAACTTGTGTCATGGGGGTTTGTTGTACAGATTATCTCATCACCCAGGTATTAAGCCTAGTACCCATTAGTAATTTTTTTCTGATCCTCTCCTGCCTCCCACTCTCCACCCCCAACAAGTTTCCATGTCTGTTGTTCCCCTCTTTGTGTCTGTGTGTTCTCATCACTTAGCTCCCACTTATAAGTGAGAACAGGTGGTATTTGGTTTTCTGTTCCTGCTTTAGTTTGCTAAGGATAACTTTCCTTGATTATCTGCAGCCAACTGCTGATGATGCATTTACTTCAACTCCCAAGTTCAGCAGCAAAATTAAAACGACAATAAATTTGTGCTTAAAGAAAAAGAGCAAAGAAATCAATTGCCCAAGTCAGCAATAGCTTTTCTTCAATAATTAAAAAAAAAGAGTCTGGCAGATTTCAGTCCCCAATTCCTAAAACTCCAAGCGAGGTTTTGTTCGGCTTTTTAGACGTTGGTTAAGTGGGAAAAACAGTACCAACCCCAAAGTACTGAATATATCGCTAAACTAGTTTCGAGTTTGAATAACTACCTTCAGGGATGAAGGTATGAACATAGTAATAAGAACTATTATTCATTTAACATTTACTGTATATCAAGAACTTTGCTACATATTTTTCATTTGATCTCTTGACAACCCATTGGGGTAGTTAATATTCTCCTCATGTTACAGACGAGGAAAAAATGAACTCAGAAATTCTATGTTTGTTTACAGGGATGTCAAACCGAATCTGACGCCTATGCTGAATCTGTTCTAGGAACTCAGTTGGCCTATGTGCCCCCATTCTCTATGTGGAGATACAGGAAAACAATATGAGGACTTGGGAGCAATGTCAACTTCTCCAATTACTAGAATTTGGACACTGGCAGGAAGGAGCACTGGGTTACCCACAACACCAGGCTGGGAAAAGGCAGTTTTATAAAATACAAAGCACATTATAATAGACTTCATTGGTTAACTGCTTAGCAACCATACATCCCTTTAGCCTTCTTAAAGGAACCCAGATTTTCCTCAGGTATGCATATGCATGTACACACATGCACGCACACACATGGTACAGGCATAAGCCTCAAGGAACTATGACCCAACCGCATCTGAGGGCTCTAGCTTGGTTGGTATGAGGGTAACCCCATCTCTCTTGTCTGATTGGTTCAGGAGAGGACACATGACCCAGCTTAGGCCAATGAGACATGACACATACCTTAACAGGGTTTCTGGGATAATTCTTATTTACTCTTCTGAAAGAGCTTCAAGAAGAAACTTGCCCTTCCCTCTGGACCACACACAGAGGGGCAGTGGGATTGAGGATGAAGCCCAAATAGTGACAGAGAAATGGAGTCTGTGTCTGCAGACTGTAAATCTGTTAATGTGAATTTCCTTGGGGATGCCCGTGAAATTCCTTGTTATTTCAGCAAGTACAGATTGGCTTTTCTGTTTGTTGCACCCAACATTTTCACTCGGGAGAGAAGGTAAATCAATGTCTCAGGCCAAGAAGAGCTAAGAGAGAACAATAGTGCTGGTGTGAAACACAGTTGCAGAGATGGCTGACTGATGAGCCCGGGGGCAGAGTCCATTGATTCTGCTCTATGTTCTGCTGTGTTCTATTCAGTCAGCATAGTGTTAACTGAGCTGATCATGGCTGACTGATGAGCCCAGGAGCAGAGTCCATTGACCGCTGTGTTCTATCAGTCAACATAGTGTTTTGGTGTTTTAGAATGGGGAGACTGCACATAAAATCTGGATGCTGGCTGCCACTGAAAAGCTGGAGGGTTCGGAAGCTGGACCCTAAAGGTCTGGTTGGCTTCTCCTTTCCCTGGAAAATGAACTCTGCAGTCCACCACATTTTCGCCTTCCCTGTTGTCTTCTTCCATTTCCCTCAATTCCTTGATTGCTGGAGGTATTTGAGTTTACAATCCCTAAGCTGAGGCAATAACGGAGGTCTCAGAAAGTGATCCTTGAAAGAGCTTTCCTTGGAGGTACATCCTCAGAGCCAGGAAACATCCTCAGTGGACACAGCTTTGGGCTGCCCTCTAAAGTTGCCCAAGAATTGGGGTCCTAGGACACAATGGAGGAAGAAAGACCTAACACAGAACAGAGCCATGGGAGAGGCTCGCTGGAATGAGGGAAGCAGGCAAGGGCTGGAGGAGTTGGAAGCACAGCCCCAGGATGGTGGGAATAGTTTGCTCTGGGATTGGCACTGTTCCTCCAGGACCCCTCTATGACAAACAGAAGTGGGAGCTGTGAGGCCTCATTTCCTAGTTATGAGGGTGGTGAGGTTCTTGTTCAAAGGGCTCTGTTGCTTGGCACTTTATGCCTGCAGAAGTTGCTTTTGAGAAGGGACAGCCTTCACAAATGTACATCTGGGAAAAAAACAGAATTGTCTCTGGTGATTCCTCTACCTGGAAGGAAAAACACAATCATTTGAATGCCAAGAAACTCCATGAGGAGCTTCTAACCAATTACAAGGCCCTTAACAGCAACTAAATGCTCAGTTTGCTGCTAGGATTATGTCTTCTAGGGACAGATGGCTACATTTCTCTGGTGAATCAAGGGCCTTGATTCATTTACTTTCATAGGCAGATGAATAAAGAACAGTAATGAGAAACTGGTGAACTAAATAGTCTGCTTTTATTGTCAAGGACAAGCATTTATTAATATAAGAAAGATTGTAGCTTGATTGAACAACATAAAAATGCTCTGTTAATATTCTGCTATAAAAAACTCAAGCCTATTTGTGTAAATTCACACATTTTGTTATGTTAGGGACCACAGCTTTAACAAAAACTGCATCTCTTTAATAAGAAAACCTTTATTAAACAGCAAGTTATATATTGCTTTGTTAACAGTAACTGGTACTGTTGCAAACTGTAACTGGTATTCTTCCTATTGCAAACAGTAACTAGTATTAGATATTGAGCTGTGACATAGATTTTGAAAATTACATCATCCCAAGAATCTGAGAGTAATATTAAAGCTATTTAAGAAGGAGATAAATGTAAAGAAAAACAAGAATAGAGGAACCACTCATGGTTGAATCTGTGGTTCCCACACAGAAATTAAAAGTTTCTTTGATTTGTGTTGTCCAAATATTTTCAAATGTATGGAAGATAAATCCAAGATTTTGGAAAAATGAAATGTGTAATTCTGAATACACATCTGTTTTAGAGTAATAATCAGTAGCTACAGCTAAGATAATTGAAAATATAGGCAAATTTTACTAAAGGCATTTTTGTGCCCAGTAAGTATTCAGAAGTTGGTGGAGGATTATGACTATAGTAGTGACCTAAAAAACAGAAAATAACAACAAAAACAATACCAGGGCCAGCTACCCATGAGGGGAAAATAAAATCAATAGTTGCCTGAAAGTGAGAACTGGATGCAAAAATAAAGGCAAAGACATGAGCAGCCACCTTACCCAGCCAGGCCCAGTGGTAGAGAATGAAAACCTAACTGCTTATCCAATGCCCATGGTAGCCCCTACATGCTATGAGAAGACAGAAATACAGTCAACCTCACAGCAAGAGGCTTAATAGCATCAAAGCTAGGGAAGGTAAAAGGGTCCTAAGGAAGAAAGACAAAGAAATAGTGCATCCAGGAGAAGATGAAGCGGCCAGAATAGATTGGTCCCTCTATCATCTGAATCCTCAACAGTGTCTTCTGAAGGAGTGTCATAGTTGAATAATCAGTCAAGGTACCTCGTTAGTAACGAGTAACGTTAGTAACGTTAGTAACGTTTGCCTCTTTTTTATTTTCTTCTGGGTGTTTTCTGCCTCCATTACCCCTACTGTGTTCTGTGGCTTTCATTCTAAAAGATGCCTGGTGTATCTGTTCCTAGTCATTTGGTCATTTCTGTTCTGACTGGCACATAGGTCCATCCCAATGCTTAGGGAATCAGATTTGATTTGTCAGCTCTTCTTAGCAGTTTTTGCCACAGCCTAGTGTTCAAAAGGTTCTTCCTTCGCCATCTTTTTCTTCTTCTTCTTGTTTAAGGATTTTGTGCCACGTCCAGTTCTTGAAAGCACTCACATCAGAATAATCTGGAATATTTACAGGTTGAATCTTTTCTAAGATTTTAACAAAGTGATTTTTTTTTTTCTTCATGCTAAGGCTAAGGCTCAAAGAAGCAAATTAACTTACCCAAAGTCAACAGAGCTAGAAACTGGCAGAGTAAATATTTAAACCTGGGTCTGCTATATTTGGTTATTATAACCACATTTTAAAACTGTTAAAAAGAAATAAATAACTTCCTCAACTTGATAAAGAACATCTATTTAAACCCTACAGCTAACATCATATTTAATAGTGAGAAACTAGATGTGTTTCCCTTAAAATAGGGAACAAGGCAAAGATGTCCTCTCTTACCACTTCTTTTCAACACTATACTGGAAGTCCTAGCTAATGCAATAACACAAGAGAAGAAAGAAAAAGGAAGGGAAGGGAAGGGAAGAGAAAGGAAAGGAAGGGAGGGAAGGGAAGACAGGAGAGAAGAAGAGAGAAAAGAAAAGAAAAAGGTATACAGATTGGGAAGGAAGAAATAAAAATTTATTTGTCTGCAGATGACATCAGATGTTCTCATTGTCTATGTAAAAAATATCAAAGAATCTACCAAAAAAAACCCACTCCTGGAATTAATAAACTAATAAGTGCAATGTTGCAGGACATAAAGCTAACATACAAAAGTAAATTGTTTTCCTATAGACCAGAAATGAACAATTGAAAGTTGAAATTAAAAACAAAAGACCATTTATATTAGCACCCCCAAAAATGAAATACTTAGGGGATAACTCTAACGAAATATGTACAAAATCTATATCAGGAAAACTACCAAAATTTGGATGAAAGAAATAAAAGATCTAAATAAATGGATATTCTAGTACCCATGAACAGAATAGAAAAACTCAATATTGTGGAAATGTCAGTTCTTTTCAACTTATTCTATAGATTCAATGCAAGCTCAATCAAAATCCCAGTGGGATACTGACAGATTCTAATGTTTTGTGAAAAGGCAAAAGATTTAGAGTGGCCAACACAGTATTGATGACAAACAATATCAGAGGACTGATGCTACCCAGCTTCAAGACTCACTATAAAGTTACAGTGATGAAGACAATGTGGTATTAGCAAAAGAATAGGCAAATAGAACAATGAAACACAATAGGGAACTCAGAAATAGACTCACACAAATATAGTCAACTGATTTCTGACAGAAAGTCCCCACAGGGTAAAATATATATTTTTAATTTATCCTGACCACAGTAGCTGAGACAAGATTTTAAGCAAAGTGCTCTCAGAAATGAGCTATCTTTATTAATCAATGCTTCCTGAACATAAATACATCTTCATTTAATATCTGCTTCTTTTTCTTAGTCTAGTCTATGATCTGTAATATCTGCTTCTCTAACAAGCCTTGTGAAACAGAAAGGCCAAACTCTCTGGGATTCACCATCTCCCTGAGCCACACCAGGAGATACTAGCATCACCTCCTCTTCTTCTCAGATTCCTAATTAGCAAGCATTCCCTTAGAACTTCCTTAGTGTCTGGTGCTATGTACTATATTTAGATTTCCTCAACTATTCATTGGATTTCATCCACATAAGCCCCAGGAGCTAACTGGTTTCCCATTTTCAAGAAGAGGAAGATAAAACTTAGGGTGGTTTAATAACTTGCCCAAGGTCATGTGGCAAGCAAATGGCAAAATGCAGGTTTGAACTCAGGTCCCTCAGAGTCCAAAAAGAAAAGACTAGAATTATTAACCATTAGGGAGCAGTCTAATATTCATATTTTTAAAAGTAGAATCACAGAATGTTGGAGTTGGAAGGTACTATAGAGATAATCTTATCCAATCTCTTCATTTCTGAAATGGGGAAACTGAGACCCAGAGAATTTTAGATGAAATAATACCAATTAGTGTTGGAATTGAGATTCCAAATCAAGAACTGGAGCCAAGATATATCAGTCAGGATAGGCTAGATTAAGCTGCAGTAACAAAGAATTCCAAAATGTCAGTGAGTTAACACCACAGAGGTTTATTTCTCACTTAGTATGCGTAGCCAATGCACATTGGCAGGGGAGAATTCTGCTCCTAATCTCTTTGAGATGTGAAGGGATTAAGGATTCCTCTTAACAGCTGTTTCAACAGTCAACACAGCAGCAGGAAAGGAATGTGGTGAGTCTCACCCTGGCTTCTAAACATTCTGCCTGGAAGTGACATGCATCACTTCAGTTTATTGGCCAAAATAAGGTACATATCTTGCCTAATTTCAGAGAGCTAAGGAAGCAAAATTCCACCATGTGCCTAAAAGGATGAAATAAAGAATGCTTACAAATAATCCTAATACCAGTCACACTAGGGCTCAGTCCAACACTGGGTTTAATTAGCATAACATGCTGGATTGGCCCTCCACAAAACTGTTCTTTAAATATGCACCTAAAATAACGTTGTCACCTGTTTTACAATCCTTACAAATATGCCTCAGGCATTTCTATAATAAATCCTAAACTACTATGTGCATTTTAAGGCATTCCATGAGTTTGGAGTTCATGGTCTAATTGGAATTGCTTGAGGATCATATTTTTTAAATGATTCGTGAGTATAGAGCTCCAAGAAAAATATAGCAACAGTCAATTAGGAGCTGACACTCACACCCAGAGAGCAAAGACATGGTTTCTGCTTGTGGAATTCTTAATGCACCAGGAGCCGAATAAGGAAGACAGAATTCCTCTTGAAATTGCATACAGGATGGCTATCCTGAGCTCAACAGTCAAGGAAAATAAACTAACCAACCTGTGGGTCCAATTAAGCATAGAACCCCTGCATAGTGTGCCTGGCAAGAGCCTTGGGCTGAGGGATTCTCCAGTTTCTGAGAATCATCTGACAATACAGCTCTTGGGCTCGCTAGGATGATGGGGCCAAGCAGCCTGACCAAGAGTGGATGAATGGTTTATGGAGAAATTAAGAAATGCATTACCATTTACACAGTTAGCTAGACTTTGCTGGGGTAGGGGGAAAATGTCCTCACGCTAGGCCAATAAGAAAGGAAAACTAAAAAAGGGCAGAGAAATGAAGATAAGAGAAGGAGATCATATACATGCAGCCTTAAAATAACCATGGGAGTCCACGTGGATCAGCCTCAGCAGGGCTCAGACACATTTTTAAAGAGAAACAGGTCAGTAGCAAAAATACTTGAAAAGAAATTCAAATGTTCATTATTAGTTTTCAAGGAACATTAAAGAGAGCCTACGGTCTAAGCCACAGTAACATTCCCCAAAAGCTCTTTAGCCAATTCAAATTTTCTCGTAGCCTGGAGATGCTACAGAGACTCTCAATTTTCTTTTTCTTTTTCTTTTTCTTTTTCTTTTTTTTTAGACAGAGTTTCGCTCTTGTTGCCTAGGCTGGAATGCAATGGCGCGATCTCAGCTCACTGCAACCTCCGCCTCCTGGGTTCATGTGATTCTCCTGTCTCAGCCTCTCGAGTAGCTGGGATTACAGGCACCCGCCTCCACATCCAGATAATTTTTGTATTTTTAGTAGAGACGGGGTTTCATTGTATTGGTCAGGCTGGTCTCGAACTCCTGACCTCAGGTGATCCACCTGCCTCAGCCTCCCAAAGTGCTCGGATTACAGGTGTGAGGCACCACGCCCAGCAAGACCCTTGATTGTCAAAAACTTCAAATTCCCTCCCCCAGGCCAAACCCTCAAGGCACTATCTTTTCTCTCCACATCCCTAACTTCCCTAATGGTAGCTTTTTTTGCAATAAGAAATCATCTTTCCTCTCTAGGAGACAAGAGGAAGGAGAAATGGGAGACAGGCAGAAGGTGGCTTGAATACACATGTGTGCTTGAAACTGCTGGGATAATGTTTTAAAGGAGCTTCTGCAGTGCTTCAAAGCATATCACAGTTATACTTGGTGTAGCTTGCCTAGGAAGCATCCTGAGAAGGTTGAGAAGGCTGGGAGTGTAACGGGCTGAGCAGGAAGAGAGGAGACCCCATTAGACGATGGAGTTAGCTCCAGAATGTCTTCCACTTCATTGGTATACATGTGGCTCGACACAGCCACACCACAGGAAATTACAGTCTAGCGTAGTTCACATAAGTAATATGACAGAGGCCATAACAATAATAGGAATCACAGCTGCAAATTATTGAGCACTAACTACAAATGAGGGCCTGTGCTGAGTGCTGCACAGAGATTATGTCATTTACCCTTCCAGCAACCCTAGCACCAGCCTTTTTTGGATGAATGACCTTCTAGAAATGTATGACTTCCACCCACCTTTATTTCTAATTCCTTCAAGCTACATTTTTCCCCTCTCAAACCCTACTCCTTATTCCAAGCCCAGCATGGCCCACAACTCCACTCCATGAAGGCCCTAATGTCTCATTTCAATAGTGTCATACCCGAAGGTTCCCAGTAGTCCGGCAATTAGCAGGCCTGTGGCCCACACAGCTCCTGGAATTCCTAAAACAACTGCTCTGTGTGCAGCAGGAATTCCTGCGCGCGCGCGCACACACGCACACACGCACACACGCAGGCATGCACACAAGAACGATTTGTCACAAATATTTAAAGACGGGAAGATGTAGGCTTGGCTCCCCGGCTATCACACCTACCCCTTTCTTCAAGCGATTAGTCACTAAGGAGGAAAAACATCTTGGTTATATTTACATCTCTTCTGACTACACAGCAACTCAAGCTGAGGGTATTTCATTTTTATGGAACTAAAAATGTAGAGGATGACTGATGTGAATTTTAATCGCCATTATCAGCTATTACAAGCCAGCTTTCTTCTTTAAGCCTCCTCTGCCTTTTTTTTTTACTGTTTGAGGCAGACAGCGGCTTCCTGAAGGAAGGAAAATATCACATCCAATCTACCAGCAATTTATTTCTAAAGAACATTTTCACCCATTGTTTAGAAATGCATCATGGCAGAGCCTGATGGCACTGCATAAACCCACGAGAATGCACAGAAATGCATGCTAAAAATGGGTGCAAAGTGACAGCCCCTTTCAGGGATGCACTTATAAGAAGTGACATAAAGATATTCAAGACAAATATAAAATGAAAAAAAAAATAGAATAAACCATTTTTGTCAAACTCAGACATTTTATGTTTGTGTGTATATTTATATGTACACACTCATACATACATACACATATAGACAACACGTAAAGATTTGAAGGCTAAAAAGCTAAATGTTCTTCGGGATATTTGTGAGAGTTAAGAGTTAGGTTATTTTTAGGTTTTTCTTTGTGTCTCTTTATTTGCATTTTCTAGCTTTCCTACAAACAACAAGCATTGGGTTGCTTATCAGTGTAAAGGTAATGTGTTTCTTTTTCACCACACAGGACACTGGCTTACTCTCTGAAGGGACACACAGCCTATATTCCCAAGGGCTGATGGACTAGAGGTATCCTTAAGACTCACAAACCAGAATTCCAGTTCTCACGTTATCTAGAAGTACTGCTTCCTTTTCATTTTGGAGAGCAGAGAAGGAAGAGATGATGGGCTGAGTGCAGACAGACCATCTCGGATCTTAAAGTTCCATTTCTGGGACCCATTGTAGAGGCCCCTTCAAAACATTACTCCAGTAGTTTTAAGCACAAGTGCATGGTAGAATGTCCTGCCTCTGCCAACTAACAGCCCTCGGCAATTTATTAACCTTTCTGGGCCTCCCAGTGCCCAGGTGTGCAACAGTAGGCTGCACTGGATAATGGTGAAGCTCCGCCCCAGACCCAAGCTGAGGCAGTTCTGGGTTTCCACAATGCCATGTTAGCAGAGCGCCACCCTGGCTTTGTCCCAGGGCTTACAGTGATCCACTTATATCTGAACCCAATCAGCTGGGTCCCCTAAAAGTTGTATCATGGGATGAGGAAGGAGCAGTTCTGGGATACGGAGAGAAGGTATTGAAAGTGTCCATCATCTCTCTCCAAGCCCGTGCCTGCAGTGAGGCTGGGACCAGAGCTGGCAGAGGTTTTTAGTGTGACAGTTAGTTGGAGTAGGGCTGAGCTGCATAATTGGTTCTTACTTTCTGTCCTGACGAAAATTCTGCCAATTTTACTCGGTCATAGATTAAAGCAAAGAGTAACTTATGTTTCATTTCACATAGGCAATTTCTTTTTTTTTTTCCAGCAATTCTATCACATTCCATTCTCCCTTCCTATTGCCCCCCAGCATACACACTGAGAATTTGGCTGTGCCACTAATGTAAGGCAGCTGGGGTTAGGAATCAGAAAGCAGATAAACAGCATTGCTAAGGAGCTGCAGGAGTCTTTGGATCTCACAGAACACAGAAAGTAGTCCTCTGAGTCTTCTGCCTCCAGTCACCTAACACCAATCTTCCCTGCTTCCCCCTCCCTCCCTCCAATCACACCTCCTAGTTCCCATTTCTTTCTGTGAAGGGCCTCCCAATCTTTCCTTCCCATCATCATGGCCAAAAGTTAGAAGATGAGAAGGAGAAAAGTCAAAGGCTACTAGAGCCAAGGAATTCCTCACAATGAACTGCAGTGTCTGGAGGACCAGTTGGGTAGCCTTGCTCCCGGTCTCCACTGCAGAACTTACAAATACATGCTTTGTGCACACAAAGAAAAACAGTGGCCCAAAGATTCCAGCTAGAGCTCTTAGGAAGGAGGAAAGTTCCCACAGGTAACTCACTGGTTAATTTTAAAGAGCTCAGAAAAGGAAGGAAGGATGGCTTTTTCTCTTGTGAGTCAAGAAAAGGTCCTGATGATAACCCTCCCAGATCAGAACACAACTTTCAACCCACGAGTGCTGCTCCCCCAAGTTATATGCGTCATCTCAGAAAGTTGGTTCCTTGCCATTGGGCAATTAACATGTTGCCAATGGGTCCTTATTTGGTGGTCAGTAAATGTTAGCCAGCATCGGCGAGGACACAGCCCACAGAAGAGAGCAGAGAAATCCAGAAATGTAAACTGTATGTACCTCTTCTTCAAGTTGCTGGGTTTTATTTTGTTGTTGTTTTCTGTTTGATTTATTTTCCACATTTTCCTCCAGTTTATTTTATCACTCCAAATACTCCACAAAATGCCTCACCACCATGGTTGGTGTCACTCTTGCCATTCCCCTGTGTGAACAAAGCGCTTCTCGCCACCTATCAGAATTTTGTTATCAATGTGTTCACCTGATCCTAGCAGAGAGTTTGCTGCAGATCCTGCTTCTGCGTGAGAGGCCTCACAGACTCCCCACACCCTCGCTGACCTCTCCGTCCTCTGACCTCACTTGGAAATGGATGAAATACTGTCACGGTCATTTCTCATGATGGTGTAATTCCAGTTTTTATCACTTATCTTAAGCTTCCTTTTCTCAAGTGAACTTATTTTTCATCACATTTTCCATCGTACTTTACAGGATAATTTGTACACACAGTAAGTACTTGGTAAAAATATTCATGAAACCATAATGAGGCACCATTTTTACCTATCCACTTTCCAAATCCAAAAATTCTAAAAAATGGCCAACCCCAACAAGGATATAATAGTGGAATTGCATACTACTAGAAGTCTAAATTATGGGAGAAAATTGTGTAGGTATAATTTAGGGAATTTTTAATCTCTATATTTTTCTCCAGGCTCCACTCCCACTTTAAAAAGGCATTCAGCTGCACAATCCCTACCCTCCTTGGAGGCTATATGTAGCAGAGTGAAAATTAGTAACTGGTCAGACCTCCTGGATTTTGTTTTCAAATGTCTAAATCCACCGAGAATAGAATATGAGAAGTGTTCCAGTTATCTGTTGCTGTGTAACGAGCTACTCTAAAACATAGGAGCAAAAACCAATAAGTATTCTCTCATAGTTCTCTGTATTGACTGAGCTCAACTGGATGGATCTTGTCTGGGTTCCTCTGTATTATTGCAGTCTGATGTGGAAGCATCTGAAGATTTCTTCACTCACATGTCTGGTGCCTAGACTGGGCTGGCGAGAAGAGGAGGGGTGCTGCTGAGTCTCTCTCTCTCTCTCTCTCTCTCTCTCTCTCTCATCTTTCTCTCTCCCTCCCCTTTCTCTTTCTCTCCATACAGCCTCTCCATGTGTGTAGCTAGCTTGGGCTTCCTCACACCACGGCAGTCTCCAGGAAGCCAGACTTCTCCATCAGCAGCCTGCCTCCTGCAAGATGAGCATTCCCAAAGGGCCCAGGCAGAGGCTGCTTTTCACACATTGTCACTTCCACTGCATTCTACTGATTACAAGTGAGTCACTAAAGCCAACCTGGATTCAAAGGAAAAGGAATTAAACATGTCCTCTCAACGAGATGAAAGCAAAGAATGTATGGCTATCTTTATTTAATGTGCCACAAGGGAATAAAAGATTCTTCTTTCAGATTAAAATGAAGAAAGGAACAAGCTGTATGAATGAAGCTTGCTCCCTGGATATGCTCTGTGTTGGCACAAGGATATTCAGGAGGAAAAATATGGTCTATCTAGGAAAAAAAAATCACAAACATGGGGCTTTCTGCCCTCACCAGGTTGTCATGTCCTAAGAATCCCCACTGGGCCCAAGGGACAGGCTGATGTGGACATCTAGCCAAAAATGAACACGCCTCCCTCCCATTTCTTGGCACCCAGTGAGACTCCAGAAACTGGGCACAACCCCCAGGTGGGGGAAAGTTCAGAAAAGACACATGAAAATTTTTCCAGTTACCCCAGGGGGAAAGGGGCTTGATATCAAAACTAGGTTGATTTATGGAAAATAGATTACCATATCTCTTCCAGCCTGGGTTTGGGAACTGACCTTGGTGTCAACCCCTAAATTTTCTTCTTCTGACTTGACTCTTCAGTGAAGTCATTCTGTCTCTCAGGTTGAGCCTTCTGCATCCTCTTCTTTCATCACTAATTACCAGAGCAGAGTTAAGCTGCTGCCACAGGCACCCTCAGACACAATCCATGCAGAAGCACATGAACTGGAAGATTAACCATTCAGGTGCAGGGAAGATGGTGGGGAGACCACACACAGCTCAATTTGGAAATGGATTTCCCATTCCCTCCTGAGAAAGAGACGAGAAGGAAGAGAGCAGCAACCCTGCCAGAGCCAACATAGTGTGCAATCCATCGTCCTGAAAGTCTACCCAGGCAGCTCAAAGAATGCCGCGATAAATTACATATGCCCCTCTATTGCCCCCAGAGAATCAGTTCTGTGCAGGTCAGCAGCACACTCGGGAAAGCAAAGGTTGTCCATCCTCAGGAATGGAGGTCAACCTTTCTCCACCAGGTTCCCAGAAAGCAGCCCCATTTGAGGTGGGATGTGAAGCAGAAGGCCTGTGAAGATGTTAAAAGCACACAGTATCAAACTCAGGACAAGAAGGAAGCCATGCGCACTGAACTGAATGCTCGCTCTCAATATTGTGTGTTACTGTTCAAAAATGAGATCCGCTGCCCACTCTTCCTGTCCTTAACTTTCAAGTTCCCTTCTAGCATTTATCAAACTGGTCTTTTATTTATAAAGCTCCTAATTGCTCTCCAGATGCGGCTCTCTGCCTTGTAACCCAACTTCTGCCTTCCATCAAAAACAAACAAACAAACAAACAAAAAACCACTCCATCAGCACAGGGAAACCTTGACTAGCTTTTCCCCATGTTGATTCAGAGAATGGACAAAAACTTTTGAAAGAGAATGTGAGACTCTTCAGAGGAAATTGGCCACAGCACATGCTTGTGTATGATTACAAACACCGAAATTTCTTAATAAGAGCAAACATTTTGAGCACATATTATGTGCCAGGCACTGTGCTGAGCCATTTACATATATTAGCTCATTAATACAGTCTCTCTGGTAGATAGTAAGATTATTATTCCCACTTTGCAGATGGGAAAATGTAGGCTTAAACAACAAATAAGAGCTGGACCCAGGACATGAACTCTCTTCTGTGCCTCTTTGAAGCTTCTGCTCTTTTCCACCGAGTCACTGGTCCTCAAACATTGGTGTGCATACTCTGAGAACACTTCTTTTTCAATAAGCTCTTCTGTTTCCCAACCAATGGGTCTGTCACAGTTTTCCTGAGCATTCCCCAGATCAAGTGTGAAACTGATGGAGAGACACATGCATGCCCAGCCCTCAATGCCATTTCTACCAGCAGCCTTCCCTCCAGGTCAGATGACTCCTAATCTTGCTTTCACTGGACAAGGGGCAAAATCATCCCTGTGTCTTACTGCTTTTTAGCAGTGTACTTCCTTTCACACATAGAAGAACCCGAAACCCTAAATTCTCTATTTTTTAAATTAATTAATTTACTTTTAAAAAATGATTTCCACGTTTATTTTAGATTCTGGGTTTGTTACCCAGGAATACTGCATGATGCTGAGGTTTGGGGTATGACTGATCCCATCACCCAGGTACTGAGTATAGTATCCAATAAGTAGTTTTTCAACCCTTGCCCTTCTCCCTCCCTCCCCCACAGTAGTCCCCAGTTTCACTGTTGCCATAATTCTGTCCATAAGTACTCAATGTTTAGCTGCCACTTATACATGAGAACATGCAGAATTTAGTTTTCTGTTCCTGCATTAATTCTATTAAGATAATGGCCTCCAGTTGCACCCATGTTGCTGCGAGGAACATGATTTCATTTTTTATGGCTGCATAGTATTCCATTGTGTATAGGTACCACATTTTCTTTACCCACTCCACCACTGACGGTCACCTGGGTTGATTCCATGTTTTTGCTATTGTGAGAACAGTGCTGTGATGAACATACAATGAACATACAAGTCTATGTGTCTTTTTGGTAGAATGATTTATTTTCTTTTGGATACATACCCAGTAATGGGATTGCTGGGTTGAATGGTAGTTCTGTTTTAAGTTCTTTAAGATATCTCCAAACTGCTTTCCACAGCAGCTGAACTAATTTACATTCTCACAAAACAGTGTATAAGTGTTCCCTTTTCTCTGCAGCCTCACCAGCATCTGTTGTTTTTGACTTCCTAAATTCTCTTTCCTTTTTTTTTCCAGTTTTTTTTTTTTTTTTTTTTTTTTTTGAGACGGAGTCTCGCTCTGTCGCCCAGGCTGGAGTGCAGTGGCGCGATCTCGGCTCACTGCAAGCTCCGCCTCCCGGGTTCATGCCATTTTCCTGCCTCAGCCTCCTGAGTAACTGGGACTACAGGCACCCGCCACCACGACTGGCTAATTTTTTGTATTTTTAGTAGAGATGGGGTTTCACTGTGTTAGCCAGGATGGTCTCGATCTCCTGACCTTGTGATCTGCCCACCTCGGCCTCCCAAAGTGCTGGGGATTACAGGCATGAGCCACCGCGCCCGGCCCCTAAATTCTCTTTCTAAAAGCAACATATTTGCTCTGCCTCCTCCCTGCTCACCTCAACTACAGATCAGAATGAGGCCAGGCCGGCTCAGAAGGGAGAGTTGCTTAGTAACTGGAATCACACATCCCTGTACCTCAGAGGCAAATGGTACATTTTGCTGCCCCTCAGGGTGTTTTGGAACATGACTCTGAATGACAGAGTTCCTTCCCAGAGTGCCGCAGAATGTCTGGGGCAAGAGCGAAGATCCTCATCTGTCACCTTCCTCTAGGGCTGGAACATCACCTGCCCCTTAGAGACCTGGCGTATTAAACAGACCATTTCCATCCGTGCCTAAGGCTGCAGGCTGTTTCCTGTCCCACGCATTTTATAAAGTCATTTGGGAGTAGATAAGTTGAGGCTAACTATATAATTTCAGTTAATATATTAGAAGTTCACTTTCTTGGTGCTAGCCTATTTTCCCTATGAAAATGTATTTATCCTCATCTTGAACTGACTTCTGAAATATCTTAATGTGTAAGTCAGTCCTTACTGATGTGGAGAGACAGTAGCTAGAGAGAAAGGAGGGGAGAGTCTATTTTTTTAGCTCAATCCACACCAACTGATTCACTCTAAAGAAGGTCTGTCCCAACTCTTGGCTCACCCTAACAATGGTTTGAAGTATTATCTACCCATCCCTTGGAGGAAGAAAGAAGGGAAGAGGTCCTCAAAAGCATAGACCGTGACTCTGCTGGATACTCCTTTGTAAATCTAGGGTGTCTAATTGTCTAGGGGAGTGGAGTGGGGATTCCCCCTTGCTTGTCAGTGGTGGTGGGGTGGGGGCTAAAAACCTGAGTCTCTTCATTTAATAACTTGGATGAGAAGTAAGCAGTGATAGACACAACTATTTTACTACTGTTCACTATTATATATTATTTCATCTCATCGAAAAGGACTGAAAATTTTCAAAGTATGCAATTTTTCACCTCATTCATTCATCTGTGTTAAATTTTGAGTTTATACACAGAAAGTCCCAGTGAGCCAAACTATCCATTCACAGTTTATTTCTGGTGATTCGTGATTCTTCAAAATTTGCACCATTTCTGGGATCAGTCTGCATAGAATTGGACTTTTATCAGATAATTCTCAACACACGAGGCAGAAACGTTCTAGCTGCCCATCTTGTTTTTAAGGAATGATATTATTCAGACAGCAAAGTAGACAAACCTTCCCTTTCGGTTATTACCTCCCCAGAAGGTACCCATACTCTGATTTTTGTCATCAAACAGTTTTGCCTGTTTCTGATATTTAACTGAACAGAATCCTTCACTTAAATATCAACAACAGTGTTGTTCTCTTTGTGTCCTGCTTCTTTAGTTTAAAATAATTTCTGCTATTCATACCTGTTGTTGTGTGAACAGTCATTTAGTCACATTATTGCTGTGTAGTAGTACCATTGCATAAATATACAATCCGTTTGTCCATTCTACTGTGGGGTAGTTTCCAGCTTTTAGTAACTGCAAATAAAGCTGCTAAGAACATATTTGTACATACCTTTGGTGAACATATATAAGCACTTCTACTAGGTATATGCCTAGGAGTGGAATTTTTAAGATATACAGTATGAGTTTCTTTATAGTAGATATTGCCAAATAATTTTCTATAGCGGCTATACGAATTTATACTCTTACTAGTAATACATCAAAGTCTTTTTAAAACATTTAATTAATATAACTTTTGGATAAACTGGATACTATTCCACTATAATACTATTAAGACAAACAGAAGGGCAACTTTCCTTACGCCAGTGATATGGCTTTTGCCTCAACCAACCAGAGGAGTAGCCTTTGTGAGCAGCTGAAATTGTTGACTAAAGGATGCTTTAAAAGTTCTGCATCAAAATATGGTCCTGGCTGGGCACAGTGGCTCACGCCTGTAATCCCAGCACCTTGGGAGGCTGAGGCAGGTGGATCACCTAAGGTCAGGAGTTCAAGACTAGTCTGGCCAACATGGTGAAACCTTGTCTCTACCCAAAATACAAAACTCAGCTGGGCGTGGTGGCACACATCTGTAATCCCAGCTACTCAGGAGGCTGAGACAGGAGAATTGCTCAAAGCCGGGAGGTGGAGGTTGCAGTGAGCTAAGATCATGCCATGGCATTAAGCCTGGGCAACAGAGCGAGACTCTGTCGAAAGAAAAGAAAAGAAAAGAAAAGAAAAGAAAAGAAAAGAAAAGAAAAGAAAAGAAAAGAAAAGAAAAGAAGGAAGGAAGGAAGGAAGGAAAAGAAGGAAAGAAAGAAAGAAGGAAAGAAAGAAGGAAAGAAAGAAAGAAGGAAAAAGAAAGAAAGAAAGAAAGAAAGAAAGAAAGAAAGAAAGAAAGAAAGAAAGAAAGAGAAAGAGAAAGAAAAAAAATATGGTTATAATAAAATAATTGCATTTGGAAGATATTCTTCACTGTTCAGTGGGCTACAGGTAATTCTATCCAGCAAGTCAATTCATTCTTCTATGTTGAACTATATTTTGAAATTAACTGATCCTGTAAGTACATCAAAGTTTAAATTCATCTTTTGAGATAGCCAAGTGGTAACCACTCTCTCAAAATCAGGTAGGCTCCCCAAATCATTTTCTGTCAAACGTTATGGTGCGGAAATCTAAAGAACCATCAGCCATCTATTTTTCCAAGTGCCTGAGCAAAATGGAAGGTCCTGTCAGTGGGACGTGTTGGCCCTTCTCACTGTCGCCCAGCATCCATACACAAGGGAGTCATGTGCCAGCCACAGAAGGGCAGAAATACAAGGATGCACCGGGGCCCCTAAATGTCACAACAATGTGTCAGTTCTTTCACCTGTATGGCTTGTGGCTAAACACAGCATATGGATCCCATTTTTAGTAAATGATATCGCTTTTCAGCACTTTGGGCACTCACCCATCAGAGAATCCAACTGTGAAAATTACTGTGATCTGGCCTCGCCAAAAGCCCGCTTGAGATTCATGGTATTTAACAGAACCATGCTGCCTGCCTATTCTGTAGCTTTCTTATGTTCTTCCATTGTATTAACTTAGATCATCAGAAATCCATGGGTATAAATCTTAATATTGTAGCTTCTTACAAAACTGCCTTCACTAATCTTAACTAGGTGACAGACTCAACTAGGTGACAAATAATTTCTTAACTCTTAGCAAGAAGCAACAAAAAGAAAACTATTAGAGATTTCTACATCTCTTGCCAGAATGTAGCCAGGCATTGTCCATTATATTACTCAATGTTATCAGAATACAAATAATTATTCCAAAAAACGATAGAATTGTAGTCCTAGCAGGAACCAGCCAGGGGACCATACAAAGTGTTGAAATTCCCTTTTTGCTTCAGCTTCCAGAAAGCTTAGAGTTAACACTTGTGTTCAAATAAAATTCATGCCACACACATACACATGCACACACACACACACACACGAATTCAAAGGGCAAATCTATAGAGACAGAAAGTAGATTAGTGGTTGCCTGGGGCTGGGCAAAGGAAGGGGGAACGACTGCAAATGGGCACAAGGTTTATTTCCTTGGGTGATGGAAATGTTCTAAAATTAGATTGGCGAGATGGTTGCACAACTCTGCAAATTTACTAGGAAATCACTGAATTGTATTCTTAAATGACTAAATTTAATTGTATGTAAATTAAACTTCAATCAAGCTGTTTTTAAAAATTCAATCCAAGATAGATCATCAACATCAATGTGAGAGGTAAAACAATTAAACTGGAAGAAAATATAAGAGTATATCATCATGAGCTTGGAGTAGACAGAGATTTCTTAAACAGAACACAAAAAGTACTAACTATATAAGAAAAAAATGATAAAATGGACTTAGTTAAAATTAGCGTGTCTCTTAAACAAAGAATATCATTAAGGTAGTGAAGAAGCAAGCTACAAGCTGGGGAGAGATAGTTGCAATACTTATATCTGACAAAAGACTCATGTCCAGGATATATATATTTTAATACTCCTACACATAAGCAGAAAGACAACCCAATTTAAAAATGAGCAAAAGACTTGAACAGGTAGTTCACAAAAGATAGCTATCCAATTGGCTGATAAATGTGTGTACCTTTTACTACACAAATATGGTCACAGCTCTCTGAATTTCTAGTTGTGTATCTTCATGCCTCCTGATTTGTTTAATGGTTTTTATCTCCTTGTTATATGTTTTGATATTTGTATCTGCCAGAGTGCCAATGGGAGGCAGACAGTGTGTGCAACTTAGAATAATTCAAGAAGGGTTTCTTTCCAAAGGGACTGTTTATAAGGGTCTGAGTTAAATGGAGGGGAACCACCAAAGGTGATCAAGAACCAGATGAAAAGCAGCAGAAATGTCAGTCCCCTCAATAGCCAGGTGCAATGGGATGGGGGCAGTACTGGAACCCATCAGAGAGCGTCAGGCAGAGAAGCTACCTCAGGAGGAGTGATCGCTGGGCCAGGAATAAAATCAGCCTGAGGCAACCTCACAGGTCAGGGGAGCCAGGGGAAAGATACTCAGGTCTCACTCTCTCTTCCCTGTGATCTCCTTGCTGGGGCTTCCATTGGTTGAACCAGACTGAAAGTCAAAGGACAAGGTAGCTCTTATTCAACGTCATCCATCAGGTCAGCCATCTAGGGCAGAAAAGGCAGAGAGTGGCTCTGGAGGAGCAAATGGAAGAGATCTGAAACACCATTGCAAGTTGTCTGGAATCCCTTTTAAAATACACAGGAAATACATAAGTGAACAATTACCACAACCAGTAAAACTCTGTTCCTGAGAAAGGAAATTCTTTTTTTTTTTTTTTTTTTTTTGGAGACAGAGTCTTGCTCTGTCGCCCAGGCTGGAGTGCAGTGGCGCGATCGACTCGCTGCAAGTTCCACTTCCCAGGTTCACACCATTCTCCTGCCTCAGCCTCCTGAGTAGCTGGGACTACAGATGCCTGCCAGTACACCTGGCTAAGTTTTTTTTTTTTTTTTGGATTTTTACTGGAGACGGAGTTTCACTGTGTCAGCCAGGATGGTCTCGGTCTCCTGACCTTGTGATCCGCCCACCTCGGCCTCCCAAAGTGTTGGGATTTCAGGAGTGAGCCACCATGCCTAGCTGAGAAAGGAAATTCTTTAGAGATATTATATTAGCTTTTTATATGTAATTTGTGAAGCAGAAGAAAGAGGGGAAAAGGTAGTGGTTCATTATCCTATACCAAACCAAGATAATGCCCTGCATAATTTGTTTTCTATTGATTGGACATGGTGCTGACTCCTGTCCAAAAGTGAATTAGACATCCTTAGTAGTAAATGATATGGCTTCTCCAAGGGGTTTCTTGCTTCACAAACTCCCTTCAGAACCAGCATCTGGGGACTTGGGAAAGGTTATGTTCCCATAGAAATATCAAGTAAATCTCCTCTTCAACAGGTACTTCTTGGTCTGAACAGCCTGTAAGGGACCTTCAGCCTCTCCTCTCATTTCTCCTCCAGCACAGCACGCTTCCAGAGCTGCCCTGCCCATTGCCATGAGCCAACTCTCTCCACTTTGTCACTCACCCTTACTCAGTTCTCAACCACGGTTTCCATTAGTGCAGGATCCAGGATGTTGTCTACATTGATTTTCTTAAAAGGTTTTAAAAGTGTCAATCAAGAAGCACACTGAAGGATTCTTCTGTTTCACAAGCCTCCATCTGCAAGGTGAGCTGGGACACTGAACACTCACTCACTTCCTATTATAAACCTCTCTGTATTATGGCACAAATCAAAACTAAGGTGTTCTACGCAGAGGCCTTCTCTGCATCTGAAATAATAACCTCGTATATTTATCAGTTTATTTGCCTATTGTCTCTCCCACTAGAACAAACACTCATGTGAACAGGTATCTTACCCTTCTTGTTCAGCAAATATCCTTACAACCCAGCAAAGGGGCTTCACCCTAATAGGCTAAATGTATGCTAAATAAATATGTAACTGCATGTGACCTCCTTTCTTTGGCTTCTCCATTGGTACCACCTGGCCTTAAGTCTGCCAACCTCTGTAACTCAGCCAGCTTTATAGTAAGTCCACTTGTGATACATAGAGGCTACAGGGTGTCCCTAAAACATTTCTCTCTCTCTCTCTCTCTTTCCCTCTCTCTTTCTCTCTCTCTAAAAGCTGGCTGGCCAGAAGCAGGAGTAGTGTTCACCATCTTGCTTCACATCACAAACTCAATGTTATGCTAAGCCAGTCAGCTCGACAGTGAGTCCACATGCATCCATCTGAGCACACTGTTTCATCTAGCCCACTGCTTCTTCCCAACAACATTCACCAAATTCCACTCCTTTCTCCTTTCACCCAGACCTCTCCAATGTTCACCACACAAGCAAAAATATCAAGAGTCCTGCCATAGACCTTAACCACTGGTAAGACTGAACAATAGAGCATTGAAAAACATAACACAGTCATATATTTATAATTTTTTGAGTTGAAAATATCATGAGAGGTCACCTGGTCCAATAGCTTTCTTGACCACAACACACAGTAGGATATACATTTTACCTCCCAAATGAGTACACATTCATTCTTTCCGCAAATATATGTTGAACCAGTATATGTGTCAAGCACTGTTCTAGGGGCTAAAAATAAAAGAGTAAACAAAATAAAAGCGTAAACCCTGCCTGCTCTTAGGGAGCTTACAGTCTAATGTAAACTCACTTGTGTGTATATGTCTGCGTGTGTGTTATCTTTTGTTTATTTGCTTGTTTGTTTTAGTGCTATCACAACCCTCTAAATTATTTCCAAGCTCACTAATGAGTGATGACTCATAGCTTGAAAATTACTAAGTCGGTCCTATATTTTCCTATGGTTCCTATATGGAAACAGTTCTACAGAGAGTGAAAACAGTGAATTTGACTTGGCACCCCTTACCTGGAAGTGCCTGCAGATATCCAAGAGGAGGTGCCTAGCAGACATTTAAATATACAGATGTGAAGCTCCAGGAAGATGTTTAGAATGGAAAGACAAATCTGGGAGTCAGTAAGTTGAAGCCATGGACTGAATACAATGTTGCAAAGAAAGTGTATAAATTCTTTTAAGAGTCTTCTGTGGGATGCCCAGGGGAACACCAACATTTAAGGAATATTCAGGGGAAGAAGACCAAGACATGTAGAAAACCAAGGAAGAGAGGAGTGAAGGAAGTTCCAAGAAGGGTCATAGTGTTCACATTACAAAGAGGTAAATAAAAATAAGGCCAGCAAGCATGCATTAGATCTGGCAATTAGGGACATCTGGTGCCCACTGCTTCCTAGAGAAGTTACATTAATAATTTGACATGAGCAGAAACTAGGTTGAAGATGACTAAGAAATGAATGGGAGACATTAAGTGAACACTGTGCTTTTGAAGAGCTTGCCAGGAAAGGAAAGAGTGAGCAGCCAGTACAATCGCTGGAGAAGGGGGAGAGACTCTGGGGTGGGGGGGAGGTATTTCAAATTAGAAAGAAGGGGACATATTCATGAAGCTAAGGGATAAAAGCCAGACAGTGTTGGAAAAACTCTCCTAGACATCAGCCTAGGCAAAGAATTCATGACTAAGACCCCAAAAGCAAATGCAACAAAAACAAAAATAAATAAATGGGACCTAAATAAACTAAAAAGCTTCTGCACAGCAAAAGAAACAATCAGTAGAGTAAACAGACAACCCACAGCAAGGGAGAAAATTGCAAACTATGTATCCAATGAAGGACTAGTATCCAGAATCTATAAGGAACTCAAACAGATCATCAGGAAAAAAAACAAATAATCCCATTAAAAAGTGGGCAAATGTTATGAGTAGATATTGTTCAAAAGAAGATATGCAAACAGCCAGTAAACATATGAAAAAAATGCTCAACATCACTAATCATCAGGGAATGCAGATTAAAACCACAATCAGATACCACTACCTTACTCCTGCAAGAATGGTCATTATTAAAAAGTCAAAATATAATAGATCTTGATGTGAATATGGGGAAAAGGGAACACTGTTACACTGCTGGTGGGAATATAAACTAGTACAACCACCATGGAAAACGGTGCGGCAATTCCCTAAAGAACTAAAAGTAGAACTACCATTCGATCCAGCAATCCCACTACTGGGTATCTACCCAGAGGAAAAGAAGTCATTATATGAAAAAGACATGCACATTTATATTTATAGCTGCACAATTCACAATTGCAAAGACATAGAACCAACCTAAGTGCCCATCGACTAATGAGTGGAGAAAGAAAATGTGGTTTTCTTAAATATACACCATTGAATTCTACTCAGCCATTAAAAGGAAGAAAACAGTGTTTTTGCAGCAACTTGGATGGAGCTGGAGGCCATTATTCTAAGTGCAGTAACACAGGAGTGGGAAATCAAAAACCATATGTTCTCACTCGTAAGTGGGAGCTAAGCTATGAGTACACAAAGCCATAAGAATGATATAATGGACTTCAGAGACTCCGAAGGGGAAGGGTGGGAGAGGGGCCAGGGTTAAAAGCTACATATTAAGTACAGTGTACACTACTCTAGTTACAGGGCACTAAAATCTCAGAATTCACCACTATGTAATTCATCTGTATAACCGAAAATCACTTGTACCCCAAAAACTATTAAAAAAAAAAAAGTTTTTTAAAGGTTTGCCCAAATAAGATTAACCATAAAAAAAAAAGAAAATATTTGTTAGGGGCAGTTTTATCAGGCATTATGATGGTTCCCCAATCTCTAAAGCAAGTTAAGTGGAGAGAAGTCATTATAGGCATCATGATCTTGAGGGGCTGCTGTGAGAGTATGTGTGTGTGTTCATGTGTGTTGAGTGTGTGTGATATGTGTGTGTTCATGTGTGTTGAATGTGTGTGATAAGTGTTCATGTGTATGGAGTGTGTGATATGTGTGTGTTCATGTGTATTGTGTGTGATATTTGTGTTCATGTGTGTTGAGTGTGTGTGTCTATGTGTGTTGAGTGTGTGTGATGTGTGTGTGTGTGCTATATACTGGGGTACAGAACAAGAAAGAGTTGGGAAACACATCTTCTATTCTATGTTCACCTAATTCTAACAAAAACCAAATCAACCACCCTAACTCTATACAATTATTACAATTATTGTTGTTATTGTTGTCATTATTATTCTCTTAAAGCAAAGATTCATCTTTCACAACAGCTCTTGGAGGCAGTTCTCTTTCAGAGATGTGGGAGAGTGAGCTGAACTATGCCACAAAACAACCTCAAGTAGACCATGGACTAGAAACCTTGCATGTTGCCTGCAAGCAAAGATTCCTCAGTAGCCTAAGATGGAAATGTACATCTCTAATTTTTCTTTATAAAACAGACAACATTTGCCAAAATCATGGTTCCTTTGTGGCTCTGTTCCCAAAATGATATGTCCAGCTGGCACTTAGATTCCTGTAATAGCATGTGCTCTGTTACCCTGTAAACTCTACTGCAGAAACGGGATTCTAGCAGGCAGATGGGACAGCCTCATGGATGATGATAGAAAGTGGAAAAGTGAGTGAAGAAGAGAATAATCCCCCACATCATCCTGAACTCCCTCAAGAGGCTGAACAGCAAAAAGAGGACCAGTTGGCTTCAGGGACGTGGGTGTCAGAGGATTTACACTTCAAGGAATCAGACACTATAAACAAACACAGTTATACTCATACCTCCCACATTATTCAAATTAACAAATATACATATCCCATGATCATTCCCAAATCAGCTCAGTGCTAGGCTTTCCTAGGAATGGTGATTCCCATCCCTCTCCTAAGGGTAACAGCAAACCTAAAAGATGCCTTTGGATCTAGAAAGACACAGGTCCTCAGCAGCTCTAAAATGGTTGGCAGAGAGGGATGACAATTTTTATTACCATTGATATGGTTTGACTATTTCACCCTCCCAATCTCATGTTGAAATATGATTTCCAATGTTGGAGGTGGGCCCTGGTGGAAGATGTTTTGAGTCATGGGGATGGATCCATTGTGAACAATAATGAGTGAGTTCTTGCTCTGTTAGTTTCAGTGAAATGTGATTGTTAAAAAGAGCCTGGCACCTCCTCCACTGTCTGTCTCACCTCCTGTCTCACCATGTGATGTCAGCTCCCTCTCACTTTCCACCATGAGTGGAAGCAGCCTGAGGCCCTCACCAGAAGCAGATACTGGTCTCATGCTTCCTGTACAGCCTACAGACCATGAGCCATCTTTTCTTCATAAATTACCCAGCCTAAGGTATTCCTTTATAGCAACAGGAACTGGACCAAGGCAATAGTGTACAGAGGGTCTGCTGTATGCTCTGCACTCTATTCACATTTTTGCATTGAATCCTCATCATGGCCTTGCAAACAGGCATTATTATCCTTATATTTTTATATGCAGAAACTGAGATGCAGAAAAAATTATTTGCTAACAGTAACACAGAAAGTGGGTAGCAGAGCATAGCTCCCAGAATAGGTCGTCAGGCTCCAAAACCCATAGAAACCATGCAATGAGCCATACTTCAAGTAAGAAGATGGCCCTTCCATCCCCTGATTCATAAGATGGCAGCTGAGAGTTATCTTCCCTTATAATAACTGATAGTTATCTTCCCTTATAATAACTAAAACCCTGGAGCCAGCAGTTGCCAATGGCAGAATGGTTTGATACAAAGTTATTTCCCAGGAAAGCTCACTTTTCTGAGTAGCATAATTATGCAGCAAATGTTCTGTAGGCCTTATCCTAAATGTAAGGAGTTGGAGGTTAAACTAACCACTAAAGTCAGGGGAATTCAAAAGAATAGATAGCATGCAATTCACGCATGCTAATGGACTCTCTCTACACTGAATATACACACAAAACCGCTACAATTTTAGGGGCCAGCCAGGTGCAGTGGCTCACACCTGTTATCCCAGCACTTTGGGAGGCCGAGGCAGGTGGATCACTGGAGGTCAGGTGTTCAAGACCAGCCTGGCCAACATGTTGAAACCCCCCCTCTCGACTAAAAATACAAAATTTAGCCAGGTGTGGTGGCATGTGCCTGTAATCCCAGCTACTCGGGAGATTGAGGCAGGAGAATTGCTGGAACCAGGGAAGCAGAGGCTGCAGTAGGCCAAGATTGTGCCACTGTACTCCAGCCTGGGCAACAGAGCGAGACTCTGTCTCAAAAAAACAAAACAAAAAAATTGTAGGGGCCCATGAGTCTCCTGAAGACCCTCAAGAGACCTATAAGTCAACAGATCCAAGTTCCTCACCTGACTCTTCCATCAGTTCCCAGAAAGCTCTTCATTCCTCCCTATGATGAAATGATCAATCTAGCCCCTTCCCACTCTTATGGTATGTCTAAGTGTGGGTGTCTCTTGATCAGCAGCAATATTTAAGGACAAAAATAAATATAAGGAGATGACAAGCTCCTCTATACCTGATGACAACACATTTCTGAAGTGTAAAGAAATGGACATTTGTCAGTAAATACTTTAAGGTCAGAATAAATGTTCTTTCCTCTCATGGCAAGCTTCATTTTCCTTCACCAAATGGCTCTTCAATCTCCCTCACCCCAGCAGAACCCCAGGATCACATGGTGGGAGGGAGGGACAAATGATCACAGAACTCCGCTTGGTAAAATATGAGAGCAACTCCAGCCAGAACAGATGTTTGCATCATCGCTTCGCCGTGTATCACCAGCGAACAGCTGGGAAGTGTTGTGTGTTGCCAAAACTGATCAAAAGAATTTTAAGTTTAGAATGATTAGAGATGATCAGCATGAAGAGGTGAAAAACAGAGGAGTCTTAAAGTTACAGAATCTGCTTAAACCATCACAGTAACAAAGGTGATGTTCAGGTAGTAGAAACCTCCGATGGAGCATTGCTTAGGCCACCAGGCCAGGGAATGAATGCTGGAGCAAAACCTAGAAGCCAAAGTTTCTCAAGGCCTCTTCAGGGAACAGCAACTAAAATTATTTGAACTAGAGTTCTCCATGGGGACAGAGTAATATTAAAGAAGAGTAAAGTCAATAAAAAAGCACCAATTGCTATATTTTTAAGACATACATATTATAGAGGGAGCAAGATAGAGCAGTATATACTCTGATCTTCAGAAAGTTGTGGAATAATAAAAATAACACTATTACATAATTACACAAGGATAGTTTTGAATGTCTTGCGTTTGTTTAATGCAGATGTTTCATTGTCAACTTTTTTTCCTATCTAATTTTGTGCCCGGCCAGAACATGCCGTGGTAACCCTGGGCCATGCAAGGAGGACTGACTACCTCCAGGCAGGGATGGGGCACCAACATTGCCATCAGGAGAAATCCTATAAGCAAAGCCTCCTAGAGTCTCACATGATGCTGCCCCAATTTGGTAGCCATTGGTAGCCATGAACTACATGTAGCTATTTAAATTTTAATTTAAACTGTAATTTCCTAGTTGCACTGGTCCTGTTTCTTTCTTTTGTTTGTTTTTTTCATTTGTTTTGTTTTGTTTTTTTGTTTTGTTTTTTTGAGACTGAGTTTCGCTCTTATCGCTCAGGCTGGAGTGCAGTGCCGTGATCTCAGCTCACTGCAGCCTCCGTCTCCCAGGTTCAAGTGATTCTCCTGCCTCAGCCTCCCACGTAACTGGGATTACAGGCTTGTATCACCATGCCCAGTTAATTTTTGTATTTTTAGCAGAGTCGGGGTTTCACTATGTTGGCCAGGCTGGTCTCGAACTCCTGACCTCAGGTGATCCACCAGCCTTGGCCTCCCAAAATGCTGAGATTACAGGCATGAGCCACAGCCCCCAGCTCTGCTAGCCCTGTTTCAAGTTCTCAGCCACATATGGCTAGTGTCTACCTTACCAGATGTTGCAAATATAGAACATTTCTATCATCACAGAAAGTTCTATTGGACCATGCCACTCAAGAGTAAAACTTATTGAACGTTAATGTGCCTTTAAATCACTTGAAGATCTTATTAAAATGCAGCTTCTTATGGAGTAGTCTGGGGAGGGGCCTGAGTCTCTGCATTTCTAACAAGCTCCAGGTGATGTGGACCGTCCTGGGCCATGGCACCTGCTAAGAGGCTAAGGAGGAGGCACAATGACCCCGTTCAACGCTGGCCTTGAGCTGAATGGTAAATGTTTCTCCTGCTCTTACACAAAGAGCACCTTGTACATTCATATTGCAGTTCTATAAAACAGTGAATGTTAGATGATACAGAATCACTTTCCCTTCTCTACCCTTCCACCCTTACACTATGTGGTTTTCAAAAATTCCAGGACTCACAGCAAAAATGTACAGACCACTGAATCTCTATCTTCGCTATACTTCCACTATATGCAATGGAGATTTCCTTAAGAGAGAGCCTGCCCAGTATAATTTAAGCAGCTGTGTTTCCAGAAAATAAGAGCAGCCCTTGTACATTTGGACACAATGGTATCTTAAAGAGAAACAGTCAGGCATGTGCAAAAATTCAATGTGGCTGCATTAGAGCAACATATTTAGAGTAATGAAAAAGAAGAAAGAAGCTCTCCAAGCTTAAAAACAGAAAATTGCATCACAATAGAAAAAAAATGCCACAAATAAATATACCAAATAATATATCTGTAGCCTTGCCACAGTTTCCAAACAGAAATAACTCACATGATTTCATCTTTAATAACAAGAAGACAAGACAGATGTATCTGTGGTATACGTAAACCAACATTTCCAAATGATCCCAATTAATCATAGAACTATTCACACAAAGTAGGTCTTACTGTTTTCATTTCTACAGGTGTGAATACCAACTCTCGGAGGAAATTAAAAAACTGCCTGGGGTTCACCCAGTTCTATCTGGCTTTGCAACCCATACTGGTTTTACTGTCCTGGGCTACTGCTCCAATTAGTATGAAAAACTAGCTTACAAGTAGATGAGAGGAGGGCAATGACACCCTGTACGTAGAATAACTATTCTAGCTACAGTTTCTACAGTTTCCTCACCTACAACTGGAATGGCTCACCTATCTGTCCGTTAAAAGATTAATCTTGTCATTAAGAGATGTCTGCTAAAAGCACTGAGGGAAAACATAAACCAATGTGTTCACTATTTTTTTTTTTTTTTTTTTTTTTTTTTTTTTTGCCTGACTGTTTCTCTTTAAGATACCATTGTGTCCAAATGTACAAGGGCTGCTCTTATTTTCTGGAAACACAGCTGCTTAAATTATACTGGGCAGGCTCTCTCTTAAGGAAATCTCCATTGCATATAGTGGAAGTATAGCGAAGATAGAGATTCAGTGGTCTGTACATTTTTGCTGTGAGTCCTGGAATTTTTGAAAACCACATAGTGTAAGGGTGGAAGGGTAGAGAAGGGAAAGTGATTCTGTATCATCTAACATTCACTGTTTTATAGAACTGCAATATGAATGTACAAGACTGGCAGCCTCTTCTCCTAGCTAGCTACAGTTTCCTCACCTACAACTGGAATGGCTCACCTATCTGTCCGTTAAAAGATTAATCTTGTCATTAAGAGATGTCTGCTAAAAGCACTGAGGGAAAACATAAACCAATGTGTTCACTATTTTTTTTTTTTTTTTTTTTTTTTTTTTGAGACGGAGTCTCACGCTGTTGCCCAGGCTGGAGTGCAGTGGCGCCATCTCGGCTCACTGCAAGCTCCGCCTCCCGGGTTCCCGCCATTCTCCTGCCTCAGCCTCCTGAGTAGCTGGGACTACAGGCGCCCGCCACCGCGCCTGGCTAATTTTTTGTATTTTTAGTAGAGACGGGGTTTCACTGTGGTCTCGATCTCCTGACCTTGTGATCCGCCCGCCTCGGCCTCCCAAAGTGCTGGGATTACAGGCTTGAGCCACCGCGCCCGGCGTGTTCACTATTTAATCTCGCTGGGTTTTACAGGATTTACAGTAAGTATGGGTTAAGGTAGATATACATCCTAGATTATAGAATAACCATCCAGAGAAAAATCCAAGAGTGAGCTTGTAACAAGGTCCCCTGCATGAGAATTAGCAGCCAGAGTAGAACCTGGGACGTGACGACCGGTATGAGCATGTTCTCACAACCAAGCAACCTGGCTGAAAAGTGAGGCATGAGGTTGTGGGGAGAGGTCGAGGCCATCACAGCATTCATCATCCTCGCTTGTGAGAGCAAATGGGGGCACTCACAGACAACAGGAGTAGACACGGACTGGCCCGGGGAAACCTGTCCAGCAGGCACCTTATTCGGAAGCCTTGATGTTAGGGAGTTGGATTTTTCTCTGAAAGGAGAGGAAGCCACCAAATGAGTGGCATAATCCAACTTTGCATTTTAGAAAGACCTTCCTATGGGCCAGGTGCTGTGGCTCACACCTGTAATCCCAGCACTTTGGGAGGCTGAGGTGGGTGGATCACTTGAGGTCAGGAGTTCGAGACCAGCCTGCCCAACATGATGAAACCCCGTCTCTACTAAAAATACAAAAATTAGCCAGACATGGTGGCACACGCCTGTAATCCCAGCTCCTCAGGAGGCTGAGGCAGGAGAATCACTTGAACCCAGGAGGCGGAGGTTGCAGTGAGCCAAGGTCGTGCCACTGCACTCCAGCCTGGGCAAGAAGAGCAAAACTCCATCTCAAAAAAAACAAAAAAGACCTTCCTGGCCCTTGCGTGGAGAACAGGGCTAGAAGAGGAAGAGATTATTAAACCTCAGAGGCTTAGTTTACATAAGAAATGTGTGCACATGTGCTCGCAAGCATGGGCAAACCATCCAAAAAAAATTCAGAATCTGGGGCTAATTTTAAACCTGCTAATGTTGACCTAAATTAGACACAAAAAAAGTTGAATTCTTCCTATGCCAAAACTAACCCCCAACTCACACGCTCCTCCCTTGGCAAGGTCTGCTGCGCGGCATTATAGAAAGTGGAGCCAGCCCTTCAGGCCAGAGGGCACCACCTGGAAAAGCAACAACCCGTCGGCCTCAATAGGGAAACGGTTACCAACAGCAAAATGCAGCCAGACAAAAATCTGTCTGGATTGTTCCAATCATTTGTTGAGCATCTCCTACATGTCGGCACTGCAAATGTAAAGATAACCAAGGCACCATTCCTGCCCTCAAGAAACATATGGACAGACAAGGCAGTTATTCTAACACAGTGTGAGAGGCACGGCAGAGGCCAGCCCTGGTGCTAAGAGCACAAAAGAGGAGCAGGTGATGCACGCTGTGTGTCTTCATGTCTTTTGGCACAGATTGTGGTTCCCAGACTTAGCGACGTCCTGCATTACCTGGAAGTTTACTGGAAATGCAGAATCTCAGGCCCACTTCGGATGAGTTAGCCAAAGGAGGATAAGTGGGAGGAGGCATTTAAAAAACAGGAAATGGCAGAAGCAAGATGACTGGTGTGAGACAGATGGCTGCACATTTCTAGGTTGCAGAGATCAACATGCCTGAAGCACAGACTAACAGGCACAAGGTGGTAAATGGAGAAGCTTTGAAGGGGTGGAGAGGAAGACTGGGTAGAACCTTCTGAGTTACAGGCCTGAGATACCTCACTGTACTTGGCAGAAGGGACACCAAGGAGATCAGGTGGTCCAGACGACCTTCAAGTTGAAGGGAGCCAAGAGTTGTCTGGCACAGGCTTGAGAACTTGGAGAAGGGAACTTAGCTGGTTTTGTGAAACCAAACAAGCTAATTTCCCCTTAATGACATTGGTCCCCAGCTAGATCTGTGCCAAAGAGTAAAAAGAAAAGCACTCAAAGAACCTTCACCACTGGATCTCAGTCCAGGCACAGGGCTTGGGCAGGGTTTCTTAAAGTCACCTAAGTATAGGAATTACCTGGAGCATTTGTTCAAATTTCAGGTTCCCAGACTACAGTGTAATCTGTGGAATCAGAAACCCATGGTAATGGCCTGAGGAGTACAGTCTGGGGAAGTAACCAGGGTGATTCCACACATCAGGAAACCTGGGGTCTCTGGGTGAGGGAGGGAGAGCACCTGACTCCTAACACTGTAGGTGGTCAGCAAGCCATAGGTTCCCCTCCCTCCCTGTCACAATAACCCAAGAGGTTGGAAGGTGCTGACTCCACTCCATGTGCTCTTTGTAGAGGTTGTTCAGGTCACACATCGCTTAGGGGACAGAATGTGAAAAACAGTCTTGCTCAGTACCTGACCTAGAAAGCTGTCGTTCTTGATGTGCTAATCTTACATCTTTAATGGGAGACTTGTTCCTTTCTCCATATTTGATTCATTCAATACTCATCATTCAGTACCTGTTAGGTACAGGCACCTAATAGGTACGAGCAAGAAACTTGAGTTTTCTGACAGATGAAAGTATTAGTTAATGTATGAATTGACTCTTGAACTTTGGCAAATAAAAATATTTATATATATATGAATATATGTGTATATCTAACTCAGTGTCTTTATACATTTTAAAAAGATGAATCTAGAAAAAAAAAATGAGCAAAAAGCATGAATAAGCATTTCACAGAAGATAAAACTTAAAAGGCCAGCAAGCATATGAAAAGATGTTCAACTGATCAGTAATTGGGAAAACAGTAATTAAAAAACATTTCCTATTCATAAGCTTGGCCAACTTTTTAAAGTCTGACATTTCCAAGGTTTGGTGGGATGCAGACAAACTGGACAGCGTCCTACACTGCTGATAGGAGCATAAATGAGTGCGACCAGTTTAGAAAACAATTGTCATTACCTAGCAGAGGTGATGGTGGACATAGTAAGTACTTCTGCTTCTAGATGGAAACCCCAGAGGAGTAGCACACATGCACTAGAAAATATGTATAAGAATGTTTATAGGCCGGGTGAGGTGGCTCACACCTGTAATATCAGCACTTTAGGAGGCCAAGGCAGGTGGATCACCTGAGGTCAGGAGTGCAAGACCAGCCTGGCCAACATAGTGAAACCCCATATGTACTAAAAATACAAAAACTTAGCTAGGTGTGGTGGCACACACCTGTAATCCCAGCTACTTGGGAGGCTGAGGCAGAAGAATTGCTTGAACCTGGGAGGCAGAGGTTGCAGTGAGCTGAGATCACACCATTGCTCTCCAGCCTGGGTGACACAGTGAGACTTGGTCTCCAAAAAAAAAAAAAAGTATGTTCATAGTAGCATAGTTTGTAATGGAATAAAACTGGAAACAATTCACACATCCATTGACAAAACAATGGAAAGATACCTCCATATATACATATACACATATCCACACATATATATATATGTATGTGTGTATATATATATATACACACACACACACGTGCTCATGTTGGTCTGATGTATTTTGTAAATATTTAGTTCTCAGTTCATTTAGTAATTATAATAATTGTTATTATTTACACCATGTTTTAAGGCATGTGCTGGGTATTCTTTACATATCTCTAATCATCATAAAAACCTGGTAAGGTATAATTATTCCACTGCAGTTGGAGAAGATAAAGTTGGGTGATGTCTTCAGCCTAAAATCACACCACTTGGAAATACTGAAGCTCAGATTTGCACCCATTAACTCCAAAGCCCAAGTTCTTCCTACCATATCACAGGAAGTTCTTTCCAGAAAGATCTTTAACCCAATAGTGTATGTTATACTCATTATCTTGATAATGATGTAAGCATGAAAACAAGTTAATTCCTCCTAACCTTGCCCTTGATATGTAGCCCTACTCTTCACTGAAGCTAAAACACACACGCAGACACACACAACTCATATGTAATAGCAACAAATAGTGGATGGCATGGCCTCCTTAGGAAAAAATGAAAGCTAATTAAAATAATCTCTATTTAATGTAGGCTAAACTTATTTGTGTTGAGGTTCTATAATTCATGAGAATTAACGTGAATGATCCATAGAAGATATTCATATAAAAAGGAAATAAGCAGTTAATACTCTTCATAGCCACGCCATAGCAAGTGGCCATCAGCTTCAAGCTCTCCTACTGTGATGTCTCACCATTGCTTGGGGCTCAGGTACTCTGTACAATGAGAGCTTCCTTTCAGGTTCCTGTTACTCTGATGATCCGTCTTGATCCTGGCTCCAGCCCCCTGCTTGGCAACTCAGCCCTATCAATTATTAATCCATCTCCAGCTTTCATCGCCTGTTTCTCCTTCTCCCTTTGATCTTTTTCCTCAGCTTACAAACATTCTCCCCGGGACATCTTCAAAAATGCCCTTTGCTTTGCTTTCACTCTGATACTCCCTCATGCACTAAGCTCTCTCTCCCACTCCCTTCTCCACCCACCTTCTAGAAAGAGCCCAGCCTGTCCCAAGGTCCCATGTCCTTGCCACCCTCTCATCATTTAACCCTGTTTCCTCATCTACAAAATTGAGACAATCATGCTTCTTCCTGGGCCTTCGTGAGGTTTCTGTGAGAAGCTGTGCATGATGCAGGTGCTGAGTGGGAGATTATCAGTCTTCTCCTTCTTAACAATTTTTCTCTCTCTCTTGGATTCCATTTTGCCCCTTACTCTTTATCCTGGTCCTGGGTCTTCGTCTCTTGTCTCTGTCATTTATTCAGGGATCTCATTCAGCCCCCTGGCTCCAACTCTGACCTCTATGCAGAGATGCGAATGACTCTCAAACTCAGTATCCAGACTTAACCCTTCACGTGTAAGTCAGCAGGTCCCAAGCCAACCCCAGATCACAGAGAACCCACTACTCACCAAATGCTTCTCCTCACCACTACCATTGTCAGTTTCTTAGAATTTGGATATCGTAACCATCATGATGAACTCCTTTGTTTCTCCATCACTAATCACTTACTCAAGGCTCTCTTATTCTATATTACGCATAATGCTTGAATCAAGGCCTTTCTGATCATACTTTATCCCTAACCTTGGTCATAACACCTCTAGTTAAAACAACTTCAAGAGACACCCGCGTAACTCTTTCCCTGCTCCCGTATCTCTTCCCTCCTCTTTGTCCTACAAGCAAATGCAGAGAAACCTTCTTAAAGCACAGCCTCTTCCCACACTGGCCTCTCCTTCTGCAGCCCCCTGTATCCTCCAAATAAAACTCCAAGATCGGCTCCTTTTGGCAGAAGCTCCATTTGGTGGAAGCCAAGTGATCTGTACCAGCCGCCACATTGAGAAATGTTTATCCCTGCATATGTGTATAAGTACATGTAATATATATCATGTGGGTTTAGACACATGCAGATGACAAAGACCTAACTCGGACTAATGCTCAGAGTAGAAAAGAGTAATTAGTAAGCTGGCAGATCATAAGTCTCTCCACATATTTGTTCCTTAACTTGTTAAAATTATAAAACAATAACCATGATAAAAGAAAAACTTTTTATTTTCATAAAACAGCTTGCTTTTTTTTTGAGACATCTTTCATTTCACACCAACGAACCAGCAAACATTCACCTATCCTTTTCACTCTGAAGTTTAAAGCCATTGGTAGCCCCACGTCCATATCTTCAATGTTTAAAAACAAATGTTTAAAAATTACAAGATTTCCCTAAAATCTGAAAAGCTGGCCTGTCCTGAAAACTCAGCTGACCACTTGGCACTGGCTCAGCATGGCATCACTCCCGTGCAGGGAGCTGGCTGGAGAGGAGTAACAAACGCTGTCCCTGTGGCCAGGCCACACACCCTGCTCTCTGGCCACATTCGTGCCTGCACCACTTAGTTCCTTTAGATCACCTATCTGACCCCTCTAGGAATGTGATGCTTTGGTCCTTCATATGAACAATGAGGTCTTGTTGTAATTCTGTGGTATTAGAGCCCTGTGATAGGCAAAGCATGTCCAGCAAGTTCATTCTGAGCAAAACGTCCTTTTAGGTGAGATCCATTGGCCCTTTATTGAACTCATGGAAGAAGCATGTTTGTTTCAGGCTGTGCATTTCCAGCTTCTTGGGAATGTCCTATTGGATGTTTGAGAACATCAGCCACTTCAGATGTACGGCTTCCCTAATCTAACTAGTCTTCCTGCCATAAATGAATATGACATTGGTATAATATATTTCGTGTTTTGCTAAATACGTGTTTTTGAAACTAGCACCACATGTGCTTCCAAATGCTCATTATTCCCATGTGGATAATTTATTCTCCTACATTTTCAGGGATATGAGTTAGAATGACTTGTTATGCCCTCCAAAATCATCTTTGTTTTCTTAAAAATGCTAGGACAAATTGAATTAAATTCTAAAAATTTAAATTTATCTTAATTAATACTCTATCCTTTCCTTCCTTATTCTATTCTGATTTTTTTCCTTATTCTAACTTTTTACTTTGTATTTCAAAGGTATAACCTTAAACAGTTTTGTGGTTTAGTGTTTTTTTTTTTTTTTAATGAGATGAAACATTTGACTTCTCTGCTATTTTAGGTTCTGAGAGTATCAGCTTTTGCTGAAGGTATAAAGGTGTCAAAAGTGTCACTTGTCCTTCCCTTTTCTCTGATTTGTTGACTGTGAGGCCCTTTTTATCTTCCCCAGTGGCAGCTCCCTTACTATTTTGTCTTCTCCAGTTTTGTGCATGCACTGGGTGTTATTTTTCCATACTCTCACCTCCTGACCTGGCCTGAGTTCTAGGTGGAAGTTTCCATTTGCCTTTCAGGAATGAGCTCTTATCAAAAGATCACTAACTCACAAACATGCTTGCTTGCCAGCCGCTGGCACAGCACTCTGCAGAGAGAGGACACTTAGTTCAATGTGGGACTTGGGCTTCAGAGAAACCCCAGCACTCTTCAGAAGGAACACGTGGCAGCTTGAGGCATAGACAATCCTCATTAGGTACCCAACATTTGTTAACTAAACCCTTTACCCAACTCCCTTCGCTCATTGCATTCCCAATCTGGTGGCTGGAAAGGACACTGCCACACACCTCAAAGCAATGGACTCAAAACACGGCATTCCCCACATCCTGCCCTCTGGACGCCTAGCCTTGTCTGACTGGTTAACTTGTACGATGACAGGGAAGGATGGGCTAGAGTGATATTTTAAGTACAATCTCCTCCATAAACCACTTCTACAGCTCTGGCCTTGCCACTGAGCCAGGAGCCACGTCTGCCAGGTCACCATGCTTCCCTTGCCCCAAGGAATCCAGGAAAATACCGAGAGCACTGCCAGATGGCAAGCAGCCACCAAGCCTGCTGGGTGGCCCGGGAGGAATGTGACTGTGTGCCCTTTGTGTGGTGTGGCCCCCTCCCTCACCCTGGCCAGCCTCTGCTCCCCAGCAGTCCACGCACATTCCAAGGTTTTATGTGTGCATTTCAGTGAAGCCCAGCATCCCACCACAGAAAATGTCACCACTGCCTCAGGCCCTCTGGGATTTTCAAAGCTTTGAGCCCAGCAGATTAAACTTTTAAAACAAACGTCATAGATCACTCATCCAATGCCTGAAGAAATATCTGTTTGTAAGTTCAATATAAAATGAATGTAAGTTTAATATGAAAGGAATTCTTCCATTATTCTTTTTTTCTTAAATATATTTAATAGATTTTAATTTTTTTATTTCAATAGCTTTAAAGGTACAAGCATTTTTGGTTATGTGGACAAATTATACAGTGCCGAAGTCTGGAATTTTAGTGCACCTGTCACCCAAGCAGTGTACATTGTACCCAATAAGTAGTTTTTCATCCTTGACCCTCCTTCTGAGTCTCTGATGTCCATTATACAACTCTGTATGCCTTTGTCTACCTACAGGTTAGCTTCCACTTATTAGTGAGAACTAGGTTTTTGGTTTTCCATTCCTGAGTTACTTCACTTAGAATTATGGCTTCTAGTTCCATCCAAGTTGCCAAAAAAGACATCATTTTTTTCTTTTTGGTGGCTGAGTAGTATTCCTTGGTGTATACGTACCACATTTTCCTTATCCATTCATCAGTTGATGGGCATTTAGGTTGATTCCATATCTTTGCAATTGTTTTTCATTCTTAAAATGTTTCCTTATTATAAAAAAAAATCTCAAGAGCCTAGGAAGGCAATTAATGGATGCTTAGTGCATGATATTAATAAAGGACATTGGTAGAAGTGAACCTTCACCACATCACAAAAGTCTGCATGCTCAGGGATCATAACGGAAGCAGGAGGTTAGGACACCATAAAAAAAAAGGAGAAGGGGAATTAGGCCTTCCCACAGAACTATGCCTTGTCCCTCTCATGTTTTCCTCACAGGCAAACTCTTTAAAGCAGCAGTCCCCAACCTTTTTGGTACCAGGGACCAGTTTCATGGAAGATGATTTTTCCATGGACCAAGGTAGAAGTGGGGTGGTTTCAGGATGACTCAAGCATATCACATTTATTGGGCACTTTATTTCTATTATTATTACATTGTAATGCTTAATGAAATAATTATACAACTCACCACAGTTTAGAATCAGTGGGAGCCCTGAGCTTGTTTTTCTGCAACTAGACAGTCCCATCTGAGGGTGATGAGAGACAGTGACAGATCATCAGGCATTAGATTCTCATAGGCAGGGTGCAATCTAGATCCCGTGCATGCACAGTTCTCAATAGGGTCTGCACCCCTGTGAGAATCTAATGTCACCACTGATCTGACAAGTGGCAGAGCTCAGGTGCTAATGCCAGCTATGGGGAGCGGCTGTAAATACAGATGAAGCTTCACTTGATCACCCACCACTCACCTCCTGCCGTGCAGCCCAGTTCCTACTGGTCCGTGGTCCAGGGGTTGGGGACCCCTGCCTTAAAGGACTTGTGTCAAAAGCCACCATCTTGCTCTATTCTGCAAATTCCCTCTTGACCACCTCCTCTATAGGCCAGCAGAGGGCTTCCTGTCTAGGGCTCCAAGGCTGAAAGACATCTGCAGGGAGGCACAGTATTTCTTCATAAACTTCCTTCCTCAAGCTCACAGGCTTGGCAATTTGCTTAGTAAATATCAAATTCTCCCCAAACTAAAAAATAAACATTGCTCCTGGCTAGGTGTACCTTGACCACTGAACTCTCAGTCCTCTGAGCCTCCGATGGAGTTTGAGGTCACTTTTAGGAGGTTGTGCCATGGTCTCCACAGGGCAGAAGAAAAAGAATGTGGCCTGTTTTGCAAGGCAGTGGAGTTAGACATAGAGGGACTTCAGTTCACATCCTGGCCCTGGCCCTGGCCCTTCCTGGTTGTGTCACCTGGGAAAAGCCACTTGACTCTCTGAACCTTGGTTTCCTTGACTGTGAGTGGGGACAAATGTCCAACACTAAACAAGAGGACGCACATGAAGCTCCCAGCAACCTACCTGGCCCATGGCACTCACAAGTTCAATAAACCTAAACTCAACCATCCCTTCCTGCTTACCCGCAGTAGAACAATGGGTTTTCTGAATCATTAAGTCATTTTAACAAGCTTTTAAAAGCAAACTAGCTCAAACCAAACCATGCTTATCAACAGTCCTGTCCCAATGTCTTAGACTTAAAGCCTCAGGATTCTTATGGTTTCCAGTGGAGGTCAAGGAGAAAAGAAGTGTTGTAACATGATCGGAAATGGATGGCCTCCCCTTTAAAGAGGAAGCTGTAATTAACAGAAGATGCCAACATCTGAATCCCTCCCCTCCGCCACCCCTCTGCTTTTTTTGTTTTGTTTTGTTTTGTTTCGTTTTGTTTTGAGACAGGATCTGGCTCTGTCACCCAGGCTGGAGTGCAGTGGCATGATCTTGGCTCACTGCAGCCTCTGCCTCCTGGGTTCAAGTGATTCTCCTGCCTCAGCCTCCTGAGTAGCTGACCACAAGCACACACCACCACACCAGGCTAATTTTTGTGTTTTTCCTGTAGAGATGGGGTTTCACCATGTTGGCCAGGCTGGTCTCGAACTCCTGAGCTCAAGCGATCCACCTGCCTCGGCCTCCCAAAGTGCTGGGATTACAGGCATGAGCCACCGCACCTGGCCGGAATCCCTTTTTTAGTGTTCCTTGCTCAGTGTTTCCATAAGCCGCCCTTAAGGAAACTGGAACCACTCTGCTACACACATGGACTTCCATTTGATTTCCTCTTAGTCAACACACAGTGTGCTTCTGAACTCAAATATCCAGACCCACCCGGCAGATCCTGTGGTCCATCCTACTTTGGAAAAGGGAAGATCTCATGAAATCAGGTATCCTGCTTAAGAGAAGGTTCTTGCTTTTCAAAAGTGAGTTCTAAAACCACCGCAAGCCAGGAAACCAGCAGGGAGTGCTCGGGGTTCCAGATCAAGCGCTCCCTGACCACTGGCCTCACTGGGGCATCATCTGTAGCGGCAGAGTCCTACACTAAACCACAGCCATCATTGAGACGGCACAGAGTCCTCCCCTAAACCACAGCCATCATTGAGACGGCACAGAGTCCTACCCTAAACCACAGCCATCATTGAGACGGCACAGAGTCCTCCCCTAAACCACAGCCACCACCAAGAAGGCTGCTTTTAGCCGGTTACTTCTTGGTATGAATTATTTTAACCTGGATAGCTTAACAAGAAGCCATGTTGATTGTAATGAAAGAAACTTTTGTTTTGTTCTGGCTTTATTTGGGTTTGACGGGCAAGGGGCATTAGAATTAAGACAACATCCATTTTGGTGATTTGAGAATGACTTTGTTTAAAATTGAGATATTTTTAGTGGCTTGTTTCAAATGGAGATTCCCTAACCCATCCCCAGATTCTGATTCAGTAAATATGAGGTGGAAACCAAGAATATACCTTTTTCTATCAACCCTCCGCCCCAGTGAGTTTAACATGGTCCTAAGACCACAACAGAGAGAAATTGGATCAGGATCTGCCACCCAAAAATCCCTAGAACCCTAATTTGGCTTGAGACAAAAGTTAGATCCCCACAAACTAATTATTTAAAAAAGAGAACCCAGAATGTGCACATGTTCAGGAATCAGAAGCAGGAAAATCCTGGTGCATCAAAGCCTCCCTAGCAGCCCCACACAACACAGATTCTCTCCCCGCACGGTCCTGCCTTCATTCTTACTCCACCTCACCCTGTCCCCATCCCAGCAATCCCTCTCCTAAGATTCTCATCTTGGACTCTGACTTCGCAGCATCCACCTCGAGATAAAGCAGCTCCAAAAGAAAGAAATGTCCGTGGAAATCCATTAAAACCATTTGTTGTTCTCTCACGCTGAGGGTCAAATCATAGCTCCTGAAACATAATTAAATAAAGTCATTGACACATAAAACTGTCTGCACGGCAGGCTTTACAAAGGGCTCAAAGGCTTTGCTATTTTTAGCTTTTTACTAAATAAGAATCTAGTGTGTTCAAATTAATCATACATTTTTCTTTTGCAAAATTTAAATTAATAAGATTGTGTGTGCGTGTGTGTGTGTGTGTGCGCGCGCGCATGCACAAGAGATCAACTAGCAAAGAAAATCTTGCTTCAGGAAGCAATACAGCGATCATTTGAAATATTTCAATTAAAAAAAAATGTTGCTTATAAACTTAAAGATAAAAGAGTCATTTCTTATATTGAAACCAGTTACTTCACCGGATTCATTTAACACTCTGTCCTGGGCCTAGATAAAAATACAATTTTGTTTTTAAATTATGCCATCCCAAAAATAATCATTCCATTTAAAGATATACATTTTTACTCTGTGGCTGAAGTTTTCCAACCTGGACCAAGGGAAAAAAAAAAAAAAAAAAACAAGACAGCTAGACAGGAAAAGAATATCAATCCAGATGGCTTACCTAGGAGCCATCATCCCTGAAAACAGTCACAACATACCCCCTGGAATGAAAGAGGTGAGGGCAAAATGGAGGCAGTGCCCAAGCTACAGATGCCCCTGAAATATGTAACCCTTCAGAGTAAACATCAGCCAAGACAACAGAAAACTGTTCCGTTGCAGCCACCCCATCTGCAACGGTTCCATCATGTATTCTCAAGAAAAATTATCCAAAATTTGGAAATAAGGCAAAAAGACGATGAGGTGCTCTTTCAAGGTGACACAGAGTCTTGTTTATCAAAGCCACATAAGGGTCACCTGATGTTTTAGGGAGGCAAACTTGGCTTGACTTAATATTTGCTAATCTTTAGGGTCTAGACTATAAAACTGGATGCTAACTTGTAAAGGATTGATAAGCTGCAAATAATTTCTGTCCTACAGAGGAAGCAACTCAACATGTATGGTTTTATCACCTTATGTCCGTTATATACCTCAATTGTGTCTCAGCAAATTTTATCCCAGTGTTGTTTAGTTTCATTGACTATATAGACTTATCATATGTTCCTTTAAACCAGCTTTACCATCCTGCTAGTTTCCCCGTTGATGAGTTAAATAAATTTTTGGCTCGTGCTATTCTGTATTTGTATGAGAGTAATACTTTTAATTTATTGAAAATTATACCTTGAGATTTTCTTTATCGTTTAATCCACCTATCTCCCTGTCCTGCCACTGAAGTCTGAGCTTTAAAATTAGTTCCAAAATATCATGAAGCCTAGGAAGGTTCCATTTGGCTCATATAGTTGTCATTAATCCATCATTACTGACCACAATCACCAACCAATACCAAGCGGATTCCACCTTCCTCCAACCAATACCAAGTGGATTCCACCATTCTGACCCAGCTGAGATTCAGCCTATAAACCAAGCACACAGACGTGGGTCTTCCATGGAAGTAGAATAAAATGCAAAGAAAAGACAGACGGGACATATGTGCACCTTCCTGATCGCAGCACTTGATTTCTCTTTTGCTCCAGGGCATAAAGTTTGTATGAGATTTGTCATTTTAGAGAACATGTGTGCCACTGGCAGTGACAGAGCAAAGCTAAGCGAATGAAGCAGGGGGATCCTCAAGAGCACAAAAGAGAGTGCAGGATAAAAAGAGAGAAGGGGGCATGTGAGGGCACGTGCGGGAAACACACTCAGTTTTGCAGAATCAGCCTCCCCTCCCACACACCGGCTGTTCTGGTGCTATAAGCAGACTCCCAGGGAGGTTGGAAGTGCCAGTAAAAGGCTAAAAATTTCTGCTAAATTACTATTAAGCATACCAAGAAAGAATCTAACTCAAGGAAATACCTTATTGGACTTTCCCCCAAAAAAGAAAAGAAAACGTATTTTCTGAAGCAAGCCACAAAATAGGGGGTAGTGAAGTACATATAACATTACTCCAAAGAAACAGAACCCAGAAATTCCAGCTTTTAAATTGCTGAAATAAACACCAACTATTTGGAGAAAATCATACTTGTCACTTACAGATGATGTCCTAAATAGGTCTTGACATTGTATTTAGGGAGAGTCACAGACTGTTTCTTTCTACCCACTCCACCTGACTCAGAAGAGAGGGATTTTTTGTTTTGTTTTGGTTTTGCTTTTTTGTTTGTTTGTTTGTTTGTTTGTTTGAGATAGAGTCTTACTCTCTCGCCCAGGCTGGAGTGCAATGGCGCAATCTTGGCTCACCACAAGAGATTCTCTTGCCTCAGCCTCCCGAGTAGCTGGGATTACAGGTGCCCATCATCATGCCCAGCTAATTTTCATATTTTTAGTAGAAACGGGGTTTCACCATATTGGCCAGGCTGTTCTCAAACTCCTGACCCCAGATGATCCACCCACCTCTGCCTCCCAAAGTGCTGAGATTACGGGCCTGAGCCATCACGCCCAGCAAAGAGAATATTTTCTCCACACAGATGTATGATCAGGTCTGACCCAGGGCACAGCCCCTAAATTAGGCCAAACAACCTCGTTGGGTGCAACAGGTGGAAATCGTCTTTCCTGCGGTGTGTGTTCTGTGCGTCCCACAACTGAGAGGGCCCTGAGACGTTGTTCCCGCCTCTGTGCTGCGTCTCAGCATAGCCTTCCTCCCACACAATGAATGCCTGCCGCAGGCCCCTCTCCAGAGAAAGAAAACCGTTCTGGAGGAAGGAAGGAGATGCCTGAAAACCCTCACCTCTTTTGCAGGAGCTGCACCTCCATACACATGTGAACTTCCTTTAAAAAGTCATCTGTGAGCGGACACTGCTCACCTGGACATCCCTACTCTGAGTCCCAGAGTCTTGATGCTCATCACCAAATGGGGGTCACCAGCCCAGGAAACACATATAATAATTAATATTTCACTTAACACTTGATGAACATGGTTAAATATTGTTTGGGCCATGAAAGCCATAAAACATTTAATGTCCATAAATGGCTAGGGTCCATAGAGGCTCCAGAGACAGTTAGGACATTGGTTTCCAATTCTTCATCCTTAAGAACATGGTAACAACCCATAACCAATGGCCACAGGAAGCTCCCGATAATGACTGAGTCTAGAGCCTTTTCTCTCAGTTACCACATGGAACCTTTCTTCCTCACATCTGGTTTGCTCTGAGGAGCCTACTGGTGGCTTACAATGGGCCAGAGAAAGCATTCAGTCTTCACTGGTTACAGCCAACTGGATGGTTACAGGACACCAAAGCACCTGCCTGCCTAATGTGACCCTTCTATGTCTACCGTCTTTCTTGTAGTCGGCTTCTTTAAGCAGCAGCAGCAGCACACTGCTGAGTGGAGAGGAAAGACGGAACCGCATCCTAGCAGAAATTCTCACTTTCTATTTGGCAGGCCCTTAAAAATGGGTTCTCTGTTGTGGAGAAACATCCTGAACACATCATTAGATACATTATGATTATTTTATTAGTAGATACAGACAAGATCACAAAGAGCTACGTGCCTTGCCCAAGTGTTTAAACTTTCCCTGTGGGCAATGAGAAGCCATCGGAAGATATTTAGCCAGTGAGGGACAGTACGTTAGCAGGAAGCAGTAAGTAAACAAAGATAATGTTAGCCGTTATAAAATAAAATAAGGAGAAACTGCTAGAAAGACTAGATATAATATTAACCCATATTAAATATATTTCGTTATATTCAGAATTTTTTTCAAGCAGGGAATTGCTTTTCAAGATCCATCTCAAGGTCTCAAAACACATACTTCCAGCTTGGTGGCACTACCTCCCTGACAATAGCCATCACAGAAACCAGAAGAAATAGTCTTGGGCATCAGCAAGTTTGTTGGTGCAGACTGCTGCCCAAGAGGATTTTCTGGTTTCTACCAGCAGAGGAAACCAGACCCAATTTCTTTGTAGCCAGTGGTCCTATGCCTGGGTCATTTCTAAGGTCAGAAGAGCACTTCACCTATACTCTAATTCTGAAATCCAAGTCATGTTCAAGGCACTTATTGGACCAAACTGTCATTTAGATTAATAGGACATAAAGCTCCCCTTATAAATATGAATGTAATCAATACCTCAGTGATCAGTATAACAGTCATGTGGTAGTCCCCATAATCCAATGTCCAAAGAGAGTAATGGTCCAGTTTCTGACTGGTCCAGTGGATCCCTAATTCTTCTTCTGTCACTTCTGGCCTCTGGACTGTCCATATCATATCCCTAAAGACATGATTCAATAGTTCAGCTCCCAGCTGGACCACTCCCACGGGGCCATCAGCAATTATCACCTCCAGCCTCCAGGGCAATACACAACACCGCATAAAAAATGATCACAGGACGAGGGGCAACATTACTATCCAATTCTTCATTTGTTCAGTTGGGGAAGAAAGGGAAAGCCTATGCTATCAAAGGCAGTATAGCAGAGAGGGAAGCACACTCATTTTGTTAGCAGACAGACTGGATTCCAATCTGAGCCTTGTGTTTCCATGGGCAATGCTCCTGACCTCTCTGAATCCATTTTCTCATCTATCAGATTGGAACAGCGGCCTGTGCCTTGCATAACTGAGGTAAAGATTACAGGTACATGTGAGGCACCTAACACAGAGTCTGACGCCAGGAGGTGTGGGCCATTAGGGCTGCATTCTGATTCTCCTCACCTTCAGGCACAGGAGAGAATTGTACTTTGCAGCTCCATTTGTAGTAGGTCTTGGCCATGAGCCTTGTTTCAGCCAGTGTAGGTTAAAGAGCCAGTGAGAGACTCACCACACACCCTTCCCTCTACTGTGGTGGTCATGGTAGCACGCAAGATAAAACCTCCATCATCCAGGGTCACTGTGTGACCACGATCAGAAGAATGCCCCAACAGACCCTCATGGGACATTACAGCCCAAGCAAGAAAATCAATGTTTTATGCAGTTACTGAGCTAAGGGGTCTGGTCACGGCTGCATGACCTATCCCCTGCTGACCAAGAGAATAAGTACCCAGTGAGGTCTAGATAATGTGAATTTTGCTTTTGTTATTTCAAAATATCACCTGTGAAAAGAATGTGGGAATGCCTGAGAAGTCAGATTCCGACTGAATGGATCCCAAGGTTGATCCCAAGGCAATTCACCAGTTGAGGATCCTCACACATTAGTTATTTAGACTTAAAAGGAGAAAAAAGAAATAGTCTCAGCTCCTGGATCTAAACGATGCCTCCATGAATTAAGGATTTAAAAGGTCACATTGAGCCAAGTAGATAAATACACAAAAGAGTCTCTACCGATTAAAAGCTCGAGGGCACTGGACCCCAGCCAGAATGATCATAATCCAAGAATCGAGGGCAACAGCCCTGGAAAATTATTTTTAAGTATTTCCAGCATTTAAAACTCCTCAATGGACCAGAAAACATCTGTTTTCTAATCTAGTGGAAAAAAGCCTCATTGCTAAATAGTAGGCAGCACTCCCAAGCATGAAATTCATCGCCGTTTTCCTGGGCAAAAACACACACACACATTAACCCTCCCTCGGTTGTTATCTGCGGATGCCACTAGCTTTAGATGACGCAACAGAAAGGGAGGTATATTTTCTTCCTGGCTTTACATACAAACAGAGAACAGAATCCTTTGCTTTCCTTGAAACTGCCAAAAAAAAAAAAAAAAGGCCAGTTTGAACTCCAAACCAGCAGCATCTATTTCTTTACAGACACTTGACGTAGAAAATGAAAAATGTTGGACTATTGAATAAATATAATCTGTTTCCTTTGGCATGGACCTAGTACAGCATAAAGAATGTGAGCACCAAAGCCCAACACATCTTTCAAATTGATAGAATTCAAATCCTGTTACCACTTACTAGCCGGGAGATCTTAGATGCATCACCCTCTCTGAGACTCACTTTGCTCAGATTTGGAATAACAGTGACAATAACAGCTACCACTGGTGACAGTCTACTAGTGCCAGACATAAAAGCTTTGTGTACATTCAATCTTTAAGTCCTTACAAAAACCACATGAAGGGTGTTTTATACGGATCTTTTTTTTTTTTATTATTTTTTTTTTTTGAGATGGAGTCTTGCTCCGTTGCCCAAGCTGGAGTGCAATGGTGCGCTCTTGGCTCACTGCAGCCTCCACCTCCTGGGTTCAAGCGATTCCCCTGCCTCAGCCTCCCAAGTAACTGGGACTACAGGTGCACACCACCACACGCTGCTAATTTTTGTATTTTTAGTACAGATGGGGTTTCACCATGTTGGCCAGGCTGGTCTGGAACTCCTGACCTCAAGTGATCCACCCACCTCAGCCTCCCAAAGTGCTGGGATTACATATGGATCTTACACAGGAGAAAAATAAGGTTCTAAACTAATAGGGGGGAAAGCCAACGTGTAAAATGGGATCTGTCTGACTCCTGAGCCTGAGTGCTGACTCCTGGAGACATTCCCCCATCCCCTACCCCAGACCACCTCTCGGGGTAACAGAAATCACAGTGTGCAGGGTGAAACCGCAGCACAGTCCCTCACACAGAGTCCACATACATCCCGTGTGAGTTACCTCCCTTTCATCTCCCCTTCTCCTTCCCATCTCATTCTGTTCCCTTCACATTGCCACTTTTTCCAAATGCTTTAATATTCCTTCTAAACTGAACATCTTCAGCAGTCATAAAAAGGCTTCTGGGACATGTCTTGATGTTCATACTAAACTTCTCATTGATCTATGGAGCTATGGATATCAATATAAAAATATATATGGCCTTAGACGTGTATGCATAGATATAAATATAGAAATAGTGGAAGGAAATATTAGCAGTGAATATCACTGTATGATGGAATCATGAATGATTCTTATTATCTTTCTCTTTTTTGTATTGTGTCTGGTGAGAGTATGATTCTTTTTTCATATACATACTTTAAGTTCTATGGTACATGTGCACAATGTGAAGGTTTGTTACATATGTATACATGTGCCATGTTGGTGTGCTGCACCCATTAACTCATCATTTACATTAGGTATTTCTCCTAATGCTATCCCTCCCCCAGGCTCCCACCTCATGACAGGCCCCAGTATGTCATGTTCCCCACCCTGCGTCCAAGTGTTCTCATTGTTCAATTCCCACCCATGAGTGAGAACATACAGTGTTTGATTTTCTGTCTTTGTGATAGTTTGCTCAGAATGATGGTTTCCAGCTTCATCCATGTCCCTACAAAGGACATGAACTCATCCTTTTTTATGGCTGCATAGTATCCCATGGTGTGTATGTGCCACATTTTCTTAATCCAGTCTATCATTGATGAACATTTGGGTTGGTTCCAAGTCTTTGCTATTGTGAATAGTGTTGCAATAAACATACGTGCACATGTCTTTATAGCAGCATGATTTATAATCCTTTGAGTATATTCCCAGTAATGGGATCGCTGGGTCAAATGGTATCTCCAGTTCCAGATCCTCAAGGAATCACCACACTGTCCCCAACAATGGTTGGACTAGTTTACACTCTCATCAACAGTGTAAAAGCATTTCTATTTCTCCACATACTCTCCAGCACCTGTTGTTTTCTGACTTTTCAATGATTGCCATTCCAACTGGTATGAGATGGCATCTCATTGTGGTGAGAGTATGTTTCTTTGGCAAGCAGGAAACCCTAGATATTTTTCAAAACCATGGAAGAAGACCACTGTGCTCTTTTTAATTTTTTTTTCAATATTTGCATTTATTGTTTCCAGAATAAACAAGGGTCATTCAGTCACTACAATTATATTTCTTTTATTTTTGCTTACTTTTTAACATGCTCAAATGCTACAATTAATGCACAGAAAAAAAAATCTACTTCACACTTAGTGCTGATGATGTTCCTTCAACATTGTGAACAGGCAACTGCAGCCACAGTGGGCCTCTGATTACAAGCATGACTCCAGTGCAAGACAGGGAGACCCAGAAGCAGGGCCATTAGACCTGTTCACATGGGAGATGGGGGCTAGACCTGGGCTCAGAGCCAGGCCCAGCCAAGCGCCTCCTGACCAGCCAACGACCTCCGTGACCCCGCCCTTTCCCAAAGTGGCCATTTTTACACATAAAACCAAGCTTAGGTCTGGCTTGGTTCCCACATCCCTAGTAATGGCTGGTGATTATCTCAGACAGTCGGGGCTGCCCAGATTGCCTTGGAAAATTCCTGCCAGGAATAAGCTAAGTCTCCTCCTCTTCAAATCTTTCCAGGCAAAATAGAAAGCATGTGTGCTATCTTCGGAGTTTCCTTCAAAAATCATGTTTCCTTTGGCTCTGCAGAAGTGAAGTTAGTTCTCCCTGTCCCAAAACAGAACCAAAACGGCCACAGAATGCCGTGTACTTGAATCACATTGACCCAAAGTGATTACCTACCAGGCTACCACTAACACCAAGTCCTAGAGGTCCTATGCCCTCAGCTCTAAGCAAGAACTTGAAAAGCAACAACAGGCTAAAAATTTGCTTCTGCTTTTGCTGTAAGCTGCTGTTGAGGCTGCTGTTGATTTCATCACCTATTTTCTTGTGCAGTCCCAAGTTGGAGTTAAGACTCAGAAATCCTTGTCTTCCGCGGGAACTGATGGATTTTCTCTCTCATGGATAAATTACATTTCCCTTTCCAAGTTGCTTCCAGGAAGTTCAAAGCCAAATGCATGATCCTGCAACAACTATGCCAAGTCATACAGCCCGAACACCTGCAGTCAGCTCTTTCCCACAGTCTCAACATTTCATTTACTTTTATTTACCCTTATTCTTACTTTGCATTATTTCTTAAGACTTTATTCAGCACGGCCGGGCGCGGTGGCTCAAGCCTGTAATCCCAGCACTTTGGGAGGCCGAGACGGGCGGATCACTAGGTCAGGAGATCGAGACCATCCTGGCTAACACGGTGAAACCCCGTCTCTACTAAAAAATACAAAAAACTAGCCGGGCGAGGTGGCGGGCGCCTGTAGTCCCAGCTACTCGGGAGGCTGAGACAGGAGAATGGCCCGAACCCGGGAGGCAGAGCTTGCAGTGAGCTGAGATCCGGTCACTGCACTCCAGCCTGGGCGACAGAGTGAGACTCCGTCTCAAAAAAAAAAAAAAAAAAAAAAAAAAAAAGAGACTTTATTCAGCACTACCTATTAGCCAACTCAAATCCTATATAAAATTTATTAGATACAAATTAATAAGGCCGAGCACAGTGGCTCACGCCTGTAATCCCAACACTTTGGGAGGCCAAGGAGGTTGGATCACTTGAAGCCAGGAGTTCAAGACCAGCCTAGCCAACATGGCGAAACCCCATCTCTACTAAAAATACACAAATTAGCTGGGTGTGGTGGCAGGTGCTTGAACCCAGGAGGCAGAGGTTGCAGTGAGCCGAGATCACACCACTGCACTCCAGCCTGGGTGACAGAGCTAGATCTTATCTCAAAAATAAATAAATAAATAAAGAAAGAAAGAAAGAAAGAAAGAAGATACTGCTGGCTGATAGCAGCCACACCAGAGGCATACATACCATCCAGAAGATATGCTCCAAAGGGCAGCAGAAGGGGCTCTTTTTCCCACCACACTCTAGTCTCAGCGGCATGACAGCTCACATTTTAAATTCATTCATCTAGCAAAACTGGCTTTCTCCTATTCTTAGGAGTTAAAGCAAATATACTTAGGAAGGATGCCTCCTTATTTATCCTTGCAAATAAGTGTATTATGATCTTGTCTAATCATACATAGCTAAGCACAGGTGTGGATTTAGGAAAACAGACACGAAGAGAAAGGACAATTGAGTTTGATGAAAGATTTAAGGAGTGTTTGAGGATTAGGAATGTTTGCACTTTGAGGAATTGCTTTTCTGAGACAAGCAAGCTTGTAAGTGAAAAGGCTACTTGACACAAGAAAAGGAGTGAGAACAGAACTCACTCTACCTACTTCACAATTTGGAATAAACACCCAAACCAAAGCCCAAGAGTCTGTGGTGAGGGATTGCTATGTGCAGTAGCCAGCACTTCATAGCATTTCAGAGTTCACAAGGAGCTCTCTTCAGATATTATCTCATTTAATCTTCAGAATGACATTATGTTCCTTATTCCACAAATATGAGAACTGCAGCTCAGAGAGGTAAGTCACTTGTCCCAAGAGTACACAACTATTCAGTGGCAGAGGGAAGACAAAAACACAGGTCCCTTCCACTAGAACATGGTCACTAGGGCCAACCTGAGCCATATCTGTATCGTGTGTATGGAGCACACCAGCAAGAAAGAACAGCCAGGCAGCCCCCGGCCTCGAGCTTGCCAGGAGACAGAGTGTGCGAGATCCGATTCCAGCAGCCCTTATGCCAGAGCCCAGCGGCCTTCATGCCACACAGCGGCCTTCATGCCACACAGCGGCCTTCATACCACACAGCGGCCTCCATGCCACACAGCGGCCTCTGGGTAACGCTAACAGATCTCCAAACGAAACTGTAACTGACACTTGAAAATGAAAACGTCTGTCTGCTGCGACGTCCACACCGAAGAAAAGATGAGATTTGCCAAGTAGAAAAGATTTGCCAAGTAGGAAAGTCTTTTTCTTGTACTTTACACCAATTGTTCTTCCTTTACTCTGCACATATGAAAGTGTTTCTGGGGCACTTGAGTATGGGGTGCTAAATTTACAGATTCAAAATGTTCTAATTTATTTATAATCGAGTATATATGAAATGAGAAGACAATGCAACTCTCAACAATGAATTACGCCTTCCTCCCACACCACTCATCAACCTCAAAGCCCTCCTCCTCACAGACAGCAGATCAGGGTTTTTGTTTTGTTTTGTTTTGTTTTGTTTGAGACAGAGTCTTGCCTTGTCACCAGGCTGGACTGCAGTGGTGTGATCTTGGCTCACTGCAACCTCTGCCTCCCGGGTTCAAGCGATTCTCCTGCCTCAGCCTCCAGAGTAGCTGGGATTACAGGCACCCGCCACCATGACCAGCTAATTTTTTGTATTTTTAGTAGAGACGGGGTTTCACCATGTTGGCTAGGCTGGTCTCAAACTCCTGACCTTGTGATCCGCCCGCCTCAGCCTCAAAGTGCTGGGATTACAGGCGTGAGCCACCGCGCTTGGCCAGATCAGGATTTCTAAGTCACCATCTTTGAGGAGCTCCTGCAATGACAGCAGAGAAACCACCCTCCTATCCAGTGTGGCCCTGTTGCGGGCAGAGGCCCTAGCCAGCACCAACCAGAGATAAATCCAAACCTCGAGGCAACACAATAGGCAATCAGACCTTTCAGAGGAGCCAGGCTAGATGCGGGCCAGTCACAGGCCCAAGGCACTGTGATGGCTCAGGTGAGCTCTGTCATGGGGGCAGTGAGGGGACCTGCAGTCAGAATTGGCAGCAACCCTGGCCACCGATGACAGCCTGGAACACAGGAGGTCAAGGGTCAGCCCAGAGCAGGCAGACAGGACCAGGGAGGGCACTTGTTACCATCAGCAATGGAGGAGACCAGGGAGGGCACAGGGGCCAGAAAATCCAGCAATCAATTTTCCAGCACAGGGCAGGAGCTCCTGAACTAAAAGACAGAAGTCAGGATGTCAAATCCTAACACCACCATGTTCTGGCTGAGTCACCCCAGATGAAATATTTGTCCTCATTGTGCCCAAGTTTCTTAATTTAAAAAAATAAGAGTAAGAGACCCACGTCACAGGATTGCTGTGAGAATTAAATGAGATAATACTTACTAAAATGCCAATGCATTATCTGGCACATAATAGGTGCTCCATAAATGTGTCTTTTTCTCTTAAGACTCTCCTGGAAGTCGCAAGTGCTCCATGCCCCAAACTAAATACCATGCCAGATGCAGATCTGTTTTGCTTCTCTTCTTTTCTTTGTTAGTTTGAGTACCTAAAGTTTGTCCTTCAGTGTGTGAAAGTCCAATTTCAACGTTATTTCTCCCGCTGCATCCTTCATGCCTTTCTAATCTTCCTATAGGCATTCTTAAATACACTTCTCTAAGAAACAGTATATTACCTACTACAAAATATTATAATATTTGATAAGGGGCATACCCACCTCTGCCACAGTCCCCACCACTCCCTACTGTCTCACTCCTGGCCCTATCTGCACAGAGGTGAAGAGCAACAGCACATATGGCCCATCCCAACCATATGATGGCATCAGAGAGCCATGATTCCGTGAGGACTACCCTGCTGCTGAGGTTTAATATAGTTCCTTGGCAGCAGAGCCTAACCCAGCAGAGCAGCTGTAAGTCCTCAGGTGGCACCAGGCAAGCGGTAGCCTTGGCAAGGTGGGGAGGGAAAATGGAGGTGCATCTGCAGTTCTTCCAGGGGTGGCCAATACAGGTAGCAAGTCAGCACCAGCTCAGTTTCCAAAGCTCCACTGTATCTCAGAAGAGAAACAATTACTCAGGAAAATCAAGGCCTGTGAGCCACTCTCCATTCCCCTCCGTAAGATCACAGAGAGGGGGGAAAAATGCTTGAAAGCAGATCTGATTTTCAAACTTTCACTGTGCTTTTGTTAAGATGACTTAAGTTATCCAAACCTCCAAAGCCTCTAGACTCCACGAATTCCAAATTACCTTGGCAGCCATGGGGAGAGCAGTGAACAACAGTTACCTCTTCGAATTCTTTTCAGCTTTGTTGGTACGACTGGAAGAAGTCAAGGCAGAGCACACGCAGACAACCACCTCATTTCAAATTCCCAGGCCTCCTTCAGCCTGTGGCCTTGCTCAGCTCACTGTGATGTAGCTAAATGGTCGTTGGGGGTCTTATCTTTATGTAACTTGCTGTGTTTGAAAGTGGACAGCTTGCTGAGCCATTGCAGAGGGCATAGAGATCAGGAAGGAAAACAGCATTCATGGAGGGGATGTCCTAGGGGTTTCACTGGAAGCTCTCAGGGGCTAGGGATGATATTCAAAATATTTAACAACAAAGGAAGGCAAGAGAGGACCACCAAATTAAAATGATTGCCCCCACCAGTCCGGACTCCAGTATGTCGCACCAACAGCCCCATGGAGAAAATAATGTTATTATCCACATTTTACAATTTTCAAAACCTAACACAGAACTCATGAACAGCTCTACAAGCTTCCATCTGGTCTGCTGAGAGGCCTGGCCACTGCCCCCAGGAAGACAGAATGAGGCCGGTGAACAGCTGTAAAATATATTTTAGAGGAAGGACATCTGGTCTGGTCCTGGGATCACATAAGCTTCCTGGTTGAACCCTGAGGTCATGGGTTTATTGTATTTACACGAAGAGCCATATTTTCACCAGAATCATAATACCATCAAATTAGAGGACAGGAGTTCAGAAATCACAGTGAAGTTTCTGCAGGCTAGTGACAGAGCTGGGTCTAGAACCCAGGTCTCTGGCTCCCACTCTGAGAACCTTCAGGCCACAGAGGCACCCCTGCGCAGGCCCTTCTGATGTCTGCGGCATTGCACAGTTTGCCAAGCTCAGCTTTGCCAGAGGTGAAAACAGATGCAGAGGCATCTCAGCTCTAGACTCACATTTGTTGACTGGACATATAACCAAGTGATGGACTTGATCCCAGAAGCTCCTATGAAGATTCAGGAGTTGAAAGTTGGACTGAGGGTAAGGAAGGGCAGTATGTGAAGACTGGAAACTCATGTATTTTCAAAATGATCAAATTGAGGCACTGTACCCCGTAGTGTATGGAAATACTATCATCTTGATCCGGCTGTTCAATTAAGAGAGTGCACTTGAGGCACTTTACTGGGTGCATTTCATGCCTCAATAACTTTTTTTTTCAAAGGCAAAGCCATAATCTGTTTATTCTTCACATTGAATGCCCCTCTAAAAAGCCTAAGCTGAAATTTAAAGATATTTACAGAAGCACCCATAAAGAAAAATAACCAAGCCTGCTGCCACCCAACTGACAGTTTTTTAAAGCTTAAGCAAGAAAATTATATGGCAAAGCCTGAAATGCCTGCCCCACCTCCAGGAGGACAGGGATGCGTGTGTGTGTACCCGTGCGCGCGCACACACACATAGACACACACACACACAGAGACACACACACACACATAGACACATACACACACACACACACACATAGACACACACACACATACACACATACACACACACAGACACACACACATACACACATAGACACACACACACAGACACACACACACATACACACATAGACACACACACATAGACACATAGACACACACACACATAGACACACACACACACACATAGACACACACATAGACACACACACACACAGACACACACACACATAGACACACACACACACAGACACACACACACACATAGACACACACATAGACACACACACACACACACACACAGACACACACACACATAGACACACACACACACAGACACACACACACACACACAGACACACACACACACACACACACACACACACACATACACACACACACACACGCAGTTCCAGCTTCTCAGACACAGCCGCATGCACACAAGCCTCTTTCCTGGATGTATTGTGACAGCCACTAAGCTAATGAGATCCCAACTGTCACCCTCAGTTTTTACATCTGTTTTTAGTGTTTTCATTCCAAGACTGTTGCCCAAAAGGCAGTGAAAGGCGAAATGCCTATTATCAGCCTTCTTCCTCCTCCTCTTTGGAATGGCAGAGTCCCCACATGGCAGCCTGGAACAAAGACCCTCAGCTCCCTGGAAAGGGAAGACTCTGACTCCAGGAAGATGGCAGGGCTGGAGTCTCCTTGCCACTCACACCAGGTACTGATGGGCAACCACAGAGGCTGGGCAGGGGAAACAAAACTGTTAAACTCTCTAGAAAAATACCATGCTGCCAGCCAAGTGCCAGAGCAGCTGCAGGGACACCTGAGTGCCTGCACTGATGGAGTAACTCAAAGTCGGAGCAGTGTGAGAAACACACTCTTCCAAATTGGAGGAAGGGTGATCTTTCTGAATGGATAAAATCTGGAAATGAGGCTTTAATGGATGTCCGTTTAATAAGTCCCCAAATGTGAAGTATGTATAGGTGCCCTGAGGCATCAGCAATCCACGGCAAAATCACCTTTAACCCGAGAGCAACGAACACGAGTTCCCTAAATCACCAGCAATTTGTTTTTATGACAAAAACAAAATACACCTTTTTTTTCAGCCACGTCAGTGGAACTTTTTCATAAAGAGTTTTTCACAAAGAGTTTTTAAACACTGGAGGGAAATATGCTACTTCAGTGATTATGCTGAGGTGCAGCATTAAATGAGGTTAGATTGTATTTTCCATAATACACATGTACTTATTAGAAAAGGTAGTTTTTTAACTTCTTTTCAGAGCAATCGATATCAGAGCTGGGAGCAGGTAAATTTTTTTTTAAAAAAAAAAAAGAGCAATAGATAGAAATGTTCAACTGCCCCACTCCACACAAACACACAAATACATATCACACACACACACACACACACACACACACACACACGGAAGTACTGACTAGTCCCTCCCATACTGTCTTTATTTTAAAGGGGAGCAGTGATACCTACCCAGGTGATTGCAAAACACCGTGCAGAGTGACACTGCCACGCTGCAGTTTAGCCCGGGGCCAAATAGCCTGACAGGGATGCTGGTATGAATTTTTCACGGAATACCCGTGGCAAGTTTCTTACAGCACGTGCTGTGACATCAGGTTGAAGGTATGAGCAGGCAAGAAAGTGAAGTGGGAGCTGTCAGGGGAGAGGCGAGAAGAGTATTATCCCCTCGTCCCCTCAAAATGAGCTGGCCAGAGGACCAGTCCCAGCCAAGAGCACTCAAATCAGATCTTGGTCGCTTCTCTGCCTCTCTCTTTAATAAGTAAAACTGCTTATGAATTATTAACAACTATTAATCTAACCATTTAACAATTGATAACTATTATAACTAATAACTATTTAATAATTTAATAGTTCATAATAGACTTCTGTAAATTATTCATAACTGTCAAGGATCCCCAGTAGATTCTTGGTTGTTTGTGAGTTTAAGAGGAAGGACTAATTCCATTTCCTATAAAAACCCCAAGTGCCAGGACTTGATTCCTCTTAACAAGATATCAACAGAGGGAGACTGGCAGGCTATCAATTCTTGCCCCCTCTTCTGGACTCTTAGAACTTTCCAGCAGTCACGCTGATGGGGGAGCAAATAACTGTGGCCTTCCCCCAGCAGTTCTCTTCTAGCTAACTCAATCTTTGATGCGATAGACGCTCCATATGTACACACTATTGATATCCTCCTGAGTGATATACGAGCTGTCAAAAATCTGGAACCAAATCTATACTCAGAATGAGTTGGCCCGATCCCTTTGTAGTTCACGAGCATGGTGATTGGGTGCTCAAGCCCATGTGTGAGGTGTGCCTCCCTCAAACCTTGTTACAATGTCGGCACAGCATCATCTGACGTAAAAAAGAAAAAAATTAGTTGGCCTCATTTCAAATCCTCCTGGTTTATGTTAAGTAATTAAATTACTCATCCCCGTATGAACTGATGCTTGAGATTTTTTTCCTCAGACAGAGTCTCGTTCTGTCACTCAGGCTGGAGTGCAATGGTGCAGTCTCGGCTCACTGCAGCCTCCGCCTCTCAAGTTCACGCCATTCTCCTGCCTCAGCCTCCCGAGTAGCTGGGACCACAAGCGCCCGTCACCGCAAAAGGCTAATTTTTTTTGTACTTTTAGTAGAGACGGGGTTTCACCGTGTTAGCCAAGATGGTCTCAATCTCCTGACCTCGTGATCCGCCGGCCTTGGCCTCCCAAAGTGCTGGGATTACAGGCGTGAGCCACCGTGCCCGGCCAACTTCTTAGATCTTTTAACCAGAGTTTAAGAATACTTGTGAAAGAATTATCCAAATTTTTATTGCCTTTTTTTTTTGAGACAGTCTCGCCCTGTCGCCCAGGCTGGAGTGCAATGGTGCAGTCTCGGCTCACTGCAGCCTCCGCCTCTCAGGTTCCAGCGATTCTCGTGCCTCAGCCTCTTGAGTAGCTGGGATTACTGGCATGCATCACCACACCTGGTAAATGTTTGTATTGTTTAGTAGACACGGGGTTCCCCCATGTTGATCAGGCTGGTCTCAAACTCCTGGCCTCAAGTGATCTGCCTGCCTCACACTCCCAAAGTGCTGGGATTACAGGCATGAACCACTGCACCTGGCCTAAAATTTTATCACCTTAAATCTCAGATCTTAATTTGAGTTCTCAAAATTAAGTCCATCAAAAGGGCTGAAACACTCATTCAAAAAACTAACTTCACACAGTGCAAGATATACATTTGTTATATTAGTTTATAAGGTTCTCAAGCGCAAGACTATGTCTACTCTTTATTATACCTCCTCAAAAGCATACTGACAAACATGCTCAGAATCATTTTAAAAAATCTAACTTGGAAATTTATGAATAAGTTCTAACTCTTCCCTGTCCAATAGGGTAGCCACTATCACATACAATGGAATAGTTTGGATACGGGATATGTTAATCTACTTTTTCAACTGTAAATGTTGTAAAATCTAGGTAGAGATCAAATATTTCTAATGAAAATTTAGCATCCTACTGAAGATATAAAGTATGCACAGGATTTCAAAGACTTAGTCCAGATAAAAAAATATAAAATCTCATTCATAATTTTTTAACATTGGTTATGTATTAAAATGAAAATTTTTTAGATTGGGTTAATTCAAATTAATTTCCACCTGCTTCCTGTATGTTTTAATTTCTTTCTTTCTTTTCTTTCTTTCTTTTTTTTTTTTTGAGATGGAGTCTCGCTCTGTCACCCAGGCTGGAGTGCAGTGGCGCGATCTCGGCTCACTGCAAGCTCCGCCTCCTGGGTTCACGCCATTCTCCTGCCTCAGCCTCCCGAATAGCTGGGACTGAGGCACCCGCCACCGCGTCCAGCTAATTTTTTGTATTTTTATAGAGACGGGTTTCACCTTGTTAGCCAGGATCGTCTCCATCTCCTGACCTCGTGATCTGCCTGCCTCGGCCTCCCAAAGTGCTGGGATTACAGGCATGAGCCACCTTGCCTGGCTCTTTTAATGTCTTAATGTAGTTACAAGAAAATGTTAAATTACATATGTGGCTCATGTTATAATTTTATTCGACAGCACTGCTCTAGCTTGCTAAATATGGTGGGGTAACTAACAACAATAGCATATTATTCATTTCTTGTCACTACATATTAGTACATCTTTTGTAGCTATTGTAGGATTACAATGTTAATTATTTTCCCACACTCCTTTCATTCTATGTCTAAATATTAAACAAATATAGAAACCGAACGGCTGATGGCTATCCTAAGACACAAAGGTGATTTATTCTACCACTGCCAGTGGGCAGCAGTAAATGCCAGTCATTCCAATCACTCCCATACAACCTGGCTCTTGGCTGGGCACAGATACATGAAAGGCAGCAACAGCATTGCTAAGGGGAATCAAGAGTTACACCCACATGAGCCATCTTAACCAAATATATTCACAAAGGGGGCCATTGAGTGTGATGTATGAAGACAAAATACCAGTTTCACTGAGAGCCATGAAAAGGCCTTTTGCAAACAATGTATTCTGGAGTACAGGTAGCATCTGAATTTTATTATGGACCCAATCACATCTCTGTATTTCATCTTTATTTCTGGTTATTGAGAAGTTCCCAGGTTCTTTTTTCTTACCCATCAGAAACGTTGTAGACATTATCAGGTATGTCCCCTTCTTCTCCTGGGGTCCCATTACACAAGACGGCACACTAGAACATCACACAACCCACCAGCCACCACTTCAGTAGCTTGCAGGGCTTTTATGCCTGTTTATTCATCTTTGCAAACATTTTTAGGGTCCACCCTCTGTCAGACTCTGTTTTAGGTACTGGTGTAATATGACAGAGAACAAGGAAAATACAGATCATTGATGCCTATATTATTTCTGCATCTTTTTATCATACCACCACACTCCAGCTTAGGCATCACAGTAAGATCCTGTCTCAAAAAAAAAAATTAATAAAAACAATGCAAGCTAAGAGATATAAGAAGCCTAAAGAATGAAACACCGAGTTTGTTAAAAGAAGTCTGTCTGTATCTGACAAGTTAGTAACACTTACTTTTTAATTATGTGATATTTGAAGTATGCAAGAAGATATAAAGAAAAATGCAATAAATCATCATGTACCCATCCCTCTTGAATTCCATATACTATTTCTTCCCACCTTGACCCCACTGAATTAATGTGTATTAGGTCTGTGCACTTCTTTATGTTTTTACTACATAGCCACATATCCCTAAGCAATATGTGACGTGACATGTTTTTAAATTGTATATTGATATGGTTTGGCTGTGTCCCCTCCCAAATCTCAATTTGAATTGTATCTCCCAGAATTCCCACATGTTGTGGAAGGTACCCAGGGGGATGTAATTGAATCACGCGGGCTGCTCTTTCAGGTGCTATTCTCATGATAGTGAATTAAGTCTCACAAGCTCTGATGGGCTTATCACGGGTTGCCACTTTTGCTTCTTCCTCATTTTTTCTCTTGCCACCGCCATGTAAGAAGTGCCTTTTGCCTCCTGCAATGATTCTGAGGCCTCCCCAGCCATGTGGAACTATAAGCCCAATTAAACCTCTTTTTCTTCCCGGTCTTGGATATGTCTTTATCAGCAGCATGAAAACAAACTAATATATATACACATAAGGGTGTTTTAAATAGTTGTTTTTAAAAACTTACCATTATAATGTTGAGATAAGCAAGTATCTCTGACTATATCAGAAACCTCAACATCAAGTTTGCCGATAAAAATATATTTTTCTTTTACTCACCACCCAACTGACATATAAAGGAGTATAAATTTAAATATTGCATATGATTATGTATATGCATGTACACAGCAGACAGAGTTCACAGCTAGAATAATAAAAAAGATGTTCAGTGTGTTCCATAATCATTAAAATTATTGAAGGAGGAATTTGGAAATCACTCACATATGTGGGTGCATTTTTCTAAAATAAACTTTAAATTAGAGTTTTTGAATGCTGCAACACATACAAAAAGGTTGACCATGGAAAGTAAGCCTCATCCTGCCTTCACCCACAAGCCACCCAGTAACCTCCCCATAAGTAACCAATATAACTTCTTATGTCTATATCCAGAAATATTCCACGCAGACAAGCAACCATGAATATATTAATATTTTGTCCTCTTTTTAATAGAAATGGTAGCACCTTGCTATTTTCATTCGATAGTATAGTTCATAGACCTTTTTATATTGATGCATATGAGCTGCCTTGTTCTTTTTAATGGCCGCATCCATTGTATTGTTGTGCCGTGCTTGATTTAGCCTATCCTGTTTATGAAGAGGTTGTTTCAAATCGTTTGAAACAAATGGTGCTACTGTGAAGACTCCCTGTATACATTTCACAATGTTCAAGAATATCCAAAACACAAAACCCTAGAAATGGAACTGTTGAGTCAGACAGAGAGAGGTAGATAGAAATAACATATTTTAGTAGCTATTACAAAAGTGTAATAGAAGTTACACAGTTTAACTCCCACCAGACATTTATAAGAGCATCTTTTTCCCCACCCCCTTTGCCAACGTAATGCGCCATGTGTTATGTTCATCAAACTATGTGGTAAATGGTATCTCAATGAGGTTTTAATTTATGAATTTGTTTTAAATGCTTAACAAATTCTGAATTTTAAAAGGAATAAGCATAACTTAAAACAATACAGGCCGGGCACAGTGGCTCACACCTGTAATCCCAGCACTTTGGGAGGCCAAGGTGGGCACATCGCCTGAGCTCAGGAGTTTGAGACCAGCCTGGGCAAAATGGCAAGACCCTGTCTCTACAAAAAATACAAAAATTAGCTGGGCATGGTGGCATATGCCTGTAGTCCCAGCTACGCAAGAGGCTGAGGTGGGAGGATTGCTTGGACCCAGAAGGTCGAGGCTGCAATGGGCTGTGATCATGCCACCACACTCCAGCCTGAGCATCACAGTAAGATCCTGTCTCAAAAAAAAATTAATAAAAACAGTGCAAGCTAAGAGATACAATAAGCCTAAAGAATGAAACACTGAGTTTGTTAAAAGGAAGGTGCTATAAAACTCAAGGCACGACACTATCCCATAAAGAGGTTTATTAGTTTCATCTGGGCAATAAAGACAAACACCTACTTACAATATTGCCCAACCTCTTATATAAACTAATTCAGATTGTTGACACACATACATGCTTTATACAAACTCAGGATGGGTTCTCACATACAGAGAGAACCATCCAGTGCTAGTCTGAAGTTCAACTACTCAGAAATATCAATACTATACATGAGTGGCTGCTTTAGGCTGTATAGCATTCTTGGACTTAACTGGTGAAAAAGATGAAGAAAAGAAAGGAAGATGAAGAGCAAATTAAGGGTAAAAGAAAGTGGTTCTTCTCAATGTCACACACACCCTCATTGACCCCGTGATGTCCCGTCCTTCAGATCAACAGTGGGGGTGGATCCTGTGGATACCAAGATCCATGAATGTTCATGTACCTGACATAGGATGGCATAGTATTTTCATATAATTTGTGGACATCCTCACACAGACTTTAAAGCATCTCTAGATTCCTTATAGTGCTTAATACAATGTAAATGCTATGTAAATAGTTGTTATACAGTATTGTTTAGGAAATAATGACAAGAAAAAAAGTCTGTACTGTTCACCACAAAGGCAATTTTTTTCTGAGTATTTTTTATCCATGGTTGGTTGACTCCACAGATGCAGAACCCATGGATATAGGAGGGCTAACTGTATTCTTGAAATTTCCTAAGACCTGATCTTGAGTGTTCTCACCACAAAAAATTGTAACTACGTGAGGTGATGAGTATGTTATCTTTATTGTGATAATCACTTCACCACGTATACATATATCAAAACATCACACTGTACACTTCAAACATATATAATTTTTATTCCTCAAGTATACCTCAATAAAGCTCAAAAAGTAAGTAAAATAAGCAACCATGAAAAAAATAAAATGAGCATATTACCTCTCAAAAACAAAAACAGTGGAGGTGGAGGTGGGTCACCTGGAGTCCGAACCAGGGCTTGGCTCAAGTGAATTCTGTCAAGTTGCTTGAGCCCCGTGGCCACTGGCTCCTTGTCTATTAAAATGAAAACATCAAAGTGGATTTTTAAGGTCCTTCCCAGAAGAAAGACACCACTCGTACTACTGATTAATAGATGATAAGTGGCTTTTCCAAGAATGAAAATGGACCGGGGCTTCGCTCACCTTCATTCTAACATGCATTAGCTGGATACAAGGCTATAGCTTGGGGATGGTCAGTAACCACTGAAGCCAAAGAATAGAGATTTCTACAAGCATTAAGTAAAGTTACTGTAACCCCAGGATCTGGCCAAAGAGTCCATTGACAGGTATATCTGTCTGATCACATACCATGACTGAGAGGGATGAGACAAAACAATCTGAAATCTGCTATCAATAAGGTCGATGAGGATTAAAATCAGTGGGACAAGAAATTCACTCAGCTCAAGACCCTTGCAATGGTACTGGGTATTGCATGTCTAATCACACCTACCATAAAGCCAAAGAGAAAACCTCCACTAAATGAGCTTGCTTCCACGTCATCAGCTACAAAGCCTGTGACAGGGGGACTGGTCCTAAGGATGCCCTGCAGAGGTGTACATCCACAGAAATGAAAAGCAAGGAGATTCAGAAAACAAGAAGACTACATCTACAAACTCAAAATCCAGCCAGATGGAAGTCATCAGAAAATACCCAAATCAAGATACGGGTATAATGGTCATTTTTATCAAATACAGAAATTCCATCAGCCAAAAAACACACACTAAATGAAAAAAGGGACTTGGTGCAGAAAAAAATTAAGCAAAACTGAATACCCAAAATAAGAAGGTAGTCAGTTGGCCAAGCACCATTTTCTACTTATGAATTAATTACTCATTTGCTTAATATATGTTTATTTTTCTAGACATTTTGCTATACTCGGCTACCTTTCTGCCACCTGTCATCAAGTTATTTTATTGTTCATTAACTGGACCCACCCAATAGAGTAAACAGAAAAATTAAAACTCCTGGAAGTTGATCTTACTCATAAGTAACAACAGTAAAAGGTTGTGTGACATCATGCAAGAGGCAGAAAGAGGAAAAACTGAAATTGAGTCTTGTGGAGAACAACAGATTCCATTTGTCCATCACTTAAGAGCCTGTGTGGCTGTTAACTCCACCGACACTCCCTAGAGCTGTGGCCACTTGACCTGGCCCTAAAGTCTCACCAAGGAGCTGGTTTGTTCACTTCCAACTTCCTACCGCTGGGCCTCCTGAATTCTGACTCCCCAACTGGAGCAGGTATCCACAAGCAGACACGTCTGGTACCATGACTCATATGCTCTCAGCCTCACCCCTAATTTTAGCCATGTCTGGGTGGACTATTGTGTGGAGGTTTCAGCTCACTTCAAGATGATAACATCTTACATGTACCTCGCAGCCTCGGTTCTCCCCAGGGGCGTCCCCAAGACCACATAGGCTACTGAGAGATGCCTAGGCCTGTTCACATGCACAGTTCACAAGTGCAGGAGAATGAACACTTTCAGGGCCCACACTCGACCAACAGGGGAGAGAAACTGATGGCAAACGCTGCCCTGGCCTCCTGGCCTCAGAGCTGACAATTCTGAAGGCTCCTCAGAAGTCAGCTGGGTTGAACTGCCATGGCCCACAGCAGTGACCTCAACCATGCATCTGTCTTTGTCGGCTCAGGCTGCCATAACAAAATACGACAGACTGGGTGGCTCAAACAGCAGAAATTTATTTTCTCACAGTTCTGGAGACTAGGAGTCCAGGGTCAAAGAGCCGGCAGGATGGGGACCTGGCGAGAGCCCTCGGTTGTCTTGCAGACAGCTGCCTTCTCACTCTGTCCTCACATAGCCTTGCCTCAGTGCATGTGCACTGGGGAAGAGAAAGAGGACAAGCTCTCTGGTGTCTCTTCTCATGCGGACATTAATTCCATCGGGCAGGGCCCCACCCTCAGGACCTCATTTAACCTTCCTTAGAGGCTCCACATTGAGGAGTTATGACTTCAACATATCGGTTTGCTGGGGACACGAACATTTAGTCCATAACAGCACCCTTACTCCTTCCCTGCCTCAGTTCTACTCTTTCCCTGCCTCAGTCTCCCCACTCCTTCACTCTGACTTCCTGGAATCACTTCCCAAATAAATCACCTGCCCATAAGGCAGGCCCTGCTTTCAAGATGCCAGCTAAAACAGCACGTCTCCTGACATTATACTTGATGCCACCTGGCCAGATGTTCTCTGCCAATCTAATACTAATCCCTCTCCCCAAGCTCAACGTCTGCTCTCAACCCTCTCCCCATTTAACCCATCCATCAACTATACTTTAAGTTCACCATAAAGTTATTCAACACATACATTTACTGGGTTCCTATTACAAGCCTGGGTCCTAATGCCAATGCCCACAGGTCTCAGGCAGTTAATGTGTCGGGGGTACAGGGCCAAGCGGAGCAAGGTCCTTTGTGTCCTGTGTCCAGTTCCATAATTTTCATTTAAAAATGCGAATGTTTTATTTTCATTGAAAAAGGGATCCATTTTCATTTTGTCTCATTTTAACTTAACTTTGTTTTATAATGATGTAAAACATGTACATGGTTTCAAAGTCAAATATACCAAAAAGGTACATTCAGAAAAGACTAATTTCCATCCTTTCCATCTGCTTTTCCCTTGCCCATCATGGGTAACTTTATTAGGGGTTTTTTTTTGTTTGTTTGTTTGTTTATTCTCCCACTTAAAAATATATAAGCAAAGTATCCCAATTTTTAAATGTTAGTAACTAATTTAAATCTCTTTATTATACAATACAGATCACACCATCATCTTAGAGCTTCTAGTTTGACACATCTGTACACATTTCTGGGGAGGCAGCAGGAAACAAACACAGCCCCTGAGCTCTTGGAGTGTAGAGGTAGGGACAGCCAGGGTGAGGGGCACTTATCACACAGTGTGACAAGTGCACCAATAGGGTCAGGGGAAGAGCAATGGCCCCAGAGATGGCCATGTCCTTATCCCTGGAACTCATGAATGCCCAAGGGACAAGGAAGGTTGCAGCTGAGATTAAGGTTACTAACCCGATTACCATGGATCATATACATGGGCCCAAAGTAATCACAGGGTCCTTAGACGTGGAAGAAGGGAGCAGAGGAGTTCACAGTCAGAGAGATATTTGAAGATGCCGGCTTTGAAGATGGAGGAAGGGGCCACAAGCCAAGGAATGCAAGTCACCTCTAGAAGCTGGAAAAGACAAGAAAAGAGGTTCTCCCCTAGAGCTTCCAGAAGGAACACAGCCCTACTGACACTGCGATTTTTTAGCCCACTGAGACCCACTAAGTTTCAAGCCACTAAGTTTATGGCAATTTGCTACAGAATCAATGGAAAATTAACACATGGGATAAACCCAGGATGTGTCAGTCTTGAGGAAACACAGGGTATCAGGGAAGGCTTCCTAGGGAAGATGACATTTGGCTGAGTCCTAAAGGATGAACCAGGTTTGTGTGAGGTGGGAGCTCCAAGAGAAAGTAGCATATGAAAAGGCCTTGTGGTGTTCAGGGAATTTAAAGGAATGTAAAAGTGGGAAAAATCTCAATTCCTTCAGCCATTTCCTCTTTTTTTTTTTTTTTTTTTTGAGATGGAATCTCTGTCATCCAGGCTGGAGTGCAGTGGCGCGATCTCAGCTCATTGCAACCTCTGCCTCCAGAGTTCAAGCAATTCTCCTGCCTCAGCCTCCCAAGTAACTGGGATTACAGGCACCTGCCGCCATGTCCAGCTAATTTTTGTATTTTTAGTAGAGACAGGTTTCGCCATGTTGGACAGGCTGGTCTCAAACTTCTGACCTCAAGTTATCCAACCACCTCAGCCTCCCAAAGTGCTGGAATTACAGGAGTAAGCCACCATGCCCAGCAGCAATTTCTCAAAGATTCTCTTAGGAATACTATTGGCCAATTCACTTCATTTTACAGAGCCTGAATAAGAGACCTGGATAAGTTAAAAAAAAAACCTCAAAAAGTTACACAGTCCTGGGTTTCTCTGTCTTCATTTGTGAAATAAGGAAGTTAGATTAGGTGAACCACAAGCCTATCCATGACTACTTAACAGATAAATTCAGGTATGCAAGAAATACAACAGTTCTCATTTTTGCCATATAAATCTGGCTCTGGTCCCCCCATACCACTGGGCTGGAAGGAAATTTGATCTCAGTTATTACTGATGCATATACACGCCCTGTACTTTGGCCAAGGTTATGCCAAGGTCCTGCGGTCTCTGAAGCATCTAAACAACAAGGAGGTCTTACCCTCTAGTCCTCAATGATTACAGCTAAGATGCCCATTTTCCCAGCTGGCATCTCAGGTCCAGTTGTTCTGATGCCTCTAGGGTCCCATGCTCTGTGGCAAGGCTGGGAGTCCATATTCCTAGATCCATCCTCAGTGGAATTACCATGGTGCCATCTCCTCCGTGGTACCACCACATCCCTAGCACACTGTTTCCATGGTAACCGCTTTCCAGGTTCCTGGAATCTCCCTCCCCTTACTCCCCTCTGCATCTCAAAGGCTCTTATTTCCATCCATCAGGAACACTTGGAGACATCTCTTTCTAGAGCTTCACCTTTCACAGAAGAAAGGAAGAGCTTCCATCTTCCAGCAATTCTGGCTGCCTTCCTAATCAGATCACAGAGGAAAATAGGGAATAGAAGAAGACCACATGTTTATTCATTAATATCTCAATGAACTATCCTGGCACACCTATGTTTCAGAAACAGGGATGATAATTTTTTGTTTTCCCTCAATAGGAAACAACACTACTTCAGCATGTATGGCCATAAAATTGACTTCATTAAAAATATTATCCTCAAAATAATAATAATCTATCAGTATTATATAATCCAAACACATGGTCATGTCTCCTTGGTGGTTGGCAAACCACAGAAATACCCTAATCTTGCTAGATTGCATGAGAAGGATGTAAAAATGGCACCATGATGTTCTGGGGATTCTCTGATAGCAAAGGGAAGGAAAGGAAATAAGAATACCAGAATGGAGGGACTCAGAGGCAGTCAGCAAGCATTTTGCTCTGAGGATTTTTCTATCTGCTCAAGATGTTGTTAACATTACACACTGAAATATTCAGGATTCCTTGTTGGTAAAACAATAAAGTAGTTTCTCCCTGTCTCTCAAAATAATAATTATAATTAAGATTGTATTCGTCTATTCTCATGCTACTAATAAAGACATATGCGAGCTGGGGTAATTTTTAAAGGAAAGAGGTTTAATTGACTCACAGTTCCACAGGACTGGGGAGGCCTCAGGAAACTTACAATCATGGCAGAAGGGGAAGCAAACACATCCTTCTTCACATAGCGGCAGAAAGAAGAATGAGTAAAGGGGTGGAAAGCCCCTCATAAAGCCATCAGATCTCATGAGAACTCACTCACTATCATGAGAACAGTAGCATAGGGGTAACTGCCCCCACGATTCAATTACCTCCCACCAGGTCCCTCCCACAACACGTGGGGATGATGGGAACTACAATTCAAGATGAGATTTGGGTGGGGACACAGCCAAACCATATCAGTAATAATAATAACAACCATTTTGCTCTTGCCAAGAAGATCCATTCCAGCCTAGAAAGAAAGTGCTCTGCCCACCCCACATTCAGAATCAGCACAACATTATTGACAAAGCAGCTCATCTCTGGTAGAATGCTTACCTGCTGCCCACCCCATAAAGAAACTGGGCCCTTGCCCATTGATGGCCAGCGTGTCATCTGAATTTTTACCCTCTGCCAGGCAGAGGAAGGAGAGAACATGTCATCTGACATGTAGACACCTCTGCCCGGTCCCCACATCTCATAAGAATTGATTCAGCCTCTTCCTCCTGTTCCTCCCAGCCCCGCTGCCATCCCTCTTATTTCAGGATTCCTGAGCTTTTCCCTGACACTCGGCATATCTGTCCAAGTACCCAATCTAACTGTACACACCCCCTGCATGAATGATCATTATTCACTGGCAACAAAGGCCATCAAACTTCCTGCCATCACCTTGCAAGGAGCAGCCACCACTCTTTCAACTTCATATTGAAGCATTCCCATTGTTAATGCTGGCAGTAAGCCTTATGAATTATTTAACAGCTTCTTTATCTGGGCTGGCAAAGAACGGTGTGTTCTGATCAGAGGCTGTAGTGTCCTGATCAAACAGGACTCATTCATCCATTGCCTTCCAAATTCTCTATGGGTACCAGCAGTCGCCTCCAGATATAAGCCCAAATCCATGGTCACAGTTGCTGATTCAGGAACCAGCAGTCTGTCCCAAGGGGGCCAGCTAGGTTCTGGCTCATGCTGTGCCCCATTAGATGGTGGAGGATGTTAAGAGTCACCATCACCCCTCTTTGTTCTAACAGCAAATCCTCTCACACTCCCAAGAGGTCCAGAATCACAGTGCTTAGCACTTCCTGAGGAGGGAAGATGCAAAAAGTTGAAGCAAGCTCCCCAAACATACCACAATCTGATCGAAACCCATGATCTGTCTCAGAGAGGCAATTTAATGACCTACAACTCTTTCCGGTAGACACCCCGTTCCCGGGTTGTGGGTTTTCATTCACTGTGAGAGGGTCTCTCTCACTTGGACATTTAAACTGGTCAAAGATAATTGAGGTTCCCGGCTGGGCACAGTGACTCACACCTATAATCCTAGCACTTTGGGAGGCCAAAGTTGGTGGATCACTTGAGGTCAGGAATCCGAGACCAGCCTGGCCAACGTAGCAAAGCCCCACCTCTACTAAAAAATAAAAAAATTAGCCAGGCGTGGTGGTGTGCGCCTATAATCCCAGCTACTCGGGAGGCTGAGGCAGGAGAATTGCTTGAACCCAGGAGATTGAGGTTGCAGTGAGCCAAGATTGCACCACTGTACTCCAGCCTGGGTAACAGAGAGAAACTCTGTCTTAAACAAAACAAAACAAAACAAAAAAAGCAGCAGCAGCAGCTTAATGAGGTTCCTTTGAGATGGAACTAGCAGGCCCTAGGGAATCTTTTAAGCTGAACTGGCCCTTCATTCTGTATTTTATACACATCATCCATTCAATCTCACCAACAACATGCGAAGTTCACAAGGCAACACAGAGATGAACCACATTTTACAGAGGAGGAAACTGTCATGACCCCAGGAGTGCACAGCAAGTCCACGACAGCCGTGTCCTGACTCCTGTCCCAATGCTCTTCCCAGAACTCCAGTCTCAGCCAGGTGCGGTGGCTCATGCCTGTAATCCCAGCACTTTGGGAGGCCGAGGCAGGAGGGTCACTTGAGCCCCAGAGTTTGAGACCAGCTTGGGGCAACATAGTGAGACTCTCTCTCTTGTTAATAAGTAAATAAATAACAAAACTCCAGTCCCTCTTCTTTCCTTCCTCTGTCCTCCTTCTCCAGCACAGATTCCAACAAATCCTTCTTCAAAGCACAGAAAAACACCAGGCCTTTTTGTTTGATTTTTGTTTTTCATTTTTCCAAATTTCTGTACGATTTACATTCTCAATATGCCTGAATTTCTTGGAGAGGGCAGATCTGCACATAACTCACAGAAATAAAGGTGATGTAAAGATCATATAAGAACCTAACAATGGGACCTGTATACATGCTATACCCTGCCAGCCAGCTACCTCCGCTGCACTGAAATTAAATCTCTCAGCTTTAAAGTCAGTAGGTGATAGGGAAGAAAGTAATAGAAACTACTGTTTATTTTCCATCTAATCAATTGGAGCTGTATTCAACTCATTTTTAAAAATTGTTTTAATTTGAGAAAGTCTTAATCATGAGCTTTAAACTGATCAACAACAAAACTCACAACTGGGCTCTTTAGATAAATCAGGAAGTGCCTGCAAGGACCCATCTACTTAGACTGTTCTGGGACTTCCAACAAGACATAGTTACCACTTGGAATTTCCTCATCTCCTTTCACATCCACCGACAGCCTTGCTTCCTGCAGCACCTGGGTTCATCAATACCCCATAACATGAGCACCATGAGCGTCCAGTCCAAGGGGAAAACAAAAAGGAACAAAATAAGAGAAGACAAGCATTGCTATCAGGACTCTGGGATTCAATCTGGCCCTTAGTGGCCTTCCCTGTAATTACCGAGGGATCCCCATGGGAAGCAGAACTCCGGTCTAGGAAATTACCATCATCAGTAGAGGTGGGTTAGGTTTTTCTGCATTTTACTTCTTTAAGAATTTGCATTTTGGTTTAGGGCAAATACCTCAAAAAGACATGATGCTTTTCTTCTGGCAACAAAGACTGCCTACCGGGGTGGGAAAACTGTTTTGTTTCAAATTTCTGCTGTAAACAGAAAGGCTAGGAACCCGAGTTCCACAATCTCGCTGAGCCCAAAGTTCCGGGTTTCAGTTGCACCTTTTTTGCTACACATTTCTGAGAAAGGAATCTCAGTATGTTCATCAGGAAAAATAGCAAGTTTAAACGCCATGTGCTGAGCGTTTGCCTAACAGATGCTGCATTCCACCAAGTCACCCTCTCAGAGCCAACCCTTCTAGGTACCCTAGAAAAGACTGTGAAGGAAATGCGTACCAGCTGGTGCAGGCAAATAATGAGAGCTCGAAACAGTGCCTGGAGGTGTATCATTTCAAAACAGACCTCTGCCATGTTGAACTTCAACTGTGATTCCCTGTGAGCAGTTTAGAATTCAGCAATTCCAACATCTCTCTACCTTCACAGGTGCGCCTGTGTACAGGTCATGTGTGGGAAGTTAACTACAAAATATCTAGTTTCTCAGTAAGTAAGGCAGAGATGGCAAATGTTTAGGAAAATGTTTAAAATAGTAGAATCTGGACCACCCAAAAAGATGCTGGTTCTGCTGAAATAAACAAGAGGAGCTACAAATATCACATTGCACATCAACAGGCAAGGCTCCACGTACATTTTCCCTCACTGCAAATAAGTAACAGACACCGACCTAGGTCTGACAGAGGAAATGTTAGCCTTGCATCTTAATATTGAGCAGGCTCTTAAATAATCAAAAGAATTTCGAATTTGTTAATCCTTTGGGAAACCACCAAACTGTTTGCCATGCAGATAACAGAAAATAAAGCATTCGTGGTAAAAAGATTTCTCTTACAAACTATGGAGAAAATGGCAGGTGTTACCCACACCAAAATACCTTGCCTGGCCAGTTTTAAATAATTACATCTTGATCTTGACCTCAGCAGGAAGCCCAGGAGTTGAGGGCCTTTTGTCTGTGCTTTGGTCAGGAAAGGAACCACCTTCAGAACCACTATTACCAAAGGGATTTGGAGAAACGTTCCTCTAAGGGGAAAGATAATAAAACAGAGAGCTCTGGTTTGGTTCCTTGAAAGGCCATTAAGTGAAACTGAAAGGCTCCTCTAAGACACAGGTCAGAAGCTCTGCAAAAGAGACCCTCCTGAATTTCACATCTTCTGATTTGTTTCAGTGAAAATAATTTAAAACATTGCATAGTAACCCATGACATGCATTATGTTAAATAAAAGTGTACCTGAGTTTATTACATTTTAGCTGACTGACACATACCTTTGAAAGCTGCATAAGCAGGTCTCCTTGTGCCTTGCCAAGACAAAGGATTTGCAGTGCCATGATCTGCTAGTGCCTTAGAATACTGCCATCTCGTCTTCTGTCTTTGGGAGCTCTAGGGCTCCAATCTAAGCTTGCTGCAGTTTGGATACTGCATTGTTTACCTATAGAGATCTTGAAGCCACCAAAATCCTATTTCCTAATTTCTGTCACAGTAAATAGTTTGATTTTTTTTTAAAGGAGTCACAAACATGAGATGCTTTTAATTGTTCAAGAACCTGCTGGATATTAAGATGCAAGCTTTTCTGTTTCTCTATCAGACAACATCGGGCAAGGAAGAATCATACTTAGGCCTCATTCCTAGCTATCCTTAGGAAAATTCTAAAAAAAAAAAATCAGTAGGAATAAAGACATTGGCCAAAAAATAAGTTCATTGTTCATAACATATCTTGTTAGACAACAGGCTACAAGTGGCATTGCATAGAGCTAAGCCCAATTGATTAAATGTGGATATATAAGTTGATGGAATCAATTCTATAAGAAATTAAATTACAGGTTTTATATTCATTTGAAATCATTTCCATAAGAAATTGAAAGACAGATTCAAGGTCAGAAACCAGTCCTTTCTTACAAACTTGATCTGTATAAGAAAATAGATGTGACTTCAGTCATTCTATTTATATGTCTTGTCTAGGTATATCACCCACCAAAACCATAACAACCACCTGAAGCTGCATTCTCAAATTATGTTAAATGAATCCCTGCTATATGGAGAGAAGTAACCAAGCCAGGGATTTCAGGTGGGCAGATTTCAGAATCAAATGATTCTGAAAGCACATGGCCACAAAGAGCAGTGCATTGAGGTCAATCGAGTCGGACAAAACTTCAGGTTCCTAAAAGGTTCATTTCTCCTCTTTATTAACCATGAGGAATTAATTAGGCTTATGGCCCAGACAAGTCAAGTCCTGCTAGATTTAGTTCTCAGCTCTGTCACCGGCTATGTAAATCCCTGCTGTCCCAGATTCCTCAGAAAATTTGAAGCTTGGTAAGTTGCTCCCATCCTCCCCAATAACAGGATTAGTAAATGTGTCCGTGGAAACTTTATGGCAATTAACAGAAATGAAAAATACAGCGATTTATCACCATTGGCCTTTGCTCAGCTATTGGAGAAGCGGAGGACTAAACAGCCCTGGCAACATGGGATCTGGGAGGAGGGTAGAGAAGAGCAGGGAAGCTCCTCTTTGGGGCCAAGCCCATGAGAGCAGCCAAGTAGCCATATAATGGCCGTGGCTTTGACTTCCAGCTCCACCTTAAAACCCAGACAGCATCATGACCAAATGAGTGTATCCAAACACTCCAGTCAGATAAAAGGGATCAGTACTGGAATCAGAGCTGGGAGGCAACTACCATGAAAGCTAATCCAGGCATGCTGCCCCAGTATGTTCTACAAATGCCCAACTACACAGCAAAGCATTCAAAGGAGGTTAAACTAAAAAGAGGCAAGATACAGATGAGAGCAGGGATGAAGACTTACACTGGCTGGAGACAATCCATCGCCAAGCAAATAAAGCCATCTAAATCAAAGACAGAGGCAAACAAAAATTAAATCTCATCCCCAGAGTGGTAAGTAGCAGTTCACTGCTGAGGGTTCACTACTATTCAGGTCACTCTAACAGAGTTCAGCTATGCCAAAATCAATCCGGTAGGGATTCACTCAAAACCTGACAAAGCCACTTCTAAGAAAATCAGATGCTTCGTAGACAATCATTAGACGGTATACCTACAGGTCTAGGAACTTCAGGATTTCACACCTGCCAGGGAGAATTCGAATTGTCAAAATGTCAAAGTCAAATGAGAGAGCACAAGGGCAGCAGGGAAGTGCCTGGTGAGAAAAAGGAGTCATCTTTTATTCATGAGGCTACCACTCATTTGTGGAGGAGAAACTTAAAACCAAATAATTGCACCTTTTCAAAGTCATTGATAAGGATGCATGAACCACCTCATGGAAAACATGGAATTAAATAAGAGCAACAACGTCCTTTTTTATTTGAGAGAAAAAACAAAAATCATTAAACTGGTGGAGAGGGAAATGCCTGAATTCGAAGCTCACACGGGAATTAGAAACCGGCTATTGTCAAGTAAAGGCTCCATGGTCATACATAATTAAAACTCACGAAGCCAGTGGCTTCTCACCAATGGGAGATCTCAGAAAGCTAAGATGGGGGGCAGGGAGAAAGCCCGCAGGAGCAGCTGCTGGTCCACTAGTTTTCAAACTCTTTTGCACGTTTGAATCCCCTGGAGCTTTATAAAAATAGAGATTCCCAGGCTAAGGAGCTCTGGGGATAGGACCTAGGCATTTGTACTTTTTAAAGTACAGCTGATCCGGTGTGTTGAAACCCTTAACTCTGGCTGATAGGAGCTATGAACTCATAACTATTACCAGTTTTCCAGGAGAAATTGGAGTAGCAAATTTAAAAGAATTTTCTTTACATAAGGAGAGGTTCCACCACTCAGGGAAGACCTAAGCACCACAGCCCCAGATTCCAGCTGCTCTGAAGTGCCATCAGTAGTTCCCTCTCCACTGGACTGCATCTAGAAAAGCCCAGAGAAGGTTCTGGACCCCACCCCACTGCACTTACTGAACTGAATCCAAACTTCCCATTAGAGAGGGAGTGATGGCTTACACACTGAACTTAGTGTTGATCTGGTCTGCAGTCCTCACCCTGCCATTTCCTATATAAGCTTAGACAAGTCCCCTAACTCATCTGAGCCTCAGTTGCCTCAGATCTCTCTCGGAGGGTTGTTTTGGGATTTTAGAGAGAAAACATGTAAATCAGCTTGCATAGTGGCACACAGGGCAGGGGCCTAGTAAAAGTTTATTTGTTCATTTGTTTAAGGGACTATGCTGCTGCCAGAGACTGGATTTGAATTGCCAGCCTCAAAAATCCCCTTGCCTTGTGATAGCTCTCCAATCCTCTGCACACCAATGTATGCCTAATCCTGAGGCTGACCTTTGATGTCCCAGAAGGGTCCAGATCAGAAGGTCTGGATTCATGAATAGAATACACAAGCTACTCTGGTAGGAGGTGGTACGATGATTTTTGATGTCAAAGATCTTTCATGGTGCCTTGCACATTGCAGATGAATAATAAATGAATATTTGCAGGCTGGATTATTCAAAGAAGACTTGGAGATAACCTGTGAATTTCATTTTAGAATGATTCTCCTTTTCCTTCACACGCAATAAAAGTGACTGAAAAATGTGATCTTACACAAGTTGGAGCATTTCCCCCCATCTGTTTAGTTTCTAAATCTTTAAAACTAATTAATGGTTACTAACAGAACACAGAAGCAAACAGCAGTAGAGAGCAATTGAATGGTCCTGCTTCAGTGCTAGAGGAAAACTGCTCACAGCTAACTCTGTCTCATAAAGCTCCAGTTTTAGTGGGGAGAAGGTGGCATCCCTCTGCCTCTTAGACAGGTGAGAGGAAATTGAGAATAAAAGATGGGGCCGGGTTCGGTGGCTCGTACCTGAAATCCCAGCACTTTGGGAGGCGAAGGTGGGCTGATCACGAGGTCAGGAGATAGAGACCATCCTGGCTAACATGGTGAAACCCCATCTCTACTAAAAATACAAAAAAACTAGCCGGGCGTGGTGGCGGGCGCCTGTAGTCCCAGCTACTCGGGAGGCTGAGGCAGGAGAATGGCATGAACCCGGGAGGCGGAGCTTGCAGTGAGCCGAGATCTGGCCACTGCACTCCAGCCTGGGCGACAGAGCGAGACTCCTTCTCAAAAAAAAAAAAAAAAAAAAAGATGGACCAACACGTACTCTCTCAAGATGGTACATACAGAACAGATTTGACAGCACAGAGAACAGCTCTGGCCTTCTGCTCTGCTGGTCAAACGGGCACAAGTACTGAAAAGATGAAGCAGGAAAAAGAAACAAACATTCTGGGCAACTCGTAAATTCCTATGTCTAGCAGGGAGTCCAACAACTCATGAGGCAACTGGAAAAACAGGCAATTATCTGCACGGCTCTGCTCCATTTTCTCTTATCAATATCCAGCTTTACACAATGGTGCTCAGCAGATGACTGAGTTCCTCTTCCACCATTTTGAACTATCATTCACAAGGGAAGTGCATGAGGACACAGTTGCAGGTCAGTGAGGATGGGCGGGACACCAGCTTGGGAAACTGAATGCAGGGAGGCAAGGCTGGATGAGCAGGTCCAGGAAAGCCTGTATTGCTCAGCACAAAGGAAGAGAGAAGCATCAGGAAGCACAGGCACTCATCCTCTCCCTGGAAAAGGGCTTAAAACCAATCATTGCAAATTCACCGTGTTCAAAGCTTCTTTTCTGACCACAATGGGCTAGCTGGTCTCTGAGAAAACCTGGGAGGTTTATTTTACGAACAGAAACATTTGTATTTGTTTAAGTGGTGAAGCATGAAACCTCTGTGATGAAATGGCCGCTGTTTTATTGACTGAACCCAAAATTATCACCAGGGAGCTAGCAATGGCGTCCCACACTGGACTTGGAGTTGATCTGGACTCCAGCTCTGGGCCTGTCATTTACTAACATGTAACTTTGGACAAGTGTCTTAACTCATGTGAGCCTCGTTTCCTTAAATCCACCTGAGAGGCTTGTTGAGGTTTGAATGTGAGAATACATGCAGATCACCTTGTATAGTAACAACACAGAGCAAGGGCCTCGTGAACATTCATTTGCTCATTCATTTAAGAGACTGGGGTGCTACCAGAGATGCCACTGGGAAAAAACTCCATTTCCCAGCCTGATTTTCCCCAGAACTCTCTGCTCAGATCTTAGTAAGCGTAGCGCAGAAATAGTGGTCCATGGTCAAATAAGTATAGGAAAATCTGGAGTCAACAACGTTAAACTAGTTTGTTCACTTGCCCAAGAGCCATAAATAAGCTGATGTGTGCTATGAGCTGCAGAGAAGACTCAGGGTGAGGGAAATAAAACCTACGGCATTTATCAAGCATAATTCTGTAAGGAACATCTGTTATGACACACATGTGAAACACGCCCCCAAAGAGTTCAGGAAACGCTCATCAGGAACAAAGGTTAGTAATACATGGGAGTGAACGGCTCACCCAGTCACCCTATGGGATCTGACATTTCCTGACTGGCGTTTATCTAGGTGACAGAGGAGACATTCTGGAGCCAGAAACGATGATAATGCTACCAGGAAAGGAGAACACCACCCAAAGGAATGCCACACCAGCCCAGCCCAACTCCTCCTCACTAGGGGCCAGCACAATATCCATTCAGTGCCTTTTATTTCATGAGAACGTATCTCTAATTTTATAAAGCATATTGTCAACAGAAAAGTCAGATTTTCTTACTGAAAGAATCACGTTGTGTGAATGGATCAATTTTTCAAAGTGTAAAAACCTGTGCCATGAGAGTTGACTCTGCCACCAATGAGAAGAAAGGATTTGGGGTTATTTCTAAATTTCTCATATAAAATATATTTTTCGATAGTTTTATGCTGGACTACCTCAAATGCACATAATTTATATTTGCATAAAATGTCAATAGGCTTTCCTCATAACCAGTCAAGTCATGAGTGTTCTTTAAAAACTATTCTCTAATCTGCCTCTTCATTTCCCTTCTACAGTCACCAACCCTTGCTACACTCACCAGGATTGTGGCGAAACCTCCCAGGCTCCATCCTTACAATATTTCCCCTTTCAACTCTTTCTGCATCCTGCCAGTTTAACCTCCTAATTCAATCATTATTATATTCCTCATTCAAAGACTTAGATGTTCCCCCTTTGTTTATGGAATACCCAAACTCAACCTGGTTACTGGCATTTGAGGCTCTCTCTCCACCATGGGACTCCAGCCCCTAGACTCTTAACGCTGACATCTCGAGCCCCTGGCCCACCTTGCCCCTTCCCAGCCCCATGCCTCTGTGCACGCCAGTCTCCCTGCCAAGTTTGTCCACCCACTCTTGCCAACTCTAAATCCACAAGAACTCCCAATACTCAGGTCCACAGAATCCTTCCACATGACTCTGGTCCAGTCCTCCCCGCATCTACCTTCTATAGCAGGTTCTGTGCATTCCATTTAGCCTTTTGTCTTTTACTAACTTCTGTTGCTATTTAATTGTTTCTACTGATATTTCAATGTTGATGTGTCTTTGACTTTCCCCACAAGTAAACTCCAAGTTTCTTAGAAACAGAAAGTACATCATACACTTCCTTTCTATCTTAGAAACAGAAAGTGCATCATACACTTCCTTTCTATCTTAGAAACAGAAAGTACATCATACACTTCTACAGGAAGTACATCATACACTTTCGCCAACAAGAATAACATGGAGAGGAGGAAGAGGGTGAATGGACGGGCTAGTTAGTGAACTTAAGTAGGAAAATTCACCCCATGAAGGAAAGCAGTCATGCCAACGCCCACTTTACAAAGACCTGGTGCTCCTCCCTCATAACTACCACAAGGAATTACCTTGGCCTCCTTCAAGTTCCAGGCTCATTGCTGGCAGAGAAGGAAGCAGAAAAATAAATAAATTGGGGCAGATGTAACTATACCAGATAAGACAGTAAGGTGATGAAATTTCACAGCCACAAACTCCTGCTGAGGTTAACAACTTCTGGCTTTAAATTTTCTTTCCTTTCCTAGAGGTTGTGACTAAGGAAAACTTACGTTTTTACATTCAACACTTTTCTGAGAAAAGGGGATACAAAACAAGGGGCTGTGTACAGTATGTGTGTTTATATACATACACATTGTCTATGCATATATATAAATGCAGAAAATTAACATGAAAAACACTTCGAAAAATCACTACCGCATCCTTCAAATTTGCAACCCCTCAAAAGTACAGAGTATAGCAAAAAAATCAGCATGACAAAGCCACTAGAAATCATCACAGCCTTCACTTCCTTCGTGGAAGAAGTACTGTTCTTTTTTACTATCTGGAAGATGAAGATAGGGATCTGAGCCTCCTGAGTTACTGTCTCTATCATTTATTTAACCCTGTTCCCTGCTAAATAAAGCAACCATTCTACATCTGATAACATAAATAATATTCAATTCACTAATTTTCAAGTTTCCTCCTCAGAATGCAAAACAAAAAGTTATGAAAAACCAAAGGTTCTTGTGGGATGAGCAGGTAGCGAACTAGACTGCAAGTCAAACAATGATCTCTCTCACCTGCACGTCTAAATGACACCTGTTTCTGGGGCACTCTGATGAACCAAAAGCAAGTCTCATTACTTACATTTTAAAGCCTAAAAAACAGAGAAGACAAGTCTCATTCCAGCAATAATAGACGAGCATATTTTAAAAACTGGATAAAATTTAAAGATAAACATCTCTTTGAAGGCATCTAGTTGTTACCAAGACAACCATAACCTGAAAGTCCAAACTCCCAGAGTAAGGACACACACAAGCCACCCAACGACCTCTCCCCACCACCACCACCGAGGCGTTTAATGATGTGTAAATTTCACAGGCAGAAAGAAGGGAAGCAAAGGAGAAAACAGCTGCTAGAGGGATGCTAAACTACGCACAGCTGTCCCCACTGATGAAGAGATAATAATTGGAGTTCAGGGCCTACTAAAGTGGAGGGACCTGGGTATCTAATCTGGGCTTTCCCTTGGGACTCCCAAAAGGCTACACCTAGGTAGGGAAGATTGAATTGAGATTATAAAAATTTTCACTGCCTACCAGGAGCTCAAAAAGAACACTCATCAGTGAAAGAATATGCCATCAAGAGCCTCCATCATTTTTTTTTTTACAGTGCCCGACATTCAATTAAAAATTACCAGGTATACCAAGAGATAGAACCAATAGGAAAAAAAAGCAGACAACAGAAACAGATTCACAGGTGATCTAGATATTGGCATTATCAGGCATAGACTTTAAAATAATTGATTAACATGTTTAAGAAAATGGGTGGCAAGATAATTTCACCAAAGAACTAGAATATACATATATATTTATACATATGAGTCAGATGGAAATTCTAGAGCTGAAAAATACAATGTAATAGAAGAAATTAAGAATGCTATAGATAGGTTATGGCAAAAAGACCCAGCTGAAGAGAGAATTAACGATCTAGAGGATGATAGTTCAATAGAAAATGCCCAGGGTAGAACATGAAAAGGAAAAAGAAAAATACAAAGAAAACCAAAACAGAATATTTGAGTCTATGAAAGGGAATTCATATGTATTGAGTACATGATGCAGGCTAGACACAGTTGTTTTAAAGTTACTAAGCTTCATTTCATCAGATACAGCTTATTAATACATTTTCCAATTTTGATGAAAAAACTTTCATAGCTAATATGTGACAGAGCTTTTAGTTTTCAAACATATTTATAATAATAAGAATTTAGAGATCACTTTACAATGTACAAGGTATGAAGCCTAGCAAACGAACATGATGTTCTCTGAAACTGGAAAAAAACTAGGTTTACGTGCTGCTATCACGCACTCTCTGGACACTCTACAAGCCTCACTTAATAAAGTTCTAGAAAGCTATTGGGAGGAATAAATGAGCTAAGATACATAAAATATCTAGCAAGAATACATAGAAAAAATGAGTGTTAGGTCCCTTTCCTCCTCCCCGCAGGCCTCACTTACGTAAATAACATTTGCTGAGTGTCTACAGTGGACTATTTATTCAACTTAGGTCACCTATGAATCAAGCAAATGCAATATACATCTATTTCAGGTCCCATATCAAAAATAAGTGCTGCCCTTAGGTCAACAATAGTAAAGTACCCTTAGGTCAACAATAGTAAAGTATATAGTTAAAAGAATATGTTGGCCAGTCACAATGGCTCACACCTGTAATCCCAGCACTTTGGGAGTCCAAGGCAGGCAAGTCACCTGAGGTCAGGAGTTCCAGACCAGCCTGGCCAACATGATGAAATGCTGTCTCTACTAAAAATACAAAAATTAGCCAAGCATGGTGGTGCACACCTGTAATCCCAACTAATCAGGAGGCTGAGGCAGGAGAATCGCTTGAACCCGGGAGGTGAGGTTGCAGTGAGCTGATATCACTCCATTGTACTCCAGCCTGGGCAATACAGCAAGACTCCATCTCAAAAAAATAAAATAAAATAAAAGAATATGTTGAATTTTGCCTCATTGGCTTAAAGAATGGTGGTGACACTGTCAGAAATATTGAAGAAGTGCTGGTTTAGTGAAGAAGGTGAAGAGTTTGTTCCAGAATAGTTTGGGTTTTAGATGCTAGCATGTCTACTAGTTGGAAATGTGCCTCAATAACTAGAAACCTGAACCTAGAGCCCAGACAAGAGGCAGAAGTTGAGATTGGGTAGATAAAGAAAGCCAAGGAATGGCTGAGGCCACCATGGGAAAATGTACCGCAGGAAAGAAGGGTCAATATACTAAATATAGCCAGTGCAATTGGAAGAAGTCAACGGGTTCCCACAGCCAGAGTGAGCATCAGAACATAACATGGGTCTCTTGGGGCTTTATCCCTGGAGTCATAATCATGTCCTACTAACTAGATCAAGGCTCCCTATCACAGGATTTCATAGCAGCCTACACTTTTCCTTTGTGGCCCTTACTCTAATTGTATTTAGGTAATTTTTTGGTGAAATAATGGGTTCATTGCCTTTTCTCCTAGATTTTATGATCCTTGAGGGCAGGGGGTGTCTCTTTTGTGTCCATAACCACATCCTCAGTACCTAACTAGCACAGTATCTTGCAGGGAGTAAGCACCTTTCAATAATCTGATAAATAAGACAATAAGTAAAATCAACTCAATGGTTATTGACCCTAGAATGCTCCTACTCACAGTATGGTCCAGCAGCAGCATCACCTGAGTTCTTGTGAGAAATGCCAATTATCAGGCTGGACCTACTACATTATGACCCACAGATGCTTTGTCTGCACATAAAAGTTTGAAAAGCACTGACTCAGCGTAGGCACTTTTGACAATTAGGCCAAGAAAGCCTTCCCCTGAATGAGTGGAGGGAGATGCAAGAAATGATTCGACTCAGTAGCCTGGTTTCAACCACATTCAAAATTATTTGAGAACCAATTAGGGTTGCATAATGACGATCTGACTGCCTGCCCCTAAATCAGAGGTTCTCACTTTGGCAGCATTTTAGAGTCACCTGGAGAGCTTTAGAAAATACTAATGCCTGGTTCCCACCTCCACGCCACAGAAATTCTGATTTAATGAGTCTGCAACTTGTCTGGGCCACAGGGATTTGCAAAGCTCCCAGGTGATTATAATGTGCGCCCAAGGTTGAGAACCACCTCCCCAGATAACCAGCTCCTGCAATCACCAAGGCCTTCCCAAATCAAGTTCTATTACTACTGAAGAAAAGGTTTTTTGTCTCATCCCCTAGGATTATTTGATTGATCCTGGAGAGGAAGAATATTCTGTCTTGCTCCAGTGCTTCCAGATCTCATCCATGACTCCCTTATTAGCTGCGTGGACCTGAATCTCCAGTCTCCTTTGCCTGGGCTTCCCATCTCTGTTTTCAGGCTACCCACACTTTCCTCACTCAGCTTAGACATTCTAAACTTTAGACTTTGCTTGGACCTTTCCTTAGAAGAATTCACATATTACTTGTCCTTTCCCGTTATGGCTTGAGCTCTCAGTTTGAGGAAAGGCAGCAGACTCTCACCTCCCTACAACAGTTCATCCTAAAATACCAAACATTTGCCTTTCTCTGTTGTTTAGACAAACTTCCAGTGAGCTACAGCCCTACTCATTTTCTCAGGACTGGCTTCCCTTTTCTCTCCTGTCTCTCACCTCACCCCAAAAACTACATCATGAAGAACAAAAGCTCCTGTGTCAAGAGACTTATATTTCAATTTAGAACAGTCAGTTTCTCACACACCTTAACAAAAGTTAAAACCATGCAGTTCATTCTCTTTATCTCAATGGCTTGGAACGAGCTACCTAACCACAGTGTTCCTCCCACAAGAAGGGCTCTAAACCTAGCTCAGTTGTTCTCCTATGGGCTTCAGGGGTTTGTGATGCCTTCCCCTTAGTTGTTATGCAAAATGTGGTGAACATATGTATACTTTTCTATCCAGAAACCCATAATTTTCAAGAGATTGTCAAGAGTCTTGAGACACATGAAATGATGCTCGACATCACTAATCAACTGGAAAAATGCAAATCAAAACCACAATGAGATACCACTTCACCCCCATTAGGATAGCTATTATGAAAACAACAACAACAGCAGAAAACTACAAGTGTTGGAGAGGGTGTGGATAAATTGTGCATTGCTGATGGGAATGTAAAATGGTGCAGCCACTGTGGAAAACAGTATGGTACTTCCTCAAAAAATTAAACACAGAATTACCATAGGACCCAGCAATTCACTTCTGGGTATATGCCCAAAAGAATTGAGAACAGGAACTAGACAAGATCTGTGTACAGGAGTGTTCACAGCCCCATTATTCAGAAAAGCCAGTAAGTGGAAACAACACAAATATTCACTGGCAAGTAAATTTCAAAATGTGGTACACACATACAATGCAATATAATTCAGCTTTAAACAGGATTGCCTTCAAGCAGAGTAAGGCATCTCCCTCAGTCTCCCAGGGTCCCTCGGACAGAGCTTCTGCATATTATGTTGTAATCATTGATTTGTCTGTACTAGAAAGTGAACCCTGGAATACAGAGACCATACCTATGCACTACAGGTCCCTAGCACATGGCTTAATCAATGGTCATTAAATGAATAATTTAATAAAAGAATGAACAAAAACTAAGATTATTTTAAAATTATATAGAAAACTATACATCAATAAGAAAAATACAAACAACACAGTAACAAAATGGGAACTAGACACAAACAGACACGTCACAGGAGAGGAAACAAATATGGCCAATACAAAAAGAAAAGCTAGCCCGTTGCAGTGGCTCACACCTGTAATCTCAGCACTTTAGGAGAATGAGGTAGGAGGATCACTTGAAACCAGGAGTTTACGACCAGCCTGGGCAATGAAGTGAGACTCCGTCTCTACAAAAAAAAAAATAAAAGAAGAAGAAGAGGAAGAAGATGAAGAAGAAGAAGGGGAGGAGGAGGAGGAGGAGAAGGAGGAGGAGGAGAAAGAGATGAAGGAAGGAAGAGAGGAAGGAGGGAAGGAAGGAGGGAAGGAAGGAAGGAAGGAAGGAAGGAAGGAAGGAAGGAAGGAAGGAAGGAAGGAAGGAAGGAAGGAAGGAAGGAAAAGTTAGCCATCCATGGTGATTCAAAGTTAGTCATCCATGGCGGTACATGCCTGTAGTCCCAGATAACTTGGGAGGCTGAGGCAGGAGGATCCTTGAGCCTGGGAGTTTGAGGCTGCAATGAGCTATGATTGTGCCACTGTACTCCAATCAAGAGATAGCAAGACCCTGAAGAAAGAGAAAGAAAGAAAGAAAGAAAGAAAGAAAGAAAGAAAGAAAGAAAGAAAGAAAGAAAGAAAGAAAGAAAGAAAAGAGAGAGAGAGAAAGAAAGAGAAAGAAAGAGAGAAAGAAAGAAAGAAAGAAAGAAAGAAAGAAAGAAAGAAAGAAAGAAAGAAAGAAAGAAAGAAAGAAAGAAAGAGGAAAGAAGGAAGGAAGGAAGAGGAGGAGGAGGAGGGGGAAGGGGAAGGGAGGGGAGGGGAGGGGAGGGGAGGGGAGGGGAGGGGAGGGGAGGGGAGGGGATGGAAGGAAAAGAAAAGCTAATCAAATCAGTAGTGACTAGGAAAATGTAAGTCAAGGCCACAATGAGATATCACTTTAAATGATTCAATAGGCAAAAATATTAAAGTCTCACAATACTAAGTTTTGGAGAGATGTTGATCCACAGGATCTTTTACATGCTGCTGGTAGGCATATAAATTAGTGCAACCTTTGAGGAAATGGTTTGATATTATCTCCTAAAGTAGAATATTTTCACTCCAGCAATGCAGTTCCATTCTTAGATATATGCCACAAGAAATTATTGTTGAAGTACAATAGGAGACATGTACAAAAATGTTCATAGCATCACTTTCACACAGTAAAATTTTAGGAACAATCATGATGCCCATAAATATGACAGCAAATGAATAAACTGTGGTCTATTCACATAACAGAATATTATTCAGTGGTCAAAACAAATGAACTAAAACAACCTGCAGCAGTGTGACTGGATTGTAACAATATGTTGTACAGTCAGCCCTCCATATCCCTGGGTTCCATATCCATGAATTCAGCCAACCTCTAATCAAAGATATTCTGGAAAGCAAAAAATAACAATATAACAATAAAATATACAAATAAAAAGTACCGTGTAACAACTATTTATATAGCATTTCCATTGTATTAGGTTTTATAAGTAAACTAGAGATGATTTCTGTTCTTTTTTTTTTTTTTTTTTTGAGACAGAGTTTTGCTCTTGTTGCCCAGGCTGGAGTGCAATGGTGTGATCTCAGCTCACCACAACCTCCATCTCCTGGGTTCAAGTGATTCTCCTGCCTTAGCCTCCCAAGTAGTTGCCACCACACCCAGCTAATTCTGTATTTTTAGTAGAGACAGGCTTTCCCATGTTGGTCAGGCTGGTCTCGAGCTCCTGACCTCAGGTGATCTGCCCACTTCGGCCTGCCAAAGTGCTGGGATTAAGGTGTGAGCCACAAGATGATTTAAAGTATACAGGAGTACACTTTAGTATACAGGAGAATGTGCATAGGTTACATGTAGATACAACCTATTTTATATAAGAGACTTGAGCATCCTCGGATTTTGTATCTTCAGAGGTCCTGAAACAAATCTGCCACAGATAACTGAAGGACAACTGTACAATTAAGTAAAAGAAAGTTAAGTTCCAAAAGATTACATAGAGCAGGATATAGCCATTTTATAAACTCAAAAACAACTAAATATTTTAAATGCTTTACGCAAAAACACGTAGATGCAAGAAAATTAAATAGAAACAAAATCAAAGGAATGATGAACTCCAAATCATCTGAATCCAGGATGATGGTACCCAGGTAGAAGGAAGCAAGAAAATGGGATTGTGGAGGGCACATATAGTTAGATGTCACTTTACTGTTAAGGTCCCAGCTTTTATATTGGACAGCAGGTTTCTAGATGTTTATTACATTATTATAAACAAATAAGTAAAAGGGAGGTGTTGCATATTCCAATGATGCAAGTGTGTCATGAACCAAGGATTATGATTAATCCAATTTTGTAGCTAGAGGGATTTGGGGGGAAAATAAATAAAAAGGGAACATAACTTCTCCAGGTAGATTGTTTCAAAACTATAGATCTCTCTATAAAAGAAATTCTGCTTCCAACTTTTTAGAATGATGATTACATCCATCATCCATATAAAGGCAAACCAAACACTACAATAGCACCATGAAAGAACAACTAACATATGATCATATAAACTACATTTTTAAAAATATGGAAGAGGGTACTACTCACATTAGAAAGGATTCAATTCTAAATTTTATAAATGGTACTATAGTTTATTTAAACCCAATTTGCATGTATAAAACTTAATTTGCCCAAAATGTCCAGGGTATTCAATTTAAGAATAATTCTATGGGACATTCAAATGTGGAAAAGAGGGGTCACCAAACTAATAAGGAAGGGAAAGTCTGAAGGCTGAACAAAATTATTTTAGTTTCTTCTTTCCAGCAGGGCTTCTCTGAGCTCCTCATACGCTAATGTGCACTGTGATCACCAAGAAAGGAACTGTAGTGTTTCCCAAACATACTTGACCACAGAACACTTTTTTTACTGAGCATCTGGAGAACCAACATCCTACCTACAAAACACACATAGAAAGTGCTGTTTCATAACAACAACAACAAAAAGAAACAGCAACAACAACAAAGTAAGTTTACAAGAACAATAAAGGAAAGCCTAACAAATTAGACATAAAACAAAAGAAACAAAAGACAGCAAATTACTTTGCCAGGAAATCTTGTTTTATGGCTCTTGTTTTATGCTGTCTCCACGATTACTTGGTCCTCAGCCATCACCAACAAGGCTTGTGCACAAGGAAGGCATTTACAGCGAACTCCTACCGGGTACATTTTTGGAAGTAGCACCCCATCTGTTTGAAAACTTTGAAGAATATGTATTTGCTCAATTCCCTACCAGATGATTTCGACAAAAAAAATTGGAAAGTATTTTACAACTGTGTATAATTCACAAAATAATAATGGGAAAAGAGTTTTTCTTTCTTGAAGACATGGATTGGTACTCTAATCTGTCTGTCACGTGGTCAACAGTATCCATTAAACATTCATTTAGAATGCCTTAGAGGGCTGGTAGGATATTCCAAGAAAAATCAGACTCTGCACTTTTAGCCATTATATTTCTGTATCACTAACAGCAAATATATATATCAGTCATTCCTAGTAAATTCTGCTAGGTTTAGGGGATGGAGACAGGCATACAATGTAGGATTACAAGCTAGTCAGTAAGATAAGAAATATGAATTTTTAAAATTATTACAAGACAATGATTGGTATACACAATAAAGATGGTAGGACATTATACAATAGGAAAGTTCCTGAAGCCAGAAGCTGCTGAGGATGGACTCTTGAAAGAAGTAAGACATCCTAGGCTACGTGCCAAGGGAGAGATGATGGCAATTCAACCAGAAGGGAAGAAATAAAGGTGCTCCAGTTAGCTAGAAGGGCATGGCAAACATACAGGCAGGAAGGAACACAGATGGTGCCAGCCAATCAATCTGAGCCAAAGAACCCAGGCATGAACACTGAGTCTACACCCTCCCCCAGGAGCCATATAAGAAGTGTTTTTACAAGTTTAGAAGGTGGCAGGAAGGTACGATTCCGGACCAGGAGCTGTTGCAGGAGCATCCTAGCATGGCAGCCACCTCCTTGATGGCAGAAGTGGCAGCACCTTGGGTAATCTGGTTCTGGGGTGTGGTTTTGGAGTCTGATATGGTTTGGCTCTATGTCCCCACACAAATCTCATTTGAATTGTAATCCCCACGTGTTGGAGGAGGGATCTGGTGAAAGGTGATTGAATCATGGGGGCAGACTTTGCCCTTGCTGTTCTTGTGACAGTGAATGAGTTCTCCCAAGATCTGGTTGTTTTTAAATTGTGTAGTGCTTCCCCCTTTGCTCTTTTTCTCCTACTCTGCCATGTGAAGGTGTTTGCTTCCCCTTTGCCCTTCTGCCATGATTGTAAGTTTCCTGGGGCCTCCGTAACCATGCTTCCTGTAGAGCCTGCAGAACTGTGAGTCAATTTAGCCTCTCTTCTTCATAAATTACTCAGTCTCAGGTAGTTCTTTATAGCCGTGTGAGAATGAACTAATACAGAGTCATTCTCAGGAGCTCAGCTCAGGATCTACATTTTCCATCCCGCCAGTGAGGTGGCCAGCTATCTACACCACTGATTAAATCCTAGTGTGTTTAAATGAGCTATTGTGGATTATAACATCTGCAACTAAAACCTTATCTGATACAAATGTAACTTGTGGCACCATGGACAATGAGCGAATATGGCACTTTGAGAGGCCAAGATGGGAGTATCACTTGAGACCAGGAGTTTGAGACCAGCCTGGGCAACATACTGGGACCCCATCACTACAAAAACTTAGAAAAATTAATTGGGCATGGTGGTATGCACCTGTAGTCCTAGCTACCCAAGAGGCTGAGGGGGGAGGATCACTTGAGCCCAAGAAGTTGAGACTGCAGTGGACTGTGATCATATCACTGCACTCCAGCCTGGGCGACAGAGCAAGATCTTATCTCAAAAAAAAAAAAAAAAAAAAAGAAAAAGAAAAATGTGTTAGTTATAAGGAATCCAAGGGCATGTTCTGAGCCTGCACATTCCCCCATGGGCCATGAGAAAGGTGTTTCAAGAAAAGCTTCTGATTCTAAGGATATATACACAATAGGCCTTCTGAGTCACTAAAGAGAATTGGCTCAATTCTTCTAAGAAAGGAAATTTCTGATAAAAATTTCAGAGCTTAAGGATAGGTGTTTATTCCTTAAAAGAATACATTTAAAGGCCAACTTAATAATCAATGCAAATCTTTCCTCTGACATCCTTTATCAATCTCTTTAAAGAGTTTATTCAGATCAAGTGTTCATTATGTGTTTCCACACCAGCCATGAGGGGATCTTACAGAAGTCTGGGGCACACATTTGAACATGTTTCTAAATAATATTCCTTGCCAATATATAGAATACAACATATGTACTGGAATTTTTCTAAGTTATCAAATTCCACCATTAATTAAGGGGAAATGTGGCAAGAGATGGGGAAGACAGATTGTGAGTTCTACATAGACATGGGTACTTTCCAAATGTACTGTCAATTTTTTTCTTTTTGTGTGTGTGGCAGGGTCTCACTCTGTCACCCAGGCTGGAGTGCGGTGGCATGATCTCAGCTCACTGTAACCTCCACCTCTCAGGCTCAAGCCATTCTCGTGCCTCACAGCCTCCTGAGTAGCTGGAATTACAGGTCCATGCCACCACACCTGGTTAAATTTTCTATTTTTAGTAGAGACAGGGTGTCGCCATGTTGGCCAGGCTGGTCTCAAGCTCATGGCCTCAAGTGATCCACCCACCTCGGCCTCCCAAAGTGCTGGGATTACAGGCGTGAGCCACTGTGCCCAGCCTGTGTTGCCAATTTTAAAGAGGTATGAAATATCAATGATTAGACATGTAAGAGTATCAAATCTACCAAAAGAGAAATGATGCCAACTTAGGCAATATTATCCACATCCTAGTAAAATCAAAGAAGTTGTAAAAGGAAACAATATAGAGAAACACTCCATCTTACAGACATATCAGTCTAGAGATACATACAGTGTGATAATCAAAAAGGAAAACATAATAGAAAGTCCACTTCTGTGGATATTAAATAAAAACATGTCAATGCCTTAGCTTCCATGTGTCCTGGAGGTCTATCATAATTCTGTCCCAAAGGCCTCAGCCAGAGAAACAAATACTGATGATAGCTCTATTTGGGCCTTTCACTAATAAACTCTCTTAGAGACAACACCAGACAGATGAACCCAATCGAAATTCCACACCAGAGGGGCTGGGAAAGACCATACAGACAACAAACCTGAGTTATGCTTATGCCATTGGCTCCCTGGTGTGTAGAATTCCATGTACTTATAGTTAATAATTCTGATGTTGAAATGCCCTTCAGTAATTTGATGTGGAAAATCAGCTGGTTTGTCTTCAACACAAGCATCCATCTCATTAGACCTCAGAGTAATTCGTAAATAATTTAGCAAGCACATGACTGATTTTCCAGTCCATTTTTGATCTTAAGGAGATGAGAGATCTATAAACAGTGCATCATTCTTTCCTGATGCATAGCACTTAATTAAATTAAGTGATTTCATTAAAACCGAGAAAAATAATTTGCAAGTATTTAAGTTCTTCTGGTCATTAAATTCTGAACAAGAGACACATCATGTCTCACATCTAAAGCTGGCTTTCCTGTCAAGCCTCTTGGGTTTCTGGTACAACCTGCACTGATTCCCCACTTCGGCAACAGAGAGAAATTACTGTCTGGAATCACTAAGTGTTTGTTTCCAGGATTCCCATGACCCAGACATGACTCAGGTCAACCAGAGAAGGGCAAAGAAGGAACAGGTTAGTGTGAAGTAGTAGAAAGAATGTTAGACAAAACATCTGAAGACCCAAGTTCCAACTCCCATTCAGTCACTAATGTACTGTGTCATTCACATACATATATGCACACACATGAAGATTGCTTATCTGTAAAAATTAGGTGAATTTAACCAAAATAATTCGAAATTCTCTTCCAGGTTAATGATTCTTAAACACCTTCTAAAAAATTTAAGGAAAAAAAGAGCTATTTTACAAGATTCTAATATATTAATGTATATGTTGTATATCATACATACATATACATTATGTATCTATATACATATACTATGTATATGTAATACATTTACTATACTATATCATTAATATATAATACAATATATTAATGAACTGTCCTGCAGCAGAGAATTAATACCTCTTTGCTCAAGAACATATTTATTTATGTTGACAAAATTTATATTAAACACAATAATAATATTCTATTAATATATTCACTAAATTCCACCCAGAGGCACAATTTTGAAATTTGAGATTAATGGAGCTATAAAAACCTACTTTGCCTACTCATGATGCTGAGAAGTCACCAAGGATGACTGTCACCAAGCATCTCTTCCAAGCTGTCCACATTACAATCACCTAGGACTTGACCACCAGGGCCTCCATAGCTCCTTGGAAGCTACATTTGGTAGCCAGCAGGCAGCAAAGCAAGATATACTTTCCCAGAGATGGCACTCTAGATGTCCTGTCATTCAAATAGCCAAGTTCTTCCCCAGCCCATCACATCAGTTTATGTATTCCGTTTATGTCTTTAAAATGACAGGAGGTACCTTTCACCATACACAAAAATGAATTTAAGATAGATTAAAGATTTCAATGTAAGACCACAAACTAAACGTGGGGGGCAATTCCAAGATGGCTGAATAGGAACAGCTCCAGTCTACAGTTCCCAGCGTGAGCGACACAGAAGACGCATGATTTCTGCATTTTCAACTGAAGTACCGGGTTCATCTCACTGGGACTTGTCGGACAGTGGGTACAGGAGAGTGGGTGTAGCCCACCGAGTGTGAGCCGAAGCAGGGCAAGGCATCGCCTCACCTGGGAAGTGCAAGTGGTCAGGGAATTCCCTTTCCTAGCCAAGGGAAGCTGTGACAGATGGCACCTGGAAAATAGGGTCACTCCCACCCTAATACTGTGCTTCTCCACCAGTCTTAGTAAACGGCACCCCAGGAGATTATATCCCATGCCTGGCTCAGAGGGTCCCATGCCCACGGAGCCTCCCTCATTGCTAGCACAGCAGTCTGAGATCAGACTGCAAGGCAGCAGCCAGGCTCGGGGAGGGGTGCCAGCCATTGCTGAGGCTTGAGTAGGTAAACAAAGCAGACAGGAAGCTCGAACTGGGTGGAGCCCACAGCATCAAGGAGGCCTGCCTGCCTCTGTAGACTCTACTTCTCGGGGCAGGGCATAGCCAAACAAAAGGCAGCAGAAACCTCTGCAGACTTAAATGTCCCTGTCTGACAGCTTTGAAAAGAGTAGTGGTTCTCCCAGCACAGAGTTTGAGATCTGAGAATAGACAGACTGCCTCCTCAAGTGGGTTCCTGAACCCCAAGTAGCCTAACTGGGAGGCACCTCCGAGTAGGGGCAGACTGACACCCCACACAGCCGGGTGCCCCTCTGAGACAAAGCTTCCAGAGGAACGATCAGGCAGCAACATCTTATGTTCAGCAATATTCGCTGTTCTGCAGCCTCCACTGTGGATACCCAGGCAAACAGGGTCTGGAGTGGACCTCCAGAAAACTCCAACAGACCTGCAGCTGAGGGTCTTGACTGTTAGAAGGAAAACTAACAAACAGAAAGGACATCCACACCAAAACCCCATCTGTACGTCACCATCATCAAAGACCAAAGATAGATAAAACCACAAAGATGGGGAAAAAACAGAGCAGAACAGCTGAAAATTCTAAAAATCAGAACGCCTTTCCCCCTCCAAAGGAACACAGCTCCTCACCAGCAACGGAACAAAGCAGGATGGAGAATTCCTTTGACGAGTTGAGAGAAGGCTTCAGACAATCAAACTTCTTCGAGCTAAAGGAGGAAGTTTGAACCCATTGCAAAGAAGCTAAAAACCTTGGAAAAAGATTAGACAAATGACTAACTAGAATAACCAACGTAGAGAATGACCTGATAGAGCTGAAAACCATGGCACGAGAACTACGTGACAAATGCATAAGCTTCAGTAACTGATTCGATCAACTGGAAGAAAGGGTATCGGTGACTGAAGATCAAATGAATGAAATGAAGCGAGAAGAGAAGTTTAGAGAGAAAAGTAAAAAGAAACAAACAAAGCCTCCAAGAAATATGGGACTATGTGAAAAGATCAAATCTACATCTGATTGGTGTACCTGAAAGTGATGGGGAGAATGGAACCAAGTTGGAAAACACTCTGCAGGATATTATCTAGGAGAACTTCCCCAACCTAGCAAGGCAGGCCAACATTCAAATTCAGGAAATACAGAGAACGCCACAAAGATACTCCTCAAGAAGAGCAACTCCAAGACACATAATTGTCAGATTCACCAAAGTTGAAATGAAGGAAAAAATGTTAAGGGGAGCCAGAGAGAAAGGTCGGGTTCCCCACAAAGGGAAGCCCATCAAACTAACAGTGGATCTCTCGGCAGAAACTCTAAAAGCCAGAAGAGAGTGGGGGCCAATATTCAACATTCTTAAAGAAAAGAATTTTCAACCCAGAATTTCATATCCAGTCAAACTAAGTTTCATAAGTGAAGGAGAAATAAAATCCTTTACAGGCAAGCAAATGCTGAGAGATTTTGTCACCAACAGGCCTGTGCTACAAGATTTCCTGAAGGAAGCACTAAACATGGAAAGGAACAACTGGTACCAGCCACTGCAAAAACATGCCAAAATGTAAAGACCATCAATACTAGGAAGAAACTGCACAACTAACGAGCAAAATGACCAGCTAACATCATAACGACAGGAGCAAATTCACACATAACAATATTAACCTTAAATGTAAATGGACTAAATGCCCCAATTAAAAGACACAGACTGGCAAACTGGATAAAGGGTCAAGACCCATCAGTGTGCTGTATTCAGGAGAACCATCTCACGTGCAGAGACACACATAGGCTCAAAATAAAGGGATGGAGGAAGATCTACCAAGCAAATGGAAAACAAAAAAAAGGCAGGGGTTGCAATCCTAGTCTCTGATAAAACAGACTTTAAATCAACAAAGATCAAAAGAGACAAGGCCATTACATAATGGTAAAGGGATCAATTCAACAGGAAGAGCAACTATCCTAAATATATATGCATCCAATACAGGAGCACCCAGATTCATAAAGCAAGTCCTTAGAGACTTACAAAGAGACTTAGACTCCCATACAATAATAATGGGAGACTTTAACACCCCACTGTGAACATCAGACAGATCAACGAGACAGAAAGTTAACAAGGATATCCAAGAATTGAACTAGCTCTGCACCAAGCGGACCTAATAGACATCTACAGAACTCTCCACCCCAAATCAACAGAATATACATTCTTCTCAGCACCACATCGCACTTATTCTAAAATTGACCACATAGTTGGAAGTAAAGCACTCCTCAGCAAATGTAAACGAACAGAAATTATAACAAACTGTCTCTCAGACCACAATGCAATCAAACTAGAACTCAGGATTAAGAAACTCACTCAAAACCACACAACTACATGAAAACTGAACAACCTGCTCCTGAATGACTACTGGGTACATAACAAAATGAAGGCAGAAATAAAGATGTTCTTTGAAACCAATGAAAACAAAAATCAATGAATCCAAGAGCTGGTTTTTTGAAAAGATCAACAAAATTGATAAACCACTAGCAAGACTAATAAAGAAGAAAAGGGAGAAGAATCAAAGAGACACAATAAAAAATGATAAAGGGGATATCACCACCAATACCACAGAGATACAAACTACCATCAGAGAATACTAAAAACACCTCTATGAAAATAAACTAGAAAATCTAGAAGAAATGGATAAATTCCTGGACACATATACCCTCCCAAGACTAAGCCAGGAAGAAGTTGAATCCCTGAATAGACCAATAACAGGCTCTGAAATTGAGGCAATAACTAATAGCCTATCAACCAAAAAAAGGACCAGACGGATTCACAGCCAATCTACCACAGGTACAAGGAGGAGCTGGTACCATTCCTTCTGAAACTATTCCAAGCAATAGAAAAAGAGGGAATCCTCCCTAACTCATTTTATGAGGCCAGCATCATCCTGATACCAAAGCCTGGCAGAGACACAACAAAAAAAGAGAGTTATAGACCAATATCCCTGATGAACATCAATGCAAACATCCTCAATAAAAAACTGGCAAACTGAATCCAGCAGCACATCAAAAAACTTATCCACCATGATCAAGTAGGCTTCATCCCTGGGATGCAAGGCTGGTTCAACATATGCAAATCAATAAATGTAATCCAGCATATAAACAGAACCAAAGACAAAAAACCACATGATTATCTCAATCGATTCAGAAAAGGCCTTTGACAAAATTCAACAGCGCTTCGTGCTAAAAACTCTCAATAAATTAGGTATTGATGGGACATATCTCAAAATAATAAGAGCTATTTATGACAAACCCACAGCCAATATCATACTGAATGAGCAAAAACTGGAAGCATTTGCTTTGAAAACTGGCACAAGACAGGGATGCCCTCTCTGACCACTCCTGTTCAACATAGTGTTGGAAGTTCTGGCTAGGGCAATCAGGCAGGAGAAAGAAATAAGGGGTATTCAATTAGGAAAAGAGGAAGTCCAGTTGTCCCTATTTGCAGATGACATGATTGTATATTTAGAAAATCCCATTGTCTTAGCCCAAAATCTCCGTAAACTGATAAGCAACTTCAGCAAAGTCTCAGGATATAAAATCAATGTGCAAAAATCACAAGCATTCTTATACACCAATAACAGACAAACAGAGAGTCAAATCATGAGTGAACTCCCATTCACAATTGCTTCAACGAGAATAAAATACCTAGGAATCCAACTTACAAGGGATGTGAAGGATTTCTTCAAGAAGAACTACAAACCTCTGCTCAACGAAATAAAAGAGGACACAAACAAATGGAAAAACATTCCATGCTCATTGATAGGAAGAATCAATATCGTGAAAATGGCCATACTGCCCAAGGTAATTCATAGACTCGATGCCATCTCCATCAAGCTACCAATGACTGTCTTCACAGAATGGAAAAAAACTACTTTAAAGTTCATATGGAACCAAAAAAGAGCCTGCATTGCCAAGACAATCATAAGCCAAAAGAACAAAGCTGAAGGCATCACACTACCTGACTTCAAACCATACTACAAGGCTACAGTAACCAAAACAGCATGGTACTAGTACCAAAACAGAGATATAGACCAATGGAACAGAACAGAACCCTCAGAAATAATACCATACATCTACAACCATCTGATCTTTGACAAACCTGACAAAAAGAAGAAATGGGGAAATGATTCCCTATTTAATAAATGGTGCTGGGAAAATTGGCTAGCCATATGTAGAAAGCTGAACTTGGATCCCTTCCTTACATCTTATACAAAAATTAATTCAAGATGGATTAAAGACTTAAATGTTAGACCTAAAACCATACAAATCCTAGAAGAAAAAGTAGGCAATATCATTCAGGACATAGGCATGGGCAAGTCCTTCATGTCTAAAACACCAAAAGCAATGGCAATGAAAGCCAAAATTGACAAATGGGATCTAATTAACTAAAGAGCTTCTGCACAGCAAAAGAAACTACCATCAGAGTGAACAGGCAACATACAGAAATGGAGAAAATTTTTGCAGTCTACCCATTTGACAAAGGGCTAATATCCAGAATCTACAAAGAACTCAAACAAACTTACAAGAAAAAAACAACCCCATCAAAAAGTGGGCAAAGGATATGAACAGACACTTCTCAAAAGAAGACATTTATGCAGCCAACAGACACACGAAAAAAATGCTCATCATCACTGGCCATCAGAGAAATGCAAATCAAAACCACAATGAGATACCATCTCACACCAGTTAGAATGGTGATCATTAAAAGTCAGGAAACAACAGGTGCTGGAGAGGATGTGGAGAAATAGGAACACTGTTACACTGTTGGTGGGACTGTAAACTAGTTCAACCATTGTGGAAGACAGTGTGGGGATTCCTCAAGGATCTAGAACTAGAAATACCATTTGACCCAGCCATCCCATTACTGGGTATATACCCAAAGGATTATAAATCATGCTGCTGTAAAGACATATGTACATGTATGTTTATTGTGGCACTATTCACAATAGCAAAGACTTAGAACCAACCTAAACGTCCATCAGTAATAGACTGGATTAAGAAAATGTGGCACATATACACCATGGAATATTATGCAGCCATAAAAAAGGATGAATTCATGTCCTTTGCAGGGACATGGATGAAGCTGGAAACCATCATTCTCAGCAAACTATCGCAAGGACAAAAAACGAAACACCACATGTTCTCACTCATAGGTGGGAGTTGAACAATGAGAACACTTGGACACAGGAAGGGGAACATGACACACCGGGGCCTGTCATGGGGTAGGGGGAGGGGAGAGGGATAGCATTAGGAGATATACCTAATACAAATGATGAGTTAATGGGTGCAGCACACCAACATGGCACATGTATACCTATGTAACAAACCTGCACGTTGTGCACATGTACCCTAGAACTTAAAGTATAATAAAAAATAAATAAATTTTTTAAAAAAAGAAAATGTGTAACATAATGGGGCTTATTCTGTTCCTTTCCATAAGGGAACATTAGTTAATGTTTCAATTCAAATGCACACACACACAAACATATACCCCACTAAGTCCTTTGATAGCAATGACTGAATATTCAACTCTACACCTCAGTTTAATAACATGAAAAATTAAACTCCTGAATTAACAGTGACATCTGGAATCAAAATGAAGCCATAAACTGATTACGAATATTCTCCCATGAGCTGCTGTAAGCATGTTTCGTCTAAGCATTTGGTTAGCAAGGATCCTTGTAACACTGCTTGCATGGCAAATAGCATTATTTCCCACGTAACCCCTGCCATTCATCTCACTTGACATGCTATTTGTTTTCAGCAGAGCAAGGAAGACAATATTAATGGTGTCACCCAAGTTATCATTATGAAGAAGTAAAATTTATGCCAGTAGTCACAATCCTGTGTGGGAAAAATACCACTAGCAATAAATTAGAAAAGGCTACTGAAAAGCCACCTTCCAAAGTGAATCAGGCAGGCTTTGTTAAAAGCATTTCTCATATTTCTCCTGTTCCTAAAAACCAAGAGTTTACCACCTCCCTTCCCTCCCCCAAAAACAACCTATCTCATAGAATAAGAAAGAGCTTAAGACTTTATCATTACATTTCTCTCTACTTGTGAGAAATTTTATTTTAATATGAACCACTTTTTCCTCATCTTAGATATCTGCTAAAAAGGCTTCTGAAGCCATAGGTGGGATGAAATAACAGATCTCCAAGATACTGCTAGAGTTAGTGAACTTCAAATGCTACAGTAGTAACAGATTTAATACAACAAATATTAACTAAGTGCTGAACAAAGTACCAGCCCTAGCTAGTTCCTGGGGATGCAGACATACTAGGAGAGCCCTTATTAGCCTAGAGAGGAGGAAAGAGATTTAACCAAATATTACCCTGTGGAAAATGCAACAATGAAAATGTGAGCTAGCACAGAGAAGAGAACAATGAAGAGCCTCAGGGAAATTTGAGAAGATGTCCCAGGTCTAACTACATATCAGAAGGTTTTGGAAGATGAATAGGCTTGGGATTTTGGTGCAAGGGCTAGATTCAAGGATCCAACAACCCAAAATAATAAAATTTTTCCAAAATATCTTTAATCAGAACCTTATTGTAAGTTAATTGTCCATCACTGTGATGTTAAATCTGGCTCGAAAAAAATTGTTCATTCAATTTCCAAGCAAGAACAATAAAGACTACATGTTTACCAATTTTGGGTTACAACTAGCATAGAAATAGACCCTCCAAGCTTTTAACTCCTACAGTTTTTCCTGTTTGCACCCATTATGGATCACATCTGGATACATCAAAATATATACTCCTTTGGCCTCCTTTTAAAAAAAAATTACTTAATAAGTAATGCTTGTCTGCAATCCTATTACGGTTATGTAATTTATATTCAACTAAATAATTGGCATGGAGGATGCACACCATCTCAGTGATATGCTTCCCTTCAACCTTGGTTCCTCTGAAGTAATGTGCTAATGCACAAAAAGGAAGGACAAAAATATAAGCATTTTATTCAAAGCCCCTTTATAACATTGCACTCTGCATTTTGTCCTGAGCTAACATGTGAATCTCACACAGTTCCGTTGATTTAGCCATCTTTAAATGCAAATTTAGTCATAGATGCCACTGAAACTCAAGTGAAAATTGATCAACAGTGAAAGGAAACACCCAACTACTTAAAACTACGGATTAGGACAGGTGGGATTACAAAAGATGAAGTCATAAACAGAATGCCTGCAATATAGAAAAGGGGACCCCGTTTTAAAAAATCAGATGCCAATACTTTCACTTTCCTAATATTTGAATTATTCTCCTCCCTTTCTTTCACACTCAAAATTCACTTTCTCCACAAAAGACCTCCGTGGCTAATCACAAGTTTACCTACTCAATGATGAGGCTTTTAAGGGCAGGGACCTTGTCTCACTCATTGACAAATCTCCTTCCAAGTTCCCAGGCCTAACTGGGACCATCAACATAACCCCATTAAATGTTGACTGATTAAAGAGCATGAATGAAAAATGACTTTAGACATTGTCCACGTTAAATAATGAAGAAAACACGACAAGGAAAATGGGGGAAATAAATTAAGTAGGCTACCAGAGGCTGAGTTGATTGTCAAGTCATCAGAATGTCTCCCATTTTCCCCTCAGCTGGAGCTTAGCCCCCTACACCTGTGTGTGTGTGTGTGTGTGTGTGTGTACACACGTGTGTATGTGTGTGTTTAAAATGACAGGAGGTATCTTTTACCATATACAAAAATGAACTCAATATGGATTAAAGATTTTAATGTGAGACATCAAACTATAAAAATCCTAGAAGAAAACCTAGGAAATACATTTCTTGACGTTAGACTTGGTAAAGATCAAAGATTTATGACTACGTCTTGAAAAGCAACTGCAACACAAGCAAAATTGACAAGTGGGACCTAATTAAACTAAAGAGCTTTTTCACAGCAAAAGAAACTATCAACAGAGTAGACAACCTACAGAGTGGGAGAAAATATTCTCAAACTATGCCTCCGACAAAGACCTAATATCTGGAATCTATAAGGAACTTGAGCAATTCAACAAACAAAAAACGAACAACCCTATTAAAAAATGGATGAAGGACATGAACTGACACTTTTCAAAACATGACATAAAAGCGGCCAACAAACACATGAAAAAATGCTCAACATCACTAATTATCAGAGAAATGCAAATCAAAACCACAATGAGGGTACCATCTCATACCAGTCAGATGGCTATTATTAAAAAGTCAAAAAATAACAGATGCTAGCAAGGCTGTAGAGTAAATGGAATGCTTATACACTGCTGGTGGGAATCCAAATTAGTTCAGCCATTGTGGCAAGCAGTTCGAAGATTTCTCAAAGAACTTAAAACAGACCATTCAATTCTAGCAATCCCATTACTTGGTATATACCCAAAGGAATATAAATTGCTTCACTAAAAAGACACATTCACTTGCATATTCATCACAGCACTATTCACAATAGCAAAGACATGGAATCAATCTAGGTGCCCATCAATGGTGGATTTGATAAAATGTGGTATATATCCACCATGAAATACTACATAACCATAAAAAAGAATGAAATCATATCCTTTGCAGCAACATGGATGCAGCTGGAGGCCATTATCCTAAGTGAATTAACGCAGGAACAGAAAACCAAATACTGCATGTTCTCACTTATAAGTGAGAATTAAATAAGTGGGAGCTAAACATTGAGTACACATGGACACAAAGATAGGAGCAACAGACACTGGAGTTTGCTGGAGGAGAGAAGAAGGGAAGGGCTGAGGGCTGAGGGACTGCCTATTGGGTGCTGTGCTCACTGCCTGGGTGGCAGGATCATCCATACCCCAAACCCCAGCACCATGCAGTGTTCCTATGTGACAGACCTGTACATGTATGCCCTAAATCTAAAATTAAAAAAAATTGAAATTACTTTTTAAAAGACTCAAAATGAATGAAAGACTTAAGCCTAATGCCTGAAACTATAAAACTCCCAGAAGAAAACATGAGGAAAAATCTTCTTAACACTGACATTGGCAGTGAATTTTTGGATGTAATATCAAAGCACAGGCAATACGAGAAAAAATAAAAGACAAATAGGATTGCATCAAACTAAAAATTTATTCACACCAAAGGAAATAAGCAACAAACTGAAAAGTCAATGTAGGGAATGGAAGAAAATATTTGCAAACCATGTATCTGATATATAAAATACAAAAGGAACTCATGTAACTCAATACTAATAGAACAAATAACCTGGTAAAAAAAAAAAAAAAAAAAGGACAATGGGGCTGAACAGATATTGGTCCAAAGAAGATATTCAAGCGACCAACAGGTATATGAAAATGGGCTGTACATCACGGATCATCAGGGAAGTACAAATCAAAACCACAAGAAGATATCACCTCATGCTTTTTGGTATGGCTATTATTAAAAAGACTAAAGATAAGTGTAGAGAAACAAAGATGTAGAGAAATAAGAAAGCTTGTTGGTGGTATACAAATTATACAGAAACTTTGAGAAAAAAGTATGTACATTTCTCAAAAATCACAAATAGATCTACCATACGATACAGCAATTCTGCTACTGGGTATATATCCAAAGAAAATTAAATCAGTATGTCAAAGATATCTGCATTCCTATATTCATTACAGCATTATTCACAATCGTCAAAATATGGAAACAATCTAAAGTCCATTGACAGATGAATGGATAAAGAAAATATGATATAGGTATATAGAGATAGAGTGGAATATTATTCAGTCTTAAAAAAATCCTGCTATTTTGCAACAGCATGGATGAACCTGGGGACACTGATAAGTGAAATAAGCCAGACACAGAAAGAAAAATTTGCATGATCTCGCTTATATGTGGAATTTAAAATAGCCAAACTCACAGAAGTAGAGAGTACAATGGTAATTTCCAGGGGCTGGCAAGGAGAGGGAAATAGGGAGGTGATGGTCAAAGAGTGTAAAGTTTCATTTATGCAAGATAAACAAGCCCTTGAGATCTACTGCTATACAGCATAGTGCCTATTTTTAACAGTGTTGTACTGAATACTTGAAATTTGCTAAGCAGGTAGATGTCATGTTAAGTGTTCTCACCACACAATAATAATAATAATAATAATAATAATAATAATAATAATAATGTGGATAGAAGAAACTTCAGGAGGAGATTGATGTGTTTATGGCCTTGATGGTGGTTATGGTTTCAAAGACGTATGCTTATCCCCAAATTCATCAAGTGGTATATATTAAATATGTACAGCTTTTTACATGCAAATCATCCCTCATTAAAGTGGTTTACAAAAAACTTACACGCACAAAAAAAATTGCTTTGGCTATCCTAATTACTTTGCTTACTCAAATAAATTTTAGAATAAAAAATTAATAAATAAGTAAATGATAGGAGGAAAAAGGAGGAAATTCTGCTCAAGTCTCCAGCCATTTCAACAATCCTTTCAAATGGCCCTGCAGTGCCCCGTAGCAAAAGCCCACAGGGTTCCATACTAGATAAGCAGAAGTGGAAGGAAAGAAAAGGATTCTAATTGCTGTAGGATAGGGCCTTGGCACCACATTTGGGGGCCACTTGAAAGATGGGAATTTGGAAGAGTAAACTAATATAAGCTCAACATGAGAATCAGCAAAACCACCTGGATGGTCTAGCAGTCCACAAGGATTAACAACACAATGCCATTTCCCTTTGTCTCAGACACTTACAGGCAGCCATACTGAACTCAACACATTTAAGACTATTCTTTTTGAATCAAACCTCAAATATCTGTAGAAAAAGATCACTTTTAATAGTTGTTATTCCCTGCCATTATCATCAGGGTAGGTAATTCACTAAGCAAAATCTCAATCAATAAGGCAACCAGTACGATAAACACAGAGAAATGAAGGACCTATGACTTTTGTTCAGCCTCGCAGGTCACACACACTCAGTAGGCCAGGTCACTGAGATTTCAAACACAAGAGGGCAACCAAGTTTTATTCTAATCCTAATAAATGTGATGTGTGTTTCCTGCCCTACAGAACTTCAATTCCCCCAACTCTAATATACACTGGCTCCCAGCCCCTCTTTTCTGTTCTATCACCTTGCTTTTTATCTGCTAGTTGTGCCTTCCCCCACAGTCAGTACAGGTACTTTCCCATGGCTTGCTCATCTCAGAAACAGAACTACAAATCTGTCAAAAGCCCTAGACCATTAGCAAAAGAGTCCATTCAAAAATGGACACCCCAGGGGACGGTTGCAACGGAAAAACAAACAGGCATTTTTCTAACTTCCTTTTGTAGTCCTACATTCTTTCTTTTTTTTTTTTAATTTTTATTTTGTGGGACAGAGTCTTGCTCTGTTACCCAGGGTGAAGTGCAATGGCACTCTCAGCTTATTGCAACCTCTGCCTCCCTGGTTCAAGCGATTCTCACGCCTTAGCCTACTGAGTAGTTGGGATTACAGGCACCCATCACCACACCCTGCTAATTTTTTGTATTTTTAGTAGAGACGGGGTTTCACCATGTTGGCCAGGATGGTCTTGAACTCGTGACTTCGAGTGATCTGCCCACTTCAACCTCCCAAAGTGCTGGGATTACAAGCGTAAGCCACGGTGCACAGCCTGTAGTTCTACATTCTTTAATGGAATTAACTTTTAATCTATTTGGCACAAAAAAGATTTGGAGAATGTAGGAAACTTGGATACTGGAAAAACAGAATACTTTGGGGGGGGGAAATGCCTTTAATGAGCTTTCTATAATATACAGACTGATAGACTATTAAATAGCTTGTAAAAGATCCAGTTTTTTACTCTCTCTCTCTCACTCACACATATATATATATATATATATACACACACACACACACACACACACCCCATTCCTTGTCAGTGCCAATAGCAGCCATTTAGAAAGCCAACATAACAAAGTGAAAATGTAAGGAAAACCAAATATTTTAATCCAGCCAATCCCAGAGTATGTCCTGAGCTCATGGCTTCATAAGATGTACCATTTTTTAAACTTCCATGGTCAAATGACTTTGACAGCCTCCACATGTGTATTTCACTCTAGGATAATCACAATAAATGTTAGCCTATTGAAGTCTCTGTCAAGTCCTGCAGTTGTTGTGGTTGGTTAACGAGCTTAGTTTATTTAACCCTGAGTCTCCCATAAAAATCTTTTTCTGTGTGATACCTAGAACCCTTCCAGACATGCAGTTTCACCCCATCTGCCTCCTCTTAGCTACCTCAACTACGACATTTTAGTATCAGAACTTGAGATAAAAGGAAACGTCAGTAATTAGCTTTCTGTTCCACTATGGTAAGCAAGAAGGAAGGGTTGCAATAATAAATTGAGCCCTGATGAGGAGAAGATCATACATGTGGTTTGAGACCATATAAAAATAGTGTTTGCTGAGTTTTCTTACTCCGTGGGTGCTTTCTCTGTCAGGGACCTGGGGACACAGAGCACACTGGAGAGCGTCCTCCAGCACATACCTGGGCCCTGCTGTGCCCTACCTGAGTAATGAATCCTCAGGACACAGCCAGGCCACAAGCCTTTTGACCGCCTGGGAGAGAGATGCCACACGCCCAGGGGCCAGCATGGGCCACTTCCAGTCTGTGAAGAGTCATCCAGAGTCACTTGTCTGGAAGAGTCTGCCACATCAGCAACTCCACAGGCTTTAGTGACCCTGTCCTTCCATAAAAATCCTCACAGGGCCAGCACGATGGAAAAAGGGAAGGTTAGCCAGGAAAACCACCTCGGAGGCCTCCTGACCTGACCCCTGGTAGGAAAGGGATTACATTCCCTCGGTCAGGAAGTGGTATTTTGAGCTCTCATCTATTTAACTGGGCATAGTTGCCTGGAAAAGTTGTCCTACTCAAAGCGTATTACAGTGACATGCATTTGCAGCACCAAATTCAGGACAGCAGGTAACCCTGGGGAGGAGAAAACAAGAAATGAGAAAAGACAGGCGTCCACGGGGGGCTCTTGATGGTGTTTGTTAATGGGCTCCTTCCCAAGCCAGATGGCAGTTCACAGTGTTTGTTATCATCTACTCTTGCATGTATTTGTAAAATATGCAATCTAATTTTGAATGTAAACATGTGTGTGCATCACACCGTGGGCCCCCAAGGGAAAAAGTCTCATAGACACTAAGAGTGAATCAGGACTTCTGTCATGCCATAGGTCATTCCAGGACACTTCAGCCCTACATTCGTTAATGTCCAAACAGAGGATGATTTGATGAAAGCCTCTTTCCACTAGAACCTAAAACTGATAGAGTTGACAGCGTTAAGATTAAACTACACCACGAGGCCTGGCTGACACAGAAGTGCTGCATGGAGATGACATTAAGAAATCTCATTCATAACAAAAACATTATGAACTATTTTTAAAAAGACATCTTGTCTTATTCGGCTAAAAATATGGCATGAGTTTAGGGAATTTTTTTTACCCCAAAACTCTCCCCAAATGTACTGCATCACCACCACCCGTGATGGTCACAGCACAGAACGGAAGTGTTCCTTCCCACCTGCGCCTCCTTTCCACCCATGCTCCTCTGGGGCTGGGGCAAGCAGGAGGCACGGGGGAGCAGGACTGCAGCCCCTTTTCTCTTAGTAGCTACTGTTTATCCACCTAACCCTGTCTGGCCACCGGGGCCTCTGCGGGGCAGGTGCCCCAACTCTCAGCATTAATGCAATCCTTGAAGGGTTCTGCCAGAGTCTCCTCTCCACTCAGTTCTAGCTGTGTTCACCTCGACCCCCAGTTCCTCAGCCTCCACCACTCACAATTTGCAGGGGTCCCCTGGCCTCACCAGCAGACTTCTGGTGGGGTGGCAACAGCGCACTCAAGTTCAGCAACCTTCAGAGTCACTGTATGGGTTGACCAAAAATTCATCGAGCTCGTCCTCATAGCTGTCCCCTCTGCACCCTCTCCCATTCCCTTCTCCTCTACTCAGGGAGCACAGAGGTGGGGCAGCAAGTCCAGGAGCTGAGACATTCTCCAGGAAAATGAAATACCAGTCTCCCCTCTTGCAGATGCCCCCAGCTTTACAGATGATCCTTCTAGAATCCCTCCCTTGACTTTGGGGAGGAGAAGCACCCACTGCCCCTCTGTCCGTGAACACCGCCCTCCCCAAAAAGCCGCTGACCTCACACACAAAACCCACACACACCCCTTCTTTCCATCATCTCCTTACAGTCCCGGGAGTTGGAGGGGAGGAGGGAGCACTGGGGGCATGTTGGTGGTAGGGCCCCTTGTCTAAAGTGACACTTTTCAGTAAGACCTGCAGGGAGGTGGCTGGCCCCCTCCGCCCGCACTTCCGCAAGCTTAGGAAATGAGGAGCTCAATATCTTTTATCCTCAGCTTCGTTCCCCAGCCCCAGGTGCAGGAAAACGAGGCAGAATCTCACTTGCATATTGTCACACAGAGAAATAGGTGATCTGTGCATTCCTGCCATCCTCTGCTCTCCAGCTAACCTGGCGCTTCCCAAAATGTGTTCCACGAAACACTGGCTCCACTGAAACCTTACCGTTGATACCTACGAAGAGGGCCCCAGTGGCCAGATACTTTTGGGAAGTTCTGAGTTACAAACATAATTAAGTAGTTGATCGCTAAATAGGTGGTTTTGTTTGTTTGTTTTAACTTCAGGACTTCTCAGAGCCTTTAAGATGTAAATGTGACTTGTGAGTTTCGAAGACAGGGATATGACAGACAGCAGTTCTCAAGCTTATTGTTCACAGAACCCCCACAAACATCTCAAGGATCAGATCACAAGGATCAGACTTGGGAAAGGCAGCTCTTACCCAATCCCATTAATCCCTTCACACCCAGCTTAAGTCCCTCCCCTCGGGGAATCTTCAGGAACCCTTGCACCCAGCCTCCCCATCCCCTCCGGGCCAGGCCACAGTCATGCTCTCCTTTGTGAGGCACGTGCTGTGATGGTGCCTCCCACCAGCCTTAGTAAACTCACAGGTACAGCTGCACAGATCTTCTCAAGTGCTTCACTTCTCGCCCGCTGACCCAAAAGCCACTTCTACCTCCTTCTCCCTTGTCATTTCCACTACGGAGGCTAGAAAAACCAAATAGCGGCTATCCTGGCCTCCTCCGTAGAAGAGTCCACGGGGGTAGCAGTGCCAACAGTGGAATGGACGTGAAAGTCAGCTGGGGGCAACTGGGAAAGGCTAAGCCAACCCCCGTTCTTCCTGCCTCACTAGTAACACAGAAACGTGGGAGAACGGATGAGATGAATGCATTTCATCGTGCTCTGTTCTCCACAGTGTGTGGAGGCGGTAGAGAACTTTTCAGTTACTTGCATTAATGAAATGGAGCAAAATATTCTAAGGTAGTGAATACTCAGAAAAATGTAGTTTTTCCACACGGATTTTGCTTCTCACATTAGAATGAAAATGTGCACAATATACTTGAAGTTCATGCCAATTTGATTTTTTTTTTTAATTAAAAGATGTGATTCAGAAAAATCTGGGATGTTTCCCCAACTGGCTCCCTGCCATACTCTTCCCTAGAAATCCACCCCAAATGAGGTCTTTCTCAGATTTTTGCAGGTTTCGCTTTATTCTTTTTAAAAATTGTTTTCTTTACAGTAGTAACACATGTTCCCTTTAGAATGTTTTAAAATAGTTAACATCTGGCTGGACATAATGGCTCACACTGGTAATCCCAACACTGGCTGGACACAATGGCTCACGCTAGTAATCCCAACACTTTGGGAACCCAAGGTGGGGTGGATTGCTTGAGCCCAGGAGTTCAAGACAAGCCTGGACAACATAGTGAGACCCGTCTCAACAACACCAAAAAAAATGTTTTAATTAGCTGGGCATAGTGGCATGTGCCTGTAGTCCCAGTTACATTTATACTGGTATTTTGTCTCTGCATTTATGTGTGTGTGTGTGTGTATATATATATATATATGATCTTTTACAACATCATATTATTGTATACACAGTTGTATACCCTACTTTAATAAAACAAAAGATCATAAATATTTCCAATGTCATCGATTTTTCTTAGAAAATATATTTCACCAGTTGTACAATATTCTACTATATGAACATTTTTATGATTTATTTAACCATTCTCCTACTGTTTCCAATTGTTTATTTATATAAATTAGGCTACGAACCTCCCTCTACATTTGTCTTTGTCATGATTGCACTCTCTTTTTCTGAGTCCAGCCCAAAAAGGAGCTGAGGAGGTAAAGAAACTGGGAAGCAGAGTTGGGGGACCAAGAGGGGAGGAAGAAATTCAGGCAATGGGGAGGGTCCTGGAAGCAAGAACAGGACAAGTTTCCAGGAGAAGCGAGTGGCCCTCTGTGTCCAAAACTGCCATGGGTCAGTAAGACAAGATCCAAGAACTGACCACTGCATTGAAGAAAGTGGAAGTCGCTGGTGCCCTTGGTAAGGGTACAGAGCAAGACCGCAGCAGGTTAACAAAATGTAGGAGAAGACAAATCATCTTTCAAGGAATTTTGTCACAATCGGAGGTAACTGAGGGGAAAGTGAGGGGGTTAGGGAGGGTGTTAGAATAATGGTAAATACGAGAAAATAGAAAGGGGATAGCTGTCAGCTAAGCTGGAATTATTACGTATTATTTCAAATTAACAAAAATGTCAACAGTGCATACATTTAAATTTACCTCACTGAAGCTTCCACGAAACACAGAAAATGTTCCCTGTCTGGACACATTACACACATGTACTTAATGATAGGTATAGTGAGCATCTTGTCTGTGACAAAAGTCATGGTGAATGGACATAGTACTTATGAAAAAGGACCAAAAAACATGGCTATTCGAAACAGTGTTTTTTGTATGTGTTCACCATAAACACAGAGGTGGATGCATGCAGCTCAAGGCAGGACTAACACATGAGTAAATTCACAAATCATGGTTGGAATGACCATTTATTATCAAGTCTGAGTATTTATTACCATTACCAAAAACATTCTGATTTAAGACTACCAATGGCTGAAAATTGAACGTAAATTCTTGAATCTGGGCGAGCATGTTTGCCTGTCTCAAGCTCACATGGCACACACAGTTCAGTCCACAAATCCATAAGCTAGTACTTTAGAAGCATGAGAGCTTCTTACAGTAGCATAATGAATTATTTTACACCATGTGCCTCAAATCTGGTGCCTGCTCCACAAGAAGTATTTAAATTATTATAAGTGACACACAGACGTTTTTGATGGTAAAGTCATGATTTCACATGATATTTCAAATTCAAATAAGTTGATTTATGTGAATGAAAAAATACTAAATAAATAACTGTATAAATAGTATGAGACCGTTGCAAAAATTGTGAAAATGGCAGAGTAAAAACTAAAGTTTGGGAAGATGATGAAATACAACCTCGTTCATCAACTGTTCTTCATCAAGGATACTAGCTGGTGTTTCATCATTAACCTACTTATGTGACAAGAATCCTACTCCCCACCACTCAACCAACTTGATTACCTTAAAATAAGATGAAGTTCCCAAACTAGGCCGATGTTTTTAAAAGTCATCGAGGAACATTTGTTAAAATACACATCCTTAGACCCTATCTCAGATTCACTGGCAACAAGAAATCTGCACATTTGACAAATTCCCTGGTGATTTCCAGGACTAAAGAAATCTGGGATATAATGACAGAAAGTACGTCCTTGTAAGTTTCCCTTGAAAGCAGATTTAAAAAATGATAGCTGAGGAGAGAGGAGATTTAGGAAAACATAGGTGGTTTCTCCACGTTTGCCACTTTAAATCTGGTCATTATGAATGAACACTGTTGTTTCCCCAGGGTCTGTAGTACAAGGGTTTTACAAAACTAAAAATAAACAAAACAAATGAGCGTGCTCATAAAATGTCAGTGTAGGCCAGGCGCGGTGGCTCACACCTGTAATCCTAGCACTTTGGGAGGCCGAGGCTTGCGCATTACCTGAGGTCAAAAGTTCGAGACCAGCCTGACCAACATGGGGAAACCCCATCTCTATTAAAAATACAAAAATTAGCTGGGTGTGGTGGCAGGCACCTGTAATCCCAGCTACTCAGGAGGCTGAGGCAGGAGACTCACTTGAACCCGGGAGGTGGAGGTTGCAGTGAGCCAAGATTGTACCATTGCACTCCAGCCTGGGCAACAAGAGTGAAACTCTGTCTCAAAAGTAAATAAATAAATAAATAAATAAATAAATAAAAATGTCAGAGTAATACTCAAATTCAGTACATGCTGAAGAGAATTGTGCACAATACTCTTTCCATTTGTATTTCAGTTCACATCCCAAAAGATGTGAACTAAAAATTGTTCATCTAGATAATGAAATTATTACCATAACTTTTTTATTTATGAGCCCCTGTGCCCAAAAGATCTCAAGGTAAATTAGCATTGTACCACCAAATGTTCAAAATGAAATGGAAGTGAAAATTACTGAGAAATAGGGTATCTGATTACATTTCAAAGTGAGACTAAAACCTAGAAATAAAATATTTTGCACACTTCCCAAATTACTTCTAAGTGGCAGAATGGAAATAGCTTAAAATTTCAAAATTATTCCAATGTATTTAAATTTTTTGAGTGCTAAGGATTGAGTATGGAAAAGACATTTACTACTTACCAAATACCCATGGGCTCCTCCACATTCCCCAGCCTTCTCGCAGTTGGCAGGGCCATCTGTCATGTACAACCAATGGGGTGTGAGCAGAAGGGACTGTGTCATTTCTGGATCTAAACATTTATGAGCTGGTGTGCAACCTTCCACTCTCTGTTTCTCTTTTGCAGGGATTTTGGTGGCTTCCATGATGAAGACACAAGATGGAAACAGCCAGGATAGCTGAGTGACTGCCTGGAGGATGACTGCTCTTCACATTTGCCCGGTTGCATCAGATGAGCCTTTGGGGTGTTAAGACGCTGATATTTTAGGATGAATTTGTTAGCCGGGAGCAATAGCTCATGCCTGTAATCCTAGCACTTTGGGAGGCCAAGGCTGGTGGATCACCTGAGGTCAGGAGTTTGAGACCAGCCTGGTCAACATGGTGAAACCTCATCTCTACTAAAAATATAAAAATGAGCCGGGCATGGTAGTGGGCATCTGTAATCCCAGCTACTTGGGAGGCTAAGACAGGAGAATTGCTTGAACCCAGGAGGCAGAGGTTGCAGTGAGCAGAGGCAGAGGCTGCAGTGAGCTGAGAGTGTGCCACTGCACTCTTGCCTGGAAGATAGAGCAAAACTCCATCTCCAAAAAAAAAAAAAAAAGAATTTGTTGTCACAGCATAACCTAAGCAATCCTGACTAATACACTTGTCAATCACTTGACTTCGCTGGTTTCCAACTCAGAAGTCTTTCCAGAGCAGAGGGAATTACTTCAATGGCTCTACCCAGACAATATCCACCCATGTAGAGACCAAACTTGACACAGAAAATCAAATCAAGAAACGAACCATTTCAAATTCCATGATAGAAGATAATAGGCCAAAGATCTATCCAGTTTAATTTAGCACCTTCCATAAAATCTCTATCATTCTGCCAAAGGAAAGAGTGCACAGTCAACAAGTGGTTCATGTGCTCCCCTACACTTCTCAGCCACTGGCTACCTGGGGCTATTGAAATTAATTTAAACTAAATAAAATGAAAAATATACTTCCTCAGTCACACTGGCTGTATTCAAGAGACAAGTGTGACTGGTGTGGTGGTGGGCACCTGTAATCCCAGCTACTTGGGAGGCTGAGACAGGAGAATCGCTTGAACCCAGGAGGGTTCAAGAGACAAGTGTGACTGGTGACTACCATCTGGAACAGGGCAAAATATTTCCATCATCATGAAAATTTCTGCTGAACAGCTCTAGCTTAGAATACCCTTTCAATATCTACCCTCAAAGCCACCATCCCCTTTTAAAAAAAAAGAAACATATAATCAAAGAAAAAACAGTGTATTTTCCACTCAAAAGAACTCTTAGACTAGACCTTCCAACCTCTTTCCCAACTAATATTATCATTAATATTAATGAGATAAAACTGAGTAAAGCAACACTTGAGATAAATATCTACTAGATAAAGAAAGGCTTTACCGTAAGATCTACCATATGATAATAGCTCTTCAGGCTTTCGAGATGAGGCATGATTGCAAAATGAGTATGTTACCTCTAACATGGCGATATCCTTGTATTGGGTCTTTGGGTCTTGTCACCAACATGCAAAAATCTTCCTGAAACAGGAAAAGCTGGTGAAGCTGATGATCATAACTGCTGCTGACACTGACTGACCAGGGCACCCAGTCAAACCCAACTGAGAAAATGGCATGGGAGTGTCCATGTAAACAAACATTCTGGGTGCAGTACCATCCAAAATGACACTAGGATACACCTGACAGTGAGATGCTTTCCCCCTGAGGGCAGATCAGCTGCAATCTCACCACACTGACAAGAAGATGAAAATTCCAACTGGGCCAGTGCTTTCAAACGGAGGAGCTGTGAAGCAGAGGCTGTAGAAAAAGGAGCTCCATATGAACAGGACAGCTGATGAGGGGGCCTCATCAGCTGTCTGACTCTTGACTGAAAACATCTAACTTAATGAGTAAAAATGATGATGAAAAGTATTTTCTGAAACGTGCGGGACCCAGAAACGAAATGCATTAGTATGCCATCATTTTCCGTTCCTGCCTACCTGTGCAGTGCATTTATGATGCTCAAGCGCCTCAGTTGACTTGTAAAATTATCCTACAATACAAAAAAAAAATCATCCTACAATGAGATACCATTTTGCACCATTTTGTCTAAAACCCAGCATGCTGACGCCACCAAATTCTGGTGAGGATCTGGAGCAGCAGGAGCTTCATTCACTGTTGGTGGGAATGTAAAATGGTTTGGCAGTTTCTTACAAGCTAAAAATTATCTTACCATATGATCCAGCGATGAATTAAAATGTATGTCCACATAAGGTTTTTAAACCTACACATGAATGTTTATAGAAACTTTATTCATAATTGTCAAAACTTGGAAGCAATGAAGCTGTCCTTTAAAAGGTGAATAGCTACACAAAGTGTGGTACATCCAGACAATGGAATATTGTTCAGCAATAAAAAGAAATGAGTTATCAAGCCACAAGAAGACCTGGAGGAACCTTGAATGCATGTTGCTAAATAAAAGAAGCTAGTCTGAAAAGACTAGGCTTTGATTCTAGCAATATATTACAGAAAAATATGGTGACAGTAAAGAGATCAGTGGCTTCCAGGGGTCAGTGGAGAAGAAGGGAGGGATGAATAGGTAGAGCACAAAGAATTTTTAGGGCAGAGAAACTATGCTGTAATCCTGTAATTGTGGACACAAGACCTTATGCATTTGTCAAAGCTCACAGAAATGTGCATCGCCAAGAGTGAACCCTCATGTAAGCTATGAACTTTAGTCAATAATCATATATTTATAATAGTTTATCAAATATAACAAACGTATCACACCAATGCAAGATGGTAGTAATAGGAGAGAGGGTAGATGGGAACCCTCTGTACTCTCCGTGTGCCCACGTACCTAATTTTTCTATATACCTAAAACTGCTCTTAAAAACATGGTATTAATTTTTTTTAATCATCTTGAATGTCCATTTCCTACTCTAAAATATTTCAGGGCTATAAGCCTGCATAGAGTGCATAGGCATGTATACACACACACACACACACACACACAATGTCAATATTGAGGGGTGGCCACACTTTGAGAACCATCAGTCTATAGACTCATTAAAGGTAAAGCTCCTCTATCTCTTATAGAACTTTATCTTCTCTTCATCTCTAGCACTCCAGTCTAGACACCAGGGAGGCCCAATGCATATCTGTTGAATGACAGATTCAATTAATTAGTCCATGCAGCTGGCTAAAAAATGTTGCTGAATTAATACAACCTGTGGACTCTAACAAGATGCAAATACCTAGAGACAGCAAAATATGAGTTTGGAGGAGAGGAAAGGAGTGGAGAATAGGGGTTAGCTTCTCTGCAGCACTTTCTAACTTACAGTTTAATGCTTTATATAATCATCTGCCAGTTAATTATTAGGCACACTCTTGGGAGACATAACAAAGAAAGAAAGAATTAACTGAAATTCCCTGCCTAGAAGGACTGGCTCTACTTTAAAAATTAATCTGCATAATATATGTGAAATACATTATGTCCAAATCAAAGTTGCCAAAAACAAAGAAATTTAGTTATTCTGATGTTTATCAATGTTTAAAGTCAATAAACAATTGCTTCCTATAATTGCTTTTCTATAGATCCTATATGTTACAACTAGAGATTTTTCTTTGAAAAATCCTACTTAAAAACTACACTTCTTTCTGTAGTCCCAGCTACTCTATTCAGGAGGCTGAGGCAGGAGAAAGGCGTGAACCTGGGAGGTGGAGCTGGCAGTGAGCCGAGATCGCACCACTGCACTCCAGCCTGGGCGACAGAGTGAGACTCTGTCTCAAAAAAGGAAAAGAAAAAACAAAAACAAAAACAAAAAAACTACACTTCTTTGCACATAGCAGGAATCAGTAAGTATCTGTTGAAAGGAGGAAAGATAAATGTCAAGAAGACAGGGCAAGACTGCTTATATACATACAAGGTACCCCATTAATTTTTCAGAGAGCAGACTACATCCTGAAATTTTTATAAACATGGAGTGTTCTTTCACAAGAGCTAGCACTATAATACGTTCAGGCTATAGAGCTGAGCGACAAAGCCGGGGGATATAACTTGCAATTTCTTACAGATATAATTACCTACATTTTTCCCACAGAAAAAATGATACAAATGTGTTGATAATTACATTATACAAAACTATGCATTTTAAACTGAGCCAGAACATTAGAATATTACAGTGAATACACACCACGAAAACCCATATTTGCTGCCTCTAGGTAACAAGATGATTGGTAAGTAACAAGCCGCAAGGCAACCACATCTCCTGTTTGTTCTTGAGAGGAATTTCTTATTGCTACCAGTGCTTCATTCTCGTCCCTGCAGCCAGTGCTCACATGAAGAGATGCATCTGATGAAGTGACTCCATGCATTTGAGTAGCGAGGGAAAAGGAAAGCCATCTCTACGTTTAATATCCTTTTTTCTCTGTAATGCATTTACCTCCTCCTTTCCACTGCAACTCTAAATGAAGTACAATGCAAGTCAAGCACCAAAATTTGTTACTTATGGAAGCAACTCCTTTCAAGTGCATGAATCATTAACTTGTTTTATTTATCTATTTATGTGTCTCGTTCTGGAACAAATGTAAGACAGAAAACATTAACTGTGTTTAGGTAGGGACCTGGGGTGGATCACAAGACTGGGCAGTGCCAATTAGGGAGAACACGCAAATACCTATGTATGGGCCACTTCGAATTCAGTTCCAAAGGGCAATTGCATCCTAATTATTAAATATGCACTGGTCCCTGCTGTGTACTGGGCACCATGCTAGGAGCTAGGGACACAGTGGTGAGTACAATAGAGAAGGTCCCTGCCTTTTTGATGGAGGGTACATCCTAAAGGCATGCTCCCAGCACCAGAAGTGGAGGTGACATGCCAGGTGCCTGCTAAATCTATAATTTGGTTTGTAGAAGAGATGTTCTGAGACTTGATATCTGCCTCTAAATATCTGAATCACTGTATTTTATAAAAAGAAAAGAGTTATTTGGTACAGCTATAGGCCATAAATGGGTACACTGGGTGAAAGGCAGAAGGAAACCAACATGGGCCCAATAGAAGAAAGAATGTTTTAATAAATAGGCCTGTTAAAGAATGGAAGAGGTCACATGAGGTGTTCCAGAGGAGGTGGGCAGACACATCAGGATGGTACCAGGAAGCTGGCTGTGAGGGGGAGAAGCAGAGGCAAAGGGCAGCAGAGGTTACCTCCAACTTCATGACTCAGGGGACTCCAAATCGAACCACAGAAATATCTTGAAAATCTCAGCCCTCACAATTTTAGCTTTAATGGGAAGCTTTAATGATCATATAATGATATAAAAGGCCATCATTTCCTTTGTTCTCTGCCATTCAGAGTCAGACAGAAACACTAAACACTGATTCCTGATGGCTATGCTGGGTTCCAGTGCACCATGTGGCTTCAAAATGCCATTTGCCTCTCTGGAAAAGGAGAAACTGGGGTTCTGGAAACAAAAGCACACTGTAGTAATTACTATGAGGACAAAGATAGGCCCTCATGAGTGATTTACTTTGGTAATTACTACAGTGTCATTCGCAGTAGTACTGCTAACACTACTGATATTGGCTGCAAAAGGCTATCGGAAAGGGCAGAATTTCTAAAATGGCCCCTGAATGACATCCTGCCCTAACCCCCAAAACCTATCAACATGACGAAAGAACCTATCCTATGATTGTGCTGTGTTGCATGGCACAGTTACTATGCTATGTTATATGGCACAATTGGCCATCAGATAGGGAAATTATCTGCATTATCCTGGTGGATCATACACCCTATAGCCTTTAAAAGCAGAGAGCTTTCTCCAACTGATGACAGAAGAGAATTCACAGAGATTCAAAGCACAAGGATTTCATGCGTCACTGCTGGCTTGATGTTAGAGAGGGGCATGTGATAAGGACCGTGGTTACCTCTAGAAGCTGACAACCAGTAAGAAAACGGAGACATCAGTTCTACAACTGCAAAGAACTGAATTCTACCACCAACCTTGGAAATAGATTCTGCCTCCCAGCTTTCAGTGAAAAGCCCAGCTCTGCTGACACCTTGAGAGTAGCTTTGTGATACCCTGAGTATAGAACCCAGCCTGCCCAGACTCCTGGTCTACAGAGCTATCTAAATGGGTGTTGGTTTAAGCCACTGAGTGTGTGGTCATTTCTAACACAGCAATAGATAACCAAGGCAAAATCCAAAGGGTGATCATGAAGCACTGTAAATTAGACATAGGATCAGAAGGGCCAACACTCCAGGGCCACATCTCCACCAGCCAAGTGGGCCAGATGAGTTCAGATTCAGAGAAGCCTGAGGAAAGCAACGCCACAGTTGAAATTGTGGACAGAAAAGGCTCAGCCCATTCGGGCAAGAAGGAAAAGGGAAGCTACAGCTTGAGGAGGTCCTGTGTGATTAACGCTAGCTGGAACTCTCCTGCAACTCAGGGGAACCAGCTGCTCTGTAACTGGTGACAAGGGTGGGAGTGGGGAGGTGGTAAGAGAAGAGAATACACTCCACATCCTGCTGGAGTTTGGGGTGTGCACTGAGCGCTGCTGACGCCAGATGCTACATGCCTTGGGGTTTGTGCTGCTCTGTGGTGATGGCCCTTGGAAAGGAAGAGGGGCCAGCCCTTGCCAGCTTCCCCTTCAAGGCCAGGCCAGTGCTTATCATCTCCTGAGCTTGACTTTCACACAAACGGAAAGCACCACCAATGACTATAGACATTCAAGCGGTCTTGGGCTCCCTAAAATTTCTCACTACCCAAGGGCACAGTTTTCACCTCCTAATGGGTCTCCCTGTGTTTGCTCTTCTCTCCCTAGGGCCTATTCTCAACACAGCAAGTGAGTGATCCTCTTTAAAAGCACACAACAGACCATGCCATTCTCCACCAAAACCTTCCAATGGCTTCCAAAGCTCAAGTGACCCATAAGACCCTCACGTTGTCTGCCACCCCCTCTCCTGGCTTCTTTCCCGGTCCTCTCTTCCTCCCTCACGTCCTTCACACTCGCCAAGCTCCCTACCACCTTAAGACCTTTACATCTGTTCTCTTTTTGAAATGTTCTTCTCCCAGGTATTCATTTGACTTCCCCCCCACCCTACCACTTCTTTCAGGCCTCTCCTCAAATATCACCTTATCAGAGACACATTCCCTGACCACTCTATAAAGAACAGTACTTCTTCCCTACCTCTTCATCCTCTAATCCCCCTTACTCAACTTTATTTTTATACGTAGAACTCGTCACACCATCTGTCATAATTGTATTGGTATGAGTGTCTGCTTATTGTCAGCCTCTCCCTACTAGAATATAAGCTCCATGCATGTCTGTTGTTTACATCTGTATTTCAACATCCTCTCACGGTACCTTGCACAGTAAATATGATAAATGAATGAATTAATTACAGGAAATCTTCTGGGAGATGTTGGGTCCTCAGACTGGGTCAGCTAACATCAAACAACACGCAATATTGGGTTCGAGGTCCCAAAATAGTGAGGTGTCAGAGTTGCTACTTTCTTGATTCATTCTTATGGCAAAAAAATTTTCATGCATTTACTCTGTGCCATGTGTCTATGCCTGTCATGAGATTTTCTTCCCCATAGCGGGAGAGTCCCCCTCCTATAACAATGCACCAGGTAAAACACCAAGGGATGTTTTACAATGATTCACATAGAAGCAATGGAACAGTCTAGAAATATCCACTTTACTGTGAAATCTCGTAAAATACAATATAAATCTGTAAACAGGTGAGAGAGCTCAGAACTGCTACTCAAAAGGCTGACTTTTCTCTCTCTCTTATTTTTTCCAGCCTACTAATTTTCTGTATTTATCTACTTGAAAGTGCTCGAGAAGGACACTGAAGGCTATATAAGCCCCGGTTGGCAAGTCCTCTAAGATCAGCTAAGTGCCGAGGCCACCAGATTGGCAGCTGGGGCTGTTTTGTTTACTAAGAGGAGTACTTACAGATGGGAGTGCTGGATAGAGAGGCGATAGGACAGGTGGCCTGAGAGAGCCTGGAGGAACGGGAGAGCCACCAAGGTCCTCCTAACAAGGTGATCAGATTTCCACCTCCTGACTCTACAGCTGCAAAGTGCACCTGGCCTGCAGGTTCAGCACAAGAACTGTGTTTCCATAAAGGTCAGCTTCAAAATCATCAAAAAGTGATCTGCTCATGGTGCTGCCTGAGTACTTCATGAAGAACATTCACAAACACAATTTTCCCTTCAATAGGCAGATTCCATCCTGAGCTGCCTAAATAATTAAGTTCCATCCTAGGATGAGGGAAGAAAGTGTTGTGGCCTTAGCACAACTGTCCTGCATTGCATGTTTACAGATTTGGAGAATGAAGGTCCTCCGTGATCCCGGAGATTATGGCTGCAGCAGAGCTCTTGAGAATCCAGAGGCCCCTCCACCTAGGAGCTTCATTCTGAAACAGACAGACAAGCGTCTGCTAGAGGAATGCAAAAGGGAAGATGGAGTCCCCCAACAAGGACTTGTGCAAACTGCACCAACTCCCCATGAACACCCACTCCACAGCTGATTAGCCACACTGGTCAGCTCTGAACTCTTGAACTGCAGTAGGAAGAGTTGATAACTTCATCCCTGGATGAGTCGGTTGTTCTCACACATTTGCAGTTATTTTTCAAAAATTCCCAAAGCCTCTAAATATGGCTGGCACTGTACATTTAAGAGTTTATTAACTTTTTTAAAAAGTTAAAGCTAGCAAAGTAGTTTGTAATAGCCAAAATTAGAAGCAACCTAAATGTCTATCAATAATGTTTTAAAGAAACTAAATAATGGAATACGGTCATGTGTCATTTATCAAGGGGGTTACATTCTGAGAAATATGTTGTTAGGCAATTTCGTTGTACAAACCTAGCTGGTACAGCCTACTACTCACCTAGGCTATGTGGGAGAGCCTATTGCTCCTAGGCTACAGATCTGTATAGCACGTGACTACACTGAATACCATAGGCAATTGTAACACAATGGGAAGCATTTGTGTATCTAAACATTGAAAAGGTACAGTAAAAATGGACTTAAAATGGCTCCCCTATCTAGAGCACTTACCATGAACGGAGCTTGCAGGACTGGAAGTTGCTCCGGGTGAGTGCGCGGTGACTGGGTGTGAAGCCTAGGACATTACTACACACCACTACGGACTTTATAAACACTTTACACTTAGGCTACACTCAACTAATTTTTTTAATTTTCTTTCTTCAACAGTAAATTAACCTTAGCTTACGGTAACATTTTTACTTTATAAGCTTTTTAATTTTTTAACTTTTTGACTTTTGTAATAATACTTAGGTTAAAACAAAAACACATTGTACAGCTGCACAAAATATTTTCTTAATATCCTTATTCTATAAGCTTTGTTCTGTTTTTATATTTTTTAACTTTTTTAATTTTTTAAACTTTTGTATTAAAATCTAAGACACAGACACGTTAGCCTGGGCCTACACAGGGTCAAGATTGTCAATATCACTAGTCTTCCACCCCCATATTTTATCCCACTGAAAGGCTTTCAGAGGCAATAACACGCACGAAGCTGTCATCTCCTATGATAACAATATATTAACCAGGTGCGGTGGCTCACGCCTGTAATCCCAGCACTTTGGGAGGCCGAGGCAGGTGGATCTCTTGATGTCAGGAGTTCGAGATCAGCCTGGCCAACATGGTGAAATCCCATCTCTACTAAAAATAAAAAAATTAGCTGGGTGTGGTGGTGCATGCCTGTAATCCCAGCTACTCAGGAGGCTGAGATAGGAGAATCGCTTGAACCTGGGAGACAGAGGTTGCAGTGAGCCAAGATCACACCACTGCACTCCAGCCTGAGCAACACAGCAAGACTCCGTCTCAAAAAACAACAACAACAACAACAACAACTATATATATATATCTTCTGGAATACGTCCTGAAGGACATCCCAGGGGCTGTTTTACAGTTAACATTTTGTATATAAGTAGAAGGAGTACACTTCAAAATAACAATAAAAAGTGTAGTATATTATAGTATATGTATTTATATTAAATACATAAACCAGTAACATAGTCATTTATTATCATTATCAAGTATTATGTACTGTACATAATTGTATGTGCTATATTTTGTATGACTGGCAGTGCAATAGATTTAACACCACGTAAAACATTGAGCTACAATGTTACAGCATCCTATATGCAGTCTAGTGCCTGACTGCATTTATAGAATCTACTCCCATACATCAATGAGAATTAAAGAATTACAACTATAAGCAACAAGGATGAATCTCACCAATATAATGCTGAGCACAAGAAGCCAAATGTAAGAAGACAAAAGGGTATATACTGCCCAATGCCTTTTACGTAAAATTACATGAAGTTCAACAACAGGAAGCACTAACCTATGATGTCAGAAGCCAAGACAGTGGTTACTCTCAGGAAGTGGTGTCTGTGAGGAGGCCAAACAGGGGCTGCTGGGGTGCTAGCCATGCTGTGTTTCTGGATCTAGCTGCTGTCATCAAGAATATGCACTTTATGAAAACATCATACCACACGCACACTTATAACTTTGCATACTTTACTGTATGCACATCCTACTTCAACTATTTAGAAAAAAAGTAGTTCATGGATTATTCTCGACTATTGTTAACAAACGGTTTGTGAGTGCACACTGGTCTACAAACTCCCATAGAATTGGCCCCAATCATCTCTCCAACCTTGTCTCCTTCTATGCTGCTTGTTTAATGCTTGACTTTCTTCCTGTTCTTAAGCCAGCCACAAAGCCAGCTCAGGGCCTTTGCACTGGCTGTCTCTTCGGCTTGGAAAGCTCTCCCTGCCCCCACCCCAGCAGACACCACAGTGCCTGGTTTCTCACCTCCCTTGCAATTTTATTCTAATGCAGGGAATGACAAACTGCAGCACGTGTCCAATCCCAGCCTTCACCTATTTCTGTAAATCAAGTTTTACAGGCATACAGCCACACTTGTTCCTTTATGCACTGTCTACAGCTGCTTTTGCACTACATGAGTTGTTGAGTAGCTGGCTGGCCGAGTCTAAAATGTGTACTATCTGGTCTGTTACAGAAAAAGCTTGCCAACCCCTGCTGTAATGTCCTGTTCCCAAGAGGTCTTCCTAGACCACCTCATTTAAAACTGGAATCATCCCCACTGCTTTTCCTTTCCCCCTCCCCTCCATGCCTCCTCCCCAACTTTTATTCAAAGTATTTACCAACAACAGATATACTTAATATTTTACTTATTTTTTTGCCTCCCTTCAGGAGAATGTAAGCTCCATGAGGACCAGAATTTCTGTGTGTTTTGTTCCCTAGCTGTATCCCTAGCACCTCAAGCAGAGCCTAACAAGATACTCAGTCACTTATGTGTTGAATTGATGAGCACACCAAACTCAGATGTTATACCAGGTGCTACACTGACCTATTTTACAATCTTTAGCTCATTTACATTCTTTGCCTCATCTAGAAGACTTTTTCAATACGGGTTAGGTTTAAATTCAAACGAGATCTTTGGCAGGCTCAATTTCTTTCAAAAGTTCAAAAGCAGCAGTAGCCATAGCCAAAAAGATGCAATATTAGCAAAAAGGGGAGGAAAGAGAAGGGGTATCATTATTAGGTTTGTCTACTTTAAACTGAAATAAATCGCAAAGCTGAATAGCTGCTGTCAATAAGAAACCACTCCCCAGGAGCAGCTCGTTTGATTGTTTGGTCCTGTGGTCCTTATCTTGGGAAAAAGCAGGGAGCTGACGGCAACAGAAATAATTTGGATTCCTGGCATACTTCCAGAGTTATTTTCCAGTCCTCAGTAAGTCTTCACTTTCTCCCACAACAAAACAGTTCCAAGGATGGGATCCCTTGGCATTGCTTCTTACTACTGCATGTGAATCTACAATTATCTCGATATATAATTTAATTAAAACACAAAGAGAGAGAGAGAGAAAGCCAGAGAGAGAGATCCAAAGATTGGGCTCTACTCATTCTTTGAGAGCCTAGAAAAGGCGGAAAACACACATTGTCTGTGCGATGTGTGCTTGGTGTACAGTGTCTTAAACAAAAACTCGTGACCTTAGAAACTTTCGTGACTTAAGTTGCAAATACAACAGAGGATGACATCTGTAACTTACTTTTGAAAGCAATTTGCTTTAAATCTTCATTTTTTTGTACAGATTGTGTAATAATTAAAAATGGCTGCTGGAAAGCAGGAAGGCAACCTTGAAGGTGTGAAGTTCAGGTCAGTGGTTGGGTCACAGTGTCCCCCAGCCCCGCAGATGAAAGAGGTTCGAGCATAAGGATGCCCCATAGTCTCGAGGCAACCTGGGAAGAGGAGAGCTCCAGAGACAGTCTTATCACCAGTTCAAATGTTAACCCCCAAAAGACTCCCAGCTACTTAAGGAAAAAATGTATAGTCAAGATGCAGATGGAAGTTATCAGGGAAAACCAAATCCAAACCACAATGCCAATCCATTTTAACATTTCAAACCCATTAGAATGACTACACTCAAAAAGTCAGATAATAACCAGTGTTACTGATGGGGATGTGGAGACGTCAGGATCCCTATGCATGGCCGGCAGGTAAGGTAACACAGTGTAGCTTTGGAAAGCAGTCTGGCAGTTCCTTGAGAGGTTAAACATAGAGTTACCACATGCCCCAGCAATTCCACTTCAGGTAAATGAAAGCATATGTCCACACACAAAAATAAAACCCATACATAAATACTCATAACAGCACTATTCCTAGCAGTCAAAAAGTAGAAACAACTCAAATGTCCATCAACCAGTAAACTGTGGTACGTCCATACAACGAAATAGTATTTGGCGATAAAAAGAAAGGAAGTACTGATAAACAATAAACGTGAGTGAACCTTGAAAACCCTGTGCTAAATGGAAGAAGCCAGTCACAAAGACCACATACTGTATGATTTCATTTCCATGAAATCTACAGTAACATAAGGTAAATTTCCCCAAAGACTGGGGGAAATGCAGAGGGTGGGGGGAGTGACACTTAAGACCCATATGGGTTTCCTTCTGGAAAGATGAAATGTCCTAAAATTGACTGTGTTGATGGATACACAATTCTGTGAATATACTAACCACCGTGGAATTATACACTTCAGGTGAATTGTACGTTACATACATTAGATCCCAACAAAGCTGTTCAAAAAAGAGATGTGGGAGGATCCCACTCACAGACTCCCAACAGCACCAACCTTCCTTAACAACAGGTACTTGGTCCCTTTTAGAAGTTTTTCCCTGGCCAAGGCTAACTCATTAATCTATGCCTGGTGGATGTTACCAGGTTCTCCTTCCCTATTTAGTGACTTACTTAGGAAATGACTAATAAACAGAACCTGGGTCATTTTACAAAATATAATGCGCTGTATACATTCACAATCATAGGTTCTGTTGATTTCTCCAGTAGCCTAACAGTCAGAGAGAAAGCAGTGAAGCTCAGAGAGGGCCCAGAGAAGGAGGGAGGCTGAGGAGGGAGTTAGCTGAGCCCAGGATGCTTGTTAGGCCTCTCCTTTCTTTCCACTTAAGCCCTCCTGGTAGGAAAATGGATCAAACAGAGTGCTCTCTGGGTAGTCAGAGTGTTGAAAATGGCTCTCAGGTATTTTGCAAAATATGATACCATAAAAATAAAAATACTCAAAAGCACCAAGGTACCATTTGGAGAGCCAGGAAAGAGCGCCAAGAAGGTGAAATATCTGGCTGATGGCTTCAGGGATTTTTTTCTCCCTGGTTCATTAACAGAAAATAAATAAATAAAGAAGGAGCTGCTGTACCTCTTGGCTTGCATTTCAGCACAGTTTTCTGTTAGAATTCAACGCAAGGAAGCATGTCTACCACAACACCTAAATAATTCACAACTGCTCAAAATACCAGGGACCCATGTCAGGGATGAACCCGCTCCCAGGACCATGTTGACGGGGTTGTGGGGGTGTCTCCAGCTAAAATCCTGAGGAACAGGTGGTGCCTAGTCTGCTCCCAATGGCCCAGCACTCACCTGGAAGGCAGAAACCTGCTTCTTTTGCAGGGCCCCTTTCTGAAGTGACTGCTTAGATTGACATCTCTAGAAATTACACCTTAATATGGTAAACTTCAAGATCTTGGACGGACCCAGGTTCAAATCTCAGTCTACCTCTTACCGGCTGTGTGACTGGAGACAGGGTACCCAACAGCTCTGGGGCTCATTTTCCACACCTGTAAAATAGGGACATCGATTCCCACTTCCTAGGACTGCTTTTGAGGATTAAATGAGATGAAAGGTGTTTAGCACAGGGGTTGGCACATACTAAGTGCTCAACAGATGGCTGCCATTATTATTATTTGGTAAAGTGTGCTCATTTATTTATTCTTTCAGCTAACCAATATTTTTATTAAGCCCCCACAGTGTTCCAGGCACTGGGGATGTTCTAGACACTTGGGTGCAGGAACATCCCTGCCTTCGTGGAGCTGCTAGTCTATAGGGACGACAGAAAACAAACAGGCTCACAAGGAATGAACAAGTTAATAAACAACCATAAAAAGCAGCAGACGGGGCCAGGGGCAGTGGCTCACACCTGTAATCCCAGCACTTTGGGAGGCTGAGGCAGGCAGATCACGAGGTCAGGAGATCGAGACCATCCTGGCTAGCATGGTGAAACCCTGTCTCTACTAAAAATACAAAAAATTAGCCAGGCGTGGTGGCGGGCGCCTGTAGTCCCAGTTACGCAGGAGGCTGAGGCAGGAGAATGGTGTGAACCCAGGAGGTAGTGAGCCGAGATCGTGCCACTGCACTCCAGCCTGGGCAACAGAGCGAGACTCCGTCTCAAAAAAAAAAAAAAAAATTAAAAAAAAAAAAGTGACAGACGGCAATGTGATGGAGAGTGGCTGGGAGTATCACTTTAGAGAGAACACTCACACAGTGTGTGTCTTGGGGCATTAAAACTTTGTTGGTTTAGCAATTGGTTACTGGCTGATCCATTTACTGATCACAGAACCTTTCTAAACCCATCTGCAGAAATGACGGTAGGGACTACTATGGTAGCATATACCCCCAACATCCTCAGCTGCATGTCATGCTCACGTACTACCTGAGCAAACAAATCTCCAGCCCTTCCCTTCTGCTCACCTCTTCTTGAAGGCCAGCACTCCCTTCCCCTTATCCCTACTCTCTGGAGTCCCCTGGGATCTGAGAGAGTCACTATTTCTTGGGAGGAATCTCACACTTCAGGTGTCTTTCAGAATCTTGGACTGTTCTTCACATATCACTGAGACAGTGGAATTTTAAACAGGCCCCTTGGGAGGAAAGGTCCTCTTTGAAGACATCCTAAGTCTGCAAGACATGGAAGTGAGCAGAGAAAGGGGAGCACATAGAAGGTTCTTCATGGATTCCCATCACACTGTGAAGCAGGGAAATAAAATGACACAATGAAAGAAGCAGTAAAGACACGCCCCCAAAACCAGGAGTGACTATCAACCATCTGTCGCAAATGCAAGCCCTCCAAAGAGAATAAGGGTGCTTAGAGAAACATAGAGAAACATAAATATCAAGTGGCTCCCACATTCATAGAGGCATTCAGAACCTGAGACAAAAACCCAACAGATCTTACCTCTAGATCTGGAAGTGTGAGCCAACCTAGCCCTACAAAGCATTTCTCCGGGTCATTTGGCCACACAAAACTACACCTCAATGGAGTTAGTATTACTTGCTACTAACTGATGGCCAGTATTGTTTTCTGGAAAGAAAAAGGAAATTCTGGAAGGTTGCACCCAAAATATCTGCAGAGAGTACTAACCTCTGAGGTTAGTATCAGGATCAGATGTAGGAAGATGATTTACTTTTCATTGGGTAATCTTTTCTATTATTTGATTCTTATTATGGCTTTTATAATTATTATCAAAGAGAAGAGATTTTATCTTCAACATAAATGAAAGAGAGAAACTGCTGATTGAGAGGTATGGTTAACTTATCAATAATTACAAGTTTGAAGAGGTAACTTCTTTTTGCTTAATCATTATACATCCTTTATTTCTTGATACAAAGAGAAAACATCACAACATTAATCAAAGTCATATAATAATGCCTTATCATGAAGTAGAAAGAAACATGAAAATGGGATTCCCAGGCAAGATGGTCAAATATGAACAGCTCCAGTCTGCAGCTCCCAGCGAGACCAACACAGAAGGTGGGTGATTTCTGCATTTGCAACTGAGGTACCCAGTTCATCTCATTGGAACTGGTTAGACAGGGGGTACCGCCTGCGGAAGGTGAGCAGAAGCAGGATGAGGCATCGCCTCACCCAGGAAGCACAAGGGGTCAGGGAACTCCCTCCCCTAGCCAAGGGAGGCCCTGAGGGACTGTGCCTTGAGGAATGGTGCATTCCAGCCCAGATGCTACGCTTTTCCCATGGTCTTCACAACCCGCAGACCAGGAAATACCCTCGGGTGCCTACATTACAAAGGCCCTGGGTTTTAAGCACAAAACTGGGCAGCCATTTGGGCAGACACCAAGCTAGCTGCAGGTTTTTTTTCATACTCCAGTGGTGCCTGGAACACCAGCAAGACAGAACCATTCACTCCCCTGGAAAGGGGGCTGAAGCCAGGGAACCAACTGGTCTTGCTCAGCAGATCCCACCCCGACGGAGCCCAGCAAGCTAAGATCCACTGGCTTGAAATTTCTCACTGCCAGCACAGCAGTCTGAAGTTGACCTGGAATGCTTGAGCTTGGTGGGGGGAGGGGCGTCCACCATTACTGAGGCTTGATTAAGCGGTTTTCCCTTCACAGTGTAAACAAAGTCGCTGGCAAGTTTGAACTAGGCAGAGCCCACCAAAGCTCAGCAAAGCTGCTGTAGCCCGACTGCCTCTCTAGATTCCTCCTCTCTGGGCAGGGCATCTCTGAAAAAAAAAGGCAGCAGCTCCAGTCAGAGGTTTATATCTAAAATTCCCATCTCCCTTGGACAGAGCACCTTGGAGAAGGGGCGGTTGTGGGCGCAGCTTCAGCAGACTTAAATGTTCCAGCCTGCCAGCTCTGAAGAGAGCAGTGGATCTCCCAGCACAATGCTCAAGCTCTGCTAAGGGACAGACTGCCTCCTCAAGTGGGTCCCTGACCCCCATGCCTACTGATGGGGAGACACCTCCCAGCAAGGGTTGACAGACACTCCATACTGGAGAGCTCCACCTGGCATCTGGCAGATGCCCCTCTAAGATGAAGCTTCCAGAGGAAGGAGCAAGAAGCAATCTTTGCTGTTCTGCAGCCACCACTGGTGATACCCAGGCAAACAGGGTCTGGGGTGGACCCCCAACAAACTCCAGCAGATCTGCAGAAGAGAGGCCTGTTAGAGGGAAAACTAACAAACAGAAAGCAATAGCATAAACATCAACAAAAAAGCCGACCATGCAAAAACTCCATCCGAAGGTCACCAAAAGCAAGACCAACAGTAGATAAATCCACAAAGAAGAGGAAAAAACAGTGCAAAAAGGCTGAAAGTTCCAAAAACCAGAATGCCTCTTTTCCTCAAAAAGGATCACAACTCCTCACAAGCAAGGGCAAAAAACTGGACGGAGAATGAGTTTGACGAATTGACAGAAATAGGCTTCAGAAGGTGAATAATAACAAACTCCTCGGAGCTAAAAGAGCATGTTCTAACCCAATGCAAGGAAGCTAAGAACCTTAATAAAATGTTAGAGGAATTGCTAACTAGAATAACCAGTTTAGAGAAGAATATAAATGACTGATGGAGCTGAAAAACACAGCACGAAAACTTCATGAAGCATACACAAGAATCAATAGGTGAATCAATCAAGCAGAAGAAAGGATATCAGAGATTGAAGATCAATTTAATGAAATAAAGCATGAAGACAAGATTAGAGAAAAAAGAATGCAAAGGAATGAACAAAGCCTCCAAGAAATATGGGACTATGTGAAAAGACCAAATCTACGTTTGATTGATATACCTGAAAGTGACAGGAGAATGGAACCAAATTAGAAAACACCCCGTAGGATATTATCCAGGATAATTTCTCCAACCTAGCAGGACAGGCCAACATTCAAACTCAGGAAATACAGAGAACACCACAAAGATACTCCTCGAGAAGAGCAACCCCAAGACACATAATTTTTAGATTTACCAAGATTGAAATGAAGGAAAAAGTATTAAGGGCAGCTAGAGAGAAAAGTCGGGTTACCCACAAAGGGAAGTCCATCAGACTAACAGTGGCTCTCTCAGCAGAAACCCCAACAGCCAGAAGAGAGTGGGGACCAATATTCAACATTCTTAAAGGAAAGAATTTTCAACCCAGAATTTCATACCCAGCCAAGTAAGCTTCATAAGTGAAGGAGAAATAAAATCCTTTACAGACAAGCAAATTATAAGGGATTTTGTTACCACCAGGCCTGCCTTACAAGAGCTCCTGAAGGAAGCACTAAATATGGGAAGGAAATAAAAATACCAGCCACTACAAAAACAAACTAAAATGTAAAGACCATTGATACTTTGAAGAAACTGCATCAACTAATGGGCAAAATAACCAGCTGGCATCATAATGACAGGATCAAATTCACACATAACAATATACACCTTAAATGTAAATGAGCTAAATGCCCCATTTAAAAGACACAGACTGGCAAATTTGGATAGAGTCAAGACCCATCGGTGTGTTGTATTCAGGAGACCCATCTCATTGGCAAAGACACACATAGGCTCAAAATAAGGGGATGGAGGAAGATTTACCAAGCAAATGGAAAGGAAACAAAAAGCAGGGGTTGCAATCCTCATCTCTCATAAAACACTTTAAACCAACAAAGATCAAAAAAGACAAAGAAGCACATTACATAATGGTAAAGGGATCAATGCAACAAGAAGAGTTAACTATCCTAAATACATATGCACCCAATACAGAAGCACCCAGATTCGTAAAGCAAGTTCTTAGAGACCTACAAAGAGACTTAGACTCCCACACAATAATAGTGGGAAACTGTAACACCACACTGTCAATATTCAACAGATCAATGAGCAGAAAATTAACAAGGATATCCAGGACTTGAACTCAGCTTTGGACCAAGCGAACATAATAGACATCTACAGAACTCTCCACCCCGAATCAACAGAATACATATTCTTCTCAGCACCACATAGCACTTATTCTAAAATCAACCACATAATTGGAAGTAAAACACTCCTCAGCAAATGCAAAAGAACAGAAATCATAACAAACACTCTCTCAGACCACAGTGCAATCAAATTAGAACTCAGGATTAAGAAACTCAATCAAAACTGCACAACTACATGGAAACTGAACAACCTGCTACTGAATTACTACTGGGTAAATAATGAAATTAAGCCATATATAAGTAAGTTCTTTGAAACCAATGAGAACAGACACAATGTACCAGAATCTCTGGGATACAGCTAAAGCACTGTTTAGAGAGAAATTTAGAGCACTAAATGCCCACAGGAGAAAGTGGGAAAGATCTAAAATCAACACCCTAACATCACAATTAAAAGAACTAGAAAAGCAAGGACAAACAAATTCAAAAACTCACAGAAGACAAGAAATAACTAAAATCAGAGCAGAACTGAAGGAGATAGAGACATGAAAAACCCTTCAAAAAAATCAGTGAATCCAGGAGCTGGTTTTTTGGAAAGATTAACAAAATAGATAGACCACTAGCCAGGCTAATAAAGAACAAAAGAGAGAAGAGTGAAATAGACACGATAAAAAATGATATAGGGGAGATCACCACTGATCTCACAGAAATACAAACTACCATCAGAGAATACTATAAACACCTCTATGCAAATAAACTAGAAAATCTAGAAGAAATGGAGAAATTCCTGAACACATACACCCTCCCAAGGCTAAACCAGGAAGAAGTCGAATCCCTGAATAGACCAATAACAAGTTCTGAAATTGAGGCAGTAACTAATAGCCTACCAACCAAAAAAAAAAAAAAAAAAAAAAGCCCAGGACCGATGGATTCACAGTCGAATTCCACCAGAGGTACAAAGAGCACCCGGTACCATTCCTCCTAAAACTATTCCAAGCAATAGAAAAAGAGAGACTCATCCCTAACTCAATATATTAGGCCAGCATCATCCTGACACTAAAACCTGGCAGAGACACAACACAGAAAGAAAATTTCAGGCCTGTATCCCTGATGAACATTGATGTGGAAATCCTCAATAAAATACTGGCAAACCGAATCCAGCAGCACATCAAAAAGCTTATCCACCACGATCAAGTCGGCTTCATCCCTGGGATGCAAGGCTGATTCAACATATGCAAATCAATAAACATAATCCATCACATAAACAGAACCAATGACAAAAACCACATGATTTTCTCAATAGATGCAGAAAAGGTCTTCAATAAAATTGAATACCCCTCCATGCTAAAAACACTCAATAAACCAGGTATTGTTGGAACATATCTCAAAATAATAAGAGCTATTATTTATGACAAACACAGAGCCAGTATCATACTGAATGGGCAAAAGCTGGAAGCATTCCCTTTGAAAACCTGCACAATACAAGGTTGCCCTCTCTCACCACTCCTATTCAACATAGTATTGGAAGTTCTAGCCAGGGCAATCAGGCAAGAGAAAGAAATAAAGCATGTTTGAATTGGAAGAGAGGAAGTGAAATTATCTCTATTTGCAGATGACATGATTGTATATTTAGAAAACCCCATCGTATCAGCCCAAAAACTCCTTAAGCTGATAAGCAACTTCAACAAAGTCTCGGGATACAAAATCAATGTGCAAAGATCACAAGCATTCCTATACACTAATTACAGACAAACGGAGAGTCACATCATGAGCAAACTCCCATTCACAATTGCTACAAAGAAAAGAACATACCTAGGAATCCAACTTACAAGGGATGTGAAAGACCTCTTCAAGGAGAACTCCAAACCACTGCTCAAGGAAATAAGAGAGGACACAAACAAATGGAAGAACATTCCATGCTTATGGATAGGAAGAATCAATATCGTAAAAACGGCTATACTGCTCCAAGTAATTTATAGATTCAATGCTACTCCCATCAAGCTACCATTGACTTTCTTCACAACATTAGAAAAAAAACTACTTTAAATTTCATGTGGAACCAAAAAAGAGGCTGTATAGCCAAGACAATCCTAAGGAAAAAGAACAAAGCTGGAGGCATCACGCTACCTGACTTCAAACCATACTACAAGGCTACAATAACCAATACAGCAAGGTACTGGTAACAAAACAGACATATAGACCAATGAAACAGTACAGAGGCCTCAGAAATAACACCACATATCTATGACCATCTGATCTTCGACAAACCTGACAAAAAAAAAAAAGCAATATGGAAAGGATTCCCTATTTAATAAATGATGTTAGAAAAACTGGCTAGCCATATGTAGAAACTTGAAACTGGACCCCTTCCTTACACCTTATACAAAAATTAACTCAAGATGGATTAAAGATTTAAACATAAGACCTAAAACCATAAAAACCCTAGAAGAAAACCTAGGCAATACCATTCAAGACATAGGCATGGCAAAGACTTCATGACTAAAACACCAAAAGCAATGGCAACAAAAGCCAAAATTGACAAATGGGATCTAATTAAACTAAAGAGCTTCTGCACAGCAAAAGAAACTATCACCAGAGCGAACAGGCAACCTACAGAATGGGAGAAAATTTTGCAATCTATCCATCTGACAAAGGGCTAATATCCAGAATCTACAAGGAACTTAGATAAATATACAAGAAAAAAACAAACAACCCCATCAAAAAGTGGGCGAAGGATATGAACAGACACTTCTCAAAAGAAGACATTTATGCAGCCAACAAACATATGAAAAATAGCTCATCATCACTGGTCATTAGAGAAATACAAATCAAAACCACAATGAGATACCATCTCATGCCAGTTAGAATGGCGATTATTAAAAAGTCATGAAACAACAGATGCTGGAGAGGATGTGGAGAAATAGGAGCGCTTTTACACTGTTGGTGCAAGTGTAAATTAGTTCAACCGTTGTGGAAGACAGTGTGACAATTCCTCAAGGATCTAGAACTAGAAATATCATTTGGCCCAGCAAACCCATTCCTGGGTATATACCCAAAGGATTGTAAATCATTCTACTGTAAAGACACATGCACACGTATGTTTATTGCAGCACTGTTCACAATAGCAAAGACTTGGAACCAACCCAAATACCCATCAATGTTAGACTGTATAAAGAAAATGTGACACATATACACTATGGAATACTATGCAGCCATAAAAAAGAATGAGTTCATCTCCTTTTCAGGGACATGGATGATGCTGGAAACCATCACTCTTAGCAAATTAATACAGGAACAGAAAACCAAATACTGCATGTTCTAACTCATAAGTGGGAGTTGAACAATGAGAACATATGGGCACAGGGAGGGGAACATCACACACTGGGACCTGTTGGGGGATGAGGGGCAAGGGGAGGGATAGCATTAGGAGAAATACCTAATGTAGATGACGGGTTAATGGGTGCAGCAAACCACCATGGCACATGTATACCTATGTAACAAACCTGCACATTCTGCACATGTATCCCAGAACTTAAAGTATAATTTTAAAAAAAGGAATATGAAAATGGGGTCCAGATGCCTGGGTCCTAATCTGTGTATCACTCACCAGACTAATCCCTTCCCTCCCTGGACTTCAGATGCTCCTGGAGAAACATGCAGGCATGGGATTAAAAATCTAAAATCCTTTCCAACTTTCTAAGTTCTCTCTGAAAATAAAAGCAAGTGTATTTGCTGAAAAATTTCATATGGTTTTGAAGTTATGAAAGTAACACATGCTTACCAAAGGCTCAGATGACACAGATGTATGTAATGCAAAGCTTTCCTGCACTGCCCCCACCTTTATTCAATTCCTCTCTGCTTCCAGAGTTAGCTACCATTAACAGACTATCACTGCACTGTCCAGTGTGGTAGCCACTAGCATGTGTAACTATGTAAACTTAAATTTTAATGAGTTGAAATTAAATAGCTATGAAAATTCAGTTCCTCAGTCATACTAGTCACATTGCAAGGGCTCAATAGCCATGTGAGGCTAGTGGCTACTAAACTGGACAGCACAGATACAGAACAGTGCTATCACTGCAAAAGTTCTACCAGACAGCACTGGTCTACTATGCATAAGAAGGCCTTTCAATACTGTTCAATACTTATTTCCTGGAATTTCTGCAATTGCTGACATCAGACCCTCTCTAGCTGGGCTCATGACTACTCTAACAGCTTAATGGGGTAAGTTGCTTTGAAAAGGTCTCCGGCTCGTTGCAGTGGCTCACGCCTGTAATCCCAGCACTTTGGGAAGCTGAGGCGGGTGGACCACCTGAGATCAAGAGTTTGAGACCAGCCGGACCAACATGGTGAAACCCTGTGTCTACTAAAAATACAAAAAATAAAATAAAATAGCCAGGTGTGGTGGTTGGCACCTGTAATCCCAGCTACTCGGGAGGCTGAGGCAGGAGAATTGCTTGAACCCGGGAGATGGAGGTTGCAGTGAGCTGAGATCACACCACTGCACTCCAGTCTGGGTGACAAGAGCAAGATTCCATCTCAAAAAACAAAAAAAAAAAAAAAAAAGGAAAAGGTCTCCTAATTTCCTGGTCATAGTAAGAAAGACTTGCTTCATCGCTGAAGGTCACAAGTTGTGAAACTATCACCATCCCAACAGCACATAGAAATTTAAAACCTTAACTAAGAACTGGCAAACTCAGCCTGGAAAACATAGCAAAACCCCTTCTCTACAAATAAAAGTTAAAAAGAAAATTAGCCTGGCATAGTGGCACCACTTGTAGTCCCAACTACTCATGAGGCTAGAGCAGGAGGAGCACTTGAGCCCAGGAATTCAAGGCCGCAGTGGGCTGTGATGGTGCCACTGCCCTCTAGCCCGGGTGACAAAGTGAGACTCTGTCACCACCCCTCCAAAAAAAAAAAGAACTGGCAAACACTAATGTGCCTCAGGGTGGGGCTTTTCAAAAAGCACTAAGGCATTCAAAGTCTGAAACAAAACACCCTACGAATCTTGCCCAAGTGTGAGCCAAGCTAGTAACAAACCATGACTCAATGGAGGAGTTGTCTTAATTATTCCCTAATAAACAGTGGCCAACATTGTTTTCTAGACTCTGACCTCCACTCCACCATCTGCACAGTCTAAGCAGGTAATGCCAGCTCCCCACTGCACAGTAAGGAATTCTTTCTTGATGTATAAAAGTATAATGCATTTCTTTCTTTCAGTTCCCCATAAATGTTATGTCTTCCTCTATGCTCAACCTTTGCTAGAATGTCCTTCTTTCCCTAACTGCACCTTTTCTCAACACACTTCCCCATTTATTAGCCAGACAATATCTGTTTTTTCCTTAAAGCTCATCTCAGGCATCACCTACACCAGAAAATCTTGTTGGCCCTTCCCAGGCTGGATTAGGGCCCCTCAGTGGCTGCTCCAGCATATCTATACAGGAGACACGCTGAGGGTGAACGCCTAGTAGGAACCAAGGAAGCGGGTGTGGGACTTGTCTTGAAATCACATTTTATAGCAAGGTACAACTTTGGCTGAGACATTTGCAGGAAAAAGAACAAAGTTTTTAAAGATGCTCGTATTCACACTTGAAATGTGAGTGAGAAAATATCAGTGATCCATTTCAAAGAATATCTCTTTTATAAGTAATAACTTTGGAAGGTGATTACGGTTGCACAACAATGTGAACTACTTAATGCCACTAAACGGCACACTTAAAAATGGCTAACACGGTGTCCCCTTGAGCTTTGCCCAGCCCAAGCTCCTATGCTCGCGGCAGCAAGAACAGAGGGGTAGAGCAGCCTTCGGCGGTTGGGGAGCAGGCAGCTGTGCCTGTCCAGGGGCTGTGCAAGGCACAGGCACCGCACAAGAAAAAAAATTTTTTTTAATGGCTAACATGGTAAATTCTGTTACATATATTTTTTTGCCACAATAAAAATAAATAAGGAGAAAGAAATAAACCACAAATAATATATTTTTAAAAGCAGTAACATTGGAGGAGAGCCACTAGAGGTTAAAGAAAGGTTATGCCTTTCCCCAAGCCACACTCTGGCTCTACTATTGACCCCTTTATGAGCTCCAATAACATCCTAGTGTTTTTCTATCATAATAGTGCTACTTTAAATCTGTTTATGTGTCTGTCTGTCTTTTCTACTAGATTGACAAGGATTAATTCTTATTTATCTTTTTGTAACTCTGCTACTCAGAGCAGTCCCCAACAGAGGTATTCAATAAATGTTTGTTTGGTGGATGGATGGAGGATGGATGGATGGATGGAGGATGGATGGATGGATGGATGGATGGATGGATGGATGGATGGATGGGTGGAAAAGTGGATGAGTGGATGGGTGGGTTGGTGGATGAGTGGAAGAGTGGATAAATGATGAATGAATTAATGGATAGTTTGATGGATGGATAGATAGATAGATAGATAGATGAAGATATTTTCTTAAGTCTTCAGTTCTGTCTTCAGACGAGAAGCTCACAATCTCTCCCTCTCTATCTCTCTCTCTCCCCATTTCCCATAACACCAAGAAAATGTTTTCTATTTTATATTTAACAACTCTCAATACACTAAGGGAGAAAAAGTCTGCCATTTCTTTTTTTTTCTGGGTAATGAAGTTACAGGGTATTTTTATTTTATTTATGTACATAAATTACATCTGTAATTATAAAAAACAAATATTTTTCAAACTACTTTTGCCAAGTCTAAAAAAGGCTGCCATTTCTGACCCAGTAAACACACTAAAGAAAGACTGGGGAAAGGAAAAAAGTAATCTTTAACTATATATTGGATAATAGCATTAAAAGCTTTCCTTTCTCTAATAGAGGTACAATTTGGAGATAAACTTAAATCACCTTCCTCTCTGTGGCATATGATTAAAATCTGCTTTGTCCTTCTAATTTGCTATTCTCAAATTACCACACTGCTGCTGGCACTGCAAACTCAGGCTTCACAGCTGCCCTTGAATTACTGTATAACTTTTCCGCTTTTTTTTTTCCTTTTAATCAGCACTGAACAAAGAAAGTGCCATCTATAGATGGTGGAAAAACTATGTCTTCAAACTTGGAGGCAAAAGATGTCACTCAAGGTGCCCCCTTGTGTCAGGATGACCCTCAGCAGAAATACTTCTCCCCTGAGGTCTGGGAACACAGGAGGTGAAGTTATCCTTGATAAGGTTCCAGGTGGCATAAAATATCCTGAAGTGTATTTCCATCCCTACTCCATAGAGTTTATTACTCTCCTGCCTTAGCCTTCAAAACAAAGAGAGCCTGACATGACAGTGGCTAGTGCCTAAGCAAAATAATAATAATAATACATTGTTTTCCTATTTTTCTAAAAGTCCTCTAAATACCATGCTCTGCATTGCTAGATTTTGACTTCCAGAGTCAATCTCAAAACTACAAGGCAAATTACCTTAAAGGACAGATAGAAAATTTTATTAGCATCACCCTGCCTTTTTTTCTTTTTACAACTTCTGGGGAGTTAATTTGAAATTTCAAACTACAAGTAATATTTGTACCATGCCAAATATGTAAAAGGAATCTAGTTATATTAGATGACAAAATACTCATATAACCATAGCAAGTTGACTGCAATTTTATTTGGATGTACATTCAGCCACAGGTTACAAAAAGAAAGTAGACAGGGAAAGAACTTAAACGGTGTCCTTGGATGACAGTTCTAAAACATCAATATGCTTTTTCTACCCAGAGGTGTGATCTGTGTATGGCTTTTCTCTTGAGCTATTAAAAAAAGTTGTCAGTGGAAAGGAATTACATCATTTAGACTACCAAGAACATTCAAAAACAAAATAATGGTAGTATTTAGTGTAATAAGAGCAAACCTAAAACTCAAGACACAATACCCCACCCTAAGCTTGCTAAATATGAGACATTGAACCAATCCTATAACATCTCTGTTTAAATCAGTCTCAATTTAATCAATGTAATACATGTTATTATTATTATACTCAAGGATATCAAGAGGACTGTAAGTGTAGAGAAAGGTTGCTGCTAAACAAAGAACCAATAAATACTCAACAGGTCATAACATTGTAGACAATACCTACACAAGGTACAGATGACAAAGATGGACAGTAACGTGTACAGATCAGCCAAAAAATAACATTAGCTAGAAACATCAAGGAAGAATTATTAGCCAACTGATTAATTAGGTGTTGGTCCTCTCTTCTACTAATAAGGCTAACTAGTTACTGATTTTTTTAAGACTGCTTGATTTTATCATCATATCCATCAGTAAACATTATTGTGTTTGAATTTTCAGTTTATGTGTAAAGACCTTGGTTCAGTTAATCTTGACTTTCCAGATTAATGTTTAGCATCAAGGACTAGAGTTTTAAAGCAACAAATTATACTTCTGAGGTGAGAGATTATAAGCCAAACCCTGATCTGTTGACATGCTAATTGCTTTCCCCTGCTACAGAATAATAGTATTTCAAACGTTAGCATTATACATAGATATCTTCAGATAAAACTCTATTGTACATCTAAGATTCAGGTCATTACATTATTAATATTAGATTATTGTCTGAGCAATTTTATAGAACTTGAATTATTTTAATTTTCACAAAAACTCCCTGAAAACTACACACAAAACAAAATTTGCCATAAAAGATATCTGAGATACAAACAAATACTAAATAAAGGTAAATTATCGCAGCAAAGCTACTCCTCATGTAACATGATTAATTTTGTACCATGTTGATAGGATTTTAAAATGTATTATCTACTTAATGCTCCTGACACTGTCTCAAAGGGCAACTTCCCTGGAAAGAAAATGGTATGCTTTGAAACTCAGAACTTGAAAACGGAAAGAGGTCTTTTTCATTTGCAAGTCCAAGCTAGGCCATGAAGAGTAAGGACAGAAAAATGGCTTTCCACTGACAACCCTGGTTTGGCTGCCCCATTTGTAGAAGAAAATAGAGACCAGCTCTGGTTCAGTTGGAGTTGCCTAACAAAGGAAAAATGATCAAGTACTGTTGGAAAGATGTCCAGAGCTCACAATTCATTGATTTGATCTACAAGTCTGCCCCAAGCAGAAATACAGACAAAAAAGGAAGACCTGTCATAGCAGTTTTGTTCATACCACATGGTTTCTGCCACCACTTGCAAGGACATTAACGACTCCCTTACTTCTGCCTCAATGTCAGACCTGTGTCTCTGGTAACTTTCATTCCTTATATCCAACTGTCTACTGAGAATTCTCCAGTCAGATGCCCTACAGGCACTTCAAAATCAACATACCCAAAATGGAACTCATCCTCTCTTCCCCCAACCTGCTTCTCCTCTAGTTTATCTCCTCAGTGTCAGTTTCACAGGTGTGTGACTTGCACATTTGCTCAGGGACCCGTGCCTAGAAGGACCCTGTACTTGGCTTAATGGTCTGTTATCACCACTTTGAAATTCTTAACAATTTTTTAACAAGCTCTGCATTTTCATTTTGCACAGGACGACATAAATTATGTGACCAGGTCTGTCTCTCCTGGAATGGCATCTCCATTACCCAGTTGTTGAAACTAACCATGTGGAACTCATCCCAGATTCTCCTTTCCTTAACTCCCAGATTCAGTCATCATGTTTCATGCCTAGGGTTTTACACCAAGCAAGAGATCACTTTGCTTGTAATGCCCTTTTTCTCCTTCTGAAAGAATTTACTTCCACTTGTCCTTTAATTATTAATCAAGATTCATCTATACCAGAGTACTTACTGATGCCCCAGCCTGATCTTGGTGCATCCTCTTGGTCTTCCACCTGCATTTACCTGTCTCTACATCCGTCATTTCATCCTCACATCACTATCCTTTCTGTCTTCCCCCTGACTGACTGCGAGCCTCTTGATAGCTGATTTTATTTTCTTTTGTATCTCTACTTCCAGCTCTGGGCTAGGAATATAGAAGATATTTAACAAATGTTTATCGAATAAGATTGACGTTGTTTCAAACAAACTTTAATTTACTTTTGAAAAACATAACTTCTTGATCAAAACAAATGCTCTTCCTTTTTAGAATAAGGTTCTTTTTTTCTTTCTTTTTGCTAAAGTGGGCCCCTCCTTTCCATCCTGCACCTTCAGGGAGAATCAACAAAGCAAACAGCTCCAGAGCTTAATTTACAACTGGAATGCATTTTGTATGGCCCTCCAGGGTCATCGTCCCTCAGAGTCACTTCTGCAAGTAGGAACAGCTGGGGCCCCTATGCCTCCAGGGGCTTCCAGGCACTGCTGGCTTATACACAATGACTTGTTTGTGCCGAGATATTGCCTGAGCTTTTCAGAAATACCACCAGGAGTCCAGTGTACAGGAAAGCAAGACTGGGAAGCCTGGCCCAGAGGGACGACAAGGCAGTCACTAACCGTAGTCCCGTGTGCTCTCATGGACATGCAACACTTCATCAGATTTGCCATGGGAAATTCCGTTTGAAAAAACAATCTCTTGATTTGCTTGGAACAAATAGTCAAACAGAATCATTCCATACCCAGCAACAGTGTCTAATCAGCACTCCATTATACCTGTGATAGACACACCAGGATGGATTTCTTTATTTATTCACTTACTTACCCACACTCATTGAACATCTGCTGAAAGAAATGTGCCCAGTGAGGCACAATCGAGGGAGGAACAAAAGGAACAGATCCCTCCACTCAAGGAGCTTAGCAATAGTATTAGGAGAAAGGTAAATTCCACTAATGTCTGACTATTCCAGATGTGGTCCACAGACCAGCCACACAAGCACCACCTGGAAGCATGCTAAAAATGTCAAATTTCAGGATTCTTCCCAAGACTTCCTGAATCCGAGTCTGCATTTGAAGAACAGAGAAACTCCACAGGAACATCCGACTGAGAAGCACTTACACACTTCTCCCAGGGCTCAATGCTGAACTTGACTCTTCTGAGCCTGAGTCAAGTTCAAACCTCAGCTGCAAAATCTGCCCAACTGGCTCCTGACCCTAGTCCCATTATTTTTCCCATCTCTGGATTCCACATCTGGCTCTCTCCTACTTCATGGGAAGAGCAACTTGAAATTCTCCATCACAGGGTGAGAACTAAAAGAGGGCCATGTTATCTTCCCAATGCCTAACACTTATGCCATGTGAATCTCAGATTCTCGTAGAATAAATTCTGATATTTGCATTTCTGCAACATTTTTCTGTTTTCCCAAAATGCCTACTCAGAAAAAGAAGTAAGAACTTAATAATTCAAGTGACTAATGGGCCTGATTCAAATGGTTTACAGTTTAAACACTTCATGTTTAGCTGTATATTTTCCATGATCTAAAGAAGGGTCTCAAAACAAGACACAGCTTTATACAATTATTAGAGTTTAAAAAGTTAGGATTCAGTTAGAGAGCAAGTGCAATTAGAGAATGCTTATTACAGTAGAGCTTGGCCTTGCCCTTCTACTGTTAATATTTTGAATATAAACGCAGACAAAACACACACACACACATATGCATAGTTACTACTAAGAATTCCAAATATAATGTACATATTTTCTGTGAACATGTTAAATTAAAAAAAAGTGTTTTTTATTTAACTGACATCACTTGGGGTACTTGTAATTTATGTTCTTGGAGGCATAGAAGATGCATATAAGTTCTACTTTGTTTTACTTAATTTTGGATTTTTTAAATTTTTCTGGAAGTTCAATAAATGGACAGTAACCTAAACCAGCAATTTTTTTTTTTGAGACAGGGTCTCACTGTCACCCAGGCTGGGGTGCAGTGGCACAGTCACGGCTCACTGCAGCCTCCACCTCCCTACCTTATGCAATCCTCCCACCTCAGCCTCCCAAGTAGCTGGGACTACAGGCATGCACCAATCCCAGCAAATTTTTGTATTTTTTATAAACCCAGGGTTTCACCATGTTGCCCAGGCTGGTCTCAAGCTCCTGGGTTCATGCGATCTGCTCACCTCAGCCTCCCAAAGTGCTGGGATTACAGGCACCAGCCACTGCACCCAGCAATTCTTCAGTATGTTGGCCTCAAAACTCCTTTACTCTGCTGAGTATCTGTAAAACCTTTGTTTATATTATATATCTATAGAATTATCCAAAATATTCAATTATTGATTCATTTAAAAATAACAATAAACCCACTGTACATTAATGTAAGTAACATATTTTTGCTTAAAAATAGCTATATTTTACAAAATAGTGATAAAAGGAGCATTGTTTTACATTTTTTGCAAATATCATTAATGACTGACTCAACGAAGAGGTGTATTCTCACATATGCTTCTTCATTCAGTGTGTTGTAATATCACAGATCTTGTAGCCTCTAGAAAATTCCACTGTACACTTCTGAAAGACTGAAAGTGGAAAAGGTAAACAACATCTCATCAGAGTGACAAGATAATTCAATGGGGAAAAGAGTTATTTTTTTCAACAAATGGTGCTGGGACAACTGGATATCCACATGCAAAAGAATAAAGTTGGACCCCTACCTCACACCATATACAAAAATTGACTCAAACTGGATCAAAGATGGGGAGTGACTGTTAATAGGTACAGATTTATTCTGGGGTGATGAAAATGTTCTGGAATTAGGGAGTGATTGCAGTTGCAAAGTCTTATGAATATATGAAAATCAACTGAATTGTACACTTTAAAATGATTAATTTTATGGTATGCGAACTATGTATCAATTTTAAAAATGGATCAAAGTCCTAAATATAAGAGCTAAAACTATAAAACTGCTTAATGAAAACATAGGCATAAGTCCTTATTACCTTGAATTGGGCAACAGTTCTTAGCTATGGCATCACAAATACAAGCAACAAAAATTATATATAAATTGGACTTTATCAAAATTAAAAGCTTTTTTGACCCCATCAAGAAAGTAAAAGATATCCCACAGAATGGGGGAAAAAATTGCAAATCATTTATTGTATAAAGGGTTTGTGTCCAAAATATATGAAGAACTCTTACAACTTAAAAATAAAAGACAACCCATTTTAAAATAGGCAAAAGGTCTAAATGGGCAGTTGTCTGAAGAAGATGTACAAATGGCTAATAGACACATGAAAAGATGCTCAACTTTAGCCTTCAGAGAAATGCAAATCAAAACCACAATGAGATACCACTCCACACCCACTTAGAACGGTTATAATCAAACAGATAGATAAATAACAAGTGTTGAAGAGGATGTGAAGAAATTGAAACCCTCCTACACTGCTGGTGGGAATGTAAAACGGTGCAGCCACTTTGAAAAACTGTTTGACAGTTATTCAAAAGATTAAACACAGAGTTACCGTATGACTAGTAATTTCACTTTTAGGTATACACCCAAGAGAAAAGAAACGTGTCTAGAGAGCAGCTTTTTCAGGAATGTTCATGGCAACATTATTCATAGTAGCCAAAATGTTCATCAACCCAAATGTTCATCAACTAATGAATGGATCAACAAAATGTGATATATCTATGCAATGGACTACTATTCAACAAGGAAAAGGAAGGAAGTACTGACCCATGCTACAATGTGGATAAACCTTGAAAACATTGTGCTAAGTGAAAGAAGCCAGACACAGAAGTTCACATATTTTATGATTCCATTTTTATCAAATGTCCAGAATAGACAAATATATACAGACAGGAAGTAGATTAGTGGTTGCCTAGGACTGGGAGGTCTGGAGGGAAATGGAGGTATGACTGCTAAAGGGCAAAGGTTCATTTTGGGGATGATGAAAATATTCTAAAATTGATTGTGGTGATGACTGCACAACTATCCAAATATATCAAAAATTGTATACCTTAAGTGGGTGTACTACAAGGAATGTGAACTATATCTCAATAAAACTGTTATCCAAAAAGGCAAACAATATCTTAGTATTATTTTGAAAATACTTCTTTTAACAGCATGGCCTCCATGAAAGGATCACAGGGACTTCCAGGTTTCCCCAGACCACACTTTGAGAACCACCTACCCTAGACACAGCATCTAGAGTAGGTATTGTGGATTATCTTTTTAGGAGCCATTTCCCCCTGACTCCCATCTGATTTTAGGTATTTGCTCTTCCCCAGGCAGAACATCACCACAGGGGAAGTTGATTTCACCCTGAGTCCCAGGGTCGAGTTCTGCACCTTAAGCTAATCAGTACATTCTGTTCCCCTGGGCATAGTCACTGCTTCCGGGGTGAGCATGTGACCTGGGAGGTCCAATCAGAATGACTGCACACTTCTGCTTGGGATGCTGAATTGAAAGCGGCTTCTCTCTTCCTCTGGAGGGTATCCTATGAAAATGTGAGAACTGGCACTGCTGTAACCATTTCACTACCAGCCTGAGGATGGAGCCATCACAAATGGCAAGAAGAGGCAAAGGAACCCCAGAGAAACAGAGCCACAGTCCTTGAATTAAACACGTAATTCAAGACTTCTGAATATATGAGTCAGTAAACATCCTTAATGTTAAAGCCAGTTTGAATTAGAATTTGTTACATGTAGTTGAAAGAATTCTAGCGGATACACCGCTCAAACAATGTGCAGCTAATAGTATTGTATGCTCCCTGAAGTCAATACGCTTTGCCTTTGCTTTGAAAATATCAAGAGATAAGATCTTAGCAGACCATTGGAATAACATTACATTTTTTTTAGGATATGCTTAATATAAAGAACTGGCCCATATAATCTAGGTCTAAAAACGTCAGAGCTGTGCCACAGTATTTAACAAACTGCCTCTCTCCTCTATTCCTTTTGTGTCTGATTTTCAGTAGACTCTGAATGGCATTCCAGAAGAGCTTGGTAGAGAAAAGTGTTGAATTGTCCTTACTAGCAGAAAATTGTGGCTGCCAGCTGGACCTAGCTTGGATTTCACCAGCAGGATCATCATGGGGCCTGATATTTAGCACAGATATAGGTTTGCACATGATAATGTCATTCCCATTTCAACAGATAAGAAGCTATCCTTTTTTTCAACTAAATTGATTAGAATAGTATTCTGTATTTGGGTGATATTTTAACATTTACAACATGCTTTTACATAAACCATCTCAACAACCCAATGGAGATTGGCAATTGAGGAATTATTACTCTCATTTCTCAGATGAAGAACAGGAGGCCCAGTGACTTGCTTAAGGTCCTGCACCATCAGAAAGGGATGGAGTTTAGGCTTAAAGTCATTTGATTCTAAGTCAAAGCCTTCCCACCACTTAGGATTACCTCTAATATAGTTTCACAAAGCACTAAGATAACAGTCACTATTTTTTCAGCTCTCACTATGTGCCAGGTACTAAGCTAAGCACTTGACATATAATGCTTATTTAATCCTTACAAAAAGTCCATGAGGGCTATGTTATTATTATTTCCACTTTATAGATGAGGAAACTGAGGCCCAGTGAGGAAAAGTGACTTCCCCAAAGTCACCTGGCTAGTCAGTGGCAGAGCCAAGGTTCAAACCCAAGCAAGCAGTACTCCAGAACATATGCTCTCGACCACTTTGCCACCATGCCACTTGAACAAGCATAAAGTTTGTCTGCTGAAGAGAGCTGTGCCTGCTCTGAACAAGATGCCTTTTAGCTGCCCAGAACCCACCAGTTCCACAAGAGCAGAAATGATATTTAACAACACACTACAAAAGACTCTCTCATAATTTTTCTTGTTCTGGAATTTGATGATACAAAGATTGCCTAAAAAAAGCCAGGGCTGAGATAACATCTTACTAAACTCTCATGAGAGGTTTATTGTAACAGTAATTGCAACCCAATTTGACGTATTCTGAAAGACACTCCTGCTTGATTAGCCGACAGCTGTTCCTCCCCACCACACACATGTGCATGCACACACACACACATAATTCCATTCCTTCCATAATGGCAAAGCCAATTCCCATTATAGAGAGGAAAGATGCCAGATGCATATATTCCTAGACACTTTTGCAGCTAGGGCATGGGCATATGATCCAATCCAGGCCAATAGAATTTGATGGGAAGACTGATGGGGACTCTGGGAAAGTGTTCCTCTGTGATAAAAAGGAAATGCATGAGGAAACACCTCTTCTTGGACAGTGGATGTGGCAGTGACTGACTGACATCTAAAATTACTGCAGCCACCTCATAATCATGGAGACTATAGAGACACAGTTAATGCACTGAAGATGCCAGAGTGAAAAGACGGGAGGCAGCAACTAAGTCCAGGCAGAGCTTTGGAACAGCCCTGAAGTTGCCCTCCCTCTGGACTTTTTGCCAGCTAAGATACTAAGTGTCCTTATTATTTAGGCCACTTTAACTTGGCTACTCTTTTACTTGCAGCCAAAAGCAGCCTAATCATCCAGTCCCAAGAGGCAGTGCTCCAAAGATGAAAGAGCTCTGGATTTTGAGTCAAATGACCTGGGTCCTGACCAACTTAATTGCTTGGTTACCCAAACTGCTAAACTCTCTGAATCTCATTTTCCATATCTAGCAATACAATATTGAGATAATACTCAGTAACACAATAACATCCATAGAATGGAGATAATTGATAGTTATGAAATTCATATGAGACAATATGAACACTACCACTTTGTCAATAGCAATGCTTCGTTCAAATGTAATTTATCTAGTCCATAATAAAACCACAGATTTTTTAAACTGCAGCATCCATCTAACCAAATTCTTTTGTTTTACAAAAGAAAAGAAAATTGACTCCAAATGTCAAATGACTCACTCAAGATCACACAGCTGGTTGGTAACATAACTAAACCACACATCTGATTCCCGATCCAACGCTGGCATGCTACCTTCATGTTGACAGGTAATGAGCTAGATTAAATATTGGGAAGGTTAGCACTCATCCATTCCACTGGTGTTTAATGTGCACATAATATACTATATAGAATAGCAGGCACTATTCTAAGTATTAGGGACTCCGCGGTGAACATCAAAATGTTCCTACTCTTGTGAATTTAACAGTCTAGAAAGGAAATTATTCAATCTACATCGGTATTTATTGTGTTCCTACTGCATGCAAAGCACTATGCTAGGATTTCTAGTCAAATACAAATACAAATTTTCAGCCAATTCCAACTATGTCAGCCACATTTACCAGGCTTTGCCAAAGTATTAATATATGAGTCAGTAAACATCCTTAATGTCTATGTAAAAAGTCTATGTAACCTCAAAAAGTCAGTATTAAAAATGCCAAGTTCATTAGCAAGAGCTGTGAATGACAATGCCAGTATCTAAAAAAAAAAAAAAAAAAAAAAAGAGGTGGATAGAAAATGGCTAGGACTCCACTCTAATTGAAGTAGCAAGGTTGAGTGAAGAGTTAGAGCCAAACCTTATCCTCCTACAACATCCAGACTTCAAAGGTTAGCTCAATTGGAAAAGCCCAATAAGGAGCATTCAGCAACACTTTCCCTTCCCCAGGCCTCTATCTGATATCCCAAACTCCCCTTTATGCCCTGTCTATTTGGAATTCCTCTATCTTGCATCCTACCTGAACATTCACAAGCAAATGATACGATGGGACAGCATCCCAGACCCTGCGAAAAGAGACAGAGCCAATGACTTCCACATCTCTTATTGGAAATGACCACCAGTCTGCTAAGACTGGGCCACTAGGTTATATGTTTGAAAGTTTTCATTGCCCAAATACCACCAAAATTATACGATTTGGAAAAGGAATGTTTAAAAGCTGTTATTTTGCAAAAGCTCTTTCCTATCCTCTATATGGTGGTAAATGCAAAGATCTTAGGGGGTGGAGAATACTCTGCCTTCTCCTCCTTATGGAAGGCACACTGAAGAGGAACAAAACACATGCACTTTCACCATCACACCCTGTAATCAGAGCACAAATAGGCAATTCTCCCTTAGTTTCTGGCTTGGTTCGTCTTTTGATGCATAGGCATAATTTGGGGCTACTACGGTCTGATATATAAGGACACTGTGCATCGAACCTAACAAAGCATTTACGCATATAGTTTCTTTAAAGGCAAATGCCATGTTTCCAGGGGGTGGAAATGGCCCCCAGTGATGTTTGGATGTGGAATTCCAATCAGCTCTGGGATGCCAGCCTGCCTGACAGACTCAGGACACATTAAGTTTGCAAACTGGCAAAGAGGGTCGCTCTGTCCATTCAGATCATGAATCCCAACTGGCCTCCAGTCACTGGTTTAAACCCCGCTACCTTGGATTTACCTCTATCCATGTCTGGAAATTTCACTGAAACTTCAGCTATTTTAACTATGGGGTAATATGTCAAAGACATGCATAAGCTTTGGATCCAGACAATTCTGGATTTGAATTCCAGCCGCTCATTCTCTTTTTAGAGATATGGCCTTGAACAAGTCACTTAAGTTATTAGCTGTTCAGTTTTCTTATCCAAAAGAAGGGAATAATACCTACTCAAAGGTTGGTGGTAGAGAGCAGACATAAATGAGTGGAAAAGGCTGGCACATGAGAGATGCTCAAGAAATGGCACCTAGAGCTATTCACATGGTCTCAAGCAATAGGCCTAAAGGTTTCTATCATCCGTTGCATCTACCACATGCAGCCACCCTCCAGCACCTTACTAGAGAAAACTGTTTGAGTGACTCTTTTTTCTTTCAATCTGGAATGCTCACCTACTAGAGAACACAGTCTAATGAACTCCCAAGGATGTGTGGCTTGAGTTTCCCCCACTTATTTTTGGGCTCCATAGGCAGCACTCCTGGAGTGAAGAGGAGTGAACAACTAACACATGTCCAAGAGCTCCTGCTCCTCCTACAGAGCCTCTAGATCAAGCTCATCCAACCCGTGGCCCAGAACAGCTTTGGATGCAGCCCAGCACAAATTCATAAATTTTCTTAAAACATTATGAGACTATTTGTGATTTTTTTTTTAAGCTCATCAGCTATCAGTAGTGGTAGTGTATTTTATGTGTGGCCCAAGACAATTCTTCTTCTTCCAATGTGGCCCAGGGAAGCCAGAAAATTGGACACCCCTGCTCTAGAGCCAGGCAGGCACCAAGGATGAGAGCTCCTAACTCAGATAGGCAGATGTGGGCTATGGAGAGAGGGTGACGTTCTGTGGACAGTATATACAATCCTTTAACTGTGTAGTTCTATAGGAGGAAGGAAGGAAGCAAACACAGATGGATTCACCCAGAACAAGCGCCAGTGATTCCAAATGGCTTTGTTTCACATTGTTTTTTAATCCTTTTGTTCTCACTCTAAGCAAATGGGAAGTCTTTGTAACCTGATACCTGGAAGGGCAATTTCAATTCCTGGTCTGGAGTACTCTAGGAAAGTATGAAGTCCAAAGTTATCCAAATAAAATATTTTAATTCATTTTAATTGGTTAAATAATAATCCTCATTTGGGGGCAGAAAGGGCAGAGAAAGATGAATCACAAAAATAAACATCTAATTTTTTGAAAAATCAGTACCCAAGCCAACATTTTGAAACATAACATTTTAACCTCTTTGGCACTAGTTGGGTCATAAGCACTAGAGTTTTTCAAACTGTTGTTAGACTGGCTACAATTCATTGTTTCTCAAAACATGAGACAACAAATACATGTCCTTTGGGGAATATTTATTATTCTAAGGAAGACTTCATCCTGAGGGAGGGGAAAAATGTCAACACCAAGTGGGACAGGGCAGAAGAGGGCTGAGAGACAGAGGAGACCTCAACAGCCTCTCTCCCTGATGGCACCTCCATCATCTACACATTCATTATGGGTTAAAGGACCTGTACACCTACTTTAGGACTTCAAGCAAAGTGCACAGACCACACTCTCTGGATCACAAGACTATTAGTACATGCCAGATGCTTCTGTGCAACCCTTGTGGCAGTAGAAACACTGCCTATCCTGCTAATCCTTTTATTATTAAGTTTAGCAGTGCTGCTTGGTCAGAATGAAATTCAAGATCCTCCAGAAAAGTCAGTGGGAGCCTACTTTCCTGGGAGATCATGGGGCATCACATTCCTACCTTGACTTTTGTCCAGCTGTCAGGTTACAAATTAATTGCAACTGCCCCCAACAGGTCACACACTCCCACTAACAAAAATTAAATAAAAATAAAACAGGGAAAGTCCTTTCATTCCTTCATGGTTTGCACAGCCTAGAGGCTGATTCCTACTCTGGGAGATGCTGCCCCACTCACCTCCCACTGACATGAGTGGTGTGCCCTGTATTTAAATGTATTAAAAAAAAAAAAAAAAAAAAAAAAAAGCAGCTCAGTTCCAGAGCCTCAAGACTCGACTAGGGTAGGTGAGAAAGGAAATCCCAGAGATAAATAGTTAAATAGATTTAAAATTCGGAAGTTAATTGTGCTGAGCCCTGACACAACCTTTCCTGATTGTGTGCGCACCGAGTGGGGCATCTTTGGGTTCCTGGAAGAGGGGCTCTCACCCGCCTACATATTCACCCACCGCAAATACGCACACGCACACGCACGCACACCTTTGCAGCTCACACTAGCTCTCCTGACAGCCCAGAGGCATTTACTACCCGAGCACAGGGCTGCCAGCAAAGCTGCCTTCACCCAAACAACTAGCCTTCTCCTCCAACTTGGGTGACAGTGAATGTCCACCAAGATTCCACGGGGCGCTTTTTCCCAGGACCCAGGTTCCTGCAGGGCTCCCCACTTGCTGGCCTCACAATCCTTTCTTTTCCTTTCTCTGAAACACTCAGACTTCACACATTCCTTTCGAGGTAGCTCCAGTCCGACGCATCGCGCGCGCTCCATCCCTCAAGGCTGGCGCCCAGGGCAGCCCGGCCTCTCTCACTCTGGGGAAACTTCGCCACCGCCCCACGCGGAGAACTGAAGACCACCGGCGGAGGGTAAGGGGGACCCACACGGAGCGGAAAGCAGGTTCCGGGACTGAGGGCGTCTCCAGAGCCTGGGCGCGGGAGAGAGAAATGAGTGAACCTGGCGGATGCATGCCTTCTCCACGTGGAGGAAAGGAGGAAATACCAGTGGGCGACATGCAGGTGCCCCTCTCAGCCCTCAGAGCTCCCATCTCCTGGCGGAGTAGGGCCCAGAGGGGCCAGAGTCCCTCCGCAGGCAGCTGCCCCGCGCCCCTAGTCTGGGCGCAGAGAGACGCGCGCGCAGGGTGCACGCGAGGGGAAGGGGACTGGGCGCGGATAACGCGTGCCTGGAGCTTGCAGGGGATCATGCCCCCCACGCCAGGATAAGGCCCCCAAGCCTCAGAGGGCTGAGGAATCGAAATCTGGCTTTCTAGCAGTCCCCCAATCCCCTCCGGGAGTGGGTTCCTTGTCCTGGCATGCCCACCGCAAAGGCCCCCCGCCCTGCTCCCGGCGTGTGCCCCGCGCCCTCGCCCAGTTCCACGCACACCTGGATGTGGCAAGATATCTCCGAGTCGTCCAGCAGCCGGATGGTGCATTTCATCTCCTGGCTGAGCGATTTGATGCTGGAGCTCCGAAAGTGGATCATTTTCATGGTCCTCCTGCCTCTCGGCACACAGTGGCAGGAGGCGAACATGCACCGCGGCCGTGGGGAGCGAACGCGAGGCTCAGGGCCGGCGCGGTGCTCGCCTGCGCGGACACACACTCGCGCACGCACTGTCCGGGACACCTGGGCGCGGCTCAGCCCCGGGACAGCGGCAGCGTCGGGCGCCTGCGGCCACACATGCCCAGCGGCCGGGGCGCGGCGGGCGGGTCCCTCCCTCCTGTTCGCTCGCCTCCGCCTCGCCCCCTCCTTTCCCCGCCTCCTTCTGTCGCGCGCGCTCGTGCGCCTCCCTCTGCCCAGGCTCGCTTGCCGAGGATGCCCAGAGCCTGAGACCCTCCGCGGGCGCGCGACGCACTCACTCCCACGCGCACCGAGCAGCTGAAGGAGGAGGCGGAGGGATGGCTGGCGCGGCTGGCCCGGGTGCCCTGGTGGTGGCCTGCTCAGTCGCAGCCGCCGCTGCGTCAAGCTGGGCCCGACTGTCTTCCTCAGCCTCGCCGCCTCCTCCCTCCCCTGGCCGCTGTCGCTCGGGCTCCCGGTAGTGCTCGTCCCGGCCCCGGCTCCCGCACGCGCCCGACAGCGCCCTGCTCTGCTCAGCTCCAGGGACCTGGCGCGGGTAGGGGACAGAGAGCGATCCTGACCCACACCGCCAGGGGGATTCCGCCTCGGGAAAGGATTGTGGGGCCCAGGGCGAGTGAGAGAGAGAGAGAGTGACAGCCCTGACAGGGCTACACCAGGAATACCGCTAATAGTAAAAATCTCATGGATATTGTTTAAGCTATTGCTTTATTTAATGCCAGCTAGGACTCAGTCTCTTTCTCTAAAAAATTCGGAGCCTTCCATGTGCAAATCCTCCTTTAAATCTCCCAACATCTTAGTGTGATATTTGGTAGCATACCTTTGACCCGAGCAAGAGGGGTGGGTTCCTATTCTACTCCCCTACTTGAGAGACCTCCTCCAGCTCCCGGTTGCTCAGGAATTAAGAGGTCTAATGCAAAGCAGATATGCCCCGTCCTGTTTTAGTCCAGTCTCTGGGTACTGAGGACTCTGGAATTCCCCACCCGCCTCCAGGGTGTTGAAGGTAGAAGGTATCCTGCCTCTTTGTTGTCCCCCAAGGTGGCTCAAGCCACCGTGTCATGTACCCTAGGCCCTAGAGTGGCCAGAGGCAGCTGTTGAGTCAGGGGTATGGAGCTTGAATGTGAGCGCTGGAATGTCTAGAAGTTGGGAGAGATGGAAGTCCTCTTACCCTGCTGCTCTTGCCTGAGCAGAACAGGTCGTTAGGAAGGAACATTTGTTAGAAGAAGGACGTATTACCCAGCTGTCAGCTTTTTCAAGGTTTGTGCCTGCATGGAGCCCCCTCATCCAAAGGTATGCCCTGTCCTGGGGATGGAGGAAGAGTGGCACAGAAATTGTACCTGCCCTGGACCGTCTGGTGGGCCATATATTCTCTAGGACACCTAATGTTGGCCGAGACTTGGTGGAGTCCACAATGCATTTGGACTTCTCTCTGCCTGCTCCTGCCTCCTCTCCCTGTTGATCACTAATAAATACCATACAGGACAAACTCAGTCTCAGTATCTGCTCCTGGAAATTCCAAATTGCAGCAATTTGTCAATATAGGAGGATACAGAATGTTTTATGTAGCACTCAATAGCTGACTATTGCTTATGAATATTTAGATGATAGTATGGGGCATTCTCATGGATGCTCTTGAGCTGGGCCCTTCAAGTGTTAGGGAAAAGCCTAATGGAGAGGTCAGTATTGAGGGTATGGGAAGATGTGGGTTTCATTCTTGGCCCAGCTACTGGCTAATCCTGGGGATCTTTAAAAAAGCCTCTCCATTTCTTTTCTCATTTCAAAGGAGAGAACACCTGTCCATCCCACAGGTGGCTGGGAAGCTGGGATGAGACCAGGTCAGTGGAGGCCATCTTACGGCTGTAATCTGTAAATCCCCATGTGCACATATGAGGTGGCAGGGACGGGACCTGTCTCAAGGTGAAAACTGGATCATCTCTGCTAGCCAAAAGAGCAGATAGCCCAGAGATCAAAGAAAAGTCACAAACCAACACAGTCCATGCTTTTCTTTTAAGACCACACACACACACTTGTCCACCCTATTATAGTGACCATTAGGCTCCAAAGAGTCATATCAATACCCAAAAACTGTTATCCCAAATTTCAAGGACGCAAAATAAGACCAACAAGGACAGTAGGAAAAAAGACAGAATAAAAATCACCCAATGTGGGACTGTAAGAAACAGAATTTTGAAGAAATGAGAAGAACCTGAGACTGGTTGTCTGGCCTGATTAGGAATAAAGGCTGAGATTCAGCTAGTATGAAAATACAGGCTGTGGAAGCACTTGGCATGACAGCTAGGTAAATTACCAGGTATGGTCACCTGGATTGAACCACCCACTGCAAACAAGGCTTTGGGAAACCAAGTGGCCATTGTCAATAATAATAATAGTAATATGAAGATTAGGAAGAACTCAAAGAATGAACTCAAGGGATGAGTTTAAAACTGGACCACTTAAAGAAAAGCAGTGATGCACTGAGTCCTAAATTCTCAGCTTACAACTTTTAAATAGCTGCATTTTAACAAACAACCAAGCTCAAAGAATATTTGGTTAATTGAGCCACAAGGCCAAAACTGAAAAACCAAATTCACAATTTCATCTACAAACTGCCAAATTACAAAGTCAACTGAATTATCAGCCTCACAAGATTTTATAATTATCAGCAGGAAAGAGTGGGAATCTGGGAATAAGAATAGGACTATAAAAGAAAACTTGAATGATTCCTAGTCACTCAAGCCCCCAAACTCCCTTGGCAGGAGAAGCACGCCCTCTTCCTTATGTAACAAGGCTGTTCCTGTTTTGTTTGAAGATCCTCTTCGGAACTCACTTAAGGCAGTTACCTTGGAAAGGGAAGCCGATCTCCTCCCACCCCTCTCCCACCACCTCTGACTTCTCTCAGTCTTAATACTTGAACCAGATTCAGTCACACCCAAGGAGACCAACTATGAAGTCAACCCCAAGAAGGGAAAGAATTGCAAGATTCTGCTAATTTAAATTGAAGAGTATATGTGTGAATAAACTGAATTTGTCCATTTGAATTCACTTCCCAATGACTCTGGTTTCCATGTACCATCTAAATGGACTAACTGACTTCTGGACTCAGCTAAATGAAGATGAGAAAAAGGAAATTCCCTGGTACATGTACAGGAAAAGATCCAAAATATCAAGGAGATGGAAATATTGCAGTGTATTTCCACATGTGGCCAGCTTACCTCTCTTTAACTGTGTCCCCTGAGGGGGCCTCCACCAAGATTTTCAAAGAATCATTGGTGAAGGAAGCACTGCCATCTTTGACAAGCACCAAAGTGGCTGTTCTTTGTGGCCAGAGATGGTTGTGAAAGACACTGCAGTCAAAAGGAGCTCCCTGACTTAAATGGGAAGGATGAGAGCCTGGGCTGGCAAAAGACAAACAGTGGTGCATGACTTAACCCTCAGTGCCAGGGAAGCTCTGGTACAATCATAAGCAGTGGTACCCAAGTAGACTTCAGAGTAGTGTGACTCATGGGGATTTTGCTGGTGGTCAATCATCCAACTAGGACTCAATTTGATCTGTAGGGCAAACAAGATTTCTAGGCCTGGTAAACAAAAGCCAGGCTAAAATCCCCCTACAAATATTCCCAAATCTGAACCTGTCCCCCAAAGACAGAGACATTTTTTAATTTTTTATTTTTTTATTTTTTTTTTTACAGATTGGGTCTCACTATGTTGCTCAGGCTGGTCTCAAACTTCTGGCCCTAATCAGTCCCCCTGCTTGAGCCTCCCAAGTAGCTGGGATGACAGGCAACAAACAGAGGACATTTGAGTATAGGAAAGGTAACTCCACTTGAGGCATTGGAATATCAGCCATAGCAGTGGCTACAAGTCCAGTTCTTACTAAAGAAGTGGCAATGGGAGATTAATTAGTGTCTCATGATCAGTGATAGTAACTGATATTCTTTACCAAAAAATATTCCTAACCAATAGGTTATAACACTTTGGTGAGCCACAAATAGATAACAGGTGGTCTGGCCACAAAAGATTGATGGTTGTAAATATTGCATCTTGATTATTTTCATTTTTAAGCACTTTTATAGCCATTAAAATTGATAATTTAAAAAGAAATATTTAGGTATAAATCTAACAAAATATGCACAAGATCTATATGAGGAAAACTACAAGACTGGTGAAAGAAATCAAAGAACTAAATAAATGGAGAGATATTCCATGTTCATGGATAGGAAGACTCAACACTGTGAAGATGTCAGGTCCTCCCAAATTGATCTATAGGTTAAGTGCAACCCAAGTCAAAACGTGAGCTAGTTATTTTGTGGATATCAGCAAACTTTTTTAAAGCTTATATGGAAAGGCAAAAACCCAGAGTAGCTAACACAATACTGAAGAAAAACAAAGTCAGATGACTGATATTACCTGACTTTAAGACTTAATATAAAACCAAAGTGATCAAGGCAGTATGGTACTGGCAAAAGAATAAACAAATTGATCAGTGGAACAAAATAGGGGGACCAGAAAGAAACCCACACAAATATAGTCAATTGATATTTGACAAAGAAGCAAAGTCAATCCAATGGAGAAAGGATAATCTTTTTGACAAATGGTGCTGGAGAAACTAGACATTCACATGCAAAAAAATGAGTGTAGACACAGATCACACACTGTTCACAGATTTTAAGCCAAAATAAACCGTTGACTTACATGTAAACTATAAAACTTCTGGAAGATCACATGCAAAAAAATGAGTGTAGACACAGATCACACACTGTTCACAGATTTTAAGCCAAAATAAACCGTTGACTTACATGTAAACTATAAAACTTCTGGAAGATAACATGAAGGAAAATCTAGGAAATCTTTAGTTTGGTGATAAAAATCACCAAACATCAACACATCAAAGCATAAGTTGGACTCAATTAAAATGTAAAATTTTTAGGGCTGTTTCAAGATGACTGACTGGAGACATTGATCACCTGGTCTCTCCAAAAAAGAAGAACCAAAGTTAGAGGTGAATAATCATAACTCAAAAGATTAAGAGATGAGTGTCAAGGCCTATTGGAAAATTCATAGGCAGAAGCTAGGGCACAGAAAAAAGGAGGCAAGAGTATGGCAGAAATTGAATCCTGAAGGACTTGGGGTCCCATGGAAAGGGTAAGTGGGGATGTTTTGGGTTCCCCTCACCCCTGTGACAGATTGCTGGTTTCCAAACTGTTGAAGAGCTCCTCTGCCCTCACAAGCTCATGCATTGGTATGGGCAGCAATTTGGGGATTTCTTGAGAGCACTGCAATGGACTGTCAGCAACCCCCAAATTTGAGCTATGGTAGTGGGCACCACACTGGGTGTGCACCCACTGTGGGACTCTATCCTGCCCAGGGAATCTCAGTTCTTGTGTCTCCACAACACCAAATCCCCTGCAGACATTCCTCAGCACCCACTGAGATTGTGGCATTCACATGGGGCCAGCTGGACCCAGGAGAGCTGAGAGTCTGACCCTCAGGGCATGCTATTCCAAGGACAAGGCAGAGTGCAGCATGCCAAAGGAACACCTGTTAAGATAAAATAAACCATAGAGTGTGCTCTCCTATTCCTGAGAGCTCCTCACTTCTGTGCTGAAAGTGACTGCACTCCTTTCAACAGCTACATGGGCACTGTGCTTGGCTCTGTGGGTGAAGAGTGTGGTTCTGCCATAGCAGCCAGGTGGCCGCAGTGCTTGGGCCTAGTAATGGAGAGGAAGCCTCCTACTCCCCCCCATAGCTGCTGCTGCCAGGGTTTGGTTTAAGTGTACCTGTGGACAGCCATTCCAGGGCTATTAAGGATAATTGCATCCTTACTGGCAATGTCCCCACTGGGCCCTAGCTTGTACAAAAGACAGGGCCCCTCCGCCTCTATACACACAGTGGCAGTATTCCTGTAGCAAGAACAGGTGAGCCATAAAGATGTCTATTTTGGGCTGAGGGAAGAGGCCCCACACCAAAGCCATTTCATCAGAGAGACACAGGAAAGGCATTGTCCATGTCTCTCAGCTACATTGTGGCCTAAAGATAGAAGTGTCTGTCTGAACTGAGTCATGAGCCCTGGGATGGGGCATGATAGGGAAGAAGACTGTGTTTCTACCTGCCCAGGACATGGAGTTGGTGCAGCCCCCTGACCCCCTGAGGATACCTTTGTGCATTTCACCAGAAGCTACCTTAAGCACCCCATCAGGGCTTGTGCTTGTGCTTGTGCTTGTGCTTGTGCTTGGCATTGGGTTATCCAAGAACAAGCTTGGCAGTCCAGCTTGACTCAGCTTTGTCCACTCCCCAACCCAGGGCTGAGCAGGAAACTCAGAGAACGGTGTATTCCAGATAATTGCCTGTGACAACACAGAGCTTCTCCCAGTTGAAAAAAAAAGATCAAGTATATACCCATCTGCTTCTGCCCCAGAAGCTCTTACCTTCAAGTGCCACCTACTGGTCTGGAAGTCAAACTGCACAACCTAATCCAAATTTGGCTGACTCAGTGTACAGCACTACGGACCGAGATAAGTTTCTGAAGACCTCTATCTCCCTGTCTGTACAGGAGACTGAGAGCCTACTCACATGCCCAGTACAACACTACCACAACCAGCATTTGAGAAAACCACCAAACGAAGGTTATCTATAACCAAGGAATTCATACAGAGCCTTGGCCCCCTGAAAGCACCAAGAAGCAAAGCCAAACAATCCTATTCAACATACATTACAGTCATCCTCAAAGAAGAAATAAAAAGTCCTATCCAAACAAAAGTAAATTCAAAAATAAGAAGTGACACCTCAGAATAAGAAAGGACCAACACAACAATTCCAGCAGCATGAAAAAAGAGTGTGTTATGTTAACCTCAAAGGATCACACTAGATATCTAACAATGGATCCTAACCAAAATGAAAATTCTAAAATGCCAGATAAAGAATTAAAAATATAGATTGTAAGGAAGCTCAATGAGATCCAAGAGAAAGTTGAAAAACAACACAAGGAAATCAGAAAACAATTCAAGATATGAATGAAAAATTTACTAAGGAAAAAGATTTAAAAAATAAAAGAACATCTGGAAATGAAACATTCATTGAAGCAATTACAAAATACAGTTGAAAGCTTTAACAATAGATTAGACCAAGAGGAAGAAAGAATTTCAGAGCTCGATGACAGGTCTTTGGAAGTAACCCAATCTGACAAAAATACAGAGAAAATAATTTTTTAATGAGAAATATGGTATTATATAAACCATCCAAACCTGTAAGTCATGGGTATCCCTGAGGGAGAAGAAAAAACATTTGAAAGTTTGGAAAACCTATTTGAGGGAATAATTGAGGAAAACTTTACTTGTCTTGCTAGAGATTTACACATCCAGATACAAGAAGCTCAGAGGACTCCTAGAAGATATATTGCAAGACAAATATCACCAAGGTGTAGAGTCACCAGACTATCCAAAGTCAACACGAAGAAAATCCTAAAAGCAGCAAGAGAAAAGTGTCTAATCACCTGTAAAGGAAATCACATAACACTAACAGCAGACTTCTCATCAGAAACCTTACCAGCCAGAAGAGATAAGGGCCCTATTTTCAGTCTTCCAAAAAAAAAAAAAAGGCCAGGCATGGTGGTTCACACCTGTAATCCCAGCATTTTGGGATGCCGAAGTCGGTGGATCATTTAAGGTCAGGAGTTTGAGACCAGCCTGGCCAACATTGTGAAATGCCGTCTCTACCAAAAATACAAAACTCAGCCAGGCATGGTGGTGAGCCCCTATAATCCCAGTTACTCAGAAGGCTGAGGCACAAAAGTCACTTGAACCCAGGAGGCAGAGGTTGCAGTGAGCCAAGATTGCACCACTGCACTCCACCCTGGGCGACAGAGCAAGACTCTGTCTCAAAGTAAAAACAAACAACAACAACAAAAAAAACTGTCAGTCAACAACTTTATATCCTGCGAAATTAAGCTTCATAAATGAAGGAGAAATAAAGTATTTCCCAGACAAGCAAACACTAAGGGAATTTGACACCACTAGACTGGCCCTATAAGAAATGTCAAAGAAGTTCTAAACATAGAGACAAAATGTCTTCATCATAAAAACACATAAAAAGTATAAAACTCACAAGTGGCATAAAACAATTACACAATTGAGACTACAAAGCAACTAGGTAACAATTACCATTATGACAGGAACAAAGCTTCGCATATCAATATTAACCTTGAATGTAAATAAAATAAATGCTCCACTCCTGGCCAATATGGTGAAACCCCATCTCTACTAAAAATACAAAAATTAGCTGAGTGTGGTGGTGTGTGCCTGTAGCCCAGCTACTAGGGAGACTGAGGCATGAAAATCACTTGAACCCAGGAGGCAGAGGTTGCACTGAGCTGAGATTGTGCCACTGCACTATAGCCTGGCGATAGAGCGAAACTCTGTCTCAAAAAAAAAAAAAAAAAAAAAAAAAAAGCGTATAGATTAGTGAAACCGATTTTTTAAAAAAAGATCCAAAAATATGTTACTCACAAGAAACCCATCTAACTGGTAAATACATTTAAAGACTCAAGGTAAAGGCATGGAAAAAGACATTCCATGCAAATGGAAATCAAAAGCAGCTGGAATAGCTATACTTATACTAGATAAAACACACTTTAAATCAACAACAATAAAACAAGTTCATTATTATATAATCAATACTTTAAGACAACTTTAAATCAATATTTTACGACACTTTAAATCAACAGTTAAAAAAGACAACGAAGGTCATTATTACTATGCAATCATTATATAGTTATATATAATGACTATATAATTATTATTATATAATGACCTTCTTTGTCATTATATAACCAAAAAAGGTCATTATGATTATATAATATTATATATAATTATTATATAATCATTATCTAATTACCTTCTTTGTCTTTTTTTACTGTTGTTGATTTAAAGTGCCTGAAAGTATTGATTTAAAGTTGTGTTTTTTACTGTTTGTCCCTATCATTATAAAATAAAGTGATCAATTTATCAAGAAGATATAACAATTCTAAATATATATGCCCCCAACAATGGAATTCTCAGATTCATAAAAACAAATATTACTAGACCCAAGAAAAGAATTATACAGCAATGCAATAATAGTGAGAGACTTCAACAGTCCACTGACATCACTAGACAGATTATTGAGGCAGGAAATCAACAAAGAAACTCTAGACTTAAATCAGACTCTAGACTAAATGAGCCTAACAGACATTTATACAACATTCTACTCAACAACTGCAAAACATATGTTTTTTTCTCATCTGCACGTGAATGATTCTTCAAAATAGACCAACTTTAAGCCACAAAACAAGTCACAATAAATTTTTAAAAATCAAAATTATATCACTTCTCAGCCTTTTGGCTGAGATCAAGTATAAAAATCAAAATTATATCAAATATCTTCTCAGACCACAGTGGAATAAAACTAGAAATCAATACCAAAGAAAATATGCTGATGGCAAATAAGTATATGAAACAATACTCAACATCATATCTCATTACAGAATTACAAATTAAAATAACAATGAGATACTGCTACACACCAGTTAGATGGATAAGATGCAAAACTGACACTGATAATACCAAATGCTGGTGAGAACATGGAGCAGAGGAACACTCATTCATCATTGGTGGAAATGTGAAATGCTATAGCCACTTTGAAAGACGGTTTGGTAGTTTCTTACGAAACTAAACATAAACTTAGCATATAATGTAGCACCTGTGCAACTAGGTATATATGCAAATGAGCTGAAAACATTTTTGTCCATACAAAAACCTGCACTCAGATATTTATAGCAGCTTTATTCATAATTGCCAAAAATTGGAAGCAACTAATATGTCCTTTAATAGGTGAATGGATACATGAACTGTGGTACTGCCATACAATGGAATAGTGCTAAATGATTAAAAGAAATGAGCTGTCAAGTCATGAAGAGACATGGAAGAACACTAACTGCATATCGCTAAGTTAAAGAAGCCAATATGAAAAGGCTACAGAATGTATTATTCCAACCGTATAGCATGCTAGGAAAGGCAAAGCTACACAAAGAGCAGTAAAAGGATTAGTAATTACCATGAGTTCAGGAGAGGGGGTGAGATGAATAGGTGGAGTACATTTTCAAAATGGTGAAACTATTATTCTGTATAATACTCCAGTGGTGAATACCTAACATTATGCATTTGTCAAAACCCATAGAACTGTGCAACATACATAGCGAACCCTAATATAAACTGTGGATTTCTGTTAATAATAATGTGTCAATATTTTTTCATCCATTGTAACAAGCATACCACACTAATGCAAGGTGTTAAAATAGGGGAAACTGAGGAAAGCAGGTAGGATATCTGGAAACTCTTTGTACATCCTGCACAATTTTTCTGTACACCTAAAAATGCTCTTAAAAATAGTCTATTGTCTGGTCTGAGTACAGTAATATGTACAACTAATTGATCACAATCTGCTACAAATTTCTTTTTTTGTTTTAGGCTTGAGGGTACATGTGGAAGTTTATTACATAGATAATCATGTGTCATGAGGGTTTGTTGTACATATTACTACATAACCCAAGTACTAAACCCAGTACCCAATAGTTGTATTTTCTGCTCTTCTCCCTCCTCCCAACCTGCCCCCTCAAGAAGATCCCAGTGTCTTTTGTTCCCCTCTTTGTGTTCATAAGTTTTTATCATTTAGCTCCCACTTGTAAGTGAGACCATGTGGTATTTGGTTTTCTGTTCCTGCATTAGTTTGCAAGAGGCGATAGCCTCCAACTCCATCCATATTCCTGTAAAATACATGATCCTGTTCTTTATTATGACTGTATAATATTCCATGGTGTATATGTTCCACATTTTCTTTATCCAGTTTGTCATTGATGGGCATTTAGGTTGATTCCATGTCTTTCTTATTGTGAACAGTGCTGCACTGAACATTCACGTACATGTGTCTTTATGGCAGAATGCTTTATATTCCTCTGGGTATACACCCAGTAATGGGATTGCTGGGTTGAATGGGAGCTTTTAACTCTTTGAGGAATCACCATACTGCTTCTCACAATGGTTAAACTAATTTATACTCCCACCAACAGTGTATAAGAGTTTCCTTTTCTTTGCAACCTTGCCAGCATCTGCTATTTTTTGACTTTTTAATAATAGCCATATTGTCTGGTGTGAAATGGTATCTCATTGTGCTTTTGATTTGCATTTCTCAACTAATCAGTGATATTGAGCTTTTTTTTTCATATGCTTGTTGGCCACATGTATGTCTTCTTTCAAGAAGTGTCTGTTCATGTCTTTTGCCCACTTTTTAATAGGGTTGTTTGTTTTTCTCTTGTAAATTTGTTTAAGTTCCTTGTAGATGCTGGATATTAGACCTTTGTCAGATGCATAGTTTGCAAATATTTTCTCCCATTCTGTAGGTTGTCTGTTTATTCTGTTGATAGTTTCTTTTGCTGTGCAGAAGCTCTAAAGTTTAATTAGGTCTCATTTGTCAATTTTTGCCTTTGTTGCAATTGCTTTGGGCATCTTCATCATAAAATCTTTGCCCATTCCTATGTCCAGGATAGTATTGCCTAGGTTGCCTTCCAGGGATTCTAGAGTTTGGGGTTTTGCATTTAAGTCTTTATTTTATCTTGAGTTGACTTTTAGATATGATATAAGGAAGGGGTCCAGCTTCAATCTTCTGCATATGGCTAGCCAGTTATCCCAGAACCATGTACTGAATAGGAAGTCTTTTCCCCATTGCTTGTTTTTGTCAGCTTTGTCAAAGATCAGATGGTCTTAGATGTGTGGCCTTATTTCTGGGCTCTCTATTCTATTCCATTGGTCTATGTACCTGTTTTTGTACCTGTACCATGCTGTTTGGGTCACTGTAAACTTGTAGTATACTTTGAAGTCAGGTAACATGATTCCCCCAGCTTTGTTCTTTTTGCTTAGGATTGCTTGGCTATTTGGGCTCTTTTTTGGCTCCATAAAAATTTTTAAGTAATTTTTCTAGTTCTGTGAAGAATGTCATTGGTAATTTGATAGGAATAGCATTAAATCTGTAAATTGCTTTGGGCAGAATAGCCATTTTAATGATGTTGATTCTTCCTATCCATAAGCATGAGATGTTTTTCCATTTGTTTGCATCTCCTCTGATTACTTTGAGCAGTGCTTTGTAATTCTCATTGTAGAGATCTTTCATCTCCCTAGTTAGCTGTATTCCTAGGTTATGTGTGTGTGTGTGTGTGTGAATTGTGAATGTGATTGCCTTTCTGACTTGGCTCTCAGTTTGGTTGTTAGTGGTGTATAGGAATGCTAGTGATTTTTGTACATTGATTTTGTATCCTGGAATTTTGCTGAAGTTGTTTGTCAGCTGAAGGAGCTTTCGGGACAAGACTATGGGGTTTTCTAGATATAGAATCATATCGTCTGCAAAAGGAGATAGTTTGACTTCCTCTCTTCCTATTTGTATGCCCTTTATTTCTTTCTCTTGCCTGATTGCTCTGGCTAGAACTTCCAATACTATGTTGAATAGAAGTGGTGAGAAAGGGCACCCTTCTCTTGTGCTGGTTTTCAAGGGGAATGCTTCCAGCTTTTGCCCATTCAGTATAATTTTGGTTGAGGGTTTGTCATAGATGGCTCTATTACTTTGGGGTATGTTCTTTTAATACCTAGTTTATTGAGAGTTTTTAATATGAAGCGATGTTGAATTTTATCAAAAGCCTTTTCTGCATCTATTAAGATAATCATATGGTTTTTATTTTAGTTCTGTTTATGTGATGAATCACATTTATTGATTTTTATATGTTAAGCCAATCTTGCATGCTGGGGATGAAGACTACTTGATCATGGTGGATTAGCTTTTTGATGCGCAGCTGATTTGGTTTGCAAGTATTTTCTTGAGGATTTTTGTATCAACGTTCACCAAGGATAATGGCCTGAAGTTTTCATTTTGTTGTGTCTCTGCCAGGTTTTGATATCAAGATGACACTGGCCTCACAGAATGAGTTGGGGAGAAGTCCCTCCTCCTCAATTTTTTGGAATAGTTTCTAGAGGAATGGTACCACCTCTTCTTTGTACATCTGGTAGAATTCAGCTGTGAATCCATCAGGTCCCAGGCTTTTTTTGGTTGATAGGCTATTTATTACTGATTCCATTTTTGGAGCTTGTTATTGGTCTATTCAGGGAATCAGTTTCTTCCTGGCTCAATTTTGGGAAGGTGTATGTGTCCAGGAATTTACCCTTCTTTTCTATGTTTTCTAATTTGTATGCATAGAGGTGTTCACAGTAGTTTCTGAGGGTTGTTTTTATTTCTGTGGGGTGAGTAGTAACAGTCCCTTTGTTCTTTCTAATTGTGTTTATTTGGATCTTCTCTCTTTTCTTCTTAATTATTCTAGCAAGTGGCCTATTTCATTGATTTAAAAAAAAAAAAACTCTTGGATTCATTGATCTTTTGAATGGTTTTTCATGTCTCAATTTCCTTCAGTTAAGCTCTGATTTTTGTTATTTCTTGTCTTCTGCTAGCTTTGAAGTTGATTTGTTATTGCTTCTTTAATTCTTTCAGTTGTGAGGTTAGGTTGTTAATTTGAGATCTTTCTAACTTTTTGATTTTGGACATTTAGTGCTATGAAGTTTACTGTTAACACTGCCTTAGGTGTGTCCCACAGATTCTGGTATGTTGTATCTTTGTTCTCATTATTTTCAAAGAACTTCTTGATTTCTGGCCTTAATTTCATTATTTATCCAAAAGTCATTCAGGGGTTTGTTGTTTAATTTCCATGTAATTGTATGGTTTTGAGAAATTTTCACTGTGTTGATCTTTATTTTTATTGCACTGTGGTCTGACAGTGTGTTTGGTATGATTTTGGTTCTTTTACAGTTGTTGAGGATTGTTTTATGTCCCATTATGTGGTCAGTTTAAGAGTATGTGTCATGTGGGAATGTGAAGAATATATATTCTGTTGTTTGGGGGTGGACTTCTATAAAGGTCTATTAGATCCATTTGGTCCAATGTTCAGTTTAGGTCCTGAATATCTTTGTTACTTTTCTGCCTCAATGATCTATCTAATACTGTCAGTGGAGTGTTGAAGTCTCCCACTATTGTTGTGCGGGAGTCTATGTATCTTTGTAGGTCTCTGCAAACTTGCTTTAGGAATCTGGGTGCTCCTGTGTTGGGTACATATATATCATATATATTTAGGATAGTTAGGTTTTCTTGTTGTATTGAATCTTTTGCCATTATGTAATGCCTTTCTTTGCCTTTTTTATCTTTATTAGTTTGAAAACTATTTTTCTGAAATTAGGATTACAACTTCTGCTTTTTTTCTGTTTTCCATTTGCTTGGTAGATTTTCCTCCATCCCTTTATTTTGAGCCTATTAGTGTCATTTTGTGTGAGATGGGTCTCTTGAAGACAGCACTGGATCTTGTTTTGTTTTGTTTTTCTTTTTCTTTATTCAGCTTGCCACTCTAGTTTTAAGTGGGACAGTTAGCCCATTTACATTCAAGGTTAGCATTGATATGTGTGGATTTGATCCTGTCATTATGCTGTTAGCTGGCTGTCATGGTGGCTTGTTTGTGTGACTGCTTTACAGTTACACTGGTCTATATGTTTTTGTATTAGCTAGTAGCAGTTTTTCCTTTATATACTTAGTGCTCCTTTCAAGATCTCTTATAAGGCAGATCTGGTGATAATGAATTCCTCAACATTTGCTTATCTGAAAAGGATCTTATTTTTCCTTCACATAGGAAGCTTAGTTTGGCTGAATATGAAATTCTTAGTTGAAGATATTTTTCTTTAAGAATGTTGAATATAGGTCCCCAATCTCTTCTAGCTTGTAGGGTTTCAGCTGAAAGGTCAGTTGTTAACCTCATGGGGTTCCCTTTGTAAGTGACCTACACTTTCTGTCTAGCTGCCTTTAACATTCTTTCATGTCAACCTTGGAAAATCTGATGATTATTTGTCTTGGGGATGATCTTCTTGTGCAGAAGGTGCCCTTTCAGGGATGCCTATGATTCATAAATTTGGCCTCTTTACATAATTCCATACTTCTTGGAGGTTTTGTTCATTCCTCTCTTTCTCCCCTTTATTTGTGTCTGACTGTCTTATTTCAGAGAACCAGTCTTCAACTTCTGAGATTCTTTCCCTAGCTTGATTTATTCTGCTGCTAATACTTGTGATGGCATTATGAAATTCTTGTATTGTGTTATTCAGGTCTGTCAGACCCATTAGGATTTCTTTATACCAGCTATTTTGTCCTTCAGCTCCTGTATCACTTTATTGTGATTTCTGTTTTCCTTGGATTGGGTTTTGTCATCCTCCTGAATCTCAGTGATATTTGTTCCTATCCATATTCTGAATTTTATCTCTGTCATTCCAGCCAGTTCAGCCTGGTCAAGAACTCCTGTTGGAGAACTGGTGTGGTCATCTGGAGGACATATGACATTCTGGCCATTTGAGTTACTGGAGTTCTTGCATTGGTTCTTTCTCATCTCTGCATGTGGGTGTTCCTTTAATTGCAGTGTAGATTAAGTATGGTCAATAGACTTCTTTTCTGGATGTTTTCACTGGGCCAAGGTTTTATGTAGTGGCTTTATTTGAAGCTGACTTCTTATCTCTAGTTTCATAGAGGGGTATATTTGTGAGGTATTTTTGGTGTTGAAGCTTCGGGGTGTGATCCAGCAAATAACACTTAGGCTCATTGGTCAGTTTGTAGAGTCTTGCTTAATTGTGTGGCTCCCCTATGTTTCCTCACAGTTGCAACTGTGCTCCCTCTCAGTGCTCTGAAAGTGTGGGTTCCTGTCCCCCTTGAGTGCTGGCTGTAGTTCACAACTTAGCACTCGTGGGCTGCTCACTGCAGCTCTGGGTGATCTCAGTGTTTATGTTCCTTCCCCAGCTAAGAGGCAGCAGAGGAAGAGATCTTAATAGTGGTTGTGGCCAAGGGTCATTTGCTTGACTCCTGGGGGCTCCACCCCAGAAAGATGCTGGTCAGCAATTACTCAGTGCAGTCAGCACAAGATGAACAGTTTGCGCTGTAGGCCAAAGCCAATGGTTCCTTGTCTAGTGACAAGCCATGGAGGGTGTGTGGGACCCATGGGAGACGGACTGGCCTCCTCTTCTTGGGTTGACTGCAGCTTGTTGGGGATGTTGTGGATAAGGCACTTAAAGTCTTTGCTAATTCGTTAGTCTGAGGGTCGCAAGGGCAGTTCTACCAAGGGCAGTGGAAGAGAGACTTTCAGTTGCTCTGAAGGCTCTGTCCAAGGAGTTGCTGAACTGGTACTGGCTTGGTAGCAGGTGGCTGGAGGCCCAGGCCTGGAGGACCTGCGTGGTGAGGAGATATGGGATCAGGCGCCCACGTAACAGTCTGGTCACTTTTCTGTAGAGGTGCTGTGGTATGTTTGGGGCCCACTCCAGTCCCCAGCCACCTAGGATTTTCTAGAACCTGGAGATATCACAAGTGAATGCTGCAAAACGACAAAGATAGCAGCCTGTCCCTCCCTCTGGGACCTTTGTCCCAAAAAGGTACAAACCTTTTGCTGGCCCAAAGGCACCTGTAGGAAATGGCTAGAGACTCCAGTTAACAGGTCTCATCCAGTGAGGATGAATCAGATCAGGATCCACTTTAAAAAGCAATCTGGCCACCTTTTGGTAGAGCAGCTGTGCTATGCTGGGGGTCCACTTTGACCTCCAGTCACCTCAGATACTCCAAAGCCCAAAGGCTAGAATGTCTAAGTCACTCAAACAGCAAAGATGGCGGCCCACCCCTCCCTCGGAGTGCCATCCCAGGAGGAATTAAGATCTCTGTTGACTGGAGAGCTTGGGCGGGGGTGGCTGGAGGCCCCAGTTGGGAGGTCCTATCCAGTGAGGGAAAATGGGATCAGGCACCCACTTAAAGCAGCAGTCTGGCCAAATCTGGTTGAGCACCTGTGCTGTGCTAGGGGACCCCTTCGACCTGGGTCAGCTCAGACTCTCCAAAGCCCGAAGGCTGGAATAGCTAAGGTGCCCAAACAGCAAAGATGGCAGCCTGCCCCTCACCATAGGAACTCCTTCTCAGGGAGGTGCAATGCCACTACTGGTAGCTGGCTGGAGTTCCAAGCCAGTCGGTCTTATCTTGTGAAGTGTCATGGAATTAGGGCCTGCAGGCTATTACTGCTCAGCCCCCTGGATTCAACCTCTTTCCTATGGGTAGGTACAGGAATGTAACCTCCCACTTTGTTGGAGCTGCAGATACCTTTGCAGAAAAGCCCGAGTATCTAGGGCTCCAGGGTCTCCAGGCATGCCTGAGCAGCTGCTCTGCCAAGACTCCACATAGCTCTGTCTGTCAGACTGAGGACTGAAGGTCCTGATGGAGTGGGTTCACAGGGAGATCTCCTGAACAATCCTGACCCAAGGATTGCAAAGATCCGTGGGAGAAGCGTGGTTTCCTGGGATTGTTCATTCACTTCTTGGTCCGTGGAGGATCCCCTGGCTCCATATTGCTCCCAGGTGGGCTGTTATCTTGTCTTGCTTTTCTTCATTGTCTGTGGGTCAAACTGTTCCCTTGATTAGTCCCAATGCAAGTACCTGGACGTTTTCATTGAAGGTTTTGTATTTACTTGCCCCTTCTGTTCCTTTCCATGACAGACACACACACACTGGCTACCTCTAGTCAGCCACCTTGGCCACTCCCCTACAGATTTCTTTGTTCCTTCTCCACTCTTCACTGCTTCACTAGCCTTTAAAAAAAAAGAAAAGAAGAAAAATGGTTTATTAAAACATAACCATTGGAAATATTTTGAACGTGATTTACATGGCCACCTTCTGTGAAATTCCTGAATTCAGCAAATATGGTTTTGGGTCATATAACTCCATGCATTACTGACCTACAGCCAGCAAATTCTTGACAATAGCCATACACATAGCACATGCCTTTAGCTTGCCCATTAGATCATCCCAATTCATCTGATAATTTAGCTATAATTTGGTTATTGTCTGAGAAATTATATTTGTCTTTCAGATGAATGTAAAATATTTAGTTTTCTTTCCTAATTAATTTTCACAATTTTTTACTAATGTAAAAGATATTTTGGTCTTTCATTCTGGATATTATTTGCTATTAAATGACTTATTTTTTTTCTTTTTTTATTATTATTATTATACTTTAAGTTCTAGGGTACATGTGCATAACGTGCAGGTTTGTTACATATGTATACTTGTGCCATGTTGGTGTGCTGCACCCATCAACTCATCAGCACCCATCAACTCATCATTTACATCAGGTATAACTCCCAATGCAATCCCTCCCCACTCCCCCTTCCCCATGATAGGCCCCAGTGTGTGATGTTCCCCCTCCCGAGTCCAAGTGATCTCATTGTTCAGTTCCCACCTATGAGTGAGAATATGCGGTGTTTGGTTTTCTGTTCTTGCGATAGTTTGCTGAGAATGATGGTTTCCAGCTGCATCCATGTCCCTACAAAGGACACAAACTCATCCTTTTTTATGGCTGCATAGTATTCCATGGTGTATATGTGCCACATTTTCTTAATCCAGTCTGTCACTGATGGACATCTGGGTTGATTCCAAGTCTTTGCTATTGTGAGTAGTGCCGCAATAAACATACGTGTGCATGTGTCTTTATAGCAGCATGATTTATAATCCTTTGGGTATATACCCAGTAATGGGATGGCTGGGTCATATGGTACTTCTAGTTCTAGATCCTTGAGGAATCGCCATACTGTTTTCCACAATGGTTGAACTAGTTTACATTCCCACCAACAGTGTAAAAGTGTTCCTATTTCTCCACATCCTCTCCAGCACCTGTTGTTTCCTGACTTTTTAATGATTGCCATTCTAACTGGTGTGAGATGGTATCTCATTGTGGTTTTGATTTGCATTTCTCTGATGGCCAGTGATGACAAGCATTTTTTCATGTGTCTGTTGGCTGTATGAATGTCTTCTTTTGAGAAATGTCTGTTCATATCCTTTGCCCACTTTTTGATGGGGTTGTTTGTTTTTTTCTTGTAAATTTGTTTGAGTTCTTTGTAAGTTCTGGATATCAGCCCTTTGTCAGATGAGTAGATTGCAAAAAATTTTCTCCCATTCTGTATGTTGCCTGTTCACTCTGATGGTAGTTTCTTTTGCTGTGCAGAAGTTCTTTAGTTTAATTAGATCCCATTTGTCAATTTTGGCTTTTGTTGCCATTGTTTTTGGTGTTTTAGACATGAAGTCCTTGCCCATGCCCATGTCCTGAATGGTATCACCTAGGTTTTCTTCTAGGGTTTTTATGGTATTAGGGCTAACATTTAAGTCTCTAATCCATCTTGAATTAATTTTTGTATAAGGAGTAAGGAAAGGATCCAGTTTCAGCTTTCTACTTATGGCTAGCCAATTTTCCCAGCACCATTTATTAAATAGGGAATCCTTTCCCCATTTCTTGTTTTTCTCAGGTTTGTCAAAGATCAGATGGCTGTAGATGTGTGGTATTATTTCTGAGGACTCTGGTCTGTTCCATTGGTCTATATCTCTGTTTTGGTACCAATACCATGCTGTTTTGGTTACTGTAGCCTTATAGTATAATTTGTAGTCAGGTAGCGTGATGCCTCCAGCTTTGTTCTTTTGACTTAGGATTGTCTTGGCAATGCGGGCTCTTTTTTGGTTCCATATGAACTTTAAAGCAGTTTTTTCCAATTCTGTGAAGAAACTCATTGGTAGCTTGATGGGGATGGCATTGAATCTATAAATTACCTTGGGCAGTATGGCCATTTTCACGATATTGATTCTTCCTATCCATGAGCATGGTATGTTCTTCCATTTGTTTGTGTCCTCTTTTATTTCACTGAGCAGTGGTTTGTAGTTCTCCTTGAAGAGGTCCTTTACATCCCTTGTAAGTTGGATTCCTAGGTATTTGATTCTCTTTGAAGCAATTGTGAATGGGAGTTCACTCATGATTTGGCTCTCTGTCTGTTACTGGTGTATAAGAATGCTTGTGATTTTTGCATATTAATTTTGTATCCTGAGACTTTGCTGAATTTTCTTATCAGCTTAAGGAGATTTTGGGCTGAGACAATGGGGTTTTCTAAATATACAATCATGTCATCTGCAAAGAGGGACAATTTGACTTCTTCTTTTCCTAACTGAATACGCTTTATTTCTTTCTCTTGCCTGATTGCCCTAGCCAGAACTTCCAACACTATGTTGAATAGGAGTGGTGAGAGAGGGCATCCCTGTCTTGTGCCAGTTTCAAAGGGAATGCTTCCAGTTTTTGCCCATTCAGTATGATATTGGCTGTGGGTTTGTCATAAATAGCTCTTATTACTTTGAGATACATTCCATCAATACCGAATTTATTGAGAGTTTTTAGCATGAAGGGCTGTTGAATTTTGTCAAAGGCCTTTTCTGCATCTATTGAGATAATCATGTGGTTTTTGTCTTTGGTTCTGTTTATATGCTGGATTACGTTTATTGATTTGCGTATGTTGAACCAGCCTTGCATCCCAGGGATGAAGCCCACTTAATCATGGTGGATAAGCTTTTTTATATGCTGCTGGATCCAGTTTGCCAGTATTTTATTGAGGATTTTTGCATCGATGATCATCAGGGATATTGGTCTAAAATTCTCTTTTTTTGTTGTGTCTCTGCCAGGCTTTGGTATCAGGATGATGTTGGCCTCGTAAAATGAGTTAGGGAGGATTCCCTCTTTTTCTATTGATTGGAATAGTTTCAGAAGGAAGCTCCTCCTTGTACCTCTGGTAGAATTCAGCTGTGAATCCATCTGGTCCTGGACTTTTTTTGGTTGGTAGGCTATTAATTATTGCCTCAATTTCAGAGCCTGCTATTGGTCTATTCAGGGATTCAGCTTCTTCCTGGTTTAGTCTTGGGAGAGTGTAAGTGTCCAGGAAATTATCCATTTCTTCTAGATTTTCTAGTTTATTTGCGTAGAGGTGTTTATAGTATTCTCTGATGGTAGTTTGTATTTCTGTGGGGTCGGTGGTGATATCCCCTTTATCATTTTTTATTGCATCTATTTGATTCTTCTCTCTTTTCTTCTTTATTAGTCTTGCTAGTGGTCTATCAATTTTGTTGATCTTTTCAAAAAACCAACTCCTGGATTCATTGATTTTTTGGAGGGTTTTTTGTGTCTCTATCTCCTTCAGTTCTGCTCTGATCTTAGTTATTTCTTGCCTTCTGCTAGCTTTTGAATGTGTTTGCTCTTGCTTCTCTAGTTCTTTTAATTGTGATGTTAGAGTGTCAATTTTAGATCTTTCCAGCTTTCTCTTGTGGGCATTTAGTGCTATAAATTTCCCTCTACACACTGCTTTAAATGTGTCCCAGAGATTCTGGTATGTTGTATCTTTATTCTCATTGGTTTCAAAGAACATCTTCATCTCTGCCTTCATTTCGTTATGTACCCAGTAGTCATTCAGGAGCAGGTTATTCAGTTTCCATGTAGTTGAGCAGTTTTGATTGAGTTTCTTAGTCCTGAGTTCTAGTTTGATTGCACTGTGGTCTGAGAGACAGTTTGTTATAATTTCTGTTCTTGTACATTTGCTGAGGAGTGCTTTACTTCCAATTATGTGGTCAATTTTGGAATAAGTGTGATGTGGTGCTGAGAAGAATGTATATTCTGTTGATTTGGGGTGGAGAGTTCTGTAGATGTCTATTAGGTCTGCTTGCTGCAGAGATGAGTTCAATTCCTGGATATCCTTGTTAACTTTCTGTCTTGTTGATCTGTCTAATGTTGACGGTGGGGTGTTGAAGTCTCCCATTATTATTGTATGGGAGTCTAAGTCTCTTTGTAAGTCTCTAAGGACTTGCTTTATGAATCTGGGTGCTCCTGTATTGGATGCATATATATTTAGGATAGTTGCTTTTCCTGTTGAATTGATCCCTTTACCATTATGTAATGGCCTTCTTTGTCTCTTTTGATCTTTGATGGTTTAAAGTCTGTTTTATCAGAGACTAGGATTGCAACCCCTGCTTTTTTTTGTTCTCCATTTGCTTGGTAGATCTTCCTCCATCCCTTTATTTTGAGCCTATGTATGTCTCTGCATGTGAGATGGGTCTCCTGAATACAGCAAACTGATGGGTCTTGACTCTTTATCCAGTTTGCCAGTCTGTGTCTTTTAATTGGAGCATTTAGTCCATTTACATTTAAGGTTAATATTGTTATGTGTGAACTTGATCCTGCCATTATGATATTAACTGGTTATTTTGCTCATTAGTTGATGCAGTTTCTTCCTAGCCTCGATGGTCTTTACATTTTTTTTGCAATGTTTTTGCAATGGCTGGTACTGGTTGTTCCTTTCCATGTTTAGTGCTTCCTTCAGGGTCTTTTGTAAGGCAGGCCTGGTGGTGACAAAATCTCTAAGCATTTGCTTATCTGTAAAGGATTTTCTTTCTCCTTCACTTATGAAACTTAGTTTGGCTGGATATGAAATTCTGGGTTTAAAATTCTTTTCTTTAAGAATGTTGAATATTGGCCCCCACTGTCTTCTGGCTTGTAGAGTTTCTGCCAAGAGATCTGCTGTTAGTCTGATGGGCTTCCCTTTGTGGGTAAGACTGATTTTTTATGAATTCTCTCCATTGTTGTTTCTCAGTTTTTTAATTTGCTTTTGGAATTTTCAATTAGCTAATTTTAGATTTTTTTTAGAATTTATTTGTATTTCTAAAAATAATAATAAACGTTAATTAATTCAACCTATTAAAAGATATTTGAGGCCCTTACAACATCAGGAGATTGGTTTTCCAAAATATTTTAGGATATATGAGGATTGTGATATTTATATTTTATAGACCTTTTTGAGATTTTTTCCTTATTGAATTAAGTAAAAACTAAAGTTTCAATATTTTTATTTTGTCTCTGAATATTTTATTCTTTAATTTTTTATATAGTTTATTTTAAAACATTCTTAGCAATGAAGATGACTTAAAAATATATTGACCAAAAGATATTCTGAAGCTATGAAGGCCTCTAGTCCCATGGAATATTTTATATTTAAATATTTACTTTTTATGCATATTTTTGAAAAGTTTTTAAATTAAATGTTAAGAGCTATCAGATTCATGAGACAGACAAAGCAATAAAAAAAAGAGTTTGAATTACTAATTAGGTAATATATAGGGGCTGTCTCAAATTTTGATTTATCCGCCCTGATAAGTCTTCTCTTCCAAGCATCATATTTGTAGTTATCAAATGAAGCAATGGTGCCATGCAAACTACACCACCACCTCAGCTCTACTTCTACACATTAAACAAAAAAATATCATTTTTATGCATCTACATGCACAAAATAAGAAATAAACTTCTTTTATGATACTGGTAACAACAATACGAGAGCACTGGTTACAAAGTTATGAAAAAAAATTGCTGAAGTTAAAATGCCACACAAATGCAGAATTGTGCTTTTTATCTGCCTGCATGGAAATTGTCAACAGCCTATTTGGGACCACTGGAAGCAAAAGAAAGAAACAGAAAGGAGTCCCCCATCAGATGATACAATTAGCAGACCCATTGATGACATTTCGTATAATGTGGAAACCACACTAATTCAGAAGATTGAGAAGATTATCAATTGACTGGTATAAGTACAGACATGAGTAACTCTATCAATTTAGAGCATCGATTAGAAGGCCCAAAGAGAAATTATTTGTTCCAGAACCAAAATGCTAAATCAAACTATTGCAGATGAATTATTTGAGGTAAGAAATGAAGATCTGGGGGGAAAAAAGAAAAGAAATATGATGGAAACACTGCAGGGGTTTGTGCACTCATGATTTGGTTGCAATGTCAGGAAGATGTGAAGGCCCTATACAACATGAATTTTATCTGAAACCCTGAGATTCAAGTAACACATGTTGTTTACTCATAGAGAAGCTCTCATATGTAAATGTTTGCCTATGGCTCTAAATTGCACATTGAATGATGAAACTAAAATGGCGAATCTAACAAAATACAAGCTCTTAGGGTCCATCTGGTTTCAGTTTTCAGTGAAGCATGAGATCAGAGTATCACTCTGTTTTTTTATATCAAAATGTATTGGCATTCAAGGGAAGAGAGCTGTCAAAAATATATGCACCAAAGTAAGAACTTTTTGCAAACAAATCTCACCTTGCAGATCTGTTGAAGGATAGCCTTAGCTTAAACACAGTAGCTTAACTAACGTTTTTATGCATCTGCATTTAAATTGAAAATTTAAAATTTTTTGAATTTAAAAATGTGTAAAACGCATGCACATTTGTGTGCGCAAGTGTGCATGTGTGCATCTGTGTGTGTGAATTAACAATCCTTTATTAGGGATTGAAAGCAAAATGCCAAATTTGGAGAAGTAAAGTGAAAATGGTTCACATGTGATGATTAGTCAATTTCATTAGTGAATTGTTAAAATCAGTATGCTGACATCTGTATGTGCTGAAAAAAAAAGCTTTGACTTTATTTTTAAATACAGGCATACTTCACATTATTGCTCTAATGGAGATATATGAGTTGATGAATGTTGTTTTCATGCCTCCTTAGACAACATCCATTCTGCCACCCATGGATCAAGGAGTAAATTAGACTTTCAAGTCTTATTATTTAAGAAATCCATTTTGTAAGGCTATTGCTGCCATAGATAGTGACTCCTCTGACAGATCTGGAATAATAAACTGAAAATTTTCTGGAAAGGATTCACTATTCTAGATGCCATTAAGAACATTTGTGATTCATGGGAGGAGGTCAAAATAGCAACATTAATAGGAATTTCAAAGAAGTTGATTTCAATCCACATGGATGACTTTGACGAGTTCAAGACTTCAGTGGAGGAAGTAACTGCAGATGTGGAGGAAATAGCAAGAGAACTAGAATTTGAAGTGGAACCCGAACATTGACTGAATTACTACAATCTCATGAGAAAACTTGATTAGATGAGGAGTTGCTTCTTACAGAGCAACAACAACAAGAAAGTGGTTGCTTGATATGGACTTTACTTCAGGTGAGGGTGCCATGACCATTGTCGAAATGACAACAAAAAATTTAGAATGTTGCACAAAGTTAGCTGATAAAGCAGTAGCAGGGTTTGAGAGGATTGACTCCAGTTTTGAAAGAAGTTCTATTGTAGATTAAATGCTATCAAACAGCGTCGCATACTACAGAGAAATCTATCAAGAAAGGAAGAGTCCATTGATGCGGAAAACTTTATAGTTGTCTTTTTTTCATTATTATTATTATTATTGTACTATACTTTAAGTTATAGGGTACATGTGCACAACGTGCAGGTTTGTTATGTATGTATACACGTGCCATGTTGGTGTGCTGCACCCATTAACTCATCATTTACATTAGGTATATCTCCTAATGCTATCCCTCCCCCCCCCCCCACCCTACGACAGGCCCCGGTGTGTCATGTTCCCCTTCCTGTTTCCAAGTGTTCTCATTGTTGGATTCCCACCGATGAGTGAGAACATGCGGTGTTTGGTTTTCTGTTCTTGCAATAGTTTGCTGAAAATGATGGTTTCCAGCTTCATCCATGTCCCTACAAAGGACATGAACTCATCCTTTATTATGGCTGCATAGTATTCTGTGATGTATATGTGCCACATTTTCTTAATCCAGTCTATCATTGATGGACATTTAGGTTGGTTCCAAGTCTTTGCTATTGTGAATAGTGCCACAATAAATATACGTGTGCATGTGCTTTTATAGCAGCATGATTTATAATTCTTTGGGTATATACCCAGTAATGGGATGGCTGGGTCAAATGGTATTTCTAGTTCTAGATCCTCGAGGAATCCCCACACTGTCTTCCACAATGGCTGAACTAGTTTACAGTCCCACCAACAGTGTAAAAGTGTTCCTATTTCTCCACATCCTCTCCAGTACCTATAGTTGTCTTATTTTAAGAAATTGTCACAGCTACCCCAAGCTGTAGCAACCACCAGCAAAAATATTATGACTCACTGAAGGCTCAGATAATCAATAGCATTTTTTAGCAATGAAGAATTTTCAATTAAGGTATATACACTGTTTTTTTAAACATAATGTTATTGTACACTTAATAGACTACAGTATTCTGTAAACATAACTTTCATATGTACTGGGAAATCAAAAAATGTGTGCAGCTTGCCTTATTGCTATATTTGCTTTATTGCGGTGGTCTGGAACCAAACCCACAATATCTCCAACGTATGCCTGCACTTGATTAGACAAAATGTAATTGTGTTAAACTGAGCCATATGTAATTGCCATTTTCTAGGTGAAGGATGGCCTAATATTGGCAGTTCCATATGTTTCAACCTATCATTTAAAATCTATCACTATACATGACAAACTTCCACAGGATTTGAAAGTAGCCATTTCAAGTATAAACCTTAATATCTAAAAGATGTTATGCATAAACTTGTCAAAAGTCATAAAAGTATACACTTTAAATGACTGTATTTCTATATATAAATTATACTTCAATAAAATAATTCAGATCATAGCCATGAACTTCTCATTAAAAATTAAAAATATTTTATTTAGAAGTTTAATAATTGTTCAATATTTATTCCCTAGTATCTTATATTTTATTTATCTTATTATAATCTTATTATAAGTATATACAGAGTTTTATCACTAAGTCCCATGCTGATGGCCACAAATTCCTTCCAACGCATCCCCATGTGCTTTACATATTCTATGAATGACAAGAAATGAAAAGGTTAGATGTGGCAGAGATTTCTAGCTGTCCACCAAAATACATTATCCCCTTCATTCATAAGATGTGAATGGAATTATGGTTCTAGATTATTCATATTCTCTCTGTATTAGAATTACACACCCATACCTTGGCAGTGTGAGTTTGCAGCATCTCCCAGTAGAACAGGCAGCGTATTTTCCCTGCCCTATTGATGTTGGACTTGGTAATGTAACTTGCTTTGGCCACCAGAATTTAAGTGAAAGTGACAGTGTACTGTCACTTTCTGGGCTGAGTCTCCAGAGGCATCAAGCATCTCTGCTCATTCTTGTGCACTTCTATTATGAGAAGAACATGCCCCAAAGAGACACTGCCCTTTCAGCCTGGGCCCCAGAACAAATGTACATAGAGCCAAACCAACAGCCTGGCACCATGTCCAACCAACCTGTAGCCTTAATCAGAGCCTTCCAGTTCAGCTTAGGTTAGGTCAGCTGAACAATAGCCAATGTGCAAATTTGTGAGAGTGAGAATAAATGCATGTTGTTTAAAAGCCTCCAGGTTTATAGGTGGTTTGTTACACAGCATTAGTGGAATGACAGCTGACTTAGACACATACTAAATAGAGCTGTTTTTGGATGCATGGCTGCCTCATCAGACTACATGTCCCTCACAGTTAGGTGTTGACATGTGACTAACTTCTTACCAATGAAATATAAGCAGAAGTGTTACATGTCCCTTTCAGGTTTAGGCAAGACCATTAATGTGCCTCTTCTCTCTTCCCATTGGCTAGGACCAAGATATGGAAGCCACCCAGCTTTGATAACCTGTATGATGACAATGCCCTTAGGGATGATAGAACAATGACTTTGAAAGATTCTTGCTCCCTAGATGACTGCAGGCCTAGACTGCTCACCTTAGAACTGAGATGAAAGAAAAGTAAGTTTCTATATTCTATGAGCCACTATAGTTTGAATGTCTCTTACAGCCATTTATTTTTATCCTTAAGAATGAAGTTAGGAAACACTGCCTTCTCTAAAAAGTTCCATGGTATTATTCTTGGAAATTTAACCCCAAGTTTGCTTTTCTAGCAATGACTCCCCCTGCCCAGTGATTTTGTGAGCTACCCAAAATCTTTTTAATGTTACTTCTTTTCTGGCTAATCAGTAGAGTCAGGTTCTGGTTATATAACAAGCAAACAGAAGATATAAGAAAAGATGGAAGCACTGTGAGTCTTTCCTGTCAAATTCAGCTTTAAAAGCTTCTAACATGCATTATGGCCAAGCTCTTGCTGAATGTTTTTTTACATAAGGCCTTCCAGACACCACTGAGCCTCCCTTCCTCATTCTCTCTCTCTCATTCAAGCTGATCTAATCCCTTCGGCTCTTCATTCAACAAACATTTACAGAGCAGCTGCTATGCAGCAGACACTGGGGTATAAAGACAAATGAAAATGTATTGGTCAGAAGTTACTAGGTATGCTGCAGTAACAAATAGCCCTGAAATTTCCATAAACCCGAAATAGCCCTGAAATCTGCAAATCCTAAACAACCATTTATTTCTTGCTTATTCTACATGACAATCACATGTCAGCTTCCATTCAGGAACCAGGCTGACAGAGCAACCTGGAATACTTGCTAGTCATCATGGCAAAGGGCAAAAAAAAAAGAACATGGCAAACCATATGCTGGCTTTTAAAGCTGCTGACTCAAAATGATTCACATCGCTCAATGAGCCAAAGCATGTCTCATGGAAGACCCTGACATGAATAGGATAGGGAAATAGAGAAGAGCATGTATATTTGCAAACAAGAACACAGTCTGCCACATAGAAGAGCCCAGGCTTCCCTGTGTTCCTCTTTGCTATCCCCTAGATACTTCTCTATCTGCACTCTCCATGCTGCACCCTAATTCACTGTGTATGTGTCCATGCCTCCTCCAGTGCCGGAAGCTCCATGAGGCAGGGATCAGGTCTTACGCATCATCCAGCCCAGCACAATGCCTGGTACAGGGTATACAATTTATTCTATTGTATATTTGGAGAATAAAGAAATAATGAATGGATGGAATCAAATTGCTCCTGGTCTTGGGAGGGTATGAGACAGGAAATTGAACACTCACAGAACAAGCTAGCGGGATATTTCGGGAGTAATAAGGGAAGAATGGCAACCTAGATACCTTCCTTCACCCAGAAGATAGAAGATCACCCACGAACTGGGATTAGATTGTTTATAGCAAGTAGTTTCTTAGGCGTGGTATCCTTGACTACTTGAAATTTGTTGCCAATCTTTGAAGGAAGGTAAGGGAGAGGGAAAGTGAAATCACACTGACCGTGCAAAGATGGAGATGAGAGAAGCTGACTGAAAACCCCAACTGACTGAGGTGACTGTAGCAGCTGGAAGGCCTCTCCCTCAAACATGCAGTCAGCAAGCTTACCACTGGGAGATGATTTGAAAGCTTAACAAAAATGGAACTCCTGGGCAGACTACCACAGGCCATTCAAAAGCTATGCTCAAGGTGACTTCAACCAGAAATAAACACAGGAACATACATTTCTGCAGCCAGGCCATCTGGGACTTGGTTCTGCTCTACACCTTAGCTGTCCTGTCCATCACACGTGGCTCCAAATCACCTTTAGCCATTTCCAGATACTGAAGCCAATCTCTCAGGGCAAGGATTTGTTGTCATTGAGCCACAGGCTCTGGGAAAGAAGGGTTTTACCCTTTTTTATGACAAGACATCAATATTAAACTTGCAATACTAATAGAATTATGGAATGTCAGAATTGGTAGAAACTTAAAAGCCAAAGGCTTACATCCTTTCATTTTGGAGCTCTGGATTCTGAGTTCCTTGAGGACAGAAACCATGTCTGATGGTATGGCCAATGCCCCCAGCACAGTTTCACCAATAAATGGTGCTCAATAGAGAAGAGCTGAAAAGTAAGTAAATAGTTGTTAAATGAAAAAAAAATGAATGAGAGGCTGAATGAATGAATGCAATTTGGTCTAAGACCCAAAGATATGCAGTATTATACCCAAAATTACACAATGACTTAGAGCTGTAATTAAAAGCCAGATCCTCTGGCATCTAGGGTAGAATCTTTTATGACAGAAAGAGAATTAACCACCTTCTCAGTTCAGGGGCTTCCCAAGTTGTTTTTTTCAGCCCCCTACCCCTACACCTCCCAGGATAGGTCTGGGGACTTTCCCTTCACTCCACCCTCACCCACTGCGTGTCTAAGACTCTACACCACTTCCTTCAGTCATGCAGGTGTCCTGGGTGAGTGCAGAGTGGGGGACTGTTCTCCCAGTGTGACAGTCCTGCTGAGCAACCCCTGAGTAAAGGATTGGTGGCAATGGAAGTGAGGGCTTGACTAGATCCCAACAAAAAGCTGGGTTAGCCTAGTCCCGGGGCTCCAATGATAAACGATGCTCTCTGGAGCGTGTGGACTCTGACTGGGCTCCCAGCTGGCTTGTGGGTGCTCAGATCCAGCCCACAGTGCCCTCCAGTTTGCCCTCGCAGGCAAGCATCCTTCCTCTGGTTCCATTACTGTCTGTTCTCTTAACACCTCCCACTCCCTCCTCCAGCTAATCTAAGAGCAGGAATCCCTCCTCGCCCTCTCAAACATTTTAACTACTCCTTGAGTCCTCTCCAGCTCACACAGGACATGCTTTTGAAATCTAAAGCCACGAAGAAGATGTCTTTCTGCTGCTTTCTACTAAAGAGGAAACAAATAATAATGGAGCTGGGTAAGACTTGTCAGTACCTCAAAACATTATCCTACCACAAGATACCTGAGGATTTGCAGAGCACTCTCACCTGCATTACTTTACAGGAATAAAAATATATCTTTAGACGGTGATTACTTCAAATGATTTGCTTGTATAAATTCAGACATGCTCCCATAAAACTCATCTCTTGGCAGTAATCTTACCTTGCGGTGCCAACTCATTGTGCCCGCCTCATCATCATGGGCCCTTCCTTAGTCTTTATCAATGTAAAGTTTGTTGCCACAATATTTAAAGGAACGTTCAGATTTCAACCCCAGCTTCTCCCTCCAGGAGTCCCAGAGGCTGGCCTCTGTCTAGGCCAATCCTCAAGCATCTGGTAAGTATAGTGGTCATATCATTATTGGAGACTATTGGGAAAAGTTTGTTGACTGACTTTCTGAGAAAATTGGCAATTCATCCAATTTTAAAAAATGATAATAATAATAATCCCCACTGCTGTATAAACCCCCAAATATCTCCACTTACTGCCTAAGCAGTCTTCTCCAATTGTACTCCACCTAACTAGGAAGAAGGGGAAAGAGAGGGAGAAGAATTTTCTAAGTCCCTAATATATGCCAAGCTCTGAACTTTCCTAGGGAAGTCACCAATGTCAAGGCCAGCAGCCACAATCTCTCCTTGTTGTTTGCATATTTACGTGAATATTAAATTCTGATTACAACCACACTGTCTCAACCTGACACTTGAATATGGAAAGCCCAACTGAGAACAATATGTGCAAGTTTTCCTAAATAAAGCAAAGCAAAAAAACTGAGTCCCTTACTCGGACATCTCGGGGAAAGAGTATCTCTGGTCTGCTTCAATGATCCATACCTTCCTGTGATGTGGTCCATGTTGAACTTCCAGATATTGGTTTGTAGAGGGAGACATATGCCCACATGTCCATTGTCCACGCTCAAGAGCTAGCCCTTCAGTCATAAGATATCCCTGATTGCTGGCGCAAAATACTAGTGTTTCTTGAAGAACCTCTGCTTATCTTGCCAACGCAGGAGGTGAGGAACTTGTACGACGTGCATCCCAGGAAACACGCAGAGCCCACCATTTGCTTTTTAACCCCAGGAGGCCATAAGATGGCATAGGCTGACCAACTTGGGGCCACTGAGCAAGCCAAAGTCCAAAAATAATCACCTCAAAAGGCAGAGGCAGCAGTTGTCAGAAACACATTCTATTTAATGCTTTCTGGCTGCCTGGTGGGAGCTAACTGGCAGTCAGGCTGTCAACGCCAGTGATATTTAATTTAATTTTTCCCATGAAAACACTGCGGGGACTCATTAATCCAGAGAGCCCATTTCCTGGGAATAATAATAATAATGAGATTTTACCAGGTACACAATTGTTCCAGTTGCCTCCTTTACTTCATTACTCGCTGAAGTATTCCAGAGACCGCTGATGCTATTTTTGATCTGGAAGTAAGGGGCAGAGTCCACTGAGCCAATCACATAGGGAGCCACTCCTGTCCTTAAAGTGTTCTCTGGACCCTGCCACACCAGGTCATCTCAAGCAGATAAGACTTAAGGTCAGAGAGTTTCTATTGATGTGGATGCCACTTTGGTTTACTAAAAGCGTATGCTATAGTTTCAGAATAAAACTGTGAAGAATGATGGGAGCTAGAGGAAATTGTTTATCCAGAGCTGAAATGTAAGGAAGCCAATTTCAAGGGTGGGGCATCCACCCTCAGAACAAGACTCTTCTTCTTCTTAGAGTCTCATTGTTAGCCATGAATCTTGGGCTCCTCGCAGTCACCCAGGATTCCCTGGCCTGAGACATATTTGCACCTGCAAAGATACTGCTCACTGTGCCCTGTCAAAATCTGACTGTCCCAGTCCCATTTCTTCCATATCTGCCTGGTGACTGAGAAGTCAATCAAATACACTGATTACTAATAGAGAATTAATGGATGATAATTACTTATGTGTTGTCCTTCCAAATAAAAATAACATGATTCAGCTGAAGTTTAAGTCTTAACCTGAATTTTCCAATTACTGGAATTTTAGGCAATACGGCAGGCCAATGGAGAAATTTGGGAAAGGAGTTAGGAAATGGTCTCCTTTCATATCAAATAAGCCACTAGTTATTCTGTTAACACTTAGAGCTAGCTCTACATACTCCCATCTGGGGGAGGAGGAGAGTCTATTAAGTTGGATGCTAAAGTATTATTTACAATAAAAAGGTCAAAAAATTCAAATGGCCATATGTTAATCTTGAGGAATCTTGCACAGTTACTGACATTATTATGAGGAGTGTATTAATCTGTTTTCATGCTGCTGATAGAGACATACCCGAGACTGAGAAGAAAAAGAAGTTTAATTGGTCTTATAGTTCCACATGGCTGGGGAGGCCTCAGAATCATGGCAGGAGGTGAAAGACACTTCTTACATGGTGGCAGCAAGTGAATATGAGGAAAAAACAAAAGCAGAAATCCCCGATAAAACCATCAGATCTCTTGAGACTTGCTCACTGTCACGAGAATAGCACGGGAAAGACCAACACCCATGATTCAATTACCTCTCCCTGGGTCCCTCCCACAACACATGGGAATTCTGGGAGATACAATTCAAGTTGAGATTTGAGTGGGGACACAGCCAAACCATATCATTCCATCCCTGGCCCCTCCAAATCTCATGTCCTCACATTTCAAAACCAGTCATGCCTTCCCAACAGTCCCCCAAAGTCTTAACTCATTTCAGCATTAACCCAAAAGTCCATAGTCCAAAGTCCCATCTGAGACAAGGCAAGACCCTTCTACCAATGAGCCTGTAAAATCAAAAGCAAGCTAGTTACTTCCTAGATACAATGGGGGTACAGTATTGGGTAAATACAGTCACTCCAAATGAGAGAAATTGGCCAAACAAAAAGGCTACAGGGCCCATGCAAGTCCGAAATCCAGCGGGGCGGTCAAATTTTAAAGCTCCGAGATGATCTCCTTTGACTCCAGGTCTCACATACAGGTCACACTGATGCAAGAAGTGGGTTCCCATGGTCTTGGGCAGCTCTGCCCCTGTGGCTTTGCAGGGTACAGCCTCCCACCCAGCTGCTTTCATGGGCTAGCATTGAGTGTCTGCAACTTTTCCAGGCATGCAGTGTAAGCTGTTGGTGGATCTACCATTCTGGGGTCTGGAGGACAGTGGCCCTCTTCTCACAGTTCCACTAGGCAATGCCCCAGTACGGACTCTGTGTGGGCTCCAACCCCACATTCCCCTTCCACACTGCCCTAGCAGAGGTTCTCCATGAGGGCCCTGCCCCTGCAGCAAACTTTTGCCTGGGCATCCAGACATTTCCATACATCTTCTGAAATCTAGGTGGAGGTTCCCAAACCTCAATTCTTGACTTCTGTGCACCCACAGGCTCAACACCATGTGGAAGCTGCTAAGGCTTGGGGCTTCCACCCTCTGAAGCCACAGTCTGAGCTAAATGTTGGCCCCTTTCAGCCACAGCCAGAGTGGCTGTGACATAGGGCACCAAGTCCCTAGGCATGGGGACTCTGGGCCCAGCCTACAAAACCACTTTTTCCTCCTGGGCCTCTGGGCCTGTGCTGGGAGGGACTGCCATGAAGTTCTCTGAAACGGCCCAAAGACATTTTCCCCATGGTCTTGGGGATTAACATTAGGCTCCTTGCTACTTATGCAAATTTCTGCAGCTGGTTTGAATTTCTCCTCAAAAAATTGGTTTTTCTTTTCTACGACATCATCAGGCTGCAAATTTTCCAAACTTTTATGCTCTGTTTCCCTTTTAAAACGGAATGCTTTTAACAGCATCCAAATCACCTTTTGAATGCTTTGTTGCTTAGAAATTTCTTCTGCCAGATACCATAAAACATCTTTCTCAAGATCCAAGTCCCAAAATCTCTAGGGCAGGGGCAAAATGCCGCCAGTCTCTTTGCTAAAACATAACAAGAGTCACCCTTGCTCCAATTCCCAACAAGTTCCTCATCTCTATATGAGACCACCTCAGCCTGGACCTTATTGTTCATATCACTATCAGCATTTTTGTCAAAACCATTCAACAAATCTCTAGGAGGTTCCAAGTTTTCCCACATTTTCCTGTCTTCTTCTGAGCCCTCCAAACTGTTTCAACCTCTGCCTGTTACCCAGTTCCAAAGTCTGTTCCACATTTTCAGGTATCTTTTCAGTAATGCCCCACTCTACTGGTACCAATTCACCGTATTAGTCCATATTCACACTGTTGATAGAGACATACCTGAGACTGAGAAGAAACAGAGATTTAATTGGACTTACAGTTCCACATGGCTAGGGAGGCCTCAGAATCATGGCAGGAGGTGAAAGGCATTTCTTACATGGCAGGGGTAAGCGAAAATGGGGATGAAGCAAAAGCAGAAACCCCTGATAAACCCATCAGATCTCATGAGACTTACTCACTATCATAAGAATAGCACGGGAAAGATGGGCACCCATGATTCAATTACCTCTCTGTGGGTCCCTCCCACAACATGTGGGAATTCTGGGAGATACAATTCAAGTTGAGATTTGGGTAGGGATACAGACAAACCATTTCAAGGAGTATGTAGAAATATGACAAATTATGTATTAAAGTAATTGGGGAAATCAAAATAATATCTATATTAAAATTGTAGCTATTTTTAAAACACATATCAAGTACTACTTGGCCTTTAAAAAAAGGGAAATCTTGTCATTTGCAACAACATGGATGAATCTGGAAGATATTATGCTGAGTGAAATATGCCAGGCACAGAAAGACAAATACTGCCTGATCTTACTCATGTGTGGAATCTAAAAGAAGGTGAACTCAAAGAATTAGAGAGTAGAACAATGGTCACCAGACACTATGGGGTGGGAAAGAGGGAATGGAGAATTATTGATCAAAAGGTATAAAGTTTCAGATAGACAGGAGGCCTAGGTTCATAGCAATTAAGATTACTATAGTCAAAATAAATGTACTGTATATTTCATAATAAATAAGAGTAAATTTCAGGTGTCTCAGCATAAAAAATGATAGGTAAGCCAGATAATGGATAAGTTAATTAGCTTAAGTAGATCACATTGATCCATATATCAAAATATCACATTATATCCCATAAATGTAAACAACAAAAACTTGTTAGAAAAAATATAAATATGGGCCAGTCACAGTGGCTCACGCCTGTAATCCCAGCACTTTGGGAGGCTGAGGCAGGCGGATCATGAGGTCAGGAGACCGAGACCATCCTCGCTAACACGGTGAAACCCTGTCTCTACTAAAAATACAAAAATAAAATAAAATTAGCCAGGCGTGGTGGCAGGTGCCTGTAGTCCCAGCTACTCGGGAGGCTGAGGCAGGAAAATGGTGTGAACCTGGGAGGCGGAGCTAGCAATGAGCTGAGATCACGCTACTGCATTCTGGCTTGGGCAATAGAGAGAGACTCCGTCTCAAATATATATTTATGTATAAATAAATAAATGTAGATATAGGCAACAATTGGACACAATATTGGAAAATGATGTCAATAGCCAATATGAGTAAGGGATAGGATTAACCCTTCAATTTCCTGAAGTAGTCTAGATAAACTTTTCTTTGCAAAGATAATAAACTATTTTAAAAAGGAGAATATGGGCCGGGCGCGGTGGCTCACGCCTGTAATCCCAGCACTGTGGGAGGCCGACGTGGGCGGATCACGAGGTCAGGAGATCAAGACCATCCTGGCTAACATGGTGAAACCCCGTCTCTACTAAAAAAGACAAAAAATATTAGCCGGGTGTGGTGGCAAGCACCTGTAGTCCCAGGTACTCAGGAGACTGAGGCAGGAGAATGGTGTGAACCTGGGAGGTGGAGTTTGCAGTGAGCCGAGGTCGTGCCACTGCACTCCAGCCTGGGCAACAGAGCAAGACTCCATCTCAAAAAAAAAAAAAAAATAGGAGAATATGGGCATGAAGGATATTAAATTCTAGGCTGAATGTTCCAGAGACTCTCTGAAGGTAGACTAAGAAGATATCTGTGCTCAGGTACTATACTCTGCTGAAGAAAACATGTAGATATTTAATGTCATTTTTAAAAAATGCATACCATCTACTTAAGGAAGAAAATTTACCTTAGATGGACTGGGAAACTTCAATAACATTGGAAGAGATCTCTCCTCTTGCAGATGGATCTCATTTTTGATAAATAGACCTTTCCCAACCCACTCTCAAGTGTCCCAGCTCATCCACAAGCATCTGCCTGGCCCAGGAGCTGAGGCTGAGAGCATGCTGCCCACAGAAAGGGGGACTTGCCGCCCAGTGCTCAGCCTGTTCTCAGAAGCTGCAGTTTCCTTCCTCCATCCTGCCATTGGCCTCAAATTGAGGAAGGGAAGTAGCCATGTGATTGCTGCTGTTTCCATTTCCAGCTCTCTAAATTTAGCTGTCAGACTTTTTGACCTGGCCATCTGAGGCCAGGCATAACATCTTCCAGTTTCATCCGTGCTGTTGCAAATGACAAGATTTGTCTCTTTTGAAAGCCAAGTAGTACTTGATACGTGTTTTTAAAATGGCTACAATTTTAATATAGGTATTATTTTAATTTCCTCCCTTAATTTAATATATAATTCAGCATATTTCTACATACTCCTTGATATGGTTTGGCTGTGTCCCCACCCAAACCTCAACTTCAATTGTATTTCCCAGAATTCCCACTCTGAGAACTTTCCATGTCTCTATTTTAGTTGTTTTGTGTTGAATCAAAGGCATTTCAGCACAGAAACTGAAATTCTCCAGAATGTCAGATTCTGGAAACTCCAAAGTTAAAGGGTGAATACAGAGCTCCTGGATTTTTCAAGTTCCCACCAGATTTTCAGCTTGAGTTTTTGTCCAACAAAGCGGTTCATGTTGCTCAAATTCCCATCTCCTCCACCTACCTTCATTCACTCATGTAACATTTGACAAATATTTACTGAGTATCTACTGTATGTTAGACACTCCTCTAGGCACTGGGACAACAGCATGAACAAAGCAGATAAAGTTATCTGCTTACCTTACTATGAGAAGAAACTACTTATAACCAGAATACATAAGAAAAATAGTAAACTAGACGGTGATCCAATTATCTGAGGGGAAATAAGCAGGGAAATGAAATGGGGGTATTGGGAGTAAAGATGACTATAGCAATTTATTAGATAGAATCACAAGAAATTGCCATTTTGGAGGTCATATATTATTTTTGAACTACTGGCAATTTCATGTGATTTAATCTGCATTGGTTTTCTATTGTTGCATAACAAATTATTATACACTTAGTGTTCTCAGCAAATAATACAATGAGCACGAAGATCCTCAGGCAGTTATATGCTTGGATTGTTGAAGAACAGCCATGAGGTCTTAGTAGCTGGACTGGAGACGGAAAGTAGCAGGATTCCAAGTCAGACAGCATTGCAAAGTGAATAGATCATGCAGGGACCAGTAGGCAATGGAAAGGATTTGACTTTTACTCTGAGAGTATTGTGAACTCAATAAAGAATTTTGAGCAGATTTTGGCATGATCTGACTTACAAACTAATGGGATCACTTGCTGCTGTGTTGAGAACACATGAAGACAGGCAAGGGCAGAAGCTGGGAGACCAATTAGGAATCAGCTTCTGTAATCTAGACAAGAAATGACGGTGGTTTGGACCTGGGTAGCAAAGGAGGTGGTGAGGAGTGACTGGGTTCGGAGTATATTTTGAAAGCAGGACTGAAAAGACTGCACATAAGGTAAAAGAAAAGTCAAAAATGACTCTGCTATGTTTTAGATTTAGTCTGTCCCTGCATAAACTCATGCTGAAATTTGATTCCCAATGTGGCAGGGTAAGTCATATGGACTAGTGGGAGGTCTCTGAGTCATTGAGGCTGGGGGGGATTCCTTTGTGGATAGATTAATGGTCTCCCATGGAGGTGAGCACTTGCTCTCTCAGGAATGGATTCGTTCCTGCAAAACAGGGTTCTTAAAAAGAGTCTGGCTTCCTTGGTTTCTCTTGCTTCCCTTCTCCCAATGTGATCTCTTTGCAAACTTCACTCCTCTCCACTCCCCTTCTGCTTTCCACCATGAGTAGCAGCACCAGGAGGCCTTCACCAGAGGCACCTGCCCAATCTTGAACCACCCAGCCACCAGGATCATGAGCCAAATTAGCATCTTTTCTTTATAAATTACCGAGTCTCCAGTATTCTGTTTTAGCAACACAAAACAGACTAAGACAGACTTCCAAAGTTTTTGACCTGAACAACCAAAAGGATGCAATTGCCATTCATGAAAATAGTGATGACTGCAGGAAGAGCAAGTCTGTGAAGGAGATACCAGGAGCTTTGTTTCAGTCGGGTTAAATTTTAGTTGTGTGTTGACATCTGAATTGAGATTTCAAGTAGACAGTTGGGTACACAAGTCTGGGGTCAAAGGAGACATTTAGCTAAGACAGAAATTATATATTCAGCTAAACATAAGTTCATAGTGACATCTCTGACCTTAACCCAGTACCACAGAGTTCATCTAGCTGTCCTGTCTTGCTCATCTGTAACTTTACTCTCTGACAATGAGAAACCTGGTCCCACCAATGAAGATCATTCTTGACCTTGACAGAGAATTTCTGGGAAATAGGGGAACCTGAAGCTTGGCTGGTATGTGTTTCAAAGAGAATGAGAGAAGAGAAATTGGAGTCAACAACTGTATGTAAACAGTGGTTCCCAGCATTCGGTATTGATCACAATCACCTGAAGGCTTGTTAAAGCACAGATTACTGGGCCCACAGCCAGAATTTTTGATTCAGTAGATTTGGAGTAAGGCCCAAGAATCTGTATTTCTTACATGCTCCCAGGTGATGCTAATGCTGCTGGTCCTTATACCACACTTTGAGAACCACTGGACTCACGGAATTTTGATTGACAAGGAAGGCAAGAATTGGAGCAATAGATAGGAGGGTGAAGTGGGTCAAGAGAAGTTTTTTGGGGAGTGTGTGTGTGTGCGCACGCACGTGTGTGTGTAGGCAAGAGGTTAACAGCACATTTGTAGTCTAATGAGAAGAGTCCAGTAAAGAGGAAAAGAATAGTGTTTCAAGAGATGGGGATAGTGGAAATGGTAGGTAATTGCTGGAGGAAAATCCTTGAGCTGGTGAAAGGATAGACTCAGTGCCGAGAAAGGACAGGCCTGAAACAGCAACATGTTCAATTCATTCTTAGTAATAAGAGGGAAAGCAGAGTATATCAGAACAAATGGGGGTAGATGAGGAGAGGTGGCACTGGGGCCTTGTGAAGTCTCTTTTCATTGCCTCTCATTTCTCAATGAAAGAAAATGTAGTTATCCCCTGAGACAGAGGCTGGAGGAGGCAGCGTCAGAGTTTGGAGGTTGAAGAATAAGAATCGCCTAGGAGAAGGGAGAGTAAATGGATTAGAGAAATACAGAATGATTGCTGAGCAGTATTATGGGCCTTCTTGGGGTGAGTGGTCAGGAAGTGAAAGTGAGACAGGCATGTGTGGCTGTGATTTTCTTCTAGCCTGGTTCAGCAGCACAGGAACAGGCGTGGAGTAGGAGCAGAGTTGGATTTGCACAGGATGTGGTTTCTCAGAGAAAGGCAATGAAGCAAGAGAAGAGGCAGAGATTTGGCTTGTTGACTATAATGAAAGCACTTCCCATTTCTGTTTGGCCTTATGAAATATTCAATAAAAAATACTTTCTACATTTATCTTTTCCTGTTATTGAAGCAACAATAATAATTGCAATTTTGAAGGCTGTGACTATCATGGAAATGTGTTTTTAATACAGTGTTATTGAACAAAGGTAGGATACAAAACTGGGTCTATCCTGGGATTGCAGAAAAATAAAAATGATGGAAGAATGTGGACAGTGATAAGTCCAGGGATGATTGAAAATGGTTTAATTCATGTAGTGGTGAGATTGTGGAGGAATTTCTTTCTTATTTTCCTATTTATTTATGTTCAGTTTAGATCAATAAACATTAATTGAGTATCTATTAATGCCCATCATTTTTCTAGGCTCCAAGAGCACCAAAAAAAGGAGGAAGATTCAGAAAAGAAGAAAGAGGAAGAGGGGAAGAAGATGGTAGAGAAGGAGGAGAAATTAGTTTTCTTTTTCACTTAAAAAGCCTATGGGCTAAGAATGATATTGCCATGTTTTTGTTTATATAACAAATCATTATACTAAAAATTTTACCATAAATATGGCAAATAGGATTTTAGTCTCTTTAACAGACTACATTAGTTATATTCTTTTGGTTATAAGTAGCAAAATCTTCCTAAAATTAAGTTAAGCAAAGCAGAAGACCTGATTGTAAGGACTGGATCACAAAACCTAATGGCAAGAAATAGTGGGACCCCAGGAGCAAGCTGGAAGCAGAGACCTGAACACAACTAGTCTCTCTGCCTCTCATCTCCACTCTGCTGTGAGAGTTGCCTTCATTCCTCTTTCTTGCTGCATACCAGCTCCCTCTCTTCTCAGTCCATACGGCAGAAAATGATGACCTTGAATACCTTTACTTGTTACTGGTCCAGTAATTAGAAAAAGAATGACTCTTCTCTCTCTCTCTCTCTCTCTCTCTCTCTCTCTCTCTCTCCTCTCCTCTCCTCTCCTCTCCTCTCTTCTCCTTCCTCTCCTCTCCTCTCCCTCTCTCTTTTCTCTCTCTCTCCTCCCTCCCACCCCCACCTTGCCAGCCATAGCATTCCCAGCTTGAGTCAGACATCTGTTACTAAACTGATGAAATAGTAAAAGGGTCCAAAAAAGGGGTTTTGGTCAAGTTTGGGTCAGATGGCCACCTCTAAACCAATCAAAAGTGATGAAGGGGCTGTGTTATTTTCAAAACATGGCTGCTGAGAATTCCACCACTGTAAGCTTGTGACTAAAAACAATGGAGGCTATTCTAAAAAATAGCAAGGCTGTTACCCCAGTAAGTATACATTCCTTCTCTTTTCTGCTCAACACATATACACCCTCTTCCGCTGCACGTGAAATTCCAAATATGACCTTACCTTACATAATACAACCATCTTCTCCCCAGTGGCAAAGTCACACCCAGTTACTGCACCAAAAGGAGGTTTCACAGAACCACTGCTCTTTATTCAGGATCTTCAGGTAATGTCCATCATTCCTTTAGTGCAATTTCCATCTGCTCCAGGTATAACCCTTTCTGATTTTACAACTGGCAAACAAAATGATAAATGTGATCAATGTAACCAACTTCTACCCTATATACAAATGTGGAGGAAAAACAAAATAACTACCAAAAAACATCCAAATGGGCACTAGCCAAAAATACATATTTTACTCCTTTTATTAGAGATAATAAACTACATGAAATGACTGGTGTATTTCATGGGTCACTGACAAGTTCCATTTGAGAGAACTCCATTTAATAGTACTCCATGGCACAAATCTTTTTTTTCCCACCTTTACAAGTAGTTTGTAGAATAACTTTATTTGAAGGGAATGAATAAAAGGAAATAAGTATTTATCTATTTATTGACCTTTCTGTATGAAATATTCCTCAAGGTAACCACACAGTTAATCAAGAGAAATGTTTCTTTTTTTATTATTATTATACTTTAAGTTCTAGGGTACATGTGCACAACATGCAGGTTTGTTACAAATGTATACATGTGCCATGTTGGTGTGCTGCACCCATTAACTCGTCATTTACATTAGGTATATCTCCTAATGCTATCCTTCCCCCTTCCCCCTTCCCCCTCCCCACAATAGGCCCCGATGTGTGATGTTCCCCTTCCTGTGTCCAAGCGATCTCATCATGGCACAAATCTTTTCATCACCTTTAAAGTCCTAGGTCTGCTAAATGGTACTCCAGGGATAGGGCCATGACCATGCAGCTTGATCCTTAGCAGAAACACTAAGGAATTTTCTCACCTTCTTTGTGTCTATTTAAGGACCTTGGTTTGGGGCCACACGTGGGAAACTATTGATAGAATATGGGGTAGGGTAGCAAGGTGGCTTTCCCTCAGATTACGTTGGCTCATCGTCTCTGTACCTAAGGCTTTATTTTGGTACAGGAAGCTGCATCTCTTAGTCCAACAGAGGACCTAGAAAAAGGGGCATCAGGGAACCCAGGTCCTCTAAGATTTTCCTTTCTAATTGTGGATTCTCCAACTTCCCCATAAAAACCTCAACCTTAGTTTTAGAGATGGGGAATAATAGAGAATCCAGCTGTTATTATTTACCCAGACGTGATTTTCTAGCCCAGTCTCAGTTCACTGGTTACTAACAGGGAAGATGTGTCTTCCTTGTTGCATCCTTGATCTCTCATTCTGTGTCTACTTCCATCCAGGCTCCTGGAACTGAAGCTTGCCACTGACTGCAACATCACCCTGAGAACACAGAATGCAGCCTTGCTGCCTCAAGTTGAAATCATCCCGTAAGTTCTGTGACTTACAATGCCTGCTCCCTAGGACCAGCTCTCTATTAGTCAAGATTCTATTAGTTGCATTTGAAAGACATCCTCTCAAAGAACTTGAGGGGAAAAAAAAAAAAAAAGGCTGCGAGAGAGAGAAACTATTAGCAGGAATGAAACCCAATTTTGATAATGAACTAGAACGAGGGGTTTCGTCCTCATCAAACCTCTGCCTCCCATACGTATTCCTCCAGTCAGCTTCACTGATACATCTTGCTGCAGAATGGTTTTCTCTATTTTTCAGGCAACATGATGTAAAATGTGGCTGCTGAGCGCTTCTGAGTTAATGGGTTACTGGCCCATGTGACTGGAGAAAAAGCAGCTCTTTCTCAACCCCCAGTTGGTCAGATAGATCAATCGAGGGTAGTTAGGAAGCCCAGCTCACTCCTTATAAATGTGGCTAGGGAATTCTGCCACTATAAACTATGGAGAATGGAGGTGGGAGAGTTATCAATATTAAGAGGGGATATACTTGTTCAATAAACACACAAAATTGTATGCCAGTAAATTAGATAACTTAGGTAAAATAAATTCCTAAAAAGATGTAAACTACTGAAACTGACTGAAGAAGAATAGACAAATCTGAATAAACCTATAACAAATAAAGAGATTGAATTAGTAGTTTTTAAACTTCCCACAAGGAAAAGTACAGGCTCAGATAGCTTCATTGATTAATTCTTTCAAATGTTTAAGGAAGAATTAATACCAATTTTTCACATACTGTTCAAAAGTAGGGAATACTTTTCAACTCATTCTATTGGGCCAGCATTACGCTGATATCAAAACCAGACAGGTCAGGTATGTTGGCTCATGCCTACAATCTCAGTGCTTCGGAAGACCAAGGCGGGAGGATCACTCAAAGCTAGGAGTTTGGGCAATATAGCAAGACCTCATCTCTACAAAAAAATAATTAAAAATTTTCTAAAAGCCAGAAAAAGACATCATAAGAAAAGAAAATTACAGATCAATGTCTCTTATGGTTATAGACACAAAAATCCTGAACAAAATACTAGCAAACAAATCCAACAACATATATAAGGATTAATCACCATGACCAGGTAGAATTAGTCCAAGGAGTGCAAGATTGGTTTTGTAACCAAAAATCAGTTAATGTAATATACCACATCAACATAATAAAAGACAAAACCATATGATCATCTCAATAGTTGTAAAAACAATTTTGTCAAACTCTACATTTTATCATAGTAAAACTACTCAGGAAACTAGGAACAAAAGGGAACTTCTTTCACCTAATAAAAAGTATCTACAAGAAAGCCCACAGCTAACATCATACTTCTTGTCAACTTTTATTTTAAGTTCCAGTGTACATGTGCAGGGATGTTATACAAGTAAACTTGTGTCATGGTGTTTGTTGTACATATTAATTCATCACCCAGGTATTGAGCCTACTACCCAAGAGTTATTTTTCCTGATCCTCTCCCTCCTCCAGCCCTTTACCCTCCAAGAGGCCCAAGTGTGTGTTATTCCCCTCTATGTGTCCATATCTAACATCTCAATAGTAAAAGATGAACTACTCTCCCCTATGATCAATAACAAGATAAGGATGTCCATTCTTACCACTTCTATTTAACATTGTACAGGAGATTATAGCCCAGGTAATTGGGCAAGAAAAACATAATAGAGGGCACCCAAGTTGGAAAGAAGGAAATAAAACTATCTCTATTTTGACATGATTTTATATAAAGAAAATCCTAATGAATCCACTAAAAAATCTATTAGAACTAACGAACAAGTTCAGCAAGGTTGCCAGCTTAATATACAAAATATGCACCATCAATTGCATTTCTCTATGCTAGGAATGAAAATCCAAACATTTAAGAACATAGTTTCATTCATGATAGTATCAAAAAATGAAATACTTCTTTTTAAAATGACTACAAATTCTTAAAAGTAAAAAACATTGCTAAAAGAAATTAAAAGCCTAGATGAATAGAAAGACATATTATCCCATGTTGATACATTGGAAGAATATTATTAAGATGGCAATACCCTCAAATTGATCTGTAGATTGAGTACAATCCCTATCAAAAGCCCAGCTGACTTTTTTTTTCAGAAACTGACGAAATTCTAAAATACATATGGAGATATAAAGGACCCAGAGCAGCCAAAATCATCTTACAAATAAAGTTGTAGGACGCACACTTTCCCTTTTCATAAAAGCAATAGTAAATAAGACAGTGTGGTACTGGCAAAAGAAAAGACATGTAGATCCATAGAATAACATCAAAGTTCACATATAAACCTTCACATTTATGGTCAATTGGTTTCAACAGGATGTCAAGACAATTTGATGAGGGAAAGAACGGTCTTTTCAACTAACAGTGCTGTGACCATTGGATATCTATCTATGCAAAAATAAAGTTGAACCCATTCCTCACCATATATACAAACACCTCAAATGGATCATAGACCTAAATGTAAAACTTAAAACTATAAAATGCTTAGGAGAAAACATAGGTATAAATCTCTGTGATCTTGGGTTAGACAAAGCCTTTTTGGATATGACACAGAAAGCACAAGCAACAAAGGGGGAAAAAAGAACCGTACTTTATTGTTTTTATAGTAACCAATGCCTATACCAAACAAGAAGGGAGATCTCAATAAACAATCTTCAAGCAACTGGAAAAAGAAGAACAAACTGAGTCCAAAGTGGGCGGAAGGAAGGAAATAACAAAGATCAGAGCAGAAATAAATGGAGACCAGAAAATAACAGGCAAAAAAATTAATGACAATAAGAGTTGCATTTTTAAAAGATAAAATTGACAAACTCTTAGACAGGCTAACTGGGAAAAAAAAGAGAGAAGATTAAAATAAATGAAATTAGGAATGGAAGAGGAAACATTACAACAGAGAGCAAAGAAAAGCAAAGGGTCAAAGAAATTACTGTGAATACTCATATGCCAATAAGTTGGATAATCTAGAAGAAATAGATAAATTCCTAGATAAAAACGGCCTGCCAACATTGAACTATGAAGAAATTTTAAAAAAAATCTGAACAGACCAATAATGAGTAAGGAGCTGAATCAGTGATACAAAATTACCTCATCAAAGAAAAGCCCAGGACCAAATGTCTTCACAGCTAAATTCAACCAAACATTTAAAGAAGAACTAATACCAATCCTTCTCAAACTAAAATTGAACTGGAGGGAACACTTCCAAACTCATTTTATGAGGCCAGCATTACCCAGATACTAAAGTCAGACAAGGATACTACAAGAGAAAAAAACTATAGGTCAATATCCCTGATGAACATAGATGGAAAAATCCTCAACAAAATACTAGCAAATTCAATCACATACCAAAACAATCATTCACCATGACCAAGTGAGATTTATTCCAGGGACGCAAGGATGGTTCAATATACACAAATCTATAAATGTGATATACCACATTTACAAAATGAAGTATAAAAATCATCTGATCATCTCAATAAATGCAGAAAAATCATTTCATAAAACTCAACACTCTTTCATGGTGAAAAACAAAATTCTCAACAGATTAGGTACAGAGGAAATGGACTTCAACACAATAAATGTCATATAGCTAACATAATAGTCAATAGCAAAAAGTTGAAAGATTTTCCTCTGAGTTCAGGGACAACACAAGGACGCCCATTCTCATCATTTCTTTTCAGCGTAACACTGGAAGTCCTAGCCAGAACAATTAGGCAAGAGAAAGAAATAAAAGGCATCCAAATAGAAAGGAAAAAAGTAAAATTGTCTGTTTGCTGATGACATGATCATATTCATATATATATATATAAAATCCTAAAGATTCCACCAAAAAACTGCTAGACCTGATAAACAGGTTTAGTAAAGTTCCAGGATACAACAACATATGAAAATGAGTAGCGTTTCTAAACACTAATAACGAACTATTCAAAAAGGAAACAATTACATTTACAATAATAACAAGAAAAAAAATTAAAAACTTAGGGGTAAATGTAAACAAGGAGATGAAAGACCTGTATACTGGAAACTATAAATCACTGATAAAATAATAGGAAGAAACACAAACAAATGAAAGATATTCCAGGTTCATGAAGCTAAAGAATTAATACTGTTTAAAATGCCTATGCTAACCCAAATTGTCTATAGATTCAACACAATCTTTATGAAAATTCCAATGTCGGCTTCCAGAGAAATGTAAAAAAAAAAAAATCCTTAAATTCATATGGAACTACAAAAGAACAAAGCTGGAGACATCACACTCCCTGATTTCACAGTATGTTATAAAGCTATTGTAATCAAAACAACATGGTAATGGCATAAAAACAGACACATCAACCAATGGAAGACAATAGAAAGACCGTAAATAAACCCACACATATACAGTCAATTGATTTTTGACAAAGGTTCCAAGAACACACAATGGAGAAAGGATGACCTCTTCAACAAATGGAAAACTAGATATCCACATGCAAAAGAATAAAATTAGAACCTTATCTGACACCATGAACCAAAAATAACTCAAAATGAATTAAAGACTTAAACATAAAACCTGGAACTATAAAACTACTAGACAAAAGCATAGGCAGAGATCTCCACAACATTAGCCTGGGTGCAATGGTTTTTAGGATATGGCCCTGAAAGCTCAGGCCACAAAAGCGAAAGTAGGCAAATGTAATTGTATCAAACTAAAAAGCTTTGACACAGCAAAAGAAACAATAAGGTGAAGAGACATCTTTGAGATGATACACCTGATAAAGGTTAATATTTAAAATATATAAGAAACTCAAATAGTGAATTTCTCAATAGTAAGAAAAACAAATAACCCAATTTAAAAATAGGTAAAGAATCTGAATAGGCCCTTCTCAAAAGGATACGAATGGCCAACAGGGCCATGAAAAAAATGCCCAATGTCACTAATTATCAGGGAAATAAAAATTAAAACCATAATGAGATATCATGCCACCCTTGTTAGAATGACTTTTATCAAAAACAGAAAAGATAACAAGTGTTGGGAGGAAGGGAACCCATGTATGCTGTTGGTGGAAATGTAAATTGGTATAGCCATTAACGAAAAAATGGTGTGCAGGTTGCTCAAAAAACTAAAAATAGAACTCCATACAATCTGGTATTCTCATTTCTGGGAACATAATCAAAGGAATTGAAATCATTGTTTCAAAGGGATATCTGTGCTCCCATACTCCCAATAGCCAAGATAAGGTATCAACCTGTGTTCACTAACAGATAAATGAATAAAGATAATGTAAGTATAGACAATGGAATACTATTCAGTCTGTAAAAAGAAGGAAATTCTGTCACTTGAAACAACGTGGATAAATCTGGAGGACATTATACTAAGTGAAATAAGCCAGGCACAGAAAAACACGTACCACGTGATCTCACTTACTAATGGAATCTTTAAAAAGTTGAATTCATGGAAGTAGAAAGTAGAATGATGGCACCAGAGTCAAGGAGTCTGGGGATCAAGGGAATGAATGGGGAATTATTGGTCAAAAGGCGCAAAGTTTCAGTTAGACAGGAACAATAAGTTTTGAGATCTACTACACAGAAGAGTGACTACAGTAAATAATGTATACTTCAAAATAACTAAGGGAAGAAATTTCAAAAGTATTGCCACAAAAAATATCAAGTAAGGTGATGGTTATGTTAACTAGTTTGATTTAATCATTTCACATTATATCCATACATCAAAATACCACAATGTACCCCATGAATGTATACAGTTATGATTTGTCAATTAAAATTAATACTAATTTTTTAAATGAAAAAAACTTCAGAAGAAAACAAAGCATAATGGAAAATAAAAGTGTTGTGGAGAGAGAGACTGGATCAAACAAGAACGGCAAATTGTTGAGGCCAGGTGCTAAAAATAAGGAGATTCATTATAATGTCTCATGTTTGTTTGAAAATTTTCATATTTAAGGTTTATTTTTTAAAGATTAAAGGTTAAATAAATAAAATAAATTTTAAAATGCTAAAACAATCCAACTTTTGTGCTTCAGTGGACACCATCAAAAAAGTGAAAATGATGACCCACAGAACGGGAGAAAATATTTGCAAATTAAACCTCTGTTAAGGAAATTATATCCCAAGTATACAAAGAATTCTTACAACTCAATAATAAAAGGGCAACCCAGTTTTAAAATGGGCAAAGGATTTGAATAGACAGTCCTCCAAAGATACACAAATAACCAATAAGCACATGAAGAGATGCTCAACTTCCGTAATCATTGAGGAAATGCAAATGAAAACCACAACAGGATCCACGTCGCTCCCACTGGGAAGGCTATAATCATGCAGGTAACAACAAGGATTGTCAAGGATGTGGAGTAGTTGAAACTCTAATACACTGTAGATGGGAATGTAAAATGGTGTGGCTGCTTTGAGAAAACGTCTGGCACTTCCCCAAAAGGTTAAACACAGACTTACCATATGATTCAATAATTCCATTCCTAGGTATATGTCCAACAAAAGCAAAAACATATGTCCACACAAGAATTTGTACACAAATGTTCATAGAAGCATTCAAAATAGCCACAAAAAAAGTGGAAACAACACAAATGTTCGTCAACTGATTAATGAATAAATAAAATGTGGCATATTCATACAATAGCATATTGTTTGACAATTTTAAAAATGAGGTGTGTAGTTATGCTAAGTGAAAGAAATTAATCCCAAAAGATCACATATTGTGTGAATTATTTTATGTGAAATTGAAATGACACAAAAATACGAAAATGCGTACCCGCTCCCCCGCTACACCCTATTGCTAAACCCTTTGTTCTGCTCTCTAATCTCTGCATGTACCAGAGATTTCGTAAGTTCTGTAAATACCTGTTTTTCTTTCTGAGGCCGGGTCACAAGACGTGTTTAAGTAAGATACACTCATGCTGCCATAAACCGGTTGTGCAACCTGACGCAATATAATTAACTGCCTTTGTGTAAAACTGCTCTCCAGCCTCAAGGGTTGTACCGAGATATCAGAAATGGCGGGAACCAATCATAGTTAGCCAAATCGCCTTGTTCAAACACTAGCCAATCATACATCTGATTTGTATAATAATTCTATGCCCACTGTTTTTAGACTATATAACACTGTTCGGAGCGCAAGGGGGGAGCTCTCCTGCCCGTCTCTTTCACGAGCAAGTGAGAGTTCCAGGTTCGAACCTGTAATAAAGATCCTCGCTGCTTAGCTTTGACTCTGGACTCTGGTGGTCTTCTTCGGGGAATAAACGGTCTGGGCTTAACAAAATGTCCAAAATAGCTGGCAGAGTAGTTGGGGAAGAATGGGGAGTGATAGGTACACGGTTTCATTTGGGGATGATGAAAATGTTCTAAACTTGATGGCTGTGATGGTTGCGTAACCCTGTGAATATACTAAAACCATTGAATTATACACTTTCAATTGTATGGTATACGAATTATATGTCAATAGGTTGTTATAAGTAATAAAAAGTAATCTCCTTGTTTTTTTTTCTTTAGAGATAGGATCTCACTCTGTCACCCGGGCTGGACTACAGTGGCACAATCATGGCCCATAAAGACTGGAATTCCTGGGCTCAAGCGATCCTCCCGCCTTAACCTCCCAAAGCACTGGGATTGCAGGTATGAGTCACTGTGTCCAGTCGAAAAGCAATATCTTAATCAAGTCTTGAGAAACACCCAGATCAGAAAATGTTACAATTGGAAGAATTCCAGGTTTAGTGAAAAGATATTCAGTGGATTTTCAAGAGAACTTCCAGTTCTTAAATTTAGTTAATTAAAGTGATATTATTTAGTTTAAAGGGATTCAGAGTATATTTGCTCTTAAACTTGATTTATTAGAGAGCTTAGTATCTGTTTTACTGTGGATATTTTAATAAAGAGTAGTCTTTGTATTTTCAGTTCTTGGGGTAGGAAAAGGTAGTAACTCCCATTATACTGGAATAATTTCAAATCACCAACTTGCACATACAACAGTGTGCTCTAACTACAATCTTGGATGAGGTATAAAACTCTCTGTAGCAGAATCTGTTAATCTAAACAAGCAAAAACACAACAAAAAGTTATTCACTTTGTATGTCCTTGATAATACGTCTAATACAAATTTAGAAGAAAAATGAAATATTGGTGAGATGCTATATTTTTACTTCAAAGTCCTGGAATTAGCACTTGGAGAGGTTCCCAAACATTATTTATGGTGTCAGTGACTCTGTTCTCAAACTGAAGTACCATTTTTGACTTAGATTTGAGATCTAAGTGAACAATTAGTGAACAATTAGTGAAGCAGCTGGGGGCATTTTTCAAACAGATCCAGATAATCAATTTCAAGTTATAAGAGATGTTGCAATTTGGGATGGATAAGCCTACAGCCTCTTGAACATGGAGCGCATCTCACTTATAATGAATCAGTGTGTTTCAAAAACTGAACTTATTCCACTAAACACAAGTCCTCTTCAGAAGATATATAAGATCTTCACTAACCATGACTTACAACTCATTTCCAGAGCCAAGAGTCATATTTTCCATCCCAAATTATTCTATAGCTTTCCAATCTCTTCTATTTTTGAGAATTCGCTTTAGAGAAACTATATTTCCTATTTTTACTGGCTTTTCTGCCCACAAATTTGTCCTGGTAAAAATGTAGGTTGCTTCAAAAAAATAACACGCTGATTACATTTCATTTCGGAAAACTTCAACGTTAAGAACATCTCCCTACTCACACTTCATTCCCCTGAACGTAGAACCAGACATGTCCCATTCCTGCCAGCAGAGGGAGGGGTAGAAGCCCTTTCAAGCAATACCATCAGCAATTTGTAATGCGAAAGCCTTCCCCCTGCCACCCCCAATTTTCTCACAATACTGTGCTGGTCACATTTCAATTATATTTTTTCCAAAGGAAAATACACGTTTACCATTTTACTCAAAGTATAATTAAAATTACATTACCAAATCCATCAGACACACTTCAATTTACGTCTTGCTTTCAGTGGCATTAGATTTAATCCCTTGTTTAAAAAAAATTTCTTGAGACAACGTCTCACTCTGTAGCCCAGGCCGGAGTGTGGTGGTCCAGTCATGGCTCACTGCAGCCTTGACCTCCCGGGCTCAAGCAATCCTCCCACCTCAGCCTCCCAAGTAGCTGGGACTACAGGTGCATGCCACCATGGCCAGCTAATTTTTGTATTTTTTGTGGAGACGGGGTCTCACTATGTTGCCCAGGCTGCTCTCAAACTCCTGGGCTGAGGTAATCTTCCTGCCTCTGAAGTGCTGAAATTACAAACATGAGCCACTGCAGCCAGTGGAAACTTTTTCTTGTCTTCCCTGAACCTACCCAATCGTGGTTTTCTTCCTGCCTCTCTGACCTGGCCTCTTCAGCCTCCTTTGATAACGATCTCTCTTCTGCCTGACTTCCAAGTGTTTGGCTCCACAGGCTCTGTTTAAAATGAGTCTCTCGGCCGGGCACGGTGGCTCATGCCTGTAATCCCAGCACTTTGGAAGGCCAAGGCAGGTGGATCACAAGGTCAAGAGATCGAGACCATCCTGGCCAACATGGTGAAACCCCATCTCTATTAAAAATACAAAACATTAGCTGGGCATGGTGGCACACACCTGTAGTCCCAGCTACTCGGGACCTGGGAGGCGGAGGCTGCAGTCACTTGCTCCAGCCTAGTGACAGAGCAAGACTCCATCTCAAAAAAATAAAATAAATAAAGTAAAATGAGTCTCTTAACCTACCCTGCTTCTCCTCCTCATCCTCCTCCTCGTCCTCCTCCTCCTCCTCTTTTCCCTGTCTCAGCCAGGAGCATTTTAACTTCTTATATTCTCTCCATATCCAATCAGCCTCCTTCCTAACCTTCACTCTTTCATCCCCTCTTCCTCCTCTTTTCCGTGTCTCAGCCAGGAGCATTTTAACTTCTTATACTCTCTCCACATCCAGTCAGCCTCCTTCCTAACCTTCACTCTTTCATCTCCGTTAATTTTAGAGTAAGGAAGTCCAGGGAAGGGGGTGTTGGTATTGTCATTCCGTCTCTCACCTCCCCTTTCAGCCACTCAGCTTCTTCCATAGAGAACCTTGTCATGGACAGAAAGTTTTGTTTCTTGAAACCTGTATCTTACGAGATTTCAAGCAAATTTCACTTTGCTTTTAAAATTGTGCCACACCTCTTGTAATTCTCCTTGAGAAACAATAAGAGGGAGAGCCAGTACTCCTCTCGGGATAAGGGCGCAGGCTCAGGAGCCCAAATGCCTGGGTTCTAGTCCAGACTCTGCACTCATTGCTGTGGGACTTGATCTCTCTGTGCAACGGTTGTCTGATCTGGGAAATGGATCGATAACAGTACAAATGAGGTGTCACACAGTAAGTGTTAGCTCTGATCATTATAATAGACTTCTATTACTGAATTAAGTAAATAAAACCTCACAGGGGCTTGAAAGACATGAAAGACAGAGGCTGCCAGGGAACAAGAATAAAGCATTTCAATTCACCTTTTGTTTAAGTCTGAGGTTTCTTAAACTAGAGCCTCATTAAAACCCTAGGAACATCACTTCTCTTATTTGGAGCCTCTCAGGGAGACTGGCAACCCCTGAGTCCTACTATGTCTGGATTGTAAACTTTGTGAGGGGTGGCAGCAGCCTGGCAGGCAGAGCAGGATTGTGAGGGAGCCAGGAAACCTCCAGGGAAGCCCTGCAGGATGCCACCACCACAGCTCAGCTTCATTCCATGTGAAATGGAGCCCACTCAGCCAGGAGGAGCAAGGTGCTTCCTGCAACAAAGCAAGCAGGGAGGACCGAAGGCTTAAGGACCCAAAGAACCCAACCAGAGAGGGGGCAGTCTTGGAAGAAATTCTAAATATAATGCAGTAATAGAAACTGTTATTTGCCTGCTCTGACATTCATTGTTTCTTCCTCTCAATTCACAGAATCCCCCTTTTTACCTGGGCACAGTGCTACCTATAAAGAGTGCATTTCCTGGGATCTTTTGGGGTTGGCTGTGACTATGTATCTAAATTTTGACCAATGGAATACAAGCAGCATTGAGCTTACATTCACCTCTCTTCTTCCTTCCTGCTGCCTGGAATGCAGACACGATGGCTGGAGCACCAAGCAGCCATCTTGGGCCAAGAAACCTGTGCTATGTAGAGGCAGAGAGACAGGAGCATGCGTCCCCCATGATTCTGTGCAAGTACCATCCACAGAACTTTCTACTTTCAGAGTTCTTTATGAGAGTGAGAAATAAACTTCGAACTCATTTAAGCTATTGTTATTTTTTGGTTTTCTGATACATGCTTTACATTACACAATGTAATCAGAATGCTATACATTCTGATACATGCTTTACATTACACAAATGTAATCCCAAACAATACAGAAATTCCACACAAGTATTATCTAATAAGTTTTTTTAAGTTTATGAGTGCACAGCATAATCAGGGAAACTAAATACTTCATGTTGGCTCCTTAGAAGGGCCTAGTGAATATCCCAAGCGGAATATAAGAGATAAATAGGGGCCAGGCGTGGTGGCTCAAGCCTGTAATCCCAGCACTTTGGGAGGCCAAGACGGGCGGATCACGAGATCAGAAGATCGAGACCATTCTGGCTAACACGGTGAAAACCCGTCTCTACTAAAAAACACAAAAAACTAGCCGGGCGAGGTGGCAGGCGCCTGTAGTCCCAGCTACTCGGGAGGCTGAGGCAGGAGAATGGCGTGAACCTGGGAGGCGGAGCTTGCAGTGAGCTGAGATCCGGCCACTGCACTCCAGCCTGGGCAACAGAGCGAGATTCCATCTCAAAAAAAAAAAAGAGAGATAAATAGGAACCTTACCTAATGATAAAAGAATCATGTCCACAGGAAGATTTTTTTAATCCTAAATGTGTGTGCACTTAATATGACAGCTTCAAATTATGTAAAGCAAAAAGCAATCAAACTGAAAAGAAACAGAGACGAATCCACAATCAAAGTTGGAGACTTTGGGTGAGGTGGCTCACGTCTGCAATCTCAACACTTTGGGAGGCCAAGGTAGGAGGACTGCTTGAGGTCAGGAGTTTGAGACCAGCCTGGCCAACAGGGTGAAACCCCATCTCTACTAAATATACAAAAATTAGCCAGGTGGGGTGCTGCGTACCTGTAATCCCAGCTACTCAGGAGGCTGAGGCAGGAGAATCACTTGCACCTGGGAGGCAGAGGTTGCAGTGAGCTGAGATCATGCCACTGGACTCTAACCTGTGGAAAAAAAAAAAAAAAGGTTGGAGATTTTAACAACCTCTCCTCTCTTTGTATAGTAACTGTTATGGGCTGAATTGTGCCCCCCCACCAAAACTCATATGTTGAAGTCCTAACCCCACTCAGTCCACAGAGTGCAACTGTATTTGGAGACAGAGATTTTAAAGCATTAATTCAGCTAAATGAGGTCATTAGGGCAGGCCTAATCCAACATGCAAGTTTCATGTCCTTTTGGCCTCACCTCTGGGTCACCAGCTCTGTGCAAACTCCAACCAGCTTTACGCAGGTGCATCTGACAGTACCCCACCTCCCCTATGCCAGGAACCTTTCACTCCCTGCCCAACGGCTCCTCTGCTAATGCCACAGCATGAGACACCTACTGGACTCACATATGCAACCCTGAGATGCAAAGGAGTTGACACTCTCAGAACAACCCTTCCCCAATGGAGGACAGAAACCAAAACCCAGTGTGCTTTCCTGGGGATGGTTCTGGGGCACCCTCCATTGTCTTTAGCCAGGGGTGGTGACCAACATAAGGAAGCGTGCAATGGCACTCCCTCCTTCCCTGCTTCACTCCCCAGCCCTTCACCCCTGCTCCAGGAATCACATTCCCAAATCAGCTGCTCAGACTCAAGCCTAGGCTCAGGCTCTGCTTTTAAGGGAACCCAGCAGCATGAGCCAGGACAGCATATGACCTGTCAAGGTGTCTTCTTTTTGATAAAAAGATACCAGATGCACACTAAGTCTGTATCTGCTCTTAACCAGTCACACCATCTCTCTCCCTCAAGGGGTCTGCTCAAAGACATAGTTTTGAAGGCTGAGGCTGGAATCTTATTGGCCCCTGGATGTGAGGTGTTGTCCTCATAGAGGTCCTGCAGTCTGTCCCTTCCTCCATGAGCAACCTGACCTACAGGTCAAGCCTCAACACCCAAAGCAGGGACCAGGGGACATATTGTTTTGTCCCTTTGCAGACTGTCTTCAGTGAGCCCTACTTGCACCTCCTGCCACTGCCTGCTGCTGGGGGATGCTTAAGACAGAGCCTATGAAAATTGCTATTGAGTCATCTATGATGAAGAAATAGATGTCCTCAACATCTCACAGTGTTCCCTGTTTAAGGTCCAATGGGGAAAACCTCACAGGTCAGAGACAGGAATGGATATGCTCTCCTGAGAAGTCTTTTAGGGTTTACCTTACAATAAATTATTATGTTTTCCCTTCTGCCCTAGCTGCTAGGGAGCCTGCAGCCACAGCAACTCAAGAGGGCTACTGAAATGTGCTCTGCGGCCTAACCCTACCCCTGGGCTTCATCTTATTTTCCTCACTGTGCCTTCTTTTATCCCATTTTCTCAATTATTTTGTCTTCTTATACATATCCTTGGAAGCTGCCACAAGTCCTCTTTTAGGATCTATATAAGGCATAAATAATTAAGAAGGGATAGGGATGAGGGAGGTAGCCCAATGAGATAAAGAATGCAAAAAAATAAAGGTTAAATAGGCATCACTCTAAAGATGATATACAAGTAGCCAACAAGCATATGACAAGATGTTCAATATCACTAATCCATGGAAAAATGCAAAACAAAACCACAACATCACCCTACACCCATGAGCATGTCTACTATTAAAAACAGAAAACATAATAACAAGTGTTGGTGAGGATATGGAGAAACTGGAACCCTTGTGTGCTGTTGGTGGGAATGTAAAATGGTGTCATTGCTATAGAAAACAATATGGCAGTTCTTCAAAAGACTAAAAATAAAATTACCGTATCATCCAGCAATCCCACATCTAGGTATATACTCAAAATAATGGAAAGCAGGATCTCAAAGAGATATTTGCAGCAGAGTGCAGTGGCTCATGCCTGTAATCCCAACACTTTGAGAAGCCAAGGCAGCTGAATCACATAAGGTCAGAAATTGGAGACCAGCCTGGCCAACATGGTGAAACCCCACCTTTACTAAAAATACAAAAAAATTGCCCCAGCATGGTAGTGTGTGCCTGTAGTCCCAGCTACTAAGGAGGCGGAGGCAGGAGAATCGCTTGAACCTGGGAGGTGGAGGTTGCAGTGAGCCTAGATCACGCCACTGCACTCCAGCCTGAGTGACAGAGCAAGACCCTGTCTCAAAAAAAAGAAAAAAACAGATATTTGCACACCCATGTCAAGAGGTGGAAGCAAGCCAAGTGTCCATCAACAGATGAATGGATAAACAAAACGTGGTACATAATATGAGGGAATATTGTTTAGCCTTAAAAAGGAAAGAAATTCTAACACGTGACAATATGAATGAACGTTGAAGACATTCTGCTAAATGAAATAAGCCAGTCACAAAAAGACAAATACTGTAAGTGTATATGAAATATCTAAAGTTATCAAATTTATAGACACAGAAACTAGAAGGGTGGTTGCCAGTAGTTGGAAGGATGGAGAAATGGAAAATTGTTGTTTAATGCGTTTCAGTTTTACAAGATGAGTCTAGAGATCGATTGTACAACAATGTGAATGTACTTAACACTATGGAGCTGTACATTCAAAATGGTTAAGATGATAAATTTCATGCTATATTTAATCACAATTTTCTTAAAGTAAAGGCAAGAAAGACAAGCTTATTTTTACACAATTTTTCCCTAGCATACATCCTGATGTCAAGTTGAAAGGAGCTGGTGGTTTCATTTGGCATCTGTCCCATCCCCACCCCAGCCTTTCAGGAGAGATAGGGAGTATTTTACATCCAACCAGTGAGAATAAAAATAATCACCTAGCTTGGAGGTAAATAAATATTCAAGATTTGAACAAAGAATCCTTTCACTTGGATAATTATTCTTAGGTGTTCTTTTTCCTAAGTAAGATTGCCCCAAAACTGTAATTGTTCATCTTGAATATGTAATCAGAACCACATTTGTGAGACAGAATTTTTTTTCTTTCAACTTCTCTCTCAACATCTACTCCCTTGTTCTAATCTGCTTATGACAATGTACCTCCCACACGCAACTAAAGAAGCAAAAATGTCAAGTGTTTTATATTAAGGATCCAGATTACTGAACAGACTGTGTCACTAAAGCATGTTAATAGTGTAAGCAGAGGGAAATATAGGTTAGTGAGTCAATGCTTTTCTAGTTCATCTGAGGCCAAGCAGTCTTTTCAGATGATTCATGTTTTGTTCAGTCTTGGCTAAGTGATTCTTCCTTTCCCTCCCAACCTAAAGGCCATGCTAATGGGAGGTTCCCACGCCACGGTTTTTGAAATTTTGTATGAAGTTAAAACAAAGATAAGTTTCATTTGGATGTCTGCTTTTAATGTCATGTGATAAAATCCGGAGTTAAGAAATGAAATCAGGGATAAATGTATAAAGTGAGTTTTCTGTCAAATTAAAAAGAATGGCTTGCTACACCCAGCATACATCACCTCACACCCAAGTATAAGAACTGAGTAAAATTTAAATGAGGATCACTTAATGACTTGCCCTGTGACCCTAGGAAACCCTCTGACTTTTATCTTATTTTTCCCACCCATAAAATTAGTATAAATAAGACATACCTTTTTTTTTTTTTTTTTTTTTGAGATGGAATTTCACTCTTGTTGCCCAGACTGGAGTGCAATGGTGCCATCTTGGCTCACTGCAACCTCCACTCCCAGGTTCAAGCAATCCTCCTGCCTCAACCGGCTGAGTAGATGGGATTACAGGCACCCACCACCATGCCCAGCTAATTTTTTGTATTTTTAGTAGAGACAGGGTTTCACCATGTTGACCAGGCTGGTCTCGAACTCCTGACATCAGGTGATCCACCCGCCTTAGCCTCCCAAAGTGCTGGGATTACAGGCATGAGCCACTGCATCCAGCCTAAATAAGACATACTTCTGATTCAAGACATCCAATGCTGTTTAAAGGAGAGATGTACCAGGAACTCTCAAAAGCCTTGAAGTAGCCATAGACTGGCAGACTGGGAAGAGCCTCATTAACCAGCTCCACAACCACGGCAGTCAAGAGGTCTTCTCCATTTCGGCCCATGGTGGGGAAGGATTCCATTCCACTCATGTAGGGCTGTGTTCCTACAAATGGTCCACATATACAGGTGGTCTCCAAAGGTCTATCAAGCAGTGTTTGATAATTCCGCCATTTCAGGGGCAAATGTGATCAAATAATTTTGTTTACATAGATCTTAGAAATTTGAAATGGAATATTAAATTCTGTTGATTTTCACAGACATCATAATACAACCTTAATAGTCATTAAGGATGACTTTGTCTACATTATAAAAGCTCTACAGGCGAGGCATGGTGGCTCACACCTGTAATCCCAGCACTTTGGGAAGCCAAGGTGGGTGGATCACTTGAGGTCAGAAGTTTGAGACCAGTCCGACCAAAATGGTGAAACCCGGTCTCTACTGAAAATACAAAGATTAGCCGGGCATGGTGGTGAGCGCCTGTAGTCCCAGCTACTCAGGAGGCTCAGGCAGAAGGATCACTTGAACCCAGGAGGTGTAGTTTGCAGTAAGCTGAGATTGCACTGCTGCACTCCAGCTTGGGTGACAGAGTGAGATTGTCTTAAAAAAAAAACAAAAAAACAAGGTTTTACAGACACTGCAAACATTTTGTCATTTAATTTCTCTTGGAGTATTTTTACCTCACTAGCACATTACTATTAATGAAATATGGTAATATCTAAAATGGTGGTTGGATGGGAATAGACTTTAAGATTAAATAATTATCATCTAATACCACCAGCATTTCTGTAGCTTTTTGCAGTTTACAACTGCTTTCATCTTCGTTTTAACCACACCATGGGAGAGACAGAGCAAGTCTTCTCCAATTATTAAGAAGAAACTAAGTTCTAAAAGTTTAAGTGATACGTTTCCCAAGAAGAGATAGCTTCTGATGCATTAATAGTAACTCTATTAAAATTTGGAATATAATTTCAGGGGAGACAGAGAAGCTATAATTCTTTTTTGCAAAAATCCATGATCAAGAGAAATTTGTTTTTATTTGTTTTTATTTTGTACTGATGATGAGGTACTGAGTTCATTAAGCAGATATCAAAAAATGTTTTTTGGTTTTATTAACATTCTGTTAATTCAGAACATTCTGTTTCTGAATTATTTCAAGCATGAAAATTTATATTTATTTTCAAAAAAGTATCATTCCATGATATCAATAATGCAGAGTAAAGATAATGTTTATTATTTCAGTTGGACCTCCTCCGTGGTTCTCAAATGAATTGTCTTACCTATTCATTCAGAGCCAAAATTTGTCAAGTTGTAATATCAAAAAAAGGACTTGAGGACATCCTAAGAAGAGTAGCCTATTGTGCAAACATCGGGTTGTGGGTTGACTCTTAACAGTTGATGGTTTTCTTCATTGTTTCAAGAATAAAATCAACGTTTTGTTGGGCATATTTTTACATCATATGCAAAGGCTGGAAATGTTAAGAATGACCTTCCAGGGCTGAATGAAGCCAGACTGTAGTAGGGATCCTTCTCCTTCCCAACATCTGTGTGATGCTGGCTGATTTAGCCCCTGATGGAGCACTGAACACACTCGCCAGTGAGCTCTGCCCCTCACTTCTGTAAATGCCAGCACCATCTGACGGAGTTCCTCAGCGCTTGCTGCAGTTACTCATCACTTAACATTGTGATCTGGTATTCTCAAAATTAGTAGAAGTAGGCCAGGCATGGTGGCTCACGCCTATAATCTCAGCACTTTGGGAGGCCGAGGCGGGCAGATCACCTGAGGTCAGGAGTTCGAGACCAGCCTGGTCAACATAGTGAAACCCTGTCTCTACTAAAAATACAAAAATTAGCCAGGCATGGTGGCACACGCCTGTAATCCCAGCTACTCAGGAGGCTGAGGCAGGAGAATCGCTTCAACCCGGGAGGCAGAGGTTGCAGTGAGCCGAGATGGTGCCATTGCACTCTAGCCTGGGCAACAAGAGCAAAACTCCGTCTCAGTAAATAAATAAATTAGTAGAAGTCAAAGGAAATAAAACAACAAGGTGTTAACCTGTAATTTAAGGTTTTTTCATGCTGTGCATAGACACTTCTGTGAATGATTCCAAACAATATCAACCCTCCCACTAATATGAAACCTTTATCATTTTTATGCTCAATTTTTTTATTCTGCTTTATTATTATTATTTTAATATTTTTGACAAACATTTAATTAACTGAAGGTTTTTTTTTTTTTTTTTTTTTTTTGAAACAGTCTCACTCTGTCACCCAGGCTGGAGTGCAGTGGCACGACCTCGGCTCACTGTAACTTCTGCCTCCTGGGTTCAAGTAGTTCTCCTGCCTCAGCCTCCTGAGTAGCTGCAATTACAGGAGTGCACCACCACGCCCAGCTAATTTTTGTATTTTTAGTAGAGTTGGGGTTTTACCATGTTGGCCAGGCTGGTCTTGATCTCCTGGCCTCAACTGATTCGCCAGCCTTGGCCTCCCAAACTGCTTGGATTACAGACGTGAGCCACCATGCCCAGCCAAGTGAAATATTTTTATCCACATGTTTCTTCAGACTTTTGTATGAAAGGCCTACAGCGGGGAACAAAATTGAGAAATACTATATAGGGGTTTGCAAACTAGGCCACAGGGAACACTCACTTTTCCATGAGATGGACCAACACGTTTTGTACTAAGATACTACAATGACAATTCATCTTTTACGAATCCACAGAATAATAATGTTTCTAGACAGAATTTTCTCAAAATGATGTTTTCCCTCCAGACATTTTCTAAATTTTTTGACACCTGCCAATCTTCTCTGCAAATGAGCATCACCAGTAAATGATTAAAACAATACGCTGATAAAATAAAATTTCCTGAATATTTTAATAATGTATTTTTTCAAATATGTATAGGTTTAAAACTCCTTTTTTTTTGAGATGAAGTCTCACTCTGTCATCCAGGTTGGAGGACAATGGTGCGATCTCGGCTCACTGCAACCTCCACCTCCCAGGTTCAAGCAGTTCTCCTGCTTCAGCCTCCTGAGTAGCTGGGACTACAGGTACAAGCCACCATGCCCAGCTAAATTTTTATTTTTATTAGAGACAGGGTTTCACCATATTGGCCAGGCTGCTCTCGAACTCCTGACCTCATAATTCACCCTTCTCGGCCTCCCAAGGTGCTGGGATTCCAGGCGTAAGCCACCACCTTTTCTCTGGTAAAATTACTTCTTGTTGACATGACAGAAATAAATGTCAATATATTTCAGTATATTCTATAAAAATGCCATGTCTTATAGTTCCGTTTAAAAAAATCATTCTAGAAATTATGCTAGGTAAAAATCTTAACCCTCTCCTGGGCAAAAAGAAAATATTATAAATGAAGTAATAAAGGATAAATTGGGGGGAAATCACAAACAAATATACAAAGAGGTTTTTATAATTCAGTGAGAAAAAAAATGAACCAACAGAAAAAATGGAGAAGACTATGAATAAGTATATCAGCTACAAATACACAAGTCTTCGGTGATTCCTATAACAGAAAATAGTGAACTCGACAGAGCAATAGTGACAACTCCTTAGAGTCTTTCATGGCTTATAGTAAATATCTACTGAGTCCATTCAATTCCTTCTCACTCTAAATCCATGTCCACCAAGCAATCTTCTGATTGATAAATTGTTTTCTCGGGTTTTTAGAGCCTGAAATGAGATGGGTTGGATTGTAAGTCACAAATGCATGAATTATCTCTGAGACTTATATATCAATCTTATATTAAAATAAAATATTTTGTATGGATATTTTTAGACAACAAAATACTTTTATCTATTGTAAGTCTGGTTTTGAATCACTTCTCTAGGCCTGAACAACCCGAGACAGGCTGATAGAAATCAAGTTTATGGACTTGCAAAGCCAAGAATCAAAACTTTTACATATTGACTACAAATAGATAAAAACCACTAATCAATAAAAAATGACGGATAAATTGAACTTCATTGCAATTATATGTACAAGCCAGATACAAGAATGTTTATAGCAACATTATTTTCATTAAAACCCCAAACTAGGGCCGGGCGTGGTGGCTCAAGCCTGTAATCCCAGCACTTTGGGAGGCCGAGACGGGCGGATCACGAGGTCAGGAGATGGAGACCATCCTGGCTGACATGGTGAAACCCCGTCTCTACTTTAAAAATACAAAAAACTAGCCGGGCGAGGTGGCGGGCGCCTGTAGTCCCAGCTACTCGGGAGGCTGAGGCAGGAGAATGGCGTGAACCCGGGAGGCGGAGCTTGCAGTGAGCTGAGATCCGGCCACTGCACTCCAGCCTGGGCGGCAGAGCAAGACTCCGTCTCAAAAAAAAAAAAAAAAAAAAAAAAACAAACCCCAAACTAGAAGCATCTGAAATGTCCATCAAGAGTAAAATGGTGACAGGCATAGTGACTCACCCCTGTAATTCCAACACTTTGGGAGGCTGAGGCGGGAGGATCACTTGAGCTCAAGAGTTCAAGACTAGCCTGGGCAACACAGCCAAACCTCATCTCTATTAAAATTTTTAAAAATTAGCCTGGTATGGTGGCCCAGTTACTCAGGAGGCAGAGGCAGGAGAATCACTTGAGAGCAGAAGTTGGAGGCTGAAGTGAGCTATGATCATGCCACTGCACTCCAGCCTACACAACAGGGCAAGGCCCTGTCTCCAAAAAAAAATGGATAAATTGAGGCATAGTCACAATGAAATACTACACGACAATGAAAAAGAAGCCATTGGCCAAGCATGGTGGCTGACGTCTCCAATCCCAGCATTTTGGGAGGCTGAGGTGGGGGGATCACTTGAAGTCAGAAGTTCAAGACCAGCCTGACCAACATGGTGAAATCCCATCTCCACTAAAAATACAAAAATTAGCCAGGCATGGTGGTGCATGCTTTTAATCCCAACAGCTCGGAAGGCTGAGGCAAGAGAATTTCTTGAACCTGGGAGGCGGAAGTTGCAGTGAGCTGAGATCACACGATTGCACTCCAGCCTGGGTGACAGAACAAGACTCCATCTCAAAAAAAAAAAAAAAAAATGAAGAAACCATTGCAACTCACAGCAACAAGGACGATGTAATGTTGATCAAAATATAGTAATCTCTAAAGATTTCATTTGTATATTTCCCCAAAACAGACAAAAATTAATCTGCTATAGGTCAGAATAGTGGCAATTTTTTGGTATCAATTATCTGATAATTGGTAACAGCTTGGAGAGAGGGCATAAGGCAGCCCATTGGAGGCCTAGAAAGGTGCTATGTCATGATCTGAGTAGTGGTTACAGGGCTACATCCACATATAGATTTTCATTGAGTTGCAACCTTTAGGTGTGTGTTTATATAATTTATACCTCAATAAAAGAAATTTGTAGTTTTTAAAGCTGTCAACACCTAGAATAAGGAGTTACATTGTCTAGTAATTTTTTTTTTTTTTTTTTTTTTGCTCAGTTTCCATAGAGGTGGAGGTTGCAATGAGCCAAGATCACACAACTGCACTCCAGCCTGGGCAACAGAGCAAGACTCCGTCTCAAAAAAAAAAAAAAAAACATCTATTTTGGAAGAAAATACCTATTAAGAAGCTTATTGAGGAAGAGAACATAAAGATATGAATCAGGAGTCAAGGCAACCAAAGAGTATTTTGCCAAATCAAAAATTGCCAGTGTCAAGGTATGTCAAATCATCCTGGTGAGGTACTGGGAATTGTTTTCAATTATCAATAATCGCCCCTCAGACAAACCTCATTGGCTACTATACTGCCACTGCACAAAGTCTGCCTGGTAAGTTTCATGTGTGCATTCACTAATGTAGAAAGTATTGGAGACTAAACAACTAATCATAATTACATAGTGATGTTCTGCTGGGAAAACCTTGAGACTCTGTGAAGAGAAATGCCTCCTTTGCGTATGTTAGTGTATGGTTTACAAGAGGAAAATTTCTAGTGAGATGCCAATAGTCCAATCCTGCTTGTATAAGAGCTACAACTTGTCTGGGAGGTATTGGAAAATGGAGGTGAAGCCAAAGGGAGATGAAGAAGCCAAAGGGGAGAGCCATGTTGTCTCCAAGACAGAATGAACTCCACGGACTTTCCCAACCTGTCTCCTTCCAGAAAGCCAAAGCTCTGGAAAGAGGGGCTGCAGAGGAAGGTGCCCACCCAGAGGCACATCTTCCAAGTACCAGGGACTCAGAGACCTGCGGGGACTCTCAGGAACCTGAGAGTGAAGAGGGCTAGCCAGGGAAAGGTTGGGATTTGGCGCCCCCTACAGGACAAATTTATGCCCACGAAGGCACTGCTGGAAGTAAACCAAGTCACCCAGAATCTCTAGGGACATTTGCTTATGCAGGGGCAATTCTGCCCGACGTGTATCCCCCAGGCCCAAGAGCACCTGTACAACGTGGAAGCGGCCTAGTGCAGAAAGCTGGCATCCCAGAGGAGAGATGAGGAACTCTCCACGGATCTAGACCTCACTGGGTGGACCTAGAGATCAACACCCCAAGTTGGATTCGAAGAGGTGCCATAGCTAAATCTGCTGTTTGTTTTCTATTCACATACTTCATGGGAAATCCTTGTGGGGGCACTTTTGCAGGAGACTGCAAATGTTTTATATGAGGAAAATTAATTCATTCCACATTCATCTGATACCTATTAATAACATGCCTACTGTGTGCCAGGCACTGTTCTGGATGCTGGGGAACAAAACAGGAAAGAAAAAAAATCCACCCCTGGTGGCACATACTGAAAATGTTACAATCTGAACAGATAACAAGCACCACCAAATAAAAATCTATTTTGGGCCAGGCGCGGTGTCTCACGCCTGTAATCCCAGCACTTTGGGAGGCCAAGGTGGGTGGATCACCTGAGGTCAGGAGTTCGAAAACAGACTGGCCAATGTGGCAAAACCCCATCTCTACTAAAAATACAGAAATTAGCAGGGTGTGCTGGTGCGCGCCTGTAATCCCAGATACTCAGGAGGCTGAGGCAGGAGAATCACTTGAACCTGGGAGGCGGAGATTGCAGTGAGCCAAGATTGCGCCATTGCAGTCCAGCCTGGGCAACAGAATGAGACTCCATCTCAAAAAAAAAAAAAAAAAAGAAAATCTGCTCACACCTGTAATTCCAGCACTGTGGAAGGCCGAGGCGGGAGGATCACGAGGTCAGGAGATCAAGACCATCCTGGCCAACACAGTGAAACCCCGTCTCTACCAAAAACACAAAAAAAATCTGGGTGCGGTGGGGGGTGCCTGTAATCCCAGCTACTAAGGAGGCTAGGCAGGAGAATCACTTGAACCCAGGAGGTGGAGATTGCAGTGAGCCGAGATCATGCCACTGCACTCCAGCCTGGTGACAGAGTGAGACTCCATCTCAAAAAAAAAAAAAAAAAAAAAATTATATATATATATATATATATATATATATATGAAGAAAATACCTATTAAGAAGCTTTTTGAGTAAGAGAACATAAAGACGTGGATCAGGAGTCAAGGCAACCAAAGACTAAATTTCTCTACATGGGAAAGGAACTAGAATTTTGAGCCAAATTAGATATCTGAGTCTTCAAACTGACAGCCATGTGGAATATTCTATAGTGTGAGACAATCAAAGAAATATCCCAGTCATGGGGTAGGGCAAGGGTTCTCAGTAAAAGAGATGTCTAATACTCCGCTTTGTGTTGTTCGCGTGGGCCTCTGTGTCAAGTTTCTTAGTTTGCTACCACCACAAAGGCCTTATAAGGTGCATGTGTTCCTGGAAAATTGCAGATGGGCAGAATCCCCCATCTGGGCAAGGTAGGGAAGGGTTCAGGGCCATGGGAAAACAGGAGCCAGGGTCAGAGATGACACTGGAAAGAGAAGCTCTGAAGGGTCTACGGTCTAGAGCGAGGACAGGGATTGAGGAATCTCACAGAGCAGGAGGCCTCTGGCTTCTGCATTATACAACTTACCAAGCAATTTCACGAACAAGGTGCACACAGCACTGATATGGTTTCCCTGCTTTCTCCTTTCTTTCTTCACGTATTGAAGTGTATGAGTAGCTGGATAATTGTGGCTTTTATTTCTTCTCCACTTAATAGAATTAACAGTCTTGATGTAACATAAAGGTTCTAATGTGAGCATTCAACTTCCTCAGGCTTCAGAGTTGAAAGAATCTTCTCCACTGAAGGAATCCTTCATAGAACAGGCCGTCGAAATAATCTATGAGGCTTGCTTTCATATAAGCATTCCAAAGACTCATCTCTGTGTGGTCCTTTCCCCCACCTCGTCTGCTCCATGGAGGGAGGAGAGAGATATGTTGGAAACTGTGAATTCCTCTTCGAAGGTTCCGCTTGTTTTCTATTTTCAAAGCCTAACTTCCCTGCCTCCTTGCCCCTAGTTACGGTAAACAACCTTCCAGCCGTTCCCAATCTGAAATCCACATCCATTCCCAATCTGTAATCCACATCTGTTCCCAATCTGTAACCCACATCCATTTCCAATCTGTAACCCACATCTGTTCCCAATTTGTAACAACCCCTATCCTTATTTGGCACCCTTAGTTCCAAAACTGCTCCTCCTGCTGCTGTAGCCCCTACCACTGCTCCATTTGAAGCAGCCAGTCAGGATCAGCTTAGATTGTGTGGTCTGACCCCAGCCAATGAGGACCGGACACAGTAGCAGGGACTGACTGCGTTAGGGTTAACCCCTTCCCTTCTTCTTTAGTGTGGTCTCGCAGTGACCAGAAGAACAAGCAGCACCTTTCTGCAGAAGTAAATTTGCCTGCTGAAAAATCCTTTATTTGAGTGCTCATTTTCTTTGTGACTCTTAGCTCTTATTTCCAACACTCTCACCTTAACCAAGCCAGAGAGGCTTGAAGAAACTACATGGAGAGTTTGACATGTGTTTCCTGGGAGGTGGGGTATGCAGGATCTAGCATCTAGTGTGAAAGTCTGGAGGTGAGCAGTTTCAGCCAGGCTCAGAGGCTAGGATGGGTGAATGGCAGCCTCTTCAGAGCCTGGCAGAATGAGGGTGCCCCATTGCTACCCATGGGCCAGACTTAGACCTTATGAAAGACAGATGGTCATCTTAAAATGAACTGGACCAAGAAACTTTCCTTGTGAGCAAACGCTGAGAGCTAAGCTCCTGAATGCTGGAAGCTGAGGAATGAGTGGCTGGAGTCTTCACAACCAGCAAATGGAGCAAGAAATACAAACTCTAACAGCCACCACCCACCAAAGAGCCCCAGCAGAGAACCTCCAATGTACCCAGAGACCTCTGACATCAGATGAAAGCCGCAACAGCCTGTTAATAACTGGACTTTTTTCTTAAATACTCCATCTCCTTCAGAGAGGAGGTAAAAAGAAAGACAAATGAACCAGGCTCTCCTTCCCCACGGCAGACCCACAGGATAAATCAGGCAAGAGCCAAGAGAGGTAAAAGATTTCCATGGGAAAGGAGGCTGGGGCTTAGAGATGCATTCTTTTCATCCCTTGGCTCATGGTCCCATTCTTCCATAGTCTAAACCAGTAGTAAGGTATCTTGCCCTGCTAAATAAGGTAACCTTCACGGTTCCAGGGATTAAGACTTGGATATCTTCAGAGGGCCACTATTCAGCGCACCATCATGGCCTTGGTAAAAGTGTTCTCAAAGTAGTGATGGGACAGGAGAAACCAGACTACAGATGGTGGAAAACTGAAAGGTGAGCAAGTGGAGACTCCAAGTATAGTCCACTATTTCAGGAAGTTGGGCTATGAAGGACAAGAGAGTGAATAAGGTCAAACGAAGGTTTCATTTAAGATGGGAGAGGTTTGTCAGGTGCGGTGGTTCACGCCTGTGGTTCCAGTTACTCAGGAGGCAGGAGAATCACTTGAACCCAGGAGTTCGAGGCTGCAGTAAGCTATGATCACACCACTGCACTCTAGCCTGGCTGATAGAGTGAGGCCTTGCCTCTACAAACAAAAAGATGGGAGAAGTTTGGGCAAGTTTAAATGCCAGTGAGAAGGAGCAATTCAAAGGAAACACTGGAGAGAGGAGAGAAGTGGAAGGCTTGGCCCTAGACAGGAGAAGCAGAGCAGGAAAGGTGGGATGCACACAGGTTTGGTGGAAAGAAGCTGAGGTTGTTTTCTCTCTGCCCATGGGGGACTGAAGGAAGTCATCTGTGGAGATGGAAGGAGCTTTGGGTGGAGGGTCACCTGAGACTTGAGAAAAGGTGAGAAAGTGTGAGATGGTTTCTACAGAAAACTGGGAAAGTGCTGGAAAGAGAAGGGGATGGTGCATTCCAGGCTCCTCTAGGCTTCCTCACGGACATTCTTTCTGATGCCAATGCCCATGTGACCTAAAGCCACTGGCCCTCATGCTGTCCTCACTGTCCCGGAGGCAGGCGGAGATTCGGGCTAAGACAGGATGAGGGTCTCCCACCTGAGACCCAGCTCACCTCCGTCTGAGGACTCTGGCCCAGTCTTGCAAGCCCTGGTGGGGCACACATGCTGTGCTTCCCACCACCTCCTTTGTCTATTACCTGAGACGCTAGGCAGAGCTCCTTCTCCTGGTACAGCCTCCTTCTTCCTATGCATATCAGCTCTCGCGGATGGCAGCCTCGAGGGAGGGCTCACAATCCAGCAGTTCTGCATAAACAGCTGGACTCTGAATTTAGTTTGAGCTTACTCTGGATCTCTCCTGCCCACAGACTGAGGAATGTTCTCCTTACCTATACTACAGCTTCTCCTGGGCAGTGCCCTCAGGCCTCCTTATGCTCCCAGAATCCTCTCTTCCTGTTTTTTTTTTTTTTTAATCAGAACCTGGGAGGGCGGGGCAGGGGCACAGGAGTAATCCTCATCTGTCAAGCAGTCATGCAGCTACAGTGGCGTCATCTGTTCAGTGAACACTTATTCCCACAGCACCTTCTCCGTGCCAGGCACTGTGCCGACAATTGGGATACAATTGTAAGGAAAGCAGGTATATCAGGATCCACATGGAGCTGGCAGTCTAGTATGGAATAGGGATTAAATCAAACACATGAAGTAAATGTCTATGTATAAATCATGACGAGTGCCATGAAGGAAAAAGCAGGTTCTATCATCAGGAGATATGGGGGAGGGGCAGTCAGGGAAGTCCTGTCTGAGGAGGTGACAGAAGTCCCCTGTGAGCTGGGACCTGAAGTGTACCCCCAAGTTAAGAGGAGTTGGTGATGGGTCAGCGAGAGCAGCAAGTGCAAGCGCCCAGGAGAGAACACACTTGACAAACTAAAGGGCTTGAACTAAGGCCAGTGCATAGTGACAGTAAAAGACAGGGCTTGAGAAGTAGGTAAGGGCCAGATTACATGGAAAGTTGCAGGCAATGTTAAGCACTTGAATTTAATTCTAAGTGTGATGATTCACCATCCAGGGTCTGGAGTGCAACAGTGATGGTCTATTTCTAAAAGACCCTCTGGACGCCACATGTAAAATGGATCATTGGTGGGAGGAGACATAGGGTACACCACGAGTAGACGCAGGACAAGAAAATGAGGCAATTGCAGCAATTCAGAGGGAACCGATGGCTTGGACTAGAAAAGTGGTGTGGAGATGAGGGAAAATGGACATTTGGGGAATATGTTTCTCCATATGCATAGGAAGGCATGGAACTAGAGGAAGGACAGAAAGAGAAGAGAAAACCACCCAGCACTGAGTGGTCAGGAGCCCCAACACTGAGTGATAGGAGTTAGGCTGTTATAAGGTAAAGCTGGTAACCATGACCATAGTCCACAACAATACTGAGCACTTGCCCTGTGCCAAACTCTGGGCTAAATTCTTACACATATTATCATGTTGAATATTCTATGACCCTATGACAGAGCCTTGGCACCCAATGACCATGGGACCTTCCACACCAGCTTGCACTGGCTAATTCCAAAAGTCTTTGACATAAAAAAATACAAACCTGTGCCTTATTTCAGGCACTGCTGTTTCCAGCATGTTACATGTAGCTGCAGCAAATCTAAACCAATAGGGAAATATGTCGAGATGTTTCATGGAATCCACAGAAGAGGTAAGGCTTCAGGTTTCGAGATGGGCCAGCCCCCAGGACAGCTTGGGTGCCTCAACAGGAGGCCTTGGGCTCTAGAGCACTGCCCTTCACCTGCTTGGGCTTGGGGATCTCCTAGGGTTGGCTCCACATTCCAAATTCCCAAGAGAGAATAATCTGATTGGCTCAGTATGGGTCACATGTCCTTCCCTGGACCAACTGGCTATGGTCTAGGGGGCAGGATTGCTGCTCGTCTCCCCACTACCACTGAAGGTCCACTGCTAACAACTAACAGAGTGACTATTGCTAACAACTAACAGGGAGGTAGCAGTGAGACTCTGCACACACCCCTCAGGGCCTTTGAACATGCTCATCCCTCTCTCTGGGTCCTCTCCCTACTATTCCTTGCCAGAGTAGCTCCTCTTATCCTTCTGATCTTGCTAAAATTGTCCCTTTTTCAGGGACACCTTTCCTACTCCACTCTCAATCCAAATTAGGTCCCTCTGTTACAGCTTCTCATCCTCTTCCTTCACATGAAGGAAAATATTTCTGGTGTGCATTATTTTATTTCATGCTTAAGGCCTGCCTCCTCCACCAGTCTGTAACGTCCTTGAAGGCAAGAACCACATTTAGGTTTTCCCCGCCCCGCTCTCCCTGCCAAGCTTTGAACCTAATGTCTAGCACGCAGTTTGCACTCAATAAATATGTGTTGATTGAGTGAACCAGAACAAACATCACATTTTCAATATTCTCGATTATCCAGAGACTGCTTTCTCAAGATACAGCCTGACACCTTCAGACTGTGGCCCACATGGGCCTGTTCTAACTTTCCTGGATGCCTTAAATTTGTGACAGGGAGGACCCCGGTATAGTACGACAAGCGCTGAACAAGGCAACAGGGGATGGGGTTTGGGTCCCAGCTCTGGATAAGTCACTTCACTCAGTTGAATAACAAATTTCCCCATTCACAAATGAGGTTTTTGGATGAGATGATTTATAAAGCTCCTCTAGCACAAATGTCTGGAATTCTGATAACAATTCAATATTCTGTCCATGGTTGAAATTGCCCTGAACATGTGAAAAGAGAGAGATGTAAAGTGTTTACGGAGAGAAAAAGTATATGTTTTGGACAAAATCCAGACCGACTAGCTGTTCTTTAATGGCAATCATTATGGATAGAAAGTGGCCAAAATGCAATAAAAAGTAGAGTTGAAGATAATGAGAAAAACTGCCCATGAATGGAAAAATATGGGTTCTTCTAGTAATGTAAAGTGAAAAGCCCGGGGACCTGAGTACCATAGTGTATGCAGCTCAACCTGCATCCCTTTGTAGAGGGATGGGAAGGAAAGGGGTGTTCCCCACCCTAACCTCCCACCTATCACCAATTAGCTCAGCCTGTACTGAAACAAACCTCTGTAGCTGGAGTCCCGATTTCCTAATCCAATCTCAGATTGTGGCCAACAGCCAAGTAAGTTGCTGTTGAGACCCACATCCTCCCCCAGGAGATGACCAACAAGAGCAAGATTTTGTGGTTATTCTATATGCATGACATACTGAAAAACAATGCCACATAATTAACGAAATGTCACACCATAGGAGCGTGTCTCTCCCGAATTGTTCAGCACGTTCTTTACCTTCATAACTTTGGCTCTTTGTGTTAAATGTAAAATCTTTTTTAACATAATCTTGTACTTACATGCATATTTCTCCCTTCAATTGCATTTAGTCATATATTTTTAAATAAGGTAGGTATTGTAAAAACAAATGGGCTTGGAATTCTCCATCCCAAATTTGTAATAGGACACTATTAAAACCAAGGTCCTCTTATAAATCATCTGGAATCATGTGATGTTATGGTTAAAACTGAAAGGATTTTGGATTTTAGTGTCAGACAAGCATTTTTTCAAGCCCCCAATTCACCATTTATTAAGTAGTTCTTCAACCTCACTCTGCCTGTTTTCTCATCTGCTAAATCCCGATCTTACAAGGTCACTGTGAAAAGTAAAGGAGACAATGTATTTAAGTGCCGTGCCCTGCATCTAAACCACTGTAAGCCTCTCCTTTTCCCTCTCCCACTCACCAGGTGGTGGGATTTCAGGGGTCAGACCAATAGCCAGAGGCGGAGCCAGGCGTCCCAGAACAACAGCTACTGTGTCTCAGAAGTGTAATAAAGGCTCAAGCCAAAGAGTGGCCTTAGGAATCATCCACTTCACTGACCCTCTCCCCTTGATCTAACAGATTAGAAAACTGAAGCCAACAGAACTGATCTCCTTTTTTACCTTATTTAACCTTCCACGAGATATTGCCCAGTTTATTTATTTGTTGAGCAATTGCCGTGAAAGGCACTACGTTGGGTCACTGGCATTCAAGTACTCATTTTGAGTAGCAGTATGCTAGGTGCTACAAACATGAAGCCTATCAAGGATGAAATATACTTAGAGACATGCCAGTCCTCTCAAAACCCCCGTTCTGGCCGGACACAGTGGCTCACGTCTGTAATCCCAGCACTTTTGGAGGCTGAGGCGGGTGGATCACGTGGTCAAGAGATCGAGACCAGTCTGGATAACACGGTGAAACCCAGTCTTTACTGAAAATACAAAAAATTAGCCAGGCATCGTGACAGGCACCTGTAGTCCCAGCTACTCAGGAGGCTGAGGCAGGAGAATTGCTTGAACCTGGGAGGTGGAGATTGCAGTGAGCCGAGATCATACCATTGCACTGCAGCCTGGGCAACAGCAAGACTCTGCCTCAAAAAAAAAAAAAAAAAAAAAAAAGTCCTAGAGGAAGTTGGGAAGGAGGTGCAGAGGGTCAGGAGAAGACTATGGAAAAGGTTATGAATGATCCTTTAAGATAGAAAAAATAAACTAATCATCAGCACATTGTATTAAGCCAACATCATTGCTAATCATGATGAATTCACCCATATTGAATCCATCACTATCGATCATGAACCATGCCATTGTTAATCAATAAGCACCATCTTGCACAAAACTTCACCATGGCAAACACTTTGCCTCAGCATATTCAGTGGATGTTCTGCAGAATGTGACTCTGCTCCCCAGGAGGAAAAGGAACATTCACAGCAGTACCAGCTGCTTTCCAGAAACCCTGTGTGCGGAAACTCTTGAGGTGCTTTTCATGTCTGTAATTCTGAGGGGCTGTTATTCTTTTCCTGCTCATCCTCAGTGGATAGACTACTTCTGGAACCTGCTGCAGTCAACTCAAACAGTAGACAGGTGTCATGACAGTGCAGAAGGAAAAACAATGATGATACGTGAGTGTGTCTGGGAACCTGTGGGGCAGAAGTCAGAGTGGAAAAGGGCAGAACATCAGTTTGTATCAAATGATCGCAAATATCAGCAACACCCAACATTCAGCATTTACTTCTCGCATGGCTAGGGGTTCTGCCCTCTCAGCCGAGCCCATCATCTGTATCTGCAGATTGATTGGCAGTTGCCTGAGCTGAGCAGCTTGGCTTTAAGGTAAAGGTCTAACTGGTTGGGGCTCCTCATAGCAGGTTGGGCTTACATCTGCTCTATGTGCATCAGTTCTCGGGGGCAGGGGACAACACTCTCATAGGCAGCAGCAAACTCTTCGTAAGGTCATGGCAGAAGCATAAGCAGTCAAGCAGAAAAAGTGACATTTCTTAAGGCCTAGGCTCAAAACTGGCACACTGTCACCTTTGCCCTCATTCCATCAGCCAGAGTAAGTCAGATGGCCAAGCCCAAAGACAAGGGGCAGAGTGCTTCATACAGAGGCCTGCAGAGTCTCATGGTAAGGGCAAGGGATGTGGGTACAGGGCAGAGTAAAGAAAGGGGCCACTAAGTCAGTAGAATATAGACAGGCGGAAATAAGCATCTAAACCAAACAGAGCACAAAATCAGGGTGATGCCATCTACCAGTGTCTGACAAACAAGAAATGCAGCTATAAGAAAGTATCCATCCTAGCTAGAACAATCAGACAAGAGGAAGAAATAAAGGGCATCCAAATTGATAAAGAGGAAGTCACACTGTCACTGTTTGCTGATGACATGATCACATACCTAGAAAACCGTAAAGACTCATCTAAAGAGCCCCTGGGTACATGAATTCAGCAAAGTTTCAGGATACAAAATTAATATACACAAATTAGTAGCCCTGCTATTCAGCAACAGTGATCAAGCTGAGAATCAAATCAAGAACTCAACCCCTTTTACAATAGCTGCAAAAAAAATAAAATAAAATACTTAGGAATATACTTAACCAAGAAAGTGAAAGACCTCTGCAGAGAAAGCTACAAAACATTGCTGATGACATAGATGACACAAACAAATGGAAACATATCCCATGTTCCTTGATGGGGAGAATCAATTACAAAAAAATGACCATAGTGCCAAAAGCAATCTATAAATTCAATGCAATTCCCATCAAAATACCACCACCATTCTTCAAAGAACTAGAAAAAAATCACAAAATTCATATGGAACCAAAAAAGAGCCTGAATAGCCAAAGCAAGACTAAGCAAAAACAACAAATCTGAAGGTATCATATTCCCCTACTTCAGACTATACTATAAGGCCATAGTCACCAAAACAGCATGGTACTGGTATAAAAACAGGCATATAGACCAATGGAACAGAATAGAGAACCCAGAAATAAAGCCACATAGTTACAGTTAACTGATCTTCTACAAAGCAAACAAAAACATGAAGTGGGGAAAAGACATCCTATTCCACAAATGGTGCTGGGATAATTGGCAAACCACATGTAAAAGAATGAAACTGAATTCTCATCTCTCATCTTATACAAAAATCAACTCAAGATGGATAAAAGACTTAAATCTAAGACCTGAAACTATAAAGATTCTAGGAGATAACATTGGGGAAAAAAAAAGGTTCTAGACATTGGCTCAGGCAAAGACTTTGTTATGGTTTGGCTGTCTCCCCACTCAAATCTCATCTTGAATTGTATCCCCCAGAATTCCCACGTGTTGTAGGAGGGACACTGGGGGAGGTAATTGAATCATGGGGGCCAATCTTTTTCATGCTATTCTCGTGATAGTAAATAAGTCTCACGAAATCTAATGGGTTTATCAGGGGTTTCCCCTTTTGCTTCTTCCTCTATTTCTCTTGCTGCTGCAGTGTAAGAAGTGCCTTTCACCTCCTGCCATGATTCTGAGTCCTCCCCAGCCATACGGAACTGTAAGTCCAATTAAACCTCTTTTTCTTCCCAGTCTCAGGTATGTCTTTATCAGCAGTGTGGATACGGACTAATACAATGAATCGGTACCAGTAGAGTGGGGATTGCTGAAAAGATACCTGAAAATGTGGAACAGACTTTGGAACTGGGTAACAGGCAGAGGTTGAAATAGTTTGGAGGGTTCAGAAGAAGACAGGAAAATGTGGGAAAGTTTGAAACCCTCTAGAGACTTGTTAAATGGCTTTGACAAAAATGCTGATAGTGATATGAACAATAAGGTCCAGGCTGAGGTGGTCTCAGATGGAGATGAGGAACTTGTTGGGAACTGGAGCAAAGGTAACTCTTGTTATGTTTTAGCAAAGAGACTGGTAGCATTTTGCCCCTGCCCAAGAGATCTGTGGAACTTTGAATTAAGAGAGATGATTTAGGGTATCTGGCAGAAGAAATTTCTAAGCAGAAAAGCACTCAAGAGGTGACTTGGGTACTGTTAAAAAGCATTCCGGGCCAGGCGTGGTGGCTCACACCTGTAATCCCAGCACTTTGGGAGGCCAAGGCAGATGGATCATAAGATCAGGAGTTCGAGACCAGCCTGGTCAACATAGTGAAACCCCATCTCCACCAAAAGCACAAAAATTAGCCAGGTGTGGTGGCATGCACCTGTAGTCCCAGCTACTCAGGAGACTGAGGCAGGAGAATCACTTGAACCTGGGAGGTGGAGGTTGCAGTGAGCAGAGACTGCGCACCACTGCACTCCAGCCTGGGTGACAGAGTGAGACTCCATCTCAAAAAAAGAAAAAAAAAAAAACCCTCCATTTTAAAAGGGAAACAGATCATAAAAGTTTGGAAAATTTGCAGCCTGATGATGCAGTAGAAAAGAAAAACCCATTTTTTGAGGAGAAATTCAAGATGGCAGCAGGAATTTGCATAAGTAATGAGGAGCCTAATGTTAATCCCTAAGACCATGGGAAAATGTCTCCAGGTCATGTCAGAGAACTTCAGAGCAGCCCCTCTCATAACAGGCTCAGAGGCCCAGGAAGAAAAGGTGGTTTTGTGGGCTGGGCCCAGGGTCCCCATGCTGTGTGCAGCCTAGGGACTTGGTGCCCTGTGTCCCAGGCCTCTCCAACCGTGGCTGAAGAAGGCCAAAGTACAGTGAAGTAATTCAGGAATGGAAAACCAAACACTGTATGTTCTCACTCATACGTGGGAGCTAAGCTATAACTTATGAGGATGCAAAGGCATAAGAATGATACAATGGACCAGGCATGATGGCTCATGCTTATAATCCCAGCTCTTTGGGAGGCCAAGGTGGGTGGATCACCTGTGGTCAGGAGTTCAAGACCAGCCTTGCCAACATGGTGAAACTCTGTCTCTACTAAAAATACAAAAATTAGCCGGGCGTGGTGGCAGCTGCCTGTAATCCCAGCTACTCGGGAGGCTGAGATAGGAGAATCACTTGAACCCAGGAGGCAGAGGTTGCAGTGACCCGAGATCGCACCATTGCACTCCAGCCTGAGTGACAAGAGCAAAATTCCGTCTCAAAAAAAAAAAAGAATGATACAATGGACTTTGGGGACTCTGGGGAAAGGGTGGGAGGAGGGTGAAGGATAAAAAGACTACACAATGGGTACAGTGTACACTGCTCAGGTGATGGGTGCGCCAGAATCTCAGAAATCACCACTAAAGAATTTATCCATGTAGGGCCGGGCGCGGTGGCTCAAGCCTGTAATCCCAGCACTTTGGGAGGCCGAGACGGGCGGATCACGAGGTCAGGAGATCGAGACCATCCTGGCTAACACAGTGAAACCCCGTCTCTACTAAAAAAATACAAAAAACTAGCCGGGCGCAGTGGCGGGTGCCTGTAGTCCCAGCTACTCGGGAGGCTGAGGCAGGAGAATGGCGGGAACCCGGGAGGCGGAGCTTGCAGTGAGCTGAGATCCGGCCACTGCACTCCAGCCTGGGCAGCAGAGCCAGACTCCGTCTCAAAAAAAAAAAAAAAAAAAGAATTTATCCATGTAACCAAACAGCAACTATTTCCCCAAAAACCTACTGAAATTAAACACACACACACACACACACACACATACACCTGGCAGTTAGGGGGAAGAAAGTATCCCATTTTTCAAGATGAAAAAGTTCTGGAGCTCTGAGCTGTGTTGCATAACAATGTGAATACACTTAACACTACTCAACTGTCCACTCAAAAATGGTTAAGCTGGTAAATTTTGTTTGGTGGGTGTTTTTTTGTACAAATTTAGGGGGTACAATTGCCATTTTGTTACATGGAAATACTGCACAGTGGTGAGGTCTGGACTTTTAGTATAACCATCACCTGAATAGTGTATTATACCCAATAAGTAATTTCTCATCCCTCAGCCCCTCCCACTCTCCCACCCTTCTGAGTCTTCAATGTCTATTATTCCACACTCTATGTCCGTGTCTACACACTATTTAGCTCCCACTTATAAGTAAGAACATATGGTATTTGACAGTTATCTGGGGCTTTTTTTTTACTACAACTAATAATGTTTTTAAAAAGGAGGATTTACTCCATTATAAATTCTGTCTGTGGTAACCAGCCTCCAAGACAACACCCCCTGTAATTCCTACTTCCTGACATTCACACCCTTGTGTAATTCCCTCCCATATGGTTCCAGAAGTGACTGTGACACAAGATTAGGTTATAAAAGGTTGTGGTTTTCATCTTGGTTCTCTATCTCTGTCTCTCTCTCATAACTCACTCTGGAGGAAGCCAACTACCATGTTGTGAAGCCACTCAGGCAGCCGATGGACAGACAGATGTAGTGAGCAGCTGAGGTCTCCTGCCAACAGTTGGCAATAAACTGAGGCCTCCAACAATATGTGAGTGAGCTTAGAAGCAGCTCCTCCCCCAGCTGAGCTTCCAGATGAGTCTGCAGCCCCACTGACAGCTTCACTGCCAGCCTACATTCCTGGCCCTCAGAAACTGTACTATAATAAATATTTGCTGTACTAAATAAATGTTTGCTGTTTTAAGCTGCCAAGTTTTGGGGTAATTTGTAATGTGGCAATAGGTAACTACAACCCTATGTGATGATCCTTGATATTTATAATGACCCAGGGCACTTAAATATTTTGACATATTTTCTTTTTATATATATAGAGAGAGAAAGACAAGGTTTTTCTATGTTGCCCAGATTGGTCTTGAAATCCTAGCCTTAAGCAATCCTTCTGCCTTGACCTCCCAAAGTGCTGTGATTACAGGCATGAGCTCTGTGCCCAGTCCTGACAGGTTTTCTGAATCATCAATAAAAGATGCAACTGCAGAAAGTTTTCTAATATCACTGAAGACTTAGTATACTCAAATTCCCTGTGTGACAGTAAGTGTCACTCTCAGTCTACAAGGAAATTTGATTGAGTTGAAATCCACATCCCCTCTACCCTTCAGGCTAACTAAGAATTTATTACAGAGAAGAAAAAAAAAGAGTGTGAGAGAGATGCCAAATAATAAGCAACTTAGCCATTTTATTTTATTTAAGAAATCGATCTTAAAGGAAATTTAGAAAATGTACATCACATGAGCAAAAGTTTTGAAAGGCTGGCATACTTGGATTGACCCAAGAATGGACAACTAACTTTTATTCAAGAAAATAAAGAATAAAGAGGGAGCTATTTTTATAAGAGTGATGCAGTATAACTGTGGCTTCCACTCAAAGAAAATTTGGAGATGCTTAATTTTCTGGGGAATTTGTACTTGTAAAAATTATCCTCATTACTGTATGGATCAAATAATGAGAGAAAATGTACTTGAAGTGCATTAGAAAAGAAGATAATAGGTAATGCATGTCATCATTTAAAGTGTTGCCTGAATCAACTGGCCACTGTTAGAGGAGATAAGGACATACTCTGTCAAAGATACACAAAAGGGTATTTTTATTTTGTTTTGTTTTGAAGTGGATTTAATTTTTTTAATAAAATGTAACTCTTATTTAGTGGCAAGTATTCACATACTAACACCAGTGAAGGAGTATTATGCAATGTCATTGGTGTCAGAGATAGTTACCAGCAAGTGCAATGTAAGCAAAAACAGTAGTGGCCGGTTAGGGAATAAATCAAGCTGGAGGAGATGAAGGTCGAGATCAGTTTAGATTTCTGGCATATCAGACATTATTCATTCCTGCTTTGCCCGCAGGGGGTACTTCCTGGGTCGCTCACTGCTGCTGGCACCTGTAAATTAGGCAGGAAAGATCCCAGTTACGTCTGTGTGTGATACATTACACATAAAGACGTATATAAAATCTACAGGTACACTTTGAAATAAAAGAATAAGATAAACATCTGTGTAATCAATATCTAGGCTAAGAAATAGAACATTACCAGTTCACTGGAGGACATTTTGTGCCTCTTCCAACACCTTTCATTTTGAATTTTAGGTTAATCATTCTTTTCTTCTCTGCATTGTGTGTGTGTGTGTGTGTGTGTGTGTGTGTCTTTTAACTACAAATATATTGCTTAATTTTCTTGTTTTTAAATTTTCTGTAATTGAGGATCATATGGATTTTATTCTTACAATCAGCAATATGGCTTTGATTTGCTTTTGCAGCTGTAATTTATTCATTTTATTTGTTGTACTGGGCTCCATTGTTTGGATATGACATGACTTATAAAACCACTTCACCACTGATAGACATTCAGATTTTTTTCCAATTCCAGAGTATTATGAACGAGACTTCTTGAACATTTGCGTACATGTTTCCTGGTGTATAGACCCAGGAATGGAATTGCAGAATTGTATTAGATTAGTGCAAAAGTAATGGCAGTTTTTAGATATATAGACCAATGGAACAGAACAGAGAACTCAGAAATAGCACCACACATCTACAACCATCTAATCTTCAACAGACCTGACAAAAGCAAGCAATGGGGAAAGGATTTCCTATTTAGTAAATGGCGCTGGGAAATCTGGCTAGCCCATATGCAGAAAACTGAAACTGGACCCCTTCCTTACACCTTACACAAAAATTAACTCAAGATGGACTAAAGACTTAAATGTAAGACCTAAAACCATAAAAACCCTAGAAGAAAACCTAGGCAATACCATTCAGGACATAGGCATGGGCAAAGACTTCACGACTAAAACACCAAAAGCAATGGCAACAAAAGCCAAAATTGACAAATGGGATCTAATCAAACTAAAGAGCTTCTGCACAGCAAAAGAAACTATCATCAGAGTGAATAGGCAACCTACAGAATAGCAGAAAAATTTTGCAATCTATCCATCTGACAAAGGGCTAATATCCAGAATCTACAACAAATGTAAACAAATTTACAAGAAAAAAATAAACAACCCCATCAAAAAGTGGGCAAAGGATATGAACAGACACTTCTCCAAAGAAGACATTTATGCAGCCAACACACACATGAAAAAATGTTCATCATCACCGGTCATCAGAGAAATGCAAATCAAAACCACAATGCAATACTATCTCATGCCAGTTAGAATGACGATCATTAGGAAACAACAGATGATGGAGAGGATGTGGAGAAATAGGAATGCTTTTACACTGTTGGTGGGAGTGTAAACTAGTTCAACCATTGTGAAAGACAGTGTGGCAATTCCTCAAGGATTGAGAACTAGAAATACCATTTGACCCAGCAATCCCATTACTGGGTATATACCCAAAGGATTAGAAATTATGCCACTATAAAGACACATGCACATGTATGTTTATTGCAGCACTATTTACAAAAGCAAAGACTTGGAACCAACCCAAATGCCCATCAGTGATAGACTGGATAAAGAAAATGTGGCACATACACCATGGAATACTATGCTATGCAGCCATAAAAAAGAATGAGTTCATGTCTTTTGCAGGGACATGGATGAAGCTGGAAACCATCATCCTCAGCAAACTAACACAAGAACAGAAAACCAAACACTGCATGTTCTCACTCATAAGTGGGAGTTGAACAATGAGAATACATGGACACAGGGAAGGGAACATCACACACTGGGGCCTGTTGAGGGGGTGGGGGGCAAGGGGAGGGAAAGCATTAAGACCTAATGCATGCAAGGCTTAAAACCTAGATGATGGGTTGATAGGTGCAACAAACCACCAATGCACATGTATACCTATGTAGCAAACCTGCACATTCAGCACGTGTATCCCAGAACTTAAAGTAAAATTTAAAAAATTAATTAATTAAAAAAAATAATGGTCCTAACCTAATAGGATATGTGCATATTCAGTTTTACTCTATCAGATGAAACTGTTTTTTCCAGAGCAGTGATAATTGTTTACATTTCCTTCAGCAGAGGACGAGTATCTTCAAGTGTCACACTCCAGCCAGCATTTGGTACTGTTCCACTTTGGTATTTTTCCAGTTTGCTTCATATGTACATGGTACCTCACAATTTTATTTTGGTGGTTTGTTTTTTGTTTTTTGTTTTTGAGACAGGGTCTTACTCTGTAGCCTAGGCTGGAGTGCAGTGGTAGGATCACATTTCACTGCAGCATCGACCTTCTGGCCTCAAGCACTCCCCACAACCTCAGCACCTCCCCACCCTATCCAGTATCTGGGACTACGGGCACAAGCCATCATGCCTGGCCTTTATATTTTAATTACATTTCTCTAATTACTAATAAGGTTAAGATCAAACATTTTTTCCTATGTTTATGGACCACTTATGTTTCCTCTCCTATTAAATTCTTGTTTATGTATTTACTCTTTTTTTTCTATTAGGTTTTCTGTCTCTTTAATATTGATTTTAGGAGACTTCTTTACAGCCTCAAGACCAACTCATTTTAGGCAGCGGCGGGGAGCAGTGGAAAAACTCTAGGCTCATTCTGTGACTTTTCTTTTCATACTGTATATGGCAAGGTCTTAAAAAATGTGTATCCGTCTTTTTCTTTATTGATTTTGCCTTCTGCATCTTGTTTAAAAAATTCTTAGGCCAGGCGCAGTGGCTCATGCCTGTAATCCCAGCACTTTGGGAGGCCGAGGTGGGCAGATCACCTGAGGTCAGGAGTTCAAGACAAGCCTAGCAAACAAGGCAAAACCCTGTCTCTACTAAAAGTGCAAAAATTAGCCAGTCGTGATGGTATGCTCCTGTAATCCCAGCTACTCAGGAGGCTGAGGCAGGAGAATAGCTTGTACCTGGGAGGCAGAGGTTGCAATGAGCCGAGATCACGCCATTGCACTCCAGCCTGGGTGACAAGAGTAAGATTCGATCTCAAAAAATAAATAAATAAATAAATAAATAATAAAAATTTTTCACTATCCTATACTCACCTATAAGGTCCAAGGTCTAATGTTTTAATTTTTCCTTCATAGCTAAGCCTTTAATCTACCTGGATCTAGTCTGGACCTCAGAAGGCCTATACAATTACTCCTGATGTCTTAGAACCCTTCCTCCACCATGTGAATAAGCCCAGACTAACCTGCCAGAAGATGAGAAACCATGTGAAGGTGAAACAAGACGTCCTGGGTGAAGCCATCTCGGGCCAGTCAGCCCCTAGCTGACCCAAAAGCTGACCACAGATGAATGAATGAACCCAGCCAGGACCAGAAGAACCAGCCAGCTGAGCTCAACCAAAATTGTTGGCCCATAGAAAGAAGACCTAAATAAATGCTTGTTGTTTTAAAGTTCTGCCTTTTGGAGAGATTTGTTATGCATCAAAATGATAACAGATATAGGTAGAAATCCAATTTCATATTTTTCCACATGGATAATCACCTGTGCCTGTATCATTTATTTATGAATCCATCCTTCCTCACTAATCTGCAATGCCACTTCTCCCAAATAGCAAATATCAATATGTGGATGGGTCTGCGGGCTTTCTGTTCTGTTCCATTGGTCTGTAACTCTATTCTTAGGCCAATGCTACATTGTGTGGTTTACTACACTTTTATAATAAAATGTGTTTATTTATTCTTTTTTTAAAGACAGGGTCTCACTCTGTCACCCAGACTGAAGCACTGTGGCATGATCATAGATGACTGTAACCTTGAGTTCCTGGGCTCAAGAGATCCTTCCACCTCAACCTCTCAAGTAACTAGGACTACAGGCACACACCACCACCTCCACCTATTTTTTTTTTTCTTGTTTTATAGAGATGGAGTCTCACTATGTTGCACAAGCTGGTCTCAAACTCCTGGACTCAAGAGATCCTCCAAACTTAGCATCTCAAAGTGCTGGGATTACAGGCATGAGCCACCATGCCTGGCTTATAATAAAATTTAGTATCTGGTAGAAACATTCCTTCCATCTTGTTCTTCTTCCTCAAGAGTTGTCTCTTCCTATGCCTTTGCATTTTTATATAAATTTTGAATTAAGCTTCTGAATCTTCATGAGATATCTTATTGGAATTTTGATTGAAAATGCATTGAATTGTTAAATCAATTTTGAGAAAACCGACATCTTTACAATATTGAATCTACTATTAAAGAACATGGCATACCATTTATTTGGTCTTTGATGCCTCTAACATTTCTAGAATTTTCTTCATCAAGATCTTGCATACTTTTTGCTAGACTTACTTCTAATTCATTTTCAGTAATATTGTAAATAATATCTTTTTGTAAATTTCACTTTCATTGCTGTTGCCCTGCAAACCTACTATTATCTTTTATTTTTAACAACTTTACTGAGATACAATCCACAGACCATAAAATTTACCCAAAATATACAATATAATTATTTTAGTATTTTCACAGAGTTGTGCAATCATTACCATAACCAATTTTAGAATATTTTGTCACTCTAAAGAGAAACTTAATATCCATTGTCATATCCTCCCCATTTTCTCCCAACAGCCACCCTTTCTTTCCTGACAACTACTAATCTACTTCTATCTCTACAGATTTGGCTATTCTGGACATATCAGGTAAATGGGATCATAGAATATATGATGCTGGCTGGGCGTGGTAGCTCACACCTGTAATCCCAGCACTTTGGGAGGCCAAGGAGGGTGGATCACTGGAGGCCAGGAGTTTGAGATCTGCCTGGCCAACATGGTGAAACCCCATCTCTACTAAAAATATAAAACCTTAGCCTGGCATGGTGGTGCAAGCCTGTAATCCCAGGTACTCAGGAGGCTGAAGCAGGAGAATCGCTTGAGTGTGGGAGGTAGAGGCTGCAGTGAACTGAGATCGCACCACTGCACTCCAGCCTGAGTGACAGAGACTCTGTCTCAAAAAAAAGAAAGAAGTAATAATCAGTTATCATTCATATTGATTTGTCAGCCTTCTTTTGGTGAAGTCTCTAGCTTTTTATTTTAAAGAATTTGAAGGGTCTGAGTAAAACTGGCCCCTAACCCTCAAGAACTAGATGGGGATAGATAAAAAAGTTTTTTATATAGTCAAGCTTTGTGAGTGTTACTAGTCACTGACTCTCCTCTCATGAGGTAACCAACCTATCTCCTTTTCTTACATAAGCAATATGATTAAAACTAATGAAATACTTGTGTACATTATATTCAAAGAGGAGCAGCAGTTGCAGCATATTTTGTAGTTTGTAGGTTTTTATTTTATTTTGTATTTTTTGTTCCTAATGCTTAGTTTTCTCAAACTTTTTACTAAGTGATAAAATGATTTGATCTGAGAGTTTACTCTTTATTTCTAGATGTCAGGATTTCAGTGGTTCTTTTAAAAATAATCAGCTCTACTGCTTACTCTGTGATTAATTATTTTCCCTAGGCCTCAGGATCACTCAGCTCAGCAAACAAATATTGCTGGAAGCAATGTTACCACATCATCAACTCCTGATAGTAACTCCACATCTGGTTCTGCTACTAGCAACCCTTTTGGTTTAGATAAGTGTCTTTAGTCATCCCCATAGGGATGGGAAAAAATACTCCTTTCCGTTTCTGGGTAGCTTCAGATAAAATGAGAAAATAAAACATTATGTCACTTTAACAACAAAAATCGTAAAAAAATAATTCATATAGTCCTATAATTGTAAATATTAAGGAAGTGGTTGGGGATATGGATGTCCTGGGTTAGCTTACATTTAATAAGTGGTCAATAATTGGCATATTTCTTTTTAATAATGAAAAAGATGCAGTGTGTATATACCTGATCTGACTACCACATGATTTAGCATGAGTAAGATTAGCTAATTGTTCCTTATAAGCCAGCACCCCTGAGTAATAATTTTCTCATTTGTAAAATGAAGGGATGGGACTGCATTAGTTATTTTTGTAACTGTCCTCAATACGTGGAAGGGCTGGAGTCTGGGAAGCCAGCCAGGCCTAAAACTGCTTTTACTTTTCTCATATTAGTTTTTTGTTTTGTTTTGGTTTGGTTTTGGTTTTTCAGTGTTTTGGTTTGCTTTAAGAGAGGCAGGATCTTGCTCAGTCACTGAGGCCGGAGTGCAGTGGTGCCATCATAGCTCACTGCAACCTCAAACTCCTGGCTTATGGCATCCTGTTGCCTTGGCGTCCCACATTGCTGAGGTTAACGATGTGAGCCACTGTGCTTAGCCTATATTAGATTTATATATTGAGGTTCTATGGAAGATTTTGTTGAGGATGAAAGTATTCTGAAGCTTAACAGAAGTTGAAGTAGATAGATAAATAGCTTAATGTTTCTTTTGATTCTTGTATAACTAATATAACACCTTGAAATGGTGTATTTTATGTGCACAGTTTTTACATATCAATGATCATGCCTTTTATCTCTTCCATAAGATTAATTCAGTTGTGCCACACCAAATATATGTTAGAGGCATTTGGGGCATGGCATGGCTTGACATAGGTTCACATTCACTGTCGGTTTTGTTTTACATGTTTCCTGCCTTTATTTTCCAAAAAAATCTTGTGTTAAGTCTTTTAATTGAGGAAGGTGTGTTTTAGTTGTCCAAAATTATTCATATGAACAATCTAGAGAGATTAGAATGAAATTATTTAGTGTTCAGACCTATGAAAGGTATTGTTGAGGTAATTCTCTCTTGTCTTCCTTCATGTTACAGGCAGAGATCTTGAATCAGAAAGAGGCTTTTAGTTATTTTGTCAGAGGCTACGCAACACCCATATCCCTTCATTTCTAGTCTCATTACCACACCCTCCTTCTATCTCTGCAGCTTTTCTCCATCAATTAATTCATAAATTAATCTAACTTCAAAGATCATACTTTTCCTACTCTGTTAAAGGCCCTGATAACCCATTAAACAAATGATTGACAAGAAGTGAATCAAGTCCAGGCACGGTAGCTCATGCCTGTAATCCCAGCACTTTGGGAGGCCGAAGCGGGCAAATCACTTGAGGTCAGAAGTTTGACACCAACCTGGCCAACATGGTGAAACCCCATCTCTACTGAAAATACAAAAATTAGCCAGGTGTTGTGGCACATGCCTGTAATCCCAGCTACTCAGAAGGCTGAGGTGGCAGGATCGCTTGAACCTGGGAGGCGGAGGTTGCAGCAAACAGAGATTGTGCCACTACACTCCAGCCTGGGCAACAGAGTGAGACCCTGTCTGCCTCAGAAAAATAACGATAATTATTTAATAAATAAATAAACTTTATTTTTATACATGTGTACATCCAGTTGTTGTAGCACCATTTGTTGAAAAGACAGTTCTTTCCTCTTGTCACCCTTGTTGAAAATCAACTTCCCATAAACTTATGGATTTATTCCTGGACTCCCAGTTCTATTCCACTGGTCTGTGTGTCTATCCTTATGTCAGTACCAAATTGACTTTATGAGTGTATAAGTGAAATAAGTTTGTTAAATGGGAGATGTGAATACTCCAACTTTTCCCTTTTTCACGATTTTTCTATCTCCTTCAAATTTCCTTATGAACTTCAGAATCAACTTCTCAATTTCTGCAAAGGAGTCAGCTGGGATTTTCATGAGTATTATGTTGAATCCTGTGTTGCCATCTCAAAAATAGTGTCTTCCAAATCATGAAAACAGGCTGTCTTTCCATTTATTTAGGCCTCCTTTAATTTCTTTCAAAAATGTTTTGTCGTTTTCAGACTACCATTTTATACTTCTGTTAAATTTCTAATTATTTTGTTCTCTCTGATGCTCTTGTAAATAATTTTTTTAATTTTTTTATTTGCAGATTGTTTATAATTACGATTGATTTTGTACACTGATCTTATAACCTGTCGCTTTCCTGATCTCATTTATTAACCCTAGTAGGTTTATTGCGGATTCCTTAGGTTTTCTATAAACAAGATCATGTCATCTGGAAATAGAGATAGTTTTACATATTCTTTTCCAATCTGGATGCCTTTTATTTCTTTTTCTTATCCAACTTCCCTGGCTAGAACCTCTAGCAGAATGTAGAATAGAAGTGGTGAGAGAAGACATTCTTGCCTTCATCCTGATCATAGGGAGAAACATTCAGTCTTTTCACCATTAAGTATGATGTTACCTGGGGGTTTCATAGATACTCTTTATCAGGTTGGGAATTTTGTATTGCTGGTTTGTTGAGTATTTTGATCACAAAGGGAAGTTAAATTTTGTCAAGTGCTTTTTTTACATCTATTGAGGTAACAGATACCATTTTGCCTTTGTGCAAACTTTGTTCTGGATCTTTCAAGTGGCCCCTTTTAATTATGAAGATGTGAAGCAAGTATACAGCCATTATTTCCAGAAGAAGGTATAACGAGCTACTTTAGGGCTTGGTTAAGACCCGAGATTTGACTTCTAAGCTCTCTCATACATCTGTTTGAACTCTCAGAATTAAACTGGGATCAAGGACTCTCCTGGAAGGGAAAGGGGGAAGATCCAAACTCTTCTCAAGACATATCACAACTGTGAGGCTCCTGTTATGTGAATATCTGCCCCAACCCAGCCATCTTTGTGGATGATTTGCCTCCCAGGGAAGTGCCTGTGCACATTAAGGTGCTCGTCACTGAGCTCGGTTTAACCCCTGTGGAAATGGGCAGCTTCATACAGGAGCACTGCCACTTCTGTTTGAGACTTACAGTACATGCTGTCCAGAATCTGGGGGTGATCTGGACTTGAGTGACTATAGAAACTCATGCAGGAAGCTGTGCCTCACTAGGGACTTGGGGTTTCCAGAGTACCATGTGCCTCAGTACAACAGTTTTGCAGTAGACGGGACCTAAAACCAGACCAATATTCAGCCTCTGGGTTGCCCCATAGTAACAGCTGGGAAGCACCAAGACAACCAGGACCAGCAGGTGGCACTCTTTGGAAAGCAAAAAATGTGGGATTCAGCTCTTAGGGGCACCTCTGAAGTTCTGCTGTCCTGGAAGCAGGCACAGGGTTTCACTGACACTGGTGTGCTGGGTATCTTTCATTGGTCCCTCCAGATACAATCTCCACCGTTCTCTTCCCTGCTCTGAGCCCAGGAAATTGGCATGCATGGGCACCAATGGACTCCCTAGCTCTCCACCTTCCAATTGGGTTTGACGGGTGGGGTTTGGCCACTAGCAGATCACAGTGCAAGAGGAGGGGAGGAGAGGCTATTTATTCTCCTGATTATTTTTCTGCTGGGTCAACAAGGAATGTCTATCTCTCTTCCTAAGGCTACAGTCCTGTCAGATACTTCTTTCTATATGGTCTATTCTCTCTGTCTCTTTCTTTCCATTCTCTTCCCTTCTCATATAAAGGCTCCCTCTCATCGGCCCCTTTCTATTTAAGAGTGAAAACACTTCTCAGTTACTCAGATCCGGACTCTGCCCCTAGTTGCTTTTTCTGACCCTACCCACATCTCTACAAATAGTCCCTTTGTTAAATTCTGTTCACCTGCCCCAATTTGAGCATGCTGTTTCCTGCCACCACCCTGAGCAGCACAGCAAGTTTAAGAGCCTTGGACATGTCTTGGGAAAGAAATCCAAGGAGAAGAACCAGATTTTCTGCTAATAATTCTGATTTGAACAATGAAAGAAATATGAGATTTTTTTTTTCATACTGAGCTAGAGAAGCAGGACACAAGTTAGAGTATTTGCATACACATCTATTCCTCTTATCAAGCTTGAGAATGCCGAGAGTGTAATCTTTTAAATGCATATTAATATTACCAGCACATGGTAGATGTTCAAGAAATGAGTATTGACCATAACTGAGTTGTAAGACCTTCTCTCCAAGCCTCAATTTCTTCATCTGTACAGCCCCCATCCAGATTGAAATCTCATCTACTCAAGCTAAGTATATGAAAAACAAAGGCAGTGCAGGAGTAATTGAACTATTCATTAGATAAATGCTTTTATGTCACTTTTATTGTTTTCTAGGACACAGAGTAATACCTACGACCTTGGTTAACAAAAGACCAAAGGAGGTGATGCCAAATGCAAAAGACCAAAGGAGGTGATGCTAAATGCGGTTAGAGGTGCTTTTAATCAAATAGTTCAAACGACACATAATTAACACATTGTTTTAAAGCAAATGGACACTTTAAAGTGGAGCTCCGTCCTCTTAAAGTCCCAACAAGAGCTGGATTTAATAGCAGAGCCACACAGCCATGACATACGCTGCTATGGTCAACCCTCAACCTTAAGTTTGACACCAAAAGATGGCCGCCATTTATTATTGTGACAAAAGGCCAGATTACAAAACGCTGTGTACGGCCTGATCCCAGTTTTACAAAATATTCATACCCATCTACCTACGCGGGGGCGCGGGGAAAGGGGTGTCGCTTTAGGAAGTGCTGCTTATGCTGCCTGGTGTGGGAAAGTATGAGTCTTATTTTCCGTTTATTCTTTCTATAAAACATTTTTATAAATGAATGAATGAATGCTTTCCATGGGTGGATGACGATCCGGCCTGCCAGGGTGAGGCTCTTCTGGAACCAAGAGGGGCCAGGACAGTAGGAAGACAGGTGGCGGGGCTTTGGGCGACTATGGGCAGCCCAGGGAGACGCCAGTGCCAGGCCGGGCGCGCGCTTCACTTCCGGGAAGAGGAAAGAGGGAGGGGAGGGGAGAGGAAAAGAAGGGGCAGGAGAGAGAGATGGGGAGGTTGGGAAAGGGAGGCGGAAAGCATGGAAAAGGGGCGCGGGGAAACCGGGGGAGCGCAGAGGGGCACAGCCCTCACTCGCCCTGCCTGGGCGGGAGCGGCTCCGCCCCTCGGGCGCCGGGAAGGCCGGGGACGGCGGGGCCCGGAAGGTGACTGGAAGGAGCCAGGCTCGGGTCATGGCGGCGCCGGGCGCGTTGCTGGTGATGGGCGTGAGCGGCTCGGGGAAGTAGGTCCGGGAGAGGGCGGGGGGCGCTCGGGAGAGACGTTGCGGGCGCGGCGGAGGCCGGACGTGTCGCCGTCCCTGCCGGTGAAATGGGGTCGTGGGGACCCCCCACCCTTCCCTTTGCAGATGAAGAAACCGAGGCCCGCGGCTGCGCGCACTCTCCCCGCCCACCAGCCTGCTAGCAGAGCGCCCATCCTGGGACCGCATCCGAGCCCAGGGTTCCCGCTCTAAGACAGGGAGGCTGCAGCGACCGCATGCTCAGGGAGGAAGCCGCTCCTGAAGAGGCGGCTGCGGGGCCGCGCAGTGGAGGCCTAGCGAGCGGCGCTGGGCTCGGTTTCCGGGCGCCTCGTCGGGGCTAGGCGGGAGGGTGCACGGCCTCTAGCGAGAGGACGCAAACCACGGCCCAGGCTCTCACGGACCTTTGGCCATCTGAACACACAGCGGCCTCCTCCTGTGAGGCCCCGGACTTCTCCGATTCGATTTTGTAAAGTGAATCGTTTTCCCCTTCCTTTCATCAGCTTAACCTGGAAGGAGACAGCGTTAATATGGAGGGTAGCTCCTGAAGGTTTGGAAAGAAAGGAGAGAATTGTGGAAACCACATAGGTAGCCCAGTGTGCTAATTTGGAGACTGAGGAGTTAACATTTGGCTTCCTGTTTAAACCAAAGTCTAACTGTGCCCTTTATCAGAAAAGACAGCTGCTGCAGCATTCGACCACAGGCAGCAAAGGATAGAACTTGATCACCTAAAACATTATAACCTTCAAGGGCCTATAGGATCCTTCTAGAATTTTCTGAATCAGGAACGGCCCATGTTGTGGCCCGTGTAGTCAGGTGTAAAGACTTACTCCAGGTAGAGGGGTTTTGCTTTCCAAAATTGCTGTAGGGTTCTTAGCGACAAAGATAAGAAATCTTGAACTGAAATTGAAATAAAACATGGAGCCCCAAATCCCTAGCTGCCATATGATTTGAATCAGTTGGAGAATGTAAAATCATTGCCATCGTGTGATGTAACAGGAGTGGACAGCCCTAGGTCTTGGTTCTGTTGCTGTCTGGCTGTGTGAGCTTGGGTAATTCATGTACCCTTCTGAGTCTTGGATCAGTTGAGGGGGGTCTAATCCCTATGATGTATAGCTTGTGATATTCATGTACTCAGTAATTATTGAGCTCAATCCTTACTCTATGTCATTGTCATATAGTGAACAGGACAGATAAAATCCCTGCCCTCAAAGGATGTACATTCTGGTATGGGAGACAGAGTAAATGAATATATGTAGTGTGTGAATTGGTGAGATGCTCTGGAGTAAGCAGAACAAAGGGTGCCAGGCAGAGTGGTCAGGGAAGGCTCCTCTGGGGGAGTGGCGTTTGAGCAAAGACTTGCAAGACTTGAGGAGTCCGCCATGTGGATAGCTGAGCAAAGGGCAGGAGAGGCAGAGGGAATGGCAGGTGCAAAGGTTCTGAGGCTTGGCTTCTTTTTTTCCTTTTTTCTTTTTTCTTTTTTCTTTTTTTTTTTTTGAGATGGAGCTTCACTCCTGTTGCCCAGGCTGGAGCGCAGTGGTGGAATCTCAGCTCACTGCCACCTCCGACTTCCGAGTTCAAGCGATTCCCCTGCCTCAGCCTCCAGAGTAGCTGGGATTATAGGCGCCCGCCACCACGCCCAGCTAATTTTTTGTATTTTTAGTAGAGATGGGGTTTCATCATGTTGGCGAGGCTGGTCTCAAACTCCTGACCTCAGGTGATCCACGCGTCTCGGCCTCCCAAAGTGCAGGGATTACAGGCGTGAGCCACCATGCCCTGCTAAGGCTTGGCTTCTTTAAAGAGCAGGAAGGAAGCCATTGTGGCTGAGTGAGGGGAAGCATGATGGGAGATGAAGTCAGAAACAATGCAGGTGAAGAGATGTGGTCATATGCTGGCAATATTTTGAAGGCGGAGTCAGAAAGATGTGTTTGTGGACTGGATGTGGGGTGTAAGAAGACGAGAGAGAAGTCAAGGATGATTCAAGATTTTAGGCCGGCCGGGCGCGGTGGCTCAAGCCTGTAATTCCAGCACTTTGGGAGGCCAAGACGGGCGGATCACGAGGTCAAGAGATCGAGACCATCCTGGCTAACATGGTGAAACCCCGTCTCTACTTAAAAAATACAAAAAACTAGCTGGGTGAGGTGGCGGGCGCCTGTAGTCCCAGCTACTCGGGAGGCTGAGGCAGGAGAATGGTGTGAACCCGGGAGGCGGAGCTTGCAGTGAGCTGAGATCGGCCACTGCACTCCAGCCTGGGCTACAGAGCAAGACTCTGTCTCAAAAAAAAAAAAAAAAAAGATTTTAGGCCTGGGTAATTGGAAGGAGGGAGTTGCCACAAACTGCGATGGGGAATCAGTAGATAGAGCAGATTTGGAAGACAACCTCAGAATCTCAGTGTGGGATATGGTGAGTTTCAGGAGCCAGTCAGTCATCAAGTGGATGGTGGTTGGATGTCCAAGTCTGAAGTTCAGAGGAGAGGGACTTTAGATCTGACGGTGGGAATCATTGTTGTGTGGGTGTACTTAAAGACCTAAGGTGTTGAGATCACCAAAGGGGTGTGTATAGATAAAAAAGCTGGCCAAGAACTGAACCCTGGGGCCTTCTGGTGGTTCAGCGTCAGGGAGATGTGTTCAATGTTACTGACTAGCTGAGTAATAAAAAGACTGAGACTTGATTCTATTCATCATTGGATGTAGCAACATCAAGTTCTTTAGTGACGTTGTGAACCCCTATTGAAGCCCTACAGGATTTTGTGAACCCCTATTGAAGCCCTACAGGATTTTAAAATTATACTCCATAACATTTAGAAAAATATTTGTCACAGCCTAATGGCTGAAGAGAACAATAGTCTCAAAACAGAAAGACTCCATTTATAACACTGTTAAAACACAGTGACCTCAAGTACTCAGTTTGTTACTGTCTTCCCCCACCTGAATGTAGAGGATCATTTTCTTTTTTGTTTACTGATACATGTGTCTAGAACAGTTCCTGGCATTACGTAGGTACTCACTAAATACTTGATGACTTAATGAATGAATAAATGGATGGAAGATGGCAGGCATTTGAGTGAGTGGCAGTGTTGTTAGTTTTCTTTATATTTTCACAGTCTTAGTGAAGCCACCTTTAACATCTCCTCCCAGGTTTCCTTCTCTTTGCTGATGAAACAAGCTCAGACCTTTTGAATGTCTTTCTCATTGATTCTGCATCCCTTCCTTCTCCCCCATTGGCCTGTGTTGTCTTTTTAAGTCCCTTGCTCCTGATTTAGACCAACTCACTGGGAGACCTATAGACCCCAAATCTTGATTTGTAATCTTGGGTCTGACCAGTATTTTGGGGCCCAGCACGGTGCCTTATTTCTGCCAGGGTCTTTGGTGCATATTCAAGAATCCAGACAGTGGTTTTTCGTTTCCCATCTTCTTCCTGACAGTCTTCACCCACATCTCTTTAGCTCTACTTTCAGATTATGAGTACTGGATGGCATATTCATTCATGGCTAATCTAACTTGGTCTTTTTGTTGTTGTTGGTGGTGGTGTTGTTTTGTTTTTTGAGACAGACTCTCACTCTGTCGCCCAGGCTGGAGTACAGTGGTGTGAGCTCAGCTCACTGCAACCTCTGCCTTCTGAGTTCAAGCGATTCTCATGCCTCAGCCTCCGGAGTAACTGGGGTTACAGGTGTGTGCCACCATGCCCAGCTCAGTTTTGTATTCTTAGTGGAAACGGGGTTTTGCTATGTTGGCCGGGCTGGTCCCAAACTCCTGGCCTCAAGTGATCTGCCTACCTCAGCCTCCCAAAGTCCACCTGCCTCAGCCTCCCAAAGTGCTGGGATTATAGGCGTTAGCCACCGCGCCCAACCTAACTTGGTCTTAAGTGTGATTTCTGCTATGCATACTTCTGGCTTCACCAGCCGTGGAGATTGGCCGGGATGGTCTGTTCATCCATAGGCTGCATGTCTCGCTGAGCAGCCTTCAATAGAATGAAGATAACGGGAAAGGTTTCATTGCTCTCGCAATCCTTTGGTTACATCAAGGAGCAGATCTCAGTTTGGTACAAGTGTGTCTAACACCTCTCTGATGGCTTTTTGGTGAAAGAAAGAGGACCTTTGTTAGGCAACAGTGTCCAGCTAGAATTTAATCACATTGTTCTGTTTTCATTACATACAGCTTCAGGTGCCTTCTGTTTTAAGGCAAGTGATGATAGCTTCTTGTGTAAGGGAATGAAAGAAGGTTTCCTTCTTTAACACACTTATTTAATTTTTAAAAGTGAAGCAATTAAATAAAAACATCAAAATGTTGAGGTGATATGCAAAATTTAAGAGGGCATGATAAAACAGTATGGAGATAGGTAAAAAATTATGAAGATGGTGCTTAAATAATTGGCATTTGGGCAACACTTTAAACATTGAAAGCAAGAAAGCACTTTATGGGTCATTGTCTGCTGGCCTCCACCCCTACCCTGTGGTACTAGACTGTTTAGGATGGCTAAGGCCATGTCTCAGTGAGCTTACCATTACATCCTGGGTAGGTGCTCAATAAACAAATGAAATTTAGGTGGATGGATACATTGTGTGGCTCAGATCCCTTGTTTTACAGGTGAGAAAACTGAGGCTTAAAGGAATAGGTGACTTGGCTGGGAGCACTCAGTCATTTAGTGGCAGAAGGCAACTGTGGCCCCATCCCCAGTCACGAGTCCCGAGCCCCTTTCACTAGCACATGCCGCCTGGTAGAGTATGAACAGGTAGTTACCAAATGCTCTGCACAGAGAACGTTTAACTCCCAGTCTTAACAAGTGCTGGTGATCCGTGAGATACTGACCCATGTCCTTTATTTTAGGAGTGTGTCTCTTTTAAACTCCAAAAATGTTTTTATGCTTTTATGAGTGCCCTGAACTTTACATGGGTGCTGCTAGAGATTAAATCCTCCATCAGACCCCTCCACTCAATATTCTCAACAGAATTTGATGACTTTATGAATTCAACATTCCCCCCCACACACACACAAAATTATGCAACAGGGACCAAAAACTGATTACTGAAGAAAAATCTTGGGTTTAATGAGATCTTATATATCGCCTTTTGAGAAAAAAATAGTGTTAACTAATTATTTCTTCATTGACATTCGCGGGGATCAGCTAAGGCCAATCTCCAGACTCCAGGGTCATGGGCATCACTGCTTTAGGATTACACCGTGATTGGTGTTTAAATTCCTGCTAGGGCAGCCGTCCCTTTCCCAGACATCCTTGCACAAAAGGAAGCTCCACACATTGGGCAGGGCAGTAATGGGAACATCTGTGTCCTCTCCACAGATCCACCGTGGGCGCCCTGCTGGCATCTGAGGTTAGTAACCTGTCCTAATGCCTTCCAAGTGCGTGTCCCATTGTGTTCTGGTCTCCTTGCATCTCTTTTTTCTGCTTTGTACGGACACTTCCACATGGCTTTGAACCCCATTGGAGCAATTTCATTTTTCTCCTTGGTGATTACAAATAGCGATGAATAGGCAGGGTGCGGTGGCTCAGGCCTGTAATCCCAGCACTTTGGGAGGCTGAGGTGGGCGGATCACGTGGTCAAGAGATCAAGGCCATCCTAGCCAACACAGTGAAACCCCGTCTCTACTGAAAATACAAAAAATAGTGAGGCATGGTGGCGCGTGCCTGTAGTCCTAGCTACTTGGGAGGCTGAGGCAGGAGAATCACTTGAACCCAGGAGGCGGAGGTTGCAGTGAGCCGAGATTGAGCCACTGCACTCCAGGCTGGCGACAGAGTGAGACTCTGTCTCAAAAAAAAAAAAAAAAAAAAGTAATGAATTAAAGGAGACCGTGGCAGCCCCAGTCGTGGGGGCTGTGAAATGGCATGACAAGGTGCTTCCCTCCTGGGGGTTGTGCTTGGGGTTGATGGGAACCAGGCAGCTGGCATTGTTTCCACACCTGCCTGTGAGTAACCCCACAATGACTGTCACATTGGCCCATCTGCCTGCCACATACACCCTTTCACTTTGTTCTTAAAGCTGGGATGGAAATTCTATGATGCTGATGACTATCACCCGGAGGAAAATCGAAAGAAGATGGGAAAAGGGATACCGCTCGATGACCAGGTAACAGTTGCTGTCTGTGTCCATCACACATGTTCCACCTGGGTGACAGGATGAGATCTCTACAGCACTTGGTGTAGTAGAGTTCCTGAGTCCTAAGGTCACTGTACAGGGGCTTCAGAGAGCCAGGTGCCCAGTAGATCCTCTACATATGTTAGCTCCAGTCCTGAACAACTGTCTGAACTCGGGCCCAGGAACACTGCCACCCTCTGCCCCAGCCTGAACAGGTTCTGCCAGAACACCTTGTTGTGGGATTTTAACCTGCAGAATGTAATTCCTGAGAGGGCAGAGGCTCCCTGTGCCTCATACATGGGGAAGTCCTCATGCCTTCCCAGGTGCTGTCAGCCTGCCACCATCACCGTACTCTGGCATTCACCCCAAAGCCAGAGTGATCGTTGAAAACTCAAATCTGGTCATGCCTATGACCCAGTAGAGGCTTCCCACTAACCTCAGGATCAAGACCAAACACCTACACTGCTAAGCATGCGTGGCGTGGCCTCCACATGGCTCCAGCCTCTTTCGAAACCATGCAGCCCCCCGCCATCTCCATGGGAGCACCCTGGCCTCTTCCAGTCCCTCCCACTGAAACACTTCTCCCATGGGGCCTTTGTATCCCTGTTCCCTTCTTCCCTGAGCTAGCCCTTCTCATCCTTTGTTCTCAGCACCCATGCCACTTCCACAGGGAGGTGAAACCTCCATGATGGACTCTCATGGTGCCATTTCACTGTTGCACTTGTCCCTGTGGCAGCTCAACAACTGATGGTCTGAGAATTTGATTAATGTTTGTCTCTGCAACTAGACTTTACCCCTAAAAGGGCAGGGACTGTGGCTGTTCCTGTTAACCATTGTACCCCCTGGGCCTGACGCATAGTAAACATCAGAAAATAGTTGTGGCATGTTTTCGAGTGAATGAATGGATGAACAGCACTCTCCAGTGTGCAGGCTGTAAGGCCATCCCCTAGAGTGTCTCACACCAGAGTTACAAACTGTCCTTGCTGGCATAACTGGCCGTAACTCAGGAGAGATGAGGGCAGGTCAAAGGCTGGGGCCACGCACTAAGTGTGTCCAAAGAGCAAGAACAAATGGAACTGGCCACAGACCAACACTGTTGTTTTCACTTTCAGTGGGGCTGGGCTCACCCCCAGGTGTCCTTTCCCTAGCTCACTATCTTTTCTTTTTTGTGCCTTGAGCCATTAAACTATCATTAGGTCTATTCTAGAGCACCCCAAGAGTGCACTTCTCTTTGTTATTGGGGGTGCAGCTTGAGTTTGTAGAGGTTCAGGCCTTGAATCATCACAGGTTTGCAACATTTGATTTTAGAAGATAGGGCAACAGAACTATAAAAGAGAGAGTAATAATAATGAGAGTAATAATAGTATAACAGAGTAGTAATAAAAGAGAGTAGTAATCACGTTGATACTAAACATAGGCAACCTAGTTCCACCACCCAGGCTTGTATGACCTCGACAAAGGGCTTAGTCTCTCTGTGCCCCGTTTTTCTCCTGTGAGGTAGGAATGTTAACAGGATCTATTTGATTGGCTTCTTGGGAGTATTAAATGAGATAATACAAAAAATATGCACAGAAAAGTGCCTATAGCATTCAACAAATATCACGTTTTAAAATTATTATTACTAACCATACACACACAACATAAATCATATATACCCGCCAATAACATAAACCATTTCTAAGGGAGTGTATAAAATGTGACTGTGCCTGTGTTATTTTAGGTTTCTGTTTGGTGACTGCAAATAAAAGGTAAGTTAAATAACAAAGCAACCAAAATTGATAGATTTTAAAATGGAATTTCTATAGTCTTCCTCTTCTTCACAAGTGATGCTTGTTAAGTGGACTGTATGGATTGGGGGGTAGAATTCAGAAGAGAAATTTATGTACAGGAGAAAAGATTACTGGAAGAAACACAAGTTACTTACTAAATTTTTTCAGAAAAAAAAAAACTACAAGCTAGCCAGACCGTAGAGATAAGCAAAATAGAGAGAGGAGGAGGTAGAACGACAGATGGTTTACATTCTTAAGAGGTAGAATGACAGATGATTTTCATTCTTGATAAGAATCCAATGAGTCTAAGACTGAAGATATGGGTCACAGCTGTGCTGGCACCAACACAGCTCCTGGTTGCCGTGGTAACCGGTCCCCACCCTCCGCACACTGCCCCCATGCTACAGAGCTGAGGAAAGCCCCCTGTGGATGGATCAAAGCGTGTCCATGTCCAAGGCAGAAGCCCTGGTTCTCCCTTGAGAAAGAATCTAGGGAGGATGTAGGGAGAGTTTTGTGTTGGGAGGGCTCAGAGCTGCAGTCTGAGTGGAACATGTTAAGGGCTCCCTCAGGCTATTTAAATGTAAATTAATTAGGCCAGGCTCAGTGGCTCAAGCCTATAATCCCAGCACTCTGGGAGGCAGAGGCTGAAGGCCAGGAGCTAGCAAGTCCCTGTCTCTACAAAAATAAAAAAATAAAAAAAATAGCCAGTGGTGCATGCCTGTAGTCCCAGCTACTGGGGAGACTGAGGTGGGAGGATGGCCTCAGCTCGGGAGTTCGAGGGTACAGTGAGCTGTAATTGCACCACTGCACTCCGGCCTGGAGGAACAGAGTGAGACCCTGTCTGAAAAAATACATGCAAATTAATTAAAATAGATGAAATGTAAAATCTAGTCCCTGGGTTATACCAGCCACATTTCAAAAGCTCAGTAGCCGTGAGTGGCTAGTGGCTACCTTATTGGACAGCACAGCTATAGAACATCATTGCAGAAAGCTGTGTTGGACAGTGCCAGTCTAGAAACAGTCTACCCAAGCTGTGATAAATTATTAGCATTATCATGATATTAATAATAAAGAATTTCAAAGCTGCTAGTCAGTGAGTCTCCCCTAGGCACCCAGCCCTCAGTGTCCTATCTGAGCCTGCAGTGACAACTGAGTAGACTTCAACTTCAAAGTCTATTTTAAAAAGAGGGTTTTTTTGGAAAAGAAAAAAAAATCCTGAAAAAAAATCTCCTGATTATAATTGTAATATTTGCCCTGTATAGAAAATTTGGAAAGTACTAAAAAATTTTTCATAAACTATATCACCCTTGGTCTCATCTTCCAAAAATATCTATGAATTGAATTTTGGAATTATTCTTCTTTCTTTTTGGAGGGTGGTCAGTATATAACATTCTATATACTTTTGCGTCAGGTAAAACACACCCATCTCCCCGCCATTCCCACTCCCCACCTTCCTTCCCGTCTCTCCACCCATATTCTACCATTATCTGTTCTCTACCCATCCATCATTCCCTTCCAAAAGACACTTAATTTTTCGAGATGTTTCCATAGGCCAAGAAAGCTTTCTCTAGCCTCATGACATTCTGATTTAACCCTTCTTGGAGCATTCATTGTGCTCACCTCCGAGCACTGGGCTGGGAGTCGGGAGTGCACTGCCTTCCCCGTCCTTGCATGTAGGGACTATCTAGAACAGGGGTGTCCAGTTGTTCGGCTTCCCTGGGCCACATTGGAAGAAGAATTGTCTTGGGCCACACATAAAATACACTAACACTAACAATAGCTGATGAACCAAAAAAAAAAATCGCAAAAAAAAAATCTCATAATGTTTTAAGAAAGTTTACGAATTTATGTTGGGCCACATTCAAAGCCGCAGTAGGGCTTGCGGGCTGTGGGTTGTACAAGCTTGATCTGGAGTGTGAAAACCTTGAACATCAGAGCCATAGGCAGAGATGCTAATTTGGATTGTCTCATCTCTTTCCCCTAAGACTTGTGTGTGTGTGTGTGATTTTCATAATTTATTATATTGTCCACAGTAACTGTTTGGAAGGCGCAGAGCTTAGTGAATTTGCTCTAATATCTCCTTCTTGTTCCACTTTCTTCACTGTAGAGAGATCTCAATTGCCCCCTTTCTTCATTATGAGCATAAAATTTGGAGCTCATGTGTCTAGGTCCTTCCTAGCACCCTTACAATAAGGTCCACAATCCTTAGTAGGCCAGTCAAGGTCTTGAAATTCTCTTTATCCTTCAAGATTTACTCTTTCCAAGGCCTACTGTTTCCAAGGCCTGATCAAGATTGGCCTGTCCTCTGAGCGCAGTGGCTCATGCCTGTAATCCCAGCACTTTGGGAGGCCGAGGCAGGCAGATCACGAGGTCAGGAGTTCAAGACCATCCTGGCTAACACGGTGAAACCCCATCTCTACTAAAAATACAAAAACAAAATTAGCTGGGCACGGTGGCGGGCACCTGCAGTCCCAGCTACTCGGGAGGCTGAGGCGGGAGAATGGCATGAACCCAGGAGGTAAAGCTTGCAGTGAGATCACACCACCGCACTCCAGCCTAGGCGACAGAGCGAGACTCTGTCTCAAAAAAAAAAAAAAAAAGGCCTGTCCTCCTGCTGTGTTATCACAGCCCTTCTTAGTATGTCTCCTACAGCCCTCATCACTGCCCTGCAAGTAACTTAATAGATTATTTACTCATTTGCCTCTTCCCTTTGAGGATAGGAACCACACCATTCATATTTATGCCCAGTGCTCACTCAGTATGGTGCTTTGCATGTATTAACATTTAGTGTTTGTGGAATTAAGGCCCAATGCCAAACTCTCAAAAATTCAGAGTTGGAAATAAGTACTGTTTATTCCAGCTGTTAAATCAACCAAAAAATAGTTTATTCCTTTTCTTATTTAAATCCCAAAGCAGCTCGATGAATTACATACGATCCCAACTTTACAAATGAACAAAGAGAGGCACAGAGAAATGAAGTAACTTGAGCAAAGCCACACAGCAAGGGGAGTGTTTCTGACTTCAAAGATCATACTTTTCCTACTGTGTTAAAGGCCCTGATCATCCAACCATTAAACAAATGATTCACAAGCAGTGAATCAGGGTTGGTTAAATGGAAAGAAAAGGGTTAGAAGAGGGTGAGAGTGACAGCAGGAGTGAGAGGGGCAGTTCCCCGCAAGCGCATCCATGATAGGGGTTAGGCCTTAAGGATGTTTGAGGCACTGACTGAAAGGGTCATGACGGCACTGGCATGGTGCCCTGGCTTGAAGCAGGTCAGGCACTAGAACTTGAATTTCCACACTGGCGCTGCTTTGGAAAAACCTTTCTCCTTGTGGCTTCATGGGAGCCTCCAAGGAAAGTTCATAATCATTGAATTATGATTCACTATTTGGAAATTTCAGGAATCACGTTCAAAGTGCTGCTGTTTTATTTCCAACCCTCTCTATTGTTTTTATGACTGATGCACACAGTGCATGATAATTAGTCTGGTCTGCCATAAATTCCGACAGGGCGGATGTCTAAAAGCACCTATTTTTGTTTAAATAGTTTTATATTTATTATGGCTTTCATAGTTGAGATTCTGAAAAATTTTATTATGACTAGATGAAGCAATGTGCTTTATTATTGACTAAATCATCCATTAAGGCACTATTAAAACAATGAAAAAACATGTATTCAAAGTAAAGCTCTATTTATTTGTATGCAAGATAGAAAACTTATTACCCAAATATGTTTTCTGTAATTTTTAATTTGTTTCATTCTTATGAAATATTTCAGGCACATAGAAAGTATAATGAATAAGATAGTCAACACTCAGCTTAATGAAAAGCGTATTTGCTTCCTAAGCCATAAAGTAATACAGAGATTGATCTCCATTTCCACAGCACCAGCAAACAGAAATATTTGTGCAGATGGAATGGCAGAATATATAATCTGAGCAAAAGAGCAAAATGCAAGTTTGTGCCTGTGCTAATAAGAAAGAAATTCTGGTATTTAAACAAATTGTCCTCTCTCTTTGGTTCCCCCCAAACTCATTATGAACATTTACTCATGCCAAAAAAAAAATTATTTTTGTTCTGTGTATTTCATCTCTGAGTTGGTCCTAATTCATAGTTCAAATTGCCCCTTAACTCTGAGTAGATATGTGATCATGTAAATTAGCATTCAGCCCTCAGAACTTTCCAATCACTTCCTCTTCTAAAGCATTCTTCTTGCTGAATGGAGATCCGCAGCTCACAGCACTAGTCTTAAATAAAGTCTTAAAGTCCCAGCCAGAGACTTCTACAGTGACAAGGGGAACACCTTGGAAAAGGCTGGTTGACTACCCAACTGGGATCTCAGGGCTGGCTCTCTGTCTTGCACGCCCAGCCCCCTTGATATTGTCAACACATTGAATATGGATTCATCTCTCATGTGAGACCCCTACTAATCAGGTTTACAAGTTCCTGCATAAATCAAAATGCCAGTTGATTAATGTACCAAAAGAAATACTACTGTTACGTGGCCTGTAACAATCACATTAGTACCCACATTTTCAGAAGCCAACATACAATCAGAGGTTTCTTAGTGAACATGGGAGAGTTAAGACCAAAGAATCTGGTGGTGCGAGACCACGCGTTAGTAGGAAAAGGCTTGCTAATGAGAATATGATGTTCACAGGCCAGTGGCCAAGGCTCCATGTCCGCTGGCCAGTGCTTCACATTTCAATCTACAGTGCCCTGCTCTGGCCTTCCTGCCTGCCCAGCCTGTCTGGGACAGACATGCTTCCTCTAGGTATGTGAAAATATTAAGTTGAATCACAGTGATGCCTTGCTAGCCTGGGAGTCACTCTAACTCCTTCACATGACCTTACACATCTCTGCCCCTTCCTTTTAACTGTTGATCTTTAAATTTAACACTTAGAGAACAATCGTATTTCCTTCTTTTCCAAGTCCTTAGGAAAGCACCTCACTGTGGCCCTCATTTTCTCTAAGAAGATAAATCCTTTGACTCATAGCTTTATAGAACTTGACATAATTTCTACGATTTGAAGGCAGATGCCTCCATTTTCATGTAAAACATACTCCGGGGTTAGAAATCAGTCCCCTAAATGCTTATTCTACCTTTTTGTCAAGTATGTGGCCACTGTTTCCCTTCCTGTGGGCCAATATGTGCCACGTTTTTATAAGATTGAATCCCAGAGTGGGAAGTAGAACCTCCTGCTAATGTGGGAGGCTTCAAGACCCAGTGCCTTCTTTCATTACAACGGTCTGTCAGAGGAGCTGTTTTAGAAAATATATACAAGAAGGTTGTTTTTAAAAAAAAAAAAAAAAAAAGCTGATGTAAGCAGTATTGTCTTTTTCATCTTCATTAGCCCATAAATGTGGTAGAAAAGCTTGGCTAATTACAAGGGGAATAAGAGAAAGAAAGGAATTTAGAAAGATGAGTTCAAATGGTACCTTAGGAATTAGTCAAACTTAGAGTGATCATGTCTAGGGTATTGGACCAAAAGCACCCAGAACAGTGGCTGGGTCTCCCTACACACACAATAAGCACTTATAAATGGATAAAGGAAAGTGGAAATCCAAATTTGTGCTTGAAGGGGCAGCTTCTCCCCAGGGGCAATTTTCCATCAAAAAATACTGCAGAGCTGAGTCAGTCCAGCTAATTATCCCTGTAGCCTATAATCCTTGACAGCCTTCTTCCCCATTCCCCACCATAAGCTCAGAAAACACTGAATTGCAATGGTGGTTTCAAGTTGCATAAATGTAGACTGTCCAACTTTTTTTCTCTTCACAGAGTGTCCAGAACATCTAGTTTTTTAGTAGGATGTCCTAGAAAACCTTGCCAATAATAAGCATTAAATATCTACACTCTTCTCCAAGAGCACATAAAGTGTCCTCATTTATTCTAACGTTAATAACTTTAGTTTTTGCTTTATTAACCACAAAACAAAGACATTTTCTGACATACACAAAGACAGAAGGGCAGACCATCAACTTCTCAGTCTAATGGAGGAATTTCAAAAACCTTTCTTGAAAATTTATACATCAAGCAGACAAAAGAAATCATGAGAAGGACATAGAAGATTTGAATAAACGCATCAAATCTGACATAGGCATTAATGAAAAGTAAATAACACATATTATTTTCAAGTATATGTGGGACGTTTATAAAAATTGACCATGTGGTCTGCAAATATGGAGCTGGTAAGCCTCATCATCTTGTTACTGCGTTTACAAAAAACCACACTTGTTCCACTAAATACACCCCCCAGACAACTGCTAACATAAACAGATGTTTCGTTTGTTAAGTACATTTCAGCTCTTAAGTACATACATGACAGTAACTGTTGTGATTTGAGTATTGATTTATGTTAATTATATAGTTATTGACATTTAGATTATAATTTGTGTAAATTGTGACTGTCATCATTTGATCTGTACATTTTGTGATTTTTGTAGCTATTACATTTGAACTCCTAAGTGATCTCTGGTTAAATAGTGTGTGCATGGAAGTAAAGTCTTAGAGTTCTATGTTTAGTAAACTTACAGGACCCTCAATCCTACATTAGCACGCAATGCTTTAAAAATCATCTTTTATTTGATATGAAGAAAAAGAAATATTATTTCTAATTCTCCTCTTCCTTCTATGAAGGGTGGATCCAGATAACTAGAGGGTTTTTGACTTGCTAAGCACAAAGTGATAGCCTTGGTAGAATGACCTTGCACTTACTGAAGGTTAAATTACTCTGAATAAGAAATGTCCTGAGCCCAGGGGAGATACCCAGGAGCTAAAGGTGGTTACCGAGCTGGAGAGCTTAAAAGGCTCCTTATGGAAAAGATCAAAGGAAAATAAAAATTGCCAAAGTCCAAGGCAAAACGAGAACATCTCGTGCCAAAATCAAAGTGTGGCAAGGCTGAACTAAACCAGAATAACCCACTCCACTGCATTTTTGGACTATGTAAAAGCCAGGAGGGCAGGAGGCTGAGGTTTTGATGACCCTGTAGAGATGGGAGATAAGATTGTAAGCCTGTATGAAGCATGGAACTGGACCTGAGTATCTTACATAAAGTCTTGTTGTTGTTGTTAACATTGATGTCAAGTAGTAGAATATAAAGTCCTTATATAAGGGTTGTCTTTGAATGAGGATTAAAAATATTGCCACCCACTGAATTCAAAAGGAGCAAAAAATCAAGCTGCCTCCCTGGGCCACAGGTGGGGAAAAACAATGATCCTTCAGAAACCTGAGCCCCTGCTACACCCAAATTCACATTATATGACAAAGAGGCACCAAGCTTATAAACTGACATAAAACTGTTCTAGAATTGATGAAACTGCCTGTGAAAGTGTTTCCAAAACTTAGGACTTCCACAAAGGAAAAAAAAAAAATCTTTTGCTGAAGATGAAACTACAATCAAAAACTATAAACTGCATGGGAAAATGGACCACTATGAGAGAGAATCAGCAAAAACAGTAATAGTAAGATGTTGCACTCCAAGAACAAGACATAATAGAATCAAATGGAAGACAAGAACAGGAAAATCTGAAAAAGAATGAAATAAAAATATTAGAAATAAAAAATAATCAACAGATGGATTAAACAATAAACTAGATACAGCTGAAGAGAGAACTAGTGAATTGGAAGAAAAGCAGATTGGAGCATATTACCCAGGATGAAGAAGAGAGCTAAACAGAAAATACTCAAGAAAAATGAATAGATGTGTATGGTAAAATGTCAAACTTCCCGCATAGCTAAAAGGGACCCAAGTAAATAGAATAGGAGAAAGGCAATATTCAAATAGGTAATAACACCTTTCCAGGGTATGAGTACTCACACTGAATATGCAAAATAAGTCCTGAGCAGGACAAGAGTAATACTGCACAGCCCCTCAAAGACAAAGAGGCTTTTTCCTACCTAAAGCTACCAGAGATAAGATATATTTTCTAAAGGATTGCCTAATACACTAAAAGAGACTTCTCAACAAAGGCCCAAATAAAATGAAATAATTATTCAAACTATTGAAAACGTGCAACCAAGAATTCTTCATCAACTAACAAAATCTGATTCACAAGTAAGCACAAAATAAAGACATTTTCTAACACACACAAAGACAGAAGGGTGGACTGTCAACTTCTCAGTCTAATGGAGGAATTTTAAATACCTTGAAAAATTGATACATGAAGTAGACAAAAGAAATTATCAGTAAGAATATAGAAGATTTGAATAAATGCATCAAGCCTGACATAGGCATTAATGAAAAATAATATTCTTTTCAAGTTCATGTGGGACATTTACAAAAATTGACATGTACTAGAACACAAAGAATATTGCCACAAATTTCAAAGAATCAGTATCATACCACTCACATTTTTTACTTATAATGAACTGTAAAATCTATAGTAAAAATGCACACACATCACCAAAATGGTTGGGAACTCTAAAAATAAGCAAAAATTTTTTTAAATTAACATTCATATAAATAATTTATAAGTTAAAAATCATCATGGAAATTATAGAATATTAAGTAATATACAACAAAAGTACTATCAATTAAAATTTGTGGGATGCAATTACAACATTACTTAGAGGGAAACTAGCCTCTAAGGGCATTTTTGGGAAATGACAAGAATGAAAAGTAATGAGCTAGTTGTTCAGTTCAAGTAGAAAAAAATAAATGCAAGAAATAATAGAAATGAATGCTAGTGAAAACAAACTGGGCACATGTTCTCAGGATCTCCTGAGGGCTATGTCATGGAAAAAAATAAACTATGAGCAAAAGCTAGTTGTTTGACAAAATAAAAATAGATCTCTAGTGAGACCGATCAAGAAGAAAGAAGCACAATTGAGATAAATAACAAAAAGAGGGATGTGGAAAACCTGATGCCAGTAAATTTGAAGACTTAGACAAAATTGGATAATTTCAATGAAAAATATCAACACTGTGGGGAAAATGGGGTTGGATGGCAGTGATCTAGTGGCAGACACTGCTTAGGGACACCTGCTTTTTCCCCAGTAAAAATGTGACCATTCTGGTGCTGCATTTGGCTTAAGAAACAGAAGGTCCAGAGAGCTGTATAATTTACAGTAAGGGCATGGATTGTTTATGTTACTCCTTTGAAGTAATGATAAAGGTGATAAAAAGTGAGTACGTTGTACAGAGAGTGTAACCTATAGATATAAACTGTGTTCAAGGTTCTGGAGGCCTGGAAGCTGGGCTGAAATGAGCTGAATCTACTCCTGCTGTGTGGCCGCCTGGCTTCCACCAGGTTCCTTATTCTTTAGCCAAGTAAGAGGATGCAGTAAGAGATGGGAAGGGCAGGCAGGGAGGGTGGCTCAGCTGTCTAAGTGTGGTCTCTTCCTGCCATCATAAATGTTGCAGCTACCAAAACTGAATCAAGAACAGAAAACCTGAATACAATACAGTGCTCATTAAAGAAACTGAATCTATAATCAAAGATCTCCCCTCAAAAAAGGCCCGAGGCCTAGGGGGTTTTTCAGATGAGTTTTATCAAACATTATATATTATATACAAGCTGTTTGAAAGAACAGGACAAAAGAGAAAACTATCCTACTCATTTTATAAAGTTAGTAAAGCCTTGATACTGACATTTAATATGGTCCATATTTTTAAAATATAGGCCCATCTCAAGTATATAAAATCAAAAATTCTAAATAAAATGGTAGTAATCAAATGCCTAAAAGCAAGGACTTTAAAAAGCACGTCATGTTTCTGGAATCAGCTTCAAAATCATCTAGGATGGGATTATTTGGGATGTGGGATGTGGTTGGGGGCATACGTACAACAAGACTAATTGTGGGTTAAAAATAGCTGAAGCCAGCTGGGCACGGTGGCTCACGCCTGTAATCCCAAAACTTTGGGAGGCCGAGGCAGATGGATCACCTGAGGTCAGGAATTCGAGACCAGCCTGACCAACATGGAGAAACCCCGTCTCTACTAAAACTACAAAATTAATTAGCCGGGCGTGGTGGCGCGTGCCTGTAATCCCAGCTACTCAGGAGTCTGAGGCAGGAGAATTGCTTGAACTCAGGAGGCAGAGGTTGCAGTGAGCCGAGATCACGCCACTGCACTCCAGCCTGGGCAACAAGAGCGAAACTCCGTCTCAAAACAAAATTGCTGAAGCTGGGTATTGGTAATATAGAGGTTTGCTTTGTACTGTTTTGTCTGCTTTTCAGTGTGTTTAAAATTTTCAACAATAGAAAGGTTTTTCCGTTTTGTTTTCCAATGCATTACGGCCAGTAATCAGGATTTGCACCAGGAAGGAGGAGAGAATTTACTTGTCTGAGGAAGATTTCTTTGTGAAACACTGTAGCATGTGCTACGTAAATTTCCTCTGTCTTCTCTTTGGCAAAAATATAAATTTCTTGGAATAATTTTATCTGAAGGGAATTTTGTCCTTTGGAGGGTTTGAAGAACAGGACCAGGGGACAGCTGACATAAGGGTTTATGTCTGTATCTCTCTGCATTTGAGATCAGAGGTACCTGAAGAATACATGCAGTACAATAAAAGATTTGTAAACATATCAGAACCAGGGAGGACATATGTAAAATGGGGAGATTAAGATGGGGAGATACATACTGGTATTTTAGGGCAATTTTTATTATTATGAAAAGAGCCACTGACACCAGTCAAAAGAAAATGTTTCTGCCCAATGGCTGGCCCCTCAGCCTTGTGCACGGCCCACTTCTCACACCACTGAGCTTTCGCTGGACCTTAACGTTTGTGAACATGATATAACTATGTTTCTCTACAAACAAACAATACCTGGAGAAGTCACGTTGTGTCTGGGTTTTTGGTTTTGTTTTGTTTTTTTCAGGACCGGATTCCATGGCTCTGTAACTTGCATGACATTTTACTAAGGTAAGAGACCACTGGGCCTTGGCATAAGCCACAGCCAGCAAGTAAAGAAAAGCCTCAGAAAAGACAGGAAAAGAAAAATGCACTCCTGAAATCACAGCTGACTGATGGTAAAGGATTCTAAAAACTGACTACACTTCTATCAAGTAACCACAACGATTTCAGCCAGCCACAGACAGCATGGAGTTTCATTGGGCTCTGGAGACACACCTTCTAGACAGCTCCACAGTTACTAGCTAGTAGTCCTGATCAGCCACTTGGTTTCCATAAGTCTGTTTCTTCATTAGTAAAATGGGAATTAATATAGTTCCTACCCACAGATTATTGTAAGAAGTGAGTGAGTTGGTGAGTGGGCAGTAGAACAGTACCTAATACATAGTAAGTGCTCAAAACATGTCCACTGGTGCCACTCCTGTTATTGCCTATCTGAGTCTTCAATTTTTCTTCCCTTTACTTCAAGCTTTGACTACCAGGAAGGCCTGAGGTCATTTGTGAGTGAACAGGTAATTAGCCGCCAGGATGACAGTCCATATTGCCCAGCTCAGCAATGGCCCTGAGCAAACAGGGTCCCCCCCACACCACCCATCTGTGGGTCTGACCCCAGTGGTATCCTGGTCGGGACATGGAGAAGGATAAGGAAAAGGCAGGGAGTGGGTTACAGATCTTCCTTTCTAAGGTGAACTCATATTTTATCCATCTAAAACCGTCTGGGCCATACGAAGTTAGAATATACTTAAATGAACAAAACTTCAGTTTGCTTTTTTCACACCCATTGACATGGCTGGCAGCCCTGTCTTTGCATGGGCTGAGTTTTGATTTAGGGGTTTACGGTTCAGAGTTTCAAGGTTTGAAAATTTTTGCCTACCTGGGTCTCTAACATAATGCACTCATGAGAGTCTATTTTTACAGTACTGTCATTTTATAGTCATAAAAAAGGAGTATGGCTTCATTTTTGTTTGCTAGCCATGTATTAGCTGCAAAAAAAAAAAAAAAAAAAAACAAAAAAAAAACGCAAGGGAGGCCCCCTTCCTTCAGAACTTTCATTCTGAAGAGAACTTCATACTGAATCCCTAAGCCAGCCCCAAGTCAGAATTTATGCACCACCTCTTAACTCCAGAGTCCTGTCCTGACCCCAGGATGACTGCCTCCCACACTCAGCAGCCGCGTGGTCTCTGGCCGCACTGGTTTCCCCTTACTGGTGCTGTGTCACACTGCCTCTGTTTCTGGCTCAAGTTTTTCCCTTAGTGCGTCCCTAGAAACCTCTCATATTCTACTCGCCTTACCCACAGAGAGGCTGATGCTCCCTTCTCTCCCGCTTTCTCCAGCTCTGCACCTAGCAATTCCCCCAGACACTGTGGAGTAGGAATAGGGAGAAGCCAGTTGTAGAATGCAGATCCCTGAACATCCTGCAGAGGACCTGAGCTTAGCTGTTTGCATAGCACAGGGGCGCGCTGGCAGCCCTGTCTCCACACGCTGAGACGGAGCAACGTCTGGCATCCATCAAAGCAGAACCAACACTTCCTGAGCACATCTGTATATCAGAGATCTCGAACAATGTTTTCCTTATGAAAGCTCTAAGTATGCTAGGTAGCCCCATTTAACAGATGACGAACTGACAATCAGAGAGGTAAATCCCTTCGCCCAGGATTGTTCACTACTAGCAGAAGATCTTTAACTCAGTTAGTACTGCCTGATGCTTAACCACCACTTTCTAATGCCTTCCACTGGCAGGAAGTAGGACTAGAGTCCTGCACCTAGAATTGACAGAGTTATTTTTAAATGTCTTCATTCATATTTTTAAATTAGCCTCCCTCTTTTTTTTTTTTTTTTTTTTTCTTTTTTTAAACAGAGATGTAGCCTCGGGACAGCATGTGGTTCTAGCCTGTTCAGCCCTGAAGAAAATGTACAGAGACATATTAACACAAGGAAAAGATGGTGCAGCTCTGAAGTGCGAGGAGTCGGAAAAGGAAGCAAAGCGGGCTGAGATGCAGCTCCTGGTGGTCCATCTGAGTGGGTCGTTTGAGGTCATCTCTGGACGCTTATTCAAAAGAAAGGGACATTTTATGCCCCCTGAATTACTGCAGTCCCAGTTCGAGACTCTAGAGCCCCCAGCAGCTCCAGAAAACTTTATCCAAATAAGTGTGGACAAAAATGTTTCAGAGATAATTGCTAAAATTATGGAAACTCTAAAAATGAAGTGAGAATCATTTTGTATCAGTGGTCCACACAAAATTAAGCATAAATATTTGTGCCATCCCAAACTTCGTTCCAGCCACCTTGCCCATACTAGATTCTAAATTTTTCTAAAGGCAAACAAACCCCAATGTATCAAGACAGACTTGTTTGGGTGTAATTTTAGGGATTATGCTGGTTCATCGGGAAGCAGAAGGGGAGTTTTAAAAGTCAAGCTTAAATTGAAGTTTAAATTCATCAAATGATCAGAGGAAATTCTGTAATCGATGCTGGAAATTGTTACATTGTTTAGAACATTCTTGCTCATGCCCGTATGTGCACAAATAAATGAAACTTGGCTGTCCTTGACATTCCCTGGAAATTGGTGTTGGAAGTATAAACATGTACATCATCCACCCACCACCCAGCACACCACACACCTCCTGATCCTCTCTCCTGGAGCTGTGGTCAGAGTGGTGGCTTTTTTTGTTGTTTTTTTTTTTGGAGATGGAGTCTCACTCTGTTGCCCAGGCTGGAGTGCAGTGGTGTGATCTCCGCTTACTTCTTAAGCTAAGGTCTCAAAAGGTGGTCATTGGAGAACAAGCAAACTTTGTTCAGTTCCTTAAATGGCGTAATACAAACATACTCACCAGCAGCAATACCAAGTTTCTTGCCTTTTGCCTGAAATTATGTCAACTCGAACTGTCTCTGCTGGTCACCAGCTCTGCGCTGAGCGGTTGTGTGTTATGTATCTCTGTGTAATTTAAATGTAGAAACTTAAAATAACTGCTACTTAAAAAGTAGAGTTTGGGCCGGGCGCGGTGGCTCACACCTGTAATCCCAGCACTTTGGGAGGCTGAGGCAGGTGGATCACTTGAGGTCAGTAGTTCAAGACCAGCCTGCCCAACACCCTGTCTCTAGTAAAAATAAAAGTAAAAAATTAGCTGGGTATGGTGGCAGGCACCGGTAATCCCAGTTACTCAGGAGGCTGAGGTAGGAAAATTGCTTGAACTCAGGAGGCAAAGGTTGCAGTGAGCCGAGATTATGCCACTGCACTCCAGCCTGGGTGACACAGTGAGATTCCATTTCAATTTTTAAAAAATTAGAGTTTGGTCAACACAATTTTTTTTTTCTTTTTTAGAGAGGAGGTCTTGCTCTGTCACCCAGGCTGGAGTGCAGTGGCATGATCATAGCCCACTGCATGTTTGAACTCCTGGGCTCAAGTGATCCTCCCACCTCAGCCTCCCAAGTAGCTAGGACTACAGGCATGCACAACCATGCCCAACTAATTTAAAAAAAAAAAAAAATTTAAGAGGCCAGGCGTGGTGGCTCACACCTGTAATCCCAGCACTTTGGGAGGCTGAGACGGGCGGATCACAAGGTCAGGAGATGGAGACCATCCTGGCTAACACGGTGAAACCCTGTCTCTACTAAAAATACAAAAAATTGGCCGGGCGCGGTGGCTCAAGCCTGTAATCCCAGCACTTTGGGAGGCCGAGACGGGCGGATCACGAGGTCAGGAGATCGAGACCATCCTGGCTAATACGGTGAAACCCCGTCTCTACTAAAAATACAAAAAACTAGCTGGGCGAGGTGGCGGGCGCCTGTGGTCCCAGCTACTCGGGAGGCTGAGGCAGGAGAATGGCGGGAACCCGGGAGGCGGAGCTTGCAGTGAGCTGAGATCCGGCTACTGCACTCCAGCCCGGGCGACAGAGCCAGACTCCGTCTCAAAAAAAAAAAAAAAAAAAAAAAAAAAAATACAAAAAATTAGCCGGGCATGGTGGCAGGTGCCTGTAGTCCCAGCTACTCAGGAGGCTGAGGCAGAAGAATGGCGTGAACCCAGGAGACAGAGCTTGCAGTGAGCCAAGACAGTGCCACTGCACTCCAGCCTGGGTGACAGAAGGAGACTCCATCTCAAAAAAAAAAAAAAAAAAATTAAGATACAGTGTCTTGCTATGTTGCCCAGGCTGGTCTCAAACTCCTGGCCTCAAGTGATCCTCCTGCCTCAGCCTCCCATGTTGCTGGGATTTGAAACATAAGACACAGTACCCAGCTCAACAAAATTTGATATAACAAAAAGCATCATTTTGGTGGAATAAAGATTGAAAACAATTATTTTAGCGGAAAAAAAAAACATTGTTTTTCAAGTAGGGGAGCTGTCCTCATAGATCATGTGAGAAGGCCCTACTCCACCCTATCTGTGAATTTGCAGAGTATCAGAACTGGAGACAGATCTCAGCAGTCAGACCAAAGTGTGTGGCAGCACTGCTGGGAATATACAAGGCATGTGATTTCAGATGTCAGTGATTTCAGGTGTGGCTTTAAATAATTCGACACATGTGATCAGAAGGGATCCCCCTTATATTTCTCTGTTGCTCTGCCTGTCTGTGACATGGGGAGTGTCTGTTTCATATGAGTGTCTTCATCCCTCTCCAGCACTTGACAAGCTTCCTTTTCAACAGACAGCAGCCGGAGGCTTAGACTCCTGGCAGACCCGTGGTCTCCCCACAATTTAATCACTTTATCTAGTTCTTGTTTCTGTTTTTACTTTCCTTCTATGTAAGGTAAGTGTCCATTTTCCATTGAAAGTAGTGACATTACAGTTTTTGAAAAAGAAACATATTTATATAAATTGGGTCATTTCAAGATGAATAAAAAGCACACGATCCATCACAAAGTTGCCAATGTGGAACTCGAGCAAATGAAGAGAGACTTGCTGACCCACCCAATGTAGCCCTCATTCTACAAAGAGGAACCAAAGGTCTCTAAAGACCTCCGTGAGCCTAGGCTCGTGTCCACCTGCTTGCCGTCCTGTGTAAAATCATCAGCAATGGACACTAGGCAGGTGAAGAAAAAGCACTAGAGCCGCTATGGCCAAGACATGAAATGAAACTTTCCAAAGGGCAGTGATGCGTCACTAGCACCGCAGCAGCAGGGCTGGGGGATGCGGAGCAGGAGGTGAGAAGTGCCGGTGCCCTCCTGGCATGCAGCTTACCCAGGCACCAGCTGTGCAGGCCAAAATCTGACCAACATGGGCCAGGTTTGAGCCTTTCCCCGTACTGTGCTCCAGAAAGATGCTTTATCCTTCGGTCCCAACCAGGGCCACAGGACCTTACCCTGGGGCTCCCACCCCTGGCTGCTCACCAGAGTCAGCTGTGGAGCTTTCAGAGGTGAGACCAGGGCCCCTTATGACAGATGCTGCTTCAGTGGGCTTGGAGGAAGCAGAAACAGGTCTGTGCTTTTCAGTTCCTCAGGTGACTCTAACAGGCACCCTGTGGCCACCTGTGGGCCCACTGGTTCGCTCTGGCCAGAGATTGGGTTTCAGAACCAATTTACCTGTTTCTATTCACCAGGGCATGTCATATTTGACTCAGGAACTACAGCTGGGTGCAGTGACTTGTGCCTGTAATCCCAGTGACCCCAGAGGCCAAGTGAGAGGATCACTTGAGCCCAGGAGTTTGAGGCCAGGTCAGGCAACATAGAGGACCCCATCTGTGAAAAAAATAAATTAGCCAGGCATGATGGCATGCACATGTAGTCCCAGCTACTCAGGGGGCACTGAGGTGGGAGGACTGCTTAAGCCAAGAAGTTTGCTATGATTGCATCACTGTACTCCTGCCTGGGCAATGGAGAGACCCCATCAAGAAAGAAAAGAAAAGAAGAGGGGAGGGAAGGGGAGGATAAGAGAGGGGAAGGGAGGGGAGGAGAGGGCAGGGGGAAGCAGGGAAGGGAGAGGGAGGGAGGGAGGGAGGAAGGAAGGAGGGAAGGAAGGAGGGAAGGAAGGAGGGAAGGAAGGAGGGAAGGAGGGAAGGAGGGAAGGAGGGAAGGAGGGAAGGAGGGAAGGAAGGAAGGAAGGAAGGAAGGAAGGAAGGAAGGAAGGAAGGAAGGAAGGAAGGAAGGAAATAAATTACATGCCAGTGGAAAAAAAGACAGTTTTGGTGGATGGCCCTTGCCTAAGAAAATATGGAGCCCTTGATTTTCCTCTTTGCCAAGCTATTTGGAGTCGCTTCTGGCTGGCTTTGGTTTACATCAACCCTCATATTTGGGGGCCAGGCACTAGAAGTTGTCCAATGAACACATCCAGCTGGATAAGTCCCCCTGCCATGTGGAGGGAGAAATCAACCAATCCATTGTGCTTAGTAGTGAGTCCAGACTGTATGTGACAGGCACCGTGGAGGGTTTGAGGCTTGTGACACAAAGCCCTGGCTGTCAGGTGGCTCCAGTTGGGGTGAAAGATAAGGCATCGTGTACTCTCTGGCACCAACTAAACTCCCGAGACAGAAAGGAATCAACGAGGGCCTTGACCATGGGGACTTAGACATGCTGAAAAGCATCCGTTCTGGCTGGATCGTGCCCCTGTCCTAGCTCCCTCCCTATCATGAATGCCAAAGCACATTCCTTGACAAAAGACTTAAGCCAGACCCCCACAGCTGCTCCACAGCTGAACTACCCTTTGGCCTCCCCTCCATCATGGTGCCAGGAAACAGAGGAAAAACTGAGGAAGGCAGTGGTTCTCAACCTCCACTGCCTGTTAGAGTCACCTGAGGAACTGAAAAGCACAGACCTGTTTCTGCTTCCTCCAAACCCACTGAAGCAGCATCTGTCATGAGGGGCCCCGGTCTCACCTCTGAAAGCTCCACAGCTGACCTGATGAGCAGCCAGGGGTGGGAGCCCCAGGGTGAGGTCTGACAACCAGGACCCCGTTTGGATCCCCTGCTCATGCTGAGCCCACTTAGATGGCAGCAGCAGGGAGAATCTTAATGCAGGTGAAGTTTAGGACTGGATTAGTTCTCGCCAAAGACCCGCTGGACAACTCACGAAAGGTCAGGGATGAAGTGCAGTCTCTAAAGTGGCGCTTTGGGTTGGTGATAGGCTGGGGAGCACCTAACCCTCAACCGTGTAAAGCGGCTGATTGATTCGGCAGGGATCACAGGTAGCAGGTAGAAAGGACCAAAGAGATGGGTGGAGAATTCCTTTTCTGGCTAAGGACACTGATCTACAGGGAAAGTTGGGTTGGCTAAGAGGGTCTGGCTGCAGTGAAAGGATAATCTATTGATTGACATTTTAATACTGCCCTGGCCTTCCCCTCTCAAGTATTTCTCTTGGTGTAACAGCAGGGAATCGTCAATGAGGCATTCAGATGAAGTGAACAGAGAGAGAAGGGAAAAGGTGTCCAGAGTAGAAGAATCCATAGAGACAGATGGATGGGTTGCCTGGGATGGGGAAGGCAGGACTTGGGACTGGCTGCTAACAGGTACACAGTTTCTTCTGGGGGTGATGGACATGTCCCGGAGTTACACAGTAGTGATGTTTGCACAGCATAGTGAAATAGGCTACATCCACTGATGTGCGCTTTCAAATGAATTTTATGGTATATGAATTTTTATCTGCCATTTTTTGATACTGGCATTTTTTTATCTCAATAAAAAAAATCAATGCAGTGAATGCACCACTGTGGAGGGCCGCAACCCCAGCACAGGCACCTCCCCATCATCCCACTTGGAGAAAGTCTATGAGCGGAAGGGTAGGCCTGCGTCCAGCTCCCACGCACCTTACACCTAAGAATGAGTCCTGGGTTTAAAGAGTTTTCTTTTCTCCTTTTTTGAAACAGAGTCTCACTCTGTTGCCCAGGCTGGAGTACAGTGGCCCAATCTCAGCTCACTGCATCTCCGCCTCCCGGGTTCAAGTGATTCTCCTGCCTCAGCCTCCCGAGTAGCTGGTACATACCACCACGCCCGGCTAATTTTTGTGTTTTTAGTAGCAATGGGGTTTCACCATGTTGGCCAGGCTGTTCTCAAACTCCTGGCCTCAAGTGATCTGCCCACCTCGGCCTCCCAAAGTGATGGGATTACAGGTGTGAGCCATTGTGCCTGGCCCCCATTTTATAACTTTACCAAGAATTGTTTATCATTTTAGAAAATCATAATGTGATGTGTTTGTCACCCACACGGCAACCCACAAGCACTTGCATTCTTTCAGGGGTGACCCCACAATGGGCGCAAGCATATAACAACTCCATTGTGTTTACTGTAGTCGTGCTCAAGCAGTACGCACTGAAAGTTTATTCGTACTTTCATGTGTCCTTTACATTAGAGCTAAGGCATACATTTATTACTTGCTTAGGTACGTTTTGTTAGCAATTAATCTCATTTTGTGATAGTAAAGGGGCATTAGAAAATAGCTGTTAAAAAGGAGGTGTTGAAAAGGAGTCTGGTGGGTTGAGAGCACCGCTCTCATCTTCCCAAACGTGGTCCCAGGGAGGCTGAGGTGTGGACCGGTACTGCCCTCTTGTGACCGGGGTGGGAGGGACCCAGCAAGCACAAAGAGCCCAGGGAAGAAGGGCCGGATGGTTTGCAGTGGCTCAAAATGGATGGAGATAAAAGATTCACCTTCTCCTCTGGCAGGATTCTCCACCACCACCGCCCCCTCCCCAGTCTCCATTCCCACCACCAGAGAAATTTCAGATTAAACATTTTTCTCTCCTGTAAAATGAGGGCGTTACCTGCCCCGTAAGAATGAAGTCTTTTGGCTCTGATAGCTTAGCTCCGCCAGGGTCTCTGTATTTCCACACCCCTTTCCCCAGCCCTTGGGCAGCTTACATCAGGCAGGGTCTAGGATGAGGTCCCTGAAGCATGGGATGAACTAGCAATCAGCTCAGCAGCCAGCTCTGGAATCAGGACCCGGAAAAATCTGGGCTCAAGGCACAGCACTGGCGTAAACTCGCTGGGTGACATAGATAAGGCAGCCCTAGGGGATGTCACTAGATGCTGCCAAGGTCCAGTGCTCACATCCTGTGTCTCTCTAGAGTCTGCTCTGATGAGCAAATTATTTTTCAGTGGATGGAGTGCAAGAACCAGGAGAAAACTATAACAAGCTGACTTTAATCAAAGACACCATCCATCAGGGATTTTAATTTTCTGAAACTGTAATATGCAAGTTTATTATCCCTCCACTGAACAGCACATCTGTTCATTCAAAGATGAAATATTCAAGATCAGAGTATTAACTGTATCATGGGCCAGCAATTACCAAGGAATTAGGATCTGATTAGACATTCAGCCAGTAAGCTGTGTTGAGCATCAGTGTGGGGAGTTGTTTCAGCCCAGCTTCACACAATCTCATGTGTGAAATGTGAGCTGGTGCTGATTTCCTGATGATCCAGCAGTTTCCCTCCAGCAACCTACCCTGGATGCTGTGCAAATTAAAGTCCACTTTGTGGGAGGTTGAAGTCACTGGTCATCACTCAGGAGGACCCCAGACCTGATGTTGAGTAAATCTAACACGTACCTTAATCAGGGACCCAGTCAGATGGTGCCTAAGGAAATGCCCTCAACCCTTGACAGTCCATGGCAAGACTTGCAAATTTGAATGGCCAAAGAATGTGACACTAGTGGGATATGGGAGACTGTGACAAAATTAAAAATGCACGCTCTATCTGAATAGGGCAACCACGGTGCAGCTCCAGACCAGATAACATAGGAACACAATCTGCCCTGAACAAGTTGGGCTGACTGCTCACTGTATAAGAACAACACACCTCCAAAAATTGTGCAAAAGACTCAGTAAGATGTCAGAACGGATTTAAGATTTGGATGCATGATAGGTAGTCCTGGGTAGGGTTCAAGGAAGCAGGGCTCTCGAAATGGATGCTGTCAGGAAGTGGGGGATAACCGGTTATCTTAAGAAAATCGCTCAGGCGCGGTGGCTCATGCCTGTAATCCCAGCACTTTGGGAGGCCGAGGTGGGCGGTCACAAGGTTAAGAGATTGAGACCATCCTGGCTAACACGGTGAAACCCCATCTCTACTGAAAATACAAAAATTAGCTGGGCATGGTGGCGGGTGCCTGTTATCCCAGCTGCTCGGGAGGCTGAGGCAGGAGAATTGCTTGAACCTGGGAGGCAGAAGTTGCAGTGAGCCAAGATTGCACCACTGCACTCCAGCCTGGTGACAGAGAGAGACTCTATCTCAAAAAATAAACAGAAATAAATAAAAAAGAAAGTAAAGTGTGAAGAAGGAAGTGAAGCTAAAGCTGTAACTGGTTAACAAGCACATTAACCAGGACAGGGAGATGTTTGGTCAATTTTGCATCTTGGAAAATGCTCATGTTTTTCGGTGTGGACATGACTAAAGAAATGTTCCTTTGTCTTGACCCACCACGGCTGAAGAGCAGTCTTGTACTGACGTAGGTATCCTGTGAAATTGTGTACGCTCAGCAGGACATGGAGGTACAGCTTTTAATACCAGGCTAGCATCTGGATGACAGGAACTACTTTTCTTTTTCCTGGTAGCTGCCCCGTTTTACACTCCCACCAGCAATATAAGGTTCCAATTTCTCCACATTCACCAACAATTGTTATTGGTCTGTCTTCATTACAGCCATTCCAGTGAGTGTGAAGTGGTATCTCCTTAAGATTTTGATTCGTATTTCCCTAGTGATGAAAAGCATCTTTTCACATGCTTATTGGTGATTTGTTCATCTTCCTTGGAGACATGTCTATTCAAATTCTTTATATTTTTAAAATTGTCTCTTCATTGTTGAGTTGTAAAAGTTCTTGATCAGATACATTACTTGCAAATGTTATCTTGCATTCTGTGAGTTGGATTCTCTTTGTACTTTCTTCATCATTTCCTTTGAAGCAAAAAAACTTAAAAGTTTGATGAAGTCCAATTTACCTATTTCTCATTGGTTGTTTGTGCTTTTGGTGTCCTAGCTAAAAAACCACTGCCTTACCCAAGGTCACAAAGATTTACACCTATGTTTACTTCTAAGAGTTTTATGTAGCTTTAGCTCATGTCTTGGCTCCATTCTGGGTTACTTTTTTGAATAAGAATATGCATTTTAACAAGGTCCCAGGTAATTTGCATGCACAATTGAAGCTGAAAACCACTGCCTAAGTCACACCCTGGCAGCACATTACAATCACTTTAAGAGCTTTTAAAATGTATGCATAAGCCTCACCCAGATACAATTCCGCTTAGTCTGAGGTGGCCTTATTTTTTAATGTTTTTAGTTGATTCTAATGTGAAGCGAGGGTTGAGAATTACCACCTTTGCTGACTAACATTTTCTGTAGCCCTCAACTAATTCTTCAGTTTAATGAGGATGTCCACAAAGCTATCACTTGCCTCATTGCCTAATCAATGTTTTATGTCTTTAACTTTTTTGACGAATGGTATATTTAACATCATTCATACATTCTTTCCATATGGATTTCACCCACATGCTTTTGTTAGGTTGGTTTGTATCCACTGCTTTATATGTGATGCTGAGACTTCTAACAGTGCTACATTAAAATTGGGATCAGCATTCACAGTGCACATAGTACATGAGTATGAACAGGCTTAGTGTCTGCGGATATAATACAAATCACACCTTCATTAAGACTAGAGAATGGCAGTAATACCGGGTGATAAGTGTATGAGGGTGGACAAGAGATAGAAATGAGAAGAGGAAGTATAGAACTTCAACAATTTCCTGAGAAAACCAAAGACCTCAGTTGGTCAAGAGCATGGTCTACAATCAGCAACATTTCAGCATCTAGTATCATTTTATCTTTAAGTCATTATTTGTCCTTGGTCTTGCTGGGTTTTGTTTTTATTATTTTCTTAAAGGAGAAGGGTGGGAATGGGTAAAACATTCTGGTCTTCCTTTTGCAAATCTAGAACCACAAAACCAATTACAAATTGGGACTCTTGCCATAAACAAAAATAACTTCAATTTATCAGTGACCTAAATAGAAGAGCTAAAACCAAAAAACTCTTAGAAGAAAATATAGGAGGAAACAATGTATTCTGTGTTTTCTTTTTTTGTGTGGGGGGGAGCGGGGGACGGAGTTTCACTCTTGTCACCCAGGCTGGAGTGCAGTAGTGCAATCTTGGCTCACTGCAACCTCTGCCTCCCGGGTTCAAATGATTCTCCTGCCTCAGCCTCCCAAGTAGCTGGGATTACAGGCATGCACCGCCAGACCCAGCTAATTTTGTAGTTTTAGTAGAAACAGGGTTTCACTATGTTGGCCAGGCTGGTCTCAAACTCTGACCTCAGGTGATCCACTCGCCTCAGCCTCCAATTTTATATTTTTAGTAGAAACAGGGTTTCACTATGTTGGTCAGGCTGGTCTTAAACTCTGACCTCAGGTGATCCACCCACCTCAGCCTCCCGGAAGTGCTGCAATTACAGGTGTGAGCCACAGCGCCCAGCCTAGCAATGTTTTCTTAGCTGCAATACCAAAAGCACAAGCAACAAAAGAAAAATAGAAAAAGACTTCATGCTCCAAAGGTATACAAATGGCCAATAACATATGAAAATATTCTCATCATCATTATGGGAATGCAAATCAAAACCACAATGAGGCCTGGTGCTGCTCACACCTATAATGCCAGCAGTTTGGGAGGCCAAGGCAGGTAGATCACCTGAGGTCAGGAGTTCGAGACCAGCCTGGCCAGCAAGGTGAAACCCCATCTCTACTAAAAATACAAAAATCAGCTGGGCATGGTGGCGCATGCCTGTAGTCCCAGCTACTCAGGAGGCTGAGGTAGAAGAATCATTTGAACCCAGGAGGCAAAGGTTGCAGTGAGCTGAGATCATACCACTGCACTCCAGCCTGGGCAACAGAGTGAGACTCTTGTCTCAAAAACAAGAAAACAAAAAAAATCACAATGAGATCCCACTTCACACCTACCATGATGGCAGTAATTTAAAAACAAAAACAAAAACCAAAAAAAAACGGGGACGGGAAGTGGAGGAGGAATGAAGTGTTGGCAAGATGTAGAGAAACTGGAACCCAAACAACACTGGTGGGAATGTAAAATGGTGCAGCCACTATGGAAAACAGTTCAGCAGTTCCGTAAAAAGTTAACAACGGAATCACCATTATGAGCCAGCAATTCCACTCCTACATATATCCTTAAAAGAAAAAAAATTTGAAAGGAAAATAAATCTAGGACCCCAAAATTACTAAGCTAAAGGGAAAGTCAACCAGGGGAACTGCTTAGGGCAAACCTGCCTCCCATTCAAGTCACCCCTCTGCTCACTGAGATTAGATGCATATCTGATGGCCTCCTTTGGAGAGACTAATCAGAAACTTAAAAGAATGCAATCATTTGTCTCTCACCTACCTGTGATCTGGAAGCCCCCTCCCTGCTTGAGTTGTCCCACCTTTCTAGACGGAACCAAACCAACATACATCTTACATATATTGATTGATGTCTCATGTCTTCCCTAAAATGTATAAAACCAAGGTGTGCCCCAACCACCCTGGGCACATGTTGTCAGGACCTCCTGAAGCTGCGTCACGGGCACATCCTCAACCTTGGCAGAATAAACTTTCTAAATTAACTGAGATCTGTCTCAGATTTTTCAGGTTCCCAAACTGAAAACAGAAACTCCAACTTGTAGGCCAATATTCATTGCAACATTGTTCACAATAGGAAAATGGTGAAAAGGGTCCATCAACAGATGAATAAAATGTGGCATAAACATACAGTGGAATATCATATATCAGCCATAAAAAGGAATGAGATTACACGGTACAAAATGGATGGACCTTGAAAACATAAGTCAAAGAAGCCAGACACAAAAGGCCACATATTAAATGATTCCAGTTATATAAAATGTCCAGAATAAGTAAATCCATAGAGAGGCAGAAAACAGATTTTACAATTGCCAGGGGCTTGGGTGAGGAGGGAATAGGGATTGAATGCTTAATGGCTACAAGGTTTCCTTTTGGGGTGATAAGGAAGTTCTGAAGGCTGGTGATGATTATACAACATTATGAATATACTTAATGACACTGAATTGTACCCTTTAAAATGGTTATAATGGTAAATTTTATGGTATGTATACTTTACCACAGTTAAAAAAAAAAAACAAAAAACCCCATACGGGTCAAGCCTATCTCACTAACCTTGTGGCAGGAAGTAGACCAGCAGGGAATGTTTCCCTTTTTTACAGTTTCCCAAAGGGGTTCATATTTATGCTTAGTTCCTTCTACACTCTTCAACGAGCAGCCATGTCACTAATTCCCTTAGAAAGGGATAAACAGTGGAGAACAAATGTGTAACCTCCAACATTTTCCTCCTTCTGGGATTGTAGTGGTCACACTACAATCTGGGATTAAGATGGTCACAAATTATTTGACATTCTTCCCAACAAGCAGTGGGTCTTCAACCACTCCTCTTATATTTGGGTGAGCTAAGACTGCCTGGCCAATAGAATACTGGAGATATGACACTGGGCCACTTTGGGACCCAGAACTTAAAAAAAAACAGCACTTTTCATTTTTCTTAAAACACTTATTTTTGAAACCCACCGGCCATGTTGTAAGGAAGCATAGTAGCCCTACTGGGAAGTCCATGTGGAAAGGAACTGAGACCCTGAGTGCACTCCCCGATAAAAGCATGCACTAATTTAACACCCATGTACATAATAAGCCCTCCTGAAAGTAAATTCTCCAGACTCCGTCAGGTTGGTCCAACTGTATTCACCAAGCCCTGCCAAAATTGCTCACTCATGAACAAAATGAATGATTCTGTTCTAAGCCACCAAGCTGTGGTGTAGTTTGTAATAAAGCATTAGATAACCACAACACAGTGGAAATTCCCTCCCCTCTCTATAAAATAAAAGGAATAGAAAATGTGTCTGAAACACCTTCGTAAAAAAATCTGGCTTGAATACCCAACTGTCTACTATATATCCCATTAAAGAATTAGGCTCCTACACTCAGCTTTGGTCTTTGAGGGAAACTACTGACAATTCCTGTAGGTGTCTAGCCTTGTCTAAGCACAAAGTGGCAAGCAAGACAGTCGACTGGAAGTCAGAAATACTCATGTTATCAGGCATAGGCTGGAATTACAAATTGAGGGTGTGCTTCACCACTGTCCAAGCTTACAGGAAATCTCAGTTTTGTTCTATGAGATCTTACCCAAGCGAAAATGCTGGAGGGGTGCTTTTCCTCTACTTCTGAAAGGGCTGACCATGAAGTGTAGTTCAGATGGGCTGGCAGGTGCCACTTCTACTGGCAAGAAAAGGCAGACCCAGCTGAGGCAAATGATGGCTGGAAAGACAAACTCTCCCTCACACCTCAGCCCATGTAACAAAGGTGCCGATTTTATTTTTTTAAAACCTCTTTCGGGAATCAAAGGCTAGCAGTAACTCGTATCTCTCTGTACATTTCTCTCTTTTGGTAGAAAACAATTACCTGGGCAAGTCCCCTCCCCCATGCCCCCCACACTGGTCATTACAATTAAAATAAAAACATGCTGTAGTATTTCCCATCTTAAAACAAAGGCAAAATTCTACACCACCACAGCACCCTCCCCACCGCTACGGCCCCATTTCTCTCTCTTCCAAACTGTGCCTCCTGCCAGTCCGCTCTAACCACCATTTTACCCACCACTCTAAACCGCTATAGTCATAGTCACGAGGGTCCTTCCTTTACTAAACGCAAAGGGTTAACTCAATCCATGATGAGAACTTGAGGCAGCAGTGTATTGAACCACTCTCCTTCTTAGTAAGTTTCATCACCCGCTTTCAGGACCTCTCTTAGCTCTCACCTTATGACCTATCTGTTCCTCTCCTTTGCAGCTCTCCACTCGCCTCAATATCTTCACTTAAATGTTCCATCAAGTACATTCAACTTAACATGTCAACACCAAAATCCTGATTTCCACTCCTTTTCCTGTCTTTCTACCTTGTTTGCCTTGACTCCTCTCTTGCTCCAAACTTCACACCTCTATTATCAGTCCATCCTGTTGGCTCTACCTTCAAAACATACCCCAAATCCAACTTCTTACCACCTCCACTTGCCACAAGTCCAAGTCCTTGTGATCTCTCACTAGATTATAACCTCCGAAAAGCCTTCCTGCTTTCACCCTGGTTCCTGTAGTGCAGTGGTGTTCATTAGTTGTTTCATTAGTTGTTCAACCTAGGAACTTGTTAGACATGCAAAATTTTCCCCAATTCCCTATTAATCACAAACTCTGGTGGTGGGTCATAAAGATTTGTGTATTACCAAGTCCTCCGTGTCAAATATCTGAACCCCCCCACCTCTCTCCTATTTCCTACCCCGTTTCCCCCCTCCCTTGCTCATCTTGCCCAGCCACACTGGATTCCTTGTGTTCTACAAACACACTGAGAAAGAAACAAAAGTTTTTATCTGAGGAATGCAAACCCCTTTAAATTAATCAGGATCAGAGAGGTATTTAAAATGTGACATCAGTCACGTCTCATTCCCTCTTGAGCTAAATAATTACCTCTTGAAGCAACTTACTATGTGGGCTCTGGACTGACACCAAGTAGCCATTAAGACGTACAGTAGATGCCATAACTTTTACCCTATGTTCAACAGTGTACAGCCTGGCTAATCAATGTTATCTCTGGAAACCAATGAGAATACCTGTCAAAACTTTTATCAGCCCACTCCTTGTTCCCCTTTGCCTTTAAAAACCTGCTTGAACCAAACAGAGTACTCTCCAAGGCAACTTGAAATGGGTCCCTGGCAGTTGTTCTCACTTTGGCTCAAGTAAACTCTTTTGAAATTGTATTTTGTGCCTCAGCTTCTTCCCTTTAGGTTGACATACACTCAAGGACACTATTCCGGGCCTTTTCATTAGTTCTCCTTCTTCCTGGAAAAGTTGTTCACCCCTCCAGACACTCATGTCTGTTCAAATGTCACCTCCTCAATGAGTTGAGGCTTTCTCTGACTACTTTATATAAGATAAGACCACCAACTTCCTGACCTAGTCTCCTTACTATGCAGAATTTTTCACCAAAGCACTGATTTTGATTACCTGGCAAGCAATCTGGATGTTTTGCTATCTGCCTACATTCTACTATGTAAGCCCCATGTGGACAGAATCTTGTTTTATTGGCTGGTATACTCTGAGCAATTGGAAAAGAACCTGGCACTCAGTAGATGTTCAATAATTTGACTTTCTGACATAATAGTTGCCTATGAGAAAAGATACAGACAAGTTGAAGAGGAACAACTGGTGTTACTTAGGTAACTGCCAAGACAATTTTAGAGCAGAAAAATAAAAACAAAACAAAACGCTACAAGGTGAAGGGGAGGAGCAAAATGCAGCAATTGACAGTAAAGGCTAAGTATGAACAGTTAAGCGTTAACGAAACACTGGATCAGCAAAGTTTAGGGCGCCTTCAGAACTGAGCCCAGAAAGAATGGCAGGCTTTATAGGAGCCAAAGTAGATAAATACCATGTGCAACACCAGAGAGAAGGGTAGATACACGAAGTACAGAAGTGTGTTCATTGCATACAGCATCACCTTAAAGAATAGTTAAGAGATGGTCTAGTGAGACTGGCAAAAGCTGATAAAACTTTAAATAGACTTCTCTAATGTAAGACTTCCTGTTGACTGTTAACATGTTTAATAGTAATCTCTAAGAGAAGAAGTACAATATGGAGTATTTCCCTGCACTAATCACATAGCCTTTTTTTTGTTAATCATGTGGATGTCATTGTACACATGGCTTAGCTTCACTTTTGTCACTAGCATATTGTTATCCATCGTTATATTTTGTTGTGATATGCCTATTAAATTAACATAGTAAGAATAAAAGACTCTTTTCATTATCATATTTAAACCAAGTCTGAAACTCAAGATTCTAATACACACAGAGGTCAGGTGTCATTCATCTGATTTTTCAGTACTTGCTACACTTTGTTTAGGATATCACAAATAGTATAATTAGGAAATAAAATCCTGAAATGACATCTTCACTACTCCATTCTTTATTCAATTTGTACTAAATATTATCACTCAATATGAGAACAGTTTAAGCCTACAGTATTTTAAACATCCTTTTAGTGCTGATAAGAATTTTAAGTATTTTGAACCCCTTAAGATGTAGATATTTATCTTTAGACTTAGACCTAAAGGTAAACATATTAAAAACGAAAACCATACCACTGCAGCAGCTTGAAGGTACTTCAGAGCTTCTCGCCCAGTCCGGTGCACCTATAAGCCTCACCAGTACACGTATAATAAAGAAATCATGACGCCTCAATGTCACATAACTAGTCAAGTACCAAGATCAAAAGTGGAGCTCAAGTCACCTACCTTCCCAGTGTGCTATCTTTTTATCACACCACAAAAGACCATGTGACATTTTAATTGGAAAACCTGAAAAATAAAGAATGTAAAATGTGACAAAATCTGGGGTAAATCAACTTCAATAGCCTTTAAAACACATGGTTAGCAAAAGTTAAAGACATTTTTTTTCTTTCTACAAAAGAGGCAAGACAAATCAAATGTAAAAGCTAGAGATTTATTGTTATTTTGTGATTAATAAATTGTCAAATTAGTTATGACACTATCCCACACTGAATACCACATTCGCCAGTACAGAAGTTTTTAAACCAGACTGAGGCATCAAGCAGAAAGAGCAAAGACACATGAATACCCTTCTCAACAATCTCTACTCATGCCTCCACCATAACCTTTGTACTTGTTTTCCTCCTGGGGAAAGTGTCAGAACAGTGCATGGACTGGTGGGTAACCTGGCCTCTTAACCTTTTTTAATAGCAAGCAACGTACAGAAGTAATGGAATCAACTTGTATTTCCCTTGATTTTATTGGTCTGAATTCATTTTAGGTTACTTTAACATTTTAATTTCCTGTAACTGTACATGAGAGAATATAATCACCTAAGAGAATACTGAACCAGAGTCAGCCAAATGTATTACTGACCCTAAACTCTGTTTTAATTGGTCCTAAAGGAATGTACCACCCCAACAGTTTGGGAGTTAGGCAAACAGAATTCTTTGGGGAGGGAAGAAAAAGGCTATAAAACAGCCAAATGTACTCAACATCATTAAAACGGCTCTTTGTTTTTCACCCCTGAATGATACTTCTTTACTATACTATATGCACAGAAATCCTAACAGAATCTTGGTTGCCAGTATTATTTAAGCTGGCCCCATCCAGGATAGATTCCACTGCCCGCCCCCCCCACCCCGTCCCCCTTTCTGAGGCTCTGAAAAGCACAATATTTAACTATTTCGTAACAGAACTACCAAAACACTCCAGAAACAATTGGCTCACAACTCATTTTAAATTCGTGTATTGCCTGTGCATGAGAAAACAGATAAACCCAAAAGAGAGTTCTATTTTTATATGGCGATTAAAAATAACTGAAACATTTAGACACTTTTTCAGTGAAAGCAACATTTCAATTACAAATTTTAATGCCTGTTAAACTACCTATGGGAGAAGCTGAAAAGTCCTAGGCAAATGCACTTTGGGGTATACTACAGTGTTCCTTCAGTCTGCACAAAGATTAAGGTAATTTACAGTCAATCTGTGAATGAATGTTGAGACAATGTTACATTATGTGTCTGTACAATTAATTGTCCTTAAAGAGATAACCAGAATCAGTTTTTCTACTATATTTTCAACAAACCTGACTAACCGGCACTTTTGCTGGGAGATGTTTGTCAAAGATGCTGTAAGATTCTATACAATTAGGAAATACTCGGCTTTAAGAGTATTTTCTTATCTTCACTTTTTTGGTTACAGGTGTTTTGCTCAGATAGCCTATTGCAGTATGTTTCTAGAAATGCAGTCCCAAATGTGCATACTCTATATGTATACAAATAAAGCAAAATTATCAGTAGTATAAATCTTACAGCATTTTGTTTGCAAAAATGCATGCCAAAGTCACAATAAGCAATATTGTACCACAAATTAGAGTGCAAATGATTTGCTTCTTTTTAATGCTTTTATTCTACATAAATTACTACCATAGGCTAATGTTTAAAAAGCAAATAAATTGGACAGATGCAGGACAAAATCTGGTCACCCAACTATAAAAGGTGATGTTTTTAAAAAATTACAATAAATGCAGAAGTGATGCATGCAGTAGCCTTAAATGAAAAGCACTGATTCCCACTGTTCCAGAAAAGAAAAATACAGAAAAACCCACACATCTTACTGTACTCCACCTTAAAATGCATCATATTGGGTTTGTTTATAACAGCACAGAATTCCAAGAGTCAAAATGAAATAAAGCGGGTATTTTAAAGTTTAAGAGCCGTTATCAAAAATAAATTACATTTTTTCAAGATACAGAAATGCTGCTATGATGGCTGGGAGCCCAGTAACCTTTCAATAGCTGCATTGATATCACCTCCTGTGGCTATTAGAGCTTGCAAGTTTGCTTCACGGTTCAAAAATCCCATTGCACTGAGTTGTTCCAGTTGTTGCTGAAATCTGACTTCTGGATTCTGTAGCTATTAAAGAAAAAAAAAAATTAATCCAACTCTAAAGGAAGCCAGTCCATGCCACACCTGACTGACTTTTAAAATTTTTTAATTGCTTTTTTATAACATATGCTGATCTACTGAGCTTCAAAAACACTGCCCACCTCTTGAAACATATCCAACATATTTAAAAGTCCATTAGCACTTTATTTTAAATAGTCTAGTTTATACCTAATCACGTCAAATAGATCACGACTCTACTTTGGTGGGGAAGGGGGGGAAGCTTAATAAACATCAACCGTTATTTTAGAGGATCATGTACGTGCAGAAAAATTTGAACACATATATATATATACAAATAGTTCAGAATTAGATGATTTGTGTAGCTACTGACCAATTGAGTAACTTATAAAAGCCGGTATCCTCATGTATGAAATTCTAAAGTTTCAATGATTCTTTGAATGAATGTGAGTTTAACTTGCACACTGGACAGTCAATTCTTAGAAAAGAGTTTCAGTTTCAGGCCCAAAATTATACTCTTAATTCTGACAATTCAGCAGCATCAAATCTTTTCTTCAGAAATGAAGTTAAAAAAAAAAAAAAACAAAAAAACCCCCACATAAATCACATAAATGACCAATCAATCCTAGGCCTACTTGGTAATTCGGAGGTAAGTTAACTTATGTAACAATTAATTCTAATACTCCAAATCCTTCTTTCTTATTTATTCCATGAATACTTACTGAGTACCTACCATGAGCCAGAAACTATACTACGCTGGCTTATCAGGAATACAGATATGTGTAAGACAGAACACTACTCTGTTTATTGTATTTAGTAAGGCCTGAAAACAGAAAGCAGGCCGGGCACAGTGGCTCACGCCTGTAATTCCAGCACTTTGGGAGGCGGCTAAGGTGGGTGGGATAGCTTGAGCTCAGGAGTTTGAGACCAACCTGGGCAACATGGCGAAACCCCATCTCTACAAAAAATACAAAAATTAGCCAGGTGTGGTGGTCTGCGCCTGTAGTCCCAGCTACTCCGGAGGCTAAGGTGCAAGGATTGCTGGAGGCCAGGAGGTGCAGGATGCAGTGAGCTGTGATGGCACCCAGCATGGGCAGTCTGTCAAAAGGGGAAAGGGTATGGGAAAAAAAAAAGGAAAAAGGAAAGGCAAAGAGGGGAAAGGGGGGAAAGGGGGGAAAGGGGAAAAAGAGGAAAAGAGAAAGGGGAAAGGGGAAGAGGAAAGAGAAAAGGGAAAGGGGAAGAGGAAGAGGAAAGAGAAAAGGGAAAGGGGAAGAGGAAAGAAGAAAGGTAAAGGGGAAAGTGGAAAGGGAAAGAAAAGAAAAAAGAAAAGAAACCCAGAAAAGAAAACAGAAAGCACCTAACAGACCTTGAGACATTAAGAAGTTTGGGGACAACCTAATAAAACAGGCTTGAACTGGCGATCATCTTTATATAATGGCACATTATTAGTAAAGCCAATGTATGTTTGTAGATGCAAGCACAGTATTGGGGGTCCATATTCTTTAGCCATATTTACGAGATAGATATATATATATATATATATATATATATATATATATGTATGTAACAAGCTACCACAGGAGATGGTGTAATGGGTGGAGTAAGGTAGTCAGGACTTTTTTCCAGTCAAAAGATAGACTAGAATACAGTTGTCCTGGAAGTACTTGAGATAATCAAGTTTCCATTCCTCCCTAAGAACTTTTTTAAAGCAAAATCTATTTCAAATGATTTTCAAATAGGAACTTAAAAAAAAAAATAATGCATTTTAAAAGGCAATTTCTAAAAAGTAAGACTTTAGGTTGTAGCATGTCTTCTCTACAACTGTAACAATGTTCCTTTAGTGTCTCAGCACCAAAGTCAACAACTTTTGTAATGCCTGTTTTCTTACTCAATATCCTTAAGACCGTATTTTTCATTAACCTAAACACCTAAGAACTACTGCTTTCCTTTTTCCTTCTTTTTGGAAATTTCTAAATTTCCAACATTAAGGAATACAAAACGTGAATGGAAAAGAACTGATACCTGAGGATTTACTCCAGCAAGAGCCTGTAGCATCTGTTGAATAAACTGCTGATGTCCAGGTTCAGTGGTTCCTGCTGTGGGGCTTGTGTTTTCACTAGGTGTGGCGTTAGATCCATTGGTTCCTGAAGAGCCTCCAGTGCTTCCTAATGCCCCCAAGCCAGGAGTAAACCTAGAAAAAGCACAAAAAGGAAATATCCTAAGGTCCTGCAAAACCAGAGGCCAGTCCATAAATCGGTTACTTTTTAATATAATTAAGCTAAGCTATTTTCTTAAAATAAGCCCTTTTGGCCTGGTGCAGTGGCTCATTTTGGGAGACCGATGATCCCAGCAGCCCAGGAATTTGAGATCAGCCTAGGCAACATTGTGAGACTTCATCTCTACAAAAAATAAAAACAAAATTAGCTGGGTGTGGTGGTGCACACCTGTAGTATCTGTTACTTGGCAGGCTGAGGTAGGAGGATTGCTTGAGCCCAGGAGGTAGAGACTGAAGTAAGCCGAAATTGCACCACTGCACTCCAATCTGGTCGACAGAGTGAGACTCTATCTCTAAAAAGAATTTAAAAAATAATAATAATAATGTTTAACTTTGAAAACCCTGACTTAAAAACAATCATGGCCAGGCACTGTGTCCCAGCTACTGGGAAGAATGAGGTGGGAGGATCACCTGAGCCTAGAAGTTCAAGTTCAGCCAGGGTAAAAGAGCAAAAATCCAACTCCTAAATAAAAAAAAAAGGCGGGGGGAGGAGATAGGGGACCAGGTGCCGTGGCTCATGCCTCTGATCCCACTTTAGCAGGCCGAATCGCTTAAGCCCAGAAGTTTGAGACCAGCCTGGGCAACATGACAAAATCCCATCTCTAAAAACAACAAAAATACATACATACATACAAACATATATAAATAAACAAATTAGCTGGGTGTGGTGGTGCACACCTGTAGTCCCAGCTACTCAGGAGGCTGAGGTGAGAGAATCCCTTGAGCCTGAGAGGTAGAGGCTGTAGTGAGCCATGATTGCACCACCACACTCACAGCCTAGGCGACAGGGCAAGACCCTGTCTCCCCAACAACCAAAAAAAAAAAAAGGCAGAATACTACTAAATCTGAAATTCTCAGAGAAAGTAACCATTATGCACTTTCATCATCTTCCCCAAATAAGCCTACCCTGGGATGAGGCCCGGGGCTTCCGTTGCTAATGTCTGTAAACCCTGTTGAATCTGTAACAAGGCCTGCATTGCTCTAGGGTTTGACATTGCTGATAGTGTATCAGGATTCTGCATCTAAGGAAGAAAGAAACTAGTGGTTACAAAGGAATTAAAATCAGTGAAGGTAAATTTTTAAATCTTTGTTATGCTTCTGGAGAAAATCTAAAACCTTACACCTGGACACTGGTAATCCATAATTTCTTTCCCAAAATAAACACAAGTGTCTCCTCTTTGACAGCAAACCTAGTGTGCAAATCATTACTTGACCTCCTCCTAAGTCCATCATGAAAGCCATTTTCATAATGGAAGAAAATCAGGAGCTACTTTGGAAGCCACAACTATTTCCTTTCTCCAACAGAAGATAAAGTATTATTTCTAAGAGACAACCTCCAAATGCACAATTCTTAAGACATGGTAATATGGTAAAAGCCACATATTCCACCTAACCAAGTGTTACCTGTTACTGATATAACAATTTTACCAGTAAGGTACACTCTAAAACAACAGTTCCAAATTTGACGTTAATACATGTATGATGAGTTTAGCTTTACTACTTCCAAATATACACCACCTGACTAACCAAAGATAGGCTTACATCATTACAATAGATCAAGGACACCAACCTTGGAAAATGGTTTACAGGCCTGAGAGTCATCTGCATAATATATGAAGCTCTAGAACTACCAGTTTCAAAACACCAAGACTAACTTCTCTTTTGTCATTTTAAATAATAAAATACCATGGCAATCTCAAGTACTTGTTTATAATATAACCTTCCTTATATGACAACACTGACCATTTAAATCTTACTAATCCCGAGTTTGAGGAAATGAGATCTACCCGTTGAAAAAAAAAAAATTCGATTAATTTGGAAGAAAACAACCTGTAAAACAGAATAGGGTAGCTCTTTCCTGTTACTCAAAATTAGTTAAACCATAAAGCGTAACATGACACAAGGAAGCACTTCAAAGTTAGTACAGTGAAAGGAAATGGTTTATGGTATTAACAAAGCATTCAAAATCCTAGGTCCTAAAAAGCAAAAACAAAATGGTTCTTTCCTCAGAATTTGTTTAAGAAACATAAGCAAAAGGTCAGCAACGAAATGGGACTCAGTTAAGATCAAGCTGAATTCTCTACGAATTGACAGCATTATTGGTCTCTATTCTATGTTTTGCTATCAGCCAGAGAAGAGCAAGGAAAATGTTTATCATCAAATTTTTTCAAGCAAATCATTACCCAAGACAGCTAACATCTTGTCTTACTCACTTGTTGGAGGAAAGTTGGGAGCTGTTGTCTCATTTGTTCTTGAAGCTGAGGATTTCCAGCAAATAGGGGATTATTCAGCATCATCTATGGGGCAAGTGTTCAAACAATTTTAACTGGAAATATCTGAAACAAGTAATGTACCTTGTTTTATTCTATCTTCCCCCAAGTGCCTAAACTGGCACTTAAAAGAGAGGAAGGTAGAACATAAATAAAAAAGGAAAAGGGAAGGTACTGTCCACAAGAGGGATCTCCAGAAGAATAAAAACAAAAACGAGGCATCTTTTCTCTCAATGAGAATGGTGGTTATGATAATGACATGCAATATCCTAAAAAATAAAAGGAATCATTTTCTTAGGCTTTTCCTTGAACAAAGGTGAACATTTGCCATTGAAAGAAAAATGGGAGTAACTGGCATTCATGAAGATATATTTTCTACTACACTGACAGAATAAACATAAACATCAATACATGAAACTATGTAACATGGCTTGCTTAGAAACCTCGACACGCAAGTGGCAGGCACAGAGAAAATCCAGATCTGAAAAGGACCACTACATCTACCTGCCTACTACAAAACAGCTAATATGAGGTCCAAAAAAATAACACCGCAAAACAGCAACCAACGTGCCAGAGAAATGGAGCTGCTAGGTGAAAATCAGCCAGGCCTAGCACCAACAGTCCTCTGGGGAAAGTATTTAAATGATTTAAGACCTAAAATATGTAAATCCATTTGAGAACACCAAGATTAGCATCTGGATTTCACCTCACTACCACCAGAGATGAGAAAAGTGGCATCTCCTAACCTTCAAATAAACGTTAAGAATTTAAAAATCAGGATCAATATTAGTATGATGTCATATACCTAAAAATAAGATTAAAATACACAATCAGCATAACCAGAAACTAATAAATTCTTGTAGCTTCAAAAGACACATTTTATATCATTTTCTCCAGATGGAGTAAAAAAGTCAACTAACAAGGATTTACTGACAGCCTATTTACCTATCCAAAGTCTGGGGAGGAAATGATCCTCGCCATAAAGTAGTTAACTGTATTTAAGAGCAATGTAAATGCCGGTAGAGTAAATTCACCCCAATTCTTGCAAAGTGATCTTTTAGTTAATTTCAATACAATAACCAAAGCAGATGTCAGACAACCTTTCAGGAATATACAGTATTTATTTCAAAGTGACCAATAAGTTCACAGTAAGTAAACTAATATCAGCTTAAGGTCAACAAACCTGCTTCTTTATTGGTTCCAGTCAAATACTTCTTTATTATGAACATATTAACGAGGTTAGCACACATATCTTTTGGAATTTACTTCATTTAATATTAAAAAAGCATGTCATCTTAAATGTATTTATTCGCAGATAATCATCTCATTTGATTAGGATATTTCTTATAACTTACCTGAGTGCTTATACTACAAGATTTTACACTCAAGACTCTTTTTAAATATTTAAAAATCAAAAGAATAGAAAAAAACACAGATTTTAATCTGCAGATAACAAGAACACTGTAACGGTTTCTAAACTATCTGTAATAAAAGACCTGCCAATCTAGTATTAGCAACATTGTGCTTTAGAGTAAAAAAATAGTATGTGAGTGCTCAAGTCACTTTACTAATGTAAGATTATTACAAATTGCTAGGCATGTGCTTGTTAAAGTCAAATTTTGAAAGCAAGATGCACATTCAGTATTAGCCATATACACACTTAAAATGGCTTATTATGGTAAATTGAGGCATTTAATACTAACAACTCAGTCTGATAAGTTTCATATGCATAAATCAATCTTCCATAAAATGTACCTCCAATATACAGAATCACAGACACAAAAATTCTTCTTAAAATTCGTTATTTCCAATTTCACAAATTTGGTGAGGGCATAAGTTATTACTGAGAATTATACGTCAAAGATACTTGAATCAATATAGTTCTAGAATTTAGAAAATAAAAACCATTCATTTGACTTAAAGCTTTTAAAATGTAAGGGATGGGATTAACTATAAAGTCCTCCAAATTCCTGACGCACTACAGAAGCCGTTTTTAACAAACAGCAAATATAAACTACAGATGATCAAGGTTTATTTCACATTCTCCGTGGTTTTTCAAGCCCTATGGTAAGGAACCTAGAGAGTACCTAGAGAACTTGAGGGGGAAGGAGTTATCAGATGCAATTATCTCAAAATGTCTAAGGATGGGGCCCAAGCGTCAGTACTGTCTATAAAGCTTCCCAAGTGATCCTGAATGTTCAGCCAGCATTGAGATCCCCTAATTTTCTTAGCTGTGGTCTCTTTAGAAACAAATTAGAAAAAGGAATACATTAATAAGGGACCAGTATACGATCTTCAGCAGGGAAATCAATAGTTGAAAGAATGAGAACATTGTTCTGACAAATCCCCCTGTCTTTAATAAATGACTTCATACTATTTTACAACTGCCATTTTGAGTGTGACTATTATAATCAAACGTATTAACATTGCTCTTAATTGCTTTCAAGATTTACAATTAAGTAGTTTATCTTCAAAAGAGTGGGCATTCCATAACTTTGTACTTGTCTCCTAACTCAACATATGTAGAAACAAAGGAAACCTGCACTTCTTTCTAGTCAATGAATGGCAGAGATAAAGATGTTTTGTATTAATTTACGACAAAGAAGTACATGGTCTAAAAAACTGGAGACACAGTTTACTTTTCTAGTGTGTTAAGATATCGTACACAACACAAATGTGCCAAAAATCACAATTACTAGATTAGGTTATTTTAATTCACACTGCACAGTCCTTTTCAATACAATTACAAACTCACCTGCGCAGCAAGGTCAGGATTCTGGCTTAGTGACTGCATCATGCTTCTCATGTAGGGAGCAGACAACATGTTTTGCATAAGTTGTGGGTTTTCAGTTATTTGTTGCAACAAGCTCTGCATTCCTGGTGTGTTGAACATACTAGCTGAAAGTTTGTTTTAAAAAAAGACATATTAAGGAAAAATACACAAAAGTTAAAGCTTTAATTTTACCAGGTACAAATGATTATACATATTATGTATCAATTGAACTATGAAAGAACTTTAAAACTAAAAGATCTCTAAAAGTACATGCCCAACATATACCAGGAAAAGAGGACTTACGAGTTTAAACATTCTGGTTGTATTTACAGTAAAATCTTGTCTAATGGAGGACTTCTGAAGTCAACTTAAGGCAAAAATTAGATACGGTCAAAATTACTGCTGAAAAATTCCATACAGTGAAAAAGACTGAGCCAACTTTTCCTCCAGGACTGCGAAGGATTAATTAGAATCATATTTGGCACTCAATATTGCTTACCCTTATGAAAGAAGGAAGCCTTCATGTCCAAAGGAACAAAAGATTTATGCCTCCACCCATTTTCACTGTGTACTGCCACTCACTAAGTAAAATAGTAGGTACATTTAACATTTGAAACCACAGGTAACAGTGACTCCCAGCAGTATCAGGAGCCTGACTACCTGGGTTCAAATCTAACCTAACCCCTGTGATCTTGGGCAAGTTATTTAGTGTCCTCATGTTTAGCATTCCCCATGTGTAAAATGGAGAAAGCGGTATCTACTTCATAGGGTGGTTGTAAGAAATTAATGTATAAAGCACTTGTTATGATTATTGTTTTTCCTTTAATTGCCAAGGGCTACAGCTGAATTTATGTGAATCCCATATCTGATGACAACTGCATATTCAGGCAAATTTTCTTTGAAAACTAAGTTAATTTGCTTGACTTACACCTAGATTTTCAACTGCCAACTAGATACACTCAAACTCAAATATATTCTCAAACTTACTATGCCAAGTCAACTCATCAGGTTTTTCATCTCTCTTCTGCTATTCCATCCAGTGTAGTTATATCAGGCTTAAGACATCTAACTCCTCTTGCGTATCTTTCTAGTTTATTATAATTCTACTGTTTTTAATAGTTCTTGTTTTTCCTATTTTCTCATGTTGTAAATTTTAACGTAGGTTTTTTCACATCCTAGAGTCCAACCTTGGAGATACTGTGGGTTTGGTTCCAGACTGCTGTGTAATAAAGCAAGTCACACACATTTTTTGGTTTCCCAGCCCACACACAAGTTGTTTGCATGACACTGTAGTCTATTAAGTATGCCACAGCCTTCAGTCTAAAAAACACTCTGCACACAAATTTAAAAATACTTTATTGCCAAAAGTTGCTAACAGTGAGTCAGTTGGTGGTCGCCAAAGGTTGAGGTGGCTGTGGTAACTTCTTAAAATAAGACAACAATGAAGTTTGCCACATCAGGAAAACTTTGTTGCCTTCTATGCTGTTTGATAGCATTTACCACAGAACTTTCAAAATTGGAGCCAATCCTCTCAAACCCTGTCACTGCTTTATCAACTAAGTATATAAAACATTCTGAAATTTTTGTTGTCATTTCAACAATGTTCACAGCATCTTCACTTAGAGTAGACTCTATCTCAAGAAACCGCTCTTTGCTCATCTACAAAAAGCAACTCATCTGTTCGAGTTTTTTCATGACATTGTAGCAACGCAGTCAGTGTTCAGGCTCCACCTCTTCTTTTCATTTTGAACTGAGATGGAGTCTCGCTTTTGTCACCCAGGCTGGAGTGAGGGGAGTGGCACGAACTCAGCTCACTGCTGCCTCCAATTCCTAGGTTCAAGGGATCCTCCTGCCCAAACCTTCCAAAGTGCCGGGATTACAGGTATAAACCAACACATCTGGCAGGCTCCACTTTACATTCTAGTTCTCTTGCTATTTCCACTACTTCTACAGTCCCCTCCTCCACTGAAGTCTCGAACTCCTCAAAGGCATCCATGAGGGATAAACTTCTTCCAAACTGCTATTCATGTTGATATTTTGACATCCTCTCCACGAATTAGGAATCTTCTTAATGACACTGAGAATGGTGAATCCTTTCCAGAAGGTTTTCAATTTACTTTGCCCAAATCCATTAGAGGACTCATTATCTAAGGCAGCTACAGTCTTATGAAACATATTTCTGAAATAAGACTTGAAATTGCTCCTTGATCCATGGGCTGTATGCAGAATGAATGCTGTGTTAGTTAGCAGGCATAAAAACAACATTAATCTCCTTGTACATCTCCATCAAAGCTCTTGCGTGACTACATGCACTATCAATGAGCAGTAATATTTTGAAAGGAATCTTTTCCTTAGCAATGTCTCACCAGTAGACTTAAAATATTAAGTAAACCATGCTGTAAACAGATGTGCTGTCATCCAGGCTTTTTTTTTTTTTTTTTTCCTATTTATAGAGCACAGGTAGAATAGATCTAGCATAATTTTTAAGGCCCTAGGATTATTGGAATAATAAATGAGCACTAGCTTCACCTTAGTCACCAGACACATTAGCCCCTAACAGAGTCAGCCTTCCCTTTGAAGCACTGAAGCTAAGAATTGACTTCTCTATAGAAATGAAAATTCTAGATATCTTCTTCCAATAGAAGGCTGATTTTCACCTACATTAAAAACTGGTTGTTTCATGTAGCCACATTCCTCGATGATCTTAGCTAGATCTTCGGGATAACTTGCTGCAGCTTCTACAACAGCACCCGCTGCCTCACCTTGTACTTTCATGTTATGGAGATGGCTTCTTTCCTTAAACCTAAGCTAGTCAACTTCAGCTAGTTTCCAACTTTTCTTCTGCAGATTCCTTACCTCTCAGCCTTCATAGAATTAAAGAGAGTTAAGGCCTTGCTCTAGGTTAGACTTTGGCTTAAGGGAATGGTGTGGCTGGTTTGATTGTCTATCCAGATCACTACAATTTTCTCCACATCAGCAATAAAGTTGTTTCACTTTTTTGTCATTGATGTCTTCACTGGAGTAGCACTTATAATTTTCTTCAAGAACTTTTCCTTCGCATTCACAACCTGGCGGTGTGGTGCAAGAGGCCTAGCTTTTGGCCTATCTTAGCTTCTGATATGCCTCCCTCATTAAACTTAAGATTATTTCTAGCTTTTGATTTAAAGTAAGAGATGCAGGACTCTTTTTTTCTACTTGAATACTTAGAGGCCACTGTAAAGTTATTAACTGACCCAATTTCAATGTTGTGTCTCAGAGAACAGGGAGACCCAAGGAGAGAAAGAGAAGTGGAACAGCCAGTCAGCCCAACAGTCAGAACACACACATTTACTGATTAAGTTCGCCAGGTACAAGGTGGTTCCTGGTACCCCAAAACAATTACTAAAGTAACATCAAAGATCACTGATTACAGAGTCACCATAACAGAATAATAATGAAAAAGGCTGAAATATTGTGAGAATTATCAAAATGTGATACAGAGACATGAAGTGGGCACATGCTGTTGGAAAAATGGTACCAACAGACTTGCTCAATGCAGGCTCACTGCAAACCTTCAAACTGTGAAAATCACACTATCTGTGAAGCACAACAAAACGAGGTGTGTCTGTATTCTAAGCCAGGCTGGCAAACTACAGCCTGCAGGACAAATCTGGCCTATAACATGTTTCTGCTCAGCCAATGAGTTAAAAATTGCTTTTACGTTTCAAAGCCAGGCGTGGTGGTTCATACCTGTAATTCCAGCACTTTGGGAGGCTGAGGCTGGTGGATCATTTGAGGTCAGGAGTTCAAGACCAGCCTGGCCAACATGGCGAAACCCCGTCTCTACTAAAGATACAAAAATTAGCTAGGTGTGGTGGTGCACACCTGTAATTCCAGCTACTGGGGAGGCTGAGAAGGGAGAATCGTTTGAACCCAGGAGAAGAAGGCTGCAGTGAGTCAAGATCATACCAACGCACTCCAGCCTGGGCGACAGACTCTGTCTCAAACAAAACAAACCAAAACAATTTTTGGCTGAGCACAGCGGCTCACATCTGTAATCCCAGCACTTTGGGAGGCCGAGGCAGACACATCACCCAAGGACGTGAGTTTGAGACCAGCCTGGCCAACATGGTGAAACACTGTCTCTACTAAGAAAAAAATACAAAAAAATTAGCCAGGTGTGGTGCGTGCCTGTAATCCCAGCTACTCTGGAGGCTGAGGCACGAGAATCGTTGGAACTTGGGAGGTGGAAGTTGCAGTGAGCCAAGATCATGCTACTGCACTCCAGCCTGGGTGACAGGTCAAGACTCGGTCTTTAAAAAAAATCGCTTTATGTTTTTATTTTTAAATGGTTAAGGGAAAAACAAATCCAAGATAAACATTTTGTGAAATGTGAAAACTATCTGAAATTCAAATTTCAGTGTCCATGAATACCATTTTACTGGAACAGTCTTTCTCACTTATTGTCTATGGGTGTTTTGCGCTTTCACAAAAGCAGTGAGGACTTGCAACAGAAACTGTCTATGGTACTGTCACTCCTTCACACTGTTATTTGTTTTGTTTTGAGACAGGGTCTCATTTCATCTCCCAGGCTGGAGTGCAGTGACGCCATCACAGTTCACTGCAGCCTCAACCTCCCTAAGTGCAGGTAATCCTCCCACCTCAGCCTCCCAAGTAGCCATACTACAGCTGCACAACATGCCCGGCTACTTTTTGTCTTCTTTGTACAGATGAGGTTTCCACGTTGGCTAGGCTGGTCTCAAACTTCTGGGTTCAAGCAATCCACCCACCTTAGGCTCCCAAAGTGCTGGGATAACAAGTGTGAGCCACCATGCCACACCTGACCTCCTTCATACTGTTGTTCAGTATACTACTACAAATCACAGTGAATCAATTATACTCACGCAGCACAAAATCACTGCAGCATTAAAAAAAAATAATAACCAGTATATACCAATCATGCCAGAACAAGAAAAAAGGAAGAAGGGGAGTTACAAATGTCAGGTTTCTAAGGCACAGTGGAATATATTTTATTAAATGAGATGGCAAAACTTGTGTTTCTTATGCAATGACACTGAAAGAATACAACATATATAAACACTTCCGGCACAACTACTCATCACAATACTCCCCACTCACAGAAAAGCAATGGTCAGAAAAAATATAAACTTTAAAACGAAATACCTCATCATAGCCACTTTTTCACAAAAATGAAAATAAGACTGCAACCAAAGTTAAGTTTCCAAGTAACTTGTTAGCCAAAGAAAGCCAAGTACTAGTGATGACTAACAGTTAATTAAATCTTGATTGCAGTAACCAAATGTGTCCAGAGAAAATAAACTCACTGAAGTCTACTCGGCTCTCAGGAAGAACAGTTTTTCTCAGAGTTAAGGATATCAATATTCAATTTAAAAACAATGCAAATGATTCTGAGTGCTATTTCTAAGTTCCTGATGAGCTGACAGATGTTACTGATACTACTCAATTGTATGAGGAATCAATGGCAAGTTTGAAGTGACCAAAAAATTATCCTCTATAAATAATCTGAATGGAACAACCAGGGTAAGACTATTTTTTAAAAAGCTGAGGCCGGGCGCGGTGGCTCAAGCCTGTAATCCCAGCACTTCGGGAGGCCGAGACGGGCGGATCACGAGGTCAGGAGACCGAGACCATCCTGGCTAACACGGTGAAACCCTGTCTCTACTAAAAAATACAAAAAAACTAGCCGGGTGAGGTGGCGGGCGCCTGTAGTCCCAGCTACTCAGGAGGCTGAGGCAGGAGAATGGCGTGAACCCGGGAGGCGGAGCTTGCAGTGAGCTGAGATCCGGCCACAGCACTCCAGCCTGGGTGACAGAGCGAGACTCCATCTCAAAAAAAAAAAAAAAAAAAAGCTGAGAAATACGAATTTTATACAACTTGAAGTAGAATCTGCTACGTGCGGAATTAAAAGGACTTAGTTGGACATATTTTCAAAGCATATAAAAATGTAAGGTATTTAACCTTAAAGACTATAGTTATTCACTGTCTTATTCATCAGGAGCTACTCTGGAAAATATTTTGATCTATCTTGAACCAGGAGATCACATACTACTGAACCAGGAGTATCAGTGAGGAGCATTGTTCACTCCTGTGAACTTAACCATAGTCAACTTCATTACTTTTATTAACAATAGCTCAATATTCTGACATTATATATATCTGACAATAGCTCAACATTCTAACCACACAAAAGGTTGATGGTGACTTAGCAGATGTAAAGTTTCATTGCATTATTCTATCAGCTCACGCCAAAGACTAAAATTTTGGTAAATGAGAACCACCACCCTGTCAACCTACCAACAACCAAACACTGAATTACTATATGAATTCGTTTTTCTTAGAGACTTCGTAATGCTTCTCCATGAATTCAACCTACAACTACAAAGCAAAGCAGCATTCATGTGTGATCATACTAAAGTTATTTTGACAACTAAAATTGTTTGAATCACAACTAATGTCAAGGTGCTTTACAGACTTCCTATGTTGTCAAAAAAAAAAAAAAATCACGAGAAACGAGATCTCCATTCCCACAAATTTGAATATTTACTTTTGAGCTCATACTACCAGCAACATTTTTCAGACCTCAATGCAAATGCAAAGGCAATTCACATTTCAAAATTCACTTAACTGTGCAATTGAGGAGCTACTACCTAATCTTCGCTTTGAAGTGATTAATCTGAATGTAATGGCATGTTAAAAACAACATTATCTAATGGAATTCTATAAATGCCTTCCAAACTGATAAATATGCTATTAAAATCAAATGCTTTTGGAATGAGTATGTATTTTGAATAAAGTCAGTCAAGTCTCATTACATATCACTATTAACAGATGAACTTTGCAATTTTGGTAAACAGAACACTGAACCTCAATTAAGCAAAATGTTATTCCCCCAAAGAAGTCCCATTCTTCTTATCAGTAGATATAAGGAAAATATTGTAACTAAATATTACCAAATTTTTTATTTTGTCAATTAAAAAATTTGTGGAAATTTGTCTTTTGATGCAATATTCTCCATTTTGCCTCTTGGCCAGCAATAACTAAAGTATTATCTGACCCTTCACATGAAAAATCTGTCAACTCCTGCTCTAACACTTCCTTATATTCTAGAGTAAGTGCTTACAGGACCAAAGAAGAGTCAAGAATTTCATCTTTACATGTATGTGTGTGCATATATGTATGCATCAAATGTCACAGTTGAGTAAGAATCATAATACTGTACAAATATGCTGACAATCTGATAGGCCACAGCACAGAAAGTTCATTCTTGCTATTTCTTGTTTTCCTTTGATGGAAATATTAACATGAAATGTTAAAAGTATCAAACCATTAAATATCTGAGTAAAAGGTTGCAAATCTGATTTTTGGTTTTTGGTTTTTTAGACAAAAGTTATTACTGTAGACAACCATGGTAAAGGGAAAGAAAACAACAGCCTAACCATTCAGGAAATATGATTAAATCTTTGCCTGCTCTATATCCTTTAAAGTAAGAACAATGCAACCCTCTCAAAAAATTGTTAGTAAGTATCAAGCAAGGATTAAGTAGAATATAGAACAGATTATTTTTTATTGATTTTAAAATGGTATTCAGATTTTACAAAAACTATATTATATACATAAATCTCAAGATATCCACTGTATTCTATAAAAGAATATATATCAACTGTGATCATTAATTACTCTTCTCATTCTGATTCTTCTTTCAGGAATGAATTTTTAAAAATTCTTCATTCAGCACCTCATCTTTCCACTTTCTCTGCCAAAGTACAGGCAACTTTTAAAACATACCCAGTCTGTCTCATTTTAGGGAAGTGTTCCCATGCCTCATTTCTTCCTACTTATATGCCAAGCATTAGGACCAAAACTGTCACTATGGCTAATGATCTTGGACCTAATTCATGGACAAAACATCAGCATGTAGTATCTGAGCAGCTGAAAGGAAGACATCTACTTACTGAGTCCAGTCTACAGAAAAGTGGACAAAAATAAATTTCTAACCTGTTCACACATGAGAATCTGCTTTACACAAACACACATCTTAACCCCACTATGAAAAATTCAGCTCCACAAAGTCTGAGGGTAAGATCTGGGAATCTGATTTTTAATAAATCTGGCAGGTGCTCTGATGCAGCCAGTATAGCCTTGACCTCAAGACGCGTGCTTGACAATCTACTGATCTAAAAATACAAAACCAGGCTAAAGACAGCAAACATGTGCTCTAGTAACAACCACACAGATAACTAAGTGTTCTCTCTACATTTAAAGCTTCCATTAAAAAAAAAAAAATGTGACCAGGTGCAGTGGCTCACGCCTATAATCCCACCAATTTGGGAGGCCGATGCAGGTGGATCACCTCAGGTCAGGAGTTCAAGACCAGCCTGACCAACATGAAGAAACCCCGTCTCCACTAAAAATACAAAATTGGCCAGGCGTGGTGGTGGGCGCCTATAATCCCAGCTACTCAGGAGGCTGAGGCTGAGGCAGAAGAATCGCTTGAACCCAGGAGGTGGAGGCTGCAGTGAGCCAAGACTGTGCCACTGCACTCCAGCCTGGGCAATAAGAGTGAGGCTCTATATCAAAAAAAAAAAACATGAAAAAGATAGTTTATAAAAGATACTCACCATACACACACACACAAAAGCACAAAGAATAAGAGTATAAACAATGTTTTAATTATGTAAGTGAGGACAACAAAGAAAAAAGCCTGAGTTGTTATAAGCATACCTCCTACTCCAGGCACCAAATTTGGCGCAGTAGTACTCTGCCCAGCAGTGCCACTGGCAGCACTACCAGTAGTGCCACCCACAGTGCTGGTAGTGCCGCTGGAAGCTGATGAACTCTGGGAAGTCTGTGGAGCCCATGGATTGGGTAGTGGATCTCTATTTTCTGTACGGGAAGGTTGACTACCTTCACCAGAGGATGTATTGCTCACCAAGGAAGCAAATGGATTACCACCAAACTGTAATAAAGACAAAAAAATCACAAATAATAAGCTTTTGTTTTAAATAAGACAAGAAACTTTTTTTTTTTTTTTTTTGAGACGGAGTCTTGCTCTATCGCCCAGGCTGGAGTGCAGTGGTGCGATCTTGGCTCACTGCAAGCTCCGCCTCCCGGGTTCACGCCATTCTCCTGCCTCAGCCTCCCAAGTAGCTGGGACTACAGGTGCCCACCACCACGCCCGGCTAATTTTTTGTATTTTTAGTAGAGACGGGGTTTCACCATGTTAGCCAGGATGGTCTCGAGCTCCTGACCTCGGGATCTGCACGCCTCAGCCTCCCAAAGTGCTGGGATTACAGGCATGAGCCACCGTGCCCGGCCACTAAACATTTTAAAAACTGAAAACCACATTCCTCATATAAAAGCTACCCTCAGTCATACACATATTTGTGTTAAAACAGAAGCTACTCCTTGGCCTGAACCTTGGAGCCAGTGGATCACCTGCTCTTGTGCAGCACTCAGCATTGGTTCCTGAATATCTGTGTACATGCGCCTTAAAGCATTATATCCCCCTGGGATGCTTTCTAGGTTGCTCAAGGCTCGGTCCTGGTTCCTCATCATTTCCTGCATCATTGCTGGATTCCTGGCAAGTTCCAACGTCTAAGAAAAAGATTTCCGAAAAAATTTAAAAAGAAGAAAAGGCATTGAAATACACATGAATTACATGAATTACTTTATTAACTGCCATTAAACAAAGTTTATGGGAGGCCACTGTTTTGGACCAGCCTCCTGCACTATGCCCCAGCAGACCAGACCAAACCAAAATGGAGCCACTTGTGCCAAGTGCCATGTAATCAAGTCAACTATGAAAAGGGCCAGTTTCCCCCTCAAAACCATAGTAAGCTGCAGTCAACGTGAGTCACTGTAACAAGAAAGAGTTCCCTCCATTTTAACCCTATTAGGAAAGTAACTTTGAAATGACCCATCTGCTTTTTGTTCGTTTTTGCTTTCTTCAGCCCTTTTATGCCTATAAAGCCAACCTCTTCTGCTCAGCTCATGGGAACACTCTATTTTATAAAACGAGGTGTTGTCTGATTCTAGAATCACAAATAAAAACCAATTAAAGCTTTAGAGTTGTTGCAATTTTGTATTCAATATACAAGGCAGGAGATTATTTTAAATAATCCCTGGTGTATTTCACCTCAAAAAAGGAACTTAGCATTCAAATAACATAAAGAAGGAAGCACTTCGTTAAGAGTGAATTTCCCATCTCCAACATTGGACTTTTTGATTCTTAATCCTTTAAAATAAACTATTTACAAAGATCCCTCAATTTAACAGAAAATTCAGAGTTCAAATAGCCAAATTAAGGCTTTGTTGAGTTTTCTTAAACAAAGATAAGGATTTCTCTCTTTAGCTTAACCATACATATAGGACAATCTCATTAATCATAGAAAATTACATAACAAATATATCATTTTTTAGCTAAACAAATTGAAAGAACTTTCCACATACTTGTCTCATTATATCTGGATTATTCAACATATGACTAATTTCTGGATTTCTCTGTATCAACTGCTGCATTTGTGGATTGGCCATAATTAATTGTCTCATCAGGTCAGGATTTGAGAGCATGCTCTGAACAAAGGGATTTTCCATGATCTGGACCATCATTTCAGGGTTAGACAAAAGTTGTCGCTGCATCTGACTCTGTAGTTCAGAGAAGTTGGTAGTATTCAAACCCAAGCTACTCAGACCTGCAAGTCCCCCAAGGCCACCTAAGAAGACAAAGGGCAAAAACATACAAACCAAAGTCAGAAAATTTATCATTAACATGACATAAACTATGAAGATGCAAAAAAGTATTAGTTGACCCAACAGTCTATCACAAGAAATCATTTAAAAACAAATCGAATACCTATTACTAATATTTAATTCCTATCATTGAAATTAGCCAAAAATTTACACTTTGGTTATTAAATTTAAGTAATAAAATCAACAAAATATATTTTCATGTGTGTAGTATAATACATAAATATATTTGGTCTTTCTCCTTGATCCTGAGTTACTAAAACCTTTGGAATTTTCTGAGTGACAGGAGTATCTTTTATTATTCATTACAAGCCCTTTTTGAAAATTATGCTAATGAAGTGACTTAGGCCCCTGGATAGCCTCAGAAAGGAGCTGGGCACCAGAAAGACAAAGTGATTAAAGGGCTGAAGCTTTCAGCCCCACCCACCAAGAAAGTGAGGGAAGGTAGCTGGAGATAGAGCTCTGTGCAAATTCTTGAACAATAAGATTAAGAAAACTCAACATGAAAAGCATATCTGAGTGTTAGGAGAGTTGTGCGCTGAGGGGACCTGGAACCTTTGAGCTGAACTTCCATGCCCCACATACCTTGTGCCCTTATAATTCTCTTTCAAGATTTGTCTGTTTCTGAGTTGTATCCTTTATAATAAACAGGTAAACGTATAAGTGTTTTCTTGAGTTCCAGGTGCCATTCTAGCAATTATTGAACCTGAGGAGGAGGTCAGGGGAACCCCCAATTTAGAACTGGTCAGTCAGAAGTACAGGTGGCCTAGAACTTGTGACTAGTATCTGAAGTAGGGGCAGTCTTGTAGGACTAAGTCTGCTAACTTGTGAGATCGGATACTAACTGTAGGTAGGCAGTATCAGAAAAGAAACTGAATCTTGGACACAGAGCTGGTATTGGACAACTGGCTGGTGTCAGAAAAAAACACTCCAGAATATGCCAGCTAAAGGAAGAAATAATAAATACACACACCAGACTATAGTTCTAATAATCTTTCCAAAAGACTAGTTTAAGTTCTATTAACAGGAAGCAGAATTCACCTATAAACTCTGGGTACAAGAGGGCTGATACTGCCAATCAAGGATACAGAAAGCCAGGGAACACTTGGAAATAGATTTCTCTTTGGAGGACTTAAACCAAGGAGAAACCTAACAGAGCAACAGGATGACCAAGTGCTTACTTTGGTAATCACAAAGTGTTTACTTTGTAAAATTACATAACCAACCAAATGCATTCATTCCTCACTTACTAAGCACTTTTTATATATGCCAGAGACTGTGCTACACATGTATTGAGAATAAGGCAAAGAGAAAGACATTCTCAGAACTCAATCTAGTGGGAAAGACAGATAAGAAAATAAATGTCTACACAGATGTTAAGTACTTCAGTAAAGAATATTCACAGGATATTATGGTAATATAACCTAAGTGGAATGCCTACTTTCAGAAGAAGAGACAACACTTAATGAGTCTGGAGCATAAATACTTTGCAAGGAAACGTAAAGAAGGTTAGGAGGGGGACTGAATACTAGGCACAATGAACACCATATACAAAAAGCACAGAGATAAATGTATTAATGCATTCTTGAAACCACAAAAACTTCAGTATGACTAACTACAGTAGCAGATTGCAGTGCTCACCAAACATTTCATTTTGCAGCCTTATTATTTCTTTTGCACTTGGACAGGCCTATGTGAAATGCCAAAGGACTACAAGAAATGGTATGTGCCACTTCTGGTCAAAGTATAGCAGGTTCAACTTAAAACCCTTTAGCTGTCTCTTCTGCCATGTTCCAAACGGTAGAGCTATAATACAGCAGAATGAAAAATGACTTTCATTACCTTGAGTCTCTGAGGGACTATATGGATGGGCACCTTACAAACCGGTAAAAAGCAAGTAGCATGCAGAAAAATGTAGCAAGAAATGAAGCTTTGTTGTAATAAACCACTGAGTTTGGCTATCTATTATCAAAAGATAATGGATAACAGCACTTCGGGGGATCACAAGGTCACGAGATCTACACCATCTGGGCTAACACAGTGAAACCCTATCTCTACTAAAAATGCAAACAAATTAGCCGGGCGTGGTGGCACACTCCTGTAATCCCAGCTACTCAAGAGGCTGAGGCAGGAGAATCGCTTGAACCCGGGAGGTGGAGGTTGCAGTGAGCCCAGATCACGCCACTGCACTCCAGCCTGGGCAACAGAGCAAGACTCTGTCTCAAAAAAAAAAAAAAAAAAAAAAAAAAAAATCTTCCACAGAACCTCAATATATAAATCTAATACAGGCCAGGCACAGTGGCTCACATCTGTAACCCCAGCATTTTGGGACGCCAAGGCAGGACGCCATAAGCCAGGAGTCTGAAGCTGCAGTGAGCTATGATGGCACCACTGCACTCTAGCCTCAGTGACTGAGCAAGATCCTGCCTCTCTTAAAAAATAAAACAAAACTAATATAATAAAAGCAAAAGCAGTTTTAGGCTAGGCTGGCTTCCCAGACCCCTTTCCATGTGTTCAGGACAGTTACAAAATAACTAATGCAGTCTGATTCTTTCCTTTTACTGATGAAAAAATTATGATTCAGGGACGCTGGCTTATGATTAATAACCAGCTAACAGAGCGAGATTCCGTCTCAAAAAAATAAATAAATAACCAGCTAATCTTACTCATACTAAATTATGTGGTAGTCAGATCAGGTACACACACACTACATCTCTTTCATTATTAAAAAGAAAGGCACCAACTGATATGTAAGAATATCCACATCCCTACCTATTTCCTTAATATCTACAATTATAGGAATATATAAGTTTTTTTTTAAATTTTTGTTGTTAAAGTGACATAACGTTTTCTTTTCTCATTTTATCTGAAGCTACCCAGGAAGGGAAAGGAGTATTTTTTCCCATCCCTATGGAGATGACTAAAGACACTTACCTAAACCAAAAGGGTTGCTAGTAGCAGAACCAGATGTGGAGTTACTATTAGGAGTTGATGATGTGGTAACATTGCTTCCAGCGGTATTTGTTTGCTGAGCTGAATGATCCTGAGGCCTAGGGAAAATAATTAATCACAGAGTAAGCAGTAGAGCTGATTATTTTTGAAAGAACCACTGAAATCCTGACATCTAGAAATAAAGAGTAAACTCTCAGATGAAATCAAATTATCATTTAATAAAAAGCCTGAGAAAACTAAGCGTTAGGAACAAAAAGTACAAAATAAAATAAAATCCTGCAAAATACAAAATATGCTGCAATTGCCCCTCCTCTCTGAGTATAACGTACATAAATATTTCATTAGTTTTAATCATATTGCTTATGTAACAGAGGGAGATAGGTTATTTCATAAGAGGGAAGTCAGTAACCAGTTACACCCACAAAGTTTGACTATATAAAAAACTTCTTTATCTTGGCCAGGTGTGGTGGCTCACGCCTGTAATCCCAACACTTTGGGAGGCCGAGGCAGGTGGATCGCCTGAGGTCAGGAGTTCAAGACCAGTCTGGCCAACATGGTAAAACCCTGTATCTATTAAAAATACAAAAATTAGCCAGGAGTGGTGGTGCATGCCTGTAATCCCAGCTACTCAGGAGGCTGAGGAAGGAGGATTGCTTGAACCTAGGAGGTGGAGGTTGTAGTGAGCCAAGATTGTACCACTGCACTCCAACCTGGGCGACAGAGTGAGACTCTTTAAAAACAAACAAACAAAAAAACCCACAACTTTTTTATCTATCCCCTTCTAGTTTTTGAGGGTTATGAGCCAGTTTTACTAAGGCCCCTGAAATTCTTGAAAACAATAAAAAGTGAGAGTTCACCAAAAGAAAGTCAATCAATATGATTAATAATTATTACCTTTTTTTTTTTTTTTTAAAGACAGAGTCTTGCTCTGTCACCCAGGCTGGAGGTGCAGTGGCATGATTTCGGCTCACTGTAACCTCCCCCTCCCAGGTTCAAGCGATTCTCCTGCCTCAGCCTCCTGAGTAGCTGGGACCACAGGTGCACATCACTGTGCCGGGGCTATTTTTTGTATTTTTAGTAGAGATGGGGTTTCACCATGTTGACTAGGTTGCTCTGGAACTCTTGACCTCAGGTGATGGCCCCGCCTCACCCTCCCAAAGCGCTCAGATTACAGGCGTGAGCCACTGTGCCTGGCCTGATTATTATTTAGTATTATCTCTAAAAGGAAATAAGCCAGGCAAGGTGGCTCACACCTGTAAAGCCAGCACTTTGGGAGGCCTGACCTGAGGTCAGGCGTCTGTGACGAGCCTGGCCAACATAGGGAAACCCCATCTCTATTAAAAATACAAAATTAGCTGGGCATGGTGGCGCATGCCTGTAATTCCAGCTACTTGGGAGGCTGAGGCAGGAGAATCACTTGAGCCTGGAGGCAGACGTTGCAGTGAGCCGAGATCGTGCCACTGCACTCCAGCCTGGGCGACAAGAGCAAAATTCATCTCAAAAAAAAAAAAAAAAGTAAAGAAATAAAGAAAACCTTTCCATGATACCAGACAAGAGTTTTGAATCTCACTCCTTGCTTCTTTCCCTGACTTTAGCTAAGCACACATTTTTCCATTTTAACATCTCTGAAATCAGGATCTGTCTTCCAATTGCTGACAGCCAGGCATCAACTACATTCCTGCACATGTAGTCTACATGACTTCAACTGAATGCCTGGCTACACTGTTGTACCATACGTGACAGGCTTAATTACCACATTAAGTGTCTTCAAAAAAATTACACCATTAATCGGCACTGAGAGAAGTTATCATGTATTCAGAATAGCACCAAAATAGAAGGAATATTTTGAATGAGTAAAGCAAGTATTTGCTGTTGGTGAATACCAGCATAAAAACTTACAGAATGAGTGTTAATGGCTTGGAACAAAATCCTGGAGAAAATACTGGAGAGCTCTTTTAAGAAATGCTGCACCACCAACACTCTTTGACAGAACAGAGTTTGATACTGTATGAAAAAATATGGACACTGACAACTAAGTCTTTGTATGTCATGCAAGAGTGATACGATAAAATTCCATACCCACGTTAAGTCTAAAGGAGCTCTTCACTAAGCATAAAATAAACCTTTTAAGTGACAAGAAAACATCAATTCAGTTAGCAGTATTCTTTCGTAGTGATACACAAAGGTATCTCTTTAAAACTGGTGGTGCCAGCTGGACACTGTGGCACACCTACGGTCCCAGGCTGACATGGGTGCATCACTTGAACCCAGCCAGGGCAACACGGCATGACTTTCTCTCTTTCAAAAAAAAAAAAAAAGTTCCTTAGACTTAATGAAATATGATTATCAATTTGTGGTTTGCTAAGGAGATAAGTCATTCACGATCTTTGTCTAAAAATTTCCTTACTAAAAGAAAAGCTGGGCTGGGTGCGGTGGCTCACACCTGTAATCCCAGCACTTTGAGAGGCCAAGGCGGGCGGATCACAAGGTCAGGAGATCGAGACCATCCTGGCTAACACAGTGAAACCCCGTCTCTACTAAAAATATAAAAAATTAGCCGGGCGTGGCAGTGTGCGCCTGTAGTCCCAGCTACTCAGGAGGCTGAGGCAGGAGAATGGCATGAACCCAGGAGGCGGAGCTTGCAGTGAGCCAAGATCTCGCCACTGCACTCCAGCCTGGGCGACAAAGTGAGACTCCGTTTCAAAAAAAGAGAGAAAAGCTAAAAACTTGCTTGTTCTAATGCAAATAATTTAGATATAATAACTAAATACCAATGAACCCTGTAAAATATGAAATGGTTATCTGACAATCGCGTAAGCATTAACATGCAATCACTTTTTTTAAAAAAAAAATTAGATAGCAAGGAAAGAATTTTAACTATTTAAATATTAATGACAGGGAAAGTAATTTACAGCCAACACTAGTTACTTTTAGAAGTATGAACATTTATCCACGATTTTCAAGCTGTACATCTTCCAAAACCATACCTGTTTTGCGTTTTAATGACAAGGTGAACAGTAAGTCCATCATGAATTCCATGCTGACTCAAGGTATCTTGATCTTTCAAAATTTTTCCAGCAAATATCAACACAAGTTGGTCAGTATGCGATTTAAAACGTTTAGAGATTTCTTCCTTAAACTAAATAAAAATAAAGTAAGTATGTATTACAGTTGTTTGCACAGCACCATACAGTCTAGTTTCTAGAGGTACCTCATAGAGGCCTCTACTACAGACACTACAGTTCAAACACCATAATGCCAATGTTCCAGGAGGCTGAGGCAGGAGGACTGCTTGAGCCCAGGAGTTCAAGGCTGCAGTGAGCTATTATCACACCACTGCACTCCAGCCTGGGTGACAGAGCGAGATCCCGCCTCTAAAAACAAAACAAAACAAAAACTCCCCAATTCAGACAATATAGAGATGCGTCCTTCTTATGTCAGTATCTTGATCTTAGTAAGAAATGATTATCACTTCATCTCTAACACAAAGGTCTTATTATAGTGCACATATCCTATGTTCAATCCTCTGCTAAGGCCTAACAATGCATTGCTTCCCAATATCCTTATTCTTTTTATGTCAACGAGACCAGATTTAGTTCGAGCCACAATTAGCTCTTACTACGTCCAAAATAATCTATTCCTCAGACTTCTATCTTCAGTCCTGTTCCTTTCTTTCTAGTTGAATATAGTATACACAGCCAATCTCATATTCTTGGCCTGGGGGTGGAGTAGCTCTAATGCAAATACCCCAAGTCTGAAATGCACAAACATTCAAAACTTTTTGAGCATCCATGACACTCAAAGGAAATGCTCACAGGAGCATTTCAAACTTTGGATTTTCACATTAGGAATGCTGAACCAGTAAGTATATAAGGCAAATATTCCAAAAAAAAAAAAAAAATCTGAGACACTTCTGGTCCCAAGTCTGTCTGTTTAAAAAAAAAAAAAAAAAAAGTTTTTGGATAAGGTATACTTAATCTGTATTATACTGACCATCCTTCCCACTTATTTTATTCAATATTTATTAATAAGCAGTACTATGGAAAATCAAAGACAAAAGACACAACTCTTTCCCTGAAGGTGAACAGTCCAACGAGAGTCAAGTAAAACCATGAAGTCCACAGGAAGCATAAAGGGAAGTCAGAGAAGGCTTTCCATAAGTGAAAACTAAAGAAAGACTACAAAGCTGCCAATAAAACCTGAAGAAGGCTTTCCAGGGACCAGACATATAAAATCAGACAAAAGAGCATCCTGCTATAAAGAAAAACTTACTTATACTATTCTCAGATCTTTACCAAAATCACCAGTATGCTTAGGTTTTACCAGACTGCCCAAATAGGAAAGCTTCAGAGTGGGCCCAGGAATCTACATTAAAAGACTGGCTCAGGAAATCAGTCCAAATTCAGAAAAGAATCACATCTTCAAATCACTCTACCTCACTGTCCCACAGCAATGGATCACCATAGACGAGGAAACTGCTGCCAAGAAGGTGTTTTGGAAATACATAGGTGCATTTTTCTGGTTGTCACAATAAATAGACATTAAATGATAGAATGTCTGAGATTTTAAAAATCTTATGGGGACAAGGAAGGGAAGGCATATATAAATAACATGGTAAGCTATGTATCATTGTTGAAAATCAGAGATAGGTACATGAAAGTTCCTAACACTCTACATTTGTATATGAATAAAATTTTCCATAATCAAATTACAACAGCCAATGTAAACAACTGGTTTTTAAAAAATCTATTTTACCTTTGTCAACTCCCATACACATTGCTAACATTTTGAAAAATACCAAAAAAAAGCATAAAGATAACACAAAACTTCGCTTCAGTAAATATTTTGAAGCTTTTCCATCTGCATTTTCTTTCCTTTATTTGAAATCATACGATACATAATCCTTTTATCTAAGACAAGCAATTTCCAAGTAACTAAGAGAAAATCTTCATAGAACACCATTTGCATGATATTCTATATCTAGAAACAGGTCATAATTTAACTAGCCTCCCATTATTAGACACCTCATTTTCCCTTTAGTAGCCATCCGAAATAATAATATAATGAACGGCAGAACACATGGTTTGTAAGGATTAAACGAGAATGTATATAAATGCAAACATCAGGTATATAGGCAGTAGTCAATCAATGGTAGCTACTACTATGCCAGTTCTCTTAATACTCAACAATTTTGTGAGGAAGAGAGATTTTAATCCTATTTTGGACACAGAAAAAGAGGTTACAGATGTCTCCCTTCCCCCCACACTGACACAGCTAATAAACTGGGAGTTAGGATTCAAACCTAGATTTGACTTCAAAGACAAACCTATCCAGATTAACTATTTTTCATATGCAAAATGAGGGTAAAACTAGATTTGTGTTTCTTAACCTGAAACTCAGAAATCTTCTCCAAAATCTTTGATATCCCTCATTATTCTGAAATGAATGACTTTATTATAGAACATACAGTTATACAGCATTTTACCACATTTTAGGATTTGAAGGTAAGATGCTAGATTAAAGACACACATCTGGCAGCGCGCAGTGGCTCACATCTGTAATCCTAGCACTTTGGGAGGCCGAGGCAGGCGAATCACAAGGTCAGGAGATCGAGAACATCTTGGCCAACATGGTGAAACCCCATCTCCACTAAAAATACAAAAATTAGCTGGGCATGGTGGTGCGTGTTTGTAATCCCAGCTACTCAGGAGGCTGAGGCAGGAGAATCGCTTGAACCTGGGAGGCAGAGGTTGCAGTGAGCCGAGATTGCCACTGCACTCCAGCCTGGGTGATGAGAGCGAAACTTCGTCTCAAAAAAAAAAAAAAATGCATCTATTCTTACATCCTTTCAAATACTCACAAAAACAACAGAATTTTTTAAGCTTCATGGAGACATAACTCATACCACATAATTCACTCATTTAAAGTATACAATTCAATGATTTCTGGAGTATTCACAGATATGTGTTAGTCAATTTCAGAACATTTTCATTACCTCAAAAAAAATCTATACCCTACAGCTATCACCTACCTATGCCTCATCACTTCCAACCATAAGAAACCAGTAATTTATACTTTCTGTCTCCATAGGAGTATTTCATATAAAGGCAGTATTATAACATATGGTCTTTGTGACTAGCTTCTTATACTTGGCATGTTTTCAAGATTCACCCATGTCATAGCATGTATCAATACTTCATCCCTTTCTACGGCCAAATAGTATTCCATTGTATGGATATACCACCTATTTTGTTTATCCACTCATCAGGTGATGGGCATTTGGGTTGTTTCTACCTTTTGGCTATTATAAACAATGTGATACATTTATCTCAGAGAAATTGACAAACTAAATGGGCAAAAATGAATTAGTAAAAACAGAAAAGATATGAACAATTAACATATGACCTGACTGGGCATACACAGACCACCAAACCCAACAACTGCAGAATAAGCATTCTTTTTAAGTGCCTTTACTAAATTTGACTACATATCCTGGGCCATAAAGAAAGTCAGCATATTTCAAAAAATTAAAATCTTACCAAGTTGTACTCTGTGACCACATGCAATTAAACTACCAAAAAGATAACAAGAAATCAAGTGTTGATCAACTGGAAAAGATGACCTAAGTGGGATACAAAAAGACCTAACCATTGTTTTAAAGGGGTACCATATACTGAACTATCATTAGCAGAGTAAAAAGATAAGCCCTTAAAGGGACAATTTGCAATACAACCAGCACAGCTCAAATCCAGATTTCATAAATGTCTACAAATCACCAAGAAACACAACCCAATTGAAAAATGGCCAAGAAATTGAAACAGGAATTTCACAAAAATAAAATCCTTTTCATTTAGATGACAAACAACACAGATAACGTTAAATTAAAACCAGTGACAAATGCACTGAAGGGTTCAGTTTAAGACTGTTAGAGTGTTACAGAGGATGCAGAGCAACTGGAAACCACACACACTGTGGGTACAAGTATAAATCAGTACAATTTTAGAATAACATTTTGCAAGAGAAGTTGACCATATACTTACCGCATGACCCAACAATTCCGCTATTTAACAAATTACATGTCCACAACAAATACATCAACAAATACAATCAAGAACATTCGAACCAGCATTACTTATATTAGCCAAAAACTGAAAGCAATCCAAATGTCCCTCAACTGTAGAATAAACTAAAGTGCAGTCATGTACTAGATTACCCCCAATGACAACAAATGAACTACTGCCACATATCATCATGGATACCTCAACACACAGCAAAAAAGCCAATCACAAATGAAGATAAATTGTATGATTTCATTTATATGAAGTTTTTTGTTTTTTTAAGGGTTGGGAACAAAATCCATGGTGTCCAAAGTGAGAATAGTGGTAACCTTAAGTTTGAAAGTGACTTCTTGGGAATTCGTATCATGTTCTACTTTCTTGACCTTTAGGCTAAAACACAAACCTGTACATTTATGATATATGTATTCTTCTATGCTGTACTTTAATAAAAATAGTTTTAAAAGTTGACTGTGAACTTTTAAGCTGCAGCAGGGGCTGGGTGTGGTGGTTCATACCTGTAACCTCAGCACTTTGGGAGGCCAACATGGGAGGATTGCTTGAGCCCAGGAGTTGGAGGCTGCAGTGAGCTATGATTGTGCCACTGCACTCCAGCTTGGGCAACAGAACCAGATCCTGTCTCAAAAAAAAAAGAAAAAAAAACAGAAACATCAGGAAGTCGAAACACAGGTAGCCTGCACTCCCGAGTATTTCAATTTCAAATTATTACCTTCCCCAAAGCTAAAATATGCCTTACTGAGGGCGGGTGCAGTGGCTCATGACTGTAATCCCAACACTTTGGGAAGCCAAGGTGGGTGGATCATCTGAGGTCAGGAATTTGAGATCAGCCTGGCCAACATGGAGAAACCCCATCTCTACTGAAAATACAAAACTTAGCCTGGCATCATGGCACACACCTGTAATCCCAGTTACTTGGGAGGCTGAGGCTTGAAAATCACTTGAACCCAGGAGGAGACGTTGCAGTGAGCCAAAAATCGCGCCACTGCCCTCCAGTCTGGGTGACAGAGCGGGACTCGTCTCAAAAAAAAAAAAAAAAAAAAAAAAAAAAAAATATATATATATATATATATATATATATAAAAATACATACATACATGTCTCATCTTGGGCAGGTCAACTGAAAGGAAATGGAATGAAGAGAACTTAGTTTTAGGTAGCAGATCAGACTGGATATAAGACATGAAAATGACAACAGAGATGATCACTGAAGGATAAAAGATCATCCATTAACATAATACGTAGCAGAGACAATTAAAACCTGATATCCAAAACAGCTATAATCTCAAAATCTAGTAGAACAGCAATGAATAAAGCTCAGTTGAACCTCTGGTAACATTTAAAGACAGGAGTCTCCTAACCATGAGTTGTCAGCATCAGTACCTGAAAGATAATCAGGGCTTTCTGGACAGACTAAGGACTTCTCTACAGTGTCCCAGATGCAGAAGAGTAGGACACTACAGTACACATTCAAAAATTACTTCCATTAATCATTATTATACAGCTATGCTGTACCTGGCATCACACACACATTTTCACATTCATTCCTTACAACAAAACCTCAAGAAACCCAACCAAAGTCCTGACAGACATGTGAGAAATCATGTTCACTCACAAATTTACAGAGCTGTTGACAATTAATGTCATAGATACTGGGATCCTCCAGCCTTATGGGACTCTTGGTTCTGGAGGGACATCTTAATCCTGAAGTACGAATTTACGGCACTTTATGCTGAAAGTTGGAAAACACGTTAAAAATGGTGATAGCATACAGTATAGTTCTAGGGAACTACAGAGAACTGCATATGACTACCATTTATAACTCAGTTCTTATTTTAACTTTCAAACAACCAAGGTCACCTAATTTAGATATTAGAACCACTTCCAAGTAGAAGACTACTGTTAAATTGATTTGTTCTGAGTAAAAATGATACAAAACTTAGAACGAGCAAGCAAAAACCAAGAGATAAACAACTGTGTAAGTTCAGCTATCTGCCATTCTATTTGAAACCAAGATAAATGAATCTTAAGCTTAATTGTACCATGCCAGATATGGTACACTTCTCCAAATAAACCATATTTTAGGGTTTATTAATTTAACAAAATTAAATCAAGTTAAATAATGTAGTACTTTTATCTAAATGGAATTTGTCCTACAGCTAAAAATTCTGCATATACTTCAAATATCTTTAAACTTCTATTCTGCTTCCTACAGAATAGAGAAATAGCTTTCAGATTACACTGTTTTCAAAATTTCTAGAAATTTTCTCTAACATTTGAACTTAACTTCCTTGTCTGTTTAATCTACACTTTTATCATACAACAACAAAAATCAGAAGCTAAACAGTACTGATATAGAAAAATTTAATTAGCCATCTTAGAAAATCTCAAAGCTGTTTAGACAGAGGTAGCTCACTGACACTATTCCTCTGCAGAAAAATAAAACTTATTACAATTATACAAAATATTTTCGGCCAGGCGCAGTGGCTCACATCTGTAATCCCAGCACTTTGGAAAGCCACAGCGGATCACCTGAGGTCGGCAGTTTGAGACCAGCCTGACCAACATGGAGAAACCCCATCTCTACTAAAAATACAAAATTAGCCAGGCATGGTGGCACACACCTGTAATCCCAGCTACTTGGGAGGCTGGGGCAAGAGAATCGCTTGAACCCGGGAGATGGAGGTTGTGGTGAGCTGAGATCATGCCATTGCACTCAGCCTAGGGCAACAAGAGCGAAACTCCGTCTCAAAAATAATAATAATAATAATAATAATAATAATAATAATAATAAATACTTTCATCTAGGGAATAGCCAGAACCATAAAGGAAGAATTTTGTAATTTCCATTAAAAAGATTACCTACATTAAATTATTCCTGTCGTTAAGCCTATGTGGTCACTATTAACTCAAAATTAAAGATGATAGAATGGGCTTGAAAGTATCCATACTTCCTACAGGATGTACATCCAACTCTGGTCTTGCACTGATAACCTATGATAACTACAGGCCAGAGAGCTGAAAGCTTAGAATTAATAACCTTTTTCTCAAAAACCGTAAGAATCAAAATTCTAATGCACCTTGAATAAGCAATTTAATGATTTCAAAATGAACCCAGCACGGACAAAACAACTTTCAGTAACCCCTCATTTTTTTCAACATCATCCAAAAGCCAGGTGTTGCACATGAGTGGATTCTCCAGCTAACTGAAGGTTACCCCTGTGTGAGCACCAAAATTGTTTTCCATTCTACTGAATGTAATTTTAACTTTTGATAATGCTGAGTTACTGGTGTGAATATCAACTGCTGTTCTGCAATATAGTGATAACTGTTCCAGACTCTCAAGGTATCCTGTATCTGCCTTTTTCTTTTCTTTTTTTTTTAACCAGACTGTCAAGTTCCTGTCTTGAAAGCATACCTTCTTTCTCCCCTAAATTTTCTATTTTTAATCTGAGGAAGAAAAGCAGCAAATAATTAAGAGTTAGAAAACCGTATCAAATAGAATGTGCAAAGAATGTGAAATGCTGTCCTGAAATGAAAATGTCTAAGATACAGTGTATCAACTTTATTGTGCCAATCTCAGCTGTTGAGGGTCGACTTTGCTTACTCCTCGTTCTCGACTGTTTTTGAGAAGAAAATGAAACACACATATGGAGGGAAGAGAAGAGAATCAAATTAGGAAAGAATATTTTTGAAACACGGAGGCCTGAATTCAAATCTTGGTTTTGCTACATACTAGTTCTGTAACCTGGAGGATGTAACCTGTCTCTGAGCCTTGGTTTCTTCATCAGGAACAGAGATATCTATTCTGCAGGGCTGATGGGAGAATTATGAGACATGGAAATCGCCTGGGCACAATTCACTCACTAAGATATTCAAATATTGCTAATCTAATTATTCAAGGATAAGCTCTAAACTGTAAACACTTTGAAAATGGAGTTAATCTGACTTTAAAAGCAACACTGTCACCCTTTACAAACATTCCAAAATCCAAACATCCAAACTTGCTTTTAAACAACCATTATCTCACCCTATTAAACATCCTGGGGGGTGGGAATCAACCTATCCAAAAATAAAATTTACTTCAGCTCTGAAGATAAAACATTCACAAATTTCCCACAGAGTCACATATTAACAGCATTTAGCAAGGGTTCTCTAAATAGTTATCTGAATGCTGTATTCAAATCTTTGCTATTTCAGTATCTTAAGGTAGAGATCCTTCAAGAGTCTATTTCTGAATTAGCTCCTTACTCAATATTGCTAATAACATTTGAAAAAATGTCCATAAATCATCCACATACATGGTTCTGTCAGTTATCATTCTCCAAGAGTCTGATGTTTAACCTTAAAGTTAGTAGTATTATTTAAAACATTGCATAACCCTTTATACAAGGATGCCAAGTATGAGAAACAACCACACTGAAAATGTAACATATATGAGAAAGGGGCACTCTCTCATAAAACTGTACACAGCCACAAATGTTAGTGTATTATTTAGAAAATTTATTTTTTAGAATCTCTCTGATTTAAATCTGATAAGAATTACAAACTAAATATATCACTATTCACATGCTAGGATAGATATACTTCCTTCTATTGCAAAAACTTGAAACTCAATTCGCTGCTGAACAAAAGGCTGTGGGGAAAGAAACTAATATAAGTAAATCATATAAACTCTGAGTCAGGTACTTTATGCATATGATGTCACAAAATCCTCCAAACAATCTACTGAAGCTGGTATTACATGATACGTTAAAAACGTAGCCAGTGAGGCTGAGATGATTAAAGCTCCTTACCCATCATCAGATTTCTCCAATTCTAAGGTTCATGCTTTCCTTTCTCAAAATATTTATAAGCAAACCAAAACAATAAATCACAAAAATAATAAATAACAGTCTAGTGAGCTAGTTCTACATGGAAAGACTACCAAGGTAATACAAGTAAAAAGAGTAAGATAAAGAAAATTGTGGGTGGTTGACCCCATTTGCTTAACAAAAGTCAAAAATTATATATGAACATATAAACACCTTTCTGGACAGAATCACCAAAAAAAGAAAAAAAGTTAACTTTACCTTTTATGCTGAATGTCCCCCCACGTTTTTTTTTTTTTTTTTTTTTTGAGACTAAGTCTCACTCTGTCGCACAGGCCGGAGTGCAGTGGCACGATCTTGACTTACTGCAACCTCCACCTCCTGGGTTCAAGTGATTCTCCTGCCTCAGCCTCTCAAGCAGCTGGGACTACATGTGTGCCCCACAACACTGGCTAATTTTTTTATTTTTTTAGTAGAGATGGGGTTTCACTATATTGGCCAGGCTGGTCTTGAACTCCTGACCTTGTGATCTGCCCATCTCGGCCTCCCAAAGTGCTGGGCTTACAGGTGTGAGCCATCACGCTTAGTCCCCTTTTTTATACTTTTCAACATCATTTGAATTTCTTAATTTTAAAATAAAAATATGCATAAGGTATTTTTTAAATGTAAAAGTTATATCCTTTAAGAAAACTGGAAAGAGCTTTAAAGAGTAAAAACAAAAAAAATTACCCCCAAGTTTTAGACATCTATATAGCAGTTGCTTAACCAGTAAACCAAGCAGACTGTTGTCATATCTACAGGACATCAAACTAACTCATAGTTGTATAATTATACCTAGAAAAATCAGAGTTCAGGTCTAGCAACAATATTTTGCAAATACACACATATATTTTCATGCCTATAATAAATGGAATCTGTTAAGTATGCTAATCCAATAGTCTCTGTAAACAGCAGCAGATTTAAGTATCAACTTCAGTCTCTAAAAAAAAGCTCCTAATCTCAATTTAATGGTATTTGTATAGTTTAACTTCACTTTTTATTATTATTATTATTTTTGAGTCGGAGTCTCACTCTGTTGCCAGGATACGGTGCAGTCGCATAATCTTGGCTCACTGCAACCTCTGCCTCCCAGGCTCAAGCGATTCTTCTGCCTCAGCCTCACGAGTAGCTGGGACTACAGGTGCGCACCACCATGCCCGCTAATTTTTGTATTCTTAGTAGAGATGGGGTTTCACCATGTTGGCCAGGATGGTCTCAAACTCTTGACCTCATGATCCACCTGCCATCATGATTGTATATACTTATGAAGCACAATATGACATTTTGATTTATGTAAACAATGTGGAGAGATTAAATCAAGCTAGTGTATCACCTCTCTTATCTTTTTTGTAGTAGCAGTTGTTGGTACAGGAAAATAACTGTAATAATGCCATCAGACATTTAAGATGACTAAGAATAAACACATTTTTCCAAAATTACATTCTTAAAATATTCCTAAGACCAGCCTGTCTGGGCAACACAGCGAAATCTTGTCTCTATAAAAACAAACAAAAAAATAAAAAACAAAAAAAAGTACAAAAAATAGCTGGGCGTGGTGGTGCATGTCTGCAGTCCTAGCTTCTCCAGAAGCTGAAGTGGGAGGATCACTTGAGCCCAGGAGATCAAGGTGGCAGTGAGCTGTGATGGCACTACTGCATTTCAGGTTGGGTGACAGAACAAGACTCTGTCTAAAAAAGGGAAAAAAAAATCCCAACTAGGTACAAAATATTGCAAATAAATATTTAAAACACTATTTGGTCATTCAATAAATACTTGTCTACTCAGTATGTACCCAGGCCACAATTCTAGGCAACCTGGGATTAGAAAGTAAGCACAACAGTCCCTGCCCCTGAAGTTCTTACAGTATTGCGGAGCCAGGCGGGGGGTAAAGGAGACAATCCATATAATCACAAAATGGTATCAGAGATTATAATCAATGATCGGATATAAACTGGTGCATCCAATAACCCTCTGATGAACTAACATTTAAATAAACTTTTTTAAAAAAGATAAGAGTATTGCTATGTTGCCCAGGCTGGCGTGGAACTCTTGGGCTCAAGTAATTCTCCCACCTCAGCCTCCCAAGTAGCTGGGACTACAGGCTTGAACCACCACACCTAGCTCTTCAATCCATTTTTAAAGACAGAAAAGCCAGTCAAAGGAAAGTCAAGGCAGTTTGGGGCACTGGATCGGTGAGGCCTCCCAAGTTTGTCACTGGGTTTGAATCTAGAGTCTACTACTTAATATATGTATGAATTTGATCACATTAATAATATGAGTCTCAGTATCTTTTTTTTTTTTTTTTTTTAAAGACACAGTTAGGCCGGGCAGGGGGGCTCACACCTGTAATCCCAGCACTTTCCGAGGCAAAGGCGGGCGAATCATGAGGTCAGGAGTTCGAGACCAGTCTGGCCAACATAGTGAAATCCCATCTCCACTAAAAATACAAAAAATCAGCTGGGTGTAGTGGTGTGCACCTGTAATCCCAGCTACTCAGCAGGCTGAGGCAAGAGAGTCGTGTGAACCCAGGAGGTGGAGGTTGCAGCGAGCTGAGAGTGCGCCATTGCACTCCAGCCGAGGCGACAGTACAAGACACTGCCTCAAAAAAAAAAAAAAAATTTTTAAAAGGCAGTTTTCCTCTGTCGCCCAGGCTGGACTGCAGTGGCGAGATCTCGGCTCACTACAACCTCTGCCTCGCAAATTCAAGCAATTCTCCCACCAGTTTCCCGAGTAGCTGGGACTACAAGCGTGCACCACACCCAGCTATTTTTTTGTTTGTTTGTTTGTTTTTTGAGATGAAGTCTCACTCTTGTGCCGCAGGCTGGAGTGTGATGGCGTGATCTCGGCTGACTGCAACCTCTGCCTCCCAGGTTCAAGCGATTCTCCCACCTCAGCCCCCTGAGTACCTGGGATTACAGGCATGCGCCACCATGCCTGGCTAATGTTGTATTTTTAGTAGAGACGGGGTTTCTCCATGTTGGTCAGTCTGGTCTCAAATTCCTGACCTCACATGATCCGCCCTCCTCGGCCTCCCAAAGTGCTGTGATTAGCGGCACGAGCCACCATGCCCGGCCAGCATCTTCATTTTTTAAAAAAAGGATAATAACAGTGTTTTCAGCATAAAGTTGTGTGACATTTTAAGAAAATATAATGCATCATGCTTTACAAATCAAGCCTGCAATAAATATTGGCCATTATGTCACTGTCATTAGCAGCATTTGCAAAGGCCCCAAAAAGGGGGAGAAAGAGCTAGTGATATTTGAGGGTAGCGGAAGAGACAATACAAACTGGCTGAAATGCAATGAAAACAGGAGAAAAGGTAGGTGGAAGCACATCCTGAAAGCTTTATTAGCTATGCTAATTCAGTAGTCGCTAGCTACATATGGCTATTAAGCACTTGAAATGTGGCTACTTCAAACTGAGATATACTCTAAGTGTAAATTACAAAATATATTTCAAAGACTTAGTATTTTAAAATGCAAGATATTTTACAGTCTTTATATCAATTACACCTTAAAATATTTTAGATATACTGGGTTAAATAAAGCATATTAAAATTACAATAGCCAAAAGGTGGAAGCAACCCAAGTGACCAGCAACAGATCAAAGGATTTTGAAAATGTGGTACATACATACAATGGAATATTATTCAGTCTTACAAAGTAAATTCTGGTTGGGTGTGTGATGGCTCACACCTATATAATCCTAGCACTTTGGGAGACCAAGGCAGGCAGACTCCTTGAGCTGAGGAGTTCAAAACCAACCTGGGCTAAGTGGTAAAACCCTGTCTCTACAAATAAATACAAAGTAGCCTAGCATGGTGACATGAGCTTGTAGTCCCAGCTACTTGGAGGGCTAAGGCAGGAGGATCACTTGAACTTCAGGAGGTGGAGGTTGCAGCAAGCCATGATTGTGCCACTGCACTCCAGCCTGGGTGACAAAGTGAGACCCTGTCTCAAAAAAAAGAAAAGTAAATCCTGACACATGCTACAACATAAATGAACCGTGTGGACATCATACTAAGGGAAATAAGTTAATCACAAAAGGCCAAACACTGTCTTACTCCACTTATATGAAATACCTAGAGTGGTCAAATTCAGAGACAGAAAGAAGAATGGTGGTTGCTAGAGGTGGGGGAATGGGGAAAATGGGGAGTTACTGTTTATATGGTACAGGGTTTCAGTTTTGCAAGATGATGAGTTCTGGAAAGGGCTGGTGGTAACAACTGTGAATGTACTTAATGTCACTGAACCGAACACTTAAAAAATGGTTAACGTGATAAATTTTATGTGTGAGTCACCACTATTGAAAAATTAACTTCAGTCTTTACTTTTTATTAAAGTGGCTAACAGGAAAATTACATATGTGGCTCATACTGTTTTTTATTTTTAAGACACCAAGTCTCACTCTGTCACCACAGCTGGAATGCAGCGGTGCAATCATAGCTCACTGTAACCTCCAAACTCCTGGGCTCAACCCTGCTGAACTAGCTGCTACTACAGGTGTGTGCCACCACACCTAGATAAATTTTTATTTTTTTGTAGACAGGCTGGTCTTGAACTCCAGGAGCAGGGGGCTGCAGTGAGCCATGATCACTGAGCCACGGTGCTCAAGCAATCCTGCCACCTTAGCCCCGCAAAGTGTTGGGACTACAAGCGTGAACCACTGAGCCCAGCTCACATTGTATTTCTATAAAAAATAAGTCATGGTAAAAATTTCCAATGAGAAATGTTTTGATGAACAAGATCTAGTAATAGGAAGTCCTAATACCAGCATAAGCAAACTTTCTGTTACGGGCTAGACAGTAAATCTTTCTGGCTCTAGCAGTCACACGGTCTATTCTGAAAGGAGCCATAGATAACACACTAGCAAATGGGCACAGCGGATTTGGACTACCAGTTTGCTGGCCCCTGCCCTAAGGCACCCATTATAAGCAATGGCTCTTAAATTTTCATAAATTTTGTGAGCCAGTTTAATAACGGTATCTTGAAATCTGCCACAGTGACAATATTTACATCATGAAAATCCAGCAAACACTACAAATCAGTGTTTTTCCTGAAGAACGGGTTGATAAACCAGCATTTTCCAGCGAACCACTCACTATGTAATGAATTAACTTCTCTCCTATACATCTAAAATTATATTCATCATGAACCACCTTTGAGAGAAATGGATAGCTATTCAAATCACTTTCTGTGCTCTGTGGTTCAGATGAGAATCTCCAGCTAAGAAAGGTGGTTCTAGAAGAATAATGTTCCAGGCAGAGAAGCAAGAGTGAACATCATGAAGCAGTCAAGAGTTGTGCTTGGAGAGTGGTGACCTTGGGGGGAACAGCTTAAGAGGAAGCTTCCACAAGAGGGCAGGAAGCTACGAGATTATGTACATACTACACTCAGTAAAGATTCAACAATAAGTAATTACTGAATATATATTCTTGTACATAATGGACTAGATTCATATGTAAACAATTTATTGAGCCCTAGGCTCTGGTAATACAATGGTGAACAATCACAGCCCCTCTCTAAAGAGAAGGAATCACATAAATACACAATTTTAAGTTGTGATGAATTCTTATTAAAAACAGGCTGCTGTGAGAAATCCAATAGGGGATCCCAATCTAGTCTGGACAATCAGAAATAGATGCTACCTGGAGAAACTGACCTTTGCATTAAGATTTAAAGATGGAAGAGGAATGAGCAAAGAGTGTTCTTGCATTCTAGGTAACAAGAACAAACTGTACAAAAGTCCTCAGGCAGGAAAAAAGTATTAACAGGTCAAGGAACTAGAAGGTCAATGCAGTCAGCCAAGCAAGCAAAGAAAGAAGGCATCTGCAGAAAATGGAGAGGGCACGGAACCGTGTTACATAGCGCCTCTCTACCCCATTATATATTCTAAGACCAACAAGGAGCCATTAGCTTTACACAGAGAGTGGCATGCTCTGATTAACATTTTTCAGAGATCACTCTTGGAATGGCTGGCAGGAGAGTTACAGAAAAGTGAGGCAACTTACCATTAGGCTACTGCAGTTTCTAGGCAAGAGGTAATGGCAACTTAGTGGAGCCACTACCCAATATTTTAAGGACGTACTTAATCTATTAAATACTCCACCACAGAAATTTTTGCTCTCAGGACACCATTTTACAACTTCAGAAATCCAAAGAGTTTTGTTTATTTATAGTTGTTGGTATTTATAATATTAGAAATTAAAACTGAATAATCTTTAAAAATAAATTCATTTAAAAATAATACACTATATATTAATATACATAACATCCTTATGAAAAATAGCTATATTTTCTCAGTGATAAGAGTGGCATTATTTTAAATTTTTGGAAATCACTTTAGTCTTACAACAGAAGACAGCTAGATTTACATATCTGTTGTCATATCCCACACCTTAAAGACTCTAGCCAAGTGCACTGCCCAGTTTTGAGAAAATTAGACTGAAAAATAAAAACGACATCTGAGAATTACTATGAAAATCGTTTCATCTCATGGTCCCCTTAACAGGATATAGGGACCCCCCAAACCACACTGAGAACTACTGCTCAAATAATAAATGGCAAATTTGTCTAGCAGGCTTTCCAGTTTTCCTCAGAATGCCTCCAGCAAAAATAATAATGAAAATAAAAAGCAAAGTAATCACAGTAAGATACCATTTCACAGCCAGTAAGATGGTTATAATCACAAAGACAGTAACAAGTGTTATTGAGAATGTGGTAATTGGAATCCTCATGCATTGCTAGTGGAAATGTAAAATGGTACAGACACCTTGGAAAATAATTTGGCAGCTCCTCATAAAGTTCCACATACAGCTTTAACCCAGCAATTTCCACTCCTAGATCTACACCCAAGAAAAATGAAAACATATGTCCTCACAAAAACTTATACATGAGTGTTCAGAGGCATTAGTCATAATAGCCAGAAAGTAGAAACAACCCAGTGTCACCACGTGAGAGAAAAATAAAATGTGGAATGCTGTTGGCAACACAATGGAATGTTATTCGGCAATAAAAAGGAAGGAAGTACCGGCACATGCTTCAAACAGGGATGAACCTTGAAAACATTATGCTAAGTGAAAGCCAATCACAAAAGACCACATGATTCCACTTACAACAAATGTCCAGAACAAGCAAATCTATAGACAAAAAATAGATCAGTAGTTGCCTAAGGCTAGGGGGCCCAGGGAGAAACGAAGGGCAACTGCTAAAGGGTACAGGGTTTCTTTTGAGGGTGATAAAAACGTTCTAAAATTGACTACACAACCCTGTGAAGGTATTACATCAATTACACACTTTAAAATGGTGAATTGTATGGTAGGCAAATTATACTTCAATTATGCTGTTTCTTAAAAAAAAGCTAAGCAATCTCTGTTAATCAGAATCATTAAATAACGAGTTTTTCAGCTGTTCAGTATTAGAATAAAGCATATAAGAAAACAATGATCTTAAACTTTTTATCGGATATCTTACTATACTGATTCAATCCAACCTTCTGGATAAGATGTTGTCCAGTAGAAATATATATGAGCCACAAGTAATTTTAAACTTTTAAGAAGTCATACTGAAAAAAAGTTTTTAATAAAAGGTCAAATTAAGTTTGATCTTTTAACTCAAATCTGCAAAATACTATTTCAACACACAATATATCAAAACCATTAAGATATTTAAGTTATTTTGTTCATACCAAATTTTCAAAATCTGGTGTAATTTTACACTTAACAACACATCTCACTTCAGTCCAACCACATTTTAAGTACTTAATAACCACATGTGGGTGATGGTATCAAAGTGGACAGTATAGTTCTAAATCCACACTACACAGTATAACATTAAATGTTGTGTGTGATGATGACCCTAAGGCAATTTCCCTTATCAAAGAAAGGCTCAATTTGACTCAGTACGTTTAAATTACGTCTAAGTATATTAATATTTTCCCAGAAGTCTGCACTGAGAGAAGGCACTTTCTAAAACCAGAGTATATACTGCCTGGACATTTCAAGCAAATGTATTTCAAAATTTTTACACATAACCTAATAGTCTATGAAATCCCAAAATAAGCTAATTAGAAGTTATATGGAAACTCCCCTCCATTATCTGCACTAATGTCTCACATATATAACGTCTCCATTCTTCTAGATGTTATCTTGCTCGTGGATGCTTGGAAATCCTCAAAGCTCTTTTCAATAGCTGATGATGAATAATTAACCAAAAAAAAAAATCTCATACACAGGGCCTTTGTGCCACTACACATTGATGCTTTTGTATCTATTTACTTACATACAGGTTGAGCATCCCCAATCCAAAAATATGAAATCTGAAATGCTCCAAAATCTGAAATTTTTTAACACTATGATATCACATGTGGAAAAATACCATATGTAACACCTTTGCTTTCTGATGGTTCAATGTATAGTTTGGTTCACTCACAAATTTATTTAAAATATCATATGAAATTACCTTCAGACTGTGCATAAAATGCACAAGAAATATAACTGAATTTCATGTTTATATTTAGTTGCCATCCCCAAGATCTCATTATGTATATACAAATATTCCAAAATCAAAAAAAAAAAAAAGAAAATCCAAAATCCCAAACACTTCTGGTCCCAAGCATTTCCCATAAGGGATATTCAACCTGTATTATGAAAATCTCTAATAATGACAGCACCTTGGAATACACATAGCACAGTTTATATTCTCACTACCTATTCTAGCTACCTGTAAGTAAAAACTTATGTTACTCAATTGATTCTGAGTGCTCCATGAATAATAAATTTCACTCTAAATTGGAAAATAGCTTCAGCTTTATTAGTAACTGTGAACAGGTAACATTACTAAATACCAAATGTATACAGCACTGTAAAAAATTAAGGCATCCTCTTTCTGCCTGTTGGTACTCACGACCAGAAACCAATGGAAAAATAGGAAAATAAATTACCATCTTACAACTTATTTCACAATTTACCCAAGAAGTTTAACATAATTTCACCTAATCAATTATTACAGCATGTTCACATAAACATCATTTGGTATAATGTGTTAAGGAATCTACATTACATAGAAATACTTATTGGAAGAAATTTTAACTTACAGAAAATGGAATTTGCCTGATACAGAGCATAAGCCTTCAATATTATCCTCTGGAGGTCTGTCTTCAGCTTACCCTCTGACCTTCCAAAATTAGGTACAAATTTTAAAGACTAAATATTTCCCAATTTCTAACTGGACATTTTCAGTGGAATTTTAATGTCATTAAGTATTTTTTAATGACAAACTTTCATCTGTAGCAAATAGTTTCAATCAAACCCTTTAAAATTTTTAAATTATAAAATGGCATATCTTTCGTGCTTCAAGTAGATTCTACAAATAGGTCATTTGAAAACTGCTTTTCTTTTTCTTCCACATTTTCCTGTATCTGTTTCCCTTGCATATACAAGCCCAACTTGTCTTCAGGTTCTCTGGTGTGGTGGTAAGCGTCAACTTTTATCACATTTTCTGCTTCGACATAAAACAATTATCAAGAATTTAAAAATTAACTGCCATCAGAAAAGCTACTTCAGAAAGACTTTAATTTTATCTATTAACAATTCGTTTTGGGCTGGGTGCCCCGTGGTTCATGCCTGTAATCCTAGCACTTTGGGAGGCCGAGGCAGGTGGATCACGAGGTCAGGAGTTCGAGACCAGCCTGGCCAACAAGGTGAAACCTGTCTCCACTAAAAACACAAAAATTAGCCGGGTGTGGTGTGGCACGCGCCTGTAGTCTCAGCCACTAGGGAAGCTGAGGCGGGAGAATCCTCGAACCCGGGAAGCGGGGGCAGCAGTGAGCCGACACCACGCCATTGCACTCCAGCCTGGGGGGTGACAGAGTGAGACTCCATCTCAAAAAAAAAAGAAAAAGAAAAAAAAAAAAACACAATTTGGTTACAGCAGAGTAAAATATAAGCGTTCACAGAATTTATACTTTTAATTTTACCATCACAAAAAGCAAAAACATCCTCACAGCTATAACATCATATATTAACTGAAAGGAATTTTTCCATTTATAAAATATTGACTATTTCTAATCTTCTGCAGTAAAATGCTGAAAGCACCCAGGATGGTGGAGGCATGAATCAGGAATCCTAGAAACCAGACCTGAACTTTAAAACTTAATATGGCTACACCCCCACTAAAATAGCTAAAATTAAAGAGACTGACAAGATCAAAATGTTAGCAGGGATATGGAGCAACAGGAACTCCCATATATCTTCGTTGGTGGGATGGTAAAATGACACAAGCTTTTTTTTTGTATATGTGCTGCTGAAGCCAGCACTACACAAGCTTTTTTTTTTTTTTTTTTTTTTTTTTGAGATGGAGTTTCGCTCTTGTTGCCCAGGTTGGATGGCAATGGTGCCATCTCGGCTCACTGGAACCTCCCTCTCCCAGGTTCAAGCAATGATTCTCCTGCCTCAGCCTCCCGAGTAGCTGGGATTACAGGTGCCTGCGGCCATGCCCAGTTAATTTTTGTATTTTTAGTAGAGACGGGGTTTCACCACGTTGGCTAGGCTAGTCTCGAACCTCAGGCGATCCACCCGCCTCAGCCTCCCAAAGGGCTGGGATTACAAGTGTGAGCCACCGCGCCGGGCCCACAAGCATTTTTTAAAACATAATTTCTCACAAAACTAAAACATACAATTGCCCTATGACCTACTCAAACCAAGTCTTAAGTATATAACCATGAAAGAAAAAAGAGTCCACAAAAACACTTGTATAAGACTGTTCACAGTAACTAACTGGAAACAGCTCAGGTGACTTTCAACAGTGAATAGATTATGGTATATACATACAGTGGAAAACTACACACCAATAAAAAGAAAGGAACTACTAATACATGCAACAAAGACGAAACTCAAAAACATTATGCTGAGTGGGAAAAAAAAGGCTTACCCAGAAAAATACAAACAGTACTATAGACTATATGGGATCCCACTTAATGTTAAATTCTAAAACAGGCAACTCTGTAACTTATGGCATTTAAAAAAAAAAAAAAAAAAAAAAAGTGGGTAGTTGATGGAAAGGCCGAGTGACTGAAATGACTTGGGAAAAGGCAAGAAAGAACTCTCTAGTCAATTACAATGTTCTATATCTTGATAAGAGCTTGGGCTACACAGGTGTAAGCATTTGTGAAAACTCATGGAATGGCATGCATTTCACTGCATGTCAAAATTACGTCAAAAAACGTAAAAAACGAGGCTGAACTTAGGCAAATATCAGTTCACAATGCTGAAGTGACATGTACTGGTGTCATCTACTGACACGTGCAATTTACTCTGAATTGCTCCCCAAAAATAAAATGGACTTGATAATCGATTATAATACTGTAAAATGCTAATTGTAGATGATGGACATATGTGTGTCCACTGCCCAGTTCTTTCAACTTTCTGTATGCTTGAAAATACAAAAACGGTAAGGAACATTTTTACAGGCACTAGGAGACCAAAAAAAAAAAAAAGAGTGATAAATTCCGTTGATGGTAAAAGTTTCTCTCATTCGATGTTACACACCTCACTGCCTCACAAAACACACTACCTTTGGAACTCGCTAAACCAATATCCCAATCCCCTACAGTCCCTGGGGACTCTGATAGGTACATTTCAGGAATTGTTGATTGTTTCCTGTCACAAACTGTTCACGTTGTGTGCGATCTTCAGAGATTAAGTCAATAATCATGGAAAATACGACGTATTCAACAATACACTAAAATTATTTGTTAAATTCCACCAAGGATCTTAATTAACTGCAAGATTTGTATTCCTGAACGAAGTTTAATATTCTCCATTAACTCCAATTTTCTTTTATTTGGCTGCAACAGCTAATATCAACATCGCTATCGCCTCTCTAAAATCAAACAAAAACCTACCCAATGACTGGCATCTAAGAGATGATAAACATACTAAAAGGGAAAGAGCAAGTCATCAATGAAAGAAAGTCATTCACTTTTCTCCTTAAACCTAGTACTATTACTATTACTTAAGATGGAGCTAAAATCGGTTTCTACGTCATAATTTTTTTTAAAAGGTTGCAAGGTGGGAAAGATTTCAGGAGTTAAAATGCAGAACTAAATATACACGTGCACCTCACCCCAAAACCTATCTTAACAAGCAGGCACGTAAAACAACGAGGATCCCACCCAACCCCTTTTTTAATTCATAAAGCAAAACCGCAGCCTGAGCTAAAGCGAACCCTCGCCCCCGCCCAGCCTCCACCCCGCCCGGAGCCTAGCGGTGGGTCCCTTTCCTTTGTGAGGAATTGGAGGGGAGGCGACGGAGGGCGGGGAACTGGAGGAGGAGGCTGAGGGTCGGCGGATGCCAGGGAAAGAAGGCTCCGAGAAGAGCGGCATCGGCCCGTCCCACAAACAGGCCGCGCCGCCACGCCACAAACCACTGCGGTGTCCCAAAGCGCAAACCCACTAACTTGGGTGTGATCTAATTTGGGACGACGCCCGGGAGAATGGCCGAGGGCACCTGGGAGGATGACCCCTCTCCCAGGTCCTTCCCAAAAGGTCTCTTGGGGCGGCGGGCGGAGGTCCTGCCGCCACCCCCATCCCGGCCCGAGCACCAGGCGACCTCACCTGCTGGACGGAGCTATTCTCGGGCACGGCGAATTCCTCCTTTTCCTTCGGTGTCTTCACGGTGACTTTCATGATTTTGGGCTCCGCGGAGGCAGCGGCCGCGGGGACGCCAGCACCTTCGGCTCCGGCAGCGCTATCCTGGGAGCCCGGAGGACCGCCGCTTTCACCACTCTCGGCCATGGCTGCAGCGGCGGCGGCGGTGACTCAGGCAAGCAGGAGTGAGCAGGCGAGCAAGGAGGAGCCAGCAGACACCAAAGCCGACAGGCCTGGACAGCGAAGAATGCAGAGCACGCCGCCTCACTAGCAACGGGCGCAGGGCCACCCTAGCGGGTGTGGGGCCTCGGAGCTCGGTGCAGGCTCTGGCGCAGGCCCGGGTCAGGCGCTCGGCAGTCGCCGTGTGTTCAGGCGCCGCTCGCTCACATCGACATCCGCAGCAGGCACCGCTTCCTCCTCCCTGCCCCTTCCCCCACGTCCCTTCGCCGGCGCCGCGCGGAGCACGCCGGGTAACGCGCCTGGCGGCGTCGCCGAGTCATCCCTGGCTGGCGCCGCTTTGAGCTGAGCCTACGTGCCTTTTCCTTTCCCGCTCCATTGCCCAAAGTGTAGGCGAAGCCAGTGTGAAGGACTAAAAGCAAAATGGGGCGGGGCAGCTCAGTTCATGGTTTTTTTCCGTTCCCTTCACCAAAAACTAAATTGCAGTTTCCAGTTAAGCGCTGTAACGGCGCACCGAGATGACGTCAAGGTTAGCGAAATTACTAGAAAGGGACCAGTGGGCCCTGCGACCGCGGATGCGCCTGCGCGCTCGCGGTCCAGGTAATTTCCCCACCTTACTTCATTCCCGGCTGGGCAATGCTCAGCCCTCCGCGCTGTCACAGTCGCCTTGCCCTGCCTTGCCTCTCTGCCTACTCTGCGTTCCCCGCTGGGAGGAGGGTCTGGTGATAAAATAGCGGCGAGGTATTTTGTTGTTATTTTAATATGCTTAGCGTTTCATATTTGGAGGGCTGGTATTGCCCTATGCGGGGGAGTTGGGATAAGTTAATGGCGGAAAGGTCCACAGCACAACAAACAGAAAATGGAGTAAACGCCTGTGACTGCCCTGCGCAATCCCGCGGAGTCATTGCTTCGTGGCCAGAACTTATTTACCGCCCTCGGGTTAGCCCTGTTTGGTCAGACGATTAATCAGGCGACCTGTATTGACAGTGGCCTCTGCTGCTGCGATGACAGCTGTGCGCGAGCGCCCCCCGATTCTCTGTGAACTCGATTTCCTACAGTGTGTAGGGCGGAACAGGGTGCCCGAGGAGTGTCCACCCAACTGGGACAATGTAATATAACTGAGGTGTTCACTTTCTATTCTATCAAGTTACTGCTCAATGTCAGGCTTTAAGTGGCATTAAGGATAGTTCCAAAATTATTTTCAGTGTAATACAGATAGAAATAAATTATCTCTGAGAATCCGAATTTGAAATTATATCATTTGGTTTTAAAGATGACTTGCAAGGAATGTACAAACCAGCACATTAACTATATTAATCAGTGTTGCACAATTTAAATCCTGACAGCCCATGGTGACCCAAATCCGCAAAGATACATTTTGCATTTCTGCTCCTAAGCCGTCCAACCCTGTTCTCAGAATAAATACTGTTACATAAACACGACTTTTTAGCAGAGCTATATGGAATCTGGGTCTAAGAGAATTCTGAGGGTATCGATTTCAGGATAGACATAATTTGATATCACCTAAATTTCTGGCAGCGTGGCTCAAATAACAAGGCCTTCTGCTTAATGAAGGATGACTACTTGGTTATGTCTAGGTGTGAGGTAATCACTGCTTCTCAAGATAGAAAGTGCCACAACTGGACAATCAATCATTTGGAATTTCTTCCATATGTCTAAATAAAATTTCTCCTCAACTTCATTAGCTCCTCATTACCTGTTTTTCCCTGTCATGCTGTGTCTTACCTGCACGCTTTGCCTAAGCTGCCTTCCTCTACCTAGAATGACTTTCTCCTTGCCTTCACCTGTCTAACTTCTATGCATCCTATATCACATGCTCCAGGAAGACTTGACAGTTTTTCTCTTGATTCTCCAGCAAATACCGTGTGTGTGTGTGTGTGTGTGTGTGTGTGTGTGTGTCTCCATGCATTTATGGACTTTGCAATTATCTGTGTCTACATTGTCTAAAAATGTTTGATGTGTGTGACATTATAAGGTAATAAGATTTACCTGTAAGAAGATACTGTATAGTTATCCATTGTTAGGGCACTTTTTTGATATAATCCTGACCTGTAAGAGACATTGGAGGTGGTGGGGACCATGGTGTAAATCAGAGATTAGTCAACTTTCTGGGAGGGCTGGATAGTAAATATTAGGCTGGTGCCAAAAAAAAAAAAAAAAAAAAAAAGCAAAAACCGCAATTATTTATGCACCAACCTAATATTTTAGGCTTTGTGAGCCACAGGATCTCAGTCTAAAACACTAAGCTATGTCCTTGTATCACAGAGTAACCGTTGACAATACATACGTGAATAATCACAGCGTGTTTACTAAAAACTCTACTTGCAAGATAAAAACAGACATAAGATCTGATTTGGCCCACAGAAGATAGTTTGCCAACCCCAGGTCTAGATGTTTATTTGTGGCATTTTCTTCTGAATGGTTTTTGTTTGTTAAATGGTCTGGATAAAATTTTAAGAGTATATTTTATCACAATTAATGCCCTAATACTGTATAATACTGTACTGAGCATACAAGAATAATAAGACTCAGTTTCTGCTGTCAAAAAACTTGAAGTGATAGTTGGATGGTGGGGGTAAGGGATGGGAGGGAAATTGGCAGTGATGTGCTGGTAAATGACTAATAACCAGTCCTCCTGAAAATAAACTTTGATTTATTACATTTGCCAATTTCCTTGATGTAAATCTTGCAAATGGTTACCAACTTGAGATCACCTTCCTCACAAAACATGTGAAATTTTACCAGTAAGCCCTCACAAGCCAGTATGAGCCAGCTGCAACTGAAGAAGTCCCATTTTGAGAAAATCCATTATTCAGAGTTCAAGTATATTGATAGAAGGTTATTATTCACATGATGGAATAATTCTTTTTTGACAAAATGATTCAGTCAATCAATAAGAATTCACTGAGTATCCTCTAACAAACGTTAATCCTCTAATCTTGTGTCCAGGAACATACCTTTAATACGAGGTACTACATATGTCATATAAGTGCTAGAAATAACATGCCTTCATCATGTTACTACCCTACTCAAAAATCTATCATAAGTTTCCCACTGCCTAGAATATAAAACCAAAGCTTTTTCTTTTTTTTTTTTTATTTTTTTTTGAGACAGTTTCGCTCTGTCGCCCAGGCTGGATTGCAATGACATGATCTTGGCTCACTGCAACCTCCACCTCCTGGGTTCAAGTGATTCTCCTGCCTCAGTCTCCCGAGTAGCTGGGATTACAGGCGTGCGCTACCAAGCCCAGCTAATTTTTGTATTTTTAGCAGAAACAGAATTTGACCATGTTGGCCAGGCTGCTCTCAAACTCCTGACCTCAGATGATCCACCCACCTCAGCCTCCCAAAGCGCTGGGATTACAGGTGTGAGCCACTGCGCCCAGCCCAAAGCTTCTTAACTAGACCTTCCACAGCTAACTCCTAGTGTTGACTCCTGTTGCTCTCAATGTATACACTCCATTCCAGTCAAATACCTTTATTACCATCTCTAGAAACACTTGTACGTTATACTTTTCTTTCTTCTGATCATTCCTTCAAGTCATTACACCCACCTCCTTGTACCCATTATTGCTACCTGCTTTCTGAAACTCCTTGAATACCCAAGCCTACAGAATCAGACCTTCCGTCATAATTACCTGCACATTTCACTTGACCATTCATCATTTGTAGCACAGCTTCTATCATCTAAAACTTTCTCCCGCTACCAGTCTAATTTACATCCTCATTAGCTCTGGCCTAGATTACAGCAATAACCTCCTACAGATTCCTCTGCCTCAATCTAGTCTCCATCCTCAACTCTTATTTTCCAGTGATGCCATATGTTATCCTAGAACGAAGCTTCGATTATGACACCTGCTTGAAAACTTCCAGTCACTGTCACCAAAGTGTTAAGAGTACTGTCTAAATTTTGTGGCATGGTGTCCATGGTCTACTGTAACCCAAAGACCTTGCTCTTCACTTATATCATATCCTCAACCAAAGTGGTCAGCTAAGCTCTCCAAGCATGTCTTGCACTTTCCAGCTGCAACTGCAAGTAGAAATTCTTCCCCCATACTTTGACCCCATCGTTTTACCCATCCTGCAAGACTCAAATGTGACATTCCCTAATAACCCTTTTTTGATCCAAAATAGTCTTTAAATCCTCTATACTCCCATATAGCTTTATTACCTTCTTGATGTCACTTACCAAATTCTGTCTTGTATCACTTGTCTGTGTATATCTCCTTTATTAGATAAAGGCCTTGAAAACAGGGATCAAGTTTTAATCATTATTTATACCAGAGGTCCCCAACCCCTGGGCCATGGACCAGTACCAGTCTGTGGCCTGTTACGAACTGGGCTACACAGCAGGAGGTGGTGAGTGACAGGCAAACAAGCATTACCGCCTGAGCTCCACCTCCTGTCAGATCAGCAGCAGCAGCGGCATTAGATTCTCATAGGAGCGTGATCCCTATTGTGAACTGGGCATGTGAGGGATCTAGGTTGTGTGCTCCTTAAGAGAATCTAATGCCTGATGATCTGAGATGGAAGAGTTTCATTCCAAACCATCTGCCCCTGACCCCCAGTCCATGGAAAAATTGTCTTCCACAAAACTGGTTCCTGGTGCTAAAAAGGTTGGGGGACTGCTGGTCAGTACAAAAGTAATTGTGGTTTTTGCATTGCTGGAATTTGTTGTTTGACATTGAAATACATTCTTAAATAAATGTGGTTATGTTATACATCATTTTAATGTGCATTTCTTTTTTTTTTTTTTTTTTGCTAATGACATTGCTGTTTGTTTTATATTTATTTTAAGACTGTGGAAATGATGTTAGACAAAAAGCAAATTCGAGCAATTTTCTTATTCGAGTTCAAAATGGGTTGTAAAGCTGCGGAGACATCTCGCAGCATCAACAACGCATCTGGCCCAGGAACTGCTAACGAACACACAGTAGTGCAGTGGTGGTTCAAGAAGTTTCGCAAAGGAGAGGAGAGCCTTGAACATAAGTAGCATAGTGGCTGGCCATCAAAAGTTGACAATGACCAATTGAGAGCAATCATTGAAGCTGATCCTCTTATAACTACACAAGAAGTTGCCGAAGAACTCAGCATTGACCATTCTACAGTCGTTCGGCATATGAAGCAAATTGGAAAGGTGAAAAAGCTTGGTAAGTGAGTGCCTCGTGAACTAAGCAAAAATCAAAAAAATCGTGGTTGTGAAGAGTCATCTTCTCTTATTCTACATAACAACAATGAACCATTTCTCAATTGGATTGTGATGTGCCACTACAAGTGGATTTTATACGACAGCCAGTGACAGCCAGCTCAGTGGTTGGACCAGGAAGCTCCAAAGCATTTCCCAAAGCCAGACTTGCACCAGAAAAAGGTCATGGGCACTGTTTGGTGGTCTGCTGCTGTTCTGATCCACTACAGCTTTCTGAATCCTGGTGAAACCCTTACATCTGAGAAGACCCTTACATTTGCTCAGCAAATCAATGAGATGCACCAAAGACTGCAATGCCTGCAGCTGGCATTGGTCAACAGAAAGAGCCCAATTCTCCACGACAGTGCCCGACCACACACTGCACAACCAGCACTTGGGAAGTTGAATGAATTGGGCTACAAAATTTTGCCTCATCCTCCATATTCACCTCACCTCTCTCTGAACAACTACCACCTTCTTCAAGCATCTTGACAACTTTTTGCAGGAAAAACGCTTCCACAGTCAGCAGGATGCAGAACATGCTTTCCAAGAGTTGGTTGAATCCCGAAGCATGGATTTTTATGCTACAGGAATAAACAAACTTATTTCTCATTGGCAAAAATGTATTGATTGTAATCGTTCCTATTTTGATTAGTAAGATGCGTTTGAGCCTAGTTACAATGATTTAAAATTCACAGTCCAAAACCACAATTACTCTTGCACCAAGCTAATACCACACAGTGCCCAGTGTAATTTCTTGGCATGAGAGCATTTATCGTTGAACTGAATTGTTGAACCATCATGTTTCCCACCAGAGAGGAAACTCCTTTAGAGCAGTAGATCATATGTTATACTCCTTTGTCTCTCCTGAAGTTTATAGTGTAGTGACATAGATGATTAATTCAAAGGAAGATAGATGTATAGATACATGCCTTAGAACTTACTTGCTTTACAATAGAAGTTCAGAGAAAGGAAACATTGGGGCAGGGGAATGTGGACAAGTCAGAGGCTTTTGAAGGAAATGATTTTGAGCCAGCCCTTAAGGAATGGATATGATTTTAAGCATGTTGAGAGGGACAATGTCTTGAGAAAGAGTTCATAATGGGAAATAGAACCTCTCCTAGAACACCAGTCCCAAAGTGGGTCCATAGCCTAGGAACAATTGGAATATTTCATGAATATCTCTAGGGCTACTTCGAAATCAAAGGAAATAAAGTGTTCCAGTTGTTTCTGAGTCTTCGGGCTGGAGAAGAGGTGGTGGTAAAGATGGGTGTTTACTAATTTGCCAACTAAAACTTTAGACACTGGGTAGAAGGTGCAAATATTAGGTTGGTGCAGAAGTAACTGCATTTTTTGCCATATTTTAATGACAAAACTGCAGTTACTTTTGCACCAACCTAATACATGTACAGCCACTACAAACTTTGGATAAAAGGTGCTAAGTAGGATCCCACAGTTTTCTTGGTGCTGTACCAAGCACTGCATAACACACAGAAGCAAAGGGGGCACTGGCAGCGGCAAAAGGTAAAGAGAGCCTCTTTGAAGAACACAGCTGGGGCTCTATTCATTTTTTCGCTTTTTATTTTGAAGTAATTATAGGAAGTTGCAAAAATAGAACAGAGTTCTGTGTACCCTTGCTTCCCCCAGTGGTAGCATTTGATATTGTTGCATAATATCAAAATTAGGAAATTGACATGTTGACTACAGACCTTACTGGTTTTTATCATTTTTTTACCTGCATTTATTTGCACACGTGTGTGTATGCATGTAGCTCTATGCAAAATTCCATACATAAATTTGTGTTACCATCACTGCAGTCAAGATAGAGAATTATTCTATCACCAGTCTCACTATTTTTAATCTTTCCTGTATTACAGGGTTTTTCAACCTTGATACTATTGACATTTGGGGTCAGATAATTTTATGTTGTGGGGGGCTTTTCCGTGCATTGTAGGATGTTTAGCAGAATCCCTACTCACTAGATGTCAGTAGCAGTCCCACCCTACCCCCGTCATGACAATAGAAAATGTCTCTAGACTGTGCCAGATGTCACATGGGAGGCAAAATTGCCCCTGGTTGAGAACCAATGCTGTACAGAGAGCTGGTGAAATCATCCTTACCATCTGCATCTTTCCTCTTATTTCCCCTTACAAAGTGGAGTAGCAAATGTTACCAAGTATCAAAAGAATGATATTTCACTACGAAGTCTTTTTAATTCTGAGTCTATTAGAATACCCAAGACAAACTTCATTGCGAATTTTTCCCAGTAGATGGTAAGTATTGCCAGGATTCCATTATAAACTTAATCTCAGTTACTGCATCTCACCTACTCACCCCTTATCAAGAGTCTGGAATTTACTCAGGTATTATGAAAATGCCTGAAAATATTTGAAGACTATTCTCCTTTGACCTCTCTTACAAACAGGTTACTGCTGATAACCTAAGACACAGTCCCTAAGGCAAGCATTGAATATTTTGCAGAAGTGTTAAGACTGGTTCTCCTGGAAACATATGAATAGAAGGATATATATTTTGGTAAGTAGACTCAGGCTTGGTCTTATTTTGTGTAAAACTCTAAGCCTGGTGATTTCAGTGGACAAATGTATTCAAAACAAACATATTTGGAATGTGTTTCTTAGGAGGTTACCTTATGTGGAGAGTCTGCCATTATGTATAAACTAAGCAAATGAGCCATGGGGAAATTTTAGGTGATTACTGAGGACAGGAAAAAGTGGTTCGAAATTTTCAAAATCTGCAGTAAGAAGTATGATGCCAATCATCCAAGAATTCCAGAGGATACTAATGCTTCTGGGGGACAAAATATAATGCTTCTGGAAGCTGAGAGGTGTTTAAAAAAGAAAGTATTGTCTTCCCATCATTCATTGCACTTGAATAATTCTTACAGCCTTTTTCCCATTTGAGAATGGTCAATGAGTTGAAAGGTCAAGGCAGAACCTGTGGCTTATCCAAGTTGTTCTATAATCTGTCAAATAACTGTGAAGGATCTGAGTCCCTACTTACAAGCTATCAGTTTCATGAATACTAGCAGAAAACACAAGACTCCTACATGAGAAACAAAGGTCTTTGTTACTCACAGCCATTATCAGTGGCCACTGTGTCAGCATTTTCTTGCATCAGTTACCCAAGCCCTAATTTCCACAGGGTGATACAAAGAGAGCTAGGTGACACCTGTACACACAATGGTTTGCATTATAGGAGAGGAAATCCAAACATGGGAACCCAAATCTTTTATAATAGGCAGTAAGCATGACTTCCGTTTGCTCTGTAGGAAGATACTTTATCTTCTAAGACTGTTCACTATAGAAATACCCTTGAAAAAATAGTCCAGGCCAGGTTTGGTGGCTCATGCCTATAATCCCAGCACTTTGGGAGGCTGAAGCAGGCAGATTGAGCTCAGGAGACCAAGACCAGCCTGGGCAATGTGGCAAAACCCCATCTCTATATAAAATGCAAAAGTTAGCCGGGTGTGGTGGCACACACCTGTTGTCCCAGCTACTCGGGAGGCTGAGATGGGAGGATTGTTTGCACCCAGAGGTTGAGGCTGCAGTGAGCTGAGATTGTGCCACTGCACTCCAGCCTGGGCCATAGAACAAGACCCTATCTCAAAAAAAAAAAAAAAAGAAAGAAAAGAAAAGACAATTGTCCAGAAGAAAGACAATGTATTAGTTTGCTATTGCTGTTGTAACAAATTACCATGTACTTAGTGGCTTAAAACAACAGAGATTTATTAACTTACAGTTCTGGAGATCACAAGTCCAAAATTGATCTGAAAAGGCTAAAATCAAAGTCTGTGTTTCTTCTAGAAGCTGTAAGGGAGACTACATTGCCTTTTCCAGTTTCTAGAAGATGCCCACATTCCTTGACTTGTGGCCACATCACTCCAACCTCTACTTTCATTGTCACATCTCCTCTGACTCTCTGCCTCCCTCTTTCCTTCATAAGGATCTTTGTGATGATGTTGGCCCACTCAGATAATCCAAGATTCTCTTCCCATCTTAGTATTCTTAATTACACCATGCAGAGTCACTTTTGCATGTAAGGTAACATATTTTCAAAGGTTACTTTTTTCTTTTTTCTTTTGGTTTTTTTTTTGAGGGGGAGTCTCACTCTGTCACCCAGGCTGGAGTGCAGTGGTGTGATCTCGGCTCATTGCAAGCTCCGCCTCCTGGGTTCACGCCATTCTCCTGCCTCAGTCTCCCAAGTAGTTGGGACTACAGGTGCCCGCTACCACGCCCAGTTAATTTTTTGTCTTTTTAGTATAGACGGAGTTTCACCGTGTTAGCCAGGATGGTCTCGATCTCCTGAACTCGTGATCTGCCTGCCTCAGCCTCCCAAAGTGCTGGGATTACAGGCGTGAGCCACTGTGTCCAGCCAGGTTTTTCTTTTTCTTTTTCTTTTTCTTTTTCTTTTTTTTTTTAAGAGATAGAATCTCACTCAGTCACCCAGGCTGGAATGCAATGGCATGATCACAGCTCACTGCAGCCAAAACCTCCTAGGCTCAAGCAGTCCTCCCATCTCAGCCTCCCCAGTAGCTGGGATTACAGGTACACACCACCATGCCTAGCTAATCTTTTTATATATAGAGAGAGAGAGAGATGCATTCTCTCTCTGTTTCACAAGATGGTCCCAAAATCCTGGGCTTAAGTGATCCTCCCACCTAACTCTCCTAAATTGCTAAGATAATAGGCCTTTGCCACTGTGCCCAGTCTCAAAGGTTCTGCAGATTAAAATGTGGACATCTTTGGGCAGCCATTGTTCTATCCACTATAGCTAGGCAGTGCCTCTATTCATCAAATGTGCAGAATCATGAAAGACCTATAAAGAATTGTCTTTCGACATCCACCCCTTGTTTCTGTACTTTCTTGACTTCTGGCAAACTTTCCCATGAGTATGCCACACTGATAGACACTCCGATGAATCTTCACCAGAGGCTGGGACCAAATCTATTCAATTTGTTTCATACAGCATTAATAAGACTTGTCAACAAGACTACTGGTAGCAAGATAAGGCCAACCTGCAATATTAATAACCATGTTTTCCAGCGTTCCAGGCCCAATCAGCTGAACAAATCTCATAAAGCTTTAGGGTCTACTTTGGCTGCCTCCTTGGCATTATGTATTGATTTTTTCCACTTGGCCCAAGGAATATATCCAAGTACAGCAAGATGTATTAGCATTTGCACATATTTCATCATGGCCTGTAAGGAGGAAATCTAGGACAATTACATCAATCAACAACCCTAAGCAGTGAAGTGAGGCGGATTTGAATCCCTTCTAGAGCCAATATGATATCACTGATCATTTCAGCTGAAGTTAGGAAAAATTTTGTTTCATTCTTTTAATTGGCTGGCTCACATTGTAAGAGTAACTGGCACAGGTGCATATATACATAGCAAGTCAGTTATCCCTCTGAGAAAAATCTTCTAAGTAATCTAGAATAGCCTCATTTGCACAGTTCTCCCAGTTATCTACTGATGGTGTTTCCTGAAACACTGGAAGCTTTCTTATGACCACCTCTACAGTGTAAGTCACTGTAAGGTGTTTTGGGGTTTTGTTTTGTTTTGAGATGGAGTCTTAATGTGTCACCCAGGTTGAAGTGTGGCGGTGCAATCTCGGCTCACTGCAACCTCCACCTCTTAGGTTCAAGCAATTTTCCTGCCTCAGCCTCCTGAGTAGCTGGTACTAGAGGCCCATGCCATCACGCCCTGCGAATTTTTGTATTTTTAGTAGAGATGGGGTTTCACCATGTTAGCCAGGCTGGTCTCAAACTCCTGACCTCGAGTGATCTGTCTGCCTCAGCCTCCCGAAGTGCTGGGATTACAGGCGCGAGCCACTGCACCCAGTCTGTAAGGTGTTTTTAAGATAAGGCAAGTTACTGGCTGACTTCTACATAAGAAATTCATGAGGCAGGCGGATCACTTGAGGTCGGGAGTTCAAGAGCAGCCTGCAACATGATGAAACCTTGTCTCTACTAAAAACACAAAAATTAGCTGGGTGTGGTGGTGTGCGCCTGTAGTCCCAGCTACTCTGGAGGCTGAGGCAGGAGAGTCACTTGAACCCAGGAGGCAAAGGTTGCAGTGAGCCAAGATCGCACCACTGCACTCCAGCCTGGGCGACAGAGTGAAACTGTCTAAAAAATAATAATAATAATAATCCTGGGAGTATACATTGTGCACCTGGAAAGAAAACATTGTTTATAATTATCAGAGCCCCCAACATGTGATTCACATTAGGGCCTCCCAGATGGTTGGTGGGCCTTAGGATTCCCAGTACAGTTTGAATAACTAAGCCTAGTTTTTATTTATGGAGGGACTGCCTGAGGGCCTTCAGTCCATGCCATTCTATTTGTCCTTGCCACCAACCAGGTGGTATTCATCTACTCTATAGAATGACTAGCAAAGTTTACAGGAACAGGAGTGGGAAAGATATCCAGAGATGTCGACAGATGTTTTGCATGAGAGATACAGGAGCTGGGCCATTTTCTGCTCTTTTCAGTAGTTTTCTTATTAAAGGTGAAGGAGTATGGCAATCAACTGCAGTCAGAGCTGTCTGGCAGGATGTGGCAGACACAGTAGTCAGTTATATTCAAAGTGTTTGCTCGTTCAGGAGAGCCTCACCAGAGTATTTTCCTTCATGAGTAAAGATCCAGTGATGGCTCTGAAAGATAGATCATTGATGTTTCTACCTTTCCTATGCCTCCCAAACTCTAAGATGTTCCTTCTCCTAGTGCTGGGGTTGTTTAATCTACCTCCTCCACCACCACGCCGGGTGCGGTGGCTCATGCCTGTAATCCCAGCAGTTCGGGAGACTGAGGCAGGCGGATCATTTGAGGTCAGAAGTTTGAGACCAGCCTGACCAACATGGTGAAATTCCGTCTCTATTAAAACACACACACATACACACACACACAAAATTAGCTGGGTGTGGTGGCACATGCCTGTAATCCCAGCTACTCAGGAGGCTGAGGCAGGAGAATCGCTTGAACCTGGGAGGTGGAGCTTTCAGTGAGCCGAGATCGCACCACTGCACTCCAGCCTGAGAGACAGAGCAAGACACCATCTCAAAAAAAAAAAAAAAAAAAAAAATCAGTGTATCTCATTCCAGACACACTGGATTTCACCTTTTTTTTTCAAATAATTTCCTTCTCACACGCAGACCTTGTATCCAGAAAGGTAAAGTGTAACAACAACAACAACAAAAGGACATTTTTCTAAAACATATAGAGTCCCATTGTGTCCCCCATTTTGGTCCACATGGGTTACTATAGGGAGCAATGTTTCCAACCACGTGGTCATTATCCTTATGACCTGGGACCTTGTTAAACAAGAGCTAAGTAGCTGAACCAGAATTAAATCCCTTAGGCTCCCTTTTGGCTGGCCGCCACCCAGAGGGTGTACCAACTGGGTCAGCCTGTGATTGCCATTAGGGGAAAGAGAGAAGCATGATGCCCAGGAATTCCCAGGGTGGAATTCTGAATTTTCAAGGCAGATTTATAAGCAACACATGCCCCACCCAATCCCATCCCTTTTGTCCTGATCATTATCTAGGAAGTGGCCAAGAAAAGATGATCCCTTTCTGGGGACAGCCCGATTCAGTGACCAAAATACCTAGTACCAGAATGTGTGGACTAAGAAGAAATGTGAGAGAGAGAGTGAGAGATCTTTTTGAGTTAATTTTTGAGGTAATTGTTCCAATGCTCACCAATACCAAATGCCTGTGGATAGTGGGAGCATGGAAGGTCCATTAAGTATCTTGATTGTTAGCCCACTGAGTGGCTTTTGCCATAAAAGGCACAGCAGTACTAGATTGCAAATGGTCCAGAAACTCAAAGGCATGATGTAAATTAGTTTCAAGGACCACAGCAGTGTGGCTAAAGTCAGCTGATTAGACTGGACCAGTTACACTATAACGTGAAAAAGTGTCAACAGCAGTTAGGCACCACCAATATCCACGAGAGGGGGTCAAAAGTCCAGTGAAATTAATATGCCAGGAGCATGATCTTGTTCACTGTGAGATGAATGTGTCCACTTTTGTCAGGAGTCACAGGTTTGGCATGCAATGGTAGCCTTTGCATCAGGTGTTTAGATTACTCTGCCCTGTCTTAGGATGATGAGTGTGGGCCATGTCTAGTACAATGATGCACAGAGGCATCTGTGTCAGGGCAGTCCAAGCTTGATCAGTGCTTGACTCCAATCAGCCTCATCAGAGATTGGGCTTTTACCATGGACATCTACTTAAGGCACCCACACAGTCAAGTCAGTGGCTGTGATTTGTTTCCATAGTTCATGGCCCCAAAGAGGAGAGTTTTCAGTCTGCTACTTTGTAGTTTCCAAGTGCAGACCAAAGAGCTAGGCCAGTGCAACAGCCCAAGAGTTAGTATTAATATAACAAGGTTCATCAAGAGGACTATGGTCAGAGATAAGTCATTGGCCTTGAATTCTGCCTACTAGTACAGTAACCACATCCATTTTTGGTTCTACATAGTCAACACTGGGGTTGAATAGCCACCACAGCTCAGAGAACTCCCATCAGGTTTCAGTTTGGCCAAACCATGAGTGAATTAGGCACAGGCATTTAGGATAATGAATTGTGACTTGAGGGCACCACTGAGCTGGTGGCTTTGGTTCAGATAGAAAAGTCAGGAGGAAAGGGGAAAGATAAGGTTTCCCCCAGAGAGATAGGTGCCACTTTCTCCTATAAAGCCAAGATGCTTCTAGGGCCAGAACAGTGGCATTCTTGAATATATTGTTTCCATTTGACAAACAAGGCTTATTGAGCCCTTCCCACCTTGTTAGTCATTCTGTCCAAGTTGATGCCCCCCAAAATGGGAATATCAGGCTAGAAGTCAAAAGGCCTTTATCAGTCAGGCACTGTGTTTCAGCAAGAGCCCAGTAGCAAACTATCAGGTGCTTTTCAAAATGGATATATATGGTTGCTATGTCAGGGAGGCTATGAGTCCTAAACTCCAAGGGCACCTCCAGATAGAAGCTGCCCCCCTTTGTCAGAGACTTCAATCAGCAAAATCATCAACTTGTAACTTAGAGGGGTTGTTACAACTATGGAGCCTCAGACACTAGCACTTTTCTACCTGCAGCTTTTCCCAATCAGGAGACTCTCCTATGGCACTTACAGGATGAGGGAACACATAAATTCCTATTACACATTCATATGTAAAAGCAATACACAATACACTGATTGAACCATGGGTCCCACCTACCTATTAGTTCTCCTTGACCAGGTGAACTCTGCCCAGATTCCATTCGCTGAATCCACATGCTAGTGCCTCCCATGGAACTGGGTAGAATAATGACTCGGACGCCTATATCCAGCAAGACCATAAGAATTGGAGTTCCTCCCCTCCCCAAAGTTCCCCAACACACTTGACAGGTGCCTAGACCTTTGGTCCCCCTTGGTGACCAGGAAACTCCTAATCATCTATTCCTTAAAGCAGGTTGGGGTAGTAGGGGAGGGAGAGATTGAGAGGCACAGGAGAGAGTGACTGTACAGTAAGCGAGGTGCATTTTAAGCTATGCAGTGGCTGACCGCAGCTTAACCAAACAAACTTCCAGTGTTTTCCGTCCACTGAAAGCCATATATAAGGTTGCAAAGTCTTAATTTTGTGGCAGCCAGAGCCACATTTTCCAGGTATGTCTGGGGTTTGTGCCCTTTGGGATCGGCTCACAAAATGTGACCTTTTTGAGGAGTCCACCTTAATCTGGGATATCTACTGCCCCATTATGAAAATAACATCTCTTAAATTCAACATAAGTGATAGGTGGAGTTTTCCATGATGGCAGGACTGATTACAAGAAGTTACCTAGATTTCTTTGGGTGTGTTTCTCATTCTTCAGTTGGTTACCTCATCAACATTGTAATCTCAGTCTAAGGCAGTTTCTTAGAGCCTTAATAGTAATCTGAATGCCTCATTTATCATTTCCCACAGGAGTTCTCTCTCTCAGGAAAATCTCTCTCAGAGGACCAAAGCTTTTTGTAGCAGTCCGTGTGCACTGCAAAAAATTCCAAGACCTTTTACTGTCATCTCCAGATGGATCTAAGATTAGTATGATAGACTAAAGGAAGGCCTGAGCTGTAAGATAGCGTAGCTGTTGCCTTTCTTATCATTACACACCTACTCCCTCATCTCCCAAGTAAACCAGTCAAAGTTCTAAAAATGTATTGGGTTTCTGCCCATAGCGTTTGCATATTTCCCTTTTATGTTCAATGTAGGTGTTTGAAAGAAGGCAAAATTTAGCTGTAGTTACAATGGAGTAACTTGCAGATTGACAAAGAAGTTCTTTCACCCAGAGGAGAGTCAGCAACAACCAGGCCACCATTTGGGTAGCTGTCATTAAACCTATTTCCCAGTAGTTGGCCTGCGACCACCTTTCCAATTCCTCCTCATTAAGAGGCAGTAAAATGGAGAACGATGTGTAGCCTGATTGAGAATACAATTTAATCAATAGGTTCCTTTGGACTTCCTGATGATTCCCTAAAATCCCATTGACCAAGCCACAAGACCCCTATCTTTCCTCTTCCAAAAAGCCATATCTCTGACAGCATCCTATCCTGGGTATCAAAACTTCCAAGAACTGTGAAGCATCGAGGTTTTACTCTACATGCCAACTAAAAAGTTAGTCTGGGGCCAGGCATGGTGGCTCATGCCTGTAATCCCAGCACTTTGGGGGGCTGAGGCAGGTAGATCATCGGAGGTCAGGAGTTTAAGACCAGCCTGGCCAACATGGTGAAACCCTGTCTCTGCTAAAAATACAAAACTTAGCCAGGTGTTGTGGCATGTGCCTGTAATCCCAGCTACTGGGGAGGCTGAGGCAGGAAAATCACTTGAACCTGGGAGGCAGAGGTTGCAGTGAGCCCAGGTCATGCCATTCACTCCAGCCTGGGCAACAGAGTGAGACTCCATCTCAAAAAACAAACAAACAAATAAACAAGTTTGCCTACCACAATTTTATAGATGTGGATAGAAGACACAAGACTCCTGAAACAAAGGACTTTATTACTCACAGCAATACAGTAGGCAAAGTATCAGCATTTTAGTGTGCCAGTTCCCCAAGGCCTAGTTGCCAGAGGGCAACTCAAAGAGGGCCAAATGTCATCAGTACATGTAGTAGATTGCATTACAAGAAAGGAACTCTGAGCTTAGGGAACCCAAATCTTTTATAATAGGCAGTAAACCTGCCTGCCCTTTGCTCTCACAGGGAACACTATCTTGTAAGACTAAGTATTTTGAGCTTTGCATGCTATACAGTCTCTGTTGCAATTACTCAGCTGTTGTAAGCACTAAAGCAGCCATAGACAATATGTAAATGAATCAGTGTAGCAATCAATGTTACAATAAAACTTCACTTGTGAATATTGAAATTGGGATTTCATATGCTTTTCATATGTTATAAAATGTTTTTGTTTTGTTTTTTTCAACCATTAAAGAATGTAAAAACCATTATTACTCACAGGCTGTAGGAAAACAGGCAGCAGATCTGATTTGGCCTATGCTACTCTAAAGAATAAGACCCTCAAATTAGCATTAATCCAGCTAAGAAATGGCAACACTTTAATTAATTTATTATTTATAAGTACATTCCCCACATTGGGAGAATTTAGAGTTACAGAAAAAAGAAAAATCACTTAATTACTAAGGTTTACAAAAATGCTAATTTTAAGAACTCCATAATAGTCTTTTTTTTTTTTTTTTTTTGAGATGGAGTCTCGGTCTGTTACCCAGGCTAGAGTGCAGTGGTGTGATCTTGACTCACTGCAACCACCTCTGCCTCCTAGGTTCAAGCAATTCTCCTACCTTAGCCTCCTGAGTAGCTGAGACTACAGGCAGGTGCCACCATGCCCAGCTGATTTTTGTATTTTTAGTAGAGATGGGGTTTCACCATGTTGGCCAGGCTGCTCTCAAACTCCTGACCTCAGGTGATCCACTGCCTCAGCTTCCCAAAGTGCCGAGATTACAGGTGTGAGCCACTGTGCCTGGCATCCTAATAGTTTTCTTTTTTTCTTTTTTTTTTTGAGATGGAGTCTCGCTCTATCCCCCAGGCTGGAGTGCAGTGGCACGATCTCCGGCTCACTGCAAGCTCCGTCTCCCGGGTTCACGCCATTCCTGCCTCAGCCTCCTGAGTAGCTGGGACTACAGGTGCCCGCCACCACGCCTGGCTAATTTTTTGTATTTTTAGTGGAGTGGGGTTTCACCGTGGTCTCAATCTCCTGACCTCGTGATCCGCCCCCCTCGGCCTCCCAAAGTGCTGGGATTACAGGCGTGAGCCACCGCGCCCGGCTATCCTAATAGTTTTCAATTAAGTTCAGGGTGAAATGCTCAACTGTTTATAAGCTAAACTCTGAAGTTTCATGAAAGATTAAACTCTGTCTCAATTGTGTATAATCAAGGTGCAATCCCTGAAGAGTATGACTATATTAATATACATATTGACTATCTTAGTCTGTTTTGTGTTGCTATAACAGAATAGCCAGGGCTGGGACATGTTTAAATAGAGGTTTATTTCACTCATAGCTCTGCAGGCTGGGAAGTTCAAGAGAATGGCACTGGCTTCTGGTGAGGGTCTTTCAGTTATGTCATAACATGGCAGAAGGTCACAGGGGGCAGTGGACATGTACAAAGGGGAGCCAAACAGGAGGAACCTCACTTTGTAACGACCCACTTTTGAGAGAACTAATCCACTCCTCAAGGGTGAAAACTCACTTGGCATTAATCTATTCATGAGAAATCTGCCACCCATAACCCAGACACCTCTCACTAGACCCCTACCTCCCAACACTGCCACATTGGGAATCAAATTTCAACATGGCTTTTGGTGGGGACAAACCACATCCAAACCATCACTGCAAGTGTCATAGCTTGACTGGGGTAAGCAAGAAGTTTATGTATGGGATTGGTAACCTAAATGTGGAAAGCAAAACTTAATAGCTTTTAGAAGCTAGCAAAGGATTTCTTTAAAAAGATGCAAAAAGCACAAATCATAACAGAAACACTTACATAATTACATTAAAATAAAAAAAAAAACCTGTCTCTACTGAAAATACAAAAATTAGACAAGCACAGTGACCAGCGCCTGTAATCCCAGCTACTTGTGAGGCTGAGGCAGGAGAATCACTTGAACCTTGGAGGCGGTTGCAGTGTGCGAAGACCACGCCACTGCACTCCAGCCTGGGCAACAAACCAAGACTCCATCTCAAAAACAAAACAAAACAAAACAACTTCTGGCTGGGTTCAATGGCTCACAGCTGTAATCCCAACACTTAGGGAGACTGAGGCAAAAGGATCACTTGAGCTCAGGAGTTTGAGACCAGCCTGGGCAACATAGTGAGACTTGATCTCTACAAAAATAAAAAACAAAAAACATTAGCCAGGTGTGGTGGTGCATGCCTTGTAGTCCCAGCTACTCAGGAGGCTGAGACAGGAGGATCACTCGAGCCCAAGAGGTCTTCAAGGCTGCAGGGAGCCATGATCACACCACTGCACTCCAGCCTGGGCAACAGAGTGAGACTTTGTCTCAAAATAAATAAATAAATAAATAAATAAATAAATAAATAAATAAAAAATAGAAAACATCTGTACATCAAAAACTTTATAAACAAAATGAAAAGACAAGCCATATGCTGCAAAGTCTATGTGGGAAACATAAACAACAATTAGTATCCAGACTATATCAAGAATGCCTGCATATAAACAAGAAAAAAATACCTAAAAGAAAAATGGGCATTTCACTCAAATGTAAACGCCTAAGAAATGCTCAATCTCATAGTTTATATGGAAAAATACAAATTTAAACAAGATATTATTTCATACCCATTATACTTATAGGCAAAAACAAATCTGACAATAGTAAGTGTTGTTAAGGATGTGAAGAAAAGGGGAGTTTCACATACTGCTGCTGGGAGTGTAAATTGGTATAGCCACTTTGGAATATAATACTGACAGTATCCAGTAAAGTTTCTGATACTCACATCCAACAATCCAGCAATTCTACTTCTAAGTATAGGCCTTAGAAAACTCCCTTATAGTATCACAAGAGACATATACAAGAATATTTATTGCCACACTGTTTGTAATAATTAAAATGGGAAATAACATATTTACATATTCATATAGCAGAATATGATACAGCAAGCAAAATAAGCAAACCAGAGATATAGGTATCAATTTAGTAAAATCTAAAAAACATTCAGCAAAAAGAAATGCAAGTCGTATATCACTACATATAGTATATTATTTATATCAAGTTTTAAAATATGCAAAGTAATGTATTATGGTATAAAAACATGAATAGGAATAACAACAAATAAAGGAAGATAGTAACCACCTTTGAAAGAAAGGGAATGGAATTGGGGAAGAATACATAGAAAGTGGGGCCTCAATTGTATCTGTATTACTTTATTCCTCAAGCTCAGTGAGACATACATAAATGTTTTATTTCTTCTCTACCTCTGAATACCTCACTGATTTAGACAGATTCTTTTTAAACTTTCAAAGTGAAGTAGTATCCTTCTCCTTTCTCTTCCTAATTCAGTCCTAAAGTCAACAAGTGGGTTCAAGAGTGGAGGAGAAGAAGGCGGGGGGCATGGTGGCAGGCACTACAGCCAGAGCTGAGTGTCAGAGACTGAGCAGGGTGAGAAGGGCATTCCCACAGTGGAGTGGGGAGGCAGCACCAATAGGAGATGGGTTACAAATGAGGACATTCATCAAATAAATACAATTGATCCTCATTGCTTGTGGATTCCATATTTGAGAATTTGAGTCCTTGGCAAAATGTATTTGTAACCTCAAAATCAATACTTGCGATGCTTTCATGACCATTCACGGACATGTGCATAGCAACAAAAACCTTAAACTGCTGGATGTACACATTCCCAGCTGAGGTCTTGTTTCATTTCAGCACTCATACTGTAAACAAGTATCTTTTCCACGTTTATTTAGTGCCAAATTTTTTTTAAAAGGCATTTTTTTTTTTTTACTTTTGTGGGGATTTCAGTGTTTACAATGGCCCCAAGCATAGGGCTGAAGTGCAGACTAGTGTTCTTAAGCACAAGAAGGCTGTGATGTGCCTTATGGAGAAAATACCCATGTAGATAAGCTTTACCTAGGCATGAGTTATAGTGCTGGGGCCCTGAGTTCAATTTTAATGAAAGAACAACGTATATTAAATAAGGGTCCTTAAATAGAAACACACATAAAAGAAGGTTAGGTATTGATCAGTGGATAGAAATGTTGTGACCAGAGACTTGCAGGAACCAAACCCTGTGCTTCTGCTCTGACCAGTTGTTCAGTATTTAGTAATTCGGTGTTCCCACGGACTTTATACAGTGTAACTACTGTGAGTAATAGGACTCAATTGTATGGATATAAAGGACAATGGGAGCCAGGTCTCTTACTGTCTGAGAAGGGAATTACAAATACGGTAAGGGAGAAAACTAGAATGAAATTTACAATACTGGATTAGAATCAGTTGAACTCATGGTTTTCAGTATAGATGTAGATATAACTATAGATGGAAATGTATCTATGAGTGTATGTATTATTCTTCTTAAAATAATTTCAGGCCGGGTGTGGTGGCTCACGCCTGTAATCCCAGCAGTTTGGGAGGCCGAGACGGGTGGATCACGAGGTCAGGAGATCGAGACCATCCTGGCTAACATGGTGAAACCCCGTCTCTACTAAAAATACAAAACAAAAATTAGCCAGGCGTGGTGGCGGGCACCTGTAGTCCCAGCTACTCGGGAAGCTGAGGCAGGAGAATGGCGTGAACCCAGGGGGCGGAGCTTGCAGTGAGCCGAGATCCTGCAACTGCACTCCAGCCTGGGTGACAGAGCGAGACTCCGTCTCAAAATAAATAAATAAATAAATAAAAATAATAATAATTTCAACTTTTATTTTAGATTCAGGGGTACACGTGCAGGTTTGTTATATGGGTATATTACATGATGCTGAGGTTTAGGGTATGAATGATCCTGTCACCCAGGTAGTGAGCAGAGTACCCAACAGGTAGTTTTTCAACCCTTTCCCTCCTCCTTCCATCCCCTCTCTAGTAGTTCCCAGGGTCTATCATTGCCACCTTTATGTCCATGAGTACTCAATGTTTAGCTCCTAGTTATAAGAAAGAATATGCAGTATGTTAATTTGCTTAGGCTAATGGCTTCCAGCTGCATCCATGTTGCTGTAAATGACATGATTTCATTTTTTTTTTACAGCTCTGTAGTATTCATATAACAGAATATGATACAGCAAGTAAAATTTTTTACAGCTCTGTAGTATTCATATAGCAGAATATGATACAGTGTATATGCACATTTTCTTTATCCAATCCATTGTTAATGGGCACATAGGCTGATTCCATGTTTTGCTATTGTGAATAGTGCTATATTGAACATACACGTGCATGTGTCTTTTTGGTAGAGCAATTTATTTTCCTTTGGTTATATACCCAGTAATAGGATTGTTGGGTTGAATGGTAATTCTATTTTTAGTTCTTTGAGAAATCTCCAAACTGCTTTCCACAGTGGCTGAACTAATTTACATTCCCACAAACAGTGTATAAATGTTCCCTTTTCTCTGCAGCGTTACCAGCCCCTACTGTTTTTTTATTTTTTAATAGCCATTCTGACTGGTATGAGATGGTATCTCATTGTGGTTTTAATTTACATTTCTCTGATAATTAGTGATGTTGGGCATGTTTTCATATGTTTCTTGGCCACTTATATGTCTTTTTTTTGAGAGGTGTCTTCATGTTCTTTGCCCACTTTTTAATGGGGGTTGGTTTTTGTTTGTTGAATTGTTTAAGTTCCTTATAATTCTGGAAATTACTTTGTTGGCTGCATAGCTTATCAATATTTTCTTCCATTTTGAAGGTTCTCTCTTTACTTTGTTCATGCTTGCTTTTGCTGTGCAGAAGCTCTTTAGTTTAATTAGGTCCCACTTGTCAATTTTTGTTTTTGTTGAACTTGCTTTTGAGGACTTAATAATAAATTATTTCCTTAAGCCTATGTCCAAAAATAATGTCTCCTAGGTTTTCTTCTAGGATTCATATAGTTTGAGGTCTTACATTTAAATCTTTAATTCATCTAGAATTAATGTTTGTATATAGTGAAAGGTAGTGTTACAGGATCCTTGAGGTGTCACTTTTCTGGGCAGAAACCTCTGTGGCTGGTGGTGCCTTTGCCTGAGTTTTGCCTGGGCCTGCTGGACTCATTCTGCCCACTAGACCTAGAAAGCTGCCCTCAGTTCATGCTACCAGCCTAGGTACCCTGCCTGCCAAGGGCAAGCCAGGATGGAGCGGCAAGCGTTGTGTGACTGAGACAGCATGGGGTCCAGCCACTGTGCACAGTCAGGCACACTGGCTGGTGCAGTGGGGCAGGCAGCTCCAGGTGCTGGCATGGGTGCTGGTTCTCTGCAAGGGTGCGGCTGGACCAGGCACATGACAAGCAGCTTCCACAGCTATCAATGGGGAACATAGTGGTGCCTGGAAGCTTGGAGACTCATAGGGCCCCAAAGAGGGAGTCACAGCCCTGGCTCAGGGAGCTCCCAGGTCTGGGCTCCCTGAAGGGCCACAGCTCTTCTCTCCTTATCTTCACTCTCAACACCAGGAAGCAAGGGGTGTGTTTCAGCCCTGTTTGTGTTGCAGCTCTTTCAGCCCTGCCATGCAGCAGGTTCCAAGTTCTTGTCCTGTGTCCAGGAAGAATGAAGTATGAAGACAAGTGGAGGGTGAACAAGGTGAAGAGGAGCTTTATTGAGTGACAGAATAGCTCAGAGGAGGCCCTGGAGTGGGTAGCTCCTCTCTGTAGCTATTCATCCCAAAGTCTGCTCAGCTCTGGCTGAACCCAGGGCTTTTATGGGCCTCAGAGGGGAGGAAGTACACACTGATTGGTCTATGGGTGGGCCTTGGGCAGGCCTGGAAAAGGCACCACAAGTTTCCACTCTGGTCTGTGGGACTGGCAGCCTGGCCCTCAGGCTTCAGGCCCTCCTTGACCTGAAGGTGGGGCCTCATCAGGGACCTACCCCATTCCACCCAGGAACCTGTCTGCCTCCTGCTGCCATTCATGGCACTCAGGCTGTAGGTGCCAAGGGGTGCCTGTAGGCCTGTGTCAGGCTTCTCTCAGCACTCCCATTGGCTTCCCTCCTATGCTCATTAGTGCCCAAAATCTAGAGGGGGCCAAGGTGGCAGAGACTGGCATGTCAACACTGCCCCAAGCGTGTGCACACCTGGCCAGGCTGTGACAGCACCTGGGGTTGATCCCAACTTTGCTCTGAGACTGGAGCAGGTACCAATAGCATGGAGAAGCCAGGCAGTGGGAGCAGGCATTTCTGCACCTGTGGGGGCGGTGGGCAAGGCCCCCAAGAGTGCAGGGATACCTGAGTCCACAGCTGCAGTTTGGGCAGCAGCAGCTGCACCTGGGGCAAGGCAGGGATCCTGCCTGCTCTATGCAGTGGGAGTCCCATGTCCACAGTCACAACTTGGGCAGCCGTGGCTGCACCTGGCAAGCTCCTGCCCCACCAACTTGGAAGGGGTGAGGTACCCACTTATCCCTGGCTCCCGCCGGCTCCACAGAGTGTACAACCTCAGCCACACCTCCTTGCTGCAACCAGCATGATGGCAGTGGCCACTCCAAATGGGTTGCCACTGCCAACAGTAGGGGTCCAGTTTCATTCTTCTGTATATAGCTAGCCAGCACCATTTATTCAGAAGGGAGTCATTTCCTTATTGCTTATTTTTGTTGACATTGTCAAAGATCGGATGGCTATAGGTGTGTGGCTTTATTTCTGAGTTCTCTATTCTATTCCATTGGTCCACGTGTCTGTTTTTGCACCAGTACCATGCTGTTTTGGTTACTGTAGCCTTATAGTATAAAGTTGGGTAATGTTATACTTCCAGATTTGTTCTTTTTGCTTAGGATTGCATTGGCTACTTGTGTTCTTTTTTGGTTCCATATGAATTTTAGAATAGTCGTTTTCTAGTTCTGTGAAAAATGACATTGGAAGTTTTATAGGAATAGCATTGAATCTGTAGATTGCTTTGGGCAGTCTGGCCATTTTAATGACATTGATTCTTCCAATCCATGAGCATAAAACATTTTTCCATTGGTATGTGTCATCTACAATTTCTTTCTGAAGTGTTTTGTAGTTCTCTTTATAGTGATCTTTCACCTCCCTGGTTAGATGTATTTGTAGGTATATTTTTTGTGGCTATTGCAAAAAGGATTTATTATTGATTTGCCCTCAGCTTTAATGTTATGAATATATAGAAATGATACTGATTTATGTACATTGGTTTTGTATTCTGAAATGTTACTGAAGTCTTTTCATCAGTTCTAGGAGCCTTTTGGTGGAGTCTTTAGGGTTTCCTAGAAACAGAATCCTACTGTGAAGTTGTTAGCTGGTTGCCTTACGGTTTCTGTTGTGTGGCTGCTTTGTAAGGCGTGTGGGCTATGTACTGGTCTGTTTTTTTTTTTTTTGATAGTAGGTATCATTCTGTCATTAGCATGTTTAGGACTCCCTTAAGGATCTCTTGTAAGGCTGGTCTAGTGGTAACAAATACCCTTAGTGCTTGTTTGTCTGGAGAAGATTTTCTTTCTCCTTCATTTACAAAGCTTAGCTTAGTAGGATATGGAATTCTTGCCTGGAATTTCTTTTCTTTAAGAATGCTGAAAATAGGCCCTAAATCTCTCCTGGCTTGTGAGGTTTCTGCTGAGAAGTCCACTGTTAGCTTGATGGGGTTCTCTTTGTATATGATCTGACCTGTTTCTCTAGCTGCCTTTAAGACTTCTTTTCTTTAGTGTTGACCTTGGACAGTCTGGTGACTATTTGCCTTGGTGGTGTTCATTTTGTATAATATCTCACAAGTGTTCACTGGATTTTTTATATCTGGACATCTTTTTTTTTTTTTTTTTTTTTTTTGAGACGGAGTCTCGCTCTGTCGCCCAGGCTGGAGTGCAGTGGCGCGATCTCGGCTCACTGCAAGCTCCGCCTCCCGGGTTCACGCCATTCTCCTGCCTCAGCCTCCCGAGTAGCTGGGACTACAGGCGCCCACAACCGCGCCCGGCTAATTTTTTGTATTTTTAGTAGAGACGGGGTTTCACCGTGGTCTCGATCTCCTGACCTTGTGATCCGCCTGCCTCGGCCTCCCAAAGCGCTGGGATTACAGGCGTGAGTCACCACGCCCGGCCTATATCTGGACATCTACCTCTCTAGCAAGGTTATGAAAATTTTCTTGAATTATTTCCTTAAATACATTTTCCAGGTTGTTTACTTTATCCCCTTCTTTCTCAGGAATGCCAATAATTTGTAGGTTTGGTTTCTTTACACACCCATATTTCTCAAATACGTTGTTCATTTTTAAAAAGTATTTTTTTCTTCATGTTTGTCTGACTGGGATTATTTCAAAAGACTATTCTCCAGGCTCTGAAATTCTTTCTTCAGCTTGGTCCAGTCAACTGATAAAGCTCTCAACTACATTTTGAAATTTCTTAAGTGAGTTTTTTAATTCCAGAAGCTCTGATTGGTTTCATGTTAAGCTGTTCATCTCTTCCTTCAGTTCCTGAATTGCTTTATAAGTTTGTGTTGATTTTCAACCTTGTCTTGGATCTCATTGAGCTCTCTTGTAATCCATTCTTTGAATTCTTTTTCTTTCTTTTTTTTTTTTTTTTTTTTTGAGACAGGTTCTCACTCTGTCACCAGATCACTGCAGCCTTGAACTCCTGGGCTCAAGCAGTCCTCCCACTCAAGATCCCACCTTGAGTATCTGGGACCATAGGCAGGCACCACTACACCCAGCTGATTTTTAAAATTTTTCTAGGAACAGGGTCTTGCTGTGTCATCCAGGCTGGTCTCAAACTCCTGGCTCCAAGCGATCCTCCTGCCTTGACCTCCCAAAGTGCTGAGATTACAGGTGTGAGCCACCACAAAGCCTTGCTTTGAATTCTTTACCTGTCATTTCTGAGTTTCCATTTTGGTTAGGGACCATTGCTGGAGAGCTAATACAATCCTGTGATGGTGTCTCTATATTCAGATTTTTCATGGTGCCAGAGTTTTTATGACAGTTCCTTCTCATCTGGAGACACTGGCACTTCTAATTTTCATAAGTATTTGTGTGCAGGTATATTATTTTCCTATAATATTATTGGGCTTTTTTCTCCATTCCCTTCTCCAACCCCCACTGCCAACCCTGGGGGTGTGACTGTAGAGAATGCTGGGTAGGGTCTTTTGACTTTGCTTCTATAGCCCTGTATACTTCTTTTGGCAGGTTTTATATTGCATTGTATAGTTTGACTTGCAAGCCAGCGGATGGTACTTACAGGTAAGAGTCGTCTGCAGCCAACATGGATGGGTATATGCTTGATCCTTATTTACTGGAAGATGCTCCCTGTTGCCTCAGACAATGGGCTGATCTGTGGAGTGCACAATCGTCTGAACTCTCTGCTCAGTCCTGAGGGGGCGGGGCAAAATGGGCAGGGCCAGACAGGGCAGGCCCATGTACAGGTCCCTTCATGGCAGGCGCAAGCATCAGCACCAAGGGAGTATCCAGTGAGTGGCCACCAGGCACCCAGAGGTGTACCTAGGAATGGAGCTGAGAAACTTCCTCAGTCCCAATTTCTCTGCAAGGGGTGAGAGAGGGGACTAAACTCCTCATCCAGGATAATGGGTACTCCAGATACTTAAGAGGTCTGCCTGGTTTTGGAGTGTAGAGGGCCCTGCTGCACCAGAATCTCTGCAGTGGAAAGGTGGGGCAGCTCAGGCTGCTAATCCAGGTCAATGGGTGGTTTAACTCCCTGGAGATGTGCCTGGCTGTGGGGCAGAGAGGGCCCTGTTTCACCACAGTCTAAACACAGGAAGGACGGGCCAGCTTAGGCTACTGATTCAGACAAGTGCATACTCTGCATGCCTGGATATCTGCCTGGACATGAAGTAGAGAAGGCCCTCCTGCACCAGGATCTCTGCACAGGAATGGTAGGGAAACTCAGGCTGCTAACCCATGCAAACAGGTGCTCTGAATGCCTAGAGATCTTCCTGGGTGTGGAGTGGAGAGAGCCCTGCTGCACCACAATTTTTGAAGAGCAGGCTGGTACATCCAGCAATGACATACAGACCAGGTTTAGGTCATCAATCTGGCCCTGGCTGCAAGTCTTGTTGCCCAGGAGAAACTGCAGTGGTAGCAGCTTTTCCTGCCTTAAGCCTGTGGCAGGAGAGAACACAATTCCTTCACCTACTGCTGAGGCCCTTTCTACAATTCTGGTTGTAGAGGCCCCTAGCCCACTCCAGAGCAGGTGCTACAATCTCTGGCCTAAAACTAAAATCCCTGCATGACCATGTTGCCAGGTCACCAAAGAATGACTAACTTTGTATGTGCCTGAATTAAAAAATGGCATCCTGCTCCCAGCCCTCACTCTAAGAAAATGCCTGTAGCTTTTCCCAGTGTCTTTCCCTCTCAGTGCCTCCAAGCCTTTCCCCAGGCTAGCTCCAGGGCCTGGGACAAACAACATGCCCTCCTTCATCCTGGGTTGCTTGGATCCTAGTAGAAAGGTAATATGGTTTAGCTGTGTCCCTACCCAAATCTCATCTTAAATTGTAGCTCCCATAATCCCCATGTGCTGTGGGAGGGATCCAGTGGGAGGTAACTGAATCATGGGGGTGCGTTTTTCCCATGCTGTTCTCATGATAGTAAGTCTCACGAGATCTGATAAAGGGCAGTTCCCCTACACACGCTCTCTTGCCTGCCACCATGTAAGATGTGCCTTTGCTCCTCCTTTGCCTTCCACCATGATTGTGAGGCCTCCTCAGCCATGTGGAACTGTGAGTCCATTAAACTTCTTTTCTTTATAAATTACACAGTCTCGGGTATGTCTTTATTAGCAGCATAAGAACAGACTAATACAAAAGGTAAGTCACAGAGGAAGATTCTCTGTCTCACATACTGGGGCTTCACTCACTTTTATCAGCTAGATGCCATCATGGGGGCTATTTGCTTGTGTTCTCCTCCTTGGGATCTGGGGTTTCCATCATGATTTTGGTAGATTCCCATTTTCCTTCTTGAATTAAAGCTCACAGAAGTGATCTTTATGTACTATCTTGCTATTTCCTAGTGGCTGAGGCATACTAAAAGCCTCCTACCTGCCATCTTGGAAAAAGAACAAAAACAAAGACATGCGTGTATATTCTTAGCTCTGTACACCAAAAGACCTAGGAGCAGCATTATCACAATAGCAATAAGCATACCTAGCACACAGATCTTGGCTTTTAAATACCATTCTCTTATAAAAGAAACCAGGGTTCCCTGGAGAATGCCCGAGTCACGGGGCTGATTAGTAAAAGTACATCTTTTTTGTTGTACCAGAAAGCAAAAACGTGCTAAAAGAATTATGGGACATGTCTAAGGGGCACCAAAAACAGCTGAGGGAGGCTCCCAATAACCAAACTGAGGACAATTCGAACAACAAAATAATAGATTACAACTCACTGAAGGAGAAACCATGAGTCCACAAAGATATAAATAAATGAATACATTGAAAACTTGGTTAAGATAGTATATTTATATAGTTTTAAAGGAACTGACACAAGTTATTAAACAAAGGGAAAAAGAGTATATGGGAAAGGCCAGGCAGACACCACCTTAATCAAATCATCAAAGTGAACATCATCAGGAATGGGACAAATATGTCTCATGCATCACCTAATAGGATGCAGTGAGAGGAATGTGGCACCACTATTATGATTTTACAGCCTAAAATGCATAATTTAAGTCTAATCATGAGTAAACATTAGACAAATGCAAACGGAGAGGCATTTTACTAAATAAATGGCCTGTGTTCTCCAAAAGTGTCAAATTTATGAAAGTCTAGGAAAACTGAGAAACTGTTCCAGACTGAGGACGACAAATGAGACATGACAACACAATGTAACATGTGATTCTGAGCTGGATGATTTTGTAATAAAAGACATTATTGGCCAGATACAGTGGCCAAAATTGTGCCACTGCTCGTGCCTGGGCGACAGAGCAAAACTCTGTCTCAAAACAAACAAACAAACAAACAAAAACTTAACAAAATGAAGCAGTGACCTCTAAAAGACAAATGAATTTGGTGAGAATATTGTATTGTGTTGGAGTAGCTTTATTCACAAGTTTTAACAGAATAATTGGGCTGATAATTGGGCATATAAACACAGTAACTCTGATTTCAGCAAGATACTTGACAAAAACCTCATACAATATCTGATATGGTTTGGATGGTTTGTTTCCTCCAAATGTCGTGTTGAAATGTGACCTCCATTGTTGGAGATGGGCCTAGTGGGAGGTGTTTGGGTCATAGGGGCAGATTCCTCATGAATGGTTTGGTGCTATTCTCGCAGTAATGAGTGAGTTCTCATTCTGTGAGTTCACGTGAGATCTGCCTGGAACTTCCTCTCTCTCAATTGAAAGGAAGTCTCCAGCAGCATACACCAGGACTTTGTACTTTTGCTTTATATTCTGTCCACTATTACTGTCAATGTGGAAGACATGAGTGATCTTGATCAAATGCACAGATACATGTATACCTATTATATATCCACAAAATTTTTTAGAAAGTGTAGAGGATAGCATTTAGAAGACTAGCTAATATAGCAGATGACAGAATCATTTAAAATTTCTGTAATGATAGGCCAAAGCAAATTTAGGAATAGTGAATAGACATAACTATAAATAAACAAATACATTCTAAAGAGCTGGTTTGATGGTAGTGCAACCGAAAAAAAGACTTGGTTTTAGTCAACTAGAAACTTAAGTAGCCTAGCTACCGAAAATAATTTGAGTGTAGGCTGCATTAAAACGGGTTTGCCATCTAAGATAAGAAAGATTTTTGTACTATGAACTATTCAAACTACATTAAAACAACTAAGTTAAGTTCTGAGAGCCACTTATTAAGAGGAATAATGACACACCAGAGTGTACCCAGAGGAAGGTGATTTCAATGAAAGATCTATAAACTACACAAGAGACATCTAAATATAAGTTGCTATTCTTTCGGTGTTTACTATTGACTAGGTCCTGTACTAAATGCATTACATCCATTATCTGATTTTATCTCCTCACAAGGGTCCTATGAGAGTGTTGTTATGCTTAATTTACAGGTAAGATCACTGATGCTTAGAGAAATTAGGTATCTTTTGTCAAAACATAGGACTAGTAGTAAATGGTGTACCTAGGCTATAAGCCCAGGTTTGTTTTGGTTTTAAAGCCTGTGTTCTTAAACCCTACTACACTGCCTTCAAAAGGCTGGGAAAGTTCAACTCGGACAAGAAAAAAGTCTCAGTGTGAACACAATAATTGTTTCTGAATACACTACAACCAATTATGTGGTTCCTGAGCACAGAATTATGATCACTGAATGGAAACTAAAAAGAGGCAGTTCAGTGCATCCCAAAGTATATTAGTTTGTTCTTACACTGCTATGAAGGAATACCCGAGAGTGGGTAATTTATAAAGAAAAGAGGTTCAATTGACTCACGGTTCATAATGGCTGGGGAAGCCTTGGGAAACTTACAATCGTGGCAGAAGGGGAAGCAAACATGTTCCTCTTCACATGGCAGCAGCAAGGAGAAGAATAAGCAAAAGGAGGAAAAGCCCGTTATAAAACCATCAGATCTCATGAGACCTCACTCACTACCACCACAAGAAGAGCATGAGGGTAATTGCCCCATGATTAAATCACCTCCCACCAGGTCCCTCAAGCAACACGTAGGGATTACAGGAACTACAATTCAAGATGACATCTGAGTGGGGACACAGCCAAACCATATCATTAAAAGGAGGAGGCTTTAATAATTAGAAGTGCTCAACAATTGACTAAATTTGCTTGTGAATGTTCATGAAAGCCATATGAAAATATAGTACTGGCTGGGTGTGGTGGCTCACACCTGTAATCCCAGCACTTTGGGAGGCCGAGGCGGGTGGATCATGAGGTCAAGAGATCAAGACCATCCTGGCCAACATGGTGAAACCCTGTCTCTACTAAAAATACAAAAATTAGCTGGGTGTGGTCGCACACGCCTGTAGTCCCAGGTACTTGGGAGGCTGAGGCAGAGAATCACTTGAATCCGGGAGGCAGAGGTTGGAGTGAGCCGAGATCACACCACTGCACTCCAGCCTGGAGACAGAGTGAGACTCTGTCTCAAAAATAAAAGAAAAGAAAATATAGTATTACAGATGTAACAGAAGGATTCTTGTATTGGCTGAGCCTGGCAACCTCCAATATAGTTCTCACTTTAAAATTTGGTGGAGAAAAAAACTACTAAAATTTTTCACCACAAATATTGTTTTTTCAACCTAAAAAAGAGGCTGAGTTTCCCCTACGAAACTGTGAATTAAAAAAAAAAAAATCAGTATAAAAATACATCTAAGTGAACAGTGTAATTAGAATGTTATTCTAAATATAGGCTGAATTTGATAAATGAAAACATTACAGGCAGGCTAGACTGGGCTTAGACCTATTTTTGTAGGAGTTTAGACTCCGTAAAATATCTTACACAACAACTAGCCATTTTTTTTAGAAGGCTGTATCTTAAAATTCACTGCTAAGCAAGCCAGTACAATGCAAGGGAGGAAGGGAGAGAGGAAAGAGAAAGAGGAGGAAGAGCAGGAGGGAAAGTATGCTTTCAAAAGGAGTAACTTTTCTGCAAAGTGGAAGCCAAATCTCTTAGGTTCAGTGTACTAAACATACAAGTTCAGCCACTGTGAAAAGCAATTTGGCAATTTCTCAAGGAACTCAAAGCAGAATTAGCTCTCAACCCAGCAATTCCATTATTGGACATATACCCAAAGGAAAATAAATCATTCTATCATAAAGACATATGCATGCGTATGTTCATCACAGCATCACAGCACTATTCACAAAAACAAAGACACAGAACCAACCGAAATGCCCATCAACGGTAGACTGGATAAAGAAAAATGTGGTACACAAACACCATGGAATACTGTGCAGCTATAAAAAAGAACAAGATCATGTCCTTTATAGATACATAGATGGAGCCAGAGGTCAGTGTTCTAGTGAACATGGGAACACAAAAGCAAATACCACATGTTCTCACTTACAAGTGGGAGCTAAACTTTTGAGTACATATGGACACAAAGAATGGAACAACAGACACCAATGCCTACTCGAAGGTGGAGGAAGGGAGAAGTGTAAAGATCATAAAACTACCTATCAGGTACTATGCTTATTACCTGGATGGATAAATAATCTGTATACTAAACCCCCATGATATGCAATTTACATATATAACAAACCTGCACATGTACCCCTGACCCTAAAATAAAAGTTGAAAAAAAAAAGAATTAAAGAAATAGATCACATGGCACCCAAAGTAAAAGTGGGTGAGGCTGGGCACAGTGGCTCACACCTGTCATCTCAGTACTTCAGGAGGCCAAGGCAGGATTACTTGAGCCTGGGAGTTTGAGACCAGCCTGATCAACGAAACAAGACCGCCACCTCTACAAAAAAGAAGAAGAACCAAGGTGGAGAAAAAGGAGAAAGAGGAGGAGAAGGGGAAGAAAAAGGAAGAGGAAGAAGAAAACATAGCCTTTATTGAAATGCAGAAGTTATTTTTGTCTTGTTTAGTGTTGGACCATTAAATCTATTCTACCACTTTATGCTTCAACACTGCCTCTACCCCAACATGCTCCAAAAGATAAATGCAAATCTTTATGAATTATATTATCAGTATTTTAAGTCTAAGTCTTAGAATGAAGAGACTGAGGCAAAGGACAACTAAATGGCTATCATTGGGTAAATGGTCAACACAGCCAAAACATAGTCTGGGTTTTCTGGATTTCCATCCCATTTTCCTTCTTATTAGACATTAACTCACTAAAGGCCACTGCATCTCACAAGTATCTAGTATCTACATCTCACTTCAGAAGGGCTATTATAACTTTTTCCATTTGGTGGAAAAGCTGGATAAATAATACTTCTGTATCCCTGATTAATACAATAGCAGTAAAACTGTAAAGGCCTTTATTAAATAGCTTCAGGGAGCTGGGACAAAGACAAAAAAACTTTACATCAAATACTAAACACATTCGCCCCAAATTTCATAATATTCCCAATATGGAAACTGCCTCCATGTTTTCACCTCCAAAGAACAGAGGACAGTTTTATTTTTTCCTAAACAGAGCAGTTGGAAGTAAAATTCAACTGCTGAGCAAACTGCCTAAAAGGGAGGCTATTTCAGTAATTTTTCCTTTTCATATTAGCAACAAAATGGGAGGGGCATGGTCTAAGGCATGCCAAACTGTGTTTATTCTTCCATTTTTTCTACATTTCAATTTACTCTTTTCTGAGTTTTACATCAATTAAGTTATCTTGTTAGAGATACATATTTGTTTTAGTCCTAAGAAATACTTGACTGCCTTGACAGAGTTGTTTGTGAAGTAGGTTAAGCTTCTCCAAAGATAGGAAAACTAATGAAAAAAAAGTTTAAACTTATATTCAGAACTCTTAGTCCTTAAGCAGTGGTGTGCTGATAAATGTTTAACAAATGCCTGGGGTGGGGATGGGGGTGTATTTGTAGCTTGTATCATTTGCCAATTTCCATGCTGTAAATATTCCATCATACTCAATTTCAAGATATCAATATGATATGACATTACTGAGTATGAACTTGGGAAAAGATGCACACAATCAATGCTCTAAAGCAAGTAAGAGCTATGGCCAATGCATTACTTTGATCTTTTTTTTTTTTTTTTTTTTTTTTTTTTTTTTTGAGACGGAGTCTCGCTCTGTCACCCAGGCTGGAGTGCAGTGGCCGGATCTCAGCTCACTGCAAGCTCCGCCTCCCGGGTTCACGCCATTCTCCTGCCTCAGCCTCCCGAGTAGCTGGGACTACAGGCGCCTGCCACCTCGCCTGGCTAAGTTTTTGTATTTTTAGTAGAGACGGGGTTTCACTGTGTTAGCCAGGATGGTCTCGATCTCCTGACCTCGTGATCCGCCCGTCTCGGCCTCCCAAAGTGCTGGGATTACAGGCTTGAGCCACCTCGCCCGGCCTACTTTGATCTTAAATCAAAGATTACTACTCAACATATAGTATTCCCATTTGCAGTCATGTATACTTTTTAAAGTACACTTTTAAAATTTACATGGTGTTCAAAAATTCCCCCTTTTGCTCATTATTAGCAAAAGGGCAAAATTGAGAATATTTTTAAAATCACAAAAAAGGCAAAATGGACATTTAGAGTCTTCCAGGGCCCAGACACATCCATACGTTTTTAAGAGGGAGCAAAAAGCCTAATTGTTTCTTCCTAGAAATATTTAAATAGTTTATTTTATTTAAGGGTCTAGGATCTAGGATTATTTTAGTTTTCTAACATAACATGGAACTGCCTTATGGAGAGTATTTAAGAGATGCTTGCAAACAGTCCCCCTTTTATGAATTAATTTTGTGATATACATTATATGGTGCATAAAGTACATCTATATATAAATATAATTTAGATATATATTAAGATATATGTAAGTATGTAATTGTATCCAAGGTCAAGGAATAGAACCAGCAGCCCAGAAGATCTCCCTAGTGTGTCTCTTCCTATCATAATCCTCTCCCAGTCCCTAGCGATAAACAATAACGTGACTTTCATGGTAATCATGTATTTGATTTTGTATGTTATCATCTGTAAAATATCAATATGCAATTAATTTTGCCTATTTTCAAATTTAATATGTCTAAAATCATACTATTTGTATTCTTTTCTTTCTTCTTTCACCTAGTATTGAGATCCATCCATATTGTTACTATATAGGGGAGGCTTGTTAATCTATTTCAGATGGACTTCTTTTCCCCAGTTTTTTACTATAACAAATGATGCTTCTATGAATATATACATAAGATTCTTCAGGGTATATATACTTAAGGGTGGAATTGCTGGGTTATGGGATCCATGAATCTTCAGCTTTGCAAGGTAATGCCAAAATATGTTCCAAAATGGTTGTAACAATTTACACTACTGCCAGTTCTGTAAGAGAATTTTGGTGGGTACAAAATTTCATCAACCTGGGTATTATCAGACTTTTAAATTTTTGCCATGTTGGTAGAGGTATTCTGTTGTTGGATAGAGTGTTCTGTATATGTCTGTTTGATCCAACTGGTTTATTCTGTGGTTCTATTTTCCTTATCTTCTGTGTGGTTGTTCTATTTAATATTGAGAGTGGGATATTGAAACCTCCAACTACCATTATAAAACTATTTCTCCATTCAATTCTATTAGTTTTTGCTTCATAAATTTTGATAGTTTATTAAATGCATAAATGTTCATTATATCCACTTGCTGTATTGAACATTTTATTAATATATAATGTCTTGTCTCTTGCAAACTTTTTTGACTTAAAGTCTATTTTGTCTGATATTATGTAACCACTTCTATTCACTTTAGGTTACTACTTGCATGGAATATCCATTTCTATCCTTTCGCTTTCAACCTATTTGTGTCTTTGGATCTAAAGCAAGTGTCTTCTGGGGAGCATTTAGTTGGATCATGGTTTTTATCTACATCCATTTTGCCAGTCTCTTTTGATTGGATTATTTAGTCCATTTACATTTAAAGTAATTACTGATAAGAAAAGACTGCTGTCATTTTGCTGTTTGTTTTCTATATGCCTCATAGTTTTTTTTTTTTTGTTTTTGTTTTTTTGAGACTGAGTCTCGCTCTGTTGCCCAGGCTGGAGTGCAGTGGCCTGATCTCCACTCACTGCAAGCTCCGCCTCCCGGGTTCACGCCATTCTCCTGCCTCAGCCTCCCGAGTAGCTGGGACTACAGGCACCCGCCACCGCGCCTGGCTAATTTTTATATTTTTTTAGTAGAGACGCGGTTTCACCGTGTTAGTCAGGATGGTCTCGATCTCCTGACCTCGTGATCTGCCCGTCTCGGCCTCCCAAAGTGCTGTGATTACAGGCGTGAGCCACCGCGCCCGGCCGCCTCATAGCATTTTGATTTCTAATTTCCTGCATTACTGTCAGAAACATTTAAATTCTTTCTCTGTCTGTGTGTGTGTGTGTGTGTGTGTGTGTGTGTGTGTGTGTGTATATATATATATATATATTTTTTTTTTTTTAAGACGGAATTTCACTCTTGTTGCCCAGGCTGGAGTGCAATGGCACAATCTCAGCTCACTGCAATCTCCACCTCCCGGGTTCAAGTGATTGTCCTGCCTTAGCCTCCTAAGAAGCTAGGCTTACAGACCATTTAGATTTTTCTTTATATGAAGAGCCTAATATTCTGTTTTCTCTACTTTTTATTGTAGGGAATACATATAACATAAATACACATAGCATAAAATTTATAATCTTCACCATTTTTAGGTGTACAGTTTAGTGACATTAAGTACATTGATATTGCTGTACAATTATCACCACCATCCGTCTCCCATCAGGTCCACAGCTTTTCTTTCTTAAAACAAAAGTTTTATTATTGATTCAATCTTCTATTTATTTGTGGTTTAATCTTGGTGAATTTTCTGTTTCTAGGAACTTTTCCATTTCATCTAGGTTATCGAATTTGTTGGTGTACAATTGTTCATAGTACTCTTATCCTGTTTCTCTAGAATTTGTAGTAATGTTCCCACTTAGATTTCTCATTTTAGCAATTTGAGACTTCTTCCTTCATTTCTTAGTCTTTCTATCTGAAGTCAATTCTGTTAATCTTTTTGAAAAACCAACTTTTAGTTTTGTTAATCTTCTCTTTTTCCGGTTTTTATTTCTCTCTGCTTTAGTCTTTATTATTTCCTTCCTTCTACTAGCTTTAGGTTTAGTTTGTTCTTCTTTTTCTAATTCCTTACTTTGCAAAGTTAGGTTGTTAATTTGAGATTTATTTTTTTAATATAAACATTATAGTAATTTCTCCCTTAGCACTGCTTTCACTGTGTCCCTTATGTTTTGGTATTTTGTGTTTTTTTCATTTGTTTCTAAGTATTTTGCAACTTCTTTTGTAATTTCATCTTTATTCCATTGGTTAAGAAGATGTTAATTTCCACAAATTTGTGAATTTTTCCATTTTTCTTTTGTTACTGGTATCTAACTTCCTGTCTTTGTGGCTGGAGAAGATACTTTAACATCTTTTAAAGTCTACTGGTGGAAGATGAGTCAGATGAGACAAAACAAACAAAAAAACGGAAAGTCTTTTGAAATTTAGCTTATGGCCTAATATATGGTCTGTCCTGGGAGATGTTCCATATGCACTTGAGAAAAAACAGGTGTTCTGTTGTTGGGTAGACTGTTCTGTATATGTCTGATTCAATTGGTTTATTCTGTGGTCCAAGTCCTCTATTTTCCTTATCTTCGGTGTGGTTGTTCTATTTATTATTGAGAGTGGGATATTGAAATCTCCAACCATCACTGTAGAGCTGTATCTCCATTCAATATTATTAGTTTGGGCTTCATATATTTTGATAGTTTATTAGATGCATAAATGTTTATTACATCTACTTGCTGTTTTGAACATTAATATATAATGTCTTGTCTCTTGCAACCTTTTTTGACTTAAAGTCTGTTTTGTCTGATATTATGTAGCCACTTCTATTCTCTTTAGGTTACTATTTGTGTGGAATATCCATTTTTATCCTTTCACTTTCAACCTATTTGTGTCTTTGGATCTAAAGCAAGTGTCTCGTGGACAGCATTTAGTTGGATCATGGTTTTTATCTACACCCATTTTGCTAGTCTGTCTTTTGATTGAATTATTTAGTCCATTACATTTAATTACTGATAAGACTGCTGTCATTTTGCTGTTTTCTATATGTCTTATAGCTATATGCCTTTGCAATATTCATATAACCTCATGGGAGAGGCCAGACATATATAAGCGATGAAGACAATTTCATTACCTTTGTGTTTTTTTCTTCAAAGACTGTCATGAAGTGGAATTTTTCATATAATGCTGGTTTTGGAGGCCAAGACCAGCATTTTAAAAAATTTTAAGTTCAGGGATACATGTGCAGGTTTGTTACCTAGGTAAGCTTGTGTCACAGGGGTTTGTTGTACAAATTATTAAATCACCGAGGTATTAAGCCTAGTACCCACTGGTTATTCTTCCTGATCCTCTCTCTCCTCCCACTTTCCACCCTCTGGTAGGCGCCAGTACATGTTGTTCCCCCTATGCGTTCATTTAGCCCTCACTTATGAGAACATGAGGTATTTGGTTTCCTGTTCCTGTGTTAGCTAAGGATACCAGCCTCCACTTCCATCCATGTTCCTGCAAATTTTTTTTTTTTTTTTAATGGTTGCATAGTATTTATCATGTATATGTGCCACATTTTCTTCATCCAGTCTGCCATTGATGGTCATTTAGGTTGATTCCACATCTTTGCTATTGTGAACAGTGCTGCAATGAACATATGTGTGCATGTGTCTTTATGACAGAATGATCTATATTCCTCTGGATATATACCCAGTAATGGGATTGCTGGGTCAAATCGTATTTCTGTTTTTAGTTATTTGAGAAATTGTCACACTATCATCCTCAGTGACTGAACCATTTTACATTCTCACCAAGAGTGTATAAGCATTCCTTTTTTCTCCACAACTTTGCCAGCATCTGTTATTTTTTGACTAATAGCAGCCATTCTTACTGGTGTGATGTGGTATCTGTGATTTTGATCTACCTTTCTCTAATGATCAGTGATGTTAAGCTTTTTTTTCATATGATTGTTGGCTGCATGTATGTCTTCTTTTGAAAAGCATCTGTTCATGACTTTTGCCCACTTTTTAATGTTTTTTTTTTCTTATAAATTTAAGTTCCTTATAGATAGATGCTGGGTATTAGACCTTTGTCAGATGCATAGTTTGCAAAAATTTTCTCCCATTCTGTAGGCTGGCTGTTCACTCTGTTGGTAGTTTCCTTTGCTGTGCAGAAGCTCTTTAATTAGATCTTGTTTGTCAAATTTTGCTTTTGTTACAATTGCTCTTGGTTTATTCATCATGACATCTCTGCCTATTTCTATGTCCAGAATAGTATTGCCTAGGTTGCCTTTCAGAGTCTTTACAGTTTTGGGTTTTACATTTAAGTCTTTAATCCATCTTAATTTTTGTATATTGTATAAGGAAGGGGACCAGTTTCTGTTTTCTGCATATGGTTAGCCAGTTATCCCAGCACTATTTATTATATAGGGAATCCTTCCCCCATTGCTTATTTTTGTCAGGTTTGTTAAATATTAGATAGTTGGAGGTGGTGCGGCATTATTTCTGGGTTACCTATTCTGTTCAATTGAAGACTAGCATTTATGTGTTCATCTTTGTTATCACACACACAAAACTGTACTTTATTTTTATTTTTTTGAGACAGAGTCTTGCTCTGCTGCCCAGGCTGGCATGCAGCAGTGTGATCTCAGCTCACTGCAACCTCCACCTCCGGGGTTTAACCGATTCTTGTGCCTCAGCCTCCCCAGTAGCTGGGACTATAGGCATGCACCATCACAACTGGCTAATTTTTGTATTTTTAGGAGAGACAGGATTTCACCATGTTGCCCAGGCTGGTCTGGAACTCCTGGCCTCAAGTGATCCACCTGCCTTAGCCTCCCAAAGTGCTGGGATTACAGGTATGAGCCACTGTGCCTGGCCTAAAATCTTGTATTTTAATGAATCATAATTGTATTTTGCTGCCTCTACTAAAAACAGTTGAATCCCATAAACTAATTATTACAGCAATTAATCAGACCAGCGAAAAATCTCTCATTTATTCCTCCTACACACCAATGCCCTCCACCCTTTTTTGTTTTTTGTTTTTTTTTGAGAGACAGTCTCTTGCTCTGTTGTCCAGGCTGAAGTACAGTGTTGCAATCACGGCTCACTGCAGCCTCAACCTTCCAGGCTGAAGCAATCCTCCCACCTCAGCCTCCAAAGTAGCTAGGATGACAGGCACGTGCCACCACACCTGGCTGATTATTTAAAAATTCTTTGTAGGAATGGGTTCTCACTATGTTGCCCAGACTGGTCTTGAACTTCTGGGCTCAAGTGATCCTTCCACCTCAGCTTCCTAAAGTGTTGGGATTACAGGCATGGGCCACCAAACTCGGCTACCAATACTCTTTCTATTCCCAGTGAGGCATGTTATTGTTCTCAAGCCAAATTTTTTGTTTGTTTGTTTGCAATCTGTATACCTTTTTTTTTCTTGCTCTACTGCATGAGGTAGGATCACCTATACGATACTGACATGGGGAAGTGTGGAGATTAGACAACCTTGGCTTAGCCCTTATCTTATGATGAAGGCATTCACAGACATTATTATTATTAGTTTTATAGAGACAGGGTTTCGCCATGTTGCCCAGGCTGGTTACGAACTCCTGGGCTCAAACAATCCATCTGCCTCAGCCTCCCAAAGTGATGGGATTACAGGTGTAAGTCACCGCAACCGGCCCTAATTCTTTTTTCTTTCTTTGTCATCCAGGGTTCAGTGGTAAGATCACAGCTTACTGCAGCCTTGACCTCCCAGACTCAAGTGATGCTCTCACCTGCGCCTCCTGTGCATAGCTGGGGCTACAGGCATGTGCCACCATGCCTGGCTAATTTTGTTTTTAGAGACAGGGTCTTACCATGTTGCCCAGGCTTGTCTCGAACTCCTGGGCTCAAGAGATCCTCCTACCTCTGCCTCCTAAAGTGCTGGGATTACAGACATGAGCCACCATTCCCAGCCCACAGACTGTTTTTCATTCTGCCTGCCTGGAATGCCTGTCAATAAATTTACAGAAAAAGTATCTACCCTCTAAAAGTTATTTCATGCAAGTTTTTTCAATCTCCAAACAATGTGATTTCATACTCTAGTATCTATGGTAATTATTTTTTGCTCTTGTTTTACCCACCCCCACCTTTTTTTTTTTTTTTTTTTTTTTTTTTGAGACAGATCCTCTCTGTGTCGCCCAGCTCACTATAACCTCCGCCTCCCAGGTTCAAGCAATTCTCCTGCCTCAGCCTCCCGAGTAGCTGGGATTACAGGCGTGCACCACCATGCCTGGTTAATTTTTATATTTTTAGTAGAGATGGGGTTTCACCATGTTGGCCAGGCTGGCCTAAAACTCCTGGCCTCAAGTGATCTGCTCACCAAGGCCTCCCAAAGCGCTGGGATTACAGATGTTAGCCACCGCACCTGGCCTACCCACTCCCACCTTCTATTTCCCCTAAGCATAAGCTACTTGAGGGTATCAGCCATATTTCCTCTTGCATGTCCTGTAGGGTTTAGTGTGCAGAAAGTGCTGAGAAAATATTCACTAAACTGAAAGGACCCAACTGACTGGCTATGCTGTAAGCAAAAATACTTTCATGTTTCTGAAACTTAACAAATCAAACGTATTAGTGGAAGAGTAAATTAATTTTATTGACTGATGAAAAACTAAAGTGATAAGAAGTATGGATAGTAAACAATAACCACTGAATTCTGCTGGAATTCTCTATTTCTTCTTTTTCACTTTAAGCCAAAAGAAATAAAATTATAGACCATTAGTGAGCTAGTTGCTTTTAGTTCCTTCAACAAAAACTGCATAGTTTAGCAGTTGCACGGCATTAAATATATACAATTTTGCAAAATCCTGAAAGTTTTAAACTTTGTGTTGACTTCAAAGGCTAATTTAATCACCTACACTGGTCGGATTCAGAGTTTCTTTTCCCTTTTCTGCCACCCTGTAAAAAAAAAAAAATAGGGCAAATTATTTACGACATACCATTTTGGGGCCACTTCATTTTAAAAATATAAACCAAAGGCATCTTGGGGTACGAGAAGGAAGCAATTTCTTTTTTGATTTTGTTGTAAATTTGAGTCTACATACCGCTACATTATTTTAATATAGTTATTTTTTATAAATGGTTAAAGTCGGTTTTAGAAAAGTTACTTCTATTTGAATAAGAGTTGTGCCTTAGTAAGGTCACCGATATTTTATTTTTTTAGAACTCATTTTGACTATTCCAGAATTAAAGTTTTTGATCAATACTAAAATAAATGATACACTTAATTTGTTCCATATGATCAGTAAATTTAGTAATTCAGTTCATTACCTTTTGGGTAATTCAATTTATAGTTCAAGTTCTGTTGAGTTTTGCTCATATTAGCATTAGAAATTTGATTGTGTTCATTAGTGGATTGAAATCTAGGTTATGGTTTTCATATTGCTCAGTTGCATATATAAATTTATATTTAATTTGCTCCATATGAAACATCACTTATGGTATCTGACTTGAGCCAAGGAAAAGGAAAGGCAGCATAAAGGACAAGAAGAGTTTTACATAAATATTTTAACATAAACATAGTATTTTCTGTTTTATTCTGATTTAAAAAGCAAATGCTCATTGTAGGAATATGGAAAGTACAAACATGCAAAGAATAAAATTAAAATCATCAATAGCTACTCTACCCCCTTCAATTTAACCATAAATAATGGTTTGATGTATTTACCTTATCATAGTTGTATGTACAGTTTTTCCCATTTTTATAAACTATGGGAATGGTATCCAAACTTAGTTGATCATCAGAATTACCTAAGCAGTAATATTTTTAGAATTCTGACATCTAGGCTTTGTCCCACACCTATTTAATTGGCTAACAATCTTTAATTCAAAGTTTCCAAGTGATCCCAATGATCAGCCAAGTTCGGGAACTATTTTTTCTGTGGAAGTGCATCTCTGAAAGAGAGGTGGTTGTATCAGGGGCATATGGAGCCCAGGCTCATTTGATAATGATGGCAGTTTCTCTTTATTTCTTTCATTCTTTTTCTGACTATAACTATTTCTACATCAACATTATAAAACAAAATGAAACAATACTCGAGCATAAGAATGCTGTCATTCACTCGTGACCACATAAAAAGTTTGCAAAGATTTTATTCACAGAAAAACAGTATGAATAGGTTTTTTGGAACATGAGATGTGTAATGACAAGTATCAAAAACAAGATTTATTTCCTGTTAGCAGAAAAATGAAAATAAATTTAGCAAAAATATTTTTTGAAGTAGATACCCACTATACATAAAACTCCTACCATGCTTCTCGATGAGATTTCTTAAAAATCCAAAACAGCAAACACACAAGAATCCTTGTCAAGGTCTCCCAGGTAAAGGGAATTCTCCTTCTGGTACTGATTCAATTTTAAAGCCAGGGCTAATCAACTGCTATGTTCTCCACACCATCAGTGGCTTTTGAGCTTTTTTGGCTATGATTCCAGTTAATGTATTTTATATTGTGATTTAGAAGCACACATATATATACACACAAATATATATCTCACACACACACACACACACACACACACACACGAAGTACTGGTATTTTTAATTGCTTCATCCTGGAACAAACTGCTCAATGCTAGCTTGTAAATGCAGAAGAAATGACAGAATTAGAAAATCACTATTTTGCAATCATAAAAAAAAGACACAAATATCAATGGATGCTAAAGCCACTAGGTGAAAAGGACAGTCATACAATCTCAAAGTATCACCTCACATATTAATTATAAAAGGGAAAATATATATTTACAATGGAGATATCTGGAAGATATCGCTGTACCCAAGTGATCAACCTTATAAACAGGACAACTGTCCTTTTGTGCCTTTCCCCAGTATGATTCAATGGCATGCATGCTGTATCATCTATGTAGTCCCAAGGATTTTCCTGAATTATGCTAGTTATTGCTGTATATACCAATGTGCAGAATAACTTTAACATCTTCTACATTGTAAATTATATGACCAATGACAAAATTGTCAATATATTTAGTGAATAAATTTTGGCCTATGAACAAAATACTGCATTTATTCTACACAGTATCTACTCCAAATGTATTATTTGTGATAAAAACCCTTATAAATATAAAAGCATACCTGGTATTTGGCTAATTCTGCTTGTAATACTTTCACTTTAGATCTTTCTTGTTCTAATGCAGCATGAAGTGAAGTCACCTGTAACCAAATATTCAATAAGAAAAAGACATTTTGGGGTTTTTGGCAAATACTCTAATTCTTAACATATTCACAATGATAGGTTTTTGACAACTAAATGGATGAGTAACAGAGGAGAAACTCCCCCCATAATTTCCATTTGGTATTGTACACAGCTCTATATTAAAGATGGGGCAAAGTGTCCTGAGAGAAGAAGACAATAACGATGTGAAGGGGAGAAAAATCAAGCCCAGATACAGGGTAAGTTCTATCTGTCCTTTCTGTCTCTAAATTCATGGTTCATTAAAATACAACCTCATCATCCCCCATTCTTCAGTGGGAAGGACATACCTACCTCCTTTAGTGTTGTAAACAGAATCTTCATTCATGTGCTATTACATAATAATAAAGTACAATTTACACTACTTCCTTACAGTGCTGATGGGCTGTATTTGTTTAGTCAAGTTTAATAACTCAAGACTAAAGACAGCTTAAGAAAACCAGTCATGTATGCTCCACAGTTCCTTACCTGAATAGTGAGCTCATTTTTGATACTTTGTGATTCATCAACTTGAAGAAGTATTTCTGCCTTATCTTTCACTGACAAAAAAGGAAAAACAGCAGTATAGATTTCCCAGTCACTCAAATACTTTAACAATACTTCAGGGAACTAAGACATAGTAGTGCAATTAGAACAATGATTTCTTGTCATACTTAAAGAATGTACTTCTTGACCTTGCATAGCTCTTACTTTTCACTGGTAAATTCTTTTTTGTTTGTTTGTTTTACATTTTCACCAGTAAATTCTGATCATTATCACCACAGCATTTTTTTCTTAGAAATTTTACATTTTCTGTGGTGTTAAAATATTTATTGCTGGGCATGGTGGCTCACACCTATAATCCCAGCACTTTGGGAGGCCGAGGTGGGCAGATCACTTGCCAGGAGTTGGAGACCAACCTGGCCAACATGGTGAAACCCTGTCTCTACTAAAAAATATTATACAAAAATTAGCCAGGTGTGGTGGCACATGACTGTAATCCCAGCTACCTGGGAGGCTGAGGCATAAGGATCCCTTGAACTGGGGATGTGGTGGTTGCTGTGAGCTGAGATGGTGCCACTGCACTCCAGCCTGGGCGACAGAGTGAGACTCTATCAATAAAAAAAATATATATTTTTTTAACTGCACAAATATGGTGCAAGATTAATTTTTATATCTACTCTAAATAGGACAAGGATACAAGAAAAAAAATTCACACATGGAAAAAATTTTAAATACCTTGACTAATCTTAAAGCAAGATTTTAAAAACAATTACGGTAGCTCACGCCTGTAATCCTAGCACTTTGGGAGGCTGAGGCAGGCGGATCACCTGAGGTCAGGGGTTCGAAATCAGCCTGGCAAACATGGTGAAATCCTGTCTCTAGTAAAAATACAAAAATTAGCCGGGCATGGTGGTGCATTCCCATAATCCCAGCTACTCAGGAGGCTGAGGCAGGAGAATCACTTGAACCCATGAGGCGGAGGTTGCAGTAAGCCAAGATCGTGCCACTGCACTCCAGCCTGCGTGACAGAGTGAGACTTGTCTCAAAATAAATAAAAACAACATAGAGTGCTTTTTTGTTGGATTGTTGGGGTGAGCATACTATAATGCCAACAAAATTATTATTCTCTGACTTTTCATACCAATAAAGCAATGTCAACTAAATGTAGCTCATATGATCACAAATGATCATATGACATGTGTGGTCTCTTAGAACTATTCATTATTTTTTAGGAGCTTTTCTATCTTGGTGGAAGCAAGATAGCTATAGTTTGGCCCTGTGTTTCCTAAGCTTCAGAAAGTTTCACATGGCTGAGAACTTCCTTAACTCATGGTAATGGCTAATATATGAAAAACTAACTCCTCACTTTGAAAACAAACTATGAGAGACTAGAGAGGTAAAATTGTAGTAAAATTAGCAAAGGAGGAAATGTTCAAATATATGAGTACTGATATCACCACAGCTCTGCCAATGTAAGATTGTAGTTCAAATTTATTTTCATAGTTTAATATGATAAGATGAAACAACCTATCAAGAATCAATTCAGTCTCTCAAGAATCAACTTGGGAACTTTTACAAATTATGCTTTCTACTCCTCCATCCCCAGGATTATAAACACTTGCTGAAAACTAGTGATTTTAAATAGTTATGTAACATTTCAATTACAGTCAGTCATCCTATAATGCTTGTTTTGAAAACACAAATTTGTTTCAATGAGGTTGATGTATTAGGTAACAACCTGAACATATCACAAATTTTCAATCCACTTAAGTACAATTTTATGAACAGAGAAAACCACACCCACATGTACTCCTTGAATATCTACCAGCTACCTTGGTTCACTGTGTGTTAGGAATCACACCCATCTGGCCTGACAACTTTCCATCCTTCCACCATGTAGCAGTAACACACAAGCTGTAACCCTTCTGAGACCTATTTCCCCACAAGCAAACTTTAGGTTTTCTTCAAGGTAAAGTGCTGTATTTATGTAATATTTATGTATTTAACCATTTTAGCATGTGTAAAACTGTGTTACTGTTTTTAGTTTCCCATGTTTTTTTCATGTGTCACTGACAACGTTTTTAAGTGTTGTGCTTCTAACCTCCCTTTTTCTCATAAGTATTGTGGGTTTTTTTGTTTTTTTGAGACGGATGTATTAGTTCATTCTCACACTACTATAAACAACTGCCTGAGAATGGGTAATTTATAAAGAAAAGGTTTAATTGACTAATAGTTCCACATGGCTGGGGAGGCCTCAGGAAACTTATAACCATAGAAGAAGGCACCGCTTCACAGGGTGGCAGGAGAGAGAATAAGTGCTGAGCGAAGGCAGAAGCCTCTTATAACACCATCAGATCTTGTGAGAACTCACTATCATGAGAATAGCATGGGGGAAAGCACCCCCATGATTCAATTATCTCCATCTCGTCCCACTCTTGACATGCGAGGATTATTACAATTCAAGGCGAGATTTGGGTGGAGACACAGAGCCAAACCTTATCAACAGGGTCTCACTCTGTTGCCCAGGCTGGAGTGCAGCGGCATGATTACAGCAGTCTCAGCCTCCTGGGCTCATGCAACCCTCCCACCTTAGCCTCCTAAGTAGCTGGGACCACAGGCATGCACCACCATGCCAGGCTAATTTTTTTTCTTTCTTTTTTTTTTTTTTTGAGACAAAGTTTTGCCATGTTGCCCAGGCTGGTCTCAAACTCTTGGGCTCAAGCGATCCACCTGTCTCAACCTCCCAAAGCTGGGATTACAGGTGTGAGCCACCGTGCCTGGCTATCTCGTGTGATTTTGCAGAGACTAGTGATTTTTAGGAACACATGCTGCATTATTACAGAATGACCATATTTACATTTACATTATAAGTGTTACAAGTATTTTCATGTAGTGATCCTATATAAAATTCTACCTGGATTACTTATACTATGGACACTGTTGTTACTGATAGAGATTCTTAATCTATTTTTGAGAGCAAGTTTTTATCAGTTAACTTTCTCAATTTCCACAGTATTTTATGAGGAAATATTATTTTATTTTTACATATTTAGAATTTATACATCCAATACACAATGATACTCTTCATTTCTGCACTTAGAAATACATCTTCTAAATAACTTTTTTATTTTCATAATTTTGTTTTATTTTCATAATTTTCATAATTTTGTTCTTTAAAAGACCCACATGGAGATCAATAACATGCACAGGTCTAAATTAATCTCAGGATGTAGACATTTAAATGTCCAAATAATGTCTTTCCCCATAATTTTTTTTTTTGAGACAAAGTCTCACTCTGTCAGCCAGGATGGAGTGCAGTGGCATGATCTTGGCTTACTGCAACCTCTGCCTCCTGTGTTCAAGTGATTCTTGTGCCTCAGCCTCCCAAGTAGCTGGGATTATAGGCACGCACCACCACACCTGGCTAATTTTTGTATTTTTAGTAGAAACAGGGTTTCACTATGTTGGCCAGGGTAGTTTCAAACTCCTAACCTCAGATGAGGAACACCTCTGCCTCCTAAAGTGCTGAGATTACAGGCATAAGCCACTGCGCCTGGCCTCCCCCTATAATTCTTTAACTTCTATTTGTATAATAATTAAGTTATAAAAAACATAAGGTTGAATCTCCTTCAAGAGTATTCACGTTCTGTTCAACTGGACATGATTTCTGATTTTTACTCATTGTTTGACAACTATTTTGTAATACAGTTTAAATTTTGTTTGGACAGTTCTATTCCAAGTATAGTCATCCCTTGGTAAACAATTGCTTTCAAGACCTCCCAAGGATACCAAAATCTAAAGATGCTGAAGTCCCTGATATAAAATGGTATATATCTGCATAAAACCTATGAATAGCCTCCCATATCCTTTGAATCATCTCCAGATTACCGGCCGGGTGCGGTGGCTCACGCCTGTAATCCCAGCACTTTGGAAGGCCAAGGGAGGTGGATCATGAGTTCAGGAGATCAAGACCATCCTGGCCAACATGGTGAAACCCCATCTCTACTAAAAATACAAAAAAATTAGCCGGGTGTGGTGGTGGGCTCCTGTAGTCCCAGCTACTCTGGAGGCTGAGGCAGGAGAAGGGCGTGAACCCGGGAAGCGGAGCTTGCAGTGAGCTGAGATCGCGCCACTGTGCTCCAGTCTGGGCGACAGAGCGAGACTCCATCTCAAAACAATAAATAAATAAAAATAAAACAAATCATCTCTAGATTACCTATAATACCTAATATGGCATAAATGCTATGTAAATAGCTGTTACACTGTATTGTTTAGGGAGTAATGTCAAGAAAAAAGTCTGCACACGTACAATTTCAAAAAATATATTTTTGATCCACAACTGACTGATCCACAGATAGGGAACCCACGGATATGGAGGGCTGACTGTACCTTCACAGCTGAAAACAATTTTTGGTATTTTTTCATTTTTCAAGGTGAATTTCACAATTTCTTAAGAGCTATACAATATTCACAGGAGCTATCTTTGGAGTTTCATTAGCATTTATTAATAGGAAAATTGTTGATTACATTTCGTCTATTCAGAGAAAGATTTTCTCCTTTATGTCTTAATCTCTGTTTCTTTTATGGTTTATAATTTCCTTTGCCTAAGTCTCATATTTAAAAATTAACATATATTTCCTTTTTTATTATGAATGGAAAATTTTCATAAAACTTTCAGGATAAATGTCACTAGGTATATGCATAGTGAGAAATGCAACTGATTTGGTGGGCTTTTGTATATCAGCTTCACTAGTCTTATAATCTGTAATCATTTTTTGGATTGATTTCCTTGGCTTCCTGCCGGTAACTTCTTGTCAAAAGTTTACAGAGTAGCAGCAAAAGTATGAAGAGCAGTGGCGAGGGGAGAAGGAAAGAAGAAAACAAAAAAGAAAATCTAAAGTGATGACAGGTTGCCTCCTTCAAGAGCTGAAAAGCAGAATCCTAAGCAAATGTTAGGCTTGTTTTCCCTCTAAATATAGTTCAGTAAGCTATAAGAATTGAATTTTAAGAGTTTCTTTTACCCGAATAGTTATAAACTGGTATAAAAGTAAGGTGCTGTAAGAGTGATCTAATAATAACTTTATGAGCAGCTATCCAGCTTCTTTTTTTTTTTTCTTTTTAGACAGTCTCGCTCTGCTCCCCAGGCTGCAAGTACAGCAGTGCAATCTCGACTCACTGCAACCTCTGCCTCCCGGGTTCACAATTCTCGTGCCTCAGTTTCCCAAGTAGCTGGGATTATAGATGTGCACCACCACATCTGGCTACTTTTTGTATTTTTAGTAGAGATGGGGGTTCACCATGTTGGCCAGTCTGGTCTCAAACTCTTGGACTCAAGTGATCTGCCCACCTTGGCCTCCCAAAGTGCTAGGATTACAGATGAGCCACCATTCCTGGCCAACTCTCTATCTTGTATCATTCTGGGAAGCCTTTCTACTTTGTTGAGTCCCTTTTTCAATTTTTTTTATTGGCACATAATAATCATATATATTTATGGGGTGCATGTGATATTTTGATACAGGTATACAAAGTGTACTGATCAAATAGGTATTTAAGATATCCAGTAATTCAAACATTTATCATTTCTTTGTGTTGGGGGCACTTCAAATCTTCTAGGCATTTTGAAATATACAAATTATTAACTATAGTAACCCTATTGTGCTACCAAACACTTTTGTTCAGTTGGTAAATCACACATTTGAAAAAGTACCTTCAGATATTATTTAAGATAAACTTTTAATTACAAAAACATAAAATCCACTTACTTTCACCTTCCTGAAGCATTTTCAATAATTGTGCATTTCTTGCCTTTACTTCCTTATACTTTGCCTAATAGTCAAAGAAAAAAGATTTAGTTTTTTTTTTAAGTAAGTGATATAATAATTACTTACTGTCAACTTACAGAGCTCTGAATTCTAGGCTTGCTCAAAGATATAATTATTTTTGAAACAAACAGGATGGAGGAAAATGTATTCGGAACTATCTACAACTTAAATTAAATCCCTGGCACAATTAAATCCCTGGCACAATAATATATATCAATATTATATGTGATTGAAAATTAAAGAAGAGAAGGATAAAAGTGGAGAAAACTCAATTTTCCTAAAGAATCTTCTTTTCTTCCTCAGATAAAACCCTTATACAATTCAAAATAATTTAAATGAAAACCAAAAGGAAAATGAGCCACAGTTCTAAAGCAGTACTGTCCGGCAATACACTAGGACTTTCTACATCTGCTCTGTATTTGCCGCTGTCCAATACGCGACTACTGAAAGAACACTAGCAATGTGGCTGGTGTGACTGAGAAAAATTAATTTTTAAACTTTAAATTTAAAATGCAATAGACTTGTAGTGGATACTGAATTTTATAGGGCAGTTCTATACCTTCTCAGTTGAGGATTCACTAATCATTTGTTACTTCACTGACTAAATAATCACTGTTACAATTTTTGGTTGACATGAATTAGTACTTTATCCAAATATCTTTCAACTCTTTTTCAATTTCTTTTTCCAGATGGCTTCTTCTCACATTACATGATGATACAAGTATACATTTATGAACAAGAAGGATTGTGTTCCCACATTCGCATCCATATTTTAAGCAATTTTACCCCATGCTACCCTTATTCAACACATCTTATAACACTCTCTGTATCACTTATTTACTTTTTTTTTTTTTTTTTTTGAGATGGAGTCTTGCTTTGCTGCCCACGATGGAGTGCAATAGCGCTATCTCGGCTCACTGCAACCTTCGCCTCCTGGGTTCAAGTGATTTTCCTGCCTCAGCCTCCCTAGCAGCTGGTACTACAGGTATGCACCACCATGTCTGGCTGATTTTTGTATTTTTAGTAGAGATGGGGTTTCACCATGTAGGCCAGGCTGGTCTTGAACTCCTGGCCTCAAGTGATCCACCCACCTTGGTCTCCCAAAATGCTGGGATTACAGGCATGAGGCCACTGCGCCCAGGCCTGAATCATTTATAAAGATTTAATACATTAATACATTAGAGAAAACAATGCATTTAACATATATAGAAAAACAAAAACCTAAAGAAAACATTAATATAAGAAAAATCATTTTTTCCTCTCAACATATACATAGATATGTATAGTAGTTACCAGATTCAAATCTTTGTTAAAAAACAAATTAAAAAGTGTTTTAAGTCCAATAAAGATGGCTTTTACTAAATATTACTCTGTCCATTAAATCGCTGATAAGTAAATAATGTTTACTGAATAATACTACAGTCAATACAATAAAACAAAGTAAGCGCTATACTGAATATAAAGGTAGGAGGACTGCTGAGAAGCTCAGAAATGAACAAGGGAGACCAGTCAAATGGAAACATAAAAATATAACGGGGGAAAACACATATACTCAACCACAACTATATTCGCTATGAATATAGAAATAGTCATTGTGAATATGAAACTACACTCACTAGGAAATTCCCAGCCTCAGGGCTTCAACCTATGTTAGTATTTCACCAAACTATCTCTGGCTCAAGCCTTTGTTCAAGGTCCAGATCAGTCTTCATGGAGGTACCTCTTACTCAAGGTTTAGGGTCTAAAATATCTCACAAAGCAAAAATTGCAAATCAGCATGATTACCTGTGACAATTGTTTGCACTGCTTAAAAACTGCATATATAAAAATATAAATGTATAAAATACCACTAACATGCAGCTTATAAGAAAGAGCACATATGAAATACATAACATTTTTGCTAGTATATTTAATTTCATGACAGAAAGCATACAAAGTTGATAAAATTAAATACACATGTATTGTTGCTGCGCTGTGTCTAAAAAAAGTAGCCATTTAAAACGCAACATGTCCAAAATGAAATCTATTAGTTCCCATTCCCCAAACCAGTTAAAGATGTGCTCCTCCTCTTACACTCTATACTTATCCATTGTTTTAGCAGGCTGTCTTCACTCCAAGCCTCAGCAACATGCATTATCATCCCAAGTATCTTCCCAATACCATCCCACAGCAGCTGCGTCATTTTACATTCCCACCAGCAGTGAACAGGTTCCAATTTCTTGACATCCTTGCCAGCACTTGTTATGTATACATTTTATTTTAAACCACAAATCTTAACTCCTCCCTTAGGCTTTTTAAAAAATCGATTTTTAAATCTATTATTCATCTCAAGTATTCTTTTTTGACTAATATTAACTCACATAAAAATTACTTATTCAATGCCTGTAACGTGCCAGGTACCTAATAATCATCATGTCACTTCCCTTCTAAAGATCTTTAATGCTATTTTATTTTATTTTATTTTATTGAGATGGAGTCTTGCTCTGTCACCCAGGCTGCAGTGCATGGCGTTATCTTAGCTCACTGCAACCTCCGCCTTCCAGGTTCAAGCAATTCTCCTGCCACAGCCTTCCAAGTAGCTGGGACTACAGGTGCGCGCCACCACGTCCGGCTAATGTTTTGCATTTTTAGTAGAGACGAGGTTTCACCGTGTTAACCAGGATGGTCTCGATCTCCTGACCTCGTGATCTGCCCGCCCCGGCCTCCCAAAGTGCTGGAATTACAGGTGTGAGCCACCGTGCTCGGCCTAATAACCTCTCTAAAATCCAAATGCCTTCGAATTCTGACCCCAACTCATACCTGCAATCTCAACTTCTAGTTTCCCATTTCTCTGAATGTCAGCCACAATGTACTTTCCATCATATTCCCATGCTTTTGTACACACAATTCTCTCTACCTGGAAAAATCATCTTTTCTATGAGATCCTTACCAATTTTTGATAGCAGCAACTCATTCATTCCTCTGTCTGTTCTTCTGGAGCACTCTGTCATATCCTACACTGTACTGCAACTATTTACATGTTTATCTTCCCCCATTAATCTATAAGCTTCTTGTTAACTCATCTTTGTATTCCCTGTGCCTAGTACAACAAAAACGAAGAGAAATGTAAATGAAAAGCTAAGGTAAATGAGTGGGTGCAGTCAAAAAAAGTTTTAATAGGGATGATTCTTAAAGGCATGAGTAGAAGGAGGAGGTATGTAAGAACCATCAGGGCTGGAACTTGATTTATTTTTTTTCACTACCACATACACAGGGTGCAAAAAGTATCTGGCACATTATAGGCACTCAATAAATAATTGTTGAGTGAATTCATATTAGTCAAAAAAGAATGATACTTGATATGAATAACAGATTTAAAAAAATTGTTTTTTTAAAAAAAACCTAAGGAGAGAGGTAAGATTTGTAGTTAAAAATACATTGTATACATCACAAGTGCTGGAAAGGATGTGGAGAAACTGGAACCCTCGTTCACTCCTGGTGGGAAGGTAAAATGACGCGGGTGCCATGGAAAAGTTTGGCAGTTCCTCGAAAAGTTAAATGTGGAATTATATAGTCCAGCAATTCCACTCTTAGGTGTGTACATACCCAAAAGAACTGAAAGCAAGGACTCAGATACTTATGCACCAGTAAACAAAATATATACACACAATGAAAAATTATTCAGCTATAATAAGGGATGAAATTCTGACACATGCTACAACGTGGATGAACCTTAAAAACATTATGGTAGGCCAGGTACGGTGGCTCACACCTGTAATCCCAACACCTTGAGAGGCCGAGGCGAGCGGATCACGAGGTCAGGAGTTTGAGACCAGCCTGGTCAACATAGTGAAACCCCGTCTCTACTGAAAATGCAAAAATTAGCCAGGCATGGTGGTGCATGTCTGTAGTCCCAGCTACTCGGAAGGCTGAGGCAGGAGAATTGCTTGAACCTGGGAGGCGGAGGTTGTGGTGAGCCAAGATTGTGCCACTGCACTCCAGCCTGGGCAGCAGAGCAAGACTGTCTCACAAAACAAACAAACAAAAAAACACATTATGCTAAGTGAATATGCCACACATAAGAGGATAAACACTGTATGATTCCACTTACATGCGGTACCTAGAATGGGCAAATTCATAGAAATTAGAGGTTACCGGGGTGTGGAAAATGAGAATGGGGAGTTCTCTGTGGGTAAGAGTTTCTGCCTGGGATGATGAAAAAGTTCTGGAAATAGACAGTGGTGATGATTACACAATGCTGTGTAAAGATACTTAATGCCCCACTGAATTATACAGTTTAAATGGTTATATGTATTTTACAACAACAAAAATACATTTTATACTATGTGTAAACTATACCACAATAAAGTTGATTTTTAAAAAACAAAATACGACCAGGCATGGTGGCTCATGCCTGTAATCCCAGCACTTTAGGAAGCTGGGGTGGGCGGATCTCTTGAGGCCAGGAGTTCGTGGATAGACTGGCCAACACGGTGAAACCCTTTCTCTACTAAAAACACAAAAATTAGCCAGGTATGGTGGCTCATGCCTATAATCCTAGCTACTCAGGAGCCTGAGGCAGGAGAATCGCTTGAACCAAGGCAGAGGTTGTACTGAGCTGAGATCATGCCATTGCACTCCAGCCTGGGCAACAGAATGAGACTCAAAAAACAACAACAACAACAACAATAAATAAATAAATAATCATTCAGATTTTAAACCATTAATCAAAGAGTTTAAGAACATAAAAAATAGAATGACTATTCCCATGAATTGCATATTAAACATATTTACATGTAAGAAAAACAAAATGTGAAAATGTATAGAATTATTTTCTTTAGCAACAGTAAATGGACACAAACCTCCCACTGAGTGATTACATTTTTCAGCTTCTGGATTTCAGCATCTTTCCTTTCTAGCTCTAACTTTAGTCTTTCAATTCTTCCATCTTTCAGAACCACTTCCTGAAAAGAGAGAAACAACATTTTAGGACTTTGATTATTCTGCTAATCCTGGTTTATAATATCCTTTGTGAAAAGTTTAAGAGGAAAAATTCTGACCTTAATTTTCTGAGGCCATCTTATGCTGTTGACTACATTTCCATTTTCACTCAATTATATAATCTTAATACATACAATGCAAGCAAGGAAGTATTTATAATTAACCCAAACATACTGACAAACAATATCAGGGCTTTCAAAGGATATTTCCATCCTGGAACAAACATATTAAAAAGTGCTCTGTGACAAGTTGTTGTTATTAGTCTATCTTAAAAATTCAAAAATTCAAAAAATGACTAAAAATACAAAATAAATAAAAAATATAAAAACTAAAATAAATAGCTTTTCTCTGTATTAGCAATTAACAGGTAGAAGACATAACTAGAAAAATAATTTCCTCACAACAGCAAGAAAACCCAACCAGAAGAATAACACTAAGAAGTGATTAGGACCAACACTAAGAAAATTATAAAATCTTGAAAATGACACAAAGTATGGTTTGTAAATAGGAAGGCTACAGGTTACTTTGTAAGTTCAATTAACATTTGAATAGAAATTCCAATAGGATGTTGTTCTTTGGAACTTATAAAGATAGTAAAGACTTCATCTGGGAGAATTCAGGATGGAAGCAAAACAAAAAGTTAATCTGATGAAGAAAGATTTGCCTATCAATTATATAAGGCAAAATAAATAAAATCATGGCACCTAGGTTGACAGAACAATGTACCAGAAAACAAAGTCCAGAAAGAGACTTGAGATATAAGAATTTATTGTAAGGATGATACTTTTAAAAAGTGAGAAAATGCTGAATTACAGAATAATGGTAGGTTATAGGACAAATGGCTAACTGGGAAAAATCAGGTTAAATCGCTGTCATCTTGCACCATATACCAAAATAAACAAATTTAGTGTAAAAAAAAATCACCCCAAAGTCATATTTTTGATGAGAATATAAATGGTTCTGTTTATCTAAGGAGTAATGTGGCAACATCAACGTAGTACTCTACAAATACTCACTGAGCATCTAACTTCTAGGAGCTGGGTACACCATGGTGAACCGAACCGAAAAGATTCTGTGCTTCTTTTCTAGATTAGTAAAGCTCTTTAAAGTGGTGACACTTAAATTGAACCTTGTGTGATGGGTAGGAATTGGCTAAGTAAAAAGGGGAAGTGAGAGCTTTCCAGGTAGAAAGAACAGTATGTTTAAAGGCCTTGCAGGAAGGAAGGGCCTGGAGAATTTGAAGAAAAAAATAAGCCAGTATGGTAAGATAGTGAGGGGGAAGATGGTCCAAGATGACTTTGGAAAAGCCAGTAGAGACCTGATCCTGGAGGACCCTGTAAGCCATAAGAACAGTCTGCACATTATTCTGAATAAAACAGAAAGCAGTGAAGGACTGCTAGGTTAGATTTGATTGTGTGAGACTTATGTTTGTAAAGGATCCTTTTTCATGCTGTGTGGAAATGAAATGGAGTGAGGTAAGACAGGTAGAAAGATCCTTTAATAGCTACTATAACCCCAGGTCAAATAAGATTATGCTTTGGATTAGGGTGAAAGCAGTATAAATACAGAGAAGTATATTTGAGAAATAATTTGGAGGTAGCATTTGATGAAAGGTTGAAAGAATGTGGCAGGTGAGGAAGAAGATGGACACTACAATCTAAGTTTCTAGTTTAAGTAATGAGGTGAGTAGGTCAAAATTAGAAATATACTACTATTAAGTTCCAGAATCTCACTTTTAGGAATTTATCTCCAAAAGATAAATGAGGTAGCGAAGTATCTATGAAAAGTGTTCATTGTAGATTTATCACAACACAAAACTGGACATCAATTTAAATGTCAAACAATAGAATATAGGTTAAATATATAGTAAATTCAAAAACTGAAAACTAAGTCACTAAAAATGCTGATATAGAGCTATAAAATAATATCTGCATGATTCCAAAATTGTAGTGTGTGCAAAGAAAAAATTCTGGAAGAACATACACCAAAACTTTAAATTATAACTGTGTGAACATGGGATTATGATTTTACTTTATTTTTTAAAATTTCCTTTTATCAAAATTATTTTATACTGAGTAAATAATCATGGAATAATACTGTTTTACTTTTGAATAAAAATAAACCATTATGTATTTTTAGAAATCTTGATGAATATGATTATCTTTGAATAAGAAGCCCTTCTGAAATTGACATAAAAAAAGAGGAAAAATGGAAAAGATTCATAGATGTGATTTGATGAAAGATCTCAGAAAAAAAAAAAACACTGTAACAAAATAAAAAGGTAAAGGAAAAACAGAAAATGCAACCAATATGATAGACATATGACCAACAAACATGAAAAAAAGTACAATCTCGCTAGTAAGCAAAGCCAGGTAACTAGTACCTTTTTTTTCCTTCTTCTTGAGACAAAGTTCTCGATCTTATCTCCCAGGGTAGAGTACAGTGGTGTGATCTCAGCTCACTGCAACCTCGCCTCCCAGGTTCAAGCAATTCTCCTGCCTCAGTCTCCCAAGTAGCTGGGATTACAGGTGCCTGCCACCACTCCTGGCTAATTTTTGTATTTTTAGTAGAGACAGGGTTTCACCATGTTGGCCAGGCTGGTCTTGAACTCCTGATCTCAGGCGATCCACCTGCCTCGGCCTCCCAAAGTGCTGGGATTACAGGCGTGACCCACCACACCAGGCCAAACTGGTACATTAAAAAAATTTTTTTTCTTAGTGTAAGTAATTGGAGGCAATTTATCTATAAACTGAATTATTCCATGTATAAGAATTAATGTCCCAGGCACAGTGGCTCACGTCTGTAATCTCAGCACTTTGGGAGGCAGAGGTGAGCAGATCACCTGAGGTCGGGAGTTCGAGACCAGCGTGGCCAACATGGTGACCCTCTACTAAAAATACAGAAACTAGCTGGGAGTGGTGGCACATGCCTGTAATCCCAGCTACTCGAGAGGCTGAGGCACAGGGATGGCTTGAACCTGAAGGGCAAAAGTTGCAGTGCGCTGAGATTTCGCCACTGCACTCCACCCTGGGCGACAGAGTGAGACTCCATCTCAAAAAAAAAAAATTAAAAAAAAAAAAATCAATGTCCTGAAATGCTCACCATTTGCGTTTAACTGAAAAAGTGGTCCATCTAACAGTTTCTGCATTGATGAGGGAAAAAGTATATATCCATAGAAAAGTAAGACCACACCAAAATATCAGTACCCTAGCTGTTTTCTCTAGGTGAATGAGATTAGGGTCATTTTTCTCCCACTACAGCTGAAAATTGGGGATGATAATGATATCTACCAACTTCATAGTTAGTTGTTAATAATCAAATGAGATCATACATTTTAAGTACTTAACACAGTGCCTGGCATATACATAGCAAACCCTCAAATATTTATTTTTGCCATTATCATTTCTTCATTTTACTTGTCGGTAGTTCCCAAAATTTCTACAAGAGATACTACTTTTTAAAGCAAAGTCGTATTGTTTTAATGTATACTCATTTTTAATGAAGTCCTACATTTCAATAAAAACCTTTTAAAAAGTATCTTCTAAGTAAAAAATATTATACTAAAATGAGGATGAAAAGATGTACAAGATAAAGCCTATGCCTACAAGGGATCTGTAATCTATTAAAAATGACAGGGAAAATGTGTGATGTGAAATGTGCCATAAGAAAAACAAAATGCTATGGGGTATAGAAAAAGGAAAATTATATCCAGGTTTTCTGTGTCTTGGGTTTGGGGTTCGGCTGAGGCAGTGAGAGAGAGCTTCTGGGAGGAGATGGCATGTGAAATGAATGAAATGAACCTTGAATAAAGCTGGGACGCACCCAGCATTCTGTGACAGGAGTGGTCTGCTCCAGCTAGAAGAAAAATTGGAAGAGTACAAACAGCTAAAGATAATTAAGGATATCCTGTATAAGAAGGTTTTCAAACTTATTTGACAGTGCCCTATGATAGGAATGTTTTACATAGACACACAGACACATGCACACATAGAAACAACTTTCACAAAATATAAATAGGTGTCACATACTCTGACATTTTCTCCTTTCCCATTTTTTGGTAGCAACCTACTAAACTGATTTTAGGACCTACTGAATGGGTTGGGAAACTCAGTTTGAAAAGCATAGCCTAAGGACTTTAGGTGTCAGGTCAAGGACACTGTACTTAATTCAACAGACACTGAAGTTTAAGGGCACAGCATGGCATGATGGAAGTAATGATTTATAAAAAGGCATTTGTTAGCAGGGTGTAACACATTATCTGGCATTAAAGGCAAGAAGCATGAAGATTGGTTAGATTACTGAAATAATGCCAGTAAGAGATAATGAGAGGCTAAATTAGAGAATGTTGGTAAGAATGGAAACAAAGACAGATCTGAAAAACATTTCAAAGATTTAAAACTCTAAAAATCTTGAAAAACAGAAAAGTGAAAAACAACAACAACAACAACAACAACAAACACACACTGTAGAATCTGGATACCTAGGTAAAATGAGGAAACCAAAAACTGAAATGACAGAAGTCAAGCCAAATGCTTGGTGTGGAGAGGAAGATGATGAGCCTGGGTTTGAACACAGTGAGAGTAAGGTATGCATCAAACAACAGGATGGAATATGCCACAAAGATAATTAATAAAACAGAGCCCCAAAGGCCACAAGAGGGGATGGGATCAGGGATGACTGATCTACCTAGTGCTGGTGCCGTTGTGGAGAAATTAGTAAGCTCACATCCTGCTGCTAGAAGACAGTATGTTGAATGCACCAAGAGCAACACAGAGGCTTATATCCTTTGATTCAATTACTATCTAAAACAATCTACTCCAAGGAAACAATTCACCAAAAAATTAAATGTATGATCAGTGAATATCAAGCCATCAATTCTAAACAATGTTCAATAATAGGGCAAGTACTAAGCAACTTACAGCATGTTGATTTGGCAGGATATAACACCTGGTTTACAAAAGGGGTTAGAAAACTAGATTCATTATTGTTATAATTATTTTAAAATACCTATGCATCTAGGCATTTTCCTAGAAAAACACTATTAACAAATGAAACTAGGCTGGGCATGGTGGCTCATGCCTATAATCTCAGTAATTTGTGAGGCTGAGGTGGGCAGATCACTTGAGGTCAGGAGTTCGAGACCAGCCTGGCCAACATAGCAAAACCCTGTCTCTAGTTAAAAAAAAAAAAAAAAAATACAAAAATTAGCTGGGTGTGGTGGTGCATGCCAGTAATCCCAGCTACTCAGGAGGGTGAGGCAGAAGCATTGCTTGAACCCAGGAGGTGAAGGTTGTACTGAGCCAAAATAGTGCTACAGAACTCCCGCCAGGTGACAGAGTGAGACTCCGTCTCCAAAAAAAAAAAAAAAAGAAACTAAATGTCATGTTAAGAATGACAGACTTAGGGTTGATTTACTTTTCACCTTTAAAAATGCCTAGTATATCAATGTATACACAGTTAAAAAGGATTTTAACCTTGGAAAGCAGAAGAGTTTTCTTTCTCTGAGAAAGAAGCACAATGGGTAGAGGAAAGAGGTATACACAGAAAGAGAAGTGGATAATTCTTTAAATGGCATGAATCCTCTTTTCTCTCCTTTACACTTAATGAAATGCTATGAAAAAATTCTAATTTTTTCACTTAGGAAAAACTTCACATATGCAAAAGAATTTTATGTATGACACATTAGGTAAAAAGAAAAATAAACCAAAAAGCCGATTAAGAATTTGAACAAATTTGGGAGGCCGAGGCGGGCGGATCACAAGGTCAGGAGATCGAGACCACGGTGAAACCCCGTCTCTACTAAAAATACAAAAAATTAGCCAGGCGCGGTGGTGGGCGCCTGTAGTCCCAGCTACTCGGGAGGCTGAGGCAGGAGAATGGCGTGAACCCGGGAGGCGGAGCTTGCAGTGAGCCGAGATCGCGCCACTGCACTCCAGCCTGGGCGACAGAGCGAGACTCCGTCTCAAAAAAAAAAAAAAAAAAAAAAAAAAGAATTTGAACATTACCAATACCTTACCAATACCATATGCCTCTCTCCAATCATACCCCTTTTCCCTCCTCTCCTGAGGATATCCATGATTATAGATTATGTCAGTCTTTTCTTTTGTTAAAGTCTTTTACTACACGTATACGAAGCCCTGAATAATGTATTACATTTCTATTTTTAATTTTTATTTATTTGAGACAGGGTCTTGCTTCAATGACCAGGTTGAAAGACAGTGGCATGATCACAGCTCCCTGCAGCCTTGACTTAACAGGTTCAATCAATCCTCCCACGTCAGTCTTCTGAGTAGCTGAGACTACAGGTGCATGCCAACACACCTGGATAATTTTTTTTTTTGTAGAGACAGGGCTATTTAAAAAAATTTATATGAATGTCATCAAATTATTATTTGGTGACCTGTGTTTTTCATTAAATGCTATGCTCTTGATATGCATCCATGTTGCTATGTATAACTACAACTTACTCACTTCTCTTATTCTTTTGCTATTACAAACAACTGAGTTTTGAACACTTTTTTTGGACATGTCTTCAAGGTTTAATCTAGGCATAGAATTTCTAGACCATAACGTCATGCCCATTATCTTCAACTTTAAAAGTGAATATCAAATTGTTTTCCAAAATGGTTATACCAATTTACATTCCCACTAGTGGTATGTTAATGCTGTTCTATATCCTTACTAATAATTAGTAGTCTTTACCTTCCTTCGGTTTTTTCCTAGGCACTGCAGTGAAATTAATATTACTGTAATAAACTTTGCTTTCTGCTCAAAAACCTTCAAAAATTCTTTAATGTCTGCTGACTAAATTATAAATCAGCCTTTAAATTCGCTACAATCTTTTCCAACTTAACTTACCAAATTTATATTACATTCCTCTATAAACCTTCTATTTTAATGAAACTGGTTTATACTTCATTACCTCCATACTTTTACTCAAGGCATCCCAGTTTCTTCTTCATCTCTGCATGTTCAAATTCTATTGTCTTTATAGAATGGCTGAATGGATTAAGAAATAAGACCCAATGATCTGTTGCCTATAAGAAACACATTTCACCTATGAAGACATACATAGACAGAAAATAAAGGGAAGAAAAAAGATATTCCATGCCAAGGGAAACCAAAAAAGAGCAGAAGTAGCTATATTAACATCAGACAAAATAGATTTCAAGACAAGAACTATAAGAAGAAACAAAGAAGGTCACTATATAAAAATAAAGGGGTCAGTTCAGCAAGAGGACATAACAATTTTAAATACATATACACCCAACACTGGAGCACTCAGATAAATAAAGCAAATATTATTAGAGCTAAAGAGAGGGCCCCAATACAATAAAAGCTGGTGATTTCAACACTCCACTTTCAGCACTGGACAGATCTTCTAGAAACAAAATCAGCAAAGAAACACTGGACTTAATCTGCACTATAAACCAAAAGGACCAATAGATATTGACAGAACTTTTCATCCAACAGCTGCAGAACACACATTCTTTTCTTCAACACACAGATAATTCTGAAGAACAGACCCTATGTTAGGTCACAAAACAAGTCCTAAAACATTTAAAAAACTGAAATAATATCAAGCATCTTTTCTGACCGCAATGTAATAAAACTACAAATCAAGGACAAAAGGAATTTTAGAAACTATACAAATACATGGAAATTAAACAATATCCTCCTGAATGATCAGTGGCTCAACAAAGAAATTAGGAAGGAAACTGAAACATTTCTTGAAACAAATGATAATGGAAAAAACACACCAAAAGCTATGGGACACAATAAAGGCAATACTAAGAGGAAAATTTATAGCTATAAGTGCCTACATCAAAAAAGAAGAAAAACTTCAAATAACCTAACAATTAATGTTAAAGAACTAGAAAAGCAAGAGCAAACCAAACACAAAATTTGAAGAAAAGAAATAATAAACATCAGAGCAGAAATAAATGAAACTAAAATGAAATCAATATAAAAGAAATAAATGAAACTGAAATGAAGAATACAAAAGTTGATTTTTTGAAAAATTAAACAAAATTGAAAAAAATTTAAAAATTAAAACAAAAAACAAAAGAAAAATTAAAATTGACAAACCTTTAACCACATCAAGAAAAAGAGAAGTTCCAAATAAAACAGAGATTAAAAAAAGGGACATTACAACTAACACTACAGAAATTCAAAGGATCATTAGTGGCTACTATGAGCAACTATATGCCAATAAATTGAAAAATCTAGAGGAAATGGACAAATTCCTAGACACATACAACCTAAAAAGATTGAACCATGAAGAAACCCAAAATCTGAACAGACCAATAATAAGATTGAAGCCATAATAAAAAGTCTTCCAATAAAGAAAAGCCCAGGATCCAATGGCTTTACTGCTGAGTTCTACCAAACACTTAAGGAATTAATACCAATCCTACTCAAACTATTTTGAGAAAAGACGAGGAGGGAATACTTCCAAACTCCTTCTATGAGGCCCTGATACCAAAACCAGACAAAGAAACATCAAAAAAAGAAAACTAGAGGCCAATATCTGATGAATATCGATGCAAAAAACCCTGAAAAAAATACTGAATTCAACAACAGATTGAAACAGAATGAAGGGCAAAAACCACATGATCATTTCAATTGATGCTGAAAAAGCATTTGATAAAATTCAACATCCCTTCATGATAAAAACCGTCAAAAAACTGGGTATAGAAGGAACATACCTCAACATAAAAAAAGCCATACACAATAAACTCACAGCAAGTAATATACTGGATGGGGAAAAACTGAAAGCCTTTCCTCTAAGATCTGGAACAAGACAAGGATGCCCACTTTCACCCTGTTATTCATTGTAGTACAGGAAGTCCTAGCTAGAGCAATCAGACAAGAGAAAGAAATAAAGGGCATCTGAATTAGAAAGGAAGAAGTCAAATTATCCTTGTTTGCAGATGATATCACTTTATATTTGGAAAAATCTAAAGGCTCCACAAAAAAACTATTAGAACTGATCAACTTAGTAAAGTGGCAGGATACAAAATCAACCTTGAAAAATCAGCAGCATTTCTACAGGCCACAGAGAACAATCCGAAAAAAATCAAAAAATGTAATCCCATTTACAATAGCCATAAATAAAAGTAAATACCTAGGAATTAACCAAACAAGATCTCTATAATGAAATCTATAAAACACCGATGAACGAAACTGAAGAAGAGATGACAAAATGGAAAGATATTCCATGTTCATGGGTTAGAAGAATCAATATTGTTAAAATGTCCATACCACCCAAAGCAATCTACAGATTCAATGTAATCCCTATCAAAATACCAATGACATTCTTCACAGAAATAGAAAAAACAACCCTAAAATATACATGAAACCACAAAAGACATAGAATAGCCAAAGATACCCTAAGCAAAAAGAAGAAAACTGAAAGAATCATGTTACCTGACTTCAAATTACACTACAGAGTTATAGTAACCAAATACCAAGGTACTGGCATAAACACACACACACACACATAGACCACTGGAACAGAACAGAGAACCCAGAAACAAATCCACACACCTACAGTGAACTCATTTTTGGCAAAGGTGTCAAGAACATACACTGGGGGAAAATGTCTATTCAATAAACGGCACTAGGAAAATTGGATATCCATATGCAGAAGAATGAAACTAGACACCTATCTCTTCCAAAAACCAAATAAAGCTGGAGTTGCCACATGATCCCACAATCCTGCTGGGTATATACTCAAAAGAAAGGAAATCAGTATACTGAAGAGGTATCTGCACTCCCATGTTTATCACAGCACTGTTTATAATAGCCAAGATTTGGAAGCAACCTAAGTGTACATCAACACATGAATGAATAAAGAAAATGTGGTATTTATACATGATGGAGTACTCTTTATCCATAAAAAAATTGTTATCTGCAACAACATGGGTGGAACTGGAGGTCATACGCTAAGTGAAATAAGCCAGGCACAGAAAGGCAAACATCACGTTTTCACTTACTTGTGAGATCTAAAATTCAGAACAACTGAACCAATGGAATTACAAAGTAGAAGGATGGTTACTAGAGGCTGGGAAAGGCAGCGAGGGGGTGGGCAGGAGGTGAGGATAGTTAATCTGTACCAAAAAATTAGAAAGAACGAATAAGACCTAATATGTGATAGCACAACAGGGTGACTATAGTCAATAATTTAATTGTACATTTAAAAATAACTAAAATAGCATAATTGGATTGTTTGTAACACAAAGGATAAATGCTTACAAGATGTGCTTATGTAAGCATTGCATGCCTGTATCAAAATATCTCCTGGAACCCATAAATATATATACCTACTATGTAGCCACAAAAAATAATTTAAAAAAAAAACGAAACGCAAAGAAAACCCAAATCCTACTCTAAGTTCCTAATTCAAATGCTATTTTCTCCTCACAAAGCCATCTCTGATCCCCTTTCCTGTGAATTACTATAGCATTTTAACAATGTATCTTTTCTGGGGCTTACCATTTTTTGCCTGTACAAAAATAATTATCTATTAAGTACATACTGGTGGAAAACATGTTCTGCTAAACATTTTAAATCATAATCTATAACTTCCCTAATAGTGTAAGAATGGCAGGTAATTTCATCCCAATGTAATACAATTGATAAAACTGTTTGATTTCAAAGTTTGTTCTCTTTCCACTATGTCACACTATCACTTTGGTTTTATATCATACTGCTACTTAATTATTTAAACGTGTTAATATCAAGTTATATACCCAACTTCTTTCTATAAAGGCCTTGAGGAACCTAATTATGTGCTGAAATATACAAATATCATTCCTTCTATCCAAAAATGATCTCAGGTGGCTTTAAAATTTAAGAAGATACTACAAAGGGGAAAATCATAATGAAAAAGGAAAACCATAATCAATGAAAAAGGAAGAAGTGAATACACTAACCGTAAATGTTAATTAACATGGTTGCTTGGTGATATGGTTTGGCTCTGCCCCCACCCAAATCTCATCTTGAATTATAATAATCCCCAAGTGTCAAGGTGGAACCAGGTGGAGAGGGCGGTTTCCCCCATACTGTTCTTCGGTTAGTGAGTGAGTTCTCATGAGATCTGATGGTTTTATAAGGGGCTTCCCCTCTTTGCTCAGCACTCATTCTCTCTTCTGCCATCCTGTGAAGAGGTGCCTCACACCATGATTGTAAGCCTCCTGAGGCCTCCCTAGCCACACAGAACTTTGAGTCAAACCTCTTTTCTTTGTAAATTACCCAATCTCGGGTATTTCTTCACAGCAGTATGTGAACGGACTAATAGAGTAAATTGGTACCACAGTCAGGGGCTGCTATAAAGATACCTGAAAATGTGGATGTGACTTTGGAACTGGGTAACAGGCAGAGGCTGGAACATTTTGGAGGGTTTAGAAGACAGGAAAATGTGGGAAAATCTGGAACTTCCTAGAGACTTGTTGAATAACAATGAAGTCCAGGCTGAGGTGATCTCAGATGGAGATGAGGAACTTGTTGGGAACTGGAGTAAAGGTCATTCTTGCTACGCTTTAGCAAAGAAACTGGTGGCTTTTTGCTGCTGCCCTAGAGATCCGTGTAACTTTGAGCTTCAGAGAGGTGATTTAGGGTACCTGGTGAAAGAAACTTCTAAGCAGCAGAGCATTCAAGAGGTGTCAGAGCATAAAAGTTCAGAAAATTTGCAGCCTGACAATGCAGTAGAAAAGAAAAATCTATTTTCTGGGTAGAAATTCAAATCCACTGCATAAGTAAGGAGGAGCCAAATGCTCATCACCAAGACAATGGGGAAAATTTCTCCAGGGCATGTCAGAGACCTTCACAGAAGCCCCTCCCATCACAGGCCTGGAAGCCTAGGAGGGAAAATTGGTTTTCTGGGCTAGGTCCAGGGCCCCTATGCTGTGTGCAGCCTACAGACTTGGTGCCGTGTGTCCCAGCTGCTCCAGCCGTGGCTAAATGGGGACAAGGTACAGCTCAGGCTTTTGCTTCAGAAGGTGCAAGCCCCAAGTCTTGGCAGCTTCTACATGATGTTGGTCCTGTGGGTGCACAGAAGAACTGAGGTTTGGGAACCGCTGCCTAGATTTCAAAGGATGTATGGAAACTCCTGGATGTCCAGGTAGAGGTGTGCTACAGGGGCAGAGCCCTCACGGAGAACCTCTGCTAGGGCAGTGTGGAAGGGAAATGTGGGGTCAGAGCCCCCACACAGAGTCCCTACTGGGGCACTGCCTAGCAGAGCTATGAGAAGAGGGCCACTGTCCTCCAGACCCCAGAATGGTAGATCCGTCGACGGTTTGCACTGGAAAAACCGCAGGCACTCAATGCCATCCGTGAAAGCAGTCAGTTAGTGAGGGTTGTACCCTGCAAAGCCACAGGGACAGAGCTACCCAACGCCGTGGGAGCCTATCTCTTGCATCAGCAAGACCTGGATGTGAGATGTGGACTCAAAGGAGATCATTTTAGAACTTTAAGATTTAATGACTGCCCTATTGGATTCCAGACTTGCATGGGGCCTGTAGCCCATTTTGGCCAGTTTCTCCAATTTGGAATGGGCGTATTTACCCAATGCCCGTACTCCCACTATATCTAGGAAATAACTAACTTACTTTTGACTTTACAGGCTCAGAGGCAGAAGGGACTTGCCTTGTCTCAGATGAAACTTTAGAGTTGGACTTTTGGGTTAATCCTGGAATGAGTTAAGACTTTGGAAGACTTTTGGGAAGGCATGATTGTGTTTTGAAATGTGAGGACATGAGACTTGGGAGGGGCCTGGGGCAGAATGATATGGTTGGCTGGGCCCATGTGTCAAAGGCGGGACCAGGTGGGAGAAAACTGAATTACGGGGATGGTTTCCCCCATACTGTTCTTGTGATAGTGAGTGAATACTCATGAGATCTAATGGTCTATAAGGGGCTTCCCCCTTCACTTGGCACTCATTCTCTCTCCTACCACCCTGTGAAGAGGTGCTTTCCACCATGATTGTAAGTTTCCTCAGGCCTCCCCAGCCAAGTGAACTGTGAGTCAATTAAACCTCTTTCCTTTATAAATTACCCAGTCTTGGCTATTTCTTCATAGCAGCATGAGAATGGACTAACATGCTTGGATTGCACATAAAATTTGGAAGTCGAGGAAAGATAAGAAAACATTAAATTTAATTCAGTGCCAGAAAGAACCTCATGAGTACATCAGGGTAGGCAAGGATTTCCCACTACTAAGTTGAAAATAGATTTTCCATAACAAATAGTGTTATTTATAAACAAATCTTATTGCTGCTTTAGAGTAAAAAGTTCTTAAAGCTTCTCCTGTATACCATATAACACAAACATTAATAGATGGTGTTAATTTGCTATATGACTGAATTTACCAGTCTTTGCGGTAAACAAAGAGGTAACATCCATTGAAGAGAGGAAAAGATGGAAAACAGATGGGAACCAGATTCCGAATTTGGAATGGCTATTGTAGGAATTTGTCAAAGTTAGAAAGAGATCAATCAAAGGACCATTAAGAAGAAATGAGACTATGGCAAAAGTTACATAGCACTGATTTTCAGATAACATTAGCAGTGTTTTAAAAAATACTTTTTAAACACCTGGTAGCCGGAGAATTAAAATAGGCAAGGTAGACAATATTGTGAGAGCCAATGCTACATACTGGCAAGAAAAGAATCACAGAAAAATTAAGGAAGTAAGGGTAAAGTGTTCATGGGGACATTACTGAAATTACTACAAGTTTCAAGCTGGGAGAAATGATGGATTGGAGGTCAATATAGGGTAAAGAACAGGTTCACAGTTAAGACGAAGTAAGAGACTAGTGGTTATGGTGAGAAAAATAAATGCAGACATAGAGGTCTGAGAGGTAACACACTTTCTCTGTATGATGGAATTTAAGATGTGGCAGTGAGTATCTTGGAGTACGTCTCACCTCTTCCTGGTCCCATATAAACAGGACCAGGGTATGAGGAGAGAAAGCATTTTTTTCTCCTTCAGATAATATATTTTGGGTAACACTGGCATGTAGCAGAGGCTGGCAACTTTTTCTGTAAAGGGTCCAACAACAAACATCTTAGACTTTATGGGTTTTATACAGTCTCTGTCACATATTTGTTGTTGTTGTTGGAGTCTTGCTCTGTTATTCAGGCTAGAGCGCAGCGGTGTGATCATGGCTCACTGCAATCTCCACCTCCTGGGTTCAAATGATTCTCCTGCCTCAGCCTTCCAAGTAGCTGGGACTACAGGCGCCCACAACACTCGATTATTTTTTTTTATTTTTAGTACAGACAGGGTTTCACCACGTTGGCCAGGCTGGTCTCGAACTCCTGACCTCAAGTGATCCGCCTGCCTCAGTCTCCCAAAAGTGCTGGGATTACAGGCATGAGCCACAGCACCCAGCCATATTCTCTCTTTTCTAATTTTTAAAATTATTTAATTTTGAAACACAGTCTTTTTCTGTCACTCAGGCTGGAGTCCAGAGGCACGATCTTGGCTCACTGCAACCCCACCTCCTGGGTTCAAGCAATTCTCATGTCTCAGCCTACCAAGTAGCTGAGATTATAGGCATGCGCCACCATGCCTGGTTAATTTTTGTATTTTTAGTGGAGATGAGGTTTTGCTGTGTTGGCCAGGTTGGTCTTGAACTCCTGGTCTCAAGTGATCTGTCTGCTTCAGCCTCCCAAGCTGCTGGGATTACAGGTATGAGCCACTGTGCCAGGCTCTTTTCTCTTTTTAAAATACTATTTTGAAAATATGAATGCCATTCTTAGCTTACAGTCCTCGTAATAACAGACCACTGACCAGGTTTGATTCATGGGCTATAGCTTACTCTGTTGTATAGGATAAAATTCTAACTTCTTAGTTTCACAGAAAAGACATTTCTGACATAAATCCAATCTATTTCTCCAGTCATGTCATCCCAGACTTGCTTAACCGTAAACTTTTTAGTTGCAGAATTTTTCAGTTTCCTAAATATTTAGTCTAGGGCCTTTTATATTTCAGGACGTTTGTTCTTGCAGCTCCCTTAGACCCAAAGTCTTTCTCTATTTCTCAGCTTATACAGCTCCTCACTATCCATACTCCATCCCAAATGTCACTTTTTATATAACCATCACAATTCACCCAAGCAGTGATCAATTACCTTCAGTATTCAAAACCTCTTTTTTATTGTTCATATCTCCCTTAAAGTCTTCATTTGTGCTGAATGATGATCCTTTTACAGGTCTACCTCTCCATATCCCCACAACTCTGAGTATCTAAGGGAAGAAAGGTCTTATCCATCTTCACGTTTCCACTCACTCCTATGAGTGCCTAACAGTACATGGCTTATGGCACATGCTCAGCAAATAGTCATCAACGAATGAACTAGTTCATATAGTATAAGTATACTTCATAATATAAATATTTCTATACTTTCTAATATAAATATTTGAGTGATAGTTACTAAGATCATATCCTAAACTACTACTTTACACAATAATTTGATTCCACTGCTTACTTGTTTAAAAAATAAAAATTACATTTCAATTTACTGTGATTTTAAGAGAATTTTCTACTTTACATGCCTGGTTGTGTTCATGAGCTGTACAATTATCTGTTCCATTATATTCTGTAAGCTGTTCTCTTCGTTTTTCTCTAATAAGAATTTTATGAACATCATCTTCCAGTCTATTGAAGAATCCTCCATCATGTGATAAAGTCTGAGAAGAACTCAATTCCTGTCAAAAATGAATTATGATTTACTATCATTCAACATGCATTGTTATGCATTTAATACACCTAGTCAACCACTAGAAGGGATACGCATTTGGTACACCTAGTCAAGCACTAGAAGGATTAAAAAAAAGAAAGAAAAATGACAGCTAAGAGACAATCAACCACTTGGTCCTTCTCCATCTCCAGAAGATAAAACAGTAGAGACACATTTGGAAATTTCCTTTCATCGTATTTTTTGGACTTAGATATTGCTTTTTAAATTTCTGTTATATACTGAACAACTCACCCACTTAATGGGTACAAGACAGTGGTTTTTTAATATATTCAGAGTTGTACAACCATCACCCCAATCAACTGTATGACAATTCCATCACCCCAAAAAGAAACTGTACCCATTAGCAGTCACTCCCCATTTCCTCCTAATACCTGCTGCCTGCCCCAGGCAACACTAATCTATTTACTGTCTCTATAGATTCGCCTATTATGGACATTTTGTATATATGGAATAACCCAATATGTGAACCTTTGACTGGCTCTGACTTAGCAAAATATTTTCAAGATTCATTCATATTATGGCTTGTAGCAGCACTTCATTCCTTTTTATTGCCAAATATCTCATCCTACATTTTATTTCTCCATTCACTGGTTGATAGACATTCAGGTTGTTGCTACTTTTTGGTTATTATGAATTATGCTGCTATAATATTCATGCACAAGATTTTGCATGGACATATTTTCAGTTCTCTTGGGTATATACCTAAGAGTAGAACTGCTGGTGACTCTATGTTTAACCTTTTGAGATATCACTAGATAATTTTCCAAAGCAGTCCATCATTTTACAATCCCATCAGCAGTCTAGCGGGTTGCAATTTATCCGCATTCTTATCAACACTTGTTCTGCCTTTTTCATGATAGCCACTGGGTGAGAAGTGCTGTCTCACTGGGGTTTTCAGTTGCATTTCCCTGACAGCGAATGGTGCTGAACATCCCTTTTGTGTGCTTATTGGAGATTTGTATATCTTTTTGGAGAAATGTCTTCTTAGATCCTTTGCCCATTTTTAACTGGGTTACTTGTTTTTTTTGAGTTGTAACAGTTCTTTATATATTCTACATGTCTATATCTTATTGAATATGATCTGCAATCATTTACTCTCATTTCGTGGGTTGTCTTGGCATATTCTTGATGGTATTCTTTGTATCACAGAAGTTTTTAAAGTTGATGAAATCCAATTTTATCCAAGAAACCACTGCCTAACTCAAAAATTTACTTCTATATTTTCTTCTAAAAGTTTTATAGATTTAGCTCATGTGTTTAGTTCTGTGATCCATTTTGAGTTAATTTTTGTACACGGTGTGAAGAAAGGGTCGAAATTCACTCTTCTGCATGACGATATCTAGCATCATGCGTTGAGAAGACTATTCTTTTGCCCTTTTAACTGTGTTGGGACCCTTGTCCAAAATCAATAGTTTGTTTCTGAACTCCTAATCTTATTCTACCAATCTGTAAATGTCTATTCTTATGCCAGTACCACAATGTCTTGATTATCATAGCTTTATGTTGCTCAATCTTTTACACTGCTTTTTTTTTTTTTGAGACGGATTTTCACTCTTGTTGCCCAGGCTAGAGAGCAATGGCATGATCTTGGCTCACTGCAACCTCTACCTCCTGGGTTCAAGCAATTCTCCCACCTCAGCCTCCTGAGTAGCTGGTATCACAGGCATGTACGTCCAGCTAATTTGTATTTTTAGTAGAGACGGGGTTTCACCATGTTGGCCAGGCTGGTCTCGAACTCCTGACCTCAGGTGATCTGCCCACCTTGGCCTCCCAAAGTGCTGGGATTACAGGCATGAGTCACTATGCCCAGCCTTACATTGCATTTAAAAATAATTTTTATATAAATTCTACATGCCAATAGAAGATTTGTAAAAGATAAGATTTTTTTATCACTGTCTATCCAATTATATAATAGAAATTTTACATTCTCCAAGAGAAGGAGCATTTCCTCTTCGACATCCTGTTATGAAGACAGAGATTGAAGAAAATATTCCTTTCACTCATTGGTTTCACCTATGTCCCACATTCTCTCTCCCGATCTCGGCTCACTACAACCTTCACCACTCAGGTTCAAGCGATTCTTGTGCCTCAGCCTCCCAAGTAGCTGGGATTACAGGCACATGCCACCACTCCTGGCTATTTTTTTTTTTCCAGTAGAGATGGGGTTTCACCCCATTGGCCAGTGGGTCTCAAATTCCCGACCTCAGATGATCCACCCGCCTCAGCCTCCCAAAGTGCTGGGATTACAGGTGTAAGCCACCATGCCTGACCCCACATTCTTGAGCTACAGTTATTCACAATTTCACAATTTTACCCATCTCAATTGTATTTGTGGGCAAATGACCCCAAGGTTCAATAATTGTTCATACTTGTCACTTCATATTATCTTAGAAAGTAAAGTGTTTGAAAAAAACTTTATTTGTATATCAGTGCTTACTATATGAATGACATTAAAAATGATTGTACAACACTTTATATTTTGCAAAGCACTTAAACAAACATTACCTTATTTGAATTTCATAAACATCATGAGAAGTTGATAGAGCAAGTATTATTTCCCCACCAAGTAATTATGGCCTTAAGAATGCATGTGCAATTGCTAAGGGATACAGGTATAACTCTAAGATTACTGCTTCATAAAATAGTTCCAGTATATTCTTGTAATATTCTATTTTACAGCAATAAATACAGAAATGCTAAAAACACTGCTGAGCTTCTGTGGAAGGAATAACATACTGCTACCAACTAATCAGCCTCTGGATTTCATATCACTAGAGATTATAATTCTAGCCAATGTCCCTGTTTGTTGATAGTTGCTCCTATTACCATCATGCCTATCACAAAGGGTATTCTGTCTCTTAAGTATTTTTGAGTGAGGCATGAAGTTTCTTTCTGATCTAGAGATGGGATTTTTTTCAAAAGATTTACTGATAAAAAAAACTATAGGGGGGAGAAAAGCAAAAATAAATCAACTACTACATCCCACACATATCAGAAAAAAAGATAAAAATATGGCAAACGTAAGAATATGAAATATTTAACTTAATAAGTCTAGTCAATTCAATTTCAGTTTAATTCAAATTCTACACACCTATTTGGTACCAAGCACACAATGAATAAGACACTACGGTGCTTATATAAGTATAGACATACAGATCAATGGAACGGAATTGAGGATCTAGATATAAGCCTTCATATCTATGATCAAATTTACTTTTTAAAAAGGTGTCAAGGTATTTTATTAAGGATATAAGAGTGTTGTGCTGGGAGAAGTGTCTATGCATATGCCAAAAGGTAAATTTGGACTTTCTTCACAATTCACAAAAATTAACTCAAAATATGGATCACAGACTTTAAAGGAAGAACTAAAACCATAAAGCCTCTAGAATAAATCATCATGGCTTGTGTTAGGCAAAGATTTATTTATTGAACACAAAAGGCACAATCCATAAAGTGACAAACTAGACTTGATAACAATTTAAAATTTTTGTGCTTCAAAACACACAATTAAAAAACCAAAAAGACATCCCCAAAATATGTACGTCTATTATGTATCAATAAAAAATTAAAAAGAAAAGGCAAGGCACAGCCTGGAAGAAAGTATTTGCAAATCATGTATCTAACAGCGGATTTGTTTCCAGACACATAAGGAAATCATACAAATCAATAAGAAAACACACAAAAATGAACAAAAAATTTGAATAGATATTTCAAGAAGATGTAAGAATGGCTGATAAGCATATGAAAAGATGTCTGAAATCACCAGTTATTAGGAACATGCAAATTAAAACTACAATGAAATACATTACATACCCACTAGAACGGCTATAATCAAAACAAGAGATAATACCAAGTGTTGACAAGGATGCACAGGAACTAGAACTCTCATATATTGCTGGGGGGAGTGAAAAATGGTAGTCATTTTGAAAAACAATTTGACAGACTCTTCAAAAGTTAGACATAAATTCACCATACAACCCAGCCATTTCACTCCTAAGTAACCACCTAAGAGAAATTAAAACATATCCACACACAGACATATGTCAAATGTTCACAGCAAGCCTATAACCGGTGAATAAACAACATTTATACAATGAAATACTATTCAGTGGTATACTGCTGCTGCATGCTACAACATGGATATACCTCAGAAACATTATGCTAAGTGAAAGAAGCCAAACACAAAGACTACACATTCTATGAGTCCATTATAGGTTACAAGAAACTGCAAATCTCTAGAGACAGAAAGTAGATCAGTGGTTGCCAGGGGCTGAAGGTGGGAGTAGGAATTGACTACAAATGGTTATGAGGGAACTTTCTGAGATTATGGATACGTTCCAAAACTAGACTGTGTTTATGGCTGCACAACTATGAGCAAATTACATACTTGCAATGGGTGAATTTTATAGTACTTAAATTATAACTCAATACAGCTGTTAAAAAAAAAAACAAAAAACACCCTTGATCCCACACCATTCTACTTAAAAACTAGAATAATACCTATAGACCTTCTGGCCCATCCATATACTCTTTCCTTAGTCTCATCTTCGTGCCTCCAGGAGGAACCATTAACTCAACTTAGTGTTGATCATTTCCATGTTTCTGTTGTTTTACAGATGCACCACTAAATAATAAAATTTCATTTTGTTTGGTTTCTTAACTTCTTATTATGAAAATTTTCACCCATATATTCTACACTTAGATTTAAGGATTTTCTATATTTGAACCTCCTTTTTGCGCCTAGGTACTTTATACTAAAGTACAGTTATTATGATAGTTCATCTAGAAATTCTTTCACATGCAGCTATAAAACAATTGTCCAATTTAACCATATTATCATTATCATACCTAACAAAAATCATATTTGTTAACATCACCTTATTCCTACTTATTATTATTATTTTGTAGACAGTTTTGCTCTAGGCACGTGCCATCACACCTGGCTAATTTTTCTATTTTTAGTAGAGATGGGGTTTCACCACGTTGGCCAGGCTGGCCTCTGACTTCCTGGCCTCAAGTGATCCACCTACCTCGGCCTCCTGAAGTGCTGGGGAACTGCGCCTGGTCTATACCTACTTTACATTTAAATTTCAATTGTATAAAAGTCTTTTATTGCTAATCTAATAAAAGCCTACACATATTGCATTTGATATCTCTTTTTTTTTTTGAGACGGAGTCTCGCTCTGTCACCCAGGCTGGAGTGCAGTGGCATGATCCACTGCAAGCTCCGCCTCCCGGGTTCACGCCATTCTCCTGCCTCAGCCTCCTGAGTAGCTGGGACTACAGATGCCTGCCACCACGCCCAGCTAATTTTTTTGGTTTTTTTTTGTTTTTTTTTTTTTTAGTAGCAACAGGGTTTCACTGTGTTAGCCAGGATGGTCTTGATCTCCTGACTTCGTGATCCACCCACCTCGGCCTCCCAAAGTGCCGGGATTACAGGCGCTACCCACTGCGCACGGCCTGCATTTGATATCTCTTAAATCTTCCTCAATCTAGAGAACCTCATCCACACCCAAACTTTTCTTCTCCGTAACAGTTTCTTGTTGAAGAGACCAGGTCAGTTGTCCTACAAAGTTATCTATCTTCTAAATTTGCCTGATTGTTCCCTTTAGGTATCACTTAACTTGCACTTCTAACTCCTACATCTCCTGTAAAACGGAAATCAGATCTTAAGGTTTGATTTACATATAGATTAAACATTTTTAGCAGGAATACTTAGTTCTGCTGAATTTTAAGTTTTATAAAATTGGTATCACTCTGATGCATTCCTCTGAGACTGGTTCTTCACTCAACATTCTCTTTTGGATTCATCCATGTTGTTACCTGGACTTAAATATTCATTTGCTTTCACTACTACGTAATCTATTGTGTGATTATACTAAAATTTATCCATTCTACTGAAGATAAACATTTGAATTTTTTCGAATTTGTTTCCTGAGTAGTATGGAGATCATGATGCTGGGCCATTGCACACATAAATATTTCTGTACATGGTTCCTAGGAAATACATGCAATCTTCTCTAAGGCATGTGTACCTACAAGTGAACTGCTAAATCATAATCTGTATCAGAGGTGAACACACTACAGCCCAAAATGCTGCCTCTTTTTCACAAATGAAGTTTTATTGGAACACAGCCATGCATGCTCATTCATTTAAGTATTGTCTATAGCTGTTTTTATACTACAGTGGTAGAACTAAGTAGTTGTGGCAGAGACTGGATGTACCTCAAAGCCTAAAATATTTGCTACCTAGTCCTTCACAGAAAAAAAACTGCTGACTCCTGGGCCATAACGAATATTTGACTTATATGAACACCAAACTCATGCAAAATATTTGTATTAATTTGCATTCCCACCAATATAAACTGATCCAAAACTCGATTGATCTATAATCTCTGAATCTTTTTGTCTGTACACTTTGTAATTTCTGCCTGCCTGCTGAGTGAAAAAAAACCAGTATCTCAGTGTGATCATAACTGCATTTCTCTGGTTAGCAGCAAAATCGAATATTTTGTATGTTTTTGCTATTCATATTTCCTATTTTGTGAAATGCATAATGTCACTTGTCTATTTTTTATATTTTTATGAGACAGTAATCATTTGATTGGAGTTCTTTATTTGAATACTAATGCTTTATCAGTTCTGTTTTGAAAATAGCTTTTTCGCATTTGTGCCTTGTCTTTTTATATCCATTCTGGTATGTTGTGGAAAATAAGTTATTCATTTTGAGTGACATCTACTTTATCAACCTTTTGTTTTATGGTTAGTGTTTTTGCTAAGTATTCCCCTAACCATATGCCACAAATATATTTTACTGTATTTTATAGTTCTAAAAGTTATAAAATTTGCCTTTCATATATGCATTCAATTTATATAGAACTGATTTTAATGTGTGATAGAAGGCAGAGTTCCAATTCGGATTTTTTTCTAATATGGCTAAGAAAGAGTCCCTTGCTTTTTCATATATAAGACATTACCATGTTAGAATATTTAACACAGTGTAGTATCAGCACAGGAATAAACTCACCAGCAGAACAAAATAGCTCAAAAACAAACACATGCATATATGGAATACTGACAAATGACAGAGTGACATTATATATGGTTCTTCTTTAGGAGTTCTTAGCTACTTTTTGGCAATTGCTTTTCCATATTAGTAACTTGTTGAGTTTTTTTTTTTCTTTTTGACACTCCTGCCTCAACCTCCCGAGTAGCTGGGATTACAGGTGCCTGCCACCAGGCCCAGGTAATTTTTTTTTTATATTTTCAGTAGAGACAGGGTTTCACTGTTAGCCAGGATGGTCTTGATCTCCTGACCTTGTGATCCACCTGCCTCGGCCTCCCAAAGTGCTGCAATTACAGGCGTGAGCCACTGCGCCCGGCCAACTTGTTGAGTTCTTAAAACTCCAGGATTTTCACTGCAACTGCAAAGACCCTATAGATCAATTTGAGAAAAACTGTCACTTTTATTACAATACTTTCATATTTCCAAGGGCTCCAAAGTCACCTTCTCAAGGACTAGCCTCTCAGCTTTACAGTTTTAAGATACCTTAATATACAGTAACACGCAAACTTCAAAACGGTCCATGTATATGTGCTATTTCTCTTTTACCACTCTTGAGTGCTTTTAACTTATTTCAAGAGGGAATCTAAATAATGATGTTCTGGCCAGGTATAATAGCTCACACCTATAATCCCAGCACTGTGGAAAGCAGGAGAGTTGCTTAAGTCTAGGAGTTCAAGATCAGCCTGGGCAACATAGCAAGACCCCATCTCTACGAAAAGTAGAAAATATTAGCTGGGTATGGTGGTGTGCACCAGTAGTCCTAGCTACTCAGGAGGATGAGGCAGGAGGATCATTTGAGCTCAGGAGATTGAGGCTGCAGTGAGCTTTGATCACACCACTGCCCTCCAGCCTGAGTGACAGAGCAAGACCCTGTCTCAAAAGAAAATGGTATTCTTCCAGTCAGAATGGCTATTATTAAAAATAAAAAAATAACAGATGCTGATGAGATTGTGGAGAAAAGGCTTTTACACTTTTGGTGGGAGTGTAAATTATTTATTTCAAAGACCTTGAGGCAGAAATATGATTCAACCCAGCAATCCCATTACTGGATAGATACCCAAAGGAATATAAATCATTCTATTATAAAGATACATGCATGCATATGTTCACTGCAGCACTATTCACAATAGCAAAGACATGAGATCAACCCAAATGCCCATCAATGATAGACTAAAGAAAATGTGGTACATATATGCCATGGAATACTGTGCAGCCATGCACAAGGATGGAGCTGGAAGCTATTATCCTCAGAAACTAATTCAGGAACAGAAAACCAAATACTGTTGTGTTCTCACTTATAAGTGGGAACTGAATGGATGAGAACATATAAACACAAGGTGGGGGGGAACAAAACACACTGGGGCCTGTGGAAGAGCGGGGGATGGGGGAAGGGAGAACATCAGGAAACACAGCTAATGGATGCTGGGCTTAATACTTAGGTGATGGGATGATCTGTGCAGCAAATTGCCATGGCACACATTTACCTATGTAACGAACCTGCAAATCTTGCACATGTACCCCTGAACTTAAAAGTTGGAAATTAAAAAAAAAAAAGAACACAGTGTTCTTCAATGAGGTATTACATTAAGTATGACATTATATACAAGTTAAGCTTACTTTTTCTCACCCCTAAGATGAACCTGATGGACTCAAATTTTGAACTTGACTTGAAATAATTATTATTAAACTCTTGTTATGCAAATAATACTATGCTCTGCATGGGCTACTCTCATGGAATTCACAGTGTACTGAGAGAGACAACTAGTACATGAAATAGTAACAGACCCAATAATTAAGCACTCTTCTGTACATCAGGGATGGCAAGAATCTGTAAAATATGCACCAACTTCTTCTTTTGTAAATGGCAATATAATTAACTGATAATTGTACTTTTTCTTGCTGAGCAACAACAGTATCAGAATTCTTAACGCAAAGCTCCATAAAAGCCCTAACAATATACTTCAACTGGCAGACAAAATGAAACCTACTATATGCCTGTTATAAATATCATTAAAGGCTGGGCGCGGTGGCTCAAGCCTGTAATCCCAGCACTTTGGGAGGCCGAGACGGGCGGATCACGAGGTCAGGAGATTGAGACCATCCTGGCTAACACGGTGAAACCCCGTCTCTACTGAAAAATACAAAAAACTAGCCGGGCGAGGTGGTGGGCACCTGTAGTCCCAGCTACTCGGGAGGCTGAGGCAGGAGACTGGCGTAAACCCGGGAGGCGGAGCTTGCAGTGAGCTGAGATCCGGCCACTGCACTCCAGCCTGGGCGACAGAGTGAGACTCCGTCTCAAAAAAATAAATAAATAAATAAATAAATAAATAAATAAATAAATATCATTAAAATGTACAGGAGAGACAGACCAAACAAGTCTAGGGAAGGTTTTGGTGAGAAGGTAGAACATTTATTCATCAACAACATTCATTTACATTACCTACTATATGCCAGAAATGAGGACTACTGGGGACAAAGTTAACAAAAATAGGCAGTAAGGAAAAGGACTCTCTATTCGATAAAATGTTCAAGGATCGCTGGCTAACCAAATGCAGAAGATTGAACTGGACCCCTACCTATCACCATATACAAAGATTAACTCGAGATGGATTCAAAACTTAAATGTAAGACCTAAAACTACAAGAATCCTAAAATAAAATCTAGGAAATACCAATGCAGACACTGGCCTCGCGAAAGAGTTTATGAACAACTCCTCAAAAGCAACTGCAGGTCGGGCACGGTGGCTCATGCCTGTAGTCCCAGCACTTTGGGAGGTCAAGGTAGGCGGATCACTGGAGCCCCGGAGTTTGAGACCAGCCTGGACAACATGGCGAAACCCTGTCTCTACCAAAAATACAAAAAATTAGCTGGGAGTGGTGGCATGTGCCTGTAGTCCCAGCTACTCAGGAGGCTGTGGTGGGAGGATTGCTTGAGCCTCAGAGGCAGAGGTTGCAGTATGCCGAGACCGTGCCGTTGCACTCCAGCCTGGGTGACAGAGCAAGACCCTGTCTCAAAAAAAAAAAAAAAAAAAAAGCCAATTGTAACAAAAACAAAAACTGACAAATGGGACCTAGTTAAACTAAAAAGCTTCTGCACAGCAAAAGAAACTATCCACAGAGTAAACAGACAACCCAGACAATTCTTTTTTTTTTTTTTTTTTTTTTTTTTTGAGACGGAGTCTCGCTCTGTCGCCCGGGCTGGAGTGCAGTGACCGGATCTCAGCTCACTGTAAGCTCTGCCTCCCGGGTTTACGCCATTCTCCTGCCTCAGCCTCCCGAGTAGCTGGGACTACAGGCGCCCGCCACCTCGCCCGGCTAGTTTTTTGTATTTTTTAGTAGAGACAAGGTTTCACTGGGTTAGACAGGATGGTCTCGATCTCCTGACCTCGTGATCCGCCCGTCTCGGCCTCCCAAAGTGCTGGGATTACAGGCTTGAGCCACCACGCCCGGCCTCTTTTTTTTTTTTTTTTTTTTTTGAGAGAGAGTCTTGCTCTTGCTGTGTGGCCAGGTTGGAATTTTTTTTTTTTTTGAGACAGAGTCTGGCTCTCTTGTCAGGTTGGAGTGCAGTGGCGTGATCTCGGCTCACTGCAACCTGCACCTCCCGGGTTCAGGCGATTCTCCTGCCTCAGCTCCCAAGTAGCTGGGACTACAGGTACACATCACCACACCCAGATAATTTTTGTACTTTTAGTAGAGACGGGATTTCACCATGTTGGTCAGGATGGTCTCGATCTCTTGACCTCATGATCTGCCCACCTCAGCTTCCCAAAGTACTGGGATTACAGGAGTGACCCACCACGCCCAGCCCCCCCTTTTATTTTTAAGTCATGGGGTCTCACTCTGTCGTCCATGCTAGAGTGCAGTGGTGCTATCATAGCTCATCCTGGAATTCCTGGGCTCAAACAATCTTCCTGCCTCAGCATCCAGAGTAGCTGGGACTACAGGTGTGCACCACTGAGCCTAATGTTTTTTACAAAACTTTTTAAGAGATGGGATCTCACTATGTTGCCTAGGCTGGTCTGGATCTCCTGGCCTCGAGCATTCCTCTTACCTCAGCCTCTGGAGTAGCTGGCATTACAGGCGAGAGCCACCATGCCTGGCTCTGGGCTCATCTTGTGTACTCCCTGTCATCACCCTAGATACAGCTATTTCTCCAAGGAGTCCTGGTTCCTTTTATGGGAGAATGGTTTTAGAACCAGTAATCAATTTAACATCACAAAAATAACCTCACATTCTATGGCCCCTGATGTGATGTGATAGGAAATATATCACACCATCTAGGAAATACTCTTGCCTCTTGACTCAACTCCTCAAGAAAACAACTTGATGGATGACAGAGCCTTGGCAGATGATAAAAAAGGAAAAAAAATTCTTTTTTTTAAAGAAAACAACTTGAGTCAGGCACAGTGGCTCACTCTTGAAATCCCAACACTATGGGAGGCTAAGGCCCGTAGACCACTTGAGGCCAGGAGTTTCAGACTAGCATGGGCAACCCAGCGAAACCCCGTCTCTACTAAAAAGAAAAAATTAACTGGGTGTGGTGGTGGGCGCCTGTAATCCCAGCTACTCGGGAAGCTGAGGCACAAGAATTGCTTGAACCCAGGAGGCAGAGGTTGCAGTGAGCCAAGATCGCGCCACTGCATTCCAGCCACGACAACACAGAGAGACTCTGTCTCAAAAACAAAACAAAACAAAAAAACAGAAAAGAAAAAAAAAAAAAGAAATGAATCTGTCAAATCTCAACAGCTAATTAACGGTTTGTAAGAAATTCTGTAAAGCTATAACCCCAAGATCCCCAAGTAATCATGTGATCTCACTTGCAGTGAAGGAACAGATAGCAGATGAGAGTAGGGAGTGAAATGGAGAGTCCTAAAGCTGTCTAAATGCTTGGATCCAGTCAACTATGAGGTCAACTCTCCCCCTATTCTTCCATGATGTGGTTATATGAACCAAATAACTGTCTCTGTTTTGTTTATGCTGAATTGAGTTGGCCTTCTGTTGCTTACAACCAAAGAGAGCTAACAAATGTAACACACACAAACAAGGAAAGGCTTAGTAACAAGAATGAGCTCAATACACTGAGAAGAATAGAAAATAGGTTGAATCTTTAGGTAAAACCAGATTCTAGGTGAGATTTATTTAAAGCTAGATTAAATTTATTTGCTTTTAAAATTTAACAGTCTAAAAAAAAAACAAGAAACAAAATTAAAAATTTAGGCCAGGTGCAGTGGCTCACACCTGTAATCCTGACACTTTGGGAGGCTGAGGCGGGTGGATCACGAGGTCAAGAGATGGAGACCATCCTGGCCAACATGGTAAAACGCCAACTCTATTAAAATTACAAAAATTAGCTAGGCATGGTGGTGCACGCCTGTAGACCCAGCTACTCAGGAGGCTGAGGCACGAGAATCGCTTGAACCCGGGAGACAGAGGTTGCAGTGAGCACTCCAGCTTAGCAACGGAGCAAGACTCCATCTCAAAAAGAAAAAAAAAAAAAATTAATAGTCTAATTTTATTACTGCCACACTCCTGTGTGTTGGTAGCATTAACTACAGGGTTCACTATTTGGTGTATTTTTCTTTATTCTTTATTTTCAATCGCACTCTGATCATTTATCATAATTTTAGAAATCAACAGATCCAACATTACTCTTCATAATATAACTAGGGCCTAAAGTGAATAAATTATTTGTCCACACTCATAATCAGCTAAAGGTAGACACGTGGAGCATAGTGCTAAAGCACAGTGCTATAAGAAGGAAGTAGGTTGTAGAGACAGACAGGACTGGGTTTGTCCCCTGGTTCCTTTCTTCACACAGTCCTTTTCATTTTTAATATAATTTTTACATAAGTAGTACATGGACATGACAGAAAATTCAGAAGCTTATACTATAAAAAGCAGACTATTTCTTGTATCCCTCTGTCTGATATCTACCCCACCGTCGCCTTTGACAACCACTGTTACAGTTTCTTGGGTACTCTTCCAATGATAATGCATTCAAGCATATTGAAGACTTGATCATTTAGACTTCAAGACACATGATGGTCACTACGATTTTTAAAACTAAAACTATACTAGAAGGACCAGAGTTTGGAAGGCCAGAAAAAAGTAGGACTAGAGAGAAATGAGGATCTATGAGATTCCCTTCCTAACAGTTCTGGCATTTAAAAAGCAACATATTAAAAAACAAAACAACTTCAGTCCAACAGAAAAAGACTAAGAATCAAATAAAACTCCTGAAACGGCATGATTTGTTGAGATTTTATAAAGAGGTATGTACAAGCACCTACTCTAGACAGAAGAAAAAAGAAATAATGAAATTAACCTGAGAACAAGTTTAGTTAACAGTTAGAGGAATATATATGCAGTTCAAGTACACCTCATCAACCCTCAATAAAGTAAAATCTTTTCCCTCCTGAAGTTTATCCAATAAATATCTGATTTAAGAGGAGGTAGGTAAGAAGAATATTATTCTCCACAGATGTTAAGAACTTTAGAGTAGCCATGAAAAAAAATCCCTTGGCCTAAGTAATATATTAAAGATGGAATGAATTAAGTCAATCATTCAGCATACAATGTTAACAAAACCAGTACATTTGTAGGAGCAAATAACATTTTATTTAAGAGTTCAAATGAAAGTTTCTTTAGGGTTTTTTGGATTCTCTGTGGAAAAAAAAAGATCTTCTAAATTCCTAGATCAATGGTATAACCATTGTAACATTTAAATATTTAAGTCCCAGAAAGTAATACCTCTAATGGAAATGGAACATAATTTTGGCATGCTTTTAACAAGTATCAAAAGGTACACCAGTCAGAATAGCTATTATTAAAAAGTCAAAAAATAACAGATACTGACAGTGTTACAGAGAAAGAAATGCTTATACACTGTTGGTGGGAGTGTAAATTAGTTCAACCATTGTGGAAAGCAGTGTGGCGATTCCTCAAAGAACCAAAAACAGAAATACCATTTGATCCAGCAATCCTATTACTGGGTATACACCCAGAGGAATATAAATGGTTCTGTTATAAAGACACATGCACGTGTATGTTCACTGAAGCATTGTTCACAATAGCAGACACAGAATCAACCTAAATGCCCATCAGTGGTAGACTGGATAAAGAAAATGTGCTACATATACACCATGGAATACTATGCAGCCATAAAAAAGAATGAGATTGTGTCCTCTGCAGGGACATGGATAGAGCTGGATACCATTATCCTTAACAAACTAATGCAGAAACAAAAACCAAATACTGCATGTTCTCACTTATAAGTGGGAACTAAATAATGAAAACACATGGACACACAGAGGGGAACAAGACACACTGGGGCTTACCAGAGGGTGAATGAAGGGTGGAAGGAGGGAGAGGATCAGGAAAAATAACTAATGGGTACTAGACAAAATACCTGGGTGACAAAACAAACCACTGTGACACAAGTTTACCTATATAACAAACCTACACATGTACCCCTGAACTTAAAAGTTAAAAAACAAAAACAAAAAAAAAGGTAATGTGAATTACGTATTATAACCAATTTCTTAATTTAGTTATAAGGGAAATAAATTATAATTAGACTGTATTAACAAATGTGGAACTTAATCATCAGAAATCTTCAAAATGAATGTTATGTATCAGGTAATTTAACAAGACAGAACACAGTTCTAAAATTACAAGGAAATACAAAATATATTATTCTACATACAGAAGCTTGTTTAAATACAACTCATCTTTAATAATTAAATAGGATCTTGTCAGTTTGCATTTTTTGTCTTCTTTCAAATCAGGAAAGAAGAAAAGGCAAGCATCAAACAGTTTATAGAGTTATCTTGCACTATTGTAGAATAATGCATTACACAATGTATACCTGCTTTCTTATTTGTGTAACACTATCCCCCAAATAAATCAATGGACAAAAATAAATTGGAATCAGTTCAAAAGTATGTTTGCCACTTTCAAACATGGAATTAATATTCAGTCCATATATGTAGTCATTTAAATTTTAATCTAAGAAATGACGACAATGGTTTGCAAATAACTTTAAAAAAAATCAACCATCTGTTTTAACAGCAAATCAATTCTGTGTTTGCATGCATAGTAGTTAGGAACTAAATTAATAATATAATCACAGAATTATTTAGATGTGATTTTTTTAAGAGAGAGATTTCATTTTCCTAGCCTGTCAAGCAAATGTCTGAAATAAACAAAAAAATGGTCAGAAGCCATATATATAAGTGAAATCAAGGACCATCTGACCATAAAAAAAAATTAAACAATGGAATTACTAATAAGAACACATATATAATAGAAGAACAAAACTTTGAAATTATTACCTTAAAAGATAAAAATAATTTCAACATTTTGTTAGTATCTTCCTCAATGTTAGAGGATTTTTAAAATAGCAGAATCTCCCAACTAAAAGATTTGGAGAGGCTGTACTACAGTATTTAAATAACAGAAACAAAAAACCCCAAATCCCCAACACCAGGAAGTGTAGGCGACACTAGCAGTGGATGGTAAGAGAAGTATATAATCAGGTTACTCTACCCATGAGTACATTTAAAGAATCACAGTTCATTTCAAATTTCCATAATTCCAAAATACTATGAGACATCTTCTCAGGATAAGTTTTTAATAAAGATTAAAATACAAAGTGGGAGATTAAACCACTTTTCTCTGAGATTTTAAGCTTGGCACACACAAAGTAACCTTTGGCTCATACACACATATACACAAATTAGGATGATAAAGCCAAATGATGTTATGCTTCATGCAAATAATCTTGTTTTTATTCTCTAGTAATGCATTTTACATCTTTATATAATGGCAGAAACATGATTGGGTTCACTCAAGACAAACCTATGGGTTGTCCTTTAAATGATTATGTCTCCAAAAAGACTTACTGCTAAATAGTAAAAGTATTATTCTTAAAATCGTCAGTGTTTTCTACAAGATGGCTACAATAAGACTTACCTCAGTCTTTTTACTAATGTGATCTGTAAATGAAAAAGAAATAAAGATGAAACTTTATTGAAGGAATTTAACATATAAAAATGTTTTAACATGTAAAAAAAAACAAAAACAAAAACAAAAAAAACACCAAATGGACAGAATTTCAAAATTATCTCATATGAGTTACAGAATTCATTTAAGAGTTTTCTGATTCTCATCTGATTTACTTTTCTAGGTTTAAGATGTTAAAATTCAGTATATAATTACTAATTTACTCAGCTTAAGGATCAAGTCTTATTATCCTAGTAAATGACACCCATATCAAGGGATATTATTGCATTTTAAGCATATGAGTTCCACAGTTCCACATAATTTAGTTTTTTGATAATTTGGGAGGTGGGGGGAGCAAGTTAAGGGGACACAAATATGTCCGAAATCAAATTACAGGCTACTACAACTACAAAAAATGTTCAGATTGCTGCTTTTGTGTAACGAAAAGGTAGAATAGTAATTTATGTCCTTTAAAACTATTAGCTATTTTATTTTAAAAACATACATCAAGGTGATTTAATAGTACTATAAAAAAACCTAAAACTTGATATATATTTATACAATTAACACAAAAAATAACCCATGACAAATATATCTAGATGAAAGAAATTACTGGCCTAGAAACAACACAGCATTTCTGGAAAGCAATTACCAAGAGCAGAATGAGGAAAGCGTAAGGGAATTTAAAGTACAAATAAGGCCAGGGGCGATGGCTCACACCTGTAATCCCAGCACTTTGGGAGGTCCAAGCAGGCGGACCACCTGAGGCCAGGAGTTTGAGACCAGGCTGGCCAACATGGTGAAACTCTATCTCTACTAAAAATACAAAAAATTAGCTAGGCATGGTGGTACATGCTTGTAATCCCAACTACTTGGGAGACTGAGGCATGAGAATCGCTTAAACACAGGAGGCAGAAGCTGCACAGAGCCAGGATCGTGCTATTGCACTGCGGCCTGAGCGACAGAGCAAGACTCTGTCTCTAAATAAAGTACAAATAGTGAGCAAGTATTCTTATTTAAATTGGAGATGATCAGGATATCTAATACTTAACAATGCTTCTTGTCTACAGCAGAAGTTTTCTATTCTCAAGGACCAAAAATAATACAACTTTCTTACAACTCAGAATCTAAAAGTTGGACCAGTTCTCTAAAGAATTTCTTGATCAGAACAGTGTCCATAAACACAGTAAATGCCAAAATCACCAACTTCAGATCAAACTACCAAATCTTGGTAAGTTACACAGTCACTCTTCTAGCATGTTCTATTTAGCATACAATGTGAAGCCAGAACCTAAGGAAGAACCTCAACTGTGTTAATCATGACTTGAAAAAGCTGTGTAGCTTCCCTTTAATAACATATTGATAACTCGGGAGGCTGAGGCAGGAGAATGGCGTAAACCCGGGAGGCGGAGCTTGCAACGAGCTGAGATCCAGCCACTGCACTCCAGCCTCGGCGACAGAGCGAGACTGTCTCAAAAAGAAAAAAAAAAAAAGAACAACAACAACAAAAAACATACTGATATTTTTCTTTTTTTTTTTTTTTTTTTGAGATAGAGTCTCGCTCTGTCCCCCAGCCTGGAGTGCAGTGGCACAATCTAGGCTCACTGCAAGCTCCACCTCCCGGGTTCACGCCATTCTTCTGCCTCAGTCACCCGAGTAGCTGGGACTACAGGCGCCCACCATCCCCAGCTAATTTTTTGTAGTTTTAGTAGATACAGGGTTTCACCGTGTTAGTCAGGATGGTCTCGATCTCCTGACCTCGTGATCCGCCCACCTCGGCCTCCCAAAGTGGTGAGATTACAGGCGTGAGCCACCGTGCCTGGCCATACTGATGTTTTTCTAAAATTCACATACTACCTAAGAAATTAAATATGGAAAACAGGAGTTTTAGAAAGCATTATTTCCATGTTTCTGCCTAGTTTTTAATAAAATGTCTTTTTTTTTTTTTTTTTCTGAGACAGAGTCTCCCTCTGTCGCCCAGGCTGGAGTGCAGTGGCGTGATCTCAGCTCACTGCAACCTCTGCCTCCCGGGTTCAAGCGATTCTCCTTTCTCAGCCTCCCGAGTAGCTGGAGCTACAGGCACGTGCCACCATGCCCCGCTAATTTTTTGTATTCTTAGTAGAGATAGGGTTTCACTGTGTTAGCTAGGATGGTCTTGAACTCCTAACCTCGTGATCCGCCCACCTTGGCCTCCCAAAGTGCTGGGATTACAGGTGTGAGCCACCGCGCCCGGCCATATTTGTTTTTTTAACTCCCAAAGCAAAGCAACTTAATCACTGGCAGCCTACAGGGGAAAACTTTCTTGATCCTCAAAGGAAAACAATACAATCTTCTAAATATATTCTCTGATTTTCAAAGAAAGGCTTATTTCTGAAAGCAGTATTTTAGGTTTTCTCTTTTTGAAATTATTGCTAAGGTAGGCCGGGCGCAGTGGCTCAAGCCTGTAATCCCAGCACTTTGGGAGGCCGAGACGGGCGGATCATGAGGTCAGGAGATCGAGACCATCCTGGCTAACACGGTGAAACCCCATCTCTACTAAAAAGTACAAAAAACTAGCCGGGCGAGGTGGCGGGCGCCTGTAGTCCCAGCTACTTGGGAGGCTGAGGCAGGAGAATGGTGTAAACCCGGGAGGTGGAGCTTGCAGTGAGCTGAGATCCGGCCACTGCACTCCAGCCTGGGCGACAGAGCGAGACTCCGTCTCAAAAAAAAAAAAAAAAATTATTGCTAAGGTAATATTTATCCTCACAGAACAATGCCCAATGTACTAAGGCTGAATTCATATGACTCAAATAAAATGCTCTGTCAATGAACAAACAGCTGTCCATACGGTGAGCAACTATTCTGACTGGTATAGACAAAGCGCTGTTCAATAAAATTTTCTGTGATGATAGTAATGTTCTATAGCTGGACTAACATGGAAGCCACTAGTCATATGTGACTACTGAGCACTTGAAATATGGCTAGTGCAATTAAGAAGCTACATTTTCATTTTAATTTTTACTTAAATTGCCACACATGAATAGCAGCTACCATACTGTACGGCACAGGCTAAGTATTTTTTAACATTTCCCACATTAAAAATAATGTGCTTTGTGGTTTTTCTTCAAAAGTTTAGTGGATAGTAAAATTCCTTCTGTCTTCTCCATTTGATAAAAAATACAAATGATATTATAAACACTTTTCTGGTAACAAGTCTTGTCCTAAAATTTGTATTTTAATTTTTTAAGATGCAGTTCCAGATAACTTGAAGACATTGACCAATAATGGCTGAAATATGAAAACATTATTCCTGGCTTAGTGTAAGCAAAATCAGTTCATGTATAAGGAAAATAATATGTTTCAAGATGACTCAAACTACAAATGTCAATTTTTATTTTCAGTAAGTTTTAGAACAGAGACAAACTCAAAAATACAAAAAGATAAATTCTTACTAAAGTTTTATGGGGTTTTAATGACTGATTTTAAATTACTTTAAAACCCCAAATGGTTTTAGTTTATTTCCCAACAGTTTTGTCCCTTCCAAAACTCATGTTGAAATTTAATTGCCACCAGGTGTGGTGGTTCACGCCTGTAATCCCAGCACTTTGGGAGGCCAAGGCGGGCAGATCTCCTGAGCTGAGGAGTTTGAGACCACTCTGTGCAAGATGGTGAAACCTCGTCTCTACTAAAAAATACAAAAGACTAGCTGGGCGTGGTGGCACAGGCCTGTAGTCCCAGCTACTCAGGAGACTGAGGCATAAGAATTGCTTGAGTCACAGAAGCAGAGGTTGCAGTGAGCCACAATTGCACCACTGCACTCCAGCTTGGGCTACAGAGTGAGAATCCATCTAAAAAAAAAGAAGAAATTTAATTGCCATTGTAACAATATTAAGAGGTGGGATCTTTAACAGGTAATTAGGCCATCAGAGCTCCACCCTCACAGGTGGGATTGGTTATAAAAGGGCAAATTTGGCCCCCTTTTGCTCTCACTCTTGCCATGTGATGACTTGTCAAGAAGGCCCTCACCCGATGCTGGCATCTTGATACTGGACTTCCCAGCTTCCAGAACTGTGAGCCAATAAACTTCCTTTCATTATAAATGACCCATTCTCAGGTACTCTGTTACAGCAGTACAAAACAAACTAAGACACAGGTTTACATTTTTTACATTCTACATGATACATGAACAACTTTTACTTATTGTTTAAAAATTATAAAGATATTTACAACTGAAATATAAACTAGATGTAGAATAGTTCTTTTAGCATAATAGCATTGTATATATATTACCTTCCGAATGAAAATCTTTTAGTGATACTGTGAGAGGTTTGTCTTTTCCCTGATGAGTCTTTCTTTTATCTTTTTTATTCATAACTTTGGACTGAGTTGAAGTATTTTCAGCATTTTCATACTCCTAAAAAGAATTACCAACAATAATTAAGTTCAGTTTACAAACTGTAAAATAAACTCACCAATAGGTAATATGTTTCTTAAAGTTTATTTTTTTAAAAAATAAAAGGCAAATAACCAAAATTTAGGCCAGCCAAATTGTATAAAGGGATACCTCTTTATTCATTTACTCAATCCCTTACATCTTAAACATTAAAATGAAAACAAAAAAAGTTACACCTTGGTCTATAACCCCCTCCTCGTTGCTACCTTCCTCCTTTCAAGACCAAATTTAAGACAATAATCAGCAATTTCCTGCCTCATCCCACTGAAATCTGGCTTCTGCTGGTCTCTGACACTAAAATTAAAGTCAACCTCCTCTTTATTGCCAAATCCAAAACACATTTTTTTTTCAAGCATCTCTTGGTTTTCTTAATACATTTCTGACAACTGCTAAGCTTCCTTTGCTGGCTTCTTTTCTCAACCGTCTCAAAAGCGTAGCAGGTGTTCACATTATCCCACTCTTAACCTATTTAACCTTTATACCCACTGCTCTTCAATCTCAAAGTTTAAAGTTCTACCAATAAACTAATTATTTCTCTATAGACAGACAACTGAACTGGAATGTTCAATAAGCATCTCCACATGAAATATATTCTATCTTTCCATCTCACCACCCTGCCTTCCCCACTCGATCCTTTATGAAGTACCTTGTTATGCCGCCACCATCTGCACATCTGTCTAAGTTGGAAACCTCAGAGTATCCTTGCCTACTCTCCTACACACCTTACAGCCAATTAATTACTAGGTCTTGTTTAACTTATCTCCTGAAGATCTCTTAAATTCATTCTCTGTTCTTTGTACATTCAGTCATTTCCCCAACTCCCTTTTGCTTGGATACTGCAACAGTCTCTAATTTTAGCTCCTCAATCCATCTTCTACACTGCTACACATGAGTTTCTAAAATGAAAACCCAAAATCAATCTAAAAGTTAAAATGATTAGGGCCGGGCATGGTGGCTCACGCCTGTAACCCCAGCACTTTGGGAGGCCGAAGTCGGTGGGTCACAAGGTCAGGAGATCGAGACCATCCTGGCTAACATAGTGAAACCCCATCTCTACCAAAAATACAAAAAATTAGCCAGGCGCGATGGCAGGCGCCTGTAGTCCCAGCTACTCGGGAAGCTGAGGCAGGAGAATGGTGTGAACCCGGGAGGCGGAGCTTGCAGTGAGCCAAGATCACACCACTGCACTCCAGCCTGGGCAATAGAGTGAGACTACGTCTCAAAAAAAAAACGATTAAACAGCTTTCTGCCAATGGATGTATAAAACCCAGTCTCCTTGCCTAGTACATGAAGTAATTTATGTCCTATCCTTCTGGCTGTATCTCCAGAAGTTCTAGGTCCTTACATGACAGTTTTTCAAATATGCTATATTCTTTCACATGTATACTTCTTATATACTTGCCACTCCTTCCTTCAGAATGCCTACTTTCCTCTTGTCTACCTCATGAACTTCTAATACATCTAATAAGACTCTTTTTAAAGAATCCTTTCCTAAAACCCATCCCCACTGAAAAACCTTCTAGTTTTCTGAGTTTCCACTGCACTGAGAACATACATCTTTCAATACTATACACTATGTCTCCCTCCACTACACTCAAGGGGCACATTTTGGCTATTCAATAATTATTTGGTGAATAACTGACAGAACAGAACAGAAAATGCCATCTCAGTCAGGCATGGTGGCTCACTCCTGTAATCCGAGCACTTTGGGAGGCAGAGGTGGGCAGATCACCTGAGGTCAGGAGTTCAAGACCAGCCTGACCAACATGGAGAAACCCCGTCTCTACTAGAAATACAAAGTTAGCCAGGGTGGTGGCGCATGCCTGTAATCCCAGCTACTCAGGAGGCTGAGGCAGAAGAATCGCTTGCACACGGGAGGCGGAGGTTGTAGTGAGCCGAGATTGCGCCATTGCACTCCAGCCTGGGCAACAAGAGTGAAACTCTGTCTCAAAAAAAAAAAAAAAAAAAAAAAAAAAGAAAAGAAAAGAAAATGCCATCCTAAACTTTAGTTATCTGTTATAAAAATCCTTAGGCTAAAACAATTGTATTAAGAGTTGTTTTATTGAATATTGACTTTTATCTCAATGACTACACATCAATACAATCCCATCGAACTACCCATTGCATACAAAAGAAGTTCCTCCCTTCTCTTAGTCATTATTATCTGCTAAAATCAGTGATTTTGAGTATTACACCTATGACTGTGCAAAGAACACTGGCTGGGAGTATGACATTTTATCAACACTATTTACTCTATTTCTCCTCTAGGATACAGGTAATCCTTCTAGCTTTAGAATCTAGACATATATCCATAAATTTAACAGCAAGAAGTCACCTTTGTATAATATTCTATTTGATAAATTGTATCTCCTAATTGAGCAAAACAGGATTACTTCTCCAGTGTAACCTGATAGTCCATTTAAATGATTAAATCATAGTAAAACTAGCTGTATCAATTTTTGTAATTTTCCTGCTTTGTGTCTAAATGGCTATGTAACAATAATGGTTATAGTTCATTCTTCGTCATTTGGGGTAACGGAAAGAGGGATATGGAAATGAAACACATATAATATACACAGCCCACTTTATTAGCAACTTTTTTCCTTTTCCCTGGAACTAAGTTCAATAACTAGCAAAAGCAATGCTGTGAATTTTTTTGTTAAGATGGAATCTCCCTTTGTTGCCCAGGCAGGAGGAGTACAGTGGGATGATCATAGCTCACTGCATCCTCTAACTCCTGGGCTCAAGGGGTTCTTCCACCTCAGCCTCCCAAGTGGCTGGGAATACAGGTTCACACCACCATGCCTAGCTAATTTTAAAAAACCATATATTTAGAGACAGGGTCTTGCTGTGTTAACCCAAGCTAGTCTCAAACTCCTGGCCTCAAGCAATCCTCCTGTCTCAGCCTCCTGAGTAGCTGCTGTGAATTTTAATTATTTGCTTGTTTTCATTTTGGATGAAGACACTAATGTACAAGGACATGGCCAAAATGTCTTAAGGATGACCAGAGACCATTTAAGATCAACCACTGAGTAATCACAGCTTGAACAAATTTTATAAACCAAAAAATAATCCCAATAAATGTTAAAGAATAAAATGTTAAATGATATTAATATAATGAATACTCACACAACTTAGGAAACCAACACTTCTTTTTACTCAAATCCTCCTACAATAACAAGCTATAGAATGCATTTCAGCACACAACCTAATATCAAAGTTCAGTGACAAATGCTGAGCTTTCAAGGCCAAAATTTCAGAAATGGCCTCCTACTTTATTTGATTGTAGTGCATCTCTGGCAGAGGTCTCTTAAAGAATGCCCGTGTACTATAGTAGCCCATATTAAAATTTTAAATCCACTTATTTTCTATGTTCATTTAAAATTAAAATAATCAGCCAGGCACGGTGGCTCACGCCTGTATTCCCAGCACTTTGGGAGGCCAAGGCAGGTGGATCAGCAGAGCTCAGGAGTTCGAGACCAGCCTGGCCAACATGGTGAAATCCCATCTCTACTAAAAAACAAAATTTAGCTGGGTGTGGTGGCTCACGCCTGTAGTCCCAGCTACTCAGGAGGCTGAGGCGGGATAATTGCTTGAACCTGGGAGGCGGAGGTCGCAGTGAGGTGAGATCATGCCACTGCACTCCAGCCTGGGCAACAGACTGAGACTCGGTCCCAAGAAAAAATAATAATAAAAATAAATTAAAATCATCTGTTGTGAATTTTATTCTCTCTTCCCTTCATCTTGGGTGGGGAAATTCCTTAACTAAACGTTCCAAGTCGCCAGACAAAGCTTTAGTCCAACTGTTTCTGTTCTATCTCAAAAGTTGAGAAGGAATCCTATTATAAACACTTCTTGGTAATATTTTATTACGGTAATGAATTTTTGGATAAACTTTATAGAAGAAATTTTATGTAAAATTCAAATAGGTTGATTTTAACTTCACCACTTAAACTTCTAAAATATCTAAATCATTAAGTATGTAAATACCTTTTTGTGTTCTTCATATTCTAATTTACTTAGTAATAATGCCTTCTCAAGATCTGCTTCAAACATTTCAGATGTCAGCTAAAAAAAAAAAAAAGTTTCACAATAAACAGACAGTATCATTACATCACACGAGCAAAATAACCACACACATTACTATATATAGAGGAAAAGAAAGCAAACATGTTAAAAAACAATATAGATTCTCCAAAGTTATATAACCATGCCAAACTAGGAAGCCTATACTCTATAGAAGACATCAAAATACAAATTTCCAATTTTGAGATTTTCATTTCTCCTCTTCATTGTTAATTATCTGTTGTATATGATATAATCTTACTTTTTACCTTAATAAAAAAAATCTTACCAAATTATTGGCACTATAATAGATGTCAAAGGCAACATTCAGTTTAGGACACCAAAAATTATGAGTGATTATTACTCAAAAATATAAGAATACAAAAAAAAAACTCAATAAGCATTATTGAACACAGTATACCACTTCCTGGATATAGAAAAAACCACAGGTACAGAATAAGGTTGCCAAATGTCCTGGTATATGCCAGGTGTTACAGAATAATTGTTCATAGTGCATCTTTTTACTCTCAAAATGATAAACTATATGGTTGCTTTAAGTCATCTAATAATGATTCTTTGCGATATACATTTGTTCCTCTTTTTCACTAATCAATGTCACTTAACTTTTTTTTTTTTCTGAGACGGAGTCTCGCTCAGTCACCCAGGCTGGAGTGCTGTGGCACGATCTCGTCTCACTGCAAGCTCCGCCTCCTGGGTTCACGCCATTCTCCTGCCTCAGCCTCCCGAGTAGCTGGGACTACAGGCTCCCGCCACCACGCCTGGCTAATTTTTTTTTTGCATTTTTAGTATAGACGGGGTTTCACCGTGTTAGCCAGGATGGTCTTGATCTCCTGACCTCGTGATCCACCCGCCTCAGCCTCTCAAAGTGCTGGGATTACAGGCGTGAGCCACCGTGCCCGGCTCACCTAACTTTTTAAAATCTAGCTTTCACCATCCTCCAATCCAATTAATCTCTACAGGACTTACTTTTCCTAATTGCCAAACAGAATGCTGCAGTAGTTGGATGGAACTTTGGGTTGTCCGCTGCTGGGCATAGGTGAGTGTGTTTGCAGCTGTATATAAGACAGTTGCAACATGACATGTGTAAACATCCTGGATTTGTATACATGTATGTGTCCATGTGTACAGGGTAACAAAAGCATAAATTTAGTGGGCATCTCTTTTTTTTTTAATCAATCCAGAATCCCTTCCTCCATTCCTTTAAATAACTGCAATTCATTCCAAAGTCCCATGGTCTCAGCAGGACAGCCAGTCACACAATTCTGTACACTAAGCACTGCCATACCACACAAACACCCAAGCTATCATCACCAATGACAAAAGGTGGGGGCAAGTGATCCAATTCCTTTTTTTTCTCCCAGGAATTTTGAGAACAAAGAAAAAGCAGGTGGAGTTTAATTATCTGATGATAACCATCAAAAAATGACATCTACTAGCTCATGCCTCTGAGCACTCCCAAATTCCTTGGTTTCCAGCTTTCCCAAGACCTAATTATTTAGTTTTTAATTCAAATCTGAGAATCACTCAGTATCCTTCAAAAAAGTTTTCTTTTTACCTAAGTTAATCATAATTATTTCTGTTGCTTAATAATTTTTAAAAATCTAAACTAAAATAGAAACCAACTCCAAAAAGAAGTGATCTGTTTCAAAGAGACACCTTAAAAACTAGAAAAATATTAACACTGGACACTATGAACTAAACATTTCTAAACAAAGTCATCCCTTTGAAAGCATGTCATCTAATCCTATGCTGATACAATAAAAAGAGAGGAAAAATGATTAAGCTTACACAGAAAAACAATCTAACTCAGAAAAATACAATTAGAATTAAAATGGTAAGTAAGGATATATAGGACTAGAAAATCAGATTCAGCCCAGTGTAAATTACACATACTTTATGGAATAACTTAAAAGAAGTGAAAAATTAATCTAAACTAGAAATTAGCAAGAAAAAGTAATAAATTAATCTTTTAGGCTTATTATATACACTTATGTATATGGGTATTCAATGGTTATAAGATAAAAGGAAATTTACATCAATTTCTCCACCTAACCTCATGGCAAACTGATACAAAATGTTTCACTACAGTTAAAGGACAGTAATCATCCTAACAGAAAAAGTAACAAAACTAGGCTGGCACAGTGGCTCATGCCTGTAATCCCAGTACTTTAGGAGGTCAAGGTGGGGGGAATCACCTGAGGTCAGGAGTTTGAGACAGCCTGGCCAACAGGGTGAAACTCTGTCTCTACTAAAAAAAAAAAAAAAAAAAAATCAGCCTGGCATGGTGGTGCATGCCTGTAGTTCCAGCTACTCAGGAGGCTGAGGCAGGAGAATCGCTTGAACCCAGAGGTGGAGGTTGCAGTGGGCTGAGATTGCACCACTGCACTCCAGACTGGCTGGCAGAGTGGGACTCTATCTCAAAAAAAGAAAAAGTAACAAAACTACTTGTTTATTCTAAACAAAGTTGGTTCAATTTGCCAATAAACTTTTAATCCCTATTGATGGCATTTAATTATTATAGAAAGGGCAAATTGAGATTATTTTTAATATGTCACATAGTCTGACGATATTCCAGAAATAAGGTAGTGGGCAGAACAGGTTAGGAAGTGGAAGTCTTGTTAGACGTCATTTTTATTTTTCATATTAACTCACAGAATTTAAATATTAAGGCAGCTCATTCTAATAGCTTGATAAAAACTGAACGACATCGAAATTTTAAAGTAAAAAAATATGGCCCTCCCAGCAACTGATTCTAATAGTATTTCGGACTTTAAATTTACCTTTTAATTGTTAACATAAACTAGTATACGAGAAAATGCAGGTAGACAAAAATGATTTAAATTTAAATTTTTAAAAACTAGAACAAATCTTCCAAAAATTTCACTGTATGATCAATCAGCCACTAAGGATTCATTTAGAGTTTTCTAGGGGCTGTGCCCTCCCTGCCTATGGGGCTTAATTTAAAGAAGCAGCTTAAATTTGGTTGCCCTTGAAGAATTCCTACCCAGTTGAGGATGTAAGATTAACGTGTATGAGCTACAGGAAATAGAGTAAGACATTAAAAGAGCTACAGAAGTTGAGAAAAAGATCAACAACAAACGTAATTTTACGTTGGTATTTAAATGTAGATACAATTTGGATAGGCAGAAACAGAACTGCACAAAGAGCCACATTATGTTAATGTTACAATATTAAGAATAGATATACTATGCGATACTAAGGAAAGTCATTCTGACAAAAAGTGAATTTTAAACATTACAAGAAAAAGACGTGGAAAAAACACAGGCTTTGGGAGATCACAGAAATGGATAATTTAAATTCCTATTCCACCCATGCTAATTGTGACTTTGAACAAGTTATATTAACTTCTGTGAATCTCAGAATATTTAAAAAGAACATTGGAATATCAACTGTACAAGGCAGTTTTGAGGATTTAAACTTGTAATACGTATGAAGTACCTAGCACAGTTTCTGGCATAAGAGCAGTACCAAATGAATTAGAATTACCCTCCCATGTTGCAGAATAGTAGAAAATAAGATTGCTTAGTTAGGGCAGCATTAGGTTCCAGACACTTCCTAAAATTTAAGGATATAGGGCAGATAAAAGAGGAATGCTAACATTAAATAAAAGTAATTTTTAAGACATAAACTGGAATATTAGAAGAGCGAGAACCTAGAATCAATGTGTCTGACTAAGCCATTGTAATCTCAGACAGTATATGGGCACTTGGACCAAAATGTAGCAGTGCAGAAAATAAAGAAGAGACTGATCAAGTTTTGGAACACTGACAATATAAAGTGTGAAAGAATCAAAGATAAGGTTTTTGACCTTAGATAATAGGGAGAATGGTAGCACAAGACCAACACATATCAGAAAAGAGAAAGAAAACATGATTTGAAATTCTCTAAACATATCTTTATTCTCTGTCAAAGACTGCTATAAATATAGCTGACAATCTACTTAATCAGTAAATGTACAAGTAAAAGAGAGAGAGAGACAGAGACAGAGACTGGGCCTATAAGACAGGCTCCAGGCAATAAAATGCAAATAAAAGCATACTTTTAAAAAAGTACCTTGTTTAAGTTTGCAAATGGTAAGTTCCTTATTATTTTCTTTTTATTTATGGGAGGAGGAGGAAAGGAAGAAAAAGAGGAAACAGTAGGCCTAAAATGCCTACAGAATTCAAGAAGATACTTACATGTGCCCAAGATGGAGTACTTCAGATCCCCTTCCTCTTGACTTCCTCAATGCTTCCTACTCCCCATCTAGTAGTAAAACATTTTTTTTTTCTATTTAAGCAAACCTATAGCTCAATCAGCTAAAGAGTATGAAGAACCAATGAAAAACCTAAAGGACAGTAAATATTTTGGTGCTAACATTTTTTAAAAATTAATTTGTAAGTCTAAGTACCATTACAATTTTACCCATTTAAATCCAAACAAAATAAATTCCAAATGAACAGTCTTCAATTATCATAGGCAACATGGAAATATAGTTATTATAAAACAAAAAAGATCCTCATTCTGAAGATATCTAATACTTATAGCCAACTGATTACACTTAATAGCAGTAGTGCATAGTGGTCCTCTAACCCGTTAGATTTTCAAAGTGTAGACTACATATCTTTCAGTAATTTGGAAGGCAAGATTATTTTCCCAGAAATCTTACAGTAGTCTTATTGAACATAATTATTCCAAAGGTTGTCAGAGTTCTACAAAAATGACATGTATCATTCACATTCATGACCACATTCAGTTCATCTCAGCTAATGTATTTTTATGTCTTCTGAGTGCTGTTTGTATTTACTAAGTCTGCATTTTTGTTGTATGCTTTATCGTACCCCCAAGCAATAAAAATGGTTCATGAGTCATGAAAGAATTAAAAGTAGTAATGAAAATAGAACCATAAATAATGCAACTTATAAAAACACAATAAATTTTGAAATTAACAGGACTCCAATACAGTGAATATAGAATATAAATGTGTATGTGTAAGGACAAGAGTGATGTCACAAAAGGAGCAGAAATTTACATTTAAGAGTGATGTCACAAAAGGAGCAGAAATTTACAAATTAAATTGTAAATTTACATTTACATTTAAAGTTATAAATAGAAAATTAAGATAATGAATAAATTTTTCATTTGAGTCATCAATTTTTTGCTTTCAGCTACCTGTCAAGAAATCTGGTCAGAAGACTGGGTGTGGTGGCTCACACCTATAATCCTAGCACCTTGAGAAGCTGTGGTAGGTGGACTGCTTGAGACCAGGAGTTCAACACCAGCCTGGGCAACATGGCAAAACCCCATCTCTACTAAAAATACAAAAAATTAGCCAGCCGTGGTGCAGTGTGCCTGTAGTCCCAGCTACTTGGGAGGCTGAGGCGGGAGAATCATCTGAGCCTGGGAGTCGAGGCTGCAGTTAGCCATGATTGCACCACTGCATTCCAGCCTGGGCGATGGGAGTGAGACCCCGTCTCAAAAAATACACGAAAATTTTTAAAAAAGAGAGAAAGAAACTTGGGGAGATCAGTGGCCTGAAGATATCACAGTTTTTCTTTCAAACAAAGCCTAGGGACCTGTAGGAGTCTTTCCAGAACAACTACTAAGTAATGCTTTCTAGCATAAAAGTGATTAATTTTGTTGCTAAAGAGCCAAACATACAATGGATTAATTTGAATTTATACCCCTTATAAGGAAACCAGGTAGTCAAACTACTGCCAAGGGATTTATTACACCAGTCACACAGTTAATGATAAATATTACACTCACAAACAAACAAAACCAGAACAAGTTATTGGAAAAAAACCTTTATCAAATGAACTGAAGGATGTCACATAAGAGAGAACTTGCTATTGTGGACATACTAACAGACATTTCACATCAGAGTGAGAAAAATACCAGTGACGTGTAGACTTTGAATCAATACAGTAACAGAAGAAATACACAATAAAATTCGGTCTGTTAATCACTGAAACCCTTAAGAGATTTTTCTACTTATTTTTTAAGTCATGACTTTTTAAAAAAGGTACACTGGAATCAATATATCAGTGCATCATGAATAAAACAGATTATACCTAAAAAAATCTAGACAGAGATTTATTCATAGACAACAGCTGTTGGTGAACAGTATGTTTCTTGATCTTGATTTAATCATTTTAAAAAACAGTGGCTGCGCATGGTGGCTCACACCTGTAATCCCAGCACTTTGGGAGGCTGAGGCCGGGGATCACCTGAGGTCAGGAGTTCAAGACCAGCCTGGCCAAGATAGTAAAATCCTGCCTCTACTAAAAAAAAAAAAAAAATACAAAAAATTAGCCAGGCGTGGTGGCACATGCCTGTAATCCCAGCTACTTGGGAGGCTGAGGCAGGAGAATCGCTTGAACCCGGGAGGTGGAGGTTGTAGTGAGCCAAGATCGTGCCACTGCACTCCAGCCTGGGCAACAAGAGCGAAACTCTGTCTCAAAAAAAAAATTTTTTTTTAAGTGAAAATTATGCATACAACCAAGTCAAAACCATGACTTACATGTTTTTTTGAAAAACAGCTTTACTGGGATATAATTTACATATCATTTTATACATCATATATCATATGATACCCATTTCAATTAAGAAACATAAACACCTTTTGATATATACATCTAAGCAAATAAATGGGTAGCGAATATAAGACCACTCTTCCACAATGAAGTGTGCTGGGATAGATACAAGTTAGCTACTACTTAGAGTTAATTATTTATTGAACCAGCTTACTCACCATTAGTGTTTTAATTGTACTCTTCATTTAGATTTCCTTTTTAATTGGCAAGAGCACATCTCAGAAAAATTTGCAGAAAGGATAATGGTGGTATACTCTCTCAGTTATTGTTATGTCTGAGAGTGTCTTTTTTCTTTTTTTTTTTGAGATAGGGTCTCGCTCTGTCACCCAGGCTGAAGTGCACTGGCGTGATCACGGCTCACTGTAGCCTGAGTAGCTGGGACTACAGGCATGCGCTACCACATCCAGTGAATTTTTGCATTTTTTTGTAGAGATGGGGATTTGTCATATTGCCTAGACTGGTCTCGAGCTCCTGGGCTCAAGTGATCTGCCTACTTTGGTCTCCTAAAGTGCTGGGATTACAGGCATGACCTGCTGCACTGGGCCTGAGTGTGTTTCTTTCACATTCACACAAATGACTTCTAAGCTAGATGTGGAATTCTTGGTCCTAACATTTAGGTTCTAGTATTTAAAGTAGCCAGCCTGATTCTTCATCCTGTGTAGGCAACCAGTTTTCTCCTGTGCATATATTTATACTACTATTTCCTTATTCCTCATTCTTAAAATTAGAATCTAATTCTTAAAAGACTTAAATTTGGTGTTCTCTTCAAGCTTAGATTCAAGTCTTAAGCTTAAGGAAATTTTTATCAAAATAATCTTTTTTCTTTTTTGTAGAGCTGGGGTCTCACTATGTTGCCCAGGCCAGTCTCAAACTCCTGGCCTCAAGCAATATTCCTGCCTCAACCTCCCAAAGTGCTGGGATTATAGGAATGAGCCACTGCACTCGGCCTATCAACATAATCTTTAATACTTGCCTCTGTTCTATTTGTTTCAGGGACACTAATTATGCCTCTGTTGGATTTAAATTCAGTGTTCCAATCTATCATGTCAATTTTATCAGAAAAACTTATCTCCAATTTTCCTTCACACAATTGGCACAGCTTTGTAGATACTCTGGTCCTTCTAATTAAGTTTTTAATCTGCTATGAGTTTATTTTGCTAAATTTTAAAATTCACCCATATCACTTTTGTTTTGTTTTGTTTGAGACGGAGTTTCACTCTTGTTGCCCAGGCTGGAGTGCAATGGCATGATCTTGGCTCACCACAACCTCCACCTCCCGGGTTCAAGATAGTCTCCTGCCTCAGTCTCCCCCAAGTAGCTGGGATTACAGGCATGCAGCACCATGCCTGGTTAATTTTGTATTTTTAGTACAGACAGGGCTTCTCCATGTTGGTCAGGCTGGTCTCGAACTCCTGACCTCAGGTGATCCACCCACCTAGGCCTCCCTCCCAAAGTGCTGGGATTACAGGTGTGAGCCACTGTGCCCGGTCCTGTCTCAGTTTTAATTCACCCATTTCCCTTTTAATTTCTCTCACTTTTTCATTTTAGTCCATTATTTTATCTTACCTTGTTATATAACATTACTATCCCCTTGACTTTTATAAAATGTTCTAGCCTCTTGATTTTTATTAAAGCAAAACACAGGTGCTATCTAAAATTGACTTCCGTTTCCTGCAGCAAATCTTTTTCAAGGTGTGCTTTCACTCCAGACACTAAGTACAATGTTCTTTTCCTTCATGTGGCAGAAACTTTTCTTCCATTGACATGAGATCAACTGAGATCTAGTGTTTGCTCATAAATAGGCGAACTGGGTGCTTTCCTACTGTCCATCTGGTTGGGTGTTTAATTCTAGCTCTCAGATTGTATGCTGAGACTTAGTTGATGTAAATTTGCATTATCAATATGGTGATTTAGGATTAGGAAACTTTGTTCCTAGCATAATTTCTATTTTGTGTTTGACATAAGCAGCCAAATAACAGCTAAGTTTTCCATGTCCAGCTTTCTGTCTGGCTCAGCCCTCCATCCCGGAAATTTCTCATACTGTGTCAGGAAGAACACGCACCATACTGTATGCTTTCTGCCTAGTATATAGTCATTGCCTGATCCCTCTAAATGTAGCTACTTTTGAAATCTATTATTAATTTATTAGTAATAATAAAATAGATTCCAAACAGTATATTGTCCATCAGTTGCAAGGCTTGCCCTTATCTCTTCCTCACCTCTCAGCGTAATTATCCCAAGATCTACTCTACTTCCACACATTATTTTCTTCCAAGTGAGGCTCCCACATAAGGTTCTAAGTCTTCCTAAGTGATCCATCAGTAGTATACTCAGCAGAAATTCATCAAAGTTCCTGGGCCTTCAATGGCATCCTTATATAGGATCAGGGCCAAGTTAGACTATTTCCTTTTCATCATTACCTGCTCATTTCAGCAGCAATCAGTAGGAGCAGAAGAAAAGGCAATCAGATATCTGTGATCAAGTTCCCATGTTGCATGGAATTTATTTTGGTGCAAATTTGAGTAGTTTTCCTCTATTAGTTCTCCAGTGCACTTTAGACCACTGGGAGAAATTCTCTCCAATGAAGACACTGGCAAATTCTATTACTGGCTAAACAAGTAGATCATTAAAACATTTATCTTTGTAAACAAGAATCGGTTATAATGAATATTTTATAAGGAAAAAAAGAATCAACCCCTAGAAACAGTACAAGATGATTTATCCAGTATACCAGTGCCTGGAACTGCCATTTGAACAGCACTACTGCATGGCTCTACAGTAATAACTGATGCTCATAATGATGAGCCTGAGGCACTGCAAAATCCTAAAGAAAATGTTATAATTAGCATAGTTTGTGTTAAGAGAATAACTTAGTATAGTCTATTTATTTTAAAACTGATAACCCAAGAATGACAGAAATAGCCACTCTACTAGACCTAATATCTGCTAGAACGATACTCATTCTGAATGTATCAAATGATAGTCTGACAGGCAAATAAATAACTCATCACTTACTATATACATACAGCATCTCCTAGAGTACATTCCACGCTTAGTATGTTATTTTCCTAGACGCCACACACAAAAAAAGATATGTATTGGTCTTAATGAGTTATCTATTTTATTTGGTTTTTAATGACATTTAATAGAGACATAGAAGAACAAAGTATCATGTAAACAGGTTAAAGAAACAACGGTAAAGTTTCCCAAAAGCTTTCTTTTTTAAGCAAAACTGTCACTATTATTTGTTTTGTTTTTTGTTTTGAGACAGGGTCTCATTCTGCTGCCTAGGCTGGAGTGCAGTGACAAACTCACGGCTCACTGCAGCCTCCACCTCCTGAGCTCTGGTGATCTTCCCACCTCAGCCACCTGAGTAGCTGGGATCACAAGTGTGCGCCTCCCTGCCCAGCTAATTTTTCTATTTTTTGCAGACAAAGCGTTTTGCTATGTTGCCCAGGGTGGTCTCAAACTCCTAGGCTCAAGTGATCCACCCGCCTCAGCCTCCCAAATTGCTGGGATTACAGGTGTGAGCCACCACTCCCAGCCTAGTCACTGTGTATTTTTAACAAGAGACCTCTGCCCTACAAATGTGATTTTCTTACTTGGAATAATTTAATACTGTTCCCCTACCTTCCCTGTCTCTCCCTGATTTGTAAAAGGCAGATGATTTTTAAAACCACAAAATAACTGGTTTGTATTGCCAAAACTAACATAAACAACAAATGTAACAATTTTGTTTTTGAGTAGATCAAAAACAGAACCCCTTATTAAAAGCAGCAAATGTGAATTAATCCAATACAAACTGCTTCTCAGAACAGTGGTGACATGAATTCAGAGGCACTGCCATCTGAAAAATCCATAAATTCAATGAATAACAAAACAATTTTATTTACGTAGTTGTACCTGCTCATCTCTTTGTCTCCACTCTTGCCAATTTTCTTCTCGTGAATCCTTCTGTACTGGGTTTGACAATGGAAGATCATGTTGAGCATTACAAACAGCATGGGAGGATTTCTGGGGAATTTTCTTAAAAGCAAGATTCCTGAGCTATAATAAAACAAAGAAAAAATATATTAAATTCAGTTTACCAATCCTGGGATACTAATGATTTTTTTAATTTAAAAAAATGGTATTTTTATACTTCTACTCCACTCGTTTTGCTAACTCATACAACTAAAGCTATTATTTGTGTTTTGTATCATCTTTGTAGAATGTTAATTTTGCCAGCATTTGAGATAATATTGGTAGAGAAATGAAATGATTAAGTGAAAAATGTATTATACTCTATTATACCTCCATTTTAATCATTCTTCTTTACTAAAGAGAAGTTTATAGGAGTAGAAAACAGTAAAACAAGTGTGCTCTTAAAATGCAAAACATAGCCGGGCTCAGCAGCTCACCCCTGTAATCTCAGCCCATTGGAAGGCTGAGCAGGTGGACTGCTTGAGCCCAGGAGATTGAGATCAGCCTCAGAAATGTGGCAAAACCCAGTCTTTACAAAAAATACAACAACAAAAAAAAAACTAGCCGGGTGAGGTGACACGCACCTGTGGTCCCAGCTACCCAGGAGGCTGAGGTGAGAGGATCACCTGAGCCTGGGTAGTTGAAGCTGCAGTGAGCAGTGATCATGCCACGACACTCCAGCCTGGGTGACGGAGTAAGACCCTGTCTCAAAAATAAAAATAAAATAAAATGCAAAACAATATAGCTCAGAAGCATACACATTTAAAAGTTTAAATAGTGAGAGATCACCTAAACAACTCTGACTACTTTGCTAGTGCTAAAAAATACAGGGCCTAGTCCACAAAGTAACATAATCAACTAAAACAGTATGGGCCAAGCCACTCCCAACAATAAAAATAATCTGAAACAAAGTAGTTGAAACAAGAGAGAAAAATACTGAGAGGCTGTTATGAACTGAATTTGTTAAATTAAGTTTCGCCAGCAGACTGGGCGTACTGCCTATGAGCTAGCCCTGCTCTGCAAGGAGCAGTTAAAAAAAAAAAAAAAAAAAAAAAAAAAAAGTTTAGTATAAAGCTGCCTCCTTACTTTTTTTTTTTTTTTTTTTTTTTTTTGGCAGAGTCTCGCTCTGTCGCTAGGTTGGAGAGCAGTGGTGCGATCTCACTCACTGTAACCTCCGCCTCCCAGGTTCAAGCAATTCACCTGCCTCAGCCTCCCAAACAGGTGGGATTACAGTTGGATGCCACCACGCCCAGCTACTTTTTGAACTCCTGACTTCAGGTAATCTTCCCACCTCAGCCTCCTAAAGTGTTGGGATTACAGGTATGAGCCACCGCGCCTGGCCCCCACTGCCTCTTTACATATTTTAAGTTCAACTTGAAAGTTTCTCCATACATAGTGAACTATAACCTAACAATATATAAACAAACTGTAACCTACTTTTGTACCAATCACCCAGTTTTAGCCAATCACAGGTGGCTAACTGTCAAACTATGTTCAAATGAGGCAAAGGTGGAGCTGTAACCAGTCCAGCTGTTTCTGTACCTCACTTCTGTTTTCTGTCCATAAATACTACCTGACCATCTGACAGCCCAGGAGTAGCTCTGAACCTATTCTGGTTCTGGGGGCTGATGAATTGTGAATTGGTCTTTGCGCATTTGAACTGTTCAATTTAATTTATCTGAAGTTTTTAACAAATTGTATCCTCCCTAAAGATACCTTGAAGCCCTAACCCCCAGTGTCCATGAATGTGACCTTATTTGGAATTTGGGTCTTTACAGATGTAATCAAGTTAAGATGAAGTCATGCTGAATTAGGTTGGGCCCTAATCCAATATGACTGGTGTCCTTATACAAAGAGGTGAAGACACAGATACATAGAGAATGCCACATAACAACACAGGTAGAGATTGGGGTGATGACACAGCAAGCCAAAGGAATGCCATGGATTGACAGCTGCCACCCAGAAGCTAGAAGAGGCACGGAGTCTCAGAGAGAGAATGGCCCTGTTGACGTGTGGATTTGAAACTCTACTAGACTTTAGAACTGTGAAAAATAAATTTCTGTTTTTTGTTTTTTTTTTTTTTGAGACGGAGTCTCGCTCTGTCGCCCAGGCTGGAGTGCAGTGGCGCGATCTCGGCTCACTGCAAGCTCCGCCTCCCGGGTTCAAGCGATTCTCCTGCCTCAGCCTCCGGAGTAGCTGGGACTACAGGCGCCCACCACCGCGCCCGGCTAATTTTTTGTATTTTAGTAGAGACGGGGTTTCACCGTGTTAGCCAGGATGGTTTCGATCTCCTGACCTCATGATCCGCCCGCCTCGGCCTCCCAAAGTGCAGGGATTACAGGCGTGAGCCACCGCGCCCGGCAATTTCTGTTGTTTTAAGCCACCAAGTTTGCGGTATTTTTTTATGGCAACCCTGAGAAACTAATAAAGAGGCTTTCAATTGTGGATTAACAATTTTAACTGGTAATACCAAGTTGGTGCAAAAGTAATTGCGGTTTTTACCAAGTACATTGTTCTATAAAAGGAAATAAGATAGAAACACCACCAGTAGCTGGTTTCTGACTTGGAAAGGACATTCAGGAGGAGATGCTGCTGGAAATGAAGCACTGGTAGGTTGGCTGCTGTTTGCTTTACAGAAAGTAAAGGCTGATAGAACTGCAAATGGCTGAAGTGCAAAGGGCGGATCCTTCACACTCATTGTTTTACATTTTCTCATTCTCTAATATAAACTCCATTATTGCCTTATTTTCTGTTTCTGCAAATCATCTTAATTCCTAAAAGAAAATAGTGGGCAATCAAAAGTTCTGAAAGATCTGACTTCTGAAAGGTTATCATCTAGTGAGGAAAATGTCTTTCCTTTAAAGTAACTGTGTGGATAGCATTGTAAAGAATATTTAGAAAGCAATGGAGATGGAAATTTAATAGAAAAATATAAAGTGAAAATGCTTTTTTCTAAGTCTTGGGACATTACTATGAGAATAAAACACTTTTACTACTTCTTTCATTAAACAATAATAAGGAAGGTCCTTATATACCCAACTGCTCCTTCTATTAAAACAAAACACATACTAGAGTTGTATTTCAGCATTTCTTTTAAAAACAATGGGCACATTAAATGTTGGTCATATAACTAATGCTAAGGATGTCTAGGAAAAAAGGGCCTTCTATACAGTTTTTACTCTGAAGAAAAGAAATGGGCCGGGTGCAGTGGCTCACACCTGTAATCCCAGCACTTTGGGAGGCCAAGGCGGGTGGATCACGAGGTCAAGAGTTCTTTTTTTTTTTTTTTTTTTTTTTTTTTTGAGACGGAGTCTCGCTCTGTCACCCAGGCTGGAGTGCAGTGGCCGGATCTCAGCTCACTACAAGCTGTGCCTCCAGGGTTTACGCCATTCTCCTGCCTCAGCCTCCCAAGTAACTGGGATTACAGGCACCCGCCATCTCGCCCGGCTAGTTTTTTGTATTTTTTAGTAGAGACGGGGTTTTACCGTGTTCGCCAGGATGGTCTCGATCTCCTGACCTCGTGATCCACCCATCTCGGCCTCCCAAAGTGCTGGGATTACAGGCTTGAGCCACCACGCCCGGCCACGAGGTCAGGAGTTCTAGACCAGCCTGGCCAATACTGTGAAACCCCGTCACTACTAAAAATATAAAAATTAGCCAGGTGTGGTGGCGTGCACCTGTAGTTCCAGCTACTTGGGAGGCGGAGGCAGAAGAATCACTTGAACCCGGGAGGTGGAGGTTGCAGTGAGCTGAGATCATGGCACTGTATTCTAGCTTGGGTGACAATGCAAGACTCCATCTCAGAAAAAAAAAATGACCATCGAATGCATAAAAATGTACATTCAAGGCGAGTCACAGAGGGTCAGAAAGAGAGTTGCACACCTGTAATCTCAGCACTTTGGGAAGCTGAGGCAGATGGATTGCTTGAGGCCGGGAATTTGAGAACAGCCTGGGCAATGTACTGTGACCCTGTCTCTACAAAAAAAAAAAAATTAGCCTAGCTACTTGGGAGGCTGAGGCAAGAGGACTGCTTGAACCCAGGAGTTGGAGGGTACAGTGAGCTATATGCCACTGAACTCCAGTCTGGGCAACAGAGAGAGGCCGGCGCGGTGGCTCACACCTATAATCCCAGCACTTTGGGAGGCCAAGGTGGGTGGATCACCTGAGCAACATGATGAACCCTGTCTCTACCAAAAATACAAAAAATTAGCCTGGTGTAGTGGCGTGTGCCTGTGGTCCCAGTTGCTTGGGAGGCTGAGGTGGGAGGATCACTTGAGCCTGGGAGGCAGAGGTTGTAGTGAGCCAAGATCGCACCACTGCATTCCAATCTGGGTAACAACAATGAGACCCCGTCTCAAAAAAACAAAAACAACTAGTCATATGATTTTTGCCTATAACAGTAGAAAACAGGAAACAACCCAAATGCTTATCATGAGTTCAATTAAATAAAGTATGAAATAACCACATAATTAAATATTGTAAACTGTGGATTCATTTAAAATAACAGATATCTGTATTTACTAATACGGAAAACCGCTCGTGGCTAATATATTTTAAAAGCCAGTTATGAAAGTCTATTAAATAATCCCATCTTCATTTAAGTATAACACAGATATATATATACATGTATATATTCATATACATGTATATATGTGTACAGAAAACACATACCAAAATATTAATTGGTTATATTTCTGGTCATATCTGTAAGTGACCTTTGCTTCCTTTTAAGACTTTCCTAAACTTTATGCAATGAACACACAAACTTCCAAAGTCAGAAAAAAATGTATTTTAAAAATGTTCAGGCAGGGTGTGGTGGCTCACGCCTGTAATCCCAGCCCTTTGGGAGGCTGAGGCAAGCAGACTGCTTGAGCCCAGGAGTTCAAGACCAGCCTATGCAACATGGCAAAACTCCATCTCTACAAAAAATGCAAAAATTAGCCAGGCATGGCAGTGTGTGCCTGTGGTCCCGGCTACTCAGGAGGCTAAGGTGTGAGGACACCTTGAGCCTAGGAGGTTGAGGCTACAGTGAAGTGTGATCATCCCACTGCACTCCAGCCTAGGTGACAGAGTGAGAGCTTGTCTCAAAAAAAAAAAAAAAAGATCATTACATTTTATTTTAAATATACACAAATTCACATCCATTCATTGAAGTAATATTTACACAATACCTGTGTAACAGGTACTATGAATACATAGGTGAACAAGCTAGTATCTGTTCTCAGGATGATTATCGTCTATTGGGAAAGCAGACAACACAAATAATTTTAAGTGTTACCTCATTTGCTTCACTCTGTTGCTGTTCCTTCTTTTTTCTTCTTTTCTCTCTTTTTTTCTCATTTGTAGTTGACTTGCTTCCTAAAGTTTGAGACTTTCCAGTATTTCGACCTTTACCTTTTCCAGGTTCTGAATCAGAACCACTGCCACTATCCACTTGTAACAGGGCAAAACGAGAAGCGGTAGTGGGAACAGAACTAAGTACTGCTGAGGCCATTGTAAAGATTTTTCTTTTAAAATACTTCTGTCAAGAACAATTTCTGTGGGGAGGGAGAAGAATAGGCAGATGGGTAAACAAACACTCAGTAAAATCTGTTGTAGATGCTAAAACAACCATATGTATATAAAGTAAATTTCTTCTGACACTGGCTTTAGTAAATTTGGATTAATACCCACAGCACTATTAGCAGTAACATACTTTTATATTTAAGCAAGCAATGTAACATTTTACAATAGAAAAATGACATAAGATTTCACAGATATAATGTGCTCATTTTTCCATGTATACTTTAAAAATGCATGGTTTTCCTCTCTCAATAATTCTGTAATATATACATATTTATAAAGAACATTCTAAATCAATATGGTTTACAGTGGAAAAGAGTATCATTGTTTCATTATACACAAAAAAAGATCTTTAGTCCAACTACATGTTAACTCCCAACTTCCAATAAAAGAAAAAAAGGAGTAAAGACAGAATACCATTTTTATCATATATAAAATACTACCATAAGTTTGATTCCGGAGACTGTGATTTAGAACTGACAGCAAAAATAAAGAGCTTAAATTCTCTCAACCAAAGGAAACTTTTCAAAATGCCTTCTGCATTATGTTTTAGTTCACTAGCTTCCATGCAAGCATAGGTGAGTGTAGCTTCATGTCATGTGCTGTCAGCTTTTCCACAACCGTTTAGACTTAGAAGGGATCTTAAAAGTCCCCCAGTAGCTCCTAATCCAAATCCTTTAGTTATACAGCTAAGGTAAGTGGAGTTTAGGTTGGTTATGTGACTTCCCTTAGTTCTTTCTGGAAGTTAGTGGCTGAGTCTCCACTTGGACCTAGATTTGCTGAACCTTAATCTGAAAGTCCAAATTAAGAAGCCCCGTAACAACCAGAAGACTAAGTACTCTTCCAATTAAAAAAGACACAGACTGTCTTAACAGAACGGCAACTCAGAAATTTGTATTTCGAAATGTTTCAGGTACACAGAAACTGAACAAAGTGTTCGGTTGGAAAAAATTAAGATGAACACTCCAAGTAGCCAGCACAAAGGTTAACAAAACGTTAACTGACTCCTATGCTTCTCTCCAACTGCATTCCCCCACTGCACCAGCCAGAGGTAACAAGTAGCCCGATTTCTGTATAACTTACTCCTTTGCTTTTCTTTATAGTTTTATCCTATGTCTTGATTCACAGTGCTCATATCTGAATGAACTGCTGTCATTTCCACAATATCCCACTGGTTACATATATATTTCTTACTACATCACATTATCACACAGGTCCACCCTATTCATTGTGGGAAAGGGCTATGTAAAGGTGAATACTAAGAAGTAAGGATCATTAAGATCCATTCTGAAAGCCAACCACACGCTATCGTTTGTATGTTTTCAGGAGGGAAGAAAAGTGAGAAGTACATATTCAATCTTCCACCTTAAGTAACCAGAAAAACATTTGGAAATCTTTCAAGTTTCTGGTACACAACGAAGAAAAATCACAGTGAACTGAGGTCTGAAGATGCTGTCTAGCTGTCATTAAATTATAGCATTTTTTTTTTTTTTTTTTTTGAGACGGAGTCTTGCTCTGTGCCCCAGGCTGGAGTGCAGTGGCGCGATCTCGGCTCACTGCAAGCTCCGCCCCGCCGGGTTCACGCCATTCTCCTGCCTCAGCCTCCCGAGTAGCTGGGACTACAGGCGCCCGCCACCTCGCCCGGCTAATTTTCTTGTATTTTTAGTAGAGACGGGGTTTCACCATGTCAGCCAGGATGGTCTCGATCTCCTGACCTCGTGATCCGCCCGTCTCGGCCTCCCAAAGTGCTGGGATTACAGGCTTGAGCCACCACGCCCGGCCAATTATAGCATTTTTATTACAATATCATGTTAAGACAAATTGCTTCTGTGTCTAGAAATATGCAAATCAAGACAAAATATGACAATGTACAGAGATGATACCACATGATAAATTGTGACAGATTTTTGCTTCCAATCTTTCCTGCAAGCATGGGAATGAAAGTTTCATAAGTTACGACAAAGGAGAAAATGTTTCAAAATGGAAAAGAAATTCCAGAAATATTATGGAAAAGATGAATTCTGCTTCAACCTCAACATATTTTATTAAAATAATCCTATAGGCCGGGTGCAGTGGCTCACACCTGTAATCCCAGCACTCTGGGAGGCTGAGGTGGGTAGGTCACTGGAGGCCAGGAGTTTGAGACCAGCCTGGGCAACATAGTGAGACCCTGTCTCTACTAAAAATACAAAAAATTAGCTGGGCATGGTGATGCGCACCTGTAATCCCAGCTATTCCAGAGGCTGAGGCATGAGAATCTCTTGAACCCAGGAGGTGGAGGTTGCAGTGAACTGAGATTGCACCACTGACTACAGCCTGAGCAACGGAGTCAGACTCTCTCTCAAAAAAATAGTAACAATCCTATATAAAATGTTACTTTCTTGAGCACTCAAGGTACAATAATCCTATATAATTGTTCAACTATCATTATATTCAATTTTAAATGTTGGGGCTATTAATTGGAAGTGGCAGCTGTATTACTGTTCACAAATATTCACTGTCCCTCCCTGAAGGGGAATTACACTATACATCACTTCTCTGTTGAAGGCAGGCATAACTAGGTAACTTACTATGGCCAGTGAAATATAAACTTTAAAAAGCTTTACAAGTCAGTGTGTGGTTCAACGTGTCCTCTTTTCCTTGCCTCTGTGATTGCAGAAGCATATACTGAGATGGAATCTCTATCAGCCAGATCTAATAAAGTCTGCAACCACAGTGAACAAAGCCCCCTCACTAACCTGTGATGGACCTACAGCTTGAGCAAGAAAGCAACTTTGCTGCTTTCAGCTGCTGAGATTTTCAGATTGCTTATTGAAGCCTTATCATGACTTATAACTTACACAAAGAAATCTCTTTCCATTCTAGGACTGATGTGAAAACTGTGAATTTCATATATGGATTATTTGCATGCATTAAATGTTCATAAATTTCTATTCTGAAACATCTCTCCAAGGCTCATAGAAATTTTATTTCTGTAGCATAAGACAGAGCTATCTTACCAGGGTATCCTTAGACAGTTTCCCTCAGGCCTTGGGGCAGCCAGAAACCCCTGAAAAAGTAAGAGCCTCTGTTCCAGTCACTTCCAGATACAAGCAACCTCATCCGGTGCTCCTCAGTGGGTAGCTCCTGCACATGCCACTCTGGAGTTATGTCAACTATGAAAAGGGAAGTGCTCCAAGTCCTAGTAATCTACCTCATCAGACAACTGCAGAATGCACTGTTACCCATTATTATAGACAGGCTTGTAAAACTGTTGGAAGATTATTTTCAAGGTGCCTCAACAGCAAGGCACGCAGTAGAATAAGCAGGAAGTCAAGAACGGGGGAGCCCAAAATCTAGGGAGCAAGGTTTCCTTAAAGCAACAGCCTTAAATCTCTGTATTGATTATATTTTTCCCCATTTGCCAGTGACATCCATTTTCAGCAACATCAAATCTAGCTGCAAGGTGACTGCTCAAACAATGCATATGCTTTCTGTCACCTAGAACTTTGTCATTACTTTTAAACACTTGAAATTAGAAAGTCCAATTGAATCTGAAATCCTGTCATTCACTGATTTATTCATTTGTTTATTTTTGAGACAGGGTCTCGCTCTGTCACCCAGGCTGGAGTGCAGCAGCCTGATTATGGCTCACTGCAGCCTTGACTTCCTGGGCTGAAATGATTCTCCCACATCAGCCTCCTGAGTAGCTAGGACTACAGGTGTGTGCCACCATGCCTGGCTAATTTTTTCTACTTTTTATAGAGATGGGGATCTTCCTATGTTGCCTAAGCTGGTCTCAAACTCCTGGGCTCAAGTGATCCTACTGCCTTGGCCTCACAAAGTGCTGGGACATGAGACATGAGCCACCGCAACTGCCCCAAATCCTTTCATATTTATCACAAGAAATTTTCTATTACATTTTTGATGAAAAGAGCTGTTAGATCATTTAAAAATAATTCCAATTGTTGCAAATTACTGAATGCTTAGATAAAAATTGCTTGTTTTTATTACCTCCTCATACAAATGAAGTTTTAATGGACACTCAATCCTAAGAAATCATTATTTAAAAGTCTAGATCAGGAACTGAATATTTTCATTGGTGGATAAACTGATTTTAAAAATGAAAAGTTAATGTTCACAGAAGCAAGTACAATTATCTCATTAGAAACCCTGAAAAGAGTCTGAAGTTTTATAGAAATTCAACATTTAGTATCTTTCCTATTAATTTATATTGTTTTACTTATCCTAATCATATACTATAACAAAAACGTGTTTTTCACATTTTTTTCCATCTAGTTCAATACAGACACCTTTAAATCTCTTTCCAGTTTTGGGAGAATGAGATGCCTCTGGTTCTTTGTGTCAGTAATGCAAAAAGCTAATGGCAGGGAGCACCAGCGCAAGACCACCGACCTGGAGCCAGAATGCCCATCACACCCAACCTGCTACTTACTGTAAGTCCTTGGGCAACCTACTTGATCTCTCTGAGTTGTTGTAAAGACTGAAGAAGTTAATATATGTAAAGTACTTAGAACAGTAGCCAGAAGCACTCAATATAGTCATGCATCACTTAATGATGGGGATACGTTGTGAGAAATGCATCATTAGGTGATTTCATCACCGTGTGAGTATCACACAGTGTACTTACACAAACCTAACTGGTACAGCCTACTATCCACCTAGGCTAGATGGTATGGCCTATTGCTCCTAAGCTACAAATCTGTATAGCATGTGACTGTATCAGAGGCAACTGTAACACAATGGTAAGTATTTGTGTATCTAAAGAAAAAGTACAATAAAAATACTGCTTTGTATGTCCATCATTGACCAAAACAAAACATAGTTAATGCAGCACATGACTATATATGCATTTACGGGTGTTACTATTATTATTAGACTGAAATGTGCCATGAGACACTATGAGACATAGGAGAATTGGTACAAACTATTTAAAAATTTGACTAAGCATGCCTGACTCCACTGCAAAGTGTTTTGAAACTTAAACAACATGTGGCCCCTATACAAGCTAAGGCTTTAATCTTTGAAATGAAAGAAAAATGTTTTTAGGCATTGAGTAGTAGGTGAGTGGTCAGCCAGTGAAAAGAGTTAAAGACCTAAAGATTACACATAACATACTACAGAAGGAAAACACCTATCTACCAGAAACCCAAGAGTCACATTTGAGACTATATCTTAAATAGTGGGCATATAATAGATACTAAATGTTTCTTGAATGAATGAAAAGTAACAAAAGAAAGACAAAGCAAAAAGAAAGTATTATGACAAATACTGTTAATCAAGAAAAAAACCAATGACAAACACTCAAAAGACAAAATTATTTTTCTGGTAAAGCAGCTACCTATGCTACGTCACATCAGCAACTTACGTGTTAACATGTCTTAACTTCCGAAAGGGTAAAATGGAAAGGGGGAAATGCTCCTTTAATGATCCCTTGTTTGATCAGGGTAAGGTGCAAAAAAAAGAGTAAGATAGTGGCAGCCACTTGCCATTATATTATACTTTACCTAACAGTAAATATTAAAGACAAAAAGTAATACTACTTAATCTGCAGCTAAGGGATAGGAGATGAAACAACTGGAAGGGCTCAATCATCTGTGCTATGTTATACTTAAAAAAAAAATAGCCAACGTATCAACACATCATCTACCTCAACAGCCTTGACAGAAATCTACATACTATGTCAAAAGGTACGCTGAGCAGTACTTCAGAAGTGGAAGAGAAGGAAATGTAATTTTAAATGAAAGAAGGGACTAAAACTTAATATGAAAATAATCCCCAATTTCTAAATATGTCTATTATTTATACACATACCAAAAAGAAGAAATACATGGGATTACTCACTAATTTTCCTTTCTATAGTTTTTACTATTTCCCCAAATGTTCTATAATGACTATATATATACACACACATACACACACACACACACACACACACACACATATATATATATATATATATTTTTTTTTTTTAACTGAGACAGGGTCTTACTCCCACACCAAGGCTGGAACAGTGGTGTGATCATGGCTCACTGCAGCCTCGACTTCCTGGTCTCAGGTGATTCTCCCACCTCTGCCTCCCGAGTAGCTGAGACTACAAGCATGTGACACCATGCCTGGCTAATTTTTTGCAGAGTCAGGGTTTTGCCATGTTGCCCAGACTGGTCTTGAACTCCTAGGCTCAAGCAATCCCCCTACCTCAGCTTCCCAAAGTGCTGGGATTACAGGAATGAGCCACCATGCCCAGCTCTACAGTGATCGTATTACTTCCAAAAAAAAAAAAAAAAAAAAAAAAACCCAGAAAGAACAAATGGTTATCTATACACAAGTTGAAAAAGTTAAGCATAATGTATTCAATACAATATTGATTTTTTTTGCCCTGTGTCAAAATTTAGAAAGGGCAACTATAGGTCAGAATTGACAATGAGACGCCTTTGGCCATTCATATCAGTGATGCAGAAGTCAAATGACAGAGAGAAACTATCGAAGACTAATACGTTGCATACTTTTAAGAGAACATTACTCTCATTAACTAATTTTTCAGAATTTTCAAAAAGATAGTCATGTTATGCAATCCAGGAATTCCTCTGTAAGTTTTTTTTTAACCTTGATGAGAAAGAAATAAATAGGGAGACTATGAAAACATTAGGCTTTTAAAAGATACTGTATTTCAGGTCATGGCTAGGTAACGTTAGTATTTCTTCAGTCTTGTGTCCTAAACTTCTGCATCTCCACATACAGCCACATCTAAGAGATGTTAGAATAAACAGATTCAAACACAGCTCTTCTCCCTCCCTCTCTATACTTCTTCAAATACATTTGGTCTTTAAAAGTTAGACGCTTCTACGCTCAGTCATTTATATACACATAATAATTAAGGCATACAATGCAAATGAAAATACACTGGACTGCCAATTAAGTTACATACATTAGTCTATGAATATGGTGGCTAATACTGTATATTAAACATTTGCATATTATTAAAATACTACACAAATCAGGTTTTTGGTGCAGAACTCTAATGATTATTTTATTTATATATTTCTCCTCTTCCCTTGGAGCTCCTTTTAAAAACAATTTCAGGGATATCTGGGCTCAGTGGTGCACACCTGTAATTTCAGCAACTTGGGAGACTGAGGCAGGAGATCACTTAAGTTCAGGAGTTTGGGACAGCCCAGGCAACAGAGCAAAACCCTATCTCATAAAATAAATGATAAAACTAATTTCAAGGATAATGTATAGTTGAAGGAAGACAAAATAAATTTACAAGATAATTTTAAAAACAGAAACGCTTCAGGGCAAAATGTGAAATAAACACACATTCTCAATATGCAGGCAGTTCACCATTTATAAATATATATTCTATCTTCCACAATGTAAAGACTACCACTACTAAAAACTATTAATTTATACTTAAGATGGCAGCAGGCCAGGCGTGGTGGTTCATGCCTGTAATCCTGGTACTCTAGAAGGGCTGAGGTGGGCAGACTGCTTGAGCCCAGGAGTTCAAGATCAGTCAGGGAAACATGGCAAAACTCCTTCTCTACAAAATGTACAACAGTTAGCAGGCATAGCAGTGCATGACTGTGGTCCCAGGTACTTGGGAGGCTAAGGTGGGAGGATCACCTGAGCCTAGGGGTCGAGGCTGTAGTGAGCAGTGATTGTGCCACTGCACTACAGCTTGGGTGACAACCTGAGACCCTTTGTCAAAAAAGAAAAAAAAAAAAAAAAGATGACAGCAATGTCAAAAGTATAACAAAGTCTCTATTTTACAAATACTTCATACCCAAAAAGCCAATTATTTGACTTATTAAATGTAACAGCATGTTAGCGCTTTCTACGGCAACCCTCTTTCTTCAGATTTTGCATGTACTCCAAGAAAAAACAACTTGAAATTTCTTGAACACACAATTAGTTTACTTGTTCATATCTTTAACTATGCTGTTCTCTTTTGTCTACGATGCCATCTATCTCTTAAATGAAAAACTTCCATTTATTCCTCAAAATCATGCTCAGGTGCTAGCATATCTATGAAGCGTTCTCTGACCTGCTCTAGAAGTCAAACATTCCGCCTCTGTAATATTTCCATATTTTAAACTTACTATTATTGAATGGACTCCAAAAAATTATCTCTTTATTGTTGTGCCTAGTCCCTAAGATCCTGGTTTCAAGATCCTGAAAGACAAAGAGTTTCTATCCCTTACAAACACCACAGGACCTGACACACAGAAGACACATTTATTGAACTTAGTGTTTTCTTCATGTTTACATTCTTCAAGTACACAGCTATCTATGCAGTGAAAGATGTGCCCTACAAGTAGAAAAAGAGAAACATGAAGTACACAATAGACAATCCTCAAGTCCCATAATGCAGATGTGCATGAGCAATTATTAGCAGTTCAAAGTTGTTTCATTATGGTAAGTGCCATTCTAACTAATCACCACAACCAATTTTGTCTAGGAAGCATATCTGGTTTTAAAGTGTTGATTTAAGCCAGCTGGGCTTGGTGGCTCACGCGTGTAATCCCAGCACTTTGGGAGGCCAAGGTGGGTGGATCACGAGGTCAAGAGATCGAGACCATCCTGGCCAACGCAATGAAACCCCATCTCTACTAAAAATACAAAAACTAGCTGGGCGTGGTGGTGCGTGCCTGTAGTCCGAGCTACTTGGGAGGCTGAGGCAGGAGAATCGCTTGAACCTGGGAGGCAGAGGTTGCAGTGAGCTGAGATTGTGCCACTGTACTCCAGCCTGGCAACAGAGCGACAGACTGTCTCAAAAAAACAAAAAACAAAAGTGTTAATTTAAAAGAATTAGGATGCATTGGTTGCTTAAGTAAACTGCTTCTAAAAATGAATAGCCTAAGCTACAAGCAAGAGAATTTCTTTTTTTTTTTTTTTTTCTCTTTCTGTATACATTGGGTCTCACTATGTTGCCCAGGCTGATCTCGAACTCAAGTAATCCTCCAGCCTCGGCCTTCCATGGTGCTGGGATTACAGGCATGCACCACCACGCCGACCTAAGCAGAAGAATTCCTAAGTAGCTGGTAGTCTTGGCCTCTATCAAGGTTTGGAGGCACACTGCCATTATGACCTTATCCCTCTCCACTATGACCTCACTAGAATCAAGACCGACAGCAGCAGCCATATCTCAGTCCAGAAGACCACAATTAGGGAACTTCAGCGCGCGCACACACACACACACACACACATTATATATATAAACTCCTTAAGAACCACAAAATATATCACTTTTTATAAGATGAATGATAGCCATCTTATATAAACACTACCAATTAGCCTGACCAAAAAGGTATCAATGTAGATGCCAATTAGTGTGGCCTCACTGAAACATAACTTAGATCTAAATTAACTGAGCGTAATACGAAATGGTATAACTTAGATCTAAATTAACTGAGCGTAATATGAAATGGCACCAAGTATCACTGATTTAACACCTGGTGAAATAAAAAATTGTGTTATTTCATGTTCTGTTCTTCAAATAACCAGACAGTATCTTTCACTTTGGCTTCTTAAAAATTAGGGTTCACAGGCCGGGTGTGGTGGCTCACACTTGTAATCCCAGCACTTTGGGAGGCCCAGGTGGGCGGATCACGAGGTCAGGAGTTCGAGACCAGCCTGGCCAGCAAGGCGAAATCCTGTCTCTACTACACACACACACACACACACAATTAGCCGGGCGTCTGTAATCCCAGCTACTCAGGAGGCTGAGGCAGGAGAGTTGCTTGAACCTGGAAGGCAGAAGGTGCTGTGAGCCGAGATAGCGCCATTGCACTCCAGCCTGGGCAACAAGAACAAAACTCCGCCTCAGGGAGGAAAAAAAAGGGTTCACAATCAGCAAATGTGAAGTGCATACTAAAACTCTGCTCCAAACACACTGTAAATAAAGTAAACCCAATGGGTATGCCCCAAACTCCATTTTTTCCTCATAGTTAAGTACTGCCATCCCTCTCCAATCTGCAGTTCCCACTTTCTGCACGCCAAGAAAGTTAAAAAATACAAGCAGGTACTGAGTGAGGACCTGAGGGATTCTCCCACGAGTAAAGTACATGTATTTTCATTTGCCCACAATGTTCTTTTGGTCAGCTTCTGGATTTTGCTCTTACTCCAGAATTGAAGCTACTGTAGTGTTATAAATCTGTTGAGAAAAGAAATCTAGATTTCTATGAAGATTTTTAATATTTTAATTAGCCAAAAAGCTTCTCAAATATTTTTATAACTACAAGTCACATTTATTAAATGATTCCAGTTACAATCCCAGGCACATTTACTACGCAACAGACAATGCTAAACGGTGAAGACAAGTGTCTCTGGCTTTTTAGTATAAGACAGATGATCTTTCATTAGTCCTTCCAATTAAAGCATTAGCATCAACTCTGAAAAATCTGGTGAAAGAGTGAAAAAGAGGATGAAGAGAAAAGGCAATCAGACAATTTGATAAACTATTTTTGTCATTACTGTTCAATATTTATGAAGCACCCTAATGCTCGAGATCTGACAAAAATTCGGAAAGGCTGTTCCAAACAATAACAGAAGAAAATAAATCAAGTTCGTTTAGTTTTCAATAGCTGGCGGGGGAGGAGGAGGAGCACTATATTCAAAAAGTAATTCACTATACCTCATTCATGAATGAAAGCCAAATTTCACCCATAGGCTGTTAACCGATGCTCCGAAACTTATTCGCAAAGTACATAGAGAAAGAAATTGCGCTGGGCGAAACCTAACTCGGGCAGAGAAGCGGCTTCAAAACCTGAAAGGGAGAAAACGAGTCAGGTCGTTGCTCCAGAAATTTCCGAGCGCCCAGCTCCCCGGGAGGGAGCGCGGGCGCCAGCGGCGGGGAGGGGACGGTGGCACCTGTCACTCGAGCGGCCCCCGCGGGGTCTCAGGAGGCTCAGCGGCCGCCGGCCTGGGAGTCTGCTGCGAGTCCCTCTCCGCCGCCCGGAGCCTTGCGCCCAGCGTCGGGCCGCGGCCCTTTCCGCGGAGCGGCCCTCCCGTGCCCTCTGCCCAGCGGCTCCGGCCAGTGGGGCCCGTCGCCTCAGGCCGAGTCCCCGCCACCCGAGCCCCGGGGCGCCGAGGGGAGCGCTGTCGAGCCGCTGCCTACGCCTCCGGGGCGCCGAGCGGACCCCCGCGAGGCGGGCCCGCCTCCGCGTACTCACCGGGCCTCCCGGGCCGCCGGCTCGGCCCTCCTCTCCCTCCTCCCCCCGCCGCCGCCTCTCCCGCGGCTCCCCGGGCGGCCACACTGGGCGTTGAGACTGGTCTGGGTCAAGTGTCGGCAGGGCTGGGGGCAGGCTCGCGCCGGGCTGGGGTCGCGGTCGGCCCGCGGGCTGGGCACTAACGGGTCCCGGGGCGCCGGGGCGGACCGCGGCGGTGAGCGCGGCTGCAGGCTGCGGTGAGGGGCGGGGAGAGCGCGGCTGCGAGCAGGCGGGCGGGCGGAGGGTGGAGGGAAGCCCGGGCGGAGGGGGCGGCGTGAGAGCCTCGGGGCGGGGGCGGGGGCGGGGGCGGGGGCGGGGCCTGGCGCGTCCGCCGTGCGCGGGGGTTTGTTTATTTTCGCGGTTGGTGGCGGCGCTGGCGCGGGTTAGAGGTTCGCCGGTGACGTGCGCGCCCGAGTTGGGGGAGAGGACCAGAACCACCTGCTGGAGAAGGGGAGCTACGGGGGCCGGGCAGGGTCCAAACGCCTCACGTAGGCGGCGGCACCACGGTCTTCGGGGTCACAGGGAAGAGAAGGGCTCTCGAGCGGGTGGAAGGAGGGAGGCCTCCCGAGGGAATGAGACTCCAGGCCACTCCCCCGCAGCAAGGCAAGATCACCTGCGTCTCGGAGAGCAGTTAGAGGGCCCTGGAGTGGAAAAGGGCGGTGGGACCTGGTAGCCCGGGTTCCCTGCAACGTGGGGTTCGACCTCCAGGCAGTGAAGTAGGGATGGTCCTACAAGTCAAGATTCCAGTAGCAAGACTGCATCAGCTCTCTGTAAGGAAAATAACTAACATTTCTCCGTTCCCTGTAGAGTTGCAGGGCGCTTTAACGTTATCTCCATCAGGTAGTAGTGGTCTCCGGGCGAAGTTAAGTGACTTAGCCAAAGCCTCACAGCTAATAAACGGGAGAGCCGGCACCCAGCCGTACTGGCTTCCAATTCTGTGAGCTTACCAGCGCATCACATTATCTCCATAAATCCCCCTGATTCAACTAATAGTAGACGCCCCACAGGTAAGATGCTGCAGAGTTACAGAGGGGAGTTGAAGATATCTTTGCCTTCAAATAACTAAGGAATAAAACAAAGATAAAATAGACAATAAAAGACAAACCATGATAGGTTCCATGTGAAAAGTGGTAGAGTACTGCTGGGAATCAAAGAACCGTGTATATCTGTCTTGGGGATAAAGAAAGAAAGGCAGCATGAAGGAGTAGGCATTTGGGATTGACCTTGAAGGAGACAGAGTTTTACAGCAAGAAGGGATAGCATGAGTATATATACGAAGGCGAATCAGTGAAAGTTGTGTTGGGGAAAGAGCAAAGACTCCAGGGTATGTTGAGAAGTGGCAGAGACAAAGGAGTATGGGGCCTAAGATACCAAATGGATGAATTTGTATTTAATTCAGCATTTTGAGTTTTCATGGTTTAGAAGTTTGGGGGAAGAAAAGGAGGTTTTTTTTCTTTGCAATATTGATTTATCTGTGAGGGGAATCAGAAATTAGAGGTGGAAAAACTAACAGTTCTACTGTAGGCCAGGTAAAAGGTAATGATGAGTCTGACCTAAAGGGACAGCCAGGGGAATTTAAAAGAGCATGGTTGAGAGATGATGTGCATGCAGAATCTATAGAATTTGGCAACTGATTGATTAATTGTGGGTGGGAAGAGAGAAATCAAAGAAAGTGGAGGTTTTGAGTTTGTAGATAATTGCAAGATTGAAAAGAGACAATTACAAACAAAGGAAAGGAGGAGCTACTTCTTGAGAGAAGATCGGTTTAGATTTGGACATTTTAAGAATTCAAAGGGTTGTCAAGACAGCCAGAGAGCCATGGACACTAATATGTTAGAAATAAAGGTTTTGTAGTATGAGAAAGAGGACCGAACTAGAAGATAGACTCATTAATAATCAGCCTAGCGGTGATATTGCTGTGAGATAAAAGAAGAAGACAACGGTCAGAATCTTGGAAAACACCCTCTTTAGAGTCTCACTCCTCAAAACGTGGTCAGTGGCCCAGCAGCACTGACATGAGGACGTTAGTTAGAAACTCAGAATCTCAGGGCCCGCCCCAGACCTGCTGAACCAGCATCTTCAACTGAACGAGAATCCGAAGAGATTTGTGCCACATCAAAAAGTTTGAGAAGCTCTGATCTAGGTGAGCGAAGCCAGCAAAGAAAGGGTGTAGAACAGAAAGCGGGAGGAGAATAGGGTAATGCAGAATCATCAGCAAGGTAAATTGGAGTTTCACAAAAGCAGGACTGAAAGGAGTGTTGATCAACAATATCCAAAACCACAGAGGTTGAAAAGCACAAGGAAAGAAGGTATGTTTGCATTTTGTGGTTAGGTAGTAGGGTCTTTAAGACCACATGGTTCTCATTGAAAGCCTGGAAAGAAAGATCCCCTTTCTGGTCGAGGTTGGTCTAGGGATCCCATCTTCCTCAGTTCCCACGTATATGGGACATACCGAGATACGTAGATAGATTTGACAGTGGGAGAAAGTAGTTTCCCTTCCCATTGCTTCTATTTTCTCAGCAAAATGAGGAACAAGATCATTTCGGCAGACTGCTAATTGTCCATCACAATTTAGTCTCCCCTTCTCCCTGAAAACACAGACTGCTTTTCTCAGCCTGTCTTCCAGTTGCATATGGTCAAGTATTAAGTTATAGGACGTGAGCAGATGTTATGTCTGCCACTGTCAGGCCAAGGCGTTTACTTTGAGAGTACTTGTGCCTCTTTCATGCATTTTCCTTTCTGCCAGCTGGACCGTGGACACAGTGACTCTACTTCAGTTATACAGATGACCACAAGCCTCCGGAGTTGGCAGAGCCACAAGAAAGAAGATGCCTGGATGAAGGAGAGCTACCCACTGACCTGGACACCCAATTATGTGAGCAAGATATATTTCTATTGAGTTGGAGCCATAACATTTTGCAGTCTATTTGTTATAGTAGTTTAGCCTACTCTAGGTAATGTAGTCCTTAATGGGAAGTAATGAGAAAAGAAGAGAGAAGAAGGGAGGTGAAATCAGAGTTTGAGTGAGGGAGAATGAACTGACTAAAGAACATGGTAAAGTTTCCAGGCATTACTAAGAGCCCCATTGAATAAGTGGTCATGAATTTAGAGTGAGGCTAGCCACTTGGTTATGCAATTTTCTCCAGCCATAATCAGTTGCTTATGTGCAGGCACTGAGTAGGCAGTTTTGGCAGTAACCAGGACTGAGATTTGACCAGGCAAGCATAATGAGGAGCTAAGGGCAGAGTCGGTGATGGTAGAAGCAAAGGAGGCCTTATAAATTTCAGAAGTGGTAAGAAGTAAAGTTACGAGAGGAGTGAAGAATGGTAGAAAGATGGTAGAGTGACTGAATTGGTGTTTTTGATTAGGTTGAAGAATTGTTGAAGTTTAGTTACTATATGGAATGACCTTGGAACGATAAGAGATGGTTGGAGAGTGGAGGCTTGAATTAAATTAGAGGAGGGGCTGTAGTTATCCGTAATATTGGAGTGTAAGGAATGCATTTGAGAATGGATAATTGAGGTACCAGAGGGTACAAGATCCTCTGAAGGGAGGTCAAGGAATTGAGATGCAGTAAGGATTTTGAGTGAACATCCACCTAGTTATATATATCTATTCTACATACGTACATACATATATACACATACCCCTCACAAAGAATTACCGCAAGAGTAATACCACAATAGTGTTGTAGTAGTGTGTAGTTTTGGAGAGAGTGATAGTAGCCCTAGTACTAAAATCTTTCATCTATGAGTGAGGGGTTGAATTCTCCAAATTAGGCTGCACAGGGACATCAGTGGTTTAATATGTTAAACTCTTACAAATATCACATTTCATTAAACAGATGCTTTCACGTTTTATGTTGCTAAAGTAAGATTTCTAATTGCTTCTCTCCGACCTCTCAAATTACAATGGTAACTGCCTTCTTTTACAGGAAATGCCCATCTGTCTGTATTATAAACCAGACACATGCCAGGTTTTCCAATTTAAATGACAGTGCTTTAAAACTTGTCATAGACTACTCTGTCTTACCTCCAACGTGTATTTCAAGTAGATACATCTACAGTGATGCTAGCTCTGCCACATCAAACAATGCACAGTAAATGTTCAAAATCTACATTAAAAACCTCAGTTATAAAGAGCTAGATACCCTGTTTTACATGATGTGATTATTATTCATTGCATAATCAGAACATCTGTATCAGAACATCTCATATACCCCATAAATATATACCTGCTGTGTATGCACAAAAATTAAAATTACTATTATTTTTGAGATGGAGTCTTGCTCTGTCAGCCAGGCCAGAGTGCAGTGGTGCAGTCTCAGCTCACTGCAACTTCCGCCTCCTGGGTTCAAGCAATTATCCTGCCTCAGCCTCCCAAGTAGCTGGGACTACAGGTGCATGCCACCATGCCTGGCTATTTTTTATATTTTTAGTAGAGACAGGATTTCACCATGTTGCCAGGCTAGTTACAAACTCTTAATCTCAAGTCATCCACCCACCTCAGCCTTCCAAAGTGCTGAGATTACAGGCATGAGCGACAGCACCTGGGCCAAAACTTAAAATTAAAAATTAAAAAATTAAAACTTCAGTTATAGCTTAAGTTAACAATAAGTGGGGATTGACTAAAGACCTGATAAATTGAAAATAAGATTACTCGTAGCTTGGGAAATGATGTACTATGTTATATAACATAGGGGCTTTGGACTCAGACTGCTAGGGGTAGAATTATGAGGTTATTGTGAGGATAAGACACGTTACACACACACACACACACAACCATTCTAAAGACTACAAGTACATATAAGCATTAAGTTAGGTATGGTTATTCTATTATCATACTTATTTCTAATTATTATGGAATTGCTTTGACTGTACATGGACTTTCCCTACTTAGAAAATGTTCATTACATCTGTACATGTTAAAACCCAGTGGCAAGTGGACTTCTGGTTAAGCATAGTTCATTGAACACACGTTTGTCTCCACTTACTCCAGAGACCTCATTAAAATGACAGTAAAGGAATAAAAAAGATATAAATCTATAAAGAAAAAGCAAACAGGGAAAGAGCTCCCCGCTGAATAAAATGCCAACAAAACTTAGGAACGTGGAAAACAGATGGATGAGTGATCACTGACTTACCAAAGCCTCCAAAGTGACTACTTAAGCTTTTGGGAGGAGGCAGAACCAGCCGTTAAGTGAACCTATCCATGTCACAGCACCCTGGAAAGGCTCTAAAACTAGAGCTGCCTTCTCTTCGAAAGTAGAGGGAGAGCAGGGCTGAAAAGGAGAATTCACTGTGAATGTTTTCTAAAGAGAATGAGATCCTGCCTCCCCTATATTCCCTACTCCATTCCATGCTGCCCAAATTCACCAGAAGATGGGTGGTTTACTTTCTGGAGAGGTTGATTCAGAGCTCTCCTGGGCACCAGGCAGAGCTGAAGATAGGGATGACTCACTACACAGAAAAGCATAATTAAGTGAACTTGTGCATATTAAATTATAAGGCAGACCCCTTTCCCCCAGCTTCATTCACAAATTCAGATCCTAGAATACTGGGATCCTGTCGAGAGACTAGAAGCTTCCTCTTAGGGGAAAACCAGCTGCTCCAAGAGAAGAGGTCTCCAAATACTGAGGTTTGGGGATCCCATGGTGAAGAGTGTGGCTTGTTGCCTGTCTCCTACGGTCAGCCCAATAGTCAGCAATCCCTGATTGTACCTACAAGGGCTCTCATCAACATTTGATTGCCTCATTCTTTTATTTGAAAAATTTTGGCTGGGCGCACGGGCTAACACCTGTAATCCCAACACTTTAGGAGGCTGAGGTGGGAGGATCACTTGAGCCCAGGAGTTCAAGACCAGGTTGGGCAACATAGTGAGATCCCATCTCTACAGAAAATAATAAAAAATTAGATGGGTCTAGTGGTACACACCTGTAGTCCTAGCTACTTGGGAGGCTGAGGCTTGGAGGAGCATTTGAGCCAGGAGTTTGAGGCTGCAGTGAACTGTGATTGCACCACTGTACTCCGGCCTGGTTGACAGAGTGAGACTCTCTAAAATAATAATACAAATTTTAAAGGTTTTTTAGAGATAGGGTATCTCTGTGTTGCCCAGGCTGGCCTGAAAGTCCTGGATTCAAATGATCCTCCTGCCTGTATAAATTAGTTCAACCATTGTGGAAGACAATGTGGCAATTCCTCAAGGATCTAGAACTAAATACACTATTTGACTCAGCAATCCCATTACTGGGTCTATATCGAAAGGATTATAAATCATGCTACTATAAAGATACATGCACATGTACGTTTATTGTGGCACTATTCACAATAGCAAAGACTGGGAACCAACCCAAATGTCCATCAGTGACAGACTGGATTAAGAAAATGTGGCACATATACACCATGGAATACTATGCAGCCATAAAAAAGGATGAGTTCATGTCCTTTGCAGGGACATGGGTGAAGCTGGAAACCATTATTCTCTGCAAACTGTCACAAGGACAGAAAACCAAACACCACATGTTCTCACTCATAGGTGGGAATTGAACAATGAGAACACTTGGACACAGGGCGGGGAACATCACACACTGGGGCCTGTTGGGGAGTGGGGGCTGGGGGAGGGATAGCATTAGGAGAAATACCTAATGTAAATGACGAATTGATGGGTGCAGCAGACCAGCATGGCACATGTATACATATGTAACAAACCTGCACGTTGTACACATGTACCCTAGAACTTAAAGTATAATAATAATAACAAAAAAGATCCTCCTGCCTCAGCCTTCCACGTAGCTGGGACTACAGGCATGAGCTACCATGCCCAGCTATCACCTTATTCTTAAATGTGGTGAACAGCTGATTATCTCCATTTATTTGAAGAAACCTCCTTACATGAAAGACATAACCTACAATGAACAAACAAGAAAAGAAAAAAAAAAAGCCTCAGTGGCCAGGTTTGGTGGCTGACACCTATAATCCCTGCACTTTGGGAGGCCGAGGTGGTTGGATCACTAGAGGTCAAAGGAGGGTGGATCACTAGAGGTCAGGAGTTCGAGACCAGCCTGGCCAACATGGTGAAATCCCATCTCTACTAAAGATACAAAAAAGTAGCTGGGCATGGTGGCACACACGTATAATCCCAGCTACTTGGGAGGCTGAGGCAGGAGAATTGCTTGAACCCAGGAGGCAGAGGTTGCAATGAGCTGAGGACAAGCTACTACACTGCAGCCTGGGCAATGAAAGCAAAACTCAGTCCAAAAAAGAAAGAAAAAAAAAGGGGCTTGGAGGAAATAAAAGCAGTGCAGAAAGCGAGAAAACATGTCAAAATCAAGAAATTCTCAAAAATTTTAGCTTCCATATACTCTTCTCCCTCAGGAAACTGCTGGAAGGAGCACTCCATCCAAGTAAAGGTGTATATCAAGAAACAGAAAAATGTGGCTGGGCACAGTGGCTCACACCTGTAATCTCAGAACTTTGGGAGGCTGAGGCGGGTGGATCACTTTAGGCCAGAAGTTTGAGACCAGGCTGGCCAATATGGTGAAACCACATCTCTACCAAAAATAAATAAAAAAATTAAAAAAAAAACAACAAAAACCGATGTGGTGGCACATGCCTGTAATAACAACTACTTGAGAGGGTGAGACAGGAGAATCACTTCAACCTGAGAGGCAGAGGCTGCAGTGAGCTGAGATTATGCCACTATACTCCAGCCTGGGTGACAGAGTGACAGTCTGTCTCAAAAAAGAAAAAGAAACAGAAAAACGTGGGATCTGGTAAACCGGAACTCCAACAAAGCAGAAAACAAAGAGAATTCCCTAGATCAAGCTTTTCCAACCCGTGGTGTGTGGCCCAGGATGACTTTGAATGTGGCCCAACACAAATTTGTAAACTTTCTTAAAACATACTTTTTTGTGATTTTTTATTTTATTTTTTAGCTCATCAGCTATTGTTAGTGTATTTTATGTGTGGCCCAAGACAATTCATTTTCTTCCAATGTGGTCCAAGAAAGCCAAAAGATTGGACACCCCTGCCCTAGATGAAGGTGAAGAGAGGTTCCAGGAGGTCGGCTGTGTAGCAGGCCTGGAGAGCACACTAGAGGATGGAAGCCTCTAGAAGGGATGTCTCCAAGAAAAGAAAATGGAAATGATGGATTACCTAATATGTCTGAACCTTTTGAACAAAATTTCACAACTCTGGTGGAAAATACGGAGATGTAATTGTGATAGGTATAGAGAAAACTAAGCAACCAGCAGGTGTGGTGGCTCACATCTGTAATCCCAACATTTTGGGAGCTGAGGCGGGAGGATGGCTTGAGCTCAGGAGTTCTAAGACTAGGCCAGGCAACATTTTGAGACTTTGTCTCTACCTTAAAAAAAAAAAAAAAAAAAAAAAGCCAGGTGTACTGGTACACATCTGTAGTCCCAGCTACTCAGGAGGCTGAGGTGGGAGCCTAGGAGATTGAGGCTGCAATGGGCTATCATTGCGTCACTGCACTCCAGCCTTGGTGAAAGAATGAGATCCAGTCTCAAAAAAAGAGAGAGAAAGAGAGAGAGAGAGATAAAACTAAGCTACTTAAGAAAAAGGGAATAGCCAGACACAGTGGCTCACGCCTGTAATCCCAGCACTTTGGGAGGCCTAGGCGGGCAGATCAGGAGTCAGGAGATCGAGACCATCCTGGCTAGCATGGTGAAACCCCGTCTCTACTAAAAATACAAAAAATTAGCTGGGTGTGGTGGCGGGTGCCTGTAGTCCCAGCTACTCAGGAGGCTGAGGCAGGAGAATGGCGTGAACCCGGGAGGCGGAGCTTGCAGTGAGCCAAGATCACACCACTGCACTCCAGCCTGGGCAACAGAGCCAGACTCCGTCAGAAGAAAGAAGAAGAAGGAAGAAGGAAGAAGGAAGAAGAAGAAGAAAGGAGGAGGAGGAGGAGGAGGAGGAGGAGGAGGAGGAGGAGAAGAAGAAGAAGCAGCAGCAGCAGCAGCAGCAGAAGAAGAAGAGGAGAAGAAAAGAAGGAGTGGGGGGGGAGGAAAGAGAAGGAGGAAGAAGGAGAAAGAAGGAAGGAGGAAGGAGGAAGAAGAAGAAAATAATAAACTCCAAGAAAAACAAAATAGTCACAGCCATAAAAAACAACGAAATCATGTCCTTTGCAACAACATGGATGCAGCTGGAGGCCAATTATCCTAAACGAATTAGTGCAGGAACCAGAAAACCAAATACCATGTATTCTCACTTACCCCTAAAAGTTAGATGCCCTTCCTCCATACTCCCACAGTACCCTCTATATTTTTACCAGAGTCATTATATTCCTCTTTACTTTGTGAGCCCTTAAAAGCAGAGACCTGGTCTGTTTTACTCATTGGTATGTCACTACAGTGCCAGGCTCATTGTTTGCATTCAAATGGTTGTTGCATGAACAAATTCAAATGTAACTGCCTGTTTACTTGTCTTTCCTCAACAGGCTGTATGTTCCTTGGCAGATGGATCTGTGGTTTATTAAGCTTTGTTTCTTTTAGCATTTAGCACTCAGCATGAAGACCTAGCGCATAGAAGTTTATTGAATAAATTAACTTTGTCAGCAGTATAATCTTTAAAATACAGTAAATAGCATTGAGGAATATATAGAAAGTATTCTCAAGATACAGAGAGACATGGGTTGCTCAGGATTGTTCCTTTGTGTTTCACTTATAGGAAAAATACATATGAAAGATCTCATACTATAGACTACAAATGCCAAATGACCTACTGTGCTCTTACCACCCTTAGCCCCTTAGCCTAGAAATAAAATAGAAACAATTCCTAAAGAAATAGTCTTTAAAATAAACAGCTAAAATTTTATCAACAACAACAAAAAAGTAGTTGGGGTTTCTGCTCATTAAATTAGTTTGTATGGTAAGCACCATCTAAGTTTCTTGATTCATGGCATGTGTTCTTAAACCAATTTACTATCCACTAAAAATAAATAGTGATCAATATATAAAAAGCAGTTGTATTTCTTGACACTAGCAATGAACCATCTGAAAATGAAATTAAGAACACAATTCCACTTACAGTAGCATCAAAAAGAATATTTAGAAATAAATTTAACCAAAGAAGTGTAAGATATGTGCACTGAAAACTAAAAAACATGGTTAAAAGAATGGAAAGACAGCTCAAGTTCATGGATTGGAAGACTGAATATTGCTAAAATGGCAGTACTCCCCAAATTGATCTATAGATTCAATGTAATTCCTATCAAAATTCCATGTCCCTTTTTGTAGAAATCGACAACTGGTCCTCAAATTCATATGGAAACTTAAGGGACCCCAAATAACCAACAAATATTGGAAAAGAAGACAAAGTTCATGGATTCACACTTTGACTTCAGAATTTACTACATAATCAAGATAGTGTGGTTCTTTCATAGGACAGACATATAGACCAGTGGAATAAAATTGAGTGCAGAAATAAACCTGTATGGTCAATTGGTTTTCAACAAATGTATGAAGACAATTTAATGAGGAAAGAATAGTTTTTTTCAACCAATTATATTGACACAACTGGATATCTGCATGCAAAATAATGAAGTTGGACCCCTACCTCATACCATGTACAAAAACTAATTCAAAATTGATCAAAGACCCAAATGTAAGACTTAAAACTGTAAAGTGCTCTTCTTCTTCCATCAAAGCTGGTTGGATGTGATTTCCATGTTCAGATACAATTTATGATACTTGCTCCTTTTGAGCATGCATACATTACAGAAGCATTTTTTGATCAGTATGTTTACATGTAGTTCTTACAGCTTTATGTATATATGAGCTCAGAAACATTATTACCATCTGAAAAAGCACCCCTAATTTTCTATTTCCTTTCCCTGATTTACTCTCTCCATAAATAGTATCACTGGACTATAAGTTCCTTGAGGGATAGGGCTTTTAGTTTTCAACTCTATCAGCAAAAATATAAAGGTTGATAGAAAATATAAAGCAGGGAAATGCCTATAAATTAAAAGCCTGTAGAAATTCCCATCTTTACATTTTAGCATTTACATATAGATGCCATTTTTTAATGTTTTCAGAAAATAAATAACTTTAGCTACCAGCCCACCCTTTGGAAGAGGTACAGATTATTTCCCATGTAAGAACTTAACCCCACAGTGCTGGCCCATGTGTTGAAGGGTGAAAGGCCAACTAAACTCACATAATCAAATGCTTAAACCTAGCTTCCTTTCTCATGGGAGATACTGAATTTTGTAATAAACCTTACTAAGAATACCTCATACCACTTAAGGTAACTCAGGAAAACTGTATGTTAGTATTCTTCTTTTCTGATTTATGTGTTCACAATCAACTAGAATACTTATGATTGTAGGTTCCATTACCCTTAAAGTCTTGACCTTCTCTTTACTTGGCTGCTCAGGTCATAGGTGCTGTGATCTAGAGAAAAAGTATTCCTTACACTGGCAAATACTTGCAAACTAAGGGGAATGAGTTTCCCTCTGAATGTTTATGAAGGACAGGCCACTATGGTAATGTTAAATTTAATTATAATACACTTCTTGTATTTAGGAGCTAAAAGTCTCAGATGCTAAATGAAGACTGATTTGCTTTTTATTTGATCATATACCTATACTTGTGCAAAAAAATTAACTTCTTGTTTTATAGTTTCTTTGGGGGAAAATAGGGTTTAAAATTCATATCAGTTTTAAGAAAAGTTATTTTTCTAGACATAGTTCAACAACTTACAAATGTAATTGTTACTAAAAAAATAAGTAATAAATAGCCAAAAACTGGTGGTCAAAGATCCAGTAGAAAACATCCTCTTTCACTCATAAATCAAAGAAATAGTCATGAAGCATTTCTATGCCTATAAAAATAGATTCAGCAAGTCTTTAAAACATTTTTGCTAGAATTCACATGAATCTTCCCAGAGAATACTCTTATTTATACTGTTGAAACATATATAACTAAAATTGAGAATTTGTTTAGAAGATATATATAACTAAAACTGAGAATTTGTTTAGAAGATGTCTTATGATTTGCATATATATAAAATAAACATCCATGTGTGCCAGTTACCCCATTTTGACATCCAACTGTATAGAAAACCTACGTATAATTTAATCTTAAACATATATGACGCTTCAATTTTCAAAGTGCTTTCATTTGATAAAGCATTTATTTGATAAAGCAAGACTATTTACTATGTAGCAAAAATAGTAATTTCCCTCCTAATTACTTTGTGTTGCATTTGAAAAATATGATTTTGATTTTAGATGTGGGGTAGTGATTCATAAATAGATTTTTTTTTAAAGACTGGTTTAGAAAATATCATTTAATGTACTCTATTAATAAAATTACAGCCTGTGTCATTCTAGTCATGTCTAACAGCTGGTGACACCTGGAGCTAGCCAGGAAAGTATCTGGTGAAACAGATGGGCTTAGCCCCAGGCCTTGAATGGAACAATTCAGATGCTGCCCAACCCTCCCAGGTGATGGAAATTTCAAAAGGAGATTAACTCCTCAGTATTAAAATACCTTGCCCTGTTCTCATTATTCCCATCTAGAAAAAGCATGCTAGAAAGTAACGACAACACTTTGACTTTAATAGTTATAAATTCTGAAAATGATCAATTAGTTGAACTCAGATAACTCCTCACTGCTTTTCACTCCTAGAGGATAGGACGGTGAAGTTCAACTACAGCCCACATATGAAAATGAGTAATGTTAATCCAGCCTCTCAAGGCAGGCCAGTAGCTGCTGGCTTGTAATCTTGAATTAAAGTTTTTTATACACAGGTTTTTCGGTAGACAAATTCAGGAATATTTTAGCAGAGGGAAAAAATAAGCAAAATAGTTGAGATATCATTGTTTTGCAAAAATAAATCCCATTTTGCCTACAGCAGTTTTTTGTTTGTTTGTTTTGGCATATCGTTCATGGTTCTTCAAAGGTAAGATCACTTAAGTCCTAACTGCCTTCCTTCAGTGTATGTTGTTAGGTGATTGGAATTTACCACAAACTGCTATTTCTTGTAATTCTCTATTGAATGGCTCCACAATTTATATTCAAATATGATCTAGGATGGCTTCTTTTCATAATATCCTGAGTGAATAGTAAATATAGGAAAAGGAACCAGTATAAAAATATACCAGTATAAAAAATAAAAACCAGTATAAAAAATAGTTGTCTATTTTTAAATGGCAAAGCCAGTACTAATCAAGAGTATTCTTTAGTGTCTAGAGATAGCCAAAGGTTGAATTTAAGTTTCAGTCCTTATGCCAGAGAAATATATTCTCTCAAAATATTTTTTGAAAATCCTTTGCTTGTCTATGGAATGCTTTCAAATAAACCTCTTTCCCTCCTGTCTCCCTCCCACTCCAGTCATCTGTCTTAGAGCTATTGGAATCCTGGATCATTGTGGGAAATGAAAGGTAAGTACATGCCTATAATTTGTTGTTGGTAAGTGTGGAGTGGGGTCCAAGGAATGGTTCGTTTAAAAATAAGACACTTCAGACCACGTAACTTTTTTTTTTTTTTTGAGACGGAGTCTGCCTCTGTTGCCTAGTCTGGAGTGCAATGGTGTGATCTTGGCTCACTGCAATGTCTGCCTCATGGGTACGAGCAATTCTCCTGCCTCAGCCTCCCGAGTAGCTGGGACTACAGGTGTGTGCCACCACACTTGGTTAATTTTGTATTTTTAGTAGAGATGGGGTTTCACCATGGCCAGGCTGGTCTTGAACTCCTGACTTCGTGATCTGCCTGCCTCGGCCTCCCAAAGTGCTGGGATTACAGGTGTGAGCCATTGTGCCCAGCCACAAGTTAGAAATAACTTCTAACAATATTTACCATATTGGACTTGAAAAATTGTACCTTGCTTTGTATATGTACTGTAGTAAGCTTGAAAACACAATAATACAGTATACAAATAAGGTTTAAAAATACTTCCTTTTGGTCTACTTTAATTATATAATTATTAATAGTTTCAAATTTCCAAGAATCATTAAGTATACATTTTAAAAATATATTGAATTTTATCTTTTCTTTTGTGAATGATTTTGTTCCTTAGGCATATAGGGATCTTGCTCTTTATAACAGACTGTAAGATTGTTGTGTTTTTCTTTTTTTTTTTTTGAGACGGAGTCTAGCTCTGTTGCCCAGGCTGGAGTGCAGTGGCACGATTTCAGCTCACTGCAAGCTCCGCCTCCCAGGTTCACGTCCTTCTCTTGCCTCAGCCTTCTGAGTAACTGGGACTACAGGTGCCCGCCACCATGCCCAGCTAATTTTTTTGTGTTTTGAGTAAAGACAGGGTTTCACCGTGTTAGCTAGGATGGTCTCGATCTCCTGACCTCATGATCCACCCACCTTGGCCTCCCAAAGTGCTGGGATTACACGCGTGAGCCACAGGGCCGGGCCCTGTATTTTTCTCTTAAAGTACTGTAGATAACTGAATAGAGTTGTGTGTTATAATTAACCAGTAGAACATAATATGTAAGTCTAATTCAATATATTTGGTTTCAGTCAAATTACAGTTAGCATTTCAAATAGTGCCAATTCTGTTGACTTACTGTAGAAATTCCTGAAGGAAACATAAAAACAGACAAATGAGAACTATGCAAAATATCAAAAGCTATCATTGTAACATCAACTTTTTCTGGGATTTCTTTTCATAATTTCTTTTGTTCTGATTACCTCCATGTTGAAGTCATGTTGGGGTAGACATGAAAGCCATTATAAAAATCAAACACTATTCCAGTATTTGATGCTTTATCTTTGTATGCTGTACAGTCGAAGGAATGGAAGGAATCGCAGCAGTCAACCTTGGTGTAGGCAATAAGGGATGCATTATTTACAGATAATTTAAAAACAAAAAAACCTATGAAAAGTGAGCCTGCTTTTATCAGCAGCAATGACAGTGATAAAATACTTCTCCTTATTGGGCAGAGGCTCCCCAGTACCCTACCCTTGGTGTACGTCTGCCAACATAAGCTCAAAAGTACTATATGCCCGGCCGGGCGCGGTGGCTCAAGCCTGTAATCCCAGCACTTTGGGAGGCCGAGGCGGGTGGATCACGAGGTCAGGAGATCGAGACTATCCTGGCTAACACGGTGAAACCCCGTCTCTACTAAAAATACAAAAAACTAGCCGGGCGTGGTGGCGGGCGCCTGTAGTCTCAGCTACTCGGGAGGCTGAGGCGGGAGAATGGCATGAACCCGGGAGGCGGAGCTTGCAGTGAGCCGAGATCACGCCACTGCACTCCAGCCTGGGAGACACAGCGAGACTCCGTCTCAAAAAAAAAAAAAAAAAAAAAAAAAAAAAAAGTACTATATGCCCAATGCTTTTGAGATGCTTATTGCAGATGGATCTCATTCTCGCCTTTATTTTCAATTTTTGAAAATATAAATGTAGAAGAATATATTATCAGTGTTAAGGCAGCCTACAATCTGTTATAACTTTAAATGTAAAATATACATAATGAATTTTTTAAAAAAAATTCCAGTGAAGTTGAGAGAGGAATTGTGGACATAAGTAACTTTCTACCTGAACTTTTAAATACTGATACCCCACTGTTTGAAAGTCACGACTAGGTGCCTAAGGAAATAAGTGAAAAATCAAAATATGTCATACTTGCATTTAATGTATGAGAATTTGTTTTGACCAACTCCCACTGAGGATTTTACTCCCTGATAGTCATTCCAAAACTAAGACTTTTATTTTTTTTCTATATAAGGAATTTAGTCTCAAATAAGCATTCCTCACTTTATTGGCCTAGACTGAACAAGGCAATGGCTAGTGGCAATCTAGTCCACAATTAATGAAGATCATATTTTTGCTGGCTCCTTGGACCCTGAGTTCATGAAGATATGAAGCACTGAGGCAACAATAAAAAAATACATTAACAAAAATAAAGCACACATTAAAGCACAAAAGCACCTTCATCAATGTTCTCACCACCTGTGGTTCCCACCTTACAGAATTTTCCATCTGTTAGCTATAACACTCTAGAGTTAGGAAAGTAACTAGTACTTTACAAATATTTTTCCTTTCAAATGCTTTATTACTGTTAGAGAAAAAAAGAACGTAATAAAAAAAAGAAAACCACAAACATTTTATATACATGCAAAAAGGCAATAAAGTGACAAAATGTTTAGACAAAGCATGTGAAAAAGAGTAAAATCATTATTAGTAAATGTAAAACAATAATTTTACTTGCCTTGTGTAGGTGTCTGATTTTTTCTTTCCTTTGTGAGAACACTGACTAAACTAGAATGACCAGAGGTTCATTTCCAGAATATATTATTCATGACATTATTTATATGTGTGTTTGCATATGTGGCATGAAATCTGTCATACTATATAAAGGATGTATGTTTCACCAAAAGGCAGGAAAAACCCATACCTTTGTTATTTAGAAATCAACTCACAGTTGCATAATCAAACCTAATCATTGTTGTTTTCATATAAATTTTGCTTTATTAGTGAGTTGGCTTTGAGGAAATGTGTATTTCCACGGTAAAACAAGTATGTGTTAATTTCTTGAGCAAGTAGGATTCCAGTATCAGAATACATTCTTAAATACATTATTTCTAAATAAGGCATAGCACATTACTTAATCTTACAAGGAACTTATAATTAGGATCTTCATTAATAAATACATATTTATAAATATTGCTATGCTTGTTAAAGGCACTGACCATTGACCATTATATATTATTTCTATATGTATATATACAAAGTGTATCTATATATAACTATGTATCATTATATGATATGAAATATATAACGAAATAATGTATAATGTATACCCTATATATACAAGTATATATATACTATATATATACACAAGTGTTTATATACAAGTGTGTATATATATAGACAATGGTAAAAGGTCAGTGCCTTCAACAAAGCACCGCAATAATATATTTAAATAAATATGTATTTATTAATGAAGGTCCTAATGATAAATTCCTTGTAAGATTAAGTAATGTGCTATGCCTTAATTAGAAATAATTAATTTACATATACTTGTTTTACCTGTGGAAATACATATTTCCTTATATACTTGTATATATACAAGTGTGTATATACATATATAAAATATATATATATAAAAAATGGCAAAAGGTCAGTGCATTTATACATATTTATAATGTGTATGTTTTACTTTTGGTTTATATGACTTATATTTATATATATGAATATACATAAATTTATAAAAGTGGAAGACTAGCTGGAAACCAGAATCTGACTTCAATCTGGTAAAAATAAAATTTCCCAGGTTAGTTTGTAAATTAGTTTTTTGAAATTTAGAAAATAGTATCTCATTGGACCAATATTAAAAATTGTTTCATTCCCAGGTAAGTCCACAGAAATCTATTTAATTTAAATAAATTTTAGTACCATGCTTAAAAGAGAAACTATTTTCCTTTTTATAAGCTGGTTTTGTTTTGATTTGTTTCCTAAAGGAACTGGTTTTTAGCAAGGAGACCGAGAAACTCTACTCCCTAGGGGCTAGCAATGAGAGAAAGGAAGCCTTAAGTCTTTGAGCACAGGGTGACAGTTTGGGTCCTATGTGAGGTGATCAAGTCCATAGCAACAGAGGGAAGGACAAAAGGAAAAGGTCTGTAGCAGCACTACATCAGAAAAAATGGATTCAGCAAGGAAGTGGGTGACTCTGAGTAAGCATCCATGTCAGGATGGTTTTGCTACAGCCCCCACCCAAACATTAATTTAAGTTTAAGAAACTCAACCTTGGTTGACAAGTGAAAGTTTGGAAAAGTAACAAAGAACAACTTAAGTAACAAAATAATTTCTCAGGTCATTACAATGGATGTTTCCTATAACTGAAAAATATGATTAAAAAGTACAAGCTACATTTGGTAGGTAAACTGTTTAGTTCTTAATTCCAAACTAAATTGTACATTATATAGTAAAATTTTGGCCAGAAAAACTTGGAGATTTTAGTAAAAATTTCATTGACATATTTACAGCCCCAATGTAGTTTGGCCAGTTTGCAAAGCCTGACTAAGGAGGTTGTAGAGAAAAATATCAGACTTAAGCCCATCAGATCATTAAAGATGCTTTGGCGAGACTTCAGGCTTTACAGACATACTCCGTATGACCGGAGATGTCATAACCAGTGTTCTTTCTCTTGAAATGTTACAATGCTTTAGTTTTATTCTATCATTTCCCTATTCCATGGAACAGCATCCACTTCTCCCAATTTTAGTAGCACAGTGAGAGATATATTGAGTGTATAGATCAGGAAAGGCATGAAAACTTATATTGCATAATATTAGTAAACAAAAAATATAACATTATAAATTTTTAAAAATCCAAAAAAATTCCAGAAACAGAATAGTGAGCATGTTTAAAAAGTCAAGACTGACCATTTCTGTGAGCTCTGAGGACTGTAAATGAACCTCAATCTATAAAGCTGAGAGGTTGTCTTAGCCCACATATGCAGCAGGTGACTCCCTCTGACAAAAGCAATATTTAGCTGGATCTTTTAAAAATAACAATATACTTGTATTTGAGAATAACAATAATATAGTTATATTGTAAAATACTTTTATAATATAATGTACATTTATATTATATAATAATACATACTTGATAGATATTTTAGTCTATTATTAGTTTTATTCTTCAAATATGCCTGGAAAAACATTTAAGTGTATTTACAAATGTAAATATTTAAATGTTACCAAGTATTGGAAAACATGTTTACTATGGAAATATAAATTAAACTTCCCAAGTATTCTATAGAAGATGTACACATCTATAGTATATAAAAGAATTAGAGATTCCTTCCTCCCCTTCTTCCTTTATTCTGAGGAAAGAGGTAGTGAAATTGAGCTTTAGTTTTTAACAGGTTAGAAAAAGGAATCTTTTTACATATCTACTGAAAGTTCTATTATTAAATATCTAAGTTTTTAAGTCACTTGGTTTCCTAGATACTTCGATGGAATCAGCAGCCATTGATCCAACCCCAACTCCAAGACTGGAACGTCGCAATGATAGTTCTAAGGCGGAAATTTGACGTAATTCTTTTCGACACAGTTTTACCGGTGTAATACCATGAAGTTGTCCCACATTTCCCGCAACCAGAATTTGGGATGATAGTCGACTGTGAGATTTTGTAAACTGATTATCACCTATTTCTGTTTTATCCTCATTACTTAACATATGCCCACTGGGGGGTGCTAAAGAACTATGAATTGGAGGTAATTCTGGGATATCTTCCCAGAGCTTCTGAGGATTTGGCTGTGTTCTTAAGCTGCTTGCTGAACTGTCCATTTCTCTTTCTCTTCCACTTAATTTCATACTTTCAGGTCTGGATGCCCATTTTAATTCTTCTGAAAGCATGCCTCCTTCTTCTGGCTTCAGGACTCCATCTCCAGCCTCATGATCTAAAAATAATCCCCAAACCAAAAAATTAGATATTATTTCCTCAAAATTAGGTGTTTTAATCAAAACATCTTAACATAAATACATTATTATCACCCAATATGCATAATGTTTTTCAACTTTTTTGTTAAATGACTTATTTTAGATGAACAGATGTGTGAATATATTTTTATTTCACTTATAGGCATCTTGCATGTGAATAACTCACAACTTTAATTCATGGAACAAAGTTGAGAAATAGTCTTTCGGGGGTTTGGTACTCCCTGGAAACATAAGAGTGCTTTGGGCGCCTCTTGTGCCTTTCCATGCTTGCCTTCTCTGCTGGTCTTGCTACTAGTGAATTCTAAATCATGGCCAAGTGATGCCAGCACTGGATAATATTGGCTCTGCCCCGTATCTCAAGGGAAAACTCTGGGACTTGGCATTATATGTGTGGAAATCTGGTCTTGGTTGGCACTCCCAGCATGATAGCAGCGTTCTGCTGTCTGAATGTACTATGGGGTGTGTGCCACAATTTCTGTCATCAAAATGGAAATGAGAGAATACGCCCTAGGTGGGGACACCCCACTGGAATTAGAGTGAAGAGATCAAAGCTAGAGGTTCTTAAAGAATATCTGCTATCAAAGACAAAAACTTGCTTAAGGGAAATACATTATAGGTACTAGACCTAATATGATGAAAAATGCCAACTTTAACATATTGATGCATGCTTAGTATAC